>NC_090442.1:462843785-464085958 GCF_031143425.1 Pleurodeles waltl
AATTTACATAGGAACTTTGAACAAGGCTACAGCCCAAACCACTGGACAAAATTACATCACATTTGTCAGGAAGCTAGGTTTCAGTATGCAGATTTGCTTTTCCTTATTTGGTGTAAATCCGTCCACTAGTTTAGGAGATCTGAGGTCCCAATGACTTTGGAAAGATTAAGAGCTGCTGCATGGCAAATGCACAGCTCCGATTGGCATGCCAATACTTCAACCAGAAAGTGTGGGAAGCCATCTCAGAATCCCACAAAAAAAAAAAGTACAAGGTGCCAGGGAATAGTCACCCTGACCCCTTAGCTCTGGTGCTGGTGTCCCAGAGGAACCCCACCCCGTACTAAAAAACACGTATTTATTTATTTTTTGCTGCAATTCCACGACAATGTTGCTCTCGTGATTGTTTTTTTTAGAAACCCCCGGGTGGGCCACGTCCCAGTGGCATTCATATTTTGGAAGCGGAGGGCCACTCCGCCCCCTCCGGCAGGCCCTGGACCGCCACAGCCTTGGGACACTTGTTAAAATGGGTGCAGGGAGGGCTGCACAGAAACCCCGCAGCTTCGGGGACAGCCACCTCCCTGAGGCAGTTTTACAATTGAGTGCATGGGGTGGGGTTAAATGATGGCTCTGGGGACCACCACCCCCCCATGGCTGGCTCTTGCTATGTTCCAGGGTGCCCATACTCAGGACACAGCTGTTTGCTGTGGCTTGGCGGAAGCTTTACAGTCATGTCACAGGAAATACTCTGCTTGCAGCAAGGGAGAGCTGTCAAACAGCTCACTCTCACTACTAGCAGATGTTTCCTCGGTCTCCCTGCTTGGAAAGATGTGGACAGGGAGACTGAGGAAACAATTGACTCACAGGAAGGAAGCTGTCCAGGGAGTATTGGTGGGATGGATGGGGGGTTCCCAAGTGACTGGTCATTCAGACCTTCACATTTCCTCGAAAAAGTCTTCAAATACTTCTTATGATGTCCAAACTGCTGTCTGAGTTCCTTCAACTTGTCTCAATTTCCAACAAGTTCTGAGGTCTTGCTAGAATTTGTGTGCTACAGTTTGCTTCATAGGCCACACCCATTTTAGTACCAGAAATATTTGTACTCAAAATGGTGGTTTTGTTCTGTAAAAATGTGCCCTGGTTTATTTATTGCTATGGTTTTGAAGTCGCTGGTGTTTTAATTGACACCATTTTCTTCCGCAAGGGTACCGTGGCCACATGAGGGTGCGCGCATGCAGTTCTGCCTTTCTGTGCCGCCGGAAGGCTCTTTCATTGTTCATGGCCTTTGGAGCCTCCCGGGAGTAATACCAAGGGAGGGGTGCGTCTCCTGATAGGCTAAGGAGACTGCGCCTCCCTTCATTCTTCTGTTTCTCGCTTCGCCTTCTCTCCCAGGTACGCGTGGGTTCCTACATATGTGTGCTGCTGGCATGTCATTGTTAACCTCTTCCATTCTGAAGGTTGGTTTGCAACGGATGCGGGCAGCACATCATTTATCTCTCCCTTAGGCTCCAGACAAGCGGGTTTCCCCGCAGAGAGTGTCCTCATTGATTAATTTCAGCCCAATGTATTTAGAGGGCAGTTTTTGTTTGTGGTAATAAGCATTGGTAAATCCAAATATGGTTTGGGCTATTTTTTCCTAGAGGCCAACAATCACTGTCACTTTCAAACTTTTGGTGACTCTTCTGCAACAATAATAACTTGTGGGACTCCGTGGAGGAGGAGCAAGCACTCCTTGTTCATGAGGAGTTGGCAGATGCTATAGATGCATCTCTTGAGAGGGTGGTCTTGAGAGCCTTACAGCCCCTGAGTCAGAAACTTTTGAAACTCGCAGCCCACAGGCCTTTGCCTCCCTCTGAAAGATCAGCTTCATCCTAAGATGCCTTTGAGACACTTTGCCAGGCCTTCCTAAAAAGGCATCTCGATGCTCAGGAGGCACAGGTTGATGACCACCCTGAATTAACCCGGAGGATGATTTCTGTTTTCATCAAGGGTCAGATAATGCCTGGGAAGGATTGGACACTTCTGACAGGGACTTGGGAGATAAACCAGGGCCCGAGCAGACCGCAAAAACTGGAAGGCGGCACCAAAAGAATAAGGCTGGATGATAATGGTAACCAGGACTCCGCAGGGGTGACTGGCATGCTCAACCTGGAAGATATCGATCACCCCCCTTTGGTGAATTGAGTCCATGCCGTGAAGATGGTGCGGTATGTGGCCAACTGTATATGAAAACCTATGTACCAGGAAGTACGGGGTAGTTTGAGGACTGAATGCCAACGAAGTATCTTGTACAACAGAGATTGATCCCAAGATGACAACGTTCATCAATAAATGAATTAAAGATCCTAAAAAAAACTCTAGATTGCTCCTGGCAGGCCTGCCGGGATAAGGTCTTGGATATCCTGGGACCATCCACAAAGATCCTGGAATATGGCAAAGGCTGCCATAGAATCCGGCCACCTTATTGACCTTACCATTCTTTTAGGTTGGGTCCCAATGGGCCTTATGTTTCTTGGGTAATGCGAACAGAATACAGGCGATCCTTATTGATTAAAATTGAACCCCAGCTATGTGAACTAGCCACTATTGAAGCTGGTTCTGTTGTGAATGGGGGCTTCTTTGGCCTTTCTTAAAGAGGTTACACCTTTGTGAATACTTTTTCCCTCCCTCCTCCCTGGATAAGGCACAACAACTGATCAAAAAGGTTTGTACCCTGCACATTTTTGGAGGGTCTGGAAAAGGCAGGGTGTGCTCCTCTGGCCATTTTTACTGTTCCTACCTCCACAAGCTGCAGACAAAGCGCTCCATAATTGGAGGGTTCTACCCCTTCTTAGGACGTGGTAGTGGTTGTGCCAATAAAGGAGCCTTATGAGGGGCCAGTAATGCACCAGGAGGTACCACCAGTAAGCAATACCCCTGTTTTTCTTCTTGGGGTGGGAGGCAGGTCACGGTGGCTCAGTCAAAAGTGGATGTACATTACAGGGGACGTGTGGGTTCTTCAGACCATTCAGTGTTTTCATATAGAGCTTTATGGCACCTCGCACTAACATTCCCATCTTCGTCCTTTAGTTTTTTCCTAGGAAGGATCTTGGGTGTGGACCACACAGTTTCCAAAAAACTCCTGAAGAAGAGTGTTGGTTCCCCACCACTGGGGGGTTTGTAAGTAATATTTTCCTTGTAGAAAATGGGTTACAGACCAATAATAAACCTGAAGAATTTCAACAGATGAATAGTATACCACTATTTCAAGATGGAGGGGATTCATCTTCTCAGAGGTATCCTTCTGCCAAATGATTGGTTGTTGAGACGCACCATTCCGATTTTCCTGCCTCACAGATGGTTCCTTCAATTCGAATGGGGCGGTCAAGTTACAAATTCATGTGCCTTCCGTTCGGGCTGTCCTTGGCACCTTGGTGTTTCACCGCGGTGATGAGGCCAGACATAGAATGGTTACACACCACGTGCAGGCCTATGGTATCTGGACGACATCCTCCTGATGCATCAGGACAGATCCACCCTCATCACTCAACTGTTGATGACCAGATCTATCTTAAAAGATATGGGCTTCATTATAAACTGTCAGAAGTCAGATTTCATTCCATGCACTCTTCTTGGGATTCAAAATAGATACCTTGCAGGAGTCCCTTCGCTTGCCACAGAGGAAAATTATGTTAATTTGCAAAGAGCTGCGGAAAACGTTAGTGACAGAGAAAAATTAGCTTTAACGCCTGGCCAGGATTGTGGGTCTGCTATCCTTGTCCATCCAGGCTATTTTTCCCTGACTATTGCACTATTGTGCACTTCAACGACTAATAGCACAGCATCTCAGAAAGGGCCTGATGTATGTTCAGGAGATATCTCTTTGCCCAGAAGCTCGCACCGAGCTTCACTGGTGGTTAGACCACATACATGCTTGGAATGGAAAAAGTAATTCTTTGCTAAACCCTAGACTTGGTGATAGAATCCGATGCCAGTCATGCAGAACGGCAATTCCTGAGTGTCATATGCCCCTCCATGACATTTTGACAGGGGAACACTCCCTTGTTTGTCACGTTCTGAAGGGTATGAGGTTTTCTGTTCCTAATGAACAGAAGTATTCTTTGATTTGGGATGTCAATGTAGTATTACGCATGCTCCAATCTTGGCAGGACAATCAGTATCTGTCCCCGAAAGAACTTACAAGTACTATGTTACTATGGGGCAGATGTAGCAAAGTTTTTTACCCATTCTGTGTCTATGGGAAAAAGTGTTCGTACATATGGCCCCATGTCTCATATCGCATAAGACAGTGTTGGTTGTTTGCACTTTAGAAATTACGGTTTATATGTTTACTCCGGATGGAGTTTCATTTACAGTGTCTAGATGCACCAAGTGCAATAGCAGGGTGGCTCACTATCCTTCCTTTCCTGATCATCCCAAATTGGGTGTGGCTCGTTGTCTGACAGCTTATAAAGCTATGACAGAAGAATATCGCCCGGCAAGAATGGCTCATTTGTTCATTTCACTCAAAAAACATGTTTAAACTTGTTTTGACCACTATCATTGCCCATTGGGTGAGATGGGTTCTTCAGGAAGTTAGAGTTGCATTGTATAGCTCTTTTAGCCATGTTTTTAGGCACATTATTTTAGCAACTAGGCCTGCCGTTGTGCACTTTAGCCCGGTTACATTTTACTCAGCTTCATTTAATTTTTCTAGCATAGGCCACATTTGTGGTGATGTTTTATTTTCTTTATCTAGTTGTTCTTCTACCTAGGAAAGCATAATGTTCCTGGCAGGACATTCTTTTCACTTTGTGTTTTCCTCAAGGCTGCAGCGAGATAGAGTTGCTTGGCAAAGTGGTATGCTGTGTCTCCAACATTCACAGAAACACACACACATCCTAACCTCAGAACATCAGCTGTTTTAATAAAAAACACTTCTCTGTCCCATAAACGTTAGAGGGAGATTCCAGCCAGATGACCACAACCGAATGCTGATAGCTGATTACCTTTGCTACAGCTGCTTGCCTAGACTACCAGATCCCTGGTCTACATAGGGATGGTGTCTTTCTAGACCACAGGCTTTCTTGTTCAGGTATGGGGGATGATGTCTTCCCAGACGGGAAACCTGAAGGGTGGATTAGGGCTTATGACGCTGTGCTCTAACATAGCTTAGGTAGGCACCACATATATTACTTCTAGTTACAGTATGGTGGACTGTTTTTGTGTTTCACTCTTCTTGTCCCCAATTTGCTTCTAGTGTGTTTTATCATCCTAGGTATTGCAAGTCATGGCATTCTATCTAAGATGCTTTTAATTCAATAAACCTTATTGAACCATTCTCTGCCTCTGTTTGTCTTTGCATATGGGAGACTAATGTAAGCGAGAGAAAAGATGAGATCTGATCGAACACGATTCCCCGGAGGAGTCATTCCTGTCATGCGCCGGTTGCCACAATCATCCCTGCTCTTGGGTAGAGATGAGGTGCTACTAGTTAGCTGGAAAACCCGGATTAGGCTGACAGTTGTCACATGGTGTGGGATTGGACTCAGTTCCCCACAATTCAGATGATTCTGCTGCCCAAATCCATTAGCTTCATTAGGATAATGAGAGCCTACGTAACAGTGGATACCTCCTTTTTTGGCACACACTCTACGAGGGATGCTCTTGCCTCGAAAGCCTTTTCTATGGGGGGGGCATACTTGAAGGTATTCTCAAATCAGCAGACTGGTCTTCGGATTCTACATTCAAGACTTTATATTTTAAGCCAATTTTTCATCAAGGCTGCTCTTGTCGTCAATCAGCTTTAAACTAGCATAATCGGAACCTTTGGTCCTGAAACAGAATGTAAATTTTCCTAGCTATCATGGAGGAAAGTTTCAGTTCTATTAAGGAAACAAAGGCAAAGATTATTCCTCCCAAACTGATTCCATCCTCCCGATATTTCATTAAATCTTCGACGTTCGGGTAAGTATATTTCATGCACATCAACAGCTGCTGATTGATGCATGGCGTATTTACATGATTGTGGTTGGTTGTATTCAATGTTTTTTTCACAATTTATGCTGTTTTCTTAAAGATCTGCCTGATCGCAATGTATTGATGTTATGGATGGCTTTTCAGAGGCCCATAAATTTATACTTCATTCTGTTTTTTTTTCTATCACAGGATCGGATCAAAACAGGACTTCTGAAGGACACCTGGACCAGTCTGCTTGCTCAAAGAAAGAGTGCTTCTCCTGGTTGTCAAATATATGGGACTGTCTCTATGGTTATTCTGCGCTGTGTTGCAAAGATATATGGGA
The DNA here is from genome assembly GCF_031143425.1 of Pleurodeles waltl. Lineage (NCBI taxonomy): Eukaryota > Metazoa > Chordata > Amphibia > Caudata > Salamandridae > Pleurodeles > Pleurodeles waltl. Next base: position 462,850,066 of record NC_090442.1, read on the forward strand.
TTTGTAGTCCTTGTGGATGTTAAAGATTACTAGTTTTGTTAAGGCTGCTGAGCAAAAGAAAAGGAAGAGAAAAGTGTAATCCTTGCCTCTGTGCCCCTAAAATAATTGAAATTTTCCTTCAAGATAGCTAGGAAATTTTACTTTCTTCATACAGCACTTTACTGTGTGAAGGCTTGATAGCATTATGGCGGAAACGAGAGACATGGACTGTGCGCTGTTTCCTCCACATTGGCAAGTGTTGTGCATTTTTTTCCCCATTCTCGTATTACCGAATTTGCTCTCATTTTCACCTGTTACTGGATTTGGCAGCTTAATGCAGTTCTGCGTATGAGCAGGGAGTGGAGGAGCTTAGTTTTATTTGGGCACTTGCAGTCATTAAAACCACTGGCTGCCACTAAAATGGCTTCCGTTTACCAGCTTTGTAGTCATTAAACGTTTAGCCTCGCTTCAAAACAGGTTATGTTTGGTGATTCAACTGCATGTTTGCGCCTCTTTTATAAGCATTCAAGATAATTAATTGCTTGAATTTTAAAATCTTTTGGATATCTTGGTAGTTATAATTGATTTGAAGAATCTTAAATCAATGAGACATGTACCCAGATCATTAACCCACTAGACGGTCTATGTCTGGTTTGCCTTGATGTGTATCCTACCTTATGAATGAGATTTCAACCCAACGTATCCTGGAAGATACCAATTACGTGGTTGTATGTAAAATTACATCACTTAATATTCTCAATTGTTCTGTGTTAACTCTTCGACGTTCAAACACTGTAAGCTTCTGGATGTTGGCTCACAAAGGTTCCCATCATTACAACTTAAATCCAGTATTTTTAATGACTAAGGACTGTAGATAAAGTGTGTCATAATTCTTAAGTGAATCTTCGAGGTGCCACCAGGCACTGGGACAGCTCTGTTAGGGAAGTGCATTTTGTATTCACTATTATTGTAGGGACAATGTGAAGTTACTGATACTTATCATTCACCATCCAAGCCCTTCACAATGGTCCAGTAAGCATAGCAGATTACCCATACTGAGCATATCATGTGGGCCCTCAGAAACATAGGTGGGGGATAAAACCTAACTTTAACTCATCAAAACCCTCCATGAATGAAAATGCCAGGGAGTTAAATCTTCTCTCCCCCAACTTCTAGTTTAGCCAGTGAAGAGATCTGCACAAGCACATTTAGTTCGGAGACTAGTCCAAGGTAAGCTATGTAATGACACTTAGGCATTTTCTCCAAGTTTTAGGAATGGCTGTAGAAGCCCTTTGCAATGGCTAGTATAAGCACATTCTGGGAGTTTCCCTGCGGTTTATGTGTCCAACTGTGAGCAGCGGAACTGGAGTATAGCCTGGTGGCTGTAACAGTATGTAAGGACTTGCTATGCCCGCTCTCTTCTTCCTGCTGATTCGCATCTCTGTGTTATGTGTCTTTAATGGCATCCCATGGTGTTTCCTCAGTGTGAGGCACTGCAACTATTGAGTTTTCGCCACAGTTCACCCAGTTCTTGAGCTTTCACAACTTCTTTATCTTTATTTTGTTCCATACAGTCAGGAAATCTTCAATAGATGACAGCTAAAAAATTACTTTAGCAAAATGTGGCTTGAGTTGCACCTCAGTTTTGCTTCTTGAGGATGGGTCCGTGGGAGCCTATTTCATCCAAGGATGCCAGTGGGGTGAGGTGGGGGAACAGTTGATAGTTCAAACGATCTTGAATCTCTTGCACAGACAGGTTCCATTGGGATTTCGCAGCCCTCTACCGGGGGTCAGAAGACTATTAGGGTCTCTACCCCCAAATGAGATTTTTCCTTGCTCTGGTCCCCTATTCTTCAAGGATGGAATGACACACTGAGGTTTGTGGGACTTAAGGCAGAGTGCCTTTGCTGGTACTTCATATGCCTGCGCTTCAAAAGGAACTTCTTTTAGCTTACCCGGAATCCCCTCAATGACATTTTCAGTTCTTAAGTATGGTTCTTTAGGTTATCCGGGAAGACTGCTGCGTATGTTGGTCTCAGTTCTACTATAGTATAGAGCCTTCCATGTCTTGTAGGACTTCAAGAGTTCTGAGAGTAATTGGCGTCTTGGTACTTCTATCAGTGCAAAAGATCTGCCGTCCTGCTCAATATAACCAACTGCTTATCATTATTTTTTTACCTGGACCAGGAGTGAAAGAGAGATGTCCAGTGTTTTTGCAACATCAATCATTGGTTTGATCACTGGCAAAAAAGCGGGGTGTCGTCAGTGACTTGGCTTTCTACTATAATCTCGTTTTTTGTTCCTTCCAGTGTTGCCAAGATTAGGCATGAGGCTGTCCAATATCATTCGGCCAGCCAACTTATCTTTGTATCTCCATGCCTTCCAGGTCTTGTAGTACCTCAAGGGTTCAGTGAGTAACTAACATCTTGGTACTTTTATCCAAGGTGCCATGGAAAGTATTATAAATAAAACCAGTGGGCTCTTCAAAGCCATCTAAATGAGTCTTGCTGTTGTCAAGCAGCTAGCTCTTTCAGGAGCACGGCCGGCACCTTAGATGGAGGAGTGTGTTGGAATTGGGAGGTGCCAGACTCCGAGGCAGGGTTTAAGGCCATCCGGCAGGATATGTTGCTAGCTGGCCCAAAACCAAATTTAAGAGTCTGCAGTACTTTGGACCATGCATTAATTGCCAGGCTAAAGTCTATGCCAGTCGAGGCTTGCAGAGGGGGCGGGGCAGGGCGGGATTACACATTACATTACAAAAATATATTTTTAAAAACCCACTTACCTCCGCTCACGCTCAGCGCTGCTCCTCTGCTCTTCCATCTCGCTGCAGGCACAGGCTCCCAGCCTGTCCTGCAGCCAATCCCGATGCTGCTCAGAGCAGCGTCAGGATTGGCTGGGAGCGCCCAGCACGCAGAGAACTATGCTCTAGCCCCTTAAATGCCACTATGTGCTATACCGCAGAATTCGATTAACTAACCATTATGTTCGCCAGGAACTTTCAGCTCTTGCGCGAGGTCTGTGGCCTTCACTATGTTAGGGAGGTCGGGCAGCGATAGTAATAAAATAAAAAATAAAGACAGACTGAAAAACAGCTAAAAAGAAAGAAGCCACCAACCCAATTTGAACAGTGAACTACTACTGATGTCAGTAAATGCCACAAAGGGACAATGAGTGCTAGCCACTGCCAGTATCATCAGTATTCAGTGGGGCAGGAGTTAGTAGCAGATCAAGTTGTAAGCAATGACCAGTCTTCATTAAAGTGCATCAGCTTCAGCCCAGAGAATAGTAAGATGGAGAATAATAAAAACTTGCCTTAGTGAAATGGAGTAAAAGCTCAGAACTGGTCAAGAGATAAGCAGAAACAAGCATTGGCAAAGCCACTAGGTTTCGACTTTGGAAATTCTATTGGCTTTTTCAATGGTTGTTTACAGGATGGAGAGCAATTGACCTGCTGTGCAACATGACAACGTTTTTAAAAAGTGCTATGATGTGGCCAGTTTTGACCACATCACAGTGTTTTTATTTACTTTAAGCCATGATCCACAGCAGCTCAACTGCCGTGCAACATGTAAAAACACATTGACAAAGCTAATAGATTTTGGACAAGAGAAACCTATTACCTTTGCCAATGCTTGTGATACAAATACATAAACACACACACACACATACAAACAGGAGCAGAAAAGAAACATTTTCACACAAAGCCTTATTGTACCCTGCATCTGTGTATGTAAATCATTATTTAATGGTGATAAACTTGAGAGGCCAGTACAAATAACCTCACAGCTTACGCTACCATATACACAAGGGGTTTGTCAGGGTGTTTGAGAAGCAGATTAAAGTAATAGGTTGTGAAGAAATATCACGTGACACCCAGATGTATTTGCTGCTTGTAGCTAGAAGCACACTATGTTACACAAGACGGATCCTCTGAAGCTATGTTACATTATACGGATCCTCTAAAGCTCCCAGTGTTAAGGAGAAACGGGGAAGGAAAGTAGCCTCAGACCCAAGTGACCCAAGTGCCAAACATAAGCACAAAACCATGGCAAAACAGATTAAGTCTGGGCGAGAAGGCTGGTGTGAGTCATCCTTTTAGCATATTCACCTTCATTTTCTCTGACTAATACTGGTGGTAACTGACACTGACTGTGCCCTGGGCTCTGCTAAGCAGACTCAGGGCCAGTGCTCTGATCAAAAGGTATATGGTAATGTGTTACAATTGGCAATGACTGACTCCTGTAAGTCCCTAGTATATAACAGGGAAAGAGGGGAGAGGAATAAAAAAACTACCTAAAAGTCCCTGGTATATAATAGGGCAGGGAGGTTTATAGGCCCAGTCGATTTCCTGCAAGTTTGTCCCTCCTTGGGGTGGTTTTGTTACTGCCTTGGACACCGACCTTGTTATATGGATAATTGCATGTCTGTCAATATGTCTGACTGTGAGGGAACCTCTTTTATCTTTTGTGTCTCTCCTTCGCGCTCATGACAGCCGTGTAGCTTTGAATTGGCTTGCTTATGTCAATTGTTTCACTTTTCATTTCCAATTTACGTGGCAAGAAGGGTCCAGTTAGGAATTTACAACTCTAGGAGCCCTAACTAGGGCAAACATGAGACCCATTGCATTGCAAATGCTGTTTTTTAAAGGCAGCCCTTCCTTTCAGATTGTCTTTAAAAAGTAAAATGTGTACAAATTCGACTTTGGAAATAAAGGTACTTCCAAAGGGGTAATCTGCCTTATTTTAACATTTAATTCAACCTAAGGTCTCCACTAGGTGCACCAAGGGTAGGGTGCCATGTAACTATAAGCAGGGACATTATAAAATATATTTTTTATGCCCTGGTAGGGGAAAAACTGTTCAGTTCATTTTCCCCATTGTAGATATTAGCTCCATAGGATAACTCAGATCTGTTGCCTGGAACCACAAAGAAAAGAAGGACTGCCCTGCTGGAACTCTGGTTTCCAACCCAAAGGAATGTACTCTGAAAGACTGATCCTGTTGCACACTGGAAAAACAGCCCTAAGGACTTTGCCTTGCTTCAAAAAGGACCTAGGAGTGGATTCCCTGAAAGCAACAGGTTAACGGTGCTTTCCGGAACTAGCTTCCACAAGACACCCCCAACCTGGAGTGCGTCCAGTAGACTTCAAGGATTTGGCAAGGTGCTTTGTGGGAACTGAAGTCCCAAACTTCCAAGGATCATCCCAGTGCTGATTGACCCTTGGATTTGTGTTTTGGACACTTTGAGATCCAAAAGAGAACTTCTTGAAGACGATCCAGAACATTGGAGAACTTCTGTGAAAAAGCTCCATAAGGTGACTAACCCATCGACAAGAGTCAAGCTGCCCCAGCCCGACTGCAAGCCGGCCTGTATTTCAAGTTTGTCCCGCTTTTCCAAGACAGACTTCTAGGATTTGACTGGGGCTTCGCAGAAACTCAAGCTGACTAAGTCTAAAGGTAAAAGTTTGACTGAGGCCTGAATCTGAGCAGGGCTCCATTGCGGTCGGCCTCAAATTGTGACTTGATCCTGGTTTAGTGTGACTAGATGTCCCTGGTTGGCGATATTGATTTGTAAGCATTAGAAAGCACATCTTTTGATTTAATCTTTAAAAATTCATATCTCGGTTTCCCTATATTGTATTTTATTTAATGTCATTTTAAAGATAATATTTACTATTTTTATCAGTTTGGTGTGGGGTTTTATTGTGTGATGTGTCTTATTTATTTACTTTATTGTTGTATTTAAATGCTTTACATACCCGTCTCTTACGTTAAGACTGCCTGCTAGTTGCCAAGCTACCAGGGGTTGCGCCAGGGGCTGATGTTTTGACACCCTGCCTCGAGCTAACATTGGGTTGGTGGCCTTATTGCTGGTGATAGCTGTGTATTACCCCTACTAATAACCTGCCTTCCAGCAGTGGGGAGCAGCAACAACAGATGGGGAGGAGGGCAACACAAGCAAAATGTGGAGCAGGAAGAAGTGAGTGAGGGATGGTGAGTGTAGACATGCACTCTTGGAGAGTGGTAAATTGGTAACATAAAATAAAAGAATTAACAGAGGAGGGGGGTTGTGAAACGAACACAAGAGAGCGCGGGAAACAACAGCAGGAGGGAGGAGGTAATAGGGAGCAATGTAAAGATGGAACACATCCATTTGCATTTGTCGCCCTAATAGGGAAGGGTATGCCCAGCCTTGGGTCCAATGCTTACTCTGCCACCAGATTCAAGCTAGCCTGGCTGATGAAGGGTGATACCCTGAAACCGGTTCCAGGATGCCTGTTTATGGTCCAGGGAGGCCTTGGCCTGGCAGTTCGGGCTGGAGTCTTCCCATGGAGAACAGAGTCAAGACTGATTTGCATATGACTGGGTTCAAACTGGAATGTCATGGCAAGCACAAAAACTGATGGATTAACCCAGATCTGTGACTTGTGATTTGTTCTGCATTCCGTCCATCATCTGTTTTTGCAGGGATGTCTTATGAGGCAGGCTTGGTTTAGGTACACAACACTGATTTTAAACAATTCTTATTAAATATGGTTGATTTCTGGCATAGATTTTAGCATCTTCTGTGCGGATTCCTACAGCCCTAAAGAAAGCAGTTGATTTCTGAGAAGGAGACAGGTAGTTTGTAACATTTATAGCCTCTATCTACCAAGGAGTGGAACTTTGCAATATTATCACCCAAGCACATGAGAAAGTTTCAAACCAGAAAAAGAAAAGTTACACTGAAAAATATCCACTGAAACATTTTGAAACTTACCTCCCATTCAGGGTAGTCATGCTGTTTCAAGGACTCTTTATGCGTTCCTGGAAGGGCTACTAGACAACCATTGCTGCGGTCTATCCTCTCCATTGCAGTCCATGCACAAACAATTTGATCTGCAGGCCTAAATGGAAAATAGTGTAGGTCCTGATGCATTGGATGACGAGAAGACTTTTTACCTGAAATCAAAACCAAAAGTTGAAGGTTGGCATTTAACGCTGTTCTCACTGTGATTTGATTTTGCAGGCAATTGGAACTACATTTAATACAGAAATAGGAGCCGCAGGTTAAATAAGTAGCACCACAGTAACAACAACTTTTATTCGGTATGAAAAAAAATCATCAATTACAATAAATAATCTCCAATACATTTGTTAAAATTAGCAATAAAACCATAAATAATAAGAACACCCGTGAAGAATAAAAACATATATAACACATGCATAGAAACAATAAAATAGAAAGATTCATTCTAAAAACTCTACATTCTTACGCCAAGTAATAGCTCCCTTCAGGAATGATCCCAGCCCCCTCCAGACCAATGCATCTGAGGCCATCTGCAGCCACATAAAAGCAGGACGATATTGCACAAAACCCTTGGGCCTTAGGAGAGGTAATAAAAAACGAGTTCTGAATGGTGCATTGAAAACACAAAACAAAGTAAAATGGGTCAAGGTCTGTTGGGACACCCCATCACAGGGGCAGGGTCTAATACATTTGTCCCCATACTGACCTAACGGGAAACACAGGTTACTTCTGATGATCCCCAAACGGAAACGGGTTATGAGAGACCTTTCCCTCACATCCTTTATCTCTAAGAGATAGCGCTCAGGGCCTACCCACATCTTTAACATAATGAAATCCCTGATCGATTTTTTCCCTAAAGCCTCCCCCTCCCTCCTATTCTTCTGGATTCTTAAAAAATTCTCCTTAGCCCATTTCTTATCACACCTGGTCAGGCCTTCAGGATGATCAACCAAATCAGGACGCCCCAAATCATGAGCCATCTTTCTAATGTGCATCAACCAGGGAATATTCTTTACATTGTCACAAGCCAGACAATCCTTTAAGATATCCCTATTCAGAGTGGCATGTTCGTTAGTCCAAATTGAGATCCATAGCAGAAGGGGAGCCAACTGAATAGTGTCCTGGACAAACTCAAGCTCCAACTCCAAATGAAGACTAAAACCAGGGATATTTTGTCCAACTCCCAATAGCCTTCTACAGAACCAATTTTCTTCCACCGTAAGGGCTCGGGAGTCCCCATACCCCCAAAGTGCAGCACCATACAGCAGAATGGGGAGGCATTTCCGCCTATAAATTTCAAGCAAAGGCTTGATGGGTTTACTACCTACCCTTACAGCAAAGTCAAAAGTCGTGCCAACTGCTGCATGAAAAAGCGCACCCCTCCTGGCAATACAAGGTTTCCAAGATCCTTTCTCATCAAAAATAATCAGTAGGTATGGAAACTCATGGACCCTACTAATAATTTGATCCTCCACCCTTAGCTCCCCCACCCTACTCAGGGGTTTTCCACACACCATAAAATGAGATTTCTTAAAGTTGACCTCTAAACCCAAACTTGACATAAAGGTGGCATAAGCTCTAACTATTTTCCGGAGACCATTCATAGTACGGACCATGATGACTGCGTCATCCGCGTACGTTAGCACAGGGATATCAGTACCATTCACCTTTGGAACATCCCTACAATGTTTCATCAGAAAATCAGACAATCCATTTGTATATAGAAGAAACAAAGTAGGAGCCAAAACACACCCCTGGCGCACACCCCTTGAAAACTTAAAGGCCTCTCAGCATTCCCCATTTGACCCCACCCTCACACTTGCAACCGTCCCAGAATGTAGATATCGGAGCAACTCTACAATATTAGGATCCAGCCTAAACTGATTTAATCTCTCCCATAATATAGACCGATTCACCTTATCAAAGGCACAGCTAAGATCCATAAAAGCAAGAGAGAGCGTACCTTTCCTAGCCTGCGTGTATTTGCCGATCAACATCAGTAGGTTGACACATTGGTCTCGCGTGCCAAGGCCTTCCCTGAAACCATACTGGTCCCAGTTTAAGATATCATTCCCTATCATCCAGGACTCCATACGCCTTAAAATAATCCGTCCCAGAATCTTCACCGAAGAGTCCAGTAGAGAAATAGGGCGGTAGGACTTAGGATCATTTCGGTCGCCCTTTTTAAACACTGAGACAATACATGCCAGACTCCAAGAGGCAGGGGTACCCACAGTAACTGCTGCATTAAGGACATTTAAGAGAACAGGTGCCCATAACTGGGGGTTCGCTTTATACATGTCCATAGGGATCGAATCCGGGCCCGGAGCTTTATTGCTCGCACTACTCTGTATCGCATCCATAACCTCCTGGAGCGAGAACCTAATTGCTAGGTTAGGAGCCATCTCATACTCGTTCTCCCGGTTAATTCTTAAGGGAGAACCCTCAAAAATACTACAAAAGTGAATTACCCAAGCTTCCGGAGCGATGTTACAGCCAAGGCCCTCAGATGTATCTGTTCCAAAGGAACCTCTATTTACCACTTTCCAAAACAGGCCAGGATCCTTCGGAGCTATGGCACGTTCTAATTCTTCCCAGGCTTTATCTTTATGTTTTATCTTGCAATCCCTCAGGGCCCTCTTATATTTCATTCTAGCTTCTTTTACAAGGACCCAATCTCTAGGATGTTTCTTAGTGGCCAGCTTCAGGTTTGCCCTTGCAACATAGCAGGTCTTATCGTACCAACCACAATTACGTTTGCTAGGTTGGCTGCTTACTGAAAAAAGGCAGTCTCTCACTGCTGCATTTACTCTTGTTATTGCATTCATAACAGTCTTCGGAGCAGGAGCCTCTGTCAAGAGTGTGTCCATAAATAAAAGTAAATTTCCCCCCACCACCCTTTCTACAACTTTTAGGGAATCCACTTGCTTCCACCCAAACCGCCTACCCTGGTCCTTTATCTCCACTACTACCGGCCTACCTCGTCCTAAACTACGTAGTGCCCCAGGGAGTTTAAAGGATACTATAAGGGGATTATGATCACTGAAACTCTCCCCCAGCACCCCCCCCTCAGTCACCAGGTCTTTCAAAGGTGGAAACATAAAAATATAGTCAATAGTGGATTCAGATCCTCTTCCCACATAGGTTGGGAGTTGATGAGTGCCAACGGCTTCTATATCACACACATTCAAAAGGCCCATCTTCCTGAGTTCCTTGATTAGAACCCTGCCTCTGGAGTCCTGCAGACCATCCACTGAATAATCCTTGCAGTCAAAAATAAAGGGATTGACCACAGTACTGAGCCTCCCCAGCTTAGCATTAAAGTCTCCAGAGACAATAACACAGAATTCTAACCCCATCTCCTCCATTATGTGTTTCAAAACCTGAAGAACGGAAAATAGGGCCCCAATTTGGCATCCCATATCCCACACAGCGTTATAAAAGTTAACCAGTAAAATATTTAAATTACTAGAGAAAATTACCCATACCAGCAATATACCTTGGCGATTACAGTTAATTTGGAAAGCACCCACTATTTTAGAGAAGCGGATTAGGGTAACCAAGCCACCTTTTGAGCGGCCACCAAGAGACTTCACAGCTGGAATTGCAGATCTGTTATACCCATCCCACACAGACAACCCCTCTGACCAGGTTTCCTGAAGCATGATCACATCAAAATTACTCATACACCTAATCCACGCCTGATCAGATAATTTAGCATCATAGCCCGCAATATTCCATGAGATAAGTTTACACTGTGGGGGCACCTCTTCTCGTATACCCAGGGTCTTGGCGCATTGTCAGTCCACCCCTTCCAAGGATAAACTACTGTTAGTGACAGTTCTTCTGCTGGTTGCCTGGTGACTATTCTGACCCGGGCGGGGGTTGGGGGAAACCTGCCAGGACCCGGAAACACCCCGGCACTCAATCGCATGTTGTCATAAAAATAACCCAGAGGGACCATACCAATTGTACCAGGTCTAAATACAGCAGGGCGGTAGGTGGAAAGGAGCCTTTGACTCAGGGCTGGGTATCTAACATTTATAATAATACAATCTTCATCCCTCACCTTATTTTTGGGCCCAACCCATCCAATTCTTCTGGCAAACAGAATATCATTGAAATCCTTACATGAGAAATCACAGTTCTTACTCAACCAATATCCAGCCTTGTTTGTGAGTTGGGCTGTGGACTCAGTTACCCCAGGGGCAAGAGCAGGTACATTCGTCAATACCACCACATAGGGGGCACAAGCTGGGGGAGATCCAAACAGGTCAATGCAGGCCTGGCCGTCGGGAGATTCAGATTATTATTCCCAACCAGCTGTTGGTCAGCCCCCCCCCTACCACAAATTCAGGATCAGGCTGCCTACTACAGCCAGGCCTATTGACAGTCCTATCCGTCCTTAATATAGAAGTCGGTGCAGCCGACGCAATCTCAGCATGAGCTCCCTGACCCCCAGAATTTCCAGAATTGGCCAATAGCTGAGATGATTTTCCCAGAGGCCCCACTGACCCTGCAGCGTCCTCCAGCAGGAGCAACTCCTCACAAGGATGGGATCGCCTGGTCGGGGCCACACATCCACCTGCACAATGCCTCCCCTGACTTTCTTGCACAGATATCAGAGAGACTGCCTTTTCTATGGCCGATAATTTCTCCACAATGGGGAATAAAATCTCCTGGATCATTTCACGAAATTTTGACAATAAAATAGTAACATCACAACCCAGCTGCTGGCAAGGTGCAGGGTCACTACTCGTACCCTTAGGGAGTTCCAAGGGGGATGTTTTTGACTTGGGAATCGATTTCTTTAAGACCATTTTTTTCCCTCGGGGCTACATTTATCCAGGGGGCAGGCCGGGGGAGAAGATAATAAAAGTCTTTTGCTTCTTCTGGAAGAGCCTTGGCCACCAGAACCCTCTGAAGTCTCTATTCGCTCAATTTGAGCAGGTTCAACAGCAACCATGACAGTACCTTGATCTCCCCCCAGATAAGTCACCTCCACATCCACAACCTCACGAGGACCACTATCTATTGGGGCCAGACGCCAGTCCTCCAGTTCCATGGATAACCTCCTTTCTGCCAGATCAATCTCCTTTGTTACAACCCCAACGGCTCTTGCGAGAAAGGAGTCCAATGTGGTGGTGCCACTTCCCTGTCCACTGCCGCCACCACCCCCTCCCATGGGACCAGTTAGCGGACCTCTTTTCCTGCCCATTTTAACAGAATGTTTCAATAACGAATCAAACAAAACAGACAAAAAAAATAAAAAAAAATATTAAAGACCCACTAGACCCACTACAAAGGCTCCAAAATGATCCCCAGTATATAGTTAATGTATAAATAGTCACCCTTCACTGGAGATGAAAGAGGGGTGGGCCCAGCCCAGCCTCTAACGGGCGATGGCGGGCGCAAGACGGGCCCGCCCTAGCCCCAGGCTTTGCCCAGGCACCGCCCAGCGCGCGTCCCGCGGATGCGGGAGCGCTAAACAGTTTTTAAAGGGCTCCTGCCCCGTAAGTCTATGCTGCCGCCACCTCCACCAGTGACGCGCTTCCCGCGGATGCGGGAGCACTAAACAGTTTTTAAAGGGCTCCTGCCCCGTAAGTCTATGCCGCCGCTGCCTCCACCAGTGACACGCTTCCTGCAGATGCGGGAGCGCTAAACAGTTTTTAAAGGGCTCCTGCCCCATAAGTCTATGCCGCCGCCTCCACCAGTGACGCGCTTCCCGCGGATGCGGGAGCGCTAAACAGTTTTTAAAGGGCTCCTGCCCGTAAGTCTATGCCGCCGCCTCCACCAGTGACGCGCTTCCCGCGGATGCGGGAGCGCTAAACAGTTTTTAAAGGGCTCCTGCCCCGTAAGTCTATGCCGCCGCCTCCACCAGTGACGCGCTTCCTGCGGGAGCGCTAAACAGTTTTTAAAGGGCTCCTGTCCCGTAAGTCTATGCCGCCGCCGCCTCCACCAATGACGCGCTTCCCGCGGATGCAGGAGCGCTATACAGTTTTTAAAGGGCTCCTGCCCCGTAAGTCTATGCGCCGCCTCCACCAGTGACACGCTTCCCGCGGATGCGGGAACGCTAAACAGTTTTTAAAGGGCTCCTGCCCCGTAAGTCTATGCCGCCGTCGCCGCCTCCACCAGTGACGCTCTTCACAAGACGTGCCCGCCCTAGCCCCAGGCTTTGCCCAGGCACCACCCGCGCGCGTCCCGCGGATGCGGGAGCGCTAAACAGTTTTTAAAGGGCTCCTGTCCCGTAAGTCTATGCCGCCGCCGCCGCCTCCACCAGTGACGCGCTTCCCGCGGATGCGGGAGTGCTATACAGTTTTTAAAGGGCTCCTGCCCCGTAAGTCTATGCCGCCGCCTCCACCAGTGACACGCTTCCCGCGGATGCGGGAACGCTAAACAGTTTTTAAAGGGCTCCTGCCCCGCAAGTCTATGCCGCCGCCTCCACCAGTGACGCGCTTCCCGCGGATGCGGGAGCGCTAAACAGTTTTTAAAGGGCTCCTGCCCCGTAAGTCTATGCCGCCGCCTCCACCAGTGACGCGCTTCCCACGGATGCGGGAGCGCTAAACAGTTTTTAAAGGGCTCCTGCCCCGTAAGTCTATGCCGCCGTCGCCGCCTCCACCAGTGACGCTCTTCACAGCACCACAGTTCTAAATACAACATTTTATATTCATAAAAGGTAGCACAGAAACATAATGAATAACTCAAAGTTGACTCATTTTGAAAACAGATCTATTCAATGTGTTCCACTGGGCGCATATTTGATATATGAAAATAGCCCATGTCCATTACAGAGTACTCATAGTAAAGAGGCATAGTGTAAGAAATTAGGTTGCAGGTTGGGGTGTGAAACCCTTCTCAAGCAACAACCACAATTCTTCTCTGGGCAAAGTCACAAGGAAACCCTAAATTAAGGTGTGCTCAATTCTTGAGTAGCTTGGCACAGAGCAATTAGGCTTAATTCAGACTCAATATTTGTGCAGCATTTCAAACAGTAACATAGTGAAAACACACCACAAAAGGAGCCCAAAAAGAGTTAGATAAGAGAGTGAGTTTTAATAAATAATACAAGACCAAAATGGCAAAAATCTAATCAGTAGACCTCAAGATGTTCAATTTTAAAGACTTTAGTAAAAGTAGCAGCAAAAAAATGTAACACACCAACTGTGGAAATCTGGTCACGGCGGACTGGGACAAAGCCTCAAGTTCAGGCTGACCGCGAAGGACAGCAAGCCGGCTATAGGGAACCAGTTATGCCCCCTGAAGAGAGTATCTCAAATCCTGGTTTGCAGTGTTGCAAGAATCAGTGTCAAAGATGCGTCACGCAGCTGAAGTGATGCGTCAGTTCAGAGATGTGACAAGGCTGTGGTGTGAGGTCCTGCTCGGTTGTCAAAAATCCTGTCGACAAGAGCTTGTGATGTGAACTCGAGGATGTATCGCTTAGTTGAGACAATACTTTGGTTCTGAGAAGCTGCAAGTTTGCAATGCAGAGTAGAGCATTGTAGTGGAGGCTGCAATGTGGGCCTCTGCTGTAGTACCGATCCACGCAGCAATGCGTAGGTTTTGTTGGATCCACAGAGGCTGGCAGAGCACCTAACGCCCACTTTCAAGGGTCCTGGAGTGGGGTGGCACTACTTGGGAAGGTAGACCCACAGATGGCACAGTCCAGGTGTTGGGTCAAAGTTGTTGGAGCCTTCCGTCCATGAAGCTCAAGTCAGGAGGCCAGCCAACTAGCCCTTGGAGTCACTCTGGGGTTCTAGGTAGCAGCACAGTAGTCCAGCAGAGCAGCAGTCTGGCAGTCTTTCAGCAGTCCAGCATTCCTTCTTTCTGGCAGAGTATTTACAGGTCCAGAAGTGTATTGAAGTGGGTGGTGTCTGAGGTCCAGTATATATACACACCCAGTAGTGTCTTTGAAGTGGAGCTTCTGGAAGTTTAACATTGAAGTTCCCAGGCATTCTGCCTCCCCTGTCCTGGCTCCAGACTAACTCAGGAGTTATGCAGCCCTTTGTGTGGAGGCAGGGCACAGCCTTTTCATGTGTGTTCCAGTCTGGCAAAGATGGCCCATCCAGGCACACCTAAGCCCTCTATTGTATGTAGCTGTCTGGAAGGAATACACAAATCTCTACTTTTAGCTGCACCCATCCATGTGACCCAGGTATAGGCCACAGGCACTAAGGGCCAGATGTAGCAAAATCCAATTTTGCGACTTGCAAATTGCGAGTCTAAGCGACTCGCAATTTGCAAGTTGCAAAATCGGATGCAGAATGGTGTCTCAGACACCTTCTGCGACTCGCTATGGGGTCGCAAAGACCCACCTCATCAATATTCATGAGGTGGGTCGCATTTTGCGACCCCATAGCGAGTCCCTGCACTCACAGGGATGGTGGCCTGCTGTAGTCAGCAGACCTCCATGTCTGTGACTGCTTTTTAAATAAAGCAGTTTTTTTTTCATTTTGCAGCCTGATTTCCTTAAAGGGACTCCTTCCCTTTTGTGAATGTGTTACCACCAGTGTGACTGACACTGGTGGTAATTGCGAGTTGATTTGCGACCGCATTCGCGGTCACAAAGCAACTCTGAATTGCGATGAGAGTCGCAAATAGGAAGGGGACACCCCTTCCTATTTGCGAGTCGCATTCCCAAGGTACCGACTCGCAATTTGGGAATGAGCATCGCGTGAGGCCGTTTGCATGGCGCAAACTGCGATTTTTGCAGTTTGCGACATGCAAACGGCTTGCTACATCTGGCCCTAAATGACACATGCAGGTAAAAGCCAACTTTCCAATGTGGCAACTTCAAAATTGTAATTAAAAATCCAACTGAACCATAAGGTAGGATTTTTCATTATAATTCCAAAGAAATCAAATATGAAATGGTTACCTGCTACCATTATGAAATTACAGCTTAATAAATGTAATAAGGTAACTCCAATGTTAGCCTATGGTAGAGGTAGGCACTGCAGTAGTGAACAATTTATTTACGAGTTTTTCATCACCAGGACACGTAAAACACAAAAGTACATGCCCAACTTTTTCAATACACTGCACTCTGCCCTCTGGGCTGTCCTGGGCCTATTGTAGGGGTGACATATGTATTAAAAAGAAAGGTTTGGGCCTGGCAAAAATTATTTTGCCAAATCAAAATGGCAGTTTTAAAACAGAAATCGCACACACAGGCTGCAATGGTAGGCCTGAGACATGTGTAAAGGGCTACTTACGTGGGTGGCTAATCAGTGCTGCAGGCCCAGTAGTAGCATTTAATTTACAAGCCCTGGACACAAGTACTGCCGCTTTACTAGAGACTTAAAAGTATATTAAAGATGCCAACTTGGTACAAGCCAGTGTTATGATGTTTTAATGAGTGAGAACATGCACTTTAGCACTGGTTAGCAGTTGTAAAGTGCGAAGAGTGGCCAGTAAAAACGAGATCAGCAAAAAAATGGAGGGGGCATGCAAAAGGTTTGGGGGAAGACAACCCTACGAATGACAGGCCTAACATTTAGACAGCATGTTGTCATTACATAGAAAAAAGTAACATATAAATCCCATATACCACATGTGCATGTAAGTATTACGCTGCCAGATAGGACATATCCATTCATCAAAGTACATGTGACGAGATCAAACCCAGCCCTACCATCCTTTGAGCTACACCAGCATGCTGTAAAATCTCATGTTTTCCTCAAAGGCTCGCAAGTGTCTACTTGGGAGAAGCTGATTCAGTAGATAAACTGGTGACAGGTTTATCAGGTGATATATGCTCTAACTTACTTTAGGAAAATTATACTACTTTCAAGGCTGTAGTCCTACATTTATCGGTGACTACCTCTTAGATATATATATATATATATATATATATATATATATTGCAAAACAGGGTTGTCCTCTGTGAAAGCGCACTCCCAACAAGTTATGTAATCGGGAAAGTAGCGAAGCCAGCAACTCACAGTGAATTCTTTAAGAATTTTCATTATTACAGGCCTTGTGTTGTTAATTCATCTCTGGACACGTGTTTCTGGGTTAATCCCTTCATCAGAAGAGAAAAAATAAAAAGTATTTCACCCTCGTAGGTGCAGCCATTGCTGGAGGTGTTCGAGACATCTCTTCCCTTGTTTAAAGGCCAAGTGCATGGCTGTTCAGCTGGTTTAATTGCAGGCACCTGACTAATCTGTTTAAATACCAGCCTTGCCCCAGTGAGCCTCTGAAGTGAGTTACAAAAGTGCACGCTGGCTATGGGAGTCTTGCACATTATATCATAATACCCCAAGTGGGTTGCTGGGTTGCTGGAGCCAGACGGAGCAAGCCAGTTTTCTTTCTGCACCAGCCAGCTGGATCCAAAGAGAGCTACCCTTCAGTCCTTTTTTGACCGGTCTTTTTCACTTTTGTCAAGCTTTATTTGAGATATTTATCTCTTGGTGTGTCGAGGGATGTCTTCTAGGAAGATGAGATTCAAGCTCTGCAGATCCTGTCATCTGGCGATTTCCGTGACGGATCCGCACCTCATGTGTCTGAGGTGTTTGGAACATAACCACGGCCCATGCATCCAAAGGCTTTGAGGGAGCTGTCCCTAAAGCTGCTGGAGAACCAGCAGTTGACTCCGCGCAAATCGAGGACTTCTTTGAGAGGAAGGTCTAGGCACTAGTGGTGGAGTCCAAAATGGTTGTCACCCCATTCAAAGTCCTCAGGGCGATCGGGCAAGTCGAGGTACAAGATGAAATCCACGGAGTCGAAACTCTCTCCTCATCTGTCAGCCATTGAGTCGAGGGAGCATCGACATTCTAGGTCTCACTCTGTGGAACCTGTGCCTGGGGTGACTCCCCGAATTTCTAGTAGCCGGAGCAACCCTGCCCAACTTCGATAATTTTAAGAAGACATGGGTCTCTTTTTTGGGCAGCCTGACACAGCTGGAGCGCCTTCAGGCCCCACGTGGTCAGAGAGGCCCCTTTGCATTCCACGCCTATGGTTCCGGCCCTGGCAGCGTGGGGCTCCAGGGATCGCATACTGGATGCAGACCGGATGCTCATACCACCTCAGTTATGTCCTTGCTATGCAGACTCTCAGGGCACCGTCTCCATTTTAATCCCCTACTCTGACATGGAGCCGGATGGGTGCTACTTGACGCCAGCGCCGGCAGAAGCTGTATCTCCTAGATCAGATCCTGAGCCCTATTTCTCTGGGCTAGGCCCTGGGCAAGAATGGGAGGGGTTGCTGAACCCTTTGGAGACCAGCCCTACAAGAGTTTATTAGACGGGGTGAGGACTTGGGTAAGGCCAGTGACTGGACACATCTTCAGATACTGGCATACTTTCTCCCCCTAAAGTGGCTACGAAGGGGGAAGCTTCTTAGGCAATGGTGGTGAGGAGTGCGGCTGAGGTCCTGGACCTTCAGTTGCCCTCAGTGACCGTCAAGACTAATCTTTTGACAACTGGGAGTTTCCACTTCAGAACCCCTGCTCCTGTTCAAAGACACCCTCACTGACGTCTTACTGGGCACCTGGTCCAAATCCAGCACAGGGGCTCCTGTGAATAGGACAAATGCCTGCCTCCATTGCCCTGCACCTAGTGACCCAAGTTTCCTAACACAACACCCCACCCCTGAAAGCTTGGTGGTCCAAGCCTCTACCTCCCAAGGTGTGTTACCTTTCGCACCCCCGGCTTGGAAATTCAAAAGGTTGGATTCATTTAGAAAAAAGATTTTTTCTTCTGCCAGCCTTGCATTGCAGTCAGTGAACACCACATGCCTTTTGGGCTGTTAGTCCCACACGCTGTAGGATACAATTGCGCAAGTGCTGCTTTAGGTCCCAGAGGAGGCCCGGGCTGTTCTCTCCTAGGCTGTTGAAGATGGTAGAGATGCAGCAAAGTTCACAATTCGTTGCGGACTTGATACGACCGACTCGCTAGGCAAACCGGTTTTCACAACAGTGGCCCTGGCTGAAGACATCTTGCTTTTCGGGGGACGTCCAGGCTTCTTTGATGGACATGCCCTTTGAATGCACCCATCTCTTCGGAGGCAGGGCAGACTCTGCGCTCAAGCGGTTCATGGTTTCTCAGGTTATGGCCAGGTCCTTGGGCCTCACAGCGGCCCCTCATTCCCCCCCAGTCCGCCTTTTGCCCCTTTTTGCGGCTACAGAAGAAGTCTCCAACCACCCCAATTCTCAGCCAGACAGCTTGCTGTGCATGCGGTCCAGGCTCTGCGTAGCTGAGGGCACGGGACCCACTGCCCTCAAGGGTCAGGTGGCCAGCGATCTGGTCAGTTGGCCATCCCCCCCTTTGCAGTAGCCTCTAATCCCTCCTATTCTTTTTCTGTCCCATCAAGGGCCAGTTGGCAGCAGGATTCACCATCATCTCTCCCACTGCCAATCCATCACTTCAGACAGCTGGGTTTTGCAGATAGCCTGAAAGGTCTACTCCCTGCCCTTCAAGACTAGCCCTCCATCCATGCCACTATCTTACAATCAGGGGTCGGTGGAAAATGTTCCCTTGTTCGCGAGGAAATTACGGCTTTCTTGGTCAAGGGAGCCATATCAAGCATTTCAGTGGCAGAAGGTAGGCTGTAGTTGCTATTCTGAGCAGCCAGTCCAGGATATTCAGGCTTTGATACTGATGTTTCAGCCTCTATCCTGGATTTCGGTGAGAACAACTGAGGTTGCTGGGCCTCATCGCCTCTGGCATCCTGGTTGTGACACAGTGGAACCTGAAGTTCCAGTGGGGGCAGCATCAGGGGAATCGCTCACTTGCGAGAACCGCAGTGTCTGATGTGACTTGACGGGAGCTGTGAAAGCTCCTGCTAAATGACAGCAAACAGCTATGTCCCGGGGGTGGCACCCCGGGACATGGCAGGAGCTGTGCCTGTGGTGTGGGGGTACCAAAGTACATTATTGGCTCCTCGAAGGGGGGGGGGGCATGCAGCCCCCTCAAATTTTCTATTTGCACCAGAAAGGTGGTGGTTCAAATTCAATATCTTATTTCAGCCCCAGGGAGATGGCGGTCCCTGGGGATGCTGGGGGTCCACAGCCCCCCCCCTTAATTATTTTACTCCTTTTGCCCTGGGGAGATGGTGGTCCCCGGGACAGAGAGGGGCATGTGCCCCCCCTCCACCCCCCACATACCATTGAAATGAAGCCCTGGGAGGGTGGCAGCCCCTGGGGCAGCCATAATCCCAGAAGGGGGAGCCCTCTTTGCCCCCCCCTCCTTTCCTTTTAACATGCCCCCAGGACCTGGCCCACCCAAGGGCTTTGTGAAAACTAGTGCGGGAGACTGAGCTTTAAAAAAAATAAATGCTGCATATGTCACAAATTTGCAGCAATATATATTTTTTAAAGTACTTTTTCGCCCTGGGGGCTGGAGACGGTCCCTCTGGGACCCCAGCGCCAGTGCTAAGCGTTCAGGGTGTCCCTAACCTGGCCCCTATTCTTATTCTTTATTTTTTATCTTTTTTTCCTGGGACTTTGCTGAAGCAGAGTCCCAAGATGACTGTCAACACCTCCTTGGTGAAGTGCTAGCAGCCATTAAGATTGGGAGGGTTTGCAGACCCTTTGCGTTCCTATATATACAAATTTCAGTTTCCTTTAATATTTGAAAAACTACTGAACAGATTCACACAAAATAATTAAAAGGACTCTTTCTGGACCAAAAGCTAGATTTCTGCCATATCTGGTGTAATTCCGTCCAGTGGTTTGGCCTCTATTCCTGTTCAAAATCCCTATGGAAATTAACATAGAGAAATCACGTTTTGGAATCCCCCCTCCCCCCCCCCTTTTAGTGGCCCCCGCTTGGCCGATGTGCGTACTGTATTTTTGGGGAAAATTTTGTGAAGATTTATCAACCAGAGCCAAAGATATAGGTAAGTAAATAAACACGTTTTCTACAGAAACTAGGTCCTAACTATAACTATGTAGTGGCGATTGCCACTAGGTAATATATATGAGGTGAAGAATAGAAGAGCCTGCTGCGTTTTTTTGAGTTTGGTGACATACGTTTGTAGCACATACATTCATAACAACACTAAAGCAGTTAAACAGTCACATCTGAGTGCAGGCTGCAAGCTAAAGTTGCGGACTGCGATCCCGGCGTTTGCCCTCTGTTTTGCCACCCTTCCTGTCAGATGGCCTGCACAGCCGAGAGATGATGCTGTGGCGATTTAGGGCGATACAAGGGGGGTGAAGGGGAGGGGGCTGATGTTGAGGGGTGACAGCCAATGGAAAGCGTATTCTGTAAAGCCCACATTGATCAAAGGTGCCAAAAGCTACCAAAGCAGCTTCAGCTGACGAAGCCCGCACTGTGAGAAGAGAGCATAGAGGGGTGACTGCAGGAAGCAGCTGAGGAGAGTTGCGCCAAGAAACACTGCAACAGTACTGAGCTTCAGGAGGACACCGGAAGTCATCACAGGATGAGAGAGCTGGTAACAAGTGGCTTGGAGTCTCAGTGAACCTGAAGAGGCACTCAGATTTGCAATTTTTGCAGCATCATTCTGAGCAAGCTTTAAAAAAAAATGGAACTGCCCTTGAGTGAATGTGCCTTCATTTCGACTTTATCTCCTTGTTCCCTGGATCATCTCCAGTTCTTCCTCTTGAGGTCAATAGAGGGTGGTGGCTGTGCCCTCCAGGATTGCTGAATTGAGTGGCGTATAACCCTTATTAAGGAAGCTAGTGTCAAGGACAGCTTCAAGGTGGAGGAAAGGGCTACAGAGGCAGCCACAAAATTCCACCTTTGGCACTTTACAGATCTGAAATATTCTGTATAGATACAATTAATATTTTAGATTACAAATAACTATCCTGCTCCTATGCAATTTGAATATGTTTTTATTTTAAACAAACTTTCATTAGATTGTACTTTAAATAAACTCCCCCAGATTTGTAGGCTTAAAGCACAAAGTAGAGAGTTAAAATGGGCACTGGCCTTTCTGAAGTTTAAAAACAAAATTAAAGAGTATAGGTACTTTTCACAGTTGGAGTCCATTACCTCATAAAAAGATGACATGATGTATTTATCCCAGAAATTCACAGTTTGGATGATATAACTGACTCTGCGAAATTCGGATATGTTTTCATATCTGTGTATATTGTTAAAATAAAATACAGTTAAGGAAGTAACCCTCTAATGGAGGTTCTATGTTTGGCTTCAAAAATTACGGAATGTGAAGGCCTCTGTATATGGACTTTAAAGATGAAATGTACTAGTGCTCACTGACAGCCCTGTATGTCTAAACGTATGTTGCAATTTTTTATAAAACCTCTGTTTTGTTAATATGGTATAAATATACAATATATTGCCATTCATTTTTTTGATCAAATATGCGATTTATGGGTGTTGCAAGTGAGTTGGGACGATCTGTGAGACATTTTGATAATCATAATAGGAATTGAATTTTGCTGTGATAAGAAATTTTGTAATGATTTTTGTAATCTGTGTATTGGTTTTAGGACAATTGTCTAAATAAACATATTATTGAACTAAAAAACAAATAACAAAATATCAGGTTTGGGGTCTTTTACAACACCATAAAAAGGGGTAGATATTTTAAATGTAGTCTATGGCAAAAATGTGATTGTTTTTTTTTAAAGAGCATCAAAAGATAATGCTCAAATATACAACACGTGCTTGTGTAGAAAGAAAGTAGAATATCATTATTCAATACAGAAACTGTTGAATGTAAAACAAGTACTTATTCTGAAACAATGAAGTAATCTTTTAAAGCTAAATGATTCCTTCTTCACACTAGCTTTTTCCTGTATTTTTCAGTTATGGAAAATGTTCTTTTGCACTGCATGCAGAGAATAAGAATACATTGCACTCTTTCGCCAATGTTTCTTATTGGTAGAGGACATATTAATAGTTTGTAGCCAAAATTGTAGCAACAACTCACCTTACCTGGAAATGCTTTTGTGCATTTGTGAGGAACCTATTAATCCAAGTCTTACAACTAATCTAATGTCATAATGATTATTAGAAAGTGGGTCTCTAGTTGGCAGAGGTATACACCCTTCTCCAAGTAGGGACCCCAGTCCTAGTCAGGGTAAATCACAACACAATCCAAATTATCCTGTGCTCACCCTCTGGCACAGAGCAGGTAGATTTAACTTAGAAGGCAAAGTGTAAAGTATTTGTGCAATAACTCATACCTTAACAGTGCAAACACCACAAAAATACACTACACAGGTTTAGAAACACAGAATGTAGGAGGCTGGCCTGGCTTATAGTGGGTACTAATGGTACTTACACCTTGTGCCAGGTCCAGTTATCCCTTATTAGTATCCCTCGGCGCCACAGGCATCTTTAAGGTCGACTGGATCCGTGGTGAATCCATCGGCGACGGGACAGTGGACGTCGTTGGCGTCACCGGTCTTCTGCCAAACGCATCGGCGCTGAAGCAGTACCTCCCAAAGGAAGAAAGGGAATGAAGGGCGTCGGCCTGTAAGAAGCCGGAGGACCCATGTCGAAGGCCAAATGGCCTGACGGCCCTGCATGCACACCTCCAGGCGCCATGGTGGCAAAGATATTAAACATAGCATTAAGAAATGATGCTGGATCAGTGCCCGGCGCTGGGAAAGCCGGATAACCTTGAGGAGCCGGTACTTGAGGTGAAGCTGACGATGGCCCAGGCATCTCCTGCTCCGGAGAAGCTCTCGGCTCCTGATGCGGATCCACTTCATACACTGATAGTGGAGATGGTGAAGCCGAAGTCGTCAGAGGCGTCACAGTTGGGCTGACCTCCCACTTCGGTCGGCGCCGAGCCGATGGTGATCTCGAACGGGAGCGGTCTCTGCTCGATCTGCGCCGAGAGTCCCGATGACGCCGATGAGACCTCAAGGATTTAGAAGAAGATTCTCTATGATGATGCTTCTCCTTCTTCTTGGATCGGGCCAGAAACAATTTAGCCTCCCGTTCTCTCACGGCCTTTGGATTCATGCGTTGGCATGGACCGCACAACTCGACTTCATGGTCAGAACTAAGGCACCACAAGCAATTGCCATGTGGGTAAGTGACCAACATGCGACCTCCGCACTGCTTACAGGGTTTAAAACCAGATTTCCTCGGCTGTGACATAATTACACTGAAGTGGAACTGTAGCTCCCTGGTAGCCTCGAAGAAAAACTGTTACTCGAAGGCATGGAAAAAAGGGAACTGACGTCTGCACGTCAACTTCTTATTGCCTGGATAGCGTCATATGGCGTCGCATGCGAGTCGGGCAATTGTGACGTCATCGTCGACGTGCAGAGCTAGAAGAAAGTTTCAGTTGAAAGCTGGCGCGAGGGGAACATTTTTTAGCTGAGGAATCCACAGGTAGTTGTATCCATCAGAAAAACCAGTTATGTAACTTTGTACTAATAGTAATTAATTACTTGCATTCTGTTTGTGTGGTGCATTCTGTTGCAAATAATATACATGCCTACCCGTGTTCCTCCTTTATGTGGAAAATAACAAATTATTCAGACTGTCTTACCTGGGAAATTCCTGAAACTATTAAGTCTCAACATTGTCCAACTTAATCTTGACCCTGGTCTGACGAACCTAACAGGTTAAATTGAAAATAACAATTTCTTTTGCTCTTTTCTACTGGAATTCAAGTACCATGCCAAGTAGGCTTTTATGGCCTACAAAATGTTCTTATAAAAAATAAACTATACCTCATGGGAAATCTTACTGTGCCCTCAAAATAACACACAACGTTTCAGCAGGAGGGATCCATCTGTGATCATATACTATAAAGAAATTAAAGCCAGGCATGAATTCTCCTTCACTGCAAATTTTAAGGGATATAACAGCCTTCCTTGCTGAGTTTTGACAGTACCTTAACCAACTTCAACAGAAGAAGCTCCAAAAAAATGAGAGAATGTATCAGTCCATCTCCTTCCTAACTTCCAAACCTCTGACATCAGTTACCCATGAACTGACCATCTAAAAAACTGCAACGGCCATTTATTTTGGTATTATCTCATATCTTCTGACCGTCTTCACTCTGCAAAATGTTTCACATACCAAATTGGATGTGCCATTTGAGATATAATAAACACAATAAATTAGAACACAGGACCTGATTTAGAGTTTGGCAAATGCGATACTTCATCACATACATAACGGATATGCTGCTCGCTATGTTACAAGTGCACTATATGCTATGGTGTTTGTAATACAGCAGCTAGGAAACTCATCAGGTTTGTGACAGAGAATACCCTCTGCCAAGCTTTGATTAACTATGCTTTAAAATAAGGCACTCCTGGCTGTTTAGGGAACATAGACAGACAGCAAGAGGAGTCCAAAAAGACCTGCACTTATGCCACTCTCACATCCTGTTTTTACAAGTTCCTTTTTAATCACCTTAATCATCTTCATGTTACACTGATTTTAATCATTTGCAAAGAATGAGATGTTCTCACCCTGATGGTGCTCACGAACACACAAGGACAATCCCCCCCGTATAACCCACAATCTCTACAAAATTACAGTATCACAAAGGAAAAGAAATAATTAAAATGAAACACAGATGATAGCACCAGAGAGATTTGCATAAAGGGTGTATGTTCCAGCAGAAATGACAATACAATCTACAAAAGAATAATGAGAAACTCAAAAGTATTAGCAGAGTTGGTGCAGATAAGAGACATAGGGGGTCATTACAACGTTGGCGGTAAAAGCCGCTTACCGCCGTGCAGAAGACCGACAATACACCGCCGCAGCCGCGGAATTCGGCCACAGCTATTATGACACACATCTCGGAATCCGCCGAAATTCAGACACCCACAGAAGTCCGCCACACCAAAGGTCAGTGTTAAACTGGCGAAAACAAAACCTCCACCCTCCACGCCAACGGAAACACGCCCATGCTATTACGACCCACGAATCCACGCGGCGGTCTTTCAACCGCGTTATTCCACTGGCGGTACACACCGCCGCGCTCAAAATACACACACATCTACAAAACACCGCCACATTGGACAATTCCAAATACACACACCTGATACACATACAAACACCACTCCCACACACTCAACACTATATAAAACACACACCCACATCACCCACAATCACCTACGACCAAAAATTAGTCACAAAGGCCAGAGAGATAGCACAGAATAGACAATCCCACCACACAGAGGCACACAACACCATCACCCACACAACATCCACGCACAAAACACCACACACCACTACACATCACCACACACATCAACACTGACACCGCCCCACACATCACACACACCACCCCATGTCACGCCAAAGACACCCCCGGTTTTCCAAG
Organism: Pleurodeles waltl; assembly: GCF_031143425.1. Classification (NCBI taxonomy): domain Eukaryota; kingdom Metazoa; phylum Chordata; class Amphibia; order Caudata; family Salamandridae; genus Pleurodeles; species Pleurodeles waltl. The sequence continues at coordinate 462,876,073 of NC_090442.1, forward strand.
GAGGAGCTCCGGGTCATGGTGGAGGAAATCCTACGGGTAGAGCCACAGCTATTTGGCTCACAGGTGCAGCACACATCCATAGCCAGGAAGATGGAGCTATGGCGCAGAATAGTCGACAGGGTCAATGCTGTGGGACAGCATCCAAGAAATCGGGAGGACATCAGGAAGAGGTGGAACGACCTACGGGGAAGGTGCGTTCAGCGGTCTCCAGGCACAACATCGCGGTTCAGCGGACTGGCGGCGGACCTCCACCTCCTCCCCCACATCTAACAACATGGGAGGAGCAAGTCTTGACCATCATTCATCCAGAGGGCCTCGGAGGAGTCAGTGGAGGAATGGACACTGGTAAGTCAAATCTTAACTATCATATCCCCCACCCTACATGCATGCTATCACACACCCTCAACCTCACCCCCTCCCCTATCACTCAAACTCCTCACTAATGTACTAAGAACACAAACCACACATCCCAACACCAAGCCCTGCATGACACAACTAAGCATGGACACCCAGCACTAAAGCATGCTCACTGCACATACCCAGAACACCCCTCCCCCCCCAACCATCATTACACAAGCCCCCACACAGGAATGCTTGCACTGGGGTACACACACACCCACCCATTGCACACCATGACACACACACATGCAATAATCATGCTCTTATGCCCCTGCAGGATCCCGAAGGACCGTCACCACACCGGAGGGTCTAGACAACTCCACTCCACCCACAGAAGAGGCCCACAGGGACGATAGCAGCTCTGCCCTACTGGATCCTCATGACCAGCCCGGACCATCGTGGGCCTCGGGACAGTCAGTTCCCCTTGCACAGGCACAGCCCAACACTGACCTTCCACCCTCTGGTAACACCAGCACAGCACCCACCCAGCGGGCCCAAACCTCCATACCCAGGATAGGTCAATCAGCAGTGTGTCCACCACTACAGTGAACCCAGGATACTGCAACAACAACAGGGACCTGGGGGCAGTGGTAGTGGGGACACGGTCCAGGGGACGGAGGCACAGGAACACAGGGGAACTGGGAGGGGAACTGAGAGGGCTGCTGTGCGACAGGGGGCAGACAGGCCAAGGGAACCCACTCTCCACGAGGCCCTCTCCTCCATCATGGGAGCATACCACCACTCCCAGGAGACGATGGCGACGGTCCTGGTCAAGTTTCAGGAGACCCAGCGCCTGCAGGAGGACCAGTATTTGGGGTTCAGGGAGGAGCTCGGGACCATCAGCTCCGCCTTGGGCACCATCGTAGGAGTGCTGAAGGACATACAGCAGACCATTGAGGGACACCGTGGCACTCCAAGGGGCCCCTGACACTAGCATGGACGATGAACTGCCCACCACCTCCGCCGGCGCTAGTGGACAGGAGGCACCGCCACAGGACCACCACACCAGCACCCCACCCCCTACAGATGGAGAACCACCACGCAAGCGGTCCCTGAGATCCAGGAACAGGACAGAGCAAGATGGCAAGACCCCCGCCAGGAAATGAGACCACCCTGATTATCCTCCCACTGTCCCACTTTGTTACCCTGTCCATACTTATACTGCCCCAGCTCCACTTCCTATGCCCAGATGGGCAGTGCACCTGTGAGACTAATAGACTGGACTCTGCCATGGACATTCCTCCACCATCACCCCTCACCAATTTACAACCCCCCTCCATTTTTGAGCACGTAAATAAACACCCTTGAACCACAAAACAATGTTGAGTCAGTCTATGATTTGGTAAAATGTATTATCAATGACAGTGTCAAAATGCGTTTCTAGTTGTAAAGGCAACATACCTATGTCACACATCACAAGTCCTTGAAGGATGCATGCAGATGACACACGTTGGTAACCACACCTGTGAAACCGTAATGGAAAGGTACAACTCAGTTACCAAATAATGCTATGAAATTACACACAGGATAGAGGAAGACGTGTGACAGTGAATGTAATTGTAAAAATGAAAATGTTCTCACCTGTGTGTCACTGGAAATATTGCTGTATGACTGACTCCCTGTTGTCGTTGTCTTCTTCCTCAGCTTCCTCCTCTTCACTGTCCACAGGCTGCACAGCTGCCACAACACCGTCATCTGGACCATCCTCCTGCAGAAAAGGCACCTGGCGTCACAATGCAAGATTGTGAACCATCGACCAGGCGATGATGATCTGGCACACCTTCTTCGGTGAGTAGAATAGGGAACCACCTGTCATATAGAGGCACCTGAACCTGGCCTTCAGGAGGCCGAAGGTGCGTTCGATCACCCTCCTAGTCCGCCCATCGGCCTCATTGTAGCATTCCTCTGCCCTGGTCCTGGGATTCCTCGCTGGGGTCAATAGCCAGGACAGGTTGGGGTAACCAGAGTCTCCTAATAGCCACACACGGTGCCTCTGGAGTGGACCCATCATATCAGGGATGCTGCTATTCCGCAGGATGTAGGCGTCATGCACTGAGCCAGGAAACATAGCATTTACCTGAGAGATGTATTGGTCTGCCGAACATACCATCTGCACATGGAATGATAACTCTTCCGGTTCCTGTACACCTGTTCACTCCTGTGTGGGGGGGGGGGGGAGGGGGGGACCAGAACTACATGAGTCCCATCAATAGCACCTATGATGTTGGGGATATGTCCAAGGGCATAGAAGTCACCTTTCACTGTAGCCAAATCTTCCACCTCAGGGAAAATGATGTATCTACTTACGTGTTTCAGCAGGGCAGACAACACTCTGGACAACACGTTGGAAAACATAGGCTGGGACATCCCAGATGCCATGGCCACTGTTGTCTGAAAAGACCCACTTGCAAGGAAATGGAGCACGGACAGCACCTGCACGTCAGAGGGGATTCCAGTGGGATGGCGGATTGGTGACATCAGGTCTGGCTCCAACTGGGTACATAGTTCCTGGATAGTGGCACGGTCAAACCTGTAGGTGACGATTAAATGTAGCTCCTCCATTGTCAACAGGTCCACCAGCGGTCGGAATACCGGAGGATTCCGCCATCTTCTCAATTGTCCCAAATGACAGTGCCTAGGAAGGACAACAGCGACCACAGAGTCAACTTTTTTCCAGGTATGTACCCACAGTTACACAGAACACGACACCAAACACAAAACCCTTCCTGTATGTGTGTTGAGTGTAGGCCTAGCTATGTGTGACGCAGAAGTAAATGAAGCCATGTGGGCCCCTGAAATGGCGGCTGCCTGACCTCTAAACTGGGACAATGGGATTGTGAGGTAACTGCGCTGCCGTTGCACACCGTCGCGGTAGGCGGTCGTAGACCGCGGCGCAATGCTGCATTGGTTAACATTGGACCCTATGGGTCCCAGGAGCCAATGAACAAGTAGGCCGCCGGTGATGATACGCACCGCCGCGGACGTCACTGCCATTTTCTACCTGTTCAATCACTAGATACCTGATCTTTGAAAGGAGAGGACCTACACTGCAAGTGCTGCTGTGACATCGGTCTGGAAGCAACGATGACTGCTGCGTCTGGGGAAAGGGCCCCTGCCTTCACTGCTCAGGAGTTGGAGAAACTAGTAGACGGGGTCCTCCCCCAGTACACGCTACTCTACGGTCTTCCAGACCAACAGGTTAGTACACAGGTAGCACGTTGTATGGGCTAGGCCTGGGTGGAGAGGGCTGGTTGTAAGAGGGAAGGGGGCAGAGTTCAGGGAACCTTAATGCATGTGAATGAATGTGCCACATGGCTAGGGTAGGGAGGGGGGACACTCACATCGACGGTGCAGTTCGTAATTACTTCTCTACTTCCCTTGTGCATGTCATGTAGGTCAGAGCCCACCAGAAGGAGGACATTTGGCGTGCCATCGCCAAGGACGTCCGGACCCTGGGGGTCCACCAGAGACGGGGCACCCACTGCCGTAAAAGATGGGAGGACATTCGCCGCTGGAGCAAGAAGACGGCGGAGGCTCAGCTGGGGATGGCCTCCCAACGTGGGAGGGGTGCCCGTCACACCATGACCCCCCTGATGTTCCGGATCCTGGCGGTGGCCTACCCGGAGTTGGATGGGTGCTTGAGGGCATCACAGCAGACACAAGGGGGTGAGTACAACCTCATTCTGGGTACGTGGCGCGCAGTTGAGGGGCTGGCTGAGGGAGGAGGGCTGTGGGTGTACCTAGGCCAGGCAGAAATACGTAGGCTAGGCCCCTCCGTAATGCAGGCCATGTGGCACTCCACCCCACCGCAGTAGAGTACAGGTATACATGCCCCGGTGGCATCCATGTGTGCAGATGTCCACCATAGCCATGTAGGCCAGATCCCAGAAATTGCATCTGTAGAGGCCAGGAGCACAGCGTAGTGCAGGGGCTGCTGAGTCTGTATTGTCCGCCAACGGTAGCAGTATGCCATGCACTCAACCTGTCTTTCTTCTGTCGTCCCCCCCCCCTTTTTGTGCTCTCCCTGTTCTTTTGTGTGTCAGCATCATCAGGCGGAGGTACAGTGGCACCGGAGCACGAAGGAGCTGCATCCCACATGGCAATGGAGGGCCACACCACGGACTCAGAATGCACCAGTGGGACGGAGGGCGAGGGGAGCTTCACGTCGGCCACTGGATCACCAACAAGCGACACGGACTAGTCCGCCGATGGGAGCTCCCTTGTGGTGGTGGCACCATCTGTGCCCCCCACTTCTACAGGTACAGCTGCCACCTCCCCTACCAGCACCGCCCTCCCAGCAGCCCCTCAGCGTTCGCCCGGTGCCCGCTCACCCAGGAGGGTGGGCATCACCTTTGCCCCAGGCACCTCGGGCCCTGCCCCAGTCACCCCTGCTGCCCTCAGTGAGGAGGCCATTGACCTCCTCAGGTCACTCACTGTTGGGCAGTCTACCATTGTGAATGCCATCCAGGGTGTAGAAAGGGAGTTGCAACACGGTAATGCATTCCTGGAGGGCATTCATTCTGGTCAGGCTGCCCTTCAGCGAACCCTGCAATCTCTGGCCTCAGCACTGATGGCAGCCATTGTCCCAGAGTCTAGCCTCCCCCCTCCAACCTCCTCCACCCAGACCTAATACCCTGTACCCCAGCCCATCCCAAGCACACCATCAGACCAGCATGCACACACCTCAACACACAAAAGTAGCTCAGGCAAACATAGACACCACACATCCCACAGGCACTCACACAAGCATCACACACATACAGACACAGCAACATCCACTGCCTCCACTGTGTCCCCCTCCTCATCGTCCCCCTCCTCATCGTCTCCCTCCCAGTGTCGTCTACACTCTCAACTGCATGCACTACATCTGCAGGCACTAGGACTCGCTCCAGAACACCCAGCACCACACCCGCTCACCTGCACTCACCACCCCCACTACCATTTACACGTCCCGTGTCCTCTCCCAGTGTGTCTGTGACGCCCCCTCCCAAAGTACACAAACGCGGGCACCCACACACCCAACATCCATCCACCTCACGACAGCCTCCAGTACCTGCACCAACACCCAAAACACCTAAAGTGACACCTCCTACAACCACCTCCTCTTCCACCTCTCCCAGACCCCCTCCAGCTACCCATCCCAGTGTTCGTCAGAAACTGTCCCTCTGAAAAGTTGACCTTTTTGCCCCCAGCCCCACCCCTCCAATTCATCAGTCCTGTCGTAGCGCCTCAGCCAAAAAGCCTCCAGTACCAGTGGTGCGTGTTCAAGGTGTGTGGAGTGCACCGGCCACCAGGGCAGGCAGTGTGACACGGAGCCAAGGCACTGCCAGTCAACCCCCTGTAAAGGCTCTGAAGTTGGAAAGTGGCCGACGGGACCGTGTGAAGACTCCTGGAGGCAAAACAACTCACAGGGGTCCCAGGGGGATTGCAGAGTCAGCTGTGACTCCTCCAAAAGGTGGGGAAGGGCCAAAAGAAGTCTGCACACCCTGGTGTGAGCATCACGGCGGAGAAGGGCGGCATCCTTCCCGGTGGTCGGGACGCCACCACTAGCACCGTCGTCACTGGTCAGGAGACCAACGCCAGAGTCATTGCCCAGGAGAGCCCAAGTATCGTCACTGGTCAGGAGACCACCGCCCGAGCCAGTGCCCTGGAGTGCCCAAGTATTCTCACTGGTCAGGAGACCACCGCCAGAGTCTTTGCCCAGGAGGGCCCAAGTATCGTCACTGGTCAGGAGACCACCGCAGGAGTCACTGCCCAGGAGGGCCCAAGTATCGTCACTGGTCAGGAGACCACCGCCAGAGTCATTGCCCAGGAGGGCCCCGGCAGCCACAGCCCCGCTGGCCAATGAGGGACCGCATGCCACACACCAATGCTCAGTCCAGAGAACGTCATGCCACACACCAATGCCCAGTCCAGAGACCGCCATGGCAAAGCACCGCAGAACAGTCCAGAGACCGCCATGGCAAAGCACCGCTGAACAGTCCAGAGACCGCCATGGCAAAGCACCGCTGAACAGTCCAGAGACCGCCATGGCAAAGCACCGCTGAACAGTCCAGATACCGCCATGGCAAAGCACCGCTGAACAGTCCAGACACCACCATGGCAAAGCACCGCTGAACAGTCCAGACACCACCATGGCAAAGCACCGCTGAACAGTCCAGACACCACCATGGCAAAGCACCACTGAACAGTCCATACACCGCCATGGCAAAGCATCGCTGAATAGGGCATGCACCGCTGAACAGGGCAAGCACCGCTGAAAAAGGAAAAGACCGCCACATCAAGCATCGTTATCCCATGTGCAGCTGGGACAGTGACGGGACAGGAACTGTCCCAGCTGGGGGGGACTAATCCAGTCTAGACACCAGTCCCCCTCCAGAACCAGTGGAGAGATCCATCCACGTTGTCAGTCCTTCACAGGATGAAGCACTCTGGGCACCAGTCCCCCTCCAGAACCAGTGGAGGCTGTTAGCTACTTGAGAGACTGTGGCTTTGCACTCCCCAGGATGGTCCAGTGGGCAAACCACCCACTGTATAGAGTTGAGAGACTGTGGCTTTGCACTCCCCAGGATGGTCCAGTGTGCAATCCACCCACTGGAGAGACTTGTGAGACTGTGGCTTTGCACTCCCCAGGATGTAACAGTGGGCAACCCACCCACTGTATAGACTTGAGAGACTGTGGCTTTGCACTCCCCAGGATGGTCCAGTGGGCAAGCCACCCACTGGAGAGACTTGTGAGACTGTGGCTTTGCACTCCCCAGGATGTAACAGTGGGCAACCCACCCACTGTATAGACTTGGGAGACTGTGGCTTTGCACTCCCCAGGATGGTCCAGTGGGCAAGCCACCCACTGTATAGACTTGTGAGACTGTGGCTTTGCACTCCCCAGGATGTAACAGTGGGCAACCCACCCACTGTATAGACTTGAGAGACTGTGGCTTTGCACTCCCCAGGATGGTCCAGTGGGCAAGCCACCCACTGTAGAGACTTGTGAGACTGTGGCTTTGCACTCCGCAGGATGGTACAGTGGGCAACCCACCCACTGTATAGACTTGTAAGACTGTGGCTTTGCACTCCCCAGGATGTAACAGTGGGCAACCCACCCACTGTATAGACTTGAGAGACTGTGGCTTTGCACTCCCCAGGATGGTCCAGTGGGCAAACCACCCACTGTATAGAGTTGAGAGACTGTGGCTTTGCACTCCCCAGGATGGTCCAGTGTGCAATCCACCCACTGGAGAGACTTGTGAGACTGTGGCTTTGCACTCCCCAGGATGGTACAGTGGGCAACCCACCCACTGTATAGACTTGTGAGACTGTGGCTTTGCACTCCCCATCAATGGGCATGGAGCCCCGTGGTGGATGTGGCGTGTTGCTGTAATCCGGCTGAGGTGCCCCCCCCCTTCCCTTCCCCCTGAGGTGCCTGTTGTATTTCTCTCTGATGCCCCGGCAGTGTTCTCTCCGTTTGTGGACAGGTATCTTGTGTGGGCCTCGCCCATGCATTTTTGGACTAGTGGTGCACGGACATTGATATGTGCATATCTGCACTACTTATCGTAATGTATATACATTTGAATGATTTTATATATATCTGTATATATTTGAAACATGTATATTGATACATTACCATGTTTGAACTGATTTCGTTTTGTCTTTGCATTCTTCCGGGGGGGTTGTGGGTTGTTACTGTGATGTTTGTAAATGCATTGGTGTGTGTGTTGTAATATGTGAGGGTGGGGGTGTTGCGTGTGTGTCCCTCTGACTTTTGCCTCCCCCCTCCCCTATGTCGTAGGTGTAGTACTCACCGTTGTCTTCGCCGGCGTTGGTCTTCGTAGATGAGTAGGAATACAAGGGTCGGTAGGATTTGTAATTCCGGCTCCATGGGGTCCTCCTTCCTCGTGGGATATGTTGAGGTGAGCTTTTTCCCATTGCAGAAACTGTTTCCGCCGTGTTTTTATCCACGGTGAATCCGCCCCGGAAAAGGTGGCGGATTGGCGGGTTGTGATACTATGGGCGGTACATTGTCTTCCTCCTGTCTGTTGGCGGTGACCGCCGCGCTGCTTGTCTGTACCACCGTGGCGGGCGGTGTGTTAAAGTGGCTGTCTTTGTTGGCAGTTTCCGCCAGGGTCATGATTCCCTTTTTTTGTCCGCCGGCCTGTTTGCGGTATTACCGCACCTTTAACACCGTCCGCCAGGGTTGTAATGACCCCCATAGTCATTAAAGTAACCATAATGCACACTGCTGAATTAAGAATCATATCAGTGGGTGTGGCCATGATGTTGCGGTGAACAGTTGCTTTTCCTGAGTACCCACGCTATGGACCACCTCCAGGCCCTGCAGTGCCTCCTCAAGTGGGAACCTTACCCCCTCCAAACACCGGTACTGCGACCTGAGGAGCTGCCGAACACAGATGTTGTGGAGAAACCCAACAGACACCGTGCCTTTGGCTTGAAGGGGGCTGGGAGGTGCTCGAGACAACAGCAGTAGTAATGTAAAATGGCAGATGTGACCTGCTACGCTGCTGGAAGACCTGGAGATCCAACACCTGGGGACAGGAATATGACCCAGTCACAGGCTTGAACTGGTATGGGCAGAGGGGTGGGCAGGGACGAGCAGCCAACCCTGATGGGCCCTGGAGGTGGTGAGTGGCTCCCGCAGGAAAATGAGAGGTTGCTGACTGGTGTGAATCTTGAAAAGGAGTCTTCATCAAATAACCCTTTTTTGAAAAATTGGGACACCATGACTAATGCCATTGGTGGCTGATATGATGCTTGCCTGGCTATGTAGTAGCCCCGAAGATTGCTTGGTGTTCACACATTGACTACCTCTTTGCTGGCTCTCACCTTGTAGACAAGTGAGAAGATTGCCGCAAAACTCTTGGGCATCCCCCAACTGCTGTGCGTCCTTGGTTTGGGGTGGAAGCCCTCTCTCTGAATGCCACCTTTTTAAAGCCCCTCACTGATGCGAGGGATATAATACAACAACTGATTGTAATATTATACACTGGTGGTGTCCCTACTCTGTTGCATGGCTTCGACTTTGAGGCTTCTTGTGGATGGGTCTTGGGGCAGACACTCATGTGATGCCTGTAAAAAATTGGGTTGTTGTTTGACTGGGGTGCAAACCCTGGTCAAGCAGCAACCACAAATCGTTAAGATAAGAAGCAAGCAAACCCCAAATTAACCTGTGCTAAACCACCCTGGTAGCTTGGCACAGAGCAGTCAGGCTTTATTTTGAGGCAGTGTGTAAAGTATTTGTGCAAAATTTAAAACAGTAACACCATGAAAACACACCACAAAAGAAGCCCACAATGGAGTTAGAAAACTAGAGGGTATTTTAATAAAGACCAAAACAACAAAAATCCAATTAGCAGAATCGGAGAATTAGATTTTGAAGTTTTAAGTAAAAATAGCACCATAAAGCACAAAACGATACTGGGGATATATGGTTGCACGGACAGGGATTAAGTCACAAGTTCAGGCTGGCTGTAATTGAGCGTGGGCAAACTGCAGGGACCCAGTCAGTCACACTGAACAAAGTACCTAAAATTCTGGTTGCCAAGCGTTGCATGGATCCACGCTGAAGATGTGTTGCACAGCCGAAGCGATGCGTTGGTTCCAAGATGTGGCAAGGGTGTGATGTGAGGTCCAGTTGCGTCAAGGATCCAACTGACTGGGCTTGTGATGCAAAGGCCTGTGTCGGGGACCCATCGAGGTAATGTGCCTGTTCCGATAAGCGGTGAAGATGTGGAGCGTTCAGCATCGGCGTTGAGACTGCTGTCAACGACAGCTGCAAGGAACTGCTGTGGAGAAGCATCATGCAGTGGCAATTCAGAAGGTGATGCATCAAACCCAAGTTGAGGGATGTACGGGCGGTGCAAGTCTTTTGCAACGGATCCAATGCACACAGAAGTAACGATGCGTCTGTTCTGCTCATAGAGCACTGCTCAGCTGAGGAGATGCATTGGCCGTTCACCGCTTAACAGAAAAGATGCATCAGTTTCTCTGTCAAGCACCTTAGGATCACTTCCAAGGGTCCAATACTGGGTTGGCACCACTTGGCAGGGTAGACTTACAGATAGCAGAGTCCAGCGGCAGGAGCAGGGTGGTTAGAAGTCTTTTATGTCTAAGACTTCAGATTGGAAGGCCAATCAACTAGTCCTTGAAGTCACCCTGGGTTCAACAGAGATGCAGGTCCAGTCCTCGCCCAGGCAGCAGGCAGCAGGCAGCAGGCAGCTGAGAACAGCAGGCAGCACAGCAAAGCAGGAGGGTAGAACAGCGCAGTCCGGAAGAGTGGTAGTCCTTCACCAGCACAGAAGTCCTTCTTCCTGGCACAGTATCTACAGGTCTAGAACTGTACTAAAGTGGTTGTGTCAGAGGTCCAGTATTTATACCTTGGTTTCTGAAAGGTGGAAGAAACTTATAGACAGTGTCTTGTTCTGGCTACAAACTGGCTGGAGTGACAATACAGACACATTAGGCTCTTTCAGTGTGGACACGACACAGCCTATTCAGGTGTAAGTGAGGCTATAGCCAGCTCCTCCCACCAAACCGCCCCAATTGGCCCATCAAGTCACACCTAAGCTTCCATTGTGTGAGGAACACTAGGGGAAATATTCAAAGCCCATTGTCAACTACACCCAGTCAAGTGACAAGAGACAGGCTGAAGTGACCAAATGGCTAAGGCAAGAAAATACCAAATTTCTAAAAGTGGAATTTTCAGATTTGTAATTTTAAATCCAACTTCACCATTAGGATTTTAAATTGTGAATTCAGAGACACCAAACGTGAAGGAATCATCTCTCCCCATTGGAAGTTACACTTATGAGATGTAATAAAGTAACTGCAATGCTATCCTATGGGAGAGATAGGCCTTGCAGTAGTGAAAAACAATTTTTACTACCAGGACATGTAAACCTAAAGGTTTGGGCCTGGCAAAATGTTTATTTTGCCAGGTCAAAATGGTTTAAAACTGCACAGACAGGCTGTGTGTGGGCAGTGCTGAGGCATGGTTAAAAGGCTACTTAAGTGGGTGGCACAATCAGTGCTGCAGGTCCACTAGTAGCATTTCATCTACAGGTCCTGGGCACATGTAGTGCACTCCACTAGGGACTGGTAAGTAAATGCCAATTGGGGATAAGTCACAATTACCATGTTTTGAGGAGAGACCACGTGCAATTGTTAGAGTCTATAATACCAGGCAGATCGGGGTCAGAAAAATGGAGGAGGCAGGCTGATAGACTTGTCAGCCTTAGGTGGTCTTCCCCAACTAACAGTGCCTAGGTGGCACTCCCTATACCTTTCAAAAAACAAATCTAAAATAGAATGTTTTTTCACATGAGCAATACACCCACACAGAGGCAGCTCAGGAGTTGCTCCCCTGCATCCTAGTGCAAAGGTTCAACTCCCCACCCCCACTTATGGGATGTAATTCACTAAAGCATACCTCCTGACCTCCCTATGTACTTTTAAGACAAGGCAGAAGGATACAATGAAATCTGATCTTGCCACATGGCTTTAAGCCCTGACATAGTAAAAGAAATTTAGTGCAAAGATATTCTGTAGACCATCAAAGATTCCTTTGAAACCACAGTGCCACATATGGATTCAGAGATGGAGAGCTTACAACACACCGCTAAAGCAACAAAGTCCACACAGAACGATATGTGCAGAGTGAATGCCTGGAGAACACGTCCAGGTGTGAAACCATCTGTGTTAGGGGTCTAGAAGATGGGATAGATGGCCCAGATTTGAATGCCTGTGTGACGGTCCACCATGGTGAGGTGAAATGCAAAAGATTCCATTGTGGTGGCAGATGAGAAGTGGCGGACCAGGGGGAACTGGGATATAATTGTGAAAACTCATAGCTTTAAAGCTAAAGAACACGCTATGTGAGTGGTGAGATATACTCCCACAGTTTTGTTTCAGAACTTTCAATGCCAGCTATTCAGTGATGCATCCCGAGAGACACTCCAGATATAGACTCAAGTTTCACCCCATCACCAACAAATTGCAGAAGGAAAAGATTAGGTACAACTGGTCTTTTGCCTGTGGCCTAGCTTTTAAGTATGCTAACAAAATTAGACACCTCGCTGAAAGAGGAGGCAGCAAAGGTCCTGGGTCTCATAGGAGCTATGCCTCAGGTGAGTCCCTATATTTAATAAGTAGGAAATATTTACTTAGGTTTTAAATGCCTTGGCAGTGAAAAATCTCAAGTAATTTTTCACTGTGGCAAGGCTAACTCTCCCACAGAACAACACGGGATTCTATCATAACACCTTATAATGCAAAACGTCAGTTTGGAAATAGCTAGAACAGTGATCCAAGGACTCAAATAATAGTAATTTTAATTCCAATCTAATTGTCGAGTACAATTTTAAATCTTGAATTTTAAGAATGTTACTCTCAGAAACTTGACATTTCCATACCTAAAGCCTCTAATAGCCTTTTCAGAGTTAATCCCTAACGTTCGCTGTGCATTCTACTGGCATCCTGCAAGGAGGTGTGAATGGCTCTCAGGAAAGGGAACAAAAGGGCCTTGTGGCTAGGAGGAGGTGTGACCTCCTCCTGACGGGATAGCTTGGGAGATGTGGCCACTGTTGGACCGGACATCCCTGTTGTGGTGTCCCCCCACCATTGGCCTTCTATCCTCCTGTTTTTGCTGAATTAATTTTAGGTGGCTTTAGGATTCTGAGCACTTAACAACTACTAGCCAGTGCTAACATACGTGTTCTTTCTCCTTCATAATTGGTAACACTGGTTTACACCCAACTGGCACATTTAATTTACATAAACGTTTCTAGTAAAGTGGTACTACAGGTTTGTAGAATAAATGCAACTGGTGGGCCTGCAGAATGTATTGTGCTACTCACTTAAGTAGCCTTGTAAACATGTCTCAGGCTGATATGGTAGCTTGTGTGTACAGTTTTAAACGCTCATTTAGATCCGGCAAAATAAACACTTTGGGCAGGCCCTAAGCCTCATTTTATATAAAAGTCACCCGCAGGAGGGCTCTAAACAGCCCATAAGCAGGGTGCAGTTTATTTAAAAAGTTGGACATGTACTTTTAATATTACAGGTCTTAGTAGTGGAAAACTCTTAAATGTGTTTCTTGCTACTGCAAAGCCTACCTCTCCCATAGGATAACATTAGGTTAACTTATTACATTTAACTTTCAATTGGAAACAGAAAGGAATATCAGATTTGGTGACTAAAGAATTGTAATTTTAAACACTTTCACAAGTCTTAAAATGCCACTTTTATAAAGTTGGCATTTTCTTGTCCTACTCATTTGGTGCCTGCAGCCTGTATCCTGGGTCACATAACAAGGAGTAGCTGGCAGTTGGTCTTTGTGTATTGCTCTCAAACAGTGAGACAAAGGGGAAATAGGTGCTGGCAGGATGGGCCATCTCTAAAGTGCCTCCCCCTGCACACTCACAAAGGATTTGACACTAGACTTTTGCACCCCCCCAAGCTGGTGCCAGGGCAGGAAAGCAGGAAATCCCAAGCACCTCTAGTGGTGGAACTCTCCTGGACCTTTTCCTACTTCAATGCTGGCGCCAGGTATGATATAGTGGACCTTCAAACCCAATTGTTCAGTACACCTCTGGACATGTGGATACTATAGAAAAAGGACTACTGTTTCACCCTGCTGCCTGAAGGACTGCTGTCCTGTTGCCTGCTGCCCTGCTTGCTGATAAGGAAGACTGGACCTGCATCCTTTATCCCAGGCTGAAGTGACTTAAGGGTCAGCTGACTGACCTCCTATTCTGAGCTACGGGGACATAACACGCTTATAGGCCTCTCAACTGCTTAGCTAACCTGCTGCCTGGACTGGACTAGAGTGAGATTCCTATCCCCAGGAGGTGCCCCTCCGCTCCTGGGCCCTTGGTGTGGCATTGGTTGATCTCCCTCTTCAGTAAAGGGAAAAATCCTGATGTTTTTGGCTTTTCGCGACCAAGAATGGGCCTGTTTATGCCACAATCTTGCTGACTGTGCCGCCTGGCAACAAAAAGTTCAGGTGAACCCACTTCTCTTCCTCACAGCAGCCGCCAGTGGCACCCAGCAATGCGCATCTCCAGCAACAACTGTCCACGAAGCTTGGCAGGACTGTCGCACTACAGCAACAACCATTTGCGGTGCCTGGTCTTCTCTCCACGCTACACTGATGACCATCTGCAACACTCTCCTCTTTGTGGCCCTCTCTACTGCGAACATAACTATTTAAGCAGGACTTTTGAAGGTAATTCACCTGGTCCCTGTACCCAGCCCACACTCCATCGAAGTCAGCCATCACTTGTGACTTTCATCTGGCATCGCACATCCAGATTACAGTGAGTGGTGCTTTATGCTTTCAGGCACTATTATTACCTTAAATCTTTAAATTAGCACATCTACGGTTCTACTGACTGGATGCTTGTCGTTTTGGTTTAAATTTTACTCTGTAGAGATACTTTACACATTGCCGCAAGTTAGCTTGCCTATTTTGTACCATGGTACCAGAGGGGTGGAGCACAGGTTAATTTGGGGTTTGCTTGTGTATCGCCTGTGGTTGCTGCTTGAACAGGGTTTCACCCCCTTTTCAACAGTAACCCAAATTTCAACACCAACCAACTGCACAAGCTTCATAGGGGCATCTCCTGTCACAAGCAGATGCAACGGAGACCTAGGCATACCCCTGCCATGTCCAAGTAGCCACAGTGGCATCAATCCCAGTGGAAGGAAAACCTATTTGAGAACTGGTTTGTGGTTTGCAGGGAGGAGTGTTCTCATTTCCCCAGATACACCTCTGGGGCGTTCCCAGAGCTCCAACTAGGGGAAGAAAAGTTCCATGTTGATTTTGGCAGAACAGGGCACTGTGGGATTAGGTCCATTCTGTTTAACGCCAGAGCCCCCAGGAACTGATGTCAAAGTGGGTAGGTTTGCCCCGGGGACCTTTTACCCTATTGGTTAGGGTACCTTCTTCAGACCACTGCTGGAACTGAGAAGACAATGGAAGGATTGCACCTGTGAACTGTTTGGTTTCAGAAAACGGGCTGTACCTAGTGTAACCTGTGAAGAAAATCCCAAGGGCCAGACCTGCTCCCACCTGAACCCAGGACATAAGAGTGGACTTGACGTGCTAGTTAGCTATTCTCCACTTAAGCTACAAGGACAGCTGCAAGGAGACCCCCCCTTCCTGAATAGTCCAATTGACCAGTTTCAACTGGACCCGCTCTAGACCCTGCTGGTGTTTCCCTTTGAGTGAGTCCGAAACCCCCAAATGGTGTCCCTAACATTCATGTGTCCTTGGATAAGTGTTAGAGTACTCTTCCTGCCTATCCCTAAAACCTGGGACTCTGGAATGTTTTCAAGGATTTTTGCATGGAGAACAGGCAGAAGACTTGGACAAACCTGTCAAGTCAATACGAAGTAGATGCATTGCCTCTGGACGAAAGATTCAGGTTGCTCCTGCTCTGAGCTTTTTCGGAGCAGCATATCTGTTTCAACAGGATGTCTTGGAGATGACATCTGGCCTTGTGGAGCCCTGCTGGGCCACAGGTTGCAGGCTCGTCCCACTGGAGGACTCAGCACTCCAAAAAAGTGACCAAGTCTTCTTGAGATAGACATCTTCATCAGGTGAAGGAGCCAGAAGTATCTGTCTGGCGAGAAAATTTGCCGGAGCATGAATTTTTAATTTCTCCACCTGAGAGCTTTCCTGACAAAAGTCAAAGGCTTCACTGGGACTTCGAACGACTGCTATCAATCCCATCACTGTCACAGTCTTCTGTTTTGCTCTACTGAGGATGTTCAATTTGCATTTACGAGAGTCAGAAGATAAAATTCTGACCAGGATCAACTTGGTTTCAGTATCCGACTCACGCTCCATTGTGGTCAGTCTTAACTCGTGCTTATGTACTGGTCAAGCGCAACCAAATGACCGCAACTGGCCCTTAACATTTTTGGGTGCTATTTTTAACTAAGACGTCTAAAAAACATATCATGATATGTTCTCTATTTTTTACCCGTTTTGATACTGATAACAGCTTTACAAATTTCTCCCAAGTTAAGCTTGTTTGCTCTTTGCTACAGCTACCAAGGGTTCCGCTCAGATTTAAATTATTGAGACATAACAGGCCCTTGTACATAATTCTGATATTACTTGGTGAAGACGCACATCCCTCCAACTAATAATCCACTTTCTCACCGAGATCATCTGATAACTGTGTACTGTGCATTCAGGGTTTGGCTATATCGGGCGGAACATCAGACAGCACGCTACTCCCAGCATACTGAGTAAACAGATTTGGGCATATGGATGCCTGGATGCCAAGATTATACCAATCACTTCAGGAGGAAGGTCGAAGGCTGTCAAGTGTCACAGGTCAATCTCCACACATGGAGGTTTAAGTTGTGAAGGCTGGAGTGGAAGACTTTACCCTGCCACAGCAGTAGGTGATCCTCCTGAAGGGGGAGCCGATCGGAGAACAAATGCTTATGGTCAGATGCTCGGAGTACTCTCCTCATCCAGTCCAGAGCCACTAGGATGACTTGGGCCAGGTCTGACTTGATGTTTTTCAGTGCTCTGGGCAGGGAAGGGAAGGGAAGGGAAGGGAAGGGAGGGTTGCCTCCCCCCCCCTCAAATGTTGATGGAAGGCGTGCCCAGGGGAGGACCGCCTCGCAAACTCTGAAGTGTAAAGGTCTGGACACTGCGCTTCTCTGCTGTTGCAAATAGATCGAGCTAGGATTTGTCCCATAGATGTCCCTGTGCCAACTCTTGAGTGGATTGTGCAGGGTTAAAGACCTCAATCGGGAGAGTAATATTCACTTCTTGTATCGGCAGAACAAGGTCAATTGTCTCAGCTGCCCTACGGATTACTGCGACTCTTCAGTAGCCAAAGTGAGATTAGGAGAGGAGATGCTAAGGTCTGGGGAGGTGTTCAAACCACTGGCATCCTGGAGTTTATCAAAAATATTGCCCTTATCATATAAGTTAATATTGTTGTCATCATCTTCAAAAGTGCCCAATTCATAATAGGGCATAATCTAGTTCAGAGTGGGCATAGGGTCTAGGCCTGGGCAACAAGCGTGGGTCCCTGAATCCAACAATACAATCAGCTCCCATTCCAGCATCTGTGACATCAGGATGGGTGTTGATATGCATGCCGGTGAAGTTAGTGCAATACTCGAAAAAGAGAGAACCCTGTAACCCTAACCTGACCTGGGTAATACAATAGACATAAACACAAATGGTCAGCAGGTAGGGACAAATATAACCATTATTTTAAGAGACCAGTGCTCAACCCTGATTTCATGGGTCAATTTATTTCCCTTATTTATTTAAATCATTTTAATAAAAGGTCAGCAATGGCTCATCAGTGAACATTCTCTAACATAGATATATACATAACATCAATATATACATCACATCACAAACATTTATGACAAAAAAAACAAATCTGAATATTGGCAGTGTGCCAAAGGAGGGTTATGCCCAACATCATTCCTTTACATTGTGGTCACTGTTACAAGATTGTAGTTGTAATCCACTAAAAATGCAATGATTGAAGGTCTTAGTTGCACCCAGCTGTCAAATACCTATATATTTATTTTCAAAGGTATTATGTAGTGCATATTAAATTTCTTATTAGAGTTAATGGACTTAGAAGCCCTCAATCTCAAAACTCTACTCACTATGTATCTATAGAGAACGGATACCCGACAACCGGCCGACCCCTATTTGATATTACATTTCACTCCTACATCTTGGGAGGGAAGCATATGTCTTATATGTCTATGCGTACCTCACACCTCACCAGGTGTACTAAACACAATACTCGAAAAAGAGGGAACCCTGTAACCCTAGTCGATTTAATTTACAGCTTCTTGTTACTGTCATCTGTAACCGAAGTCTGTCGCCCGAGCCCACTGAGAAAGCGGGGACTGCCTATTCGATGAGTTGGTAAGTTTTACACCGTAAACCAATTATTTAGCTAAAGTCCCAGTTCCACCATAACAATAGGTGGACCACTCATACGCTCTACCTAACAACACTGTACCCTCATTTAGATATTATTGAGCTGAGCTACTGATGTTTGGTTCTCTTATTATTATAAGCTTTTATTAAAGACAATTTTAAAAAGAAAATCATGTCAGAGAGAGACAGCATGTGTAACATGGTCAGTAGGGGCACCCTCAAATTTAAAACACTACTTTCTGCCTGATGAATAGCAATTACCAAGAGACGTGAATGTACAGATTTCCACACTGGTGTGATACCACTCGTGCCAAACACTTAACTTGTGGGAACTAATAAGAGCAAAGAAGTGCATTACCCACAATGCATTTGGGTAGACCTGTGTCGATATGAAGGCAGTGTGCTCTCACCAGGTGTGGGAGCACACCGTCATTGTTAATTTCAAAGCAACCTTTGATTCAAAATGATTACTGTGACTGGCCCCTGTGAAAGAGCATCGACCCAGTAATTATTCATAGCCACATGACCGTGGATAGTGGGACTATTGTGCAGGTGTGTGTTGGTTCCACACTCAACAGATTTTAGTTTCACTATTGATGATCTGTCTGAGAGCATTAGTGTATGTGAAGCACATGTGGCCCTGATAGTAAGTACTTTGAGGAAGATGCAGTACAGCTAGCTGATACAGAGATCTATTTAAATAACTACAGACTATGTAACATTATGTGATAAGAAGACACTAGTACTATGAGATTATGGTAATGGAATTGGTTATAATATAGACAAGCAGTTGCAAATTTATGATATATAAAGAGTACAGTATTTCCCAGAACGTTATCAGCAAGCTCCAATGGAGGAAAAGTAAGACTATTACTTCTCTTTGCAATTACTACACAAAACATTTATGCAGAAAGGTGGTGTGAGGTTTCTAATTGAGTCCACAAATCAAAGTCGGTCCAGCTGCCTCTAATGAAGCCAAAGGGTGGTCAAGGCTGAGAATGAATCCAATAAGCACCAGGGATCTTTTTTTTTTTTTTTTTTTTTTTTTTAAGAGTTGGGGAGCGACCCCTCAAGGCGCCAGGGATAAAAAACTTTTTTTTTTGGTTTGTTTTTTTAGGGGTGGGGAGTGACCCCTTAGGCAAGGGTCGCTTCCCTGGGGGGCAAATTGTATTTAGACCATTTCTGCGGCGGACGATTTTTGTTAGGCCAATCTGCCCCCAAGGGGGGCAGAAAGCCCACCAGGGAAGTTTTTTTTCCTCCAAAATAAGAGGGTGGGAGTATGGCCATATCCCCACCCCAAATAAATGGGTCCAAAGTTGTTCTGCCCACCAGTGGGCAGATGGGGCAATTACCCCTGATCCACACCCCGTGGGGGGGAGGGGGCCTGCAGAAAGTCTACTAGATGCCAGGGCATTTAAAAGAAACAAAAAATATTGGGGTGGTGGCTACAAACCAGTATGGGCCTGGTTATGCCCCAACTGAAAGGGGTAACAGTCTTTCAGCTCTCTCCCGCACTCTAAAACATCTTATCTCACAGCAAGCAAGAAGACATTTGATTATTTTGGGTTTTGGTTTTAAATTTTGGGCCATGAGAGCTTGGCTAACTCTCAAAATCGTCCCACTTGGAATGGTGAGGGCTGCACCTTATGGACTTTGGGATGCTGCCATGTAGAAAAATCCACAAGATCTAGACATATGAAAACTAAACATCTGGGTGATTTCAGGGTGGTGTGTTTCACATGCACCCCACACCATTTTTGTAGCCACAATGCCCTGCAAACCTCCAACTTTGCTGGAAATCACACATTTTTCCCACGTTTTTGTGATGGAACCTTCCGGAATCTGCAGGAATCCACAAAATTCCTACCACCCAGCATTGTCTCATCTATACCGCTAAGAATTCTGCTGCACTTGTCAGCCTAAAAATGTGTTTTTGCAAACTGCCCTTTTGAAACCCCTTTGGTTCCCCCTCAATATCGACATGTTTTTGGCTCTTCCCCTTCACAAGCACTTGGCCCAACATACACAAATGAGTTATCATTTTTACCGTGAGATTAAGGGGAGCGTTGGGTGGTATGAAATTTGTCCCAGTGCAGTGATCCCACACAGAAATGTGGGAAATTGTGATTTTTCAGCAAAATTTGAGGTCTGCTGAGGATTCTGGGTAAGAAAACATTGGGGGATCCACGCAAGTCACACCTCCCTGGACTCCCTCGGGTGTCTAGTTTTCAGAAATGTCTGGGTTTGGTAAGTTTCCATAAATGGCTGCTGAGCCCAGGACCAAAAACGCAGGTGTCCCCCGCAAAAACAGGTAGCTTTGTATTTGATCATTTTGATGTGTCCAGATACTGTTTTGGGGCATTTCCTTTCACGGGCAGTAGGCCTACCCACAAAAGTGAGGTAACATTTTTCTCAGGAGACTTGGGGGAACGCTGGGTGGAAGGAAATGTGTGCTTCCTCTCTGATTCCAGAACTTTCTGTCATCGAAATGAGAGGAAAAAGTTTTTTGAGCCAAATTTTGAGGTTTGCAAAGGATTCTGGGTAACAGAACCTGGTCAGAGCCCCACAAGTCACCCCATCTTGGATTCCCCTAGGTGTCTAGTTTTCAAAACTGCGCAGGTTTGCTAGGTTTCCCTTGGTGCCGGCTGAGCTAGAGGCCAAAATCCACAGCTAGGCACTTTGCAAAAAAAACAGCTCTGTTTTCTTTGTGAAAATGTGATGTGTCCACGTTGTGTTTTGGGGCATTTCCTGTTGCGGGCGCTAGGACTACCCACGCAAGTGAGGTACCATTTTTAATCGGGAGACTTGGGGGAACACAGAATAGCAAAACAAGTGTTATTGCTCCTCGTCTTTCTCTACAATTTTTCCTTCCAAATGTAAGACAGTGAGTAAAAAAGACATCTATTTGAGAAATGCCCTTTAATTCACATGCTAGTATGGGCACCCCGGAATTTAGAGATGTGCAAATAACCACTGCTTCTCAACACCTCATTTTGTGGCCATTGTGGAAATACAAAGGTTTTCTTGATACCTATTTTTGACTTTTTATATTTCAGCAAATGAATGCAAGGTGCAGCCCATATATTGGCTCTGGGTACCTAGGGTTCTTGATGAACCTACAAGCCCTATATATCCCTGCAACCAGAAGAGTCCATCTGACGTAATGGTATGTTGCTTTCAAAAATTTGACATCGCAGGAAAAAGTTAGAGAGTAAAATGTGGAGAAAAATGCCTGTTTTTTTCACCTCAATTTCAATATTTCTTTATTTCAGCTGCTATTTTCTGTAGGAAACACTTGTAGGATCTACACAAATGACCCCATGCTGAATTCAGAATTTTGTCTACGTTTCAGAAATGTTAAGCTGTCTGCGATCCAGCATTGGTTTCTCACCCATTTCTGTCACTAACTGGAAGGAGGCTGAAAGCACCAAAAAATAGTAAAAATGGGGTATGTCCCAGTAAAATGTCAAAATGGTGTTGAATTTTTTTTTTTTTTTTTAAATTCAACTCTGCCTGTTCCTGAAAGCTGTGGAAGATGGTGATTTTACCACCGCAAACCCTTTGTTGATGCAGTTTTCAGGGAAATAAAAACACCTGAGCCTTCTTCTGCAGCCCTTTTCCCCATTTTTTGAAAAAATAAAAATAAATTTTTGCTAATTTCTTGGTCTCCTTTAGGGGAACCCACAAAGTCTGGGTACCTCTAGAATCCCTAGGATGTTGGAGGAAAAGGGCGCAAATTTGGCATAGGTAGCTTATGTGACCTAAATTTATGAGGGCCTAAGCGCAAACTGCCCCAAATAGCCAAAAAAAAGGCTTGGCACAGGAGGGGAATAGGCCTGGCAGCAAAGGGGTAAAAAACTCTGTTTTTATTGTTTTACAGAAATAACAACAACAATTTAGGCGAAGACGTGATGAGGCCAGGGAAGGGCAAAGGAAAATAGAGCCCCACATCTCATAAGGGCCAAAGATCAGGATGCATTCTTGGGAGAGTTTGCATGCACAATATACACAGTGCAGTCCAGTTAATGTAGACACAGCAATAATTGTATATCATTACACAGACATTATTTACCAACTCTTCTCTTTAGCTCTACTCATCATCCTTGGGGATATGAACCTCAAGCCAAAGAATCACAAACAAAACAGACTCTTCTCACAACTCCTTTCTGATAACTCTCTTAAAAACATAAGCAACTCTTGTACTCACTCTCATGGCAAACCTGTGGACTTACACTCATTTTCAAGTCACTGAATCACTCATAGGCCTTCTTAGATTCTTGCTCTCCAGATCTTACCATATCTTTATCCAGGTAACCCGGGGGAGACCTTGCTAACCACCCCACCTACTAACTAACAATACTAACACTCTCATTGCTAAATACAAAATTAAGTTTCCTATCTCTACATACCTCAATGAAGTTGGCAAAGACCTTATTATGCTGCATAATTGTTAGTCTTCTGAAGACTGAAATAATACCCTGTTGGGGGCTTAGGACGAACCCTCTCACCCCCTTCTCCATCCTTGAATATCCCCACACATTCAATCATTTTAGAACAATAAATAAAACAGAGAAAGACTCCAAACGGAGAGTACCTTTGAGTAAATCAAACGTGCATTTTAGTAGTCATACTGGATTTAATTAAATACTTTACATATAAGATCATACTTTCACGTGGTAAATACACATTTAGCCAATTTCTGAATATACCTTGACTATTCTCATGCTTTTTACCTGGATCTGGAGGCTTGTTTATCAGCATAGTATGCATGGCCATGATGTTTGGTCCGGTGAAACATTGCACATATTTTAAAATCTACAGAGAATAAGAAATACATTAAATTAAGTTTACACTGATTTGTTTTTACATTGTACCGATCATTATTCAGTGTCGTTTTTGATAGCGAGGCACAGAAAGCAGATACTTATCGATGCCGTGGGTGCCCCAGGTTGAAGACTAATATGCTCTGAGAAGCATCATTCTACACAAAGGCTAGAGAAGGCACTTGAGCGCAGATCCACCACAAACTTTCTGAAAATGCAGTCAGAGAATCCACATTCTCAGTCTGCTTTAACTCTACAAAAGTAGGAACCAATGACCCACTTGTTGCTCCAGTTACACATCCTCTTCGACTCCTAATATGAAGTACCTGGAAGCCAACCTGCCTACAGGGAGAGGGAAGGAGTCTGCCAACTGTGCAGAAGCTGGATCTCTCTAGGAAATGCCAGCAGCAGCCAAACCCAGTGCTGTGGTTTTACCAAGCCCAGGAAGTCTGGGGAGAGGAATATGAAAGCCTCAGGAGTGTGGCCACTGTCTCTCCTAGAGTGCAGTGCCATGTGGGAATCGCAGATAAACAACTGACCTCAGAATCATGCAAAAAAATAAATACTTTCACGGCTGTGCCCAAAGGGTGGACTCCACCACTGAGAACCAAGACTTGTACCCTTAGAGGACATTGCCACCAGAAACAATATTTGCACATGTGTTCTGGTCATCTCCATCAGGGAGTGTTCCCAGGGCAATTGCCACTGCCACATCTGAGAAGTGCTGCTGACAACTCGGCCACGTGGTGGCCTACCTGTTATCCATCGACAAGTGACCTAAAAGTAGGTCTGTCTACCGAGGGCCCTACTTGCATCCAGTGCCTGCTGAAGGACTTATCTTGCTGCGGTCTGCCTGAAATGAAAGGCTGCATCTGCCTTTAGCACACTTCCTATCAGAAGTGGGAGAGATAAGAGAGACATTGTTATTTTTCTACTGGCAGCTAAAAGAGATATGCATGTAGTGCAACTGTGTTTAAAAGGGGACTGAGCGTGCTTGCAATTAAATTGAGACATCTGCACCTAAGCACAGTGCTTTTCTGCCGTAACAAGGGACCTTCCTAGAAATACAAGAGTAGGAACACCTGGGAAGAAAGTGTGGACGCTAGGGCAGTAGCCAAAGCACAGTAACACAATCATCAGTATTAAGTTTATTTCTGCTATTATCTGTTTAGTATCCCATTTTAAGTAAGTATATTAAAGTACTTTTCCTATGTGAATAAAGAACTGGATTGGACAATCAATTATTGTGTTAATGGGTGGTTGTTGAGCCCTAAAATTGTGCACCACCACAGTACCTCCCTGAGAAGCTTGTAACTCCTCGCCATCGCTACCACGATTTTCAGAGCCATAGTAAGTTGGACCAATGCACATTAGAAGGAAACCACCCTGGCCTGAAGGCTAAGACACAGCATCTCTGCTTGCCACGAGATAGGGTCTGAAAATAAGCATGGAGCACAACTGATGAGAGAAAGGATAACATAAGTGAGCAGCAAAGGAACTTCGTTATGAGTCCAGAGACATCGGTATGAGAAATATCATGTACATATAAGTGTGGCATGTGCATAGCGCAAACGTAGCCGAAAGGTAGCAGAGTTCTTAACAGGTTCATAGGCAAAGATATACTCAATTAATAATTGGAGGTGGAGAGGGCCATTAAGGTGCTGCGATGGCATGTCTTCGGTACTCTCCTAAAACAGAGCAGGGCTGGGGTGGTCTGCATGGATACAGGGATATTGTTTTGAATCCTCAGCATGTAGACAGAGGCCTGTTGCCCTGCATTTTGATTTTGATTTTTTTTTGCACTTCAACATCTTCAATCTGGTGGAGTCCTGGTACCGGGTGTACAGAGGGAAAACAGTGGAGGTGATTGTAACAAAGGGACAGGAACAAGATTTCAGAAGCATACTGGTCTTCGGAACTTCTTCACGTCCCGTCAGCAGTAGCTTGGGAGAGAATGACTCAGGCCTCCTCCAAGACCATAGGCAGCAACTGCACAACTGAGTCCGAGAGTGAGTGGAACCATCAGCCCAAAAGGCACACAGTGTTCACTGATCACATTGCCGGGCAGGCAGAAGAAAACATATTTCCTAAGGTATCTAGCTTCTTGGATTCTCTGTCCGGCGGAGTGGAGGGAATGCGCCAGGATTTACCAAGGTCTTCGGGTGTGGTAAGGAAGTTGGGGTGCCTGAGGGCGGGGCAATGGAGGTGGCTAATTGTCCTATTCACAGGAGCCCCTGTACTGGGCTTAGATAAGGCCCTGAGTAGAATGTCGGTGAGGGTTTCATTAAAAAGGGAGAAGCGGTTCGGAAGGGGTTACTCCCAGGTCAAGTATCTCAGTCAAGACATTCGTTTTGACAGCCACAGAGGGAAGCTGCAGGACCAGCACCTCAGCCACGCTCCTCAAAACCATTACAAATGAGGCTCCCTCCTACGAGACCAAGCCAGTATCTGAGGAAGTGTACAGTTCACTAGCATCAGCCAAATCCTCAGACCAGATGTCCTCATTGGGGTCTAGTGGCTGGCATTTATAAGGGTCCAATGGCCCCTCCCAGTTTTCACAAGTCCTAGCCCATGGAAGCAGGGCTCAGGCTCCAGTATGGATGGAATGCCTCCAGTTGGCACCAGAGTCGGATGACACCCATCCGGCTCCATGTCAGAGTCAGGGATAAAAAGGGGGGGTGGGAGGGGGGTTCAGTCGGTAATCGCTGGCAGCACCAGGGATGCCAGCAGTGGGGCCAGTGCGCAGGATGGGGGGGGGGGGTAGGGGGAGAAGGTCAAGGTGGATTCACTGGCATCAGTGAGGATCCTTCCATGTATCCACAGGCCCGACTGACGCCCAGAGCTAACAAGCAGGCGGAAATCCTGCAGAGGCCCCTCCCAATCATGTGGATCCTGAGGGTGTGCCAGCGGGGATGGGCGGTCCAAATACAAGGTGTACAGCCTTATGAACTCATGGACCTGGGCGAGGGTCGCTCAGCTCCGAGAGACTTGGGAAGTTGCGGAGACAGCCCAGGCAAAGGCTCAACCGCAGAGCAAGGCCTTGACTGCTGATATTCCTTCATATCGTTGGATGTCTTCGACGGACAGAGCAAAGTTGAAAACCTACAACAGAATGACCACGGCACACAGGATGGTAAAATCACAGTTCGAATTAAGGACAAGTGTCCCTGGTGTTCAGGTTCCGGACGTGGGTAACAAATCTGAAGAGTCCTCAGTTGGTGATGCAAGTGTCTTTATTTGTATGCGAGTATTAGAGATTTGATTGGCTGGCAGTAGGTAAAAGAAGATCCCCGTTACTGATTCAGTAACGGGCAACAGAGATTACTGGTCCCAAACCGAGGCTTATCAAGGCCTACCTTGCTTACCTTCGTTTACTGGATCGTCTTTTACCTGCTGCCAGCCAATCAAATCTCTACTACTCGCGCACAATACCATCGATTCTACCCACTACTCACTTTCCTGGCCAATTGGCCCAGCCTTGATAAAGTCACTTGTGTGACGAAACACATGTTGGCTGTTCTTGGAAGACTACGTAAATCTGTGGCAAATTGGGCCTACAAATAAAGACACTTGCATCACCAACTGAGGACTCTTCAGATTTGTTACCCACGTCCGGAACCTGAACACCAGGGACACTGGTCCTTAATTCGAACTGTGATTTTACCATCCTGTGTGTCTTGGTCATTCTGTTGTTATTACTATTGTGTACCTGTTACGCATATTTGTGCCTATTAAGGTAGTTAGGCACCCGACCCATCGAGCACCAATGTTCAATTTTCACTGACTCTTTCTATTACTTGTGTTGTTACTCCACGGAAGTGCGGCTGCTCTCACCCTTACTACCTTTCTAAAGTTGAAAACCTCTTTGATTTGTTTTTCTTTTTTTGTGGGACCTACCTAAACGTCTGGTGTGTGACGCCTGTGGGAAATTCTAAGATAAGGAATCTGCGGCCAGAGGTCTCAATTAACTTGTTCATGATCTACAACAACCGTAACTTAAAGGCTACTTTATTAAGGTCTCCTTTAATAAGCTCCTTCCCTGCTTCTCGTATCAGAAAGGTGGTGGGATTTAATTGGTCATGAATGTATTTTGCATCAACAAGTCATGTTTATCTAAAATAGCTTTTCAATTGAGAACACTACACAGAATATTTAATTTTCTTCCTTCTGACCATAAGACCATGGTAGCCAATGCATTTACACCTCCAGATCGACTACTACAATGTAGTCTCTATCAGACTGCCAGCAAAAATCTTAGGCCGACTTCTACATTCTGAAAATGTGGCCTCACTCTTAGTCTTTGAACTGAGAAATTATAACTTTTTGAAGAAAGGTTAGACCATTGCACTGACACCGCTAAATCAAAGAGTCATCTTTAAAACACTGTTTGGTCCAAAGGACTGCCTTCTTATCAGTTTCTAAGTGAGTTAAATAGAGACCAAATTGCAAACTTCACTGTGAGAATAACCATCTACTCATATTTCTTCAGGAAAGCCAGATGGAGCGGGCTTCC
Organism: Pleurodeles waltl; assembly: GCF_031143425.1. Taxonomy (NCBI): domain Eukaryota; kingdom Metazoa; phylum Chordata; class Amphibia; order Caudata; family Salamandridae; genus Pleurodeles; species Pleurodeles waltl. The sequence continues at coordinate 462,903,764 of NC_090442.1, forward strand.
CTTTCTTGAAGGTGGAAACTTAAAGTTTAGAAAAGGTTTCAAAACATGACTGTTTGATCTATTTAAAACGTAGTTGCTTTGTACACTTCATGTCTCAGGAAGATCTTTAAAACTATAATCAACCTGTGCTTTCTAAGTGTCCAAGTAGACAGAATATTAACAGCTTCGGTGCTCATGACGGAATGGTTCCGTCATGAGCACCCGTGACCGTGTGCTGAGGATGGAAACAATCCGTCCTCGTGCCCACCCATGGAGGAAGTGATGGTGCTCCCCCCTTGAGCAGCCCTCTGTCACCCCTCCCCTCACCCCAACAGACGATGGCAGCAAAAGCTGTAACCCACAAGCCCCCCCCCAAGCGATTTGATGACATCAGCGTGCTTGTGACGCGCCAAGGTCATCAGATGGAGCCAAGAGCACAATGGAAGCTACTTGCTTCCAGTGCGTCCAGGGAGGGGACAATGTTTTTTTTTTTGTTGTTTTAAAAAAAAATCTGTTTTATTAATTTCAACACACATTGTTGACTACAGTTACAAAACTGGGTTGTTATACACCACATTCCAAGAAGAAGATGTTCATTGACTCAGGCACAGAGTCTACCACCTGACACCAAGCAGAACAGAAGCGCAATACCAAGGCTTTACATTACAGTACCCTACATAACCCCCATTGTAGTGCCTGTGCTACACCAATTACATACCCCCTCTAGCAATCCTATTACCATGGCACAATTCTAGTCATTAGCTTTGCCCGTGTGCATCCCTGTCACCCAATCTAAAGCCTGGACAGCTAATTGAATTGTTTTTCCTTACAATATTCCCTGAGGATATATATTTGGACAATTAGTCTTGTCACTATCGCACCCCACTGCAGGTCTACCCAAACCGAACCGGCCTTCACTGAACGTTATCAAAGTTCGCTCAATTGTAATACAAAGCCACTTGTTGTTCATTTGTCGCCAGTCCGATTTAGGGGAACATAAAAGGCTGTAAAACATTTTAGTATTCTGTTTGACATTAATCACGGCGGGCTATTGTCGTTTTAGCTTCCAGTTTAGCCACCAAAGCTTCCCAGGTATCATAGCCTGTAAGTGCTTGACCCCTATCCCGTAGGGAACACAGTGCACGTGTTTCCAAGCGTGCCCATTTTAGTGTCATGATGCGCCAGCTGGACAGCTCTGGTGGTCGAGATGCCTTCCATCCTATAGCAATAAATCGTTTGTACATGATGAACGCTAGATCGGCAACTTATGGATGTGTATATGTTGCTTAGCTCTAGGGCGTATTCCCAAGAGACAGGATTCTGGGTTAGGCGTAAATGTATAATCTGTTATGTCTGTAATGTCTGCTACTATGTTCTGCCAGACTCTATGCAATGGATTACAGTCCCACACCATATGGTAAAAGCGGGCTGTGGGGAGCCTGCAACGGGGACATGCCAGGTTTGATGCAGGGTACATGCGTTGAATAGGGCTTGGGGACAGATACGTCTGGTGGACAAAGTTAAATTGTGTATAGCAAAACCTAGGATTCCGAGATACTCTCTGCACCTGCTGGAGGGCCTCGGTCCACAACTTGGAGGTTACAGGGTTGGGAACGGCGGAATTCCATCTGTGGAGTGCTACCTCAAGTTGTGTGTCATCCACACTAATCAATGCTCTATATAAGTTAGTGATGACTTTTTTTTGAACCACTGTCTGATAACAGTATATGTAAGGCAGGGGAAGTCCCAGGTTCCTGATCCCCCTGAGCCCATGTGGTTTTAATCAGATGACATATAACGTGTATGTAATAAAATGTCCCGGCCCCAACAACACAAGGTCCATAATAGCCTCGAAGGGCATCAAGATACCATCATCAAAACGGTCCCCCACTGTCTCTATGCCTTCCTCCACCCATGGAGTAGTGGAGTGAGATCTGAATAATTGTGTGCCTCCTGGTATTTGGCCTAACGGGATGTGGGGCGAATATGGGGGGGTTGGATTTTCCATCCTGTACATATCTCCGCCAGCTGGTGCGCGCTGCCGTCAATAAAGGGTTGTCTCTAATATGTTTCAGAGTATGTTCAGATAGCCATGTGTAAAGGGAGATATTTCCCAGTTGCATCCGTACCCATGCCTCAAGTGACTCAGGCCTTCTCAACCAATGTAACAGCCACTGTAATTGTGCTGCCGCATAGTGGTATTCAGAGTTCGGGGCACCCAACCCACCCCTCCGCAGCGGGCGTTGCTGAGTAGTGACTGCGACTCTGTGTCTGTCCCGTCCCCAGATGAGCCCCAGCAGTAGACTGTTGAGTTTGCGAGAGAAACTCTTGGGGACACTTATGGACAATGCTGCAAAATAATATAGCAGCCTTGGGAGAATCAACATATTCGCTATTGTCACCCTGCCCAAGGGGAAGAGAGGCAGCGAGCACCAAAATTGAAGCAAACTTTTCATAGAGCGAAGCGTGCGTCCCAGGTTACCATCCCTCAGATCATCAACCTATGGTATATTTGTATGCCCAGGTATTTGAAGGTATCTAAGCACCATTTCAATCGACTCAGAGGGAGTGCCTCCCCCCACGGCTGTAGGAAGTTCAACCAGGGGAAGCAAGCAGGATTTGGACCACTTGACCCGTAGGCCTGATATTGCTCCATAGCCATCCAATAATGACATCACTTCGGGCAGCGTGTCCCCCCCCCCCCCCCCCCATTTTCCAGCTAAATCAGTGCGTCATCCACATAGAGCGATATAATATGATATGTCCCCATCCTGCATATCCCCCACAGCGCGGCCCTCATGCGCAACCGAGCAGCCAAAGGTTCCACTGCGATGGCGAACAATAGGGGTGACAATGGACACCCCTGTCTAGTCCCTCTACCAATTGGGAAGCTTCCACATATCAATCCTCCCGTTTTTACCCTGGCAATTGGATCAGCGTGGAGGGTCTGCACCCATCGCACAAATCCATGGCCAAATCCCATGTGCTGCAGTGTGGCGAACAAAAAGTCCCAACTTAAGGTATCAAGGGCCATATGTACGAACACATTTTCCCATTAACACAGAATCGGAAAAACCCTTTGATACATCTGGCCCCAGATGCCTTCTCTATATCTAGAGAGGGCCACATTGTCATATGCCCCGGTTGGGGTGCCGCCGATGATGCTTAGTAATCTACGTATATTGAGGAACGTGTTTCGATGTGGCATAAACCCATTTTGATCTTCATGTATCAGGGTATGAATAACAAGGACAAGTCTGTTTGCCAACACTTTGCCCAAGATTTTACAATTCTAGGTTGAGGAGGGACAGTGGCCTACATGATTTTATGTCTGTGGGATTGCGACCAAGATTGGGGAGTACCACTATCAGGGCCTCTCTTTGGGATGCCGGAAGCAGCCTGCGAGTTCATGCTTCCTCAAACACAGATAATAAAGGGACGGGAGAGTCGCTGCGAGTAGTTAGCATAATATTCTATCGGCAGTCCATCTGTGCAAGGAGTTTTATTGCGGGCTATTTGTGCTATGGCTATGTTAAGTTCCTCCAGTCTCAGGAGCTCTTGAAGTGCCACTTTATTAAATGCGGAAAGCTTTGCAAGCGGTGTCTCGCGTAGAAATAGTTCCAACTGCTGATTATCGCATAACAATTGCGTTTGATATAACCCCATCTAACAGTCTTTAGAAGCATTATTAATGACATCTTGCGAGGAAACCATTATCCCATCTGTCAAACGTATGGCTCCTATTGGGGCATGTTGTCGCTCCTCATGAAGCAACCATGCCAAAAGCCGCCCGAGCGATCACCATCTGCGTGCAATCGTATTAGGTGATAACTGTAATCATGTCGCGGAGGCGCTGAGCCGCCTCTTCGTATAACTTACGTTTATCACGAAGGGACTCAAACAGTACTTTGCGATGTGCAACTGCTATTTCCAGGGCACGCATGTCTTTCTCCAATGTGACAACTTCCTTGTGCAAAGAGCGATGCGCCCCCCACGAGGCCGAGAGACAATGACCTCTCATCACAACGTTATGCACGTCCCATTCTGTAGCCCTCAGTGCAGTGGACCCGGTATTTAGTTCCCAGTATTGTTAAATGCAGGTAGCTAATTCATCTCTAAATGGGGAATCCAGCAGCGCCTCGCTCTGCAAACGCCAAGTGGATATAGTGGAGCGCATTCTTCCCCATTGTACAGTCAGCAGCAGTGGGGAGTGGTCAGAAATCGTCCTAGCGAGATAATTTGAGTACGTTATCATAGAACACACAGCAGGGATTCCCCACATCAGGTCTATTCTGGTGTGGCTATCGTGTTTCGGGGGGAAAAAAGAATACTCCCTGTAAGGAAATGCCTCCTTGGCATGGTCACCCCCTGACTTTTTGCTGATGCCAAGTTATGATTGAAAGTGTGCTGGGACCCTGCTAACCAGGCCCCAGCACCAGTGTTCTTTCCCTAAACTGTACCTTTGCTTCCACAATTGGCACAGCCCTGGCACTCAGATAAGTCCCTTGGGCCCCGATGCCAGGGAAGGTCCCTAAGGGCTGCAGCATGTCCTATGCCACACTGGGGACCCCTCACTCAGCACATGCACACTGCATCACAGCTTGTGTGTGCTGGTGGGGAGAAAAGGACAAAGTTAACATGGCACTCCCCTCAGAGTGCCATGCCAACCTCACACTGCCTGTGGCATAGATAAGTCATCCCTCTAGCAGGCCTTCTAGCCCTAAGGCAGGGTGTACTATAACACAGGTGAGAGCATATGTGCATGAGCACTATGCCCCTACAGTGTCTAAGCAAAACCTTAGACATTGTAAGTGCAGGGTAGCTATAAGAGTATATGGTCTGGGAGTCTGTCAAACACGAACTCCACAGCACCATAATGGCTTCACTGAAAACTGGGAAGTTTGGTATCAAACTTCTCAGCACAATAAATGCACACTGATGCCAGTGTACAATTTATTGTAACATACACCCAGAGGGCATCTTAGAGATGCCCCCTGAAAACATACCAGACTTCCAGTGTGGGCTGACTAGTTTTTGCCAGCCTGCCACACACCAGACATGTTGCTGGCCACATGGGGAGAGTGCCTTTGTCACTCTGTGGCCAGGAACAAAGCCTGTACTGGGTGGAGGTGCTTCTCACCTCCCCCTGAAGGAACTGTAACACCTGGCGGTAAGCCTCAAAGGCTCACCCCTTTTGTTACAGCGCCACAGGGCATCCCATCTAGTGGAGATGCGCCCCCCCCCCCCCCTCTGACCACTGCCCCCACTTTTGGCAGCAAGGCTGGAGGAGATAATTAGAAAAACAAGGAGGAGTCACCTACCAGTCAGGACAGCCCCTAAGGTGTCCTGATCTGAGGTGACCCCTGCCTTTAGAAATCCTCTTTCTTAAGTTTGGAGGATTAACCCAATAGGATTAGGGATGTGCCCCCCTCCCCTCAGGGAGGAAGCACAAAGAGGGTGTTGCCACCCACCAGGACAGTAGCCATTGGCTACTGCCCCCCAGACCTAAACACCCCCCTAAATGTAGTATTGAGGGGCTCCCAAGAACCCAGGAAATCAGATTCCTGCAACCTGAACTAAGAAGGACTGCTGACCTGAAAGCCCTGCAGAGACAACGAAAGACGACAACTGCTTTGGCCACAGCCATACCGGCCTGTCTCCTGACTCAAAAAACTGCAACAGCGATGCATCCAACAGGGACCAGCGTCCTCTGAAGCCTCAGAGGACTGCCCTGAACCTAAGGACCAAGAAACTCCCATGAGCAGCGGCTCTGCTCAACAAACAGCAACAATATTGCAACTTTTCTGCAACTTCTAAGGACTTCCCTCTTCCTGCCGGAAGCGTGAGACTTTACCCTCTGCACCCGACGCCCCCGGCTCGAGATCCGGAGAACCAACACCACAAGGAGGACTCCCAGGCGACTGCGACCATGTGAGTAGCCCGAGACGACCCCCCTGCACCCCCACAGCAACGCATGCAGAGAGAATCCAGAGGCTCCCCTTGACTGCGACTGCCTGTAACAAGGGATCCAATGCCTGGACCAAGCACTGCATCCCCAGCCCCCAGGACCAGAAGGAACCAAACCTCAGTGCAGGAGTGACCCCCAGGCGATCCTCTGCCTAGCCCAGTTGGTGGCTGGCCCAAGAAGCCCCCCTGTGCCATGACTGCACCGCTAGTGGGACCCCCCCGGGTCCCTCCACTGAATCCAATACAAAACCTGACACCTGCTTTGCACACTGCACCCGGCCACCCCTGTGCCGCTGAGGGTGTGTTTTGTGTGCCTACTTGTGTCCCCCCCAGTGCTCTACAAAACCCCCCTGGTCTGCCACCCGAGGACGCGGGTACTTACCTGCTGGCAGACTGGAACCAGAGCACCCCTGTTCTCCATAGGCGCCTATGTGTTTTGGGCACCTCTTTCACCTCTGCACCTGACCGGCCCTGAGCTGCTGGTGTGGTAACTTTGGGGTTGCCTTGAACCCCCAAAGGTGAGCTGCCTATGCCCAGGAACTGAGACTTGTAAGTGCTTTACTTACCTCACAAACTAACCATTACTTACCTTCCCCAAGAACGGTTGATTTTTGCACTGTGTCCACTTTTAAAATAGCTTATTGCCATTTTAACAAAAACTGTATATGTTATTGCTCTAATTCAAAGTTCCTAACTTACCTGTGTGGAGTCCCTTTCATTTTATGTATTTACTTCAAATCTTGAACTTGTGGTTCTAAAAATAAATTAAGAAAAGATATTTGTCTATATAAAAACTATTGGCCTGGAGTTAAGTCTTTGAGTGTGTGTTCCTCATTTATTGCCTGTGTGCGTACAACAAATACTTAACACTACCCTCTGATAAGCCTACTGCTCGACCACACTACCACAAAATAGAGCATTAGAATTATCTAATTTTGCCACTATCTTACCTCTAAGGGGAACCCTTGGACGCTGTGCACACTATCTCTCACTTTGAGATAATATATACAGAGCCAACTTCCTACATTCCCTATGCGTCGGGTGGCGCATGCGCCACATGTCATGCACCCAATTACCCTGGCCCAGGCCGTTAGTAAGTTGAAATTTTGCCTGCTTATTGCGCCCTCCGCAGGAGGGGACGAGCGGTCCAGTAACACATCAGGAACACAGTTAAAGTCCCCTACCCAAATGGTAGGTGCCATTGGGTCAGTATTTTGAAGAATGCACCTTGTGCACAATTGGGAGCATAAACCCCCACAATAGTTAATGGTTTGCCATCCAAATGGCCTTCTAGCACAATATGCCGCCCCCCACATCCGCCCTCTGTGTGTGCCCCGCCAACGCTTCCTTAGTATCTGCAAGTCACTATCTAGCAGTTGTGTTTCCTGTAGTTTGGGAAAATGCACACTCTGGCGTTTAAGGAAAGTGTAAATGCGATGTCTCTCAACAGGCATAGCCATCCCACGTACGTTCCATGTTAGGATGTTATATTTTTGTATAGCATTCGATTTATGTGAACCCATGGTGTAAAAAAATAATGTAGTGATGTGTGCCATGTCGTATACCCAACATTGAAAGGGGATATGTGCCTGCGATACTGTAAATGTGCCTGCTTGACAATTGCATTGAAATGTAGTGTGACCCATTGAAACACACTGAATACAACCCCCCTCCGACCACCAATAACCTCAAACCCCAGCTCTGGTGGCACTTAGGCACACCTCTAATCACCCCTAATAATAACAAAAGGAAAAACATACAACAAACGCATGTAAGGGCTGTCCATGTGGAAACCATCCAGGGGGACGTGGTAGCTTTTATGGGGAGATTGCGCCATTGCCCAAGTTAAGGATGAATAATAGCCATGACAAAGCTATCCACAGCCACATCCGTAATATAGGACAGTTGTCGGTGCAGGACAAAAAGCTCAGTTTGTGGATGAACTGAAAATTGTTTTGCTTCCTTAAGATCCTGATCAGAGGACCCATTGAGTGTTATTGCTACGCATTCTCCTACACTTGCGCTGTCAATAATCCACATCTTGGTGCAGCAAGGGTAATAAGAGCACCATCCCAGGTGACTATGGGCTTAAGAGATATATGTCTGAGTGCTATAGGTCATCCGCTGTCTGGGGAGTGATAGCCGGCCCTTTAATCACACCCGTAATTGTTGATTCATAGCAGCCAGAGTCCGAGTCAGTGTGTACCTGTGAGTTATATTGAAGCAGCATGAGTTCTGAGTGTGGATTGTCGTGTCCCTCAATGCTTTCGCTCGTTCTGCCGCTGCCTGTGTTTGTGTAGGTTGTGCCTTCGATCTCCTCCGGGGCCTCCTACGGGCAGACGACGTAAGCCATTCCTGCGTTCCCTGTCCTCTCAGAGGGTTGGGCGATGCCCTTCACGTGGATCCACGTCCAGGCATCAGCCGGTGTAGAAAAACCGTGAGTGCGGTCCTCCGCAATCACCCGGAGTTTGGCAGGAAACATCAGGGCATATTTGATGTTGTGTTCTCGGAGGAGTTGCTTGATTTTCAGGTCTGAGTAGCATTGTTGTTGCACCTCTGCCATGAAGTCTGGGTAAGCCATTGTGGAGGCACCGTCGCAGCGTTCTGGACCACTGTTTCAAAAATGTTGCAGTATCATGTCCCGATCCCTGTAATTAAGAAAGCGTGCTATGAGCGAACGAGGAGGCAGTCCCGGAGCCGGCAGCCTGCCCGGTATCCTGTGTGATGTTCTACAGAGAACAATGTTGGTATTGCCCCCTTCAACACCACAGTTATGAGCCATTGTTCCAAGAATAATTCTGTGCTGTGTCCTTCCACTTTCTCCGGGAATCCTAGAAACCTAACACTGTTGTGGCGTGATCTCCCCTCACCATCCTCCGCTCGATGTTGTAGAGCTTTCACTTCCAGGTCCAATCTCTTCACTTGCTTTTGCATTTCCGAAACAGCGGGATCCATGGCCTGCAGGCTGGTTTCCGTCACCGCCACCCTATCCGCAAAGTTGCGATGATCGACTCTGAGCAAGTTGAGATCCTGAGAGACAGTGTCTATTCTGTTCTTGAGAGACCGCTTGGTGTCCATAATGGCCTGTAACCTCTCAAACTGTCTGGAGTGCGTCTGCAGGGTGGTTTCCAAAGTTTGCAGAGTTAGTGCTCCCAGTGGTGTATCAGAAAGAGCTGCTTGCTCACACTGCGGTAGGGATTTGGCAGCTTTAGTTTTCCCCATCATTCTATCTTCACAGTTCACCTTCACGTTTATGTGTGCTACTTTCGTCCACTATGCAGCCCCTTGTTGCCGCTATGTCGCAAAGGTGGCAGTCGCCGTATCTATGGTACAGTCCAGTTTCCCCGTTCATGCAATGTTACTGGTGTTGCCCCCGTGTAGTGGTGTTTGGAAGACAGATTCATGGGTGGGACACAGGGGAAGGCTCCCCCTTGATCAGCCCAAAGTCACGCACCGGCCTGGCCGTGATATCACCGCCTCCTCCAGGCTCAGGTGGTCCGTAGCTGCCCCTAGAGTGGGGCCAAGACTCCTGTTGGGGGGCAAGCAGCAGGGCCCCGCAACACATGACCTCAAGTTGGGACAAAAACAGGGAGCAGCGTCCCTCAGAACCCCAGGCGCGGCACTCCCTTATGTATTCACTATGCTCCTCTTGCTAAGCTCCAGCCCGCAACCACCAGAATTACCGACGGTTTCAGCCATTTGCACCAGCCACTGCAGCCTCAGTAAGTATGATTTCCCAGAATCGGTGCCTCAGGAAGCAGATTGCGCCGTCTCCAATCACCGTAGGATGAGAGGCAATATCATGGTGCAGAAAAAAGGTAGGTCCGGTAACAATGGCACCTCTTAAGATTGATTCACGTTTCTGAGGCCCCTATACTGCGCACTTCATTGCTTGTGCCACTATTCCCACAAGGCGGCCACCAGGCAGCTCCCGTCAGACAGAGCATACGTGCGCGCAACTCACAAGACTCCGCGATATGACAGCGGCCCCTATGTGTTTGCCGCCGGCCCAATCTGCGATCCACCTTCACCACCAGCAGGGTGCATCTCGATTGTAGGGCGCTACAATGTTCTATCGAGCCGCCCTCGTGACCGTCCTCCGCACGGCCTCGGGTCAGGAAGAAGTTCCTACGGCCCCACTGGTCGCGCTTTCGTGCGTCCAATTCACCGACCCCAGGCAACGAGTTCTAGCCCTGGGTGGTCCAAAGCACCTATGCCACAATCGATTTTGTGTGGCTGATGGATTGGCAATATCTTGCAGGATTATTTTGTAGGCCTGAGGTGGAGCTGTTTTCTAAGCGTCTGACTTGGCCGCCATCTTGGCCACGCCCTCAGGGAGGGGACAGTGTTTTGGCAAGTCCTTCCCTGCATTTTGTTTTCTGGAGGTTTACAGACGCACAGGGAAAGGACTTTCCCCCTGCGCCTGTAAACAGTGGATTCCTGCTCCACAATTGCGGGTGGTGCCGCGATCATGGAGCAGCAGTCCACACCACCAGGCCACCAGGGATGTTTGCCCTGATTGTTGGGGAGCGACCCCTTAGGCAAGGGTTGCTCCCTTGGGGGCATTATGTGTACGTGTTCCAGTCCCCCAGGGGCTGATTTGGCTGCTTTTAGGCCGATCAGCCCCCCAGGGAGGCTGAAACCCACTAAAAGCCTGGGATTAATAATTTTGGTGATTGCTGCAGAGAGCGACTCTTTAGGCACGGGTTGCTCCCTGGAAGCATTATGTTCTGTGTTTGGGCCCCCCCTGGGGACTGATTCAGCCACTTTTAGGCCGATCAGCCCCCTGAGGGGGGGAGGGGTAGAGGTGACTGAAACCCACTAGAAGCCAGGGATTATTCGTTTTGGTGATTACTGCGGTGAAGTATCATTTTTTAATCGGGAGACCGAGGGGAATGCAGAGTGATAGGACATTTTTCTGTACCTTAACCACTCATGTGCCAAACTATGCATATGCGTGGTTCTGGCGCAGAAAAAGCCAGAGTGAATCAGGAGAGGATGCGGTAAGGTAAGTGGGGCTGGGGCAGGTGTGTGGGGTGGATTAAGGGCTTTGGCCGCGTGGAGTGGCTGGGATAGGGCTGTTTTTGTTTTTTTAAGGGTCTGGGTGGAGGGGTTTGGGTATTTCTTTTTTTTTGACTAAGGGTGGGGAGGTTGGGCTATTTTTTTTTTTTTTTTATGGCGGGTGTAAGAGGGGTTTAGGTATTTTTTTAAGTTAGGACTTAGGGTGGGGGCAGGGTAGTTTATTTTTAAAGGGGTGGGGAAGGTTTAAGGAAGAGTGAGAGGAGGGAGGAGAGAAGAGGAGGAAGCATCGGGAGAAGACGCGTGAGGTAAGTGAGGTTGGGGCAGGGTTGGTGGTTAGTTTTTAGCAGTGGGAGTTTGATTTAGGGCTTAGGGTTGGTGGGGGTGTTGGGGTAGATTAGTTTTTAGGGGCAGGGGAGGGCGGATCGGGCTAGTTTTCTTTTTTAGGGCTCTGGTTGGGTAGGAGGGTCAGGGTAATTTAGTTTTTAGGGACAAGGTTGGGGGAAAAAAAATATCGGGATAGGTTTTTTTTTTTTTTAGAACTTAGGGAGGGTGGGGGGGTCCGGGTAGTTAGTTTACTTATTGGGGGGACGTTTTAGGGCTCAGGGTGGGTGGGGGGTTTTGGGGTAGTTTCATTTTTAGGGGCAAGGGTGGGGGGGGTCAGGGTAGGTTTTTTTTAGGGCTCAAGGTGCATGGGAGTGTCAAGGTAGTTTAGTTTTATGGGGCGGGGTGGGGGGGTCAGGGTAGATTTTTTTTTAGGGTTCAGGGCAGATGGGGGTTTGGGGTACTTTAGTTGTTAGGGACTATGTGGGGGGTTGGGATAGGTTTTTTGTTTTTTTTTTTGTTTAGGGCTCAGGGCGGGTGGAGGTACTTTACCCATTACGGGTGGGAGTACTTTTGGGCCTCAGGGCGGGTGAGGGGGGTTTTATGACAGAACCACGCATGCCATTTCCACATATGCCTTTACTAGGCATGCTTTTACAACACAATTTGTTGGCCAATTTCTCAGTCCCCTCCAGAGGAATCCACAAACCCAGGATACCGTTATAATTCCCAGGATGTTGGGGAAAAAAGGATGCAAATTTGGCGTAGATAACTTATGTAGATAAAAAGGTATGGGAGCCTAAGAGTGAACTACTCCAATTAGCCAAAAAATTAGTACGGGGGAGGAGGCTTAGCAGCAAAGGGGTTAAGAGAGACACCCTAGATAGAAAGGACAGTATTGCCATGTAATAACATTACTATTTCTACATTTCTGGCTCATAATGTACACCTCAAGCTAATTTGCTTCTTGGCAGGTCAGAAGTAAATACAACAGAGCTGAACAATTGTTGAAAAGTAGGTTTTAAACAGACATCCACAAATATTATGCGGAGGAGATGGTGGATTCAGAAAGAGGGCAACAATGGTGAAATAGAACAATGGTGGCCTCCTTTGTGCTTATATAATCAACACAAGGACCGATCCATACACTCAGTACAGACCCCGGGTAAACTTTGGTAAAGAAATACACAATGGTCCTGTGGGTCCAATTTTCTCAAAGATCTACCACCCCACTGATACCTGATCCACTATGAGAGAGGTAGTATATCAAAAAATGTCAATGTGATATATTATTTTTACAGCATTGTAACATCGTGAATTCGAACAATCAAATGCAGGAGGCTTAAGGTGCTGCAAGTGCTCAGTGCAAAAGAACATAATTACATGTACATCCGGAAAAACAGGAGGTATCCACAATGAGTTTCAACATTACCAAGAGTATATCCCGATCTTTGAGATTTGTTGACCAGATAACCCCATGAGTTGTCGAAGTTTTGACCCAAAGGGAACTAATCCACAGGTCTCACTAGTAAAGGGAGGAATGACAGATAGCCTTAAACAGGAGCAACTAAAAGGGCAACCACGAATGCACACACAAATGCAATCCCAGTGATGGTGGTCACACAGAAGGCTCCATTCGAATGATACTGGCCATGAAGCACAGAAACTATTTGTGTCCGGTAAGCACTGGATAGGCAGACTCGGTCCCTCAGTGAGTCTGTGTGTCCAGAACCTACCAGATATCAGTTTCTTCTATGGCAAGTGACCCGCATCAAATAAAGCAGAGCTGGTCTGATGAATGCAGGGAATGTGGGCTACGTACTTTCTAGATGGAATGCCATAGCTCCACGGACGTCAGTTCACCAAAATGCGAGGGGTAGCAGAAGTGACATCAAGCGAAATGTAATCTTTACCTCCACTGACACACATATGCTTACACAAACACACAACCACTCATACACACACTCTTTTACATAAGCACACTCTCACCCGCAAGCGTGCACACACCACACATGTAAAAGTGTTTTTTACTTACCTCGGCTACCAAGAAGAGTCATAGTCCAGCTAACTGTAATTATTTTTTTTATTACACTAATAGTGAATAATATATCATTTACTATTAGTGTAATAAAAAAAATAAAAAAAAAGGCCAGGGTCATAGAGCGACCCCTAAATAAAGACCATGCATAGCTCTTTTTCCCTCTATTCCTTCCACTCAACGCAAACAGCTTGCCCTTTCAAAAATCAATTAAAGGCATTTCTTAAGATAAAATTATAAATCAAGGCATCTCAAGAGTGCCTTTGCGTATTACCTGAGGCAGACTGCAGTATCTGAAAAGCTCTTCATCATTCTGAAAGTCCTGTATTTTAGTGATGGCTTTCTGGTCTGGAACAAATTCAGATTTAGCGATGGCAACGTCTCTCATAATTATCAATCCTGGAACTGACACCTCTTTCCTGCAGATCCTTTCAAATTCATTCCTGGGAACATTGGCATTATAAAACATAATTATTGAACAGAACAAGAAAGGAGGACTCTGATACACTTGCTCTGGCACAGAACTAACATTAGCAAGACTTTTTTCCCTGTCGATCAGATCCTCATTGTCTCAGCTACTCGGTGGCATCCAACATGGTTGAGTGAGGTTGCTGTAATAATGATATATTCATAAGCACATGCAAAGGTCTACCACCAAGAAGTCGTGTACATTAGCCAGAAAATAAGGCTGTAACCGAACATAAATCCCTCTCCTTGTGTAAGGTTTGTAAATTTTACCATGGAAGCACACAGAGTTCCGAGAGTCACATATCTACTATAGATTCAAGGCACTCTCTGCTGAAAAACAAATATACATTCATCAAGTAAATTGCCTTGGTGCATATGGTCTAGATTGTCTTTTTAAAAAAGTGTGTTGAAATTCCATCAGATTTGCAAGAAAAGCTAGAATTATAATGTTCTACAAAATGAGTATTAGTGCTGGTGGGGGGTATAATCACAGTATGCTACCTCAATTTTACACATATAGTTAAGAAGTAACCTGTCAATAAGGTGTATCACTAAAACTGAAAAAGACTAGGCATGCCAAGAAAAACAAGGGAAAAAATCTTCGCGAGCCAACTGAAACATATCCTGCAACTCTACGGGAGTATTTCTGGAGGTACGGGTCACAACATTCAGTACGATAAACAGGCGTGTGTTAACAAGGGTCGCAAAAACATGGCATATGGTCTCCTGCACTGCCACTGCAAGTTTTTAGGTGACCGAATAAGACATTTTCAGCCACTACCTCAAGTCAGGCCAAAGTTACAAATGGTTGGATGATAGAAAGCAGATAAAGAATTCAAGATGACAGGTGACTACGTGAAAAAAACGAACTAGAATAGAAGGATGAAAGAATATCGATCTAGATAGGCAAGATAGGTTTGCTGTATGGAACTGTATGTAAAAATATTAATAAATTAAGGATACCTTCAAACCTTTCAAGGCAAAACATGCAACCAACAGTCTGCTGACAGAAGACGATATATGCACTCTGAGATAAAAAAAGTGATGGAACAATGGCGGGTAACTCTACATCAATCTAGACCCTCAACCCACTCACAAATCAGCAGTACCAATTACAATCAAATTGTATACCTGAATTCTTCAATGTCTCGGTCTGAAACCAGATTTTTAATCACGAGAAACCCATTTTCCTCGTAAAAAAGTCTCTGATCTGGGGACAGGAGGTTATTATCCACGGAATACCTATTGGAACAAAAGCGAAGACAACTATAGTATGTACAAAACAGGTCCTTTTAACACTTCAAAACCGAACGGTTAAACAGCAAATCTTCAGTAATTTTTGTCTGGAAATAGGTATGGTGTTATTAAGAATGGAATGTTCAGCAGTAGTACTCAGCGTTATGAAACCATCTCTTGTTAACATGTTGTAAACTATCTGTTCATTAAATCTGTTTTCTACTCAACAAGGCACTAAATTTGACCCGTGAATTCGGATTGGGGATGGTTTGAGTTCTTGACAAATTTAAGATGTATTCTTTTTACTACTAATTCAGTGTGTCATTTTCCATAATTATTGTGTCACTAGGAGGGATTTCCTTTCTCACAAAGGTGTTCACGTTTTTGAAACACAACAAAACATGCCTTCTAACTTGAACATTTCTTAATGGCCACAAACATTTCAATCCTCAACTTAAGTCATCAGAAATTGTTTAAACCAGTGGCTCTTAACCTTTTGACTTCTGAGGACCCCTACATAGACATTACTGGAAACGCCCCCCCCCCCACTGAATTATTATTGGAATTAAAGACCCCCACTTAGTTATTACTATAAGCCAGGGAACCTGGCCTGAGCATTTTTGATGATTTGAAACACTAAACGATACACACACACAAAACAGAAACAAGCATTCATTAAACAAATACACAAATGATTAAATAATGTATTTAATTCACTATTAAATATAACAAATATCAATATTGTAGTTTTTAATAAGGGGGTTGGAGTGGTTGCAAGTTCTATTGAGGGTACTCATCGTCCATCTCTATTCTGTATGATGCATTTCAACTGCTCTCAAAAATAAATCTGAGGATACTTACTTAGGGCCAGATTATAACTTTGGCGGTCGGACCACCACACCACCAAGGCGGCGATCCCAAAAAGATCACTGAGTCAATGGTATGTCGCCCGCCGTATTACAATGTTATAGCTGGACCAGCGGCGATGTACTTGATGGCAGTGGTCTGGCGGGAGACGGAGTCAGCAGTACAAGGTATATTTTTACATTTGTATTGATGCAGGTGTGTAAATTTGGACCGAAAGGTACAGATATGCACAACACATGTGTAAAAATATGTTGTGCATGTGCCACTCCATTGCTGGTGACAGGGCCATACATGCCCAGTTCAGTCAATGACAGAAAAATGCAAATTGTGCCTACCTGTTTTTATATTAGGGGTGAAGATGCTGTCTTGAAGGGTGGGCACTGGATGAAGGGACCCACGTTGGAGACTGTAGGGAATAGAAGGAAATGGGGGAGCCAGCACTCCATTTCCTTCAATTCCCCCATCTTGTAGCAGGGGGTCTCACCCACCACGGTCGGCTTGGTGGAATAGCACATCATAATGTGCATGGTGATCCCTTTACCTATAACGTACTGTACTGTGAAAGCTGCTTTTACCCAGCCACCATCAAGGTGGTCAGTGTATGGTTTGCAGTGTTGGCGGGACTCTGGCCGTCTCCAGTTCAACACACCCCCAACATCTTAATACGCCGGTCTGGCTACCACCAGGTTGGTCCCTGGACCACCAAACTCGTAATCAGGCCCTTTATTTTTAGTCTCCACTTTCAGATTACTTCAGATTTCAACAAGATTATAGGAAACATGACATGAAACAAGCACTGGCAGAGCCAACTGATCCAACATTTATTGTCAGTCTTTTGGTTTTGTTAATGTATGTCTTGTTATGACATTGCTTTTGTAACACTTTATTGTTGTGGACACTGCCAGGCCCTCACCATTGTAACAAACATTGGCAAAAAGCAAGGGGCACTAAAAGCACAGCCACTGTAGTTCCTGGAACTGAACAGAACTACTTTGTGTGCCAATATGCTCCTTATGGAAGAGCAGAATGCTATCACTCACAGCAAAGCCAGCCTATAGATAGAGAGGGAAATACAATTTTAATAAAAACAAAATGTCTTTGTTTACAGCAGGCCTAATTAGGGGCACAATCCTTAAGTGCACCCATGGTATATGTCTTTAAATTAGTTGCTTTCATTAAGCAAAATAGAAAATATTTGAGAACTACATTTTAGCACGAGCAAATATTCATGTGTAGATTTGCTCATTTGAAAATCTATTGAGCGTTTACAAGTTCTCTTTCGCTCCAACCAAGCCCCCCTCCCTGACCCCCCCCCCAACCCTGGAAGAACTTCTACTTCTGCCCTTGTCAGGAGTACATTTCCAACCTTCCTCGGTATGGGAAAAGATTACAGAAGAACTGGCGAAATTCCTTAAAACATACAAGTTAGTAGGTTTGCACAGACTCAAAGGTATTCCTGCCCTGGAACTATTGTTTACTGCTTTCTCCAACTCCAGTTTGTAGATATGCAGAAAGGTTGCAAAATAAGGAGATTGCTTAGTAGGGCTTGAAATTACTAGTATTCAAGCCCTACTATAGTATTATCCCTGGCATAATCAGAGAGGCCATTATCAGAGCCCTTACGTAATGAGACTGCTGCCATAATTTGTCGCTGCACTACATGGCACCCGAGGGACAAGTAGATTTTTTTTTTTTACAGGACAAGCAGATTATCTTATTAAATTCCACACCCTTGTGAAGTGTTTTTCTTGTTCACATTCCGTATATCATAAACTTTCAAAGGATGTTTCAAACATTTACTCCTACAGATGTTGATAGGAATGCACTTTTAAATGATTTATTTAATAATTACCATTCTAATTATTTAATAGCTGCAATTCACATTCAAACTGCAAAGAAACTCTGCAATAGCCTGAATATATCCTGAACCAAAATATCCATTGGATTCAAAACAGTATTGTTGCACACATTACAAAAACATGGCAGCCTATCCAACAGACCAGAAAACAAAGAACAAAGTTCATGTTTCAACTATATTGTTGCCTGTAGTCAAAGAAGAAAGAGTCCCATCCTGATGGAGCAAATTACAAAGAAAACACCAATTCTTCCCAAGACACCCTTCACCTGTTTGTGCTAAAAGCCCACCTCAGGAGGATCACCCATACCAACATTAAGATGCAAGGTCATCATCGTTTTTTCCCCATGAAACACCAGTTTACAAATGCTGGACAAAGACCTTGCATGGTAAAAAAATAATCTGGGCAGTCCGTGAGGAGAAGAGACAGCTAAATTGCTTAACATGTCATTTAAAGAATACAGGATATATTAACAGTTGGTCCAGTGGAACTCTTTACTGCAAATTCACAAAATATCAGTTTGGCTGATAGGGCTTCTTTCCCAGTCTGCCATCTCGGTCCCACAGGACTGAGTGATCTAATGGCTGGCCGCAACATCAATAGACCTGTTAGTGCCACCATTACAGGAATGCAGGCTCAGTTCCTGTGTCCTGAAAAAAAAAAGAAAAGAAGAAGGTATAAGGGGGTAATGTTGGGGCACCCTGACTCTCAGGTTCTTGTGGGGTCAAACAAAATATGTTTGTGCTGTGGGACACAGCGAGGCCTCCTATTTGGTCCAGCAAGACTCCTGTGGGTTTCAACTGCATCCTCATGTGCCCCGCAGAGTACCACGGGTGTTGGGACGGAAAAGTTCTCTGCCTGGTAAGAGACGTTTAACCCTGCCTTGAGTGCCCAACTGTATTGTTGTCAAGATCCTTAATGCTGATTTCCTGACATAGGTGAACGTGGATCATGTGAGGGTGCCAAGACACAGGCCTGTCTCACAGATTGGAGTGTTGCTGGGCCAAAGCACTGCCCTCATAGTGGTGGAAGGCTACTGCCTTCACCAGGAGTTGAGCACCACAAGCGCGTTGGTGCCAGCAAAATGTGTAGTGATTAGTAGTAGTGAACAGGTCCGTGTTACCCTGTGTCACTGGAGTGAGGTCTTTGGGCTTACTCACCTTCTTAAAAAGTTCTGCTACTGTGTGCTTAACTACTCACCCCTAGCATATATCAGGTTGATGTGGCAGTGTGTGCATGGGGAAACATGCTGAGTGCATGTGCATTTGCAAGAAATACACTACACAAAGGGTGAACCGCGGTACAGTACACACATGGAAAACGTGTGTGTGCTGGCACACTCTGGTACGGTACATAGAGATTGCAATACTGAACAGTATGCATGTGCTGTGTGTGTGTATGATGGTGGTGGCATAATACATGAGGATGACAGAACTGGAAAGTAACTGTGCTGTGGATGTACATTGAGTGCAAAAGTGCCTGCTACATTACACGGAGGACCTTGAGATCCATTTTGGGATGCCCAGGCATACCTGGTGAAAACATAAGGAGTAGAGGAATCCCCCCAGACAGATTTATGGATTCCTGTCTGCTGTGAGGGATATGCACTAAAGGATGGGAGAGCCATACTCTCTCTGTACATTTGATTCAGAGACAGATCACAAGGAAGGAGCCTGGATGCATCTCAGGAAGAGAGAGATGGGGTGGATAATGGGCTCATAAAGAGTAGGACTATGGGCCCAGGATCAACCTGAGCCAAGAAGCAAGGTGGAAGATACCTGTTCCCGCACCCATCAGTGTGCTGGATTATTTTGGCATCCCCGTATGCCAGGAGGGGCAACTATGGATAACAACCTCAGGTCAACGTGACAAGATTTGGAAGTGTCATGGTAGCGACCCTGTATGCTGGCAGGGGCCATCAGAGATGCTGAGGTCAATAGTGATAGGACCCCCTTCCATGTTATCACCATACTCCAACACTCCTATGAATGAAAGCACATGGGAAGTTTGTCCCCCTTTCATCAGAAGTAGGACTGTACTAATCCTAGCCTATAACACATGCACCACTCAGCACTGAATGTTGATTTTATACACTGACATCTTGTTTATTGCATGTAACAATGTTAACAAGATGTAATTGATGTCTTGAATCATGAGCTGTAACCTTTATTAAAACTTTATATTTTTTCCTTCTTCAAAAAAACAATAAAATAGAATTAAATGAAAATCATAGATGCAGTAGCCAAGTGTCTGGGTCGTCGTCCTGCTGCTGTGACCAAGGTGGGACCAGCCCGCATTCGGTGGACTGCACTGAAGGAGGCCCAAAGATCAACAGGACACCACCAGAGCCTTGTCGGAGCAAGGAGACCACCACCCATCCCTGTGGCATCCCCTGCTATCATCGGAGAAGGAGCAACCCTGATCGTCAGAACCAGCTGGTGGCGTCTCTTGAGAAAGACAGCCTGTGCCGGTCAGCTGCTGCTTGTGACCATGTGCATCCAGACTTTGCCGATCTGAAGCAGGACAGCACTGCACTGCTGACTGGCTCCATACCGCCAGAGCAGGTAAGCTAATAACTGGGCCTTTGGGACCTCGGGGGACATACTGCCATTGGTCCTGCAACCCCACAGCCTTTAGAGACTGAACTTACAAAAAGAATTCCAAGGGGATAACTCTTGAGCATGGCCTAATAGTTTACGTTCTCAAGGTGCCTTTATCAGTGAATGGGGAATAAGATCAAACCCATTGCTTTAGAGGTGGGAGTACAGGCAGTGGCCTGACAATTGCTAAAGCCCCAACCTCCATGGGGGATTGTGTAATTGATTTTAAATGTTGTTTACCTTTGCATGTGTAGAGTTAAAATTAAAATACTTCCCTTTATGTAAAAACAAATATTTGAATGGACATTGATTTATTGTTCACGCTGCTTGCACATTGAGTGATGAGGTGTGTTGTTAGAAATTGAGTCTCTAGTTGACAGTGGTTTGCATGCTTTCCAAGTAGGGACCCTCCCTCTAGTCAGGAGGAGGGAGTAACACACCTAAGATAACCCCTGCTCACCCCCTTGGTAGCTTGGCACGAGCTATATACACAAGCAAAGATACACATTTTTAAAGATTAAATCTCAGAAAAGAAACACAATGGCTCCAACTGGTGCTATCATGATGTCAGTGACAGAGTCATTATCAACAGTTCAATGCCACTCGCAAGGGAGTGCGGCCGGTCACAGAGGCATCGGTTCCTTATAATCCAAAAGGGTAGATGAATCCAGAAGGTCAAGATGTGCAGCGTTGACTTCGCAGTGTCACGATCACACCACAGGGTCACAGGTGCTGATGCGAGGTTGAAGTTGGGTGTCCTGGATGTCGGGGACACAGCACTCAGGACTCATGCTGTGGTGGGACTTCAAAGGCGCTGCAGCAGTGTCGGCCACAGTCATTGCACTCAGCGGGGACCATGGCTCCTGGTGGAGGCAGCGGCGCGAAGTTAGACAGCGGTGCCGTTTCCGAAGTCACTCTGGAGTTGGTGCACTTGGTTTCTTCTTGGTTTCATCAGAAGTCACTTCCAAGGACCCAGGTACTGGATTTGGCACCACTTGGCAAGTCAGGACTCCCGGCAAGAAAATCCAGGTGCTGGCAGATGAAGTCCTTGATGACCCTCAGACTTCTAACAGGAGGCAAGCTCAGTTCAAGCCCTTGGAGAACCTTGGAAAGCAGGATGTAGAAAGCAAAGTTCAGTCCTTTTACTCCCAGGACAGACGCAGCAAGCAGCAGGCCAGCACACCAAAGTAGGCATGTAGGGCACACCTCAGCTCCCTTTGAATGACCGTCTAGAGTGAATTCACAAACAGCCCAACTGTCATCCTGACTAGGACGTGTATTCCACAGACAGGCAGAGGTACAGAATGCTTAAGCAAGAAAATGCATACTTTCTAAAAGGGGCATTTTCAAACTTACAATCTAAAAAACAACTTCACCAAAAGATGAATTTTTAAATTGTGAGCTCAGAGACCCCAAACTCCAATGGGAAATTACACTTAAAAGATATTTCAAGGCAATCCCCATGTTAACCTATCATAGAGATAGGCCGTGCAATAGTGAAAACCAAATTTAGCAGTATTTCACTATTAGGACATTTAAAACACTTAAGTACATGTCCTATCCTTTAAATACACTGCACTTGGCCATTGGGATGCCTTGGGCCTACCGTAGGGGTGCCTGAGATGAAGTAAAAGGGAAGTTTTGGGCCTGGCAAAGGAATACCCTTGCCAGGTCAAACAGGCAGTTCCAAACTGCCCACACAGACACTGCAGTGGCAGGTCTGAGACGTGTACAGGGATACACATGCAGGTGGTACTATCAGTGCTGTTGGCCCACTAGTAGCATTTGATTTAAAGGCCCTGGACACTTCTGGTGCACTTTACTAGGGACTTCCTAGTAAATCAAAAAAGCCAATCATAGAGAAATCAATTACCCATATGATGTAGAAAAAAAGCACTTGCACCTTAGCAGTGGTAAAGTGCCGGAGTCCTAAAAGCCAGCAAAAACGAAATTCAGCACAGGATCAAAACAGGAGGTCAGAAGCCAAAATGACAAGGGAAATCACGACAAGGGCAGACAGGTCTACCATGTGTTCACTGATCTGTATCCGTGCTGCCACCCAAAGGAGCCTCCACTGCTCATACTATGCTACCCACCTGAGAGTCAGGCTCCGAAGGGGGAGCTGGGATCAGTTGAGCAGGATCCATTTTAGAGCGGGCCCGGGACATCTGGAGAAAAAGGTCTCAGCCACTATGGTTGGGTCTAGTAACTCCTGCTTGCCCCATCACCCTCTAAACAGGGTTCGGACAGCAGTACAACAAAAAACAAAATTAAAGAAAAGATAAAAGAAGTGAAAAGTGTGTGTGTGTGTGGGAGGTGGGGGTGGGGAAAGAGTGCTGGCTGCCGAGGAGGGCTTATCAACTACAGGGATGGCTGCAGGGCCTAACTGTATGGAGGCAGTGAGCTCTCCATGAGACGTTGTGCATAGGAGTGAAGAAGGTATGCACCAGCTATCTGCCCATCGATGTGTGATTGATTGCCCAAAAACCGTTGACTGTCTGCTATGTGTTTGGTACAGTGCAACAGCTGTGCATAGTTGGGGGTGGGTTCAGCCATGTAACGGGCCTTGGGTTTCTGTAGGAAATGGGTTCTCCTTGAAGAGTTGTTCACAGGGTAAATGCCATGTGCAGCATGGGCTTGCCCACCTGTGTATGGTTGATTGTCCACATCCAGTCCGCTATTCATAAAATGTCTGTTACAAAGCAAAGCCTGTGTGTAGTAGGAGCTTTGTTCACCTAAGGAGGCTTGCATGTCTGAAGGGTAATTTATGCTTTATGTGATTCTGCCACTTTTAAATGTTACCTTCATAACTGAAATGCTGTACTGGTTTAAAGAATAATTTTAACAGCAGTAAGTTGGATGATGTAATCAGTGATGTGGTGATCAGTGATGTCATCAATGAAGTCATATTAGCTGTCACCAGTGACGTCATCAATAAGGTCACTTAACATGTCATGAGTGATGTATTATGTGAGATCATAAGCAGTACATGACAAGGGGTCATATTATAGTTAAATTATGTAAACTATAACTAGTGAATTAAATTATTTTTTTGTTTTAAAACTGTTGTTTTTATATTATTATAAGGCCTAACTTTAATGTCACCTCAAACTTTGCTTTTTCAGTGAATTTCTAGTTTTTTTAAAGTAAGCTAAAATCGTATCACTTTAATTAACTATGACATCACTTTAACTTTAGTTTTTTCTGTGAATGTATATGAAGCACTATCAGAAATACATTTTAGATTGGTTGACAAATAGATGAGCACATTGGGGACCAAAAAAATAACCTTTCACCATGCACTATTAAAGATTTAAGAGTATTCTAGGTGAAAGTGAATAGCAAGCTAATGTGAAGAAAGTGGAGGCTAAAACTGTTATTTAAGAAAGTGGAGGCTAAAACAGTTATCAAATGATGTACTAAGTCACCACAGAGGCTAATCAATCTGGAATACTGTCCTGCACCTTTTCCTATGTTAATATACTGGTCATTTAAAGTTTAGTGGAGTGGGAACTCTACAATAACTCTCCGCCAAAGTTATTATTCCTCTGCTCCATTTAAGCCATATTTACCAATGGCGGGAATATCACCCAGAGCGATATCTCTCGGTGAAATTCTCTGGACTTAATCACTCTGGGCCAAGAGATACCAGGACTCTCGTGTAGGCTGGAGTGCCTAGTCTCTGCCTGATTCCTCCAACAGCATATAGGTGAAAGAGGAAATTTACCTGCACCGCCATGATAAAGCCTGTTCTGACCTCCAAGCCCTACATCCCACCCAGCTACTCCTCACCCTAGCCTTCCCACTGAAACATTCCACTGGATTTGAACAGCTGGAAAATGTCAACTGTTTTTTTTTCCCCCATTGAGTCAGAGGTAACTACGTTGAAAAACTTGTAAATGGTGGATTTTGGTGGAGGGATAATGTCAGGAATTACAAATTGCAGCCCACAAGTGTCCCCGCACCAAAATCTGCCAAACTCATTAAGATGGCCGAAGAAGTGCGGAAATTGCTAGTCGTATGAAGCTACAGCCCTTGATTACACCAGTTAATGAAGGCAGTCTGGCTGCCATAGAACACCACCTTTAGTCCACATTATTATGGGAAATACTCCTGACACAGCAAAGGAAGGAAGGCACGGGCAGGGAAAATTATCAATGGCCTACACATGCAGGGAGCACATTATCACAGGGGCATATGAAATATTTTCACTACATACACAAGTTCAACCATAATAAAACACAATTTATTGTATAATTCATACCTAGAGACTGCACGCAACCCTAAAGTTGCACATCAAAAATAGGACAACAGTCATTTATAAACAGCTATTTTTAAATTAACCCATGTGCCCAGTTTGATAAAATATATAGAAAAAGAAGAAACATAAAATATTTTATATGTTGCAATAGTCTAAAACATTTTTGTTAATACGCTCTCTTTACTTTAAAAGCAAGTTTCAAACAATACAAACAAACCTCTCTTACCGAAATTCTGTTGGATAGTTGGAATTCACCATCTGTGCTGATGTCTGGGCAGATATCTGAGACATTATTGAAGGCAAATGACATATTTGTATGAATAAAGCCACAGCAAATACATTAAGTGGGCATTTAGTAGTAAATCTAAAAACGTCTTTCTGCTTTATATCATCTGAAAGAAGTTTCACTGACAGACAACCCAATCCTATTAATTGTTTTGATTACAAATTGCCACATCTCTGGCAATCGTTTATCTGATCCCATCAGATTTCTGTAGCACACCTAAATATGCAGAAGAGACGCAGGAATGATTCGTTTTATTTGAATACGTAGATCTGACATATTTCTAAAATTAAACTATTTTGATTTGAATGAACCGAACTTTATGGGTTATAAAAGCACGCATATGCTGGTAAGAGTTGTGTCTTTGGTCCCATCAACCTTTAATTCTTAAATTATTAATGTGAGAACCACTGTGTCGAGGCAATCATTATCAATGCTTTATATACTTTGAAAAATCAGGACTATTTAAACAAGCATTGGCAAAGCAAATAGGTTTGGTGTTGGCCACCAGCCTTCTGGCTATTCTTGTTTTATTTTGTTATTGTTTTTGCAAAACTCTATTGTTTGAGATTGTGCCAGCCTCCCATCAATCTAATAAAAAAGTAATTGCTTTTTTGTTCTAAAAAACACACATTACCATAGTACTCCCAGCACTGCAGGGTACTATTTTGTGTGTGGATGTGTTTCTTGTGAAAGGATGGCATGCTGTAATGCATAGTGTAGTCAGCCAATGGCTGAAGCGGGCTGAACGCAAGTAATTGTCAGAGAACTCTACCTGTGGCAATGTATGAACGCCCTGAATGCCTCGGAAGCCCTGACGCCCCGCAAAAGGGGTCTGTATTTTGGCACAAGTGAGTTTTCACTGCATTAAAGAGCAGCGATAAGATGCCTGACTGGGTCTTTATCAGGCCTTCACATCGCGCTTCCTCGGTCTCTCTCGGCGCTCCAAACGTTGCAGACTGCTGCGGGGCTGGGTCTAGTTCTGTGTCTCATCCTGCTGATTGAAAGGGAGGTGGCCCCAGGGGATTACCCCAGTTGAAACATTGGACGCATTGGCCCAATAAAGTTCTGTCAAGGTTGTCTCAGCCAGCGTGACCCAGCTGGCGTGTGCCCAAGATCCGCTGGTCCAACCAGCCTAAAAATACCTGTGCTTGTCACAGTACATAACTACTGGACTCGTCCACCAGCCTACTTTTATCCAGTGCTTAAGCATGGTGTGTTTCAGAAATAACAAATCCCCAAGTTTAACAGTTCAGGCCTCCTGCATAATCATAATCATGCAGTCTGACAAGTACGTGGAGGAAGAGATCATATTGGTTCTCCCCACTGACATTGTGAGGCCCTAGATGCCTCTACTCACCATGCGGTGACAACCTCGTTTTGGAGAATTCGTCCCCATCAGACGTGGCCAGCTGGACAGAGGCGCCAAAGAGACCTTCCAGGGACAACTCCAGGGAATCCAACCTGGTGAGTGTCTTGTCAGGACTTTCCTACCAGTAGGGGTCTGCTGTCTCAATGGGAAACCATTACTTCAGATGACTGGGTTCTCCAGACAATTCGTAGCTGTTGGCTATAGTTCTTCAGGTCCCCCGTTCAAACTGCACTTCCGCAACCTTTGTTTTTTTCCCCCAACCTCAGGTGGCCCTTGTGGATCAAGAAGTGTCGGAATTGCTTTGCAAAGCTGTTATATCCACAGCATTGCTTTATCCTCAGGGCTTCCTTAGCAATATCTTCCTAGTGAACAAGAGAGAGGGTGGGCAACGCCCAGTAATCAATTTAAAAGAATCCAATAGCTGGGTGATGTACCGCCATTTCAATGTGGAAGGTATCCATCTACTCTGCCATCTTCTGTGCCGGCGAATTCGATTTTCACTCCCCCATTGTAGTTTTTTACAATTATAATGGAAAGGGCAAGTTTTCAAATTCACAACCCTTCCATTCGGGCTATCCTCCGCATCCTGGTGTTTCACCAAGGTTCTGAAATCAGTTATGGAGCATCTCAGGGCAAGAGGTTTCCGACTGATCATTTATCTTGACGATCTATTGCTGATGGAATGGTGACCCTCCAGACTGCAAGATCCTCTGCAGTACACCAACTCACTAGAGAATATAGGTTTTCTGATCAATGTCAAAAAATCACTGTTGACCCCTTCCAGGCAAATTACTTTTTGGGGTTTTGTCATCAATTCGGTAGACAAGACTCTCAGTTGACCCTCATGGAACATATCAAAAATCTTCAAGGAATTGCGAGACAGTTTCCAGGACCTCCACGTCCCACAGGCCCTGACAATGGATGTCTTACTTCAGGACTGGTCGAAGGAGAAAATACATCAATGCCACCATGAGCAGGGATCGTCAACAACACCAGTCCCCTTCCATTGGCCAGTCTATTTAAGCCCCTTCTACATCTGTGGCAGCCACTGGAAGGGAGGCCCTGCCAGGGGAAGGACCTGCCTCAAACACCCCAGCCTCTGTAGCTTTAGAACCCCCCTTCCCCCCTCCCAACCGGGAAGTCCACCCAAGCATCCAGGAGGTGTGGATGCAAGACAAAACCACTGCTAGGAAAGGAGCACTTCCTGATTAAACTCCTTTGTGTGCCACTGATTCATTCTGTTGACTGTTCTCCAAACACTTTCCATTTTCCATGCTAGCAGCGCACTGGACTTTGGACTTCAAATCTTGCACTGAGACTACCAAACTCATGAGACCATAAGTCCGAAAGAAGAAACCTTCAATGCAGCCTCATCCAGTGGCTTCCCAACGACGACACTGCCTCCTTGGACACCAAAATTCACCTTGCCTCGCAGGCTAAACTTTACCTTCTGAGACATTTGTCTTCAAAATGAGTCTGATGTCTGCAGGTAAGTGGAGACCGGTCCCAATCCACTATGTGCATCCGAACCACACTCCACTGTGGTCATAACTTTCCAATTGTCCCTGGTGTCATGCAACTAGATGTCCGCAGTTTGGGCCCTTATCTTTTAGGCGCTTTTAAAATTTAAGACGTTATAATTGGTGTAGGATTTTTTTTGTGTTGTGTTTTTACTTTATTACTTCTTAATAGCTGCATACATTCTTTACACATTGCCTTAAGTATAAGCCTGGCTGCTTTTAACCCAAGCTACCAAAGGGTGAAAAGCAGGTTCATTTAGTGACTTTCGTGGTTGACCCATTGGGAGGGCATTTCTTTCCTTTAACCCCTTTGCTGTCCAGCCTTTTCCCCCCTCCTGTGCCAAGCCTTTTTTTGGCTATTTGGGGTAGTTCGCGCTTAGGCCCTCATAACGTTTTGTCCACATAGGCTCTCAATGCCAACTTTACGTCCTTTTTTTCCCAACATCCTAGGGATTCTAAAGGTGCCCACAGTTTGTGGGTTCCCCTGGAGGAGACCAAGAAATCAGCCAAAATACAGCAAAAAAAAATTTTTTTCCAGAAAAATAGGAAAAAGGGCTGCAGAAGAAAGCATGTGATTTTTCCCTGAAATCTGAATCAACAAAGGGCTTGTGGTGCTAAATTACCATCTTCCAAGCTTTCAGAAACCAACAGACTTGATTCGGAAAACCAAATTTTTTAAACACAATTTTGGCATTTTAACTTGGACATACCCCATTTTTACTATTTTTTGGTGCTTTCAGCCTCCTTCCGGTTAGTGACAGAAATGGGTGTGAAACCAATGCTGGATCTCGGACAGCTAAACATTTCTGAAAAGTAGACACAATTCTGAATTCAGCAAGGGGTCGTTTGTATAGATCCTTCACGCTGTTCCTACAGAAAGTAACAGCTAAAATAAAAAAATAAAAATGAAACTGAGGTGAAAAAAAGAGCCATTTCTGTCCATGTTTTCTTCTCTAACTTTTTCCAACTATGGTAGATTTTTTAAAGCAATATACCGTTACGTCTGCTTACTCTTCTGGTTGCAGGGATATATAGAGCTTGTAGGGTCATCAAGAACACTAGGTACCCAGAGCCAATAAACGAGCTGCACCTTGCAATGGGTTTTTATTGTATACCGGGTATACAGCAATTTATTTGGTGACATATAAAGAGTGAAAAATAAGTACCAAGGAAACATTTGTATTCCCAAAATGGGCACAAGACAAGGTGTTGAGAAGCAATGGTTACTTGCACATCTATAAATTCTGGGGTTCCCATACTAGAATGTGAATGACAGGGCTTTTTCTCAAATAGACTTATCCTTTACACACTGTCTTACCTTTGGAAGGAAACAGTGGAAAGAAAGGCAAGAGGCAATAACCTTTGTTCTCCTATTCTGTGTTCCACCAAGTCTCCCAATAAAAATGGTACCTCACCTGTGTGGGTAAGCCTTAGCCCGGGGCAGGAAATGCAATATGGACACATCACATTTTCACATTGAAATCTGACAAGTTTTTTGGGAAAGTGCCTAGCTGTGGATTTTGGCCTCTAGCTCAGCCGGCACCTAGGGAAACCCACCATAACTGTGTATTTTTTAAAACTAGACATGTAGTGGAATCCAGGATGGGGTGACTTTTAGGGCTCTCACTAGGTTCTGTTACCCAGATCCTTTGCAAACCTCAAAATGTGCCACAAAAAAATGAAAACAAAAAAACAAAAAACAAAAAACCTTTTTCCTCACATTTAGGCGATGGAAAGTTCTGGAATCTGAGAGGAACCACACATTTCCTTCCACCCAGCATTCTCCCAAATCTCCCGATAAAAATGGTACCTCAATTGTGTGGGTAGGCCTAGTGCCCGCGATAGGAAATGCCCCAAAACACTATGTGGACACATCAAAATTATTAATTACAAAACTACCTGTTTTTGCAAGGGGATGGGGGGAAACCTGCATTTTTGGTCCTGGGCTCATCAGCCATCTAGGGAAACCGACCAAACCCAGACATTTCTGAAAACTAGACACCCAAGGAATTCCAGGCAGGTGCGACTTGCGTGGATTTCCCAGTGTTTTCGTATCCACAATCCTCAGCAAACCTCACATTTAGCTAATAAATAAATAAATCAAATTTTGCCCACATTTCTGTACCAGCACATATTTCCTACCACCCAACTTTCCCCAGTCTCCCAATAAAAATGATACCTCACTTGTGTAGGTGGGCCAAGTGCCTGTGACAGGGAAGAGCCAAAAACATGTCGAAATTGAGAGAGAACCAAAACGGGTCCAAAAGAGCAGTTTGGAAAAAAAAAAACATTTTTAGGCTGACAAGTGGGGCAGAATTTTTATCAGTATAGATGCAACAATGCTGGGTGGTAGGAATTTCATGGATTCCTGCAGATTCCAAAAGGTTCCATCACAAAAATGTGGGGAAAATGTGTGATTTCAAGTCAAGTTGGTGGTTTGCAGGGCATTGTGGGTAAGAAAATGGTGCGGGGTTAGTGTGAAGCACACCACCCTGGACTCACCCAGATATTTAGCATTCAGATGTGTCTAGGTCTTGTAGATTTTTCTAGATGGCTGCTTCCCAAACTCCAAAAAGTGCAGTGCTCACCAATCGAACTGGGACGATTTTGAGAGTTAGCCACACTCATGTTCCAAACGTAAAACCAAAACCCAAAATAATCAAATGTCCTCTTGCTTGCCGTTGGGATAAGATCTTTTAGTGTGTGGTGGGTGGGCTTATAGGCTGTTACGCCCTTCAGTTGGGGTGGGGGCATAACCATGCCCATCCTGGTTGGTAGCCACCATCCCACTTTCTTTTTTTTTTTTTATTCCTTGGCATTTAGTAGGCTTTCTGCCTCCATGGAGTGGATCGGGGGGTAACTGCCCCATTTGCCCACCAGTGGGCAGAACTTTGTCCCCATTTCTTTGAGGTGGGGGCTATGGCCATACTCCCACCCTCTTATTTTATTTTTTTAAATAATTCTTCCCTGGCGTCTAGTGGGAGCAAATGGGCCTTACAAAAATAGGCTTATCTGCCCCCCCCAGCGGGGCAGAAATGGCCTAAAATAAATTTGCCCCCCCAAGGGAGTGACCCTCGCGTAAGGGGTCGCTACGCAGCTGTGGAAAAAAAATAAATAAAAAAAATTATAATATTATATATATATATAGAGATATATAGAGATATATATATATATATATATATATATATATATATATATATATATATATATATATATATATATATATATATATATATATATATATATATATATATATATATATATATATATATATGTCCCTGGTGCCTTCTGCCCCCAATAGGCTGATCTGCCCCCAAGGAAGGCAGAAAAGGCCTTTAAAAAAAGATATATATATATATATATATATATATATATATATATATATATATATATATGCCGCCCAGGGGAGCGACCCTTGCCCAAGGGGCCTCGCCCCTTATTTGTTTACATTTAAAAAAAAACAAACAAAAAAAAAAAAATAATAACTCCCTGGTATCTAGTGGGCATTTCTGCAGCACGATCGCTATGCGATCGTGCTGCAAAAATGCTCAGAGAGACATGAAAGGAACTGAAAAGCCTTTCCTTTCATGCCTCTCTGACCTCCCCACCCCCCGAAATGCAAGCATTTCTCTTCCAATTGCAATGGGGGCGACATCTGATGATGTCAGCGCCTGATTGCGCACTTACGTCATTGGGGGCGAAGGGGAAATGATTCCCCTTCCATCCCTGTCTTTGGCCATCGAGGGGGTTGGGGGTGGGAAGGGTGTTTGCACTAGCTCTCCTCGAATGGGCCGGTACAAGGACGTAATGGTTATATCCATGGCGCCCCAGCGCTGTACCACCTGACGTAACCATTATGTCTGTGGCGACGAAGGGGTTAAGAACGCCATAAAGGACGAATACTAAAGTCTGAAGTAAAGAATTTATGTCAGTCTTAACCCAGCAGAAGAGCTATCCAAAGATTTTAATGCAGGATTAATCTTAACGCTCTGTTTGCCCCGCACTCGAGAGGCCTTAGATCCTCTGTGGCAGCCCTCCTTTATCACATCTTCATTCAAAAGGCCTGTTTACCGTCTAAATGACACTTAGTGTAACTGCTTCATCTCATCCCCTATCCAGGTAGCAAACTCTACCACTTGGAAAGTTGGTCTGCTGAAGAGTAGGCCTCCTGAGGATATGCCTTTGAGGGAGATTATGGAGTCTATATGGTCTGTCTCTCTCTCTCTCTCTCTCTCCATGTGAGGTATGCATGTATATCTCTAGGGTATGCATAAAAGTACAATGTATGATCCAGGAGAGTGTGTAGATTCGGTGTGTGTGCATGTATGTATTTTGAGTTTCTGCTGAGAGGATGTTGCCTGCAGGGAGTGCCCAATGTCCCAAGGGTGTGTTTATGTGTCTGCATGGGGTATTCAGGTCTGCAAAGGGTGCATTTGTGCCTGTGCAGGGGGTGTTTATCTGTGCCTGAGTGAGTGAATGTGTCTGAGTGGAGATGCATGTGTCACTATGCCGGCAGATGGTCTGGATTGTGTGTCTATATATAGTGCATGCAAGGTATGTATGGGTGTACAGGTGTATGTTGTGTGTCTGTACAGGAGAAAACGTTTGTCTTTGCAGGAGTCAACGTGTTTCTGTGCAGGGGTGCGTACCTACAGCAATCTGTGCAGAGGAGGTTGGGTGGCTGAGTGTCTTCCGTCAGGAGTGTTATTCAGGACAGAGGGTGCCTCTTTGCAGGCGAGTTGTGTGTTTATGTAGGGGACTGGGTGTCGGTGCAAGAGAATGTATCTTTTTGAAGGGACTTGTGTATCTTTGGGTCTTAAGGCTTTCCTCAGTGCCACTGCTTCAGCAAGCATGGAGCTTCCTTGACAGCTGCTGAAGCATTTTATCTTTGTCCCCTGCACGCGTGCAGAGGACAGAGATGAAACTTTGAATTTTGACAGCAGGACCTGCTTTAAAGGTTCCACTGTCAAAACCCTAAGTGTTTGCTGTGGCTTGGCTGCGGTCCCTGGGCGCGAATTTCATTTGTAAAGCACCCCAGGGAGGTGGTGGACCCAGGGGAAGCAGGAGGGGGCCAGAAGGACCCACACCGGGGTTAATTATCACAAAGCTCGGGAGCCCGTGCTTTGTTTTTAAAAACTTTTTGTTTAACCATGGATCCCTCCATAAAATAAAAAATACAAGAATAAAAATGCTTTTTATCCTGGTTTGGGGGCTGGTGGGCATGGACCCCACCACCAGAGCTAAGGGGTCATGGTGTTCCTACCCTGGCCCCTTTTGTATTTTTAATATTTTTTTCTGGGACTTTGCTTCGGCACAGTCCCAAGATGGCTGACATCACTTCTGTTGTTGGAGTGTTATCAGCCAATCAGATCTCTGTACAAGATCGTTAGGCATCGCGAAACCTTTGCGTCCCTATACATACAAATTTGGATCTCTTTACATTTCTCAAAAACTACTGAACAGATTTACACCAAATAACGAAAAGGGCTCGTTCTGGGCCAGGAGCTACCTTTCTGACAAAATAGGTGTAATTCTGTCCAGTGGTTTTTGCACTATCGCTGTTCAATTTTTCCTATGGAAATTAACATTGGAAAGGCTCTAAATTTCACCCCCCCTTTTATTACGGCTCCCGCCTGACAGATCACCCCGCAACTTTCCAGACAGCAGCTCTCGTGACTGTCAAATTGTTTGGGAAACTTTTGTGAAGATTCGGCAAGCGGTACCAAAGATATAGGCAAGCAAAAATCAGCTTTTTGCCCAGAAACGTGGTCCTACCTATAACTACCTGTATTTTAACCCACGCAACTTTATAGTATCACTCTAAGAAGGCATCACTCTTTACCCGTGTTAACTGGCCTAAAACTAAAGCTCCGTCATTAGGGACATCACTCCATTCAAAGCCCTGCTGGGTTTTACTATAAATTGGATTAAAGCCACAATTTTCCTATTTATTCCTGGCACTCCTATAAGTACTTCCTCTTCCCTGGGGCACAAGAGTGGTTAAGTACCTTGGTGGATATCGATAGTATCGATAAATCGAGATAAAAACACTGTTCTATCTGAAAAGTACTAGGCCTGAGCAGAGTTCACAGAGTTCCACTCCGAAGAATCCTGCGCAGTTGATTAAAAACTCAGTGGAATCCCGGAGAGTTGGAGTTCTGTGATCCGCAGAGTCCTGAATGCACCCAATCTTAGAAGCGCTAAGCAGGGTAGGGACTGGTTAGCCAGACGCAACCCTGATTAGCGCTTCTGAGATCCAGCACATTCAGGAGAGGGCTGTAGGCAGTGAAAGTTGCAGTTTCAGGCCTCTTGTGCACTGTCCTGTCCTGTGTGCAGTAGACACAGGGCAGACTGGTGCACAAGAGGCCTGAAACTGCACCTTTTACTGCCTATGGCTCTGGCCTAAATTCTGGTCAGGGAAGTTTTAGTCCTTGTTTGTGCACCAATGTGCACGAACAAGGAAAAAAGAAGAGACAAAGACTTATCTGGGTCTTCCAGGGAGTCCTCTTCTCCTCCTCGTCCTCCGAGTCCACAGCCACCTGGCTCTCTGCCTCCCTTTGCACCCTGCGCGCACTGCAGCCCATTACTGGACTGCCGTGCGCATCAGGTGAGTTCCGCTCCGCTGGTGGGGCTAGCAGGGTTTTTGGATGAACTCTGTGCTCCAAGCAGACTGCAGAGTTCCAAAAAATCTGTTCGCTTCGCCAGCAGGGCGTGCTCCCTACATATCCATATGATGGGCAGACTGGCCCTGATTTAAACAATTGTATTACCCAGACTACTTTATCTATTTTAGAATGCGTCTTTTACAATAAATTGTCCATTCTTTAAAATACTCAGATAACATGACATACCAGGCTTGGACAGGTAAATAACCAAGAATCCGCTGGGAAGTTGTAATATCGCCATACCAGCAAGGACAATTTAATGCACCAGATTTTGAGCTTTATTATAACATTGCCCACGCACAATTCATGCACTATTGACTAAACTCCTGCTTATTATACACATCGCATTACAGGGTACACCACACTACCTCACACACAAAGGTTGGCCACATCCTTGATGTGGCCGCTAGGAGATCAGCAGGGTGGCAACCACACAACTGGCTTACGATCGTATTCATTGGCATATGTCACACACTTCACTTTACACCCCTGACAACCTTTGACACACTACCTGCTGGTTCATCTCACTAGCCTGACATTTGGCCCTTGTAGGCTACAGGCAACATTTATTCAGATGGCCAATTTCTGAAGCTCTCAAATGCAATGGGGAGTGCAGCTCTGCAATGGACACCCATATATACCTCAGACACAGGACACTCTGTAAGGAGCATTATCCTTCCTTTCCACAAGAGCCACCACCCTGCAAGGCACCTGGGCTTCTCATTACCAATACGTCCAATAAACACCTAGGGGGTCATTCTGACCCCGGCGGTCTGAGACCGCTGGGGGGCCAGGGTCGGCGGGAGCACCGCCGACAGGCCGGCGGTGCCCCGCAGGGCATTCTGACCGCGGCGGTTCGGCCGCGGTCAGATGCGGAAAACCGGCGGTCTCCCTATGCTGCACAATACATACTGTGGCCCCGACAGTCAAGCCCTTTGCTAGGCTTAAATGATGGACGGATATTGGTGAGGCAATCACGGACAAGTCGAGACATATTGTTGTGAGCAAACTGGGAGGTCATCCCCCACATGGCAGATTACGCCACATTCATTTCAAATTCCTACATCAATTGTACAGAACCCCCCCTTGGCATGATTAGGAGCAGGGTTGTATTAGACTCTAGCTGACTCAGATGCAGGGTCCCTGTTGCAGATTTCATCTATCTTGTATGACACTGCCCACAAATTAACATGTTCGGGGGGTGAATTCTTTTGACTAATCTAAGCCGTGATTAGTTCAGTTATTATCTTCTTCCAAATTAGCTCTGCTAGATTGCACAACCAACGTACTGAATGATGTGCAACAATTTGCATCCATCAAAATGCTCCTAGCAAACTGGCAGATGGAGTGTGCCTGGGGGAGAGATTGGACCCGTACTGCTAGGAAATGGTTTGATGACATGATAAGTGCAATGCAAAATTGGGTCCCTACTACTCCACAATACTCAAAGCATCAGACCAAAGGTTTTCTGGAGCCCAATACATTTCTAGTTGATAACTTCTCTGACACAGGATGATCATGGAACACATGCGAGTAGACTGTACCAGTAGGTCCAGAGAACAGCTGTTTGGGCACATATCGCCTGAGGGGAGCAACGACCATTGTTACTGTATGAACTGCATCACTCATTGGTGTCAGGTTCAGTAGTGGGCTTGATTGTACACACTTAACCTCTATGTGTCAGCAACACACCATTAAGAGATGGTTTGTACACCATTTAACCCATTGTAACTAATTGCCAGCATCAATGACTTCTGCATGTAATTCAAACCAGTACATAACATGTTGCTGTTCCCTATGCATGTTTTTGTAATTAACTTTGCAACATAAGTACAATATAAAACAAAAAAACAACAACAAAAAACCCCCCACAAAATTACCAATATGTCAAGCCTACATTACACCAGGAGGTGGAACAGTACACCATCATGCACAACTGGAGACACATACACAAAAACATGCATGCTTATTTAAATACAAAGACACATAGACAAACACAAAGCCAGCAATCAAGACACATTTTATACTTGCACTGCTGTGACACTTCTTGCTCTTCTGCCATACCTCAGTTGAGAAACGGTCCTCTTGCTTCTGGGGGTAGTCTGACTACACAGGACCAGTATCACAGCCAAACACCAAGCAATTAACTAGAATGGGGACTGGCTGGCTGTATCACAGGCCTTGCACTGTGAATCACACTGTAAGTGCAATGGGGGCCTGTCATTGTTATCCTGTGATTTCAGGTCCTATATCTTTTTATTGTAAATTCTTTTTATTAACAGTTTTGTTAACAATCACAACAATATGTCAGCAGTATAACAGTGCATTAGAGTCACGCTGACGTTGCAGAGCACCATATAAAATGCCATAGTTCCACAAAGGCATCAGGCCCTATATCTTTAACAAAACACTAGTGCCTTAGCGATCGAACCAACGCAAACTGGGCATGTCTGCTGGGGAAAACTAACAGAGAGAGAGTGGAATGCTTGAAAGAATCTCAGCAACTGGTATTAAGCGTGCAACATTCCTGGCTCCCTCTGCTACTCTAAATAGAGATTAAAGATTTGAAAATCCGCTCCCATATTAACACTTCAGACCAGTAGATGGGAACACAAGCGACCACTATCCAGCAGGACACAGCATATAACACTTGACCCTTCAGACATGAACATTTTACCCATCATTCGGAGGATCTGTGCAGTGGCGCCTCTATGGCCCCAAATCAGCGGCGGTTCCTCTGCTATGGCAGAGTGTTGCCCGCTGCCAGCAGCAGCTGCAAAACTTTAACAATAAAACGATAATAAACTATGTTTATTCTCATTTTATTTTTAAAGGGCGGGCCATGGTGATGATGAGCACAGAGGGTGAGTGCACAGCACTCCCCTCAGTGCGCATGTGTTTGGCCGGCTGTCTCAGGCTGGCCAAACATACATGCTCACTGAGCTCTCACTAACCCGGCACTGTGCTGCTGGGTTGGAGAGAGCAAACAGAGGCTCACAGTCCTAACGCTGCCTTCGGATTGGCCGCAGGGCAGGCTGGGAGCCTGTGCCTGCAATGGAGCCAGAACAGCAGTGCGGTGGCAGTGAGTCAGGTATGTTTTTTTTGCATTGAAAATTTCTGTTTGTCATCGTAAACCCCCGCTCTCCCCTGACATGCGCCGCCCCGTCCCATTTCCACACCATGAGGCATGACTGCTCGGAATATGCCTGATTTCCGAAGGACGAAACTGAATTTATCATGTGTGATAAATAACACCCCTTGTGAGTTTTGCCCCAAAACGGGGCATAATATGAAGACTGTGGTTCTTTTTGTACTAAAATCTGCACAACTCAATACATGTTGTGCATGCCCCTTCATATCCAAATAAATGCTGACATCTGACAGACCTGCTAAAATGTACCAGGTGAAAAATGAAGTGATGCACTAGATTCTGCAGAGTTGGTAATTCTGTTATGTGCTGAAAAAGAGTTGCAGCGCATCTTAGAATTTACTTGGGCACATATAATAAGGACCTACAAGGAGGTACCGCACCACTCCAGACTCTCAGAGTGATGGAAGTAAAAAAGCAGGTGGGGGACTGCCCCTCATATCTGATTAAGCATCGGCTCCTGTTTTTGCTGTAAATGTTTTGTCATCATTTCCACATTTAACTACTTCTATTACCGGTTTTTATAATATTTTGATTGCTTAAAGACGTCAACAATATTCACGTCTGGATGCCTAAGA
Organism: Pleurodeles waltl; assembly: GCF_031143425.1. Taxonomy (NCBI): domain Eukaryota; kingdom Metazoa; phylum Chordata; class Amphibia; order Caudata; family Salamandridae; genus Pleurodeles; species Pleurodeles waltl. Next base: position 462,941,945 of record NC_090442.1, read on the forward strand.
GGGCTACATCACAATGCTTTTCGAATGTTTTATATTATGTATGTAAATATGTCTCATATACAATCACTTAGTCATGTTTTAAGAGCCAAACTGAGTCAACAAACGTCCGTAGCAGTGGTGTGAGACAAAAGTGAACCTGAGTATTGTGCGGGGCTGCAATGAAAGACACTGCAGGGGTCCTGAGTGGCATGGCAGCCTGGCTCCTGTTTATACCCTCTCACTGTAACTAATCCTGTTACCTTACTGCTGTTATGTAAGCAATCCATCTGTAAAGATTCTTAAATCCTTCTGTTTATTTGCTGTGTACAGTTCTGCTGTTAGACCGATTACATGGTTCTTCAATAAATACAAATTATTAAAAATTTGATCCACACCCTGCTCCCTTAAAGGTCTTTAAACGAGGGCCTTAATTCGTGGTTAGGCACAATAGATAAACAATAAATAAACTCCCAATGAAATATGTGCTCTGCTCTGAGGTAATCCCTCCTTTCCAGAGAAGCCTACGGGGTTCTGAGTGAGCAGGAAAGCGGCATTCACCCAGAGATTGACTAACCTTAGCATAACAAAAGGAGTAATTTCCTTTCTGGAACTGCAAAATAAATGGACTATTGAATACGAGTTGACTTGAGTATCCTAAATTAGAAGTTACTTCACAGCGTATAAGAAAGACAGATCAGAGTTGTATGTGGAATTGAGATAAACTCCGCTATTCACTGGCTTCCAGTTAGCTCAAATCTCTGTTGTGTGCAAAGCCATTCTAAATAATGGGTATATTACAGGCCTTGGAGTCCCCATAACATTTCATCAGTTAATAAGTCAGTGCACCAGATGTCCATGGTCTGTTGGTACATGGATGGATGAGATGTGAGAATGCCCCAGACTAAAGGCATGTTGGGGTTTCATATCCAGTTATGGAGAATAAATTTAGATCCTGCCTCATCCTTATTAGGAGATCATCAAATATGTAATATTCTTTGGTTCCCTATTGGCTAGAACCATAGACACACAGAAATGAAAACTGAAAGAACCATCTGTAAGGAAAAAATAGACACAAAAGATAAAAATAAAAATAAAAGTCTTTGGTATAACAGAAGGATAGGCAGGCCCCTTCTGTAATACTGAAAGCACTGGTGCACATGGGCGCAGGCATTATCGTGAAAGGGGGTCCCATGCAAATGAGGAAATCTCTTTGCCTCAGGGGCTGCTCCGTATTATAGACCTTCTAAAGTGTACAAAACGTGAAATATAGGATGTTTGAATTAATCTCAGTCACTGGTAACTACTCGCACCTCAATCCATTGTTATTTTGCACACCATGCCACCCCAATTTGGACCCAGCTATATACAAGTCACTCTCGGCCCTGCTCCAATAGGAACAGTCCAGCCTGCAGGATCAGTCTTGGCAGTTTGGGCTGGACTGTTTCAATTGGAGCAGGATCAAGACTGATTTGTAATCCAAACGGAGGTGACCTGGTGCGTAAATTAACAATGGATTATGGTACTGCCCTAAGTAATTACCAGTGGCTGAGATTAATTCAAGCATTTGATCCATCATTTTTTTGTATTCTTCAGTGTGTCGTACTAAGTGGGACAGGTATGCCAAGACGTGGGTCCTGTCCAAACTGTGTCACTGGAATCAAGATGTACCTGGTTGACGAGCCCAAAACTAGGGCAAAACAGGTCCTCGGTTACTTGTGTTTCTGTTCAGGGAAGACCTGTCTTAGCAGTTCAAGCTGGATTGTTCTGAATGAAGCAGGGTCACAATCGATTTGCATATAGCTGGGTCCACACTGAGGTGATATGGTGTGCAAAATAACAATAGATTGGAATGTGGTACAGAGTAATTACTAGTGGCTGAAATTAATTCAAGCATTCCTTCCATCACTTAAATGTGCAGTGCTCCTACAGCAGATCAAGTTTGTGGCTGCCCTGACTGCACCATGGCACAAACAGGGAAAGTGCACCCTAAGAGTAATAAGTCCCTGATGATAATGCTTGGCATATCGCAATACTATACTCGGTGTGATTTTTAATTAAAACTGTTGACATTACAGAAATGACACAGAAGCTTCTAAGATAAAGAAGGTCTCTATTGTAGTCATTAATCAGTGAAACAGCAAACACAGCACCCTTGCCTGCTCTAAGTAAGAATATAACCTTACTACAGACATAAGGCCCTCAACAACTCCAAAATTCCCCTACTTCACAATTTCCCCCATTCAACATTTCCACCCCTGAAGCATGTCACCCCAAAAAGGCTACAATCCAAAAGCAACAAAACAGTCTCTATAAAACTGCACCAACGCACCCTAACAGTAAATGATAAGAGCTGCACATGGAAACCCGCTGCCATTAAGCTGAACAATTTTCAGTTCAAATCTGAATTGCTATAACCATACATCGGCTAAGTGACACTCTCCCCAGAGACCCTCCAGAATCACACTTAAAAGGAGGAAACAATGCCCAAATTGCCAGGACAATTACACTAGCTGACACAAGAACCCTCTCTGCATCAAGAGTCATCTATTCCCATTCAGAGATGGGTGGTTCCTGTTCCCAGTTTGAAGCAACATTAGTTCCAGTTTGGGCTTGTCACCATCAGCAGGTCCTCATCTGATTCCACCGGTGATGTCTTTTTCTTTGTGCGGTTTCTTTTTAGCTCACCTCTTTTAGGGCACAACTCCATGAGTCTCTTCCAATTAGGGTTACATAGATGTTTTTATCTACCAGATAGTACGGCCCTACAATCAATCACCAATTCCCATGCGGTCTCAGGCATTTTAAAGACATGACACTTGTAATAAAAGCGGATCTTAAATTTGGCCAGATATAGAAGTCCATAGTCTAGTCTCATTGCCAGCTGCTTATGTTTAACTGCTTTGAATGATTTGTGCCTCTACTGAACCATCCTATTGCATTCAATAAATAGCATGAATGTGGGACATTTGTATAAAACTGTTTATTTTTGCTGTGCAACAGGTTTTTCTCGATCCATTCAACTCTGAAGACATGCCATAAGTGCTTTCTGGGTTGTTCTGGGGTTGTGGGGCTGGCCTTGGGACCGGCATCTGATGAGCATGCTCTACAACAAACCATGTGGACAGCTCCCCAGGTGCTGCTTGTAGGAACTACATTGGTAGGCACCCTCTGCCCCTTCCAGAATGACAACCATGCTTATGTTATAACTACTACTACTGTTAGACTTGATTTATTCCTCCAGACCTTTTGCCTTCACTACCTTGTTTTTGCTTGCTGAACACTTTTTGGGGATTACAGCTCTGTGCCTTACCCCTGCTAACCAGGTAGAGTGATTGTTCTCACTCCCTTACACATGGTAAAACTGGCCTACCCATGACTGGACAGCTGTGTTTACTTTTAAGTCCCTAGTAAATGTACTACATGTAGCCAGGGTTTGTAAATCAAATGCTACTAGGTGTGCTATAGCACTCATTGTGCCACTCACTAAACTAGCACTCTAAAGCATGTCTCAACCTTGCCACTGCAGCCTATAGCAACAATAAACCTCCGGTTTTGTTAAATCCGATTTATTTTGGCTTTAGGACTCTGCACACCTTACCCCTGCTAACCAGTAATAAAAGTGATTGTGTTCTCTCTTTCAAACAAGGTAAATTTGTCTTACACCCAATCAGCACATTTAATTTACTTATAAGTCCCTAATAAAGTGGTACTACAGATGCCCAGGGATTGTAATTTTAAAGGCTGCTAAGTGGGCTGCAGCACTCGTGCCACCTACTAACGTAGCACTAAAAACATGTTTTAGGCCTGCCACTGCAGCTTGTAGCAAAAATAAACCTTCCTTTTTAATACTTAAAGGCTACCCCTAAGTTAGGCCCCAAAGGCTCATATGAGAGGGTACATAGTATTTAAAAAGTAGGACAAGCGTACTTAAGATTTACATGTCCTGGCAGTGAAGAACAAGTTACTTACCTTCGGTAACGCTTTTTCTGGTGGATACACTAGCTACCTATGGATTCCTCACCTTATGAATTCTCCCAAGGCGCCAGCATTCAATGGAAAATTTTCTTCCCAGCTCTCCATGTCGTTGAGGACGTCACAATTTCACGGCTCCGCAAGAGACTGACGTGAGTTTCTCTCCCTTTTTACGTGCCTTTGAGGCAAACTGGTGAAAACCGACCTCCCGATAGCACCTATATACATAGATATAGCCATATGGATGCAATACAAGCACAACATTTATTTATATAAAAATTAATCAAAACATATAAACATTTATAATAAAAAATGTCTTGGTATGACCAGACAGGCAACAGGGAGGCAGGTGGGACTGTGAGGAAAAGTAACTTGTTCTTCTGATGGATACAACTACCTGTGGATTCCTCACCTTACAAGTCCCAAAGCAGTACCGCTCTCGGAGGTGGGTGCCTGACTAGTCACACCAAGAAATACTGCAACACAGAACGTGCAAAATGGCCGGCCCTCCTGACTTCTGAATCCAAGCAATACTGCTTTGCAAAAGTACAGAGGGAAGCACAAGTTGCTGCTTTACAAATATCTACTACAGGAACACCTCTAGCCAAAGCTGAAGTAGCAGCCCTGGTAGAATGAGCTCTAATAACCCCAGGAGGAATCTTCTTTGCTAATGAATCACAGATCTTAATGCAAAGAATGACCCACCTAGATATGGTTAGTTTATGGACAGCTCTGCCTTTCATCTTGCCCACATATCCAATGAAGAGTTGGTCATCCAAACAAAAGTCCTTTGTTGTATCAACATAGAAACTGAGAGCCCTTTCTGGGTCTTTCTGCCTATTTTGAAGGGTGAGGAGGAGGATAGAAGGATGAAAGAGTAATTGACTGCCCCATATGGAAAGGAGTGACAACCTTAGGAAGGAAAGCTGCCCTGGTTCTCAGCACCACTTTGTCAGGATAGAATGACATAAAGGGAGGTTTGACACTAAGAGCCTGTGGAACGCGTAAAGTAACTGGCCGCACCAGGACATCTGAAACGCATCCCCCAAAGCTCCTTGCACCGGATACTCGAGGCTGCAAAACGACGGGCAGGGCACATTGTCCTAAGTGGCAAATAGGTATAACCCCACACCCTGAAGATGTGAAGAACCAGATCCGGATGGAGACGCCACTCGTGGTCGGCCGCGAAATGGTGGCTGGAACTGTCCACATGTACGTTGAGAACTCCAGCCAAATGGTTTGTTACTATGCACTAATCCTCCCTGCTTGTTGATGTAACACATCGCGGTAGTGTTGTCTGTCAAGACTTGAAATAACTGACCGCGAAGGGACAGGAGGAAGGCATTGAGAGCCAGACATATCGCCCGCAATTCTAACAGATCGATATGAAAAGTCTGTTCCACTGGAGACCAAAGACCTTTGACCTTCAGGTCCCCCAGGTGAGCACCCCACCCTAGAGTGGACGCATCCGTTATGACCATGGCCACTGGAGGTTGTAGAGCAAACGGCCTTCTTTGGGAAAGATTGCCGTCCACAGCTCATCATCGTAGATCCACTGCAGTGTCTCTGGAGATCCTTATCGAGTATTCAAGATCCCCTTTGCGTTGAAACCACTGCCTGAGGAGGCACTATTGGAGAGCCCTCATGTGCCAACGTGCATGAGTGACCAACAGAATGCAAGAAGCAAACAGACCGAGCAGATGTAGGACCTTGAGGACTAGAACAACCACTCCTTTTTCAAACATTGGAATCAACGCCTGAATGTCCTCAATCCGCTGAGGCGGAGGATAGGCCCGATTCAGTGTTGTATCCAGTACTTCCCCTGTGAACAGGAGGCGTTGAGAGGGCTCTAGGTGAGACTTGGGCACATTTACCGTAAAACCCAGACTGAACAACTACTGCGTTGTCATTTGGAGATGATGCAGCACAAGCTCTGGAGACTTGGCTTTGATCAGCCAATCGTCCAGGTAAGGGAATACAGATATTCCCTTCCTTCTGAGATGCAAAGCAACCTCTGCCATCACCTTCGTAAAGACTCGAGGTACGGACGTCAGACCAAAAGGAAAGACTGCAGACTGATAGTGTTGCAAACCCACCACAAACCAGAGATATTTCCTGTGTGACTTGAGAACGGGGATATGAAAGCAAGCATCCTGCAAGTCTACTGACACCATCTGATCCTCTTTGTTCAGTGCTAAAAGCACCTGCGCTAGAGTCAGCATCTTGAATATTTCCTGTTTGCGGAACCAAGCTTCTTGGGAATCAGGAAATATCTCAAATCGCATCCCTGACCCCTTTCCTGCTCTGGAATGAACTCCAATGCACCTTTTGATAAAAGGACCTGAACCTCCTGCTGAAGTAAAAGGAGATGATCCTCTGCACAAAACGAAGGACGGGGAGGGAGAAACTCCCAAAAGGGAAGAGCATACCCTTTCCCCACACTATTCAGTACCCAGGAGTCCGATGTGACTACCTCTCACTCGTGAAGAAAATGAAATAACCTTCCCCCTACGGGAGAAGCATGACTTCCAATGGATGGAAAAACTAAGGCTGCTTGCCTTGGTGTGCTCCCCCAGAGGAAGAAGATGAGGCAGAGTGCTGCTGGATGGCTCTTCGCGTTCTAACCCTCCCCTGTCCTCTAAAGGACCTGTAAGAAAGGTTGGCAGACTGTTGAGTTGTGGATTGAGGCCTCCCACGAAAAGGGGCTCTACGGCCAAACCCCCTAAACCTCCGAAAGGACCTGAAAGGAGTAGATGTGGAAGCCTGCAGTCCCAAAGACTTTGCTGTAACTTTACCATCTTTAAAGCGCTCTAAGGCACAGTCCACTTTGGCCCCAAACAACTTTTCTCCATCGAAAGGAAGGTCTAATAAAAGTTGTCTGGACATCCAATGAAAATCCACAAGACCTCAGCCACGCATGTCTCCTAGTGGCTACTGAAGTACCCATCGCCCTGGCCACTGAGTCTGTAGTATCCAGACTGGATGATCTGCTTGGCCGCAGCTTGGGCATCTGACAGGTGTTCATGGAACTGTCCCTGCATATCCTGTGGCAAGTTAGGCATTACAGCTCTAGCCGTTTCCATCAAGGCAGGTACATATCTACCAAACACACAGGTAGCATTAACCAACTTCAGAGCCATACTGCAGGATGACAGTGTTTGTAGCCGTCTGCTCCATACTCTTGGACTCCCTGTCCGATGGAGTAAGAGGAAAGGAGCCTGGAGCAGACTGAGTCGAACAAGAAGCCTGGACTACCAAGCTCTCCGGAGTTGGATGTTGTGACAAAATTCTGGATCACCCGGAGCAACCCTGTACCTTCTTGAAACAGTTCTGGACACAGCTGGTGATGTAACAGGCTTTCTCCAGATCTCTGAGATAGGCTCCGTAAAAGCATCATTGAGTGGGAGCAAGGGCTCCGCTGACGTAGAAGAAGGATGTAATACTTCAGTCAAAATGTTAGTTTTAACTTCAGCAGCTGGCAATAGAAGGTCCAAAAATTCTGCAGCCTTCCTGATAAGAGTGGAAGGAAGCCTCCTCTTCAATAAACTCTCCTGGAGATGAAAGATCCCACTCAGGGGAAGTGTCCAGCCCACTAGCTGAGTCTAGGCCCCGAAATTCTCCCAAGGGCTCAGCAATCCCCCCTTCCTCCATCAACTGTCTCTGGTACTCTTGCTCTTCCAAGAGCCTCAACGCTCTCCTCGGCGACCTCAACCTGGCCTCCAATCTAGGCGGCGACATGGAGTTTGCCGACATTGACGACCCCGGCTTCAAAAGCGATCGCGCGGAACGGAAGGAGGAGATGCACTTCGTCCCAACCAGGATCCATCTGGCGCTGGAGGCCTAAGAGGCAATGTCATCAGCACCAAACTGGTATCCTCAGCCTGATAAAAAGGCACGAACGGCACCGACTTGTATGAAGCCGGCGAGCCAAAGGAAAATGCCAAAGGACCCGTGGGACCAGTCGGTGCACCAGCAGGGGCCATAGCCTTATTAAAAATAGTGAACATGGCATTAAGAAATGCAGCTGGATCTGCTCCCGGAGTCGGGAAAGCAGGAAACCTGGGATCTTCATGAGATGACTGAGCTGGATCTAGAATCTGTGGCCCAGGTGAAAGCTGACGAACCACTAGAGACTCAACCACCTCAATGAGCGATGTCGCTGACGAAGTATGAGAAGTCTGAGGCTGGGGAGTTACAGTGGGACTAACCTTCCACGTCATACAACGCCGTCTGAATGGAGACCGAGACCGGGATCGAGAACGACACACAAAGGTGTGTCGGCGCCTCTTCTTATGAGACTTATGGGATGACGAGTCTCTAGTCTTAGACCTCTGATTTCTTCAGTGTTCCTTCTTTGCCTTAGCTAAAAAGAGTTTAGCCTCTCTTTCATTGAGCGCCTTAGGATTCATCCTTTGGCAGGACACGCACTCCCCCACATCGAGGTCCGAACTGAGACACCATAAGCAGTCGTTGTGAGGGTCCATGACAGACATATGACCCCCGCACTCCCAACAAGGGTTAAACCCTTAGGAGGAGACATTGTAACAGAGTACAATAAGACATCTTCGAAACTAACTTCTCGAGAGGTAAGAGAAAACAGTTAGTGTCGAAGGCACAGAAAAAAGGGAACTGACGTCAGCACGCCGGGGAGGACCTCTTATTGCCATGGTGACGTCAGACGGAGTCACGTGCGGAGCTGTGTAATTGTGACATCCTCGTCGACATGGAGAGCTGGGAATAAAATTTTCCATCGAATGCTGGCGCATTGGGAGAATTCATAAAGTGAGGAATCCACAGGTAGTTGTGTCCATCAGAAAAACCTTTTACTGCGGCAAGGTTAGCTCTCCCATAGACTAACACTGGGTTACCTTATTACACTTAATAAGTGATCACTTCAGTGTGGAAAAGATAAATACTTCTTCCATGTATTTGAATTGTCATTTAAAATTGTCTTTAAAAGGTAAAGTTAGATTTCAAATTACTATTTTGAAAACGCCACTTTTAGAAAGTTAAAATAACAGATGATGGACAGTCACAAAGATATGGGTTTATTCCAGCTTTTTTTCAGTGTGGGCTGGACTGTTCCCATGAGGAACAGGATCAAGACTGATTTGCATATGGCTAGGTCCAAACGGGGGTGGCGTGGTGGGCACAAAAAAAAAAACAATGGATTAAACCCAGATCTTTGTGACTGGGGGCCTCGGGTTTTAGATCTGGTTAGAAAGGGACCCACAGTGAGACTGTTTTTGATCAGGAAGAAAATTGCGCCAGGCGATCATAGCTGGTTTCAGCTCGTGTAGGCCCTACTGAAACCCACCCTCTTTTCTGTAATGGAGCGATATGTTGTGGCAGTTTGAAGCAGGTGCACAACACGAACACAAAGCTTGTGGGATAGCGGACAGGACTATTTACAACTGACAGCTGTAGCGGGGCTGGCCCAGAAGGCCTTGCTGACTGTTTCCAGTGTTTCTCCGAATCAAGCCAGAAGACTAAAAGACACCAGAACACCTCTCTTCAAGCAAACAAACAGATTACAAACACAGCTGACTTGCTGCTGTCTGTTCTTGGAAGCGGAAGCAGAGGGGAGGGGAGGGAAGGGAGGAGAAAGCAGAGGAGGGGAGGGGAGGAGCCATGGTTCTGGAGGACCACGCGAAGAGAGGAGTGCGCCGTGAGCACTAGGAGCCGGGTGCCGTAGCAACTACTGCCACAAACGCAATGAAACGCAGCAAAAACGCATCACGGCAACGGCATTGTGGCGTATCTCGGCGTCTGTGCCCCCATCTGTACTTGTCTGGGAACTCGTTTTGGGGGCGAAAACAGCAGTGACGAGAAAAACAAGAAAAGTAAGAGCTGAGAGATGCGACAGGCCTGGGGAGGCAGCATCTGTGTTTGTGCTCACAGGGTCCGGCTGCAGAGAGGATCGAGCAGACACACGAGGTACCTTGGAGATTTTTGAGACATTTGAGAACTTTGAGACACAATTAAGTCTTTGCACATTCCCCTCGCGCAAGCCTTACCTTATAAAGTGAGGCTGATACAAGCCAGATTGTGACTTACGCATCGCTGGTGCCCCCGCACCTACTAACCGGCCCCCTACAGTTCCCCCAGGAGGGGGAGGATAGTTGAATGCGGGTAGGCAGCAAAAAGTAGTAAAGGTACCAAAGACAAAGGGAGCGGTGACGGCAGCGGAAGGTGGCAGTAGTGGAGAGAGACATGGCGCAGCAGCAACAGCATGAGGGGGTATGGTGAGGCACGGTGAGGTGTTTTGGTAATCAGCTAGTCCAGTCAGTGGCTAGTGGTTCACACATCCTGTTAACTGGGCACGGAAGTACCATCAATCTGCAAATCAAGCGCAGGACAGGACATAAGGAGTCCTGGGAGAACTACAGTGGTATCTGTGACGGTAAAGCACAGAGCCGCAGGTCTCTGAGTGGAGCGGAAGCGGCTGGTATTAGGCCAGCGTGGCCTGCTCTTCTCAGGGGGCCTGCCCTCCCCGGCCCCTATCCAACAATCCCCCATAGTCCGGTGCTTGGAGTACTTACTGCAGGCAGTAGACATACCGTTTATAGCATACAGCATGCCGGCGAGTAAAGTTCAGTCCTGTGGCACAAGGAAGGGATCGATGGCAGCCTCAAAAATAAAGGAAGTCTTGAATGTGAGTCAGCCTCCAGGTAGCAGTCAAGAAGGAGGGGATATATTGGAGACAATGCAACAAGAGGGTGCCCAGAGAGACAATGGAGAAAGATCTACTTTAACCCCACTGAGGGCATCAATTATAGAATTTGTAAGGAAATTTTGTAAAAAGAGTCACAGCTCGATACAGGTGACAAAGGGGAACAATATTTGTGATTCCAATCAGAGTGAAATTGAACAATCCATAAGGAATGACTCTCAGGGCTTTGACTCGCTGCAGATAGAGGAATTATTCCAGGGGGGGGGGGGGGCTTTTGTTGGAACCTAGGCAATCTTCATCGCCATGCCCCTCACCCCAGGCACGCAATAGCGTTATGCTAGAAGGGAGATTTTCATTTTGTTCTGCACTAGGAAAAGAAGAGAAGGAGGGCCCTGGGGGAGGCATCAGTGGTGTAAGCAAAATGGATACACACTTGCCTTCTTCTCCCTTGGCTAGGCAGTCCGCCCTTACTTTAGATACTACTGCTGTACCTGCTGAATCCCTATTAGATGTAATGTTCCTAATGCAGAAAGCTCTACAGACAGTCCTAGAGGTACTGACTGCAAATAATGTCTGGTGTAAAGTACATAAAAGTCAGTTACAAGGGATAACAGAGGAGTTGAAACAAATTAACAGCAGTATGCCAGCACTGGTACAACCGATGCCAGAAAGAAGGGAGCAAGGGATAGGTACCCTAGATGAATGCAGAGAAATAGAGTTAGGAGATACAACAAAGTTATCAGAGCCTCCGTCAGCACATGTCTCTTAACAACCAATGCTGGTGATAAAAAGGAGTCGAGGATGGGGAAGAGAGGATATAGACGCTACAGATTCTACCATAATCCTCAAAGAAGATAGCAGAGTAAGCAAAGAAACTTTGGGAGCAAAAAGCTCACAGAGAGGGGGGTCGAGGAAGGGGTAGTCCGGGATAAGGAATTAAGTACAACCAAAAGGACAAGGATGGGAAGCGGTTGCCCTAAAGAGTGGGAGCATGCCGCAAAATGTACCTAGTGGACCACATTGAGAAGACATTCAGTTAGTAAAAGGAAAGAAGTGCCCCCAAAGAATGGTATCGGTAAAGAAAGAAAGAAGGGAAAGTAGGAAAAAAAAAAAAAGAGGAAGAGAACAACGTTAGAAGACTGGTAAAAAAGGGGGAAACATGGAGAAATAGATCATTCAGTTTGCCAGGTGAAGGGCAGGATTTCATCACCATTAAATGGCCCTGGAAATGAGGGGAAGAGGGACAGTTCAAAAGGAAGTAAGAGTAGGTGGGTATATTTGGAACCCTGGGAGGGGAGATTGGTAGAAAACGGCAGAGAAAGCTAAAGCCCTTGAATCGCACTCGCCTTCTAGAAGTTATGGCCTTGTGCCCAAGCTTATGCGAGATTGGGTCGAAAGACATAAAGTAAATAGGGTTGGTCTTAAACTCGGATGGCGTGGCGGTGACAAAGGCTCTCTTTTACTCTGAATGTGTCAAGCAATTGGTATTGCAAGGAGAGATGGAGTTAATGAAGGAGGGTATAAGACTGATTCAATTAAGCCAACCAGAACTAGAGGAAAGAAATAGTAGCGCCCTTAAGTGTCAAGCAGGTCTGATCCCCAACCAAGTGCAGTAAAACTCAGCAGGGCGTAAAAATGAAAGAATGTGTGTGGATGGCAATAAGGGAAGATTAAGTGTAACTATAGCTACAGAGCATAAATCTAAGGCTGAGGAATTGCTTTGAACCCCATGTAAACCCCCCTGATAATTATAGCGGGGGGGAGTTGAGTGATGTGGATTAGGAATTAGGCTCTTCGCACAGCCATTGGATTTGTTCCTGGAATTTAGGAGGCTATAAAAAACATTTAAAACAAGATCTATTTAAAGGAATGCTGGAGAAGTGTGATATAATGTGTTTCCAGGAAACCTGGTTGTGCGAAGAACCAGTAGATGGTTCTATGAGGCTCTTTAGGGGCGCAACTAGACAAGGTCCAGGCCATCCCTCGGGAGGGCTAATTACTCTGATTTCATCAAGAATAGTGAACAGACTTAGAGGTAAAAACTAAGGCCCGTATTTATACTTTTTGACGCTAAACTGCGCTAACGCAGTTTAGCGTCAAAAAGTTTAGCGCCGGCTAACGCCATTCTGAAGCGCCATGCGGGCGCCGTATTTATTGAATGGCGTTAGCCGGCGCTGCCTGGTGTGCGTGGAAAAAAAACACGTACACCAGGCAGCGCCGGCGTTGGGGAAAATGGCGTTAGGGCGTCTTAAAATGGTGCAAGTCAGGTTGACGCAAAAAAATCGCCTCCACCCGATTTGCGCCATTTTTAACGACGCCCAGACGCCATTTACATGACTCCTGTCTTAGTAAAGACAGGAGTCATGCCCCCTTGCCCAATGGCCATACCCAGGGGGACTTATGTCCCCTGGGCATGGTCATTGGGCATTGAGGCATGTAGGGGGGCACAAATCAGGCCCCCCTATGCCAAAAAAAAAAGAAAAAAAAAAATTATACTTACCCGAACTTACCTGAATGTCCCTGGGATGGGTCCCTCCATCCTTGGGTGTCCTCCTGGGGTGGGCAAGGGTGGCAGGGGGGGTCCCTGGGGGCATGGGAGGGCAGCTGTGGGCTCATTTTGAGCCCACAGGTCCCTTAACGCCTCCCCTGACCCAGGCGTTAAAAAGAGGCGCAAATGCAGGGTTTTTTGCCCCGCCCACTCCCGGGCATGATTTTTGCCCGGGAGTATAAATACGACGCATTTGTGTCGCAGTCATTTTTTTGGACGGGAATGCCTACCTTGCATCTCATTAACGCAAGGAAGGCGTTCACGCAAAAAAATGACGCTCTTTCCTCATACTTTGGCGCTAGACGCGTCTAACGCCAAAGTATAAATATGGCGTTAGTTTTGCGCCGAATTTGCGTCGAAAAAAACGACGCAAATTTGGCGCAAACGGAGTATAAATATGCCCCTAAATGCTGTTGGTTAATGGCGGGACAAGTAGACTTTTACAATAATATTGGGGGGTCTATACAGCTTATGATAATTAATTAATGTATATATACACAACCAGGGATGACAAATGATTATGATATCCAACGGGGTTTGTTTGAGGAAGATTTGGAAGTGATATTTACACGTAAAGCAGAACATTTGATTTTAATGCTGGGAGATCTTAATCAGAAACTAGACCCCAATAGTAGTGATAAACTATATAAAGAGCTGCTAGCAGCTGCACAAATTCCCGCATAGTACCTTTCCAACTGTAGATTGTTCCACCTGGGACTTGTCCCTAGTAAGAAATCTGGGATCCCTAGGTTTGTTCCTGCATAAATGGGCGAATGATTATGGATTGCCCAGCAAAACAAACCTTTCGAATAGGTAATCAGGATTGCTAATTGATTACGCCTTCATAAATACTTGCCATTTTGGAGAAGTATTAGACTTTGGAATTCAACACCAAGAGGGCAGTGATCATTGGCCCCTATGGTTAATAATTGGGCCAGTAAACAACGCCCCAAAGAGAAAGAGAAAAAGTGCAGACACTGAAGGTAGAGTACCCACGTAAGATGACTACACAAATAACCGAAAATAGTTTAAAAGTGCTTAATGAACTGATAATAAATTATAGAGATATTAGAATGGAGGAAGACTCAAATGACGACTTTAGGGAAAATATTAGGGGAATTGAGTTAATAGTGGACTGTTTAAAAGTAAGTTAAAAATAATGCACGAGGAAAAGATGAAGGGAGAAGTACGTAGGCCCAATAAAAACACATGGTATAACCAGGAGTGTAGTAACTAGAAGCGGAAGGTGCGGAAACTAGAAAGGGAATTTAAGAAAAAAAGCACTACTGATGTAGAACAGAACCTCCACGTAGCTAAGCAAATTTATAAAACAATCTTAAGGCAGAGAAAACAGGAATATATAAATAGGAATTGGGAGGTAATGGCAGATGTGATAAGAACAGAAAACATTAGGAGATTCTGGCAGTTGCTAAGGGAGGTGAAAGCTTCAGGAACTTTAAGGTGTTTGGTGAAGATGACTAGAATAAACACCTGTGTAATGTATATAGAGGAATGGATGTGGAAGGAGAATGTGAAGTCAATAGGAAGATAGGTAGGGATGTAAGATCAGCTTTTACCCTGCAAAAGATAAAATAAATAATTGCAGCACTTAAATTAACCAAAGCTGCGGGTCCAGAAAATCTTTCAGCAATAATAATATTATCGACTGATGGGTCAAATTCTTTTATGCTACGTTTCATAAAATTTTTGATTACGGTTGTTTACCTGAGAATTGGAAGGGTGCCATTATTAGGCTGATTTACAAAAAGGATGACCCAACACAACCAAAAAACTATCGCCTAATAAGTTTATTGGATGTAGGCAAAAACTTTTTTACAAAGTTATTGCTGGGGAAAATCAAATCCTGGCCAGAGATAAATGACTTGATACCGGTAGAGCAAGGCAGCTTCAAAGAAGGTCACTCGACAATTCACCACTGTTTTAGTCTTTGGTCATTATCAAAAACGTCAATTGAAATGCAGGGAAGTTTATTTCACTGTTTTGTTAACTTTCGTGCCCGGTTTGATTTGGTAGATAGAAAAGTTTTATGGGATATGTTAAAACAGTTGGGGTTTGACTCAGACCTATTATTTCTCCTCCAGGATCTGCATTCACAAGATTGGGCCCAAGTAATTTTAGATATGAGTGGTTCACTCTCAAAGAAGATCCCTATAAGGAATGGTTTGCGCCAAGGATGTGTGCCGGCTCCATTATTATTCACTATATTTCTGTCAGACTTACCAGGTTTGTTAAAGGAGGTTAAAGGTCTATGCCCAAAAATGGATGGAGTTCACATTTCCTGCTTATTATATGCAGACGATCTAGTGATAGTCGACATGACGGAATTAGGGATACAAAGAAAATTAGATGCATTTTACTCTTACTGTCAAAGGAAAGAAATGGTAGTAAATATGGATAAAACGAAAATAACGGAAATAGGAAAAAAGAGGAGCCTATTAAACTACTCTCTAGGAGGAGAAAAAGTAGAAAAGGTTACAAAATATAAATATTTAGGTATGTGGTTTGACTCTGAATTAAGATGGAAAGAACATACAGAAGCTCTAAGGAACAGAGCCTTAACATCGGTATGGGGGCTAAGACAGCTTAGTAGCAAATATGCGGAACCGTCCCTCCGCCCTGTTGTGTCTCCTTTTAATGCTATGGTACGCCCTCAATTTCAGTATGGCAGAAGTCTTAACACTCTCTGGGAAATTAAGGTGGGAGGCTGAAGAAAGAAAATGTGTAAAACGATTGCTTTCACTGCCCCCTCAAGTATAATACAAGCTATAAGGGCGGAATGTCAAATGCCAGCATGTATCTACCAGGGAATGCAGGACGCGTTGAAATTTTGGTTGAGCCTGAGAGAAGAGGGAATCTCTAAGATTGCAAGACTGTGTAAAACAGAAATAAAGAGAAGTGAGTTACACTGGGCAACACAACTGCGAGGGCGGTTAGAAAAGATCTGCATCCTCTTAGGTTTATCCGGAAACCAGTGGTGCGGAGAACAGATCCCGAAGCAGGCGCTGCGTATAATGGTAAATAAAAAAGGAAAGAGAAGTAGATTTAGAGTAGCTGGAGAGGAGAATTTCCACCCAGTTCATGGTAGATGGGTGGAGGAATGCTGATAATTTCTCTTAAAGAGGCCCTACCCAATCCAAGACTAAGAGAGGCAGTGTTACAGTTTAGAGTCTGGTTAAACCCTGGTTATACGGACTCCAAAGTAAAAGCCTTACTTAAGGATGATCAAGGTCTATGCACATGCGGCCTACAGCAAAAATGTAGTACTCAACATATATTATTGGATTGTTTTTGGTTTTTAGAAGTGAGTAAGAAGTTTTTAAAACCACTTTTTAAGGAGTATAATATCATAAATCGAGCACTTAAGTTACTAGTAGATATGAGATATTTGAATGTAACGTGTGCGCTAGGCCAATTTTTTATTGAAATAGAAAGGGTTTTAGCTGGGTTTAAAGAGCAACCGCAAAATGTAGTATGCGAAGCTTGAACAAAAGATGGTATTTTCTTAGATGAATGAAGAGTTTACAACTGATTGCTTTTAAATGTATATTGATTAATTGTGATATAGGACACTTGTGTTGTTATAATGTAGGTTTAAAGCAAAAGCACCGTCACTGTATCTAGATTTGCGCCACATGCATATAATAATAACTCTGGCTCTATCAGAAATATAATCGGGTTAAGTGGGTATGTACAATGCATTTTGTAAAATTAGCAGGTGAATCCATATCCATATCTGAGGTTAGGGAAATTTATGGTGTATGTTAGGAGAGCACGCTATTTATGGAATGTTATGAATTAAGAACATTGTGTGAGAATAAATAATGTAATAGATTAACTTTATGAATTATTGTATAATTTAGTCATGTTTTATACTTTTAAGGTTTTAAGCCAAATAAAGAATTTTATACAAACAGACTGGGGGTGAATGTTTGCATTGTTCAGCATTCCGTCCATCATCTGTTCTTTTTTGCTTTTAGAAAGTTGGCATTTTTCTGCCTAAATCAAATGAGCCTTTCTGACAGTATGACATGACTATTAATGTCTCTCCTGTGGTGTGATGTGTATTCCTTCCAGATATAAGACAAAATGGCCTTGGATGTGGGGAAGGGTGTTTGCCTCCTGAGTAGGATGGCCTGGGGGTGTTCGAAGCAGCTCTTCCTGAGCTTTAAAGGGTATCTGGACGGCGGTGCCTACCCCATTCCTGACTTCTGAAGCGACCTGGTTTTGACAAAGGAAGTGACTCCCCACACACAGGCTGGCACTCGGTACAAATGTGGTACACTAGGAACCTCTCATCAAAACACTCATAGACCTGCGAAGATTCAGAAGGATGACTCAAAGGGACAGTTGGGTGACCTGCTTGCGCTACAAGAACGCAACAATCTTCCAGAGGCCTTCCCTGCAACTGCCCAGCTGACTAGCACCAACTGGACACACCTGGACCCTGACACTGGCCTCTTCTGGAGTAAATCCTGACCCCAAAAAGTGCTTAACCAGGCCCTAGACCCTTGCCTGGTGTCAGAGTCCTCCAAACTGTAACAATTGAACTCCTGGTGAAAATCCAGAGGTTGTGAGCTCTTTGTGTAAGCAACAATCACCTGCGTCTCCCGTCAATGCCAAGGTCCCAGCGACCTACTCTTCGAATCACCAACGTCCACACGGAAGCTCCCACCAAAGTGAAGCTCTAATGGACACCTTTTCTTTTTGTTAGCAACAACTGCATACGTCTCCCTCCAACATCAAGTTGCAATGGGGATTTGCTCTTCATGTTAACCAAGATTTCCTCACGGCCCACCAAAAGCTCCACCTGAGGCTCCTTGTATGGAACTGGACTTAGTGAGAAGGTAAACTCTCCACCGGGATGAACCTGGTCCCTGTATCTGACCAATGCTCCATTGCAGTCACCCTACAATTGTTGAGCCTGACCCGGTTCAGTGCACTTAGATAAACGCAATTGGTGCCCTGTGTCTCGTAGTACAATATTTACCTCAAATTTTACAAACTTAGAACTCTGGTTCAACTTATAGGAACCATGTTGTTTTGCTGTCATTTTATTTATTAAGATAATTACTATCACTAATCTACATTGATTTTGGATTATTTCTGTGATTATTCTTGTGCTGCGTTTTCACTTTATTACATAAATAGTTTACACATGGCCTCTAATTCAAGCCTGACTGCTTTTCTGCCAAACTACCAGAAGATTAAGCATGGGTTTATTTAGTAACTTTTGTAGTTCACTTTGAAAAGGATTGTGTTTATTACTTGAGTGGGGCTCTCACCCCTCTCAACTAATAATTCAATTTCTTACACCTGTCCTTTTGTATCCCCCACCCTATTTTCAAGGTGTCTGGATAAGCTAAGAAACTGATTCACAGTTGTTTGGAGGCCGCAGACCACGTCCTCTAGTCCACACCAAAATAAGCCACATTAGGCTGGAGACACAAGTCTGGTTCTTCCAGGACATAACAATATTCATCTACAGGGCCTACAAGGGAAACTTCTGGCTGTGCTGTCTATCTGCTGCAATATCTTGCCATTGGCTCCGCAGGCAGATTATGATGTCAAAGGACCCCTTCTGTCAGGCTCACAAGTAACTCCCTTTGTGTCACCCATCCCTTTGAAGCCACAAACCAGAAGGGCTTCCAAACAGTCCCCCCCCACCCCGGATGCAGGTCACACAAAACAAAAGAAGTAAGCCCACCACGTCCAGGGAGGGTACACTTCCTGGCAGATTATCCTGTGTCCAGCAGTCATGCACAAAGATGCTGCCACTGTTGTCTTCGTTTCTGCTGCCACTAATGATGGGGCAGAGAGCACAGCACCAGAAGAGGATTGCTGCAGCACAAGGCCAGTGCATGTCCCTGAATTTTCAGTCCATGTCGAGCTGGAGCCATGGAAGCAAACCTTGGTCACCTACTTTGGCCTTCTCATATTCCCACAAAACCCCAACACACTAGGCCCACAAGTCCAGAGTACCACGTGGACAGAGCATGCATTTAGAGTGTAGGGAAAGGTTTTTCAATTATTCTGAAGACATAATCCATATGCATTTTGTGAAAGGCTTAGATTATCTTGGTGGGTAGGATACTCTGTCACAAACGTGAAAGCTATCCCGTCCGCTGTACTATAACTCAGCTATAAACCAGCATGAAGGAGCTGCTTGCAAAGGGCAAGATGAAGGTTCAGAATCGTTTTCCCCTCAATATTCTGTTATTTTAAAGTTGCTAAATATAGGTCATTTAGGTAGTAATAAGGTCTGGTTTTAATGCCTTGCGTTTCTCCACACCAAACATTTTTAACATACAATGCCTACTAGCATGGATAATATGCGATTCCTGCAGCTTGTAACTCTCACTGCCTCATGTACCTTTTCCTGTATACTTATTTATACATGTGTCGGGTTAATTGTTTCTCTCTGAAATGTAAAGCTCTTTGACACCCTACAGTGGGATAAACGGTGCTATGAAATAAATTGGTAAGTGCTATTTAAAATGCTAGTAGCGTAATTACTCATACAGCCAAATACATCTGACAGTGCATGCATATCTCTTACATAGATGGCTAGAACAAAGCCTGCCTGCAAATCATGGTTTCTGTTAAGCTCTTGTGAAGTGATAAAAGTGGAGTGCTTATTTTTCTTTCTGTTGCATTGTCACCTAGCTGTTGGGCTCCACCTAGCTCCCAGCCAAGGTGAGACTCTAATAAACAGCGGACTGGTGGCTTTTTAAATGAAGCCTTTGGGTTAGGCACACCTTTCACCTCTTGCAAGTTGCTGCAGCGAATGGAAAGCAGACATGTGGGCAATATTGAAAAATGCCCTAGACGGGTGTCAAACAGTTTTCTGACTCTGCATTTAATACTATTGGCAGGGCTGGAATTTTGCATGGGCAAGCTGGAATCAGGGTGCCAATCTTCAGAGAGGTACACAGAGCTGTCTGCACTAAAGGTCATGCGAACAGCATCACCTCTCTCACTTGGCTCCAGTGATTCAGTTTAATGTGCTTCGAACATTTTTTTAACCAGAGGGGACATGGCTTGGACACAGAAGCGCATGGCACAGCTCTGTCTCTCCAACAGCTCTGTCTCTCTACCCAGCACAGAACAACATGTCCACCCTTCCACATGTTCCGGGGACTCTGTATTACTGGACGAGAATGGACTCTAATCTGAAAGCAAGCCTTGCCAGAATTACAAGCTTGAAATATGGCTTGTTGAAGACAAACACAAAGAAAGATTTCACCGAGACAATGCCCTTGAAAACTAAGACGGCAGACTACTGTGTTTAGTCGCAGGATGGAATAGACCGTATACCGAAACTGCATGGTGCTCTTTGCCACAGAGGCTCTTACTGGACACCAACCAGGGATTGAAAAATCTACTCTACCACTCGCTATGGAGAGTTTTATTTTATGAGGTCGAGCTATTTTTAGATCCTACTCGCCCCTTCTGGCAGTGGACAAAGAACAGATGTTCTGTTCAGTCAGAAAATGAATTAGCAATTAAGATGTCACATTTGCTCCCTGTTCAGAGACAGAGGTCCAAAGTCAGTTTGTCTTCTTGCAATGCAAATACTTTTCCTTGCAGAGTTCCAGGATTTTGTGAACTGTCTGACCTGTGCAAAATGAAAGGCTGTTGGTAGCGGGTATTTCCTAACACACAACATTTATATAACTAAGTCAACTTTACAAACATTTCAAAATATATATTTCATTAGCTGTGAAAGACCATTTTTTGTACTTCTGTATGATGAAAAAAATATTTTAATAGGATGAAGGATAGTCAGAACACTTTACTTGGTGATGTGCTAAGGATAACTTTTCTGAAACCCAATTTTCACAGATTATTGTTAATACACTATATAGATTTATCAGTAAAGCTGCAAGTTAGTGGGGAGGTTTTTAGACATTTTCATGGAAATTTACTGTCTGTAAATGACAGTGTGCTACCACATCATGCTTTAGTAATACATTTATGAAAAGTGAGTGTTTAATCATAAACTAAGAAACACTCCTGCCATGATGGCAAAGCTATTAGTAAACTTAGAGGCAAGTCATGCGTGGATCATGTGTACCCTTTATGTGGGCTAGACTTATTATATATAGAGCAAACGTTTAGTGTATTTAATCAAACAAAAAAAGGATACTTTACAGCAGAAATGCTGAACTCACGTATTTCAAGGTGCATTCATATGTGAAAATGAAGAAAAAGGTGACTGTAAAATAAAATATTTGACTAGGATCACACAATTTGAGATCCTTTTCCAGGTCAAGCACATTACAGTTAGGTCAAGTAGATTATTCAAGCTACTCGACCTGCAGGTCTAGTACCATTTTTATGTTTTTTTTAGGCCTGCCAACAATCAGTGCTCAGCCTTCAGAGTGAGGTACGACTGTCTTTTATATGTGCTGAAACAAATACTTACTGAGTACCTCGAGAAGCCCTCTGTACTCTTTGCCTGACCTCAACATGGCGACCGCAGGACAGCGCAGATCCCATCTCTAAGTCTGTGACCTAGACCTAATAGAAATACGGTGCTGCACAAAACACACTGTGTGGTGACCCTCACATGATACTCTGCACAAAGGAGCACAATACATCAAATACAATACACCACAACACATCAAACACTCAACAATGGATTTACCCCATAGCAGATTCAGCCTGTCCTCAACAAGGGGATCGTCTTCAATGACCATGTCACTCTACTAAAGGAGTTATTATTGCCTCTCCCAAAATATTCTAGAAACCTTCATATAAAACTTACATCATTGAAAGAAACAACACTTAAAAAAAAAAAAGAAGATGTTGTATAGTCTGGAGACCCATTTCATGGAAGGAGCATTATTTCCAAAGGGCATTCCAGATGACGTGTCTGCAACACACACTACCACCATACTGTGGCAGTTGATTCATGCCACACTTAACAACGCAACTATTGCAACGCTCTATTATCTATTCTTGAACACCTCAGTTTACCAAATTAGTGCCAACCTCCAACAGTGTATGCTATAAATCAGTGTTTATATGTACATACATTGTGATGTTTATCTTGGACATAACTGAGAACTTATTCTAGTGTCATTACTGTTTCATCTGACAATACTGCCAACAACCAGTTTAGATATGCACATTGCTAACCTGGGCACACCTACATTTTTACTGCTTAATCTACTGGTCATTATTGCTGATTTCCAACCTCCTAACCATACCCAACATCACACACCAAACTCAGCATTATGGCGTATAAAGACTCTAAACATAACCTCAAAAAGTCGGAAGCCAAACCACCCTCACCTGATTCACCGATCAAGAACAAATCAGATATAAATAGTATCATGGATATGATTTTAAAAGAGTAGGCAGAAGATATGACCTTGCACAGTCAACAAAACACAGACACAATGCAACTGGAAATGACAGCAATAAGAGCAGATATGATCACTATCAACAATAAATAGCAGAAACGAAGAACAGATTCAGCTCGGTAGAAGATACCGCTGCAAAAACATCCAAAGATCTAAAAGCCCTCCCCTCCAACTATCAACACGATCTATGAAAAAATAAATCGCTGATTTGGAAGATCGAAACAGAAGAGGCAATCTAAGAATATTTGTGATTTCATTAGGGCACTGAGGACTCCGATAGATCCTATACAGTTTTCTTAGAAAACTAGTTACCACATCACCAACCTAAATTCAACAAAGATCTAGAATTGGGGGAAGGCGCACTGTGTCTCATTATTCAAAACTCTTAACAGAAAGACCAATTGTTTGCAAACCTCTAAGATACCAACACAGAGAATCAGTACTGGCATATATGCGCAAAAACAACCACATCAAATGGAATGGCCTCAAATTCATACCTCACAAAAATACCCTGCAACAACAGTTGACACAAGGAAAGGTTTTTTAACATTCCGAGACTGTCTAAAGCGTTTGAGTCTACAAATCTCTTTTGCAGGTCTGGTCAAATTCAAAGTTCTGGAAAATGGCACGTACCACATTTCTGAGGCTCACAAAGACCTATCAATCATTCTGGACGAGATAGAACAGCACGAAATGGAAATCTCAACCTACCTTTTACAATCAGAAAACATGACTTAACCTGTTTATCATCCAGACTTTATCCTCAGCTGTTAATCCATTTCTGTTACAAGCTGTTGACATGTTCTAGATAAGTATAAAAATGTCCATAATGTTATATACTTAAATAATGTCCATGCATACATAATGGCATACGCTCTTCTTTATTGCAATAGCGTTAAAACTAGTTGTTACTCTCAAACAGTTTGGATATTGTTTAAGCAGTTAACTGACAGGTTTAATCCCTTAATTGAGCCCATGCTCCACCTAGACCTATAATATTGTTGGTTCACGGTTATTTGTTATACAGACAAATACTACACCAGAGTTCTTCTTGTTCAATATAAGTAATTTTAGAGGGTTACATACATGCTATTGTGTCATAGATGTGTACATGCTCCACACCATATTAGTCGTAATATTCGCTCCTGTTGTAGATGGACTGACACTCTTATCTTTCGCTTCCTCAAATGCTGATGTTCTTGGGGTGGAACAGGGGCTTGGGACGGGTTACATTTATTCAGATGCTCTTGTGCTTTTTGTGTTTGGATTCTACTTTCTTCTTTGTTACTCTAGGTTCAGCTATTTGTGATGAGTTTTTACTATGGGCACAACCACTTCCTCCTATCTAGATAGGCACATGCTAATATCCTGCAGTTACTCCCACTACGTAACACAAATGAAAGAAAACGTACTGCAATGCCCAGTCACTTCCAAATCATACTAATGTTCAAGAACTGATCTTATGATACTGTGAGAGGATGTTTCTGACCATTAGGTTTGCCCTGATTTTTTGCTTTTTGACCACCTATTTTTTTACCTTTTACTGTGAGGGAGCCTGCTAGGAGGGACTCACGTACAGTAAACTCATGGTAAAATGGACTGCATGTGTTTACCGCTGGTGCCGCTTTGCTAAGGAAAGGCTGCTGTGGCGCAGCAAGAGTAGGAGGCCCCGGGCGGATACACATGATCATGTGTGCACACACGTGCACCCACGTGAGGGCTGCGTGGGGAAGATTCCTCGCATGCGCAGCCCAAGAACTGCGCTTAGGTAAGCCTGGCGCAGAAGGGACTATGCAGAGTGGGTGGAGACCTGGAGTAGGCCTCATGAGGTGGGTGTACACATGTGAGGGATAGTCAGAGTGCTTACTGTCTTTTCACTGTAGGGACACTCCATTAAATGCCAATGTCAGTGTGCTTACTGTATTTGCATTGTAGGGACACTCCATTAAATGTCAATGGGAAAGGATAGCCTAGGGTGCAACTCTAGTCCTCTGGGGTTCACCGACACCAGAGTCACACTAAAGTACACTGTAACCTGTAGTAAAATAATAATGCAGTAGGTGAAAAGAGCATAGTTGTACAACTTATGGGTCATCCAGGGATGTCATATTTCCCTTACTCAGTTCATGGCCAATTACTGCTCTGCCAAGCTGCTTGAGCAGGGCCTTGCATCAGTCAGCCAGCTGTCATTCCGTGCCAGGAGCAGGCTGGAAAGGCCATGGGAGGAATGTCAGGGAGGAGAGGCTAAGACTTTCAGAGCACATGTGGCAACTAACTCCCGGATGAGGCCATTTTGAGCTATCCCAGAAGACTGTGCAGGAAGGAGGGGACAGGGGCAAGGAAGTGATCTGGCACATCTGGATAGGCCAGAGGTGCAGGCCTGCTGCACACTTCCGCCCCCACTTAAAAGGTCCTGGACAGGTTAGAGCTCTCTCTCTTGGCTGTGCTTCGCTGCTGGACACAGACTGCAGATGGGTGTCATGGGCAGCTGGAAGGAATAACCCCCTGACTGCCCCCTGAAGGGCTTCAGGCCCAGTGAGGCACATGCCACGGCAAGGTAAGCTGGCCGCCTTGTCACCATGAGGACTGGTTGGGGGAAAGACAAGAAAAGGAGGGCCCCCTAGAATTTGGGTCCCTTCTAGGTCAGAAGGCCTAATGACAGAGCTCCGGGTGGCAAGGGCTTGTCACCAGGAGGGAAACCACACCAGAATCACGCAAATCTACCCTTGGGGGCCCAAGATATCAAGGGGAGAAAGATTGTGACATTTGACCTTTTCAGAGGCAGCGACTAAGCGCATGGGGCTCTGCTGCTGCTCCATACTGTGCCCCCGGGGGCTGCCACAAAGCAGAGGAGCTGGGGAGTGCCATTGCAATCCCCCTCTGGAGGAAGAAGGGGCCCCAGACCCCATCCCGGGGCCCCGTGAAGCCTGGCCCGTTCAGGGAGATGGGGGGGGGGGGAAAAGGAGCACCATCGCACATCTTCCTCGCTGCAATGATGTAGGGACACGGACCCCATCCCGGCCCCACCTGCAGCCGGTGTAAAGTCGGGGAGCGCCGTCGTGCACCCCATGAACATTGTGGGAAGGTGCCCCAGACCTTATCCCGGGGCCCGCAAAGAAGGATGGCTGGGAGGGCGCATTTTCCCCCCTCCCCCCAGCAAGATGGCTGCCAGCTGTGGAAGGGGCCGGCGACCGAAGAGGAAGCCAGGGAGCGCCGTCGCGTTCCCTTTGAAGATTCCATCCCAGGGGCCCAGACCCTATTCCAGGTCCCCAGGAGAAGCAAAGTGGGGGCACCGTCGTGCCCCTGTGAAAATCTCCTGAGAGGCCCCAGACACCATCCTGGTGCCCCATGAAGCGGAGGCCATTTGGGAGCGCCATTGTGCTCCCCGTGAAGGTAAGGAGGGGCCCTGGACCACATCCTGGGGCCCCGAAGATGTGAAGGAGAAGGGAGGAGTGCTGTTGCACGCAGGAGCAGGCAGACACCACAGGAAAGGCCAGCTCTCGTGGCAGCACATGAGGTGCTGGCCGTGTGGGGAGCCGGTGGGGCGGCCAGGGGTGGGCTCCCTGCACCGCTCCCACAACGAGGGAGCGCTTACCTGGTGTGGGGGTGTCCGGGTGGGACCGGCACCACCAAGGCAGCACACCAGCTCTGCCGGAAACGCAGCTTTCCCCGGTGCAGCAGGAGAGACGCTCATTTCATATGTATCCTGCCCCAGAATGCCTTGTGGGCCACCAACATTGGTTTAGGCCCCTAGCCAACTGGTGGTGGCCCCAGGAAGATGGGGCCACCACCAAACAAGTGCCCCTGGACAGAGGGAGCAGCACAGCCTCCCACCATACCACTGACAAAGAAGGGAGATGGATAATAACTAATTTAAGTACAGGTGATTATACAAAACATATTGTCAATATCTACATCCGCAATAATGATGAGTTGTCCTTCTGGAACACCCTCTGAGAGAGCATAAACGAAATACCGGCTAATGACTTAACCACTGTAGGGGCGATTTTAATCTACTAATACACAAAATCCTCGACAGGCAATCTAGCTGTAAACGTCACCCACCTAATGCTTAGACAGCACCTAAGAAGCTTTGTACCAGGCACAACTTAAAAGACAGCTGGAGACTCCAGCACCCGGTCTCTAGATACTATTTCTTGTTTTCGGCTCTGCATACTTCTTTCACCAGAATTGGTGTCTGTCTGTCTGTCTCTGTGTATATATATATATATATATATATATATATATATATATATATATATATATATATATATATATACACACATACCAGACAAATATCCACCCTAAGCTACATTAACATGCTACTTTCTGGAACAAACCCAAACTCACACACACAAATGTGGAGATTTAACAATGACATTGGACATGATTTAGATCCTGCCAGAAGGAAATACTCAGTCACAAATGTGACAGATATCCTGTCCGCCATATTATGATCTCGTTATATCCTATGGTGATCATAATACAGGGGACGGGATATCCGTCACTTTTGTGACAGAGTATTCTATCCGCCAAGATCTAAATCAGGCCCATTGTATCTAAGCCTGACAGTATAGAGAAAATAAAAAAAAAAACATCTGAAACTACATAAAATGCTTCTCCCGAGATTTCATTAACACTATTCTGGGACACACTTAAACCACCCTACGATACACCCTAATAAGCATAAAAAAGAAAATGAATAAAACAAACAATGCTATACTAACAAAGTTTATGGAACAAAACACCTCGAAACACTACATATACAAAAATTTAGATAAACCCACCATTTCCCTTCTCACAAAATATGAATACAGTAAAATATTAAGCAAAAAACAGGTGTATGGAGTAATAGATTGAAAGGTCTGAAATTGTGTGAAGCTAATAAAGCTGGTAAACTATTAGCCTCATATCTCAAACACAGACACAATTAGAAATAGATCAGTGCCCTTAAGGACGATAAGAAAGCCATCCATACAAACCCACAAAAAAATACTGGACATTTTCAAACACTTTATGAGGATCTATATTCTGCTGAACGGCATATCTCTCTGGAAGAGTGCTCAAATAACCTACATAAGTTAAACCTGACATATATCGGAGGAAGACAAAGACCTTACACGAACCAGTAACCATAGAAGAAACCACAGAAACAATTAAATCCCTGAAGGAAGATAAGGAACAATGTCCTGACAGCTTCACAGCCAAGTTCTATAAAACCTTTTGTAATTCCATACAACGGACACTACTAGTCCTATTTAGTCACCTAGCAACAGCAGGTAACAAATGTGGTACCACAAATGAGGCTATCATTATGATACTTCCAGAGAAAGAGAAAGATCCCTTATTAGCGAAAAACTACAGGCCGAAATCACTTATAGACCTTGATTGTAAATTAGATACAAAAATTCAAATGACTCAAACCCTTTCTACAATGCTTAATAGGTAGCTCACAAGTCAGCTTCTTGAAAACTGTATGTCCAATGATACACTCGTCTTCTCTGCCATGTCCTGGAAAAATGCGAAATCCTCATTCTCAGCTGCAATAACGTTTGCTGCTGAAAAAGTGTTTGACAAAGTTTCTTGGACATCCCTTAAAGAGACAGTACATGCTTTCAACTTAGGAGGTTGTTTCATAAAGTTGCTCATGGCCCTATTTAGCATCCCTAGTGCTAGTCATAGTGAGCTGATTCCTATCACAACCCTTTTTTTTTTAACCAGAAAAGGGCATGAGGCAAGGATGCCCACTATTATTTTCTCTCTTTCTACTAGCTCTAGAACCACTTCTAATAGCTATACAAAACAACGTAAACATATCAGGGGTTAACTTAAATGGCACCATAGTCAAACTATCAGCATATGCAGACACCTTAGTAGTCACCGAAAATGCCAACTCCTCCATCAATGCCCTTATGGATACAGCTCAATCATTAAGCGGTGACCAGTTTTAAACTTAATAGGGACAAGTCAGACTTTAAGTCATTAAATCCCCTAGGGTCAAAACATATTCTTGGTGACACTGGACGAGCATGGCAACCTTGTTACTTCAAATACCTGGGCATCGAATTTGAATCAAACCTAATAGATACCATTAAACATAATGAAAATATTACTGTTAAAAAAAAAAAAACACACATCAGATTTACTTGAAAGTTGGACACCTAAATTCATCACCTGGTGGAGTTGCACCAAAACAATTACGATGATGATAACTCCCATAATAAATTAACTAATCAACATGATTCCACTACATCTCTCTGACAACTTCCATCGTAAACTCAACAAACTAATCACAAACTTAATTTGGTAAAATAAGAGACCTAAAATAGCAATGAAGAAACTCAGTCTTTCCACTGAATTAGCAGATGTCGACCTAGCCAACTTTATAAGGTACTAGACGGCTTTCATGACGAAAAAGGGTTCCCACTGGTTCACTACACCAGATCTTTATAGACCCACAAGGCTAATGGTTGAAAAACCCATGCTAGAAAGTCTAGACCCCATACATTTTTCTCAATTAAAACCAACCACTGGAGCACATTCAAATATATTTTAAGAATACAAAATAATGCACTACTATGTACTGACAAAGCACTAGTCTCACTGATCAGATCCTCCAATTTAGTCTCACTTTGGAACAACCCAAAATTGAAAATAAAAGGCAAACCACTTTACTGGTATACCTGGACATCCAAAGACATTTACTTTTCCAGACTACTAGGTACACCGTCCTCTTCCATTACATTCTACAACTTTCAAAAGTATTACCACATAGAAAATATAGAATTCTATAACTTCCTTAAACTTAAAGCATGCATCACCAACACCAAATCTTACACCAAGGAGCCATCCCTTCCAAACGTTATAGATAGATTTAATAAAGCTGGCCATCAAGTTTCCAAATTCTATAAACTACTACAACCCAGTGTCTTGAACATAAACCACAAAACAAAGAAGAAATATGATGCACACTGCTCACACCCCATAGAAAGCTGGAATGGGTAAAAATATGGATATCAGTTACTTGACCCAAGGTCACACCAATGTTATCACAGACTACATTTGGGCTAATTCATAGGGCCTATTGGATCCCATCACATTTACACAAGATGAAAATATTAGATAATCCTACTTGCAGGAATTGCAAAGAATAAACTGGAGACTTACCACATCTACTTTTTACATGTAAATCTGTAAAACCATTTTGGAAAAAAAAATCCTCTCTTTTATTAATAAAACCTCTAGTATGCACTGAAAGTAGGAATTCACACATCTCATAAATGGATGTCTAGACACTGGCATCAAAAATAGCAACAAAAGTCCCTTACTTGACCTCTTGTTAACAACCACGGACATGTCAGTTACCACCAACAGTACATAGTTCACAGCCTGAATGAACTGGGTAACACATATCTGAAGCGCTGACAACAAGGCCCTGCAACTCTCCTCAAGGAAATCACAACATAGACCCATCTGGAATTCATTGGACACATACTTTAACACCACCAAACCTACCTGAATGCCAGATAACTTTCATCATCCCTTGCATCACGGTTATGCCCATATCAATACCTCACACACACACACACACACACAAGAGTTAATGACAGCACTGAACACAAACTTACCCAAGGAGTAAGAGAAGTAAGATACCCGACTCATTCCTCAACTTCCTTCATACTTGGTTATTTTTCCCCAGAGTATATATTAATTGGCTATATTTATACTATTGCAATGTCATAAGTTTTTATTCAACATAACCACGGGCAGCTCCTTCGCAATGGCGAAGAAGCATAGCCCCACTGGCTGAGCCAGCAGCTGGAAAATAAAACGATATTTTAATATAATTTTATTTGTTCAGGGGCAGAGCTGGTCCAAAGGAGGGGGAAGGAGGAGGAGTGGAGTCAGTGCACTAAGTGCACATTTCAGTTTGGCCGACCAAAGCTGGCTAAACTGACATGCTCCCTTAGGTTTCTCCAACTCAGCTGTGCAACACAGCTGGGTTGGAGAAACTGCAAAGACCCAAGTACACTATCTGAGTGGCAGACCAAGCCACTCCGACCAATCCCGACACTGCTCTCATGCTAGGTATACCATGAGAGCAGTGCCAGGATTGCGTGGGGGAGCCTGTGCTGGTGTCCCAGGGACTGCTGGGATACAAACACCATTGAGGGAAGAAGATTGAGGAATCTGGCTCGGGCAGCAGAAGCAGGTACGTTTTTTAAATTATTATTAGATTGATTCCACCCCCCCATTCTCCCATCCCTCCCCTCGAGATTTGCAGTGGCCGCCGCTGAACATTACTATTTTATGACTAAGTAATGCACAGTTGTACCTAGCCACTCCTTCCTTCCATTACAGCACTCTTTCTTATTGTTTTATATCCTACTGTTTTACTCTTCGTATTTCTATGCATTTGTTTAGTCTTTGCTCACTGTAAACTAAATAAAGATTTGAAATTAAAAAGAACTTTAATATGCCAGAGGTGCTGTTTTTAACACTCCATAAGTCCCCTCCGTTCATCCCTCTCAACCCCAGAGGCCACACACAACCCTGCACCCAAAACAAACGAGGCACCGGCATGATGAAACTATGCCATGAGTCAATCAGGTAAGTTGGGGGAATGGGTGGAAATGTGTGTGTTCGGATGTCAGTCACTGCTCAGATGTAATCAGCTAGGGATGACAAGAGAACACAAAAGGGGTTCCCCCGCCTCATTTTATTCAAAAGCAGCAGTGAGGGTGCCAAATTTATTTCCGCACATGCGAACAAGAGTCAGCTCTGCAGGCTCTGAAGCTTCCCTTTGCCTATTTCTGCGCTTGGTGCACAGTTCCACCCAGGGCTAGCCTTTAATGAGTACCAGCTGGGCCCACGTCCAGAGCCAATACCTTCAGAAGGAAGCAGAAGATGCCTGCGGCAGTCTTCTTACGACGTGGCTCCAAGAAAAAAAAGTGCACGGAAACACAGTTTCTAGGGGCTATTGCCTTTTACATGATTTTTAGGGTTGAGCCCTAGACTGGATTACATCCTTTATTAAAGGCAGATCGTATCAGGTCTTGGACAGCTCTTATTTTTTATCTCCCGTCAAGAATAGCTGTGGAGTGCCACAGGGCTCTTCTCTGAGCCCCACCCTATTTAACATTTATATGTTACCTCTGGCAGAAGTTGTCGAGCCATTTGGGATGTCCCTAGTCTCATATGCGAATGACACACAGATGGTAGTTTCACTATCCACAAACTCCAGTGGTAACGGCCCACTACTTGCTCCATGTCTTCAAGCCGTGGCGGCATGGATGTCTCATAGTAGGATGAAACTCGACGATAATAAGACTGAAGTGATGATACCTGGACATCACTCACAGCCTAGATCTAAACCCTCTATCCTGGGCGGCTTGGGAAGCCTTCCGCCTACTAAAATACTCATTAAGAGCCTGGGCGTCTGGCTGGATCCCCAACTCACTATGGCTCAACAGGTCAATAAAGTCTCCGCAACTCTTTTGGTTTGCTTAGGCTTCGGAGGAAGGTTTTTAGAATCCTCCCTTTTGTAGCCAAAAGACTCATCATACAGGCCATGATTAGTTTGCATCTTGACTATGGCAATGCTCTGTATATTGGATCTCCCAAATTTGTGATTAAAAAGCTTCAGGGGGTTCAGAATGCCTCGGCCCATCTGCTTCTAAATATACCAAGGCATGAATCTGTAAAAGCAGCAATGTCCTCTCTTCATTGGCTTCCTGTGGCACACCGGATAGAATTTAAGCCCCTGTGTTACAGTTACAGAGCCCTGTACAATAGGAGTCCGTCCTTGCTTAGGACATTGGCTTCCTTTTACACACCTTCTAGACAGCTTAGGTATTCTACAGCCTCCCTAGCCGTGATTCCCAGAGTAAAGAAGTCTAGATGGGGTGGAAGTTCTCTGGCCTACCCGGGGGCCAAGGTATGGAACTCGTTACCACCTAGACTTCACCTGATCAGCCATGAACTATTCTTCCGGAAGGCTCTTAAAACTTGGCTGTTCAAAGCTTAACTTTCGGTTGATTCCAAATGTCTCTCTGTTAGCGATGGGAGGCCTTCGGGTAGCCATGCGCTCTACAAATTTGCATAACATAACATGCGCTAGTGCATGCGTATCGCTTGCGAGGCACTGAAAGAGCTTGGAGCCTGCCTGTCGCTCACCATTTGTTGGCTTTTGCAGCACTCTTCTTTACAGCCTGGTAATTTGTCCACTTCAGGCTGGCATCATTTCTGGTCCTGTCCGTGGAGCAGGGATCAAGCGCTGTTTGATTTAATTTAATTAGTGCCTGTCCACTGCTCCCCACATGATTGAGGTACGCTTTTCTCCACCCTCCCACTGCCTGCTTCTCCCTTGTTAGCGTTTTTTTAATTGCTTGTCACTCATAACTGTGCACTACGGGCTTTTGTATATGTGTTGTGCGTGCCATACATGTATGTGTTGTGCATGCGTTTCTGTGTGCCTGGATGTGCACTTGTTCGTTAAATATATATATGTTCTTTTCTTTGCCCGTCTGTCTCTTTGTTCACCTATCGCTCTGTGTTTGCACGTCCACCCTTCAGGCTGCCTTTCTTTGTGGTTACATTATGCTCGGCTGGCAGAATTAATGTTGTCCCTGTCATAAAGTGCCTGATGTTTTCGACAGGCCCTAATTTGGTCCACGTGTTACGGATGTGTCAACACTACATTAGATACATTAAAAAAAAACACCCTCAAGATATTAGCTTTCTTAAAATGCTCACGATTCTGTAAAATCTATTCAGTGCCATGTCTCGTATGCCAGGGCGCGAGCACTCATTGTGCTTCTTGAAATTTGTGGATTTTTTTATGCACTGTCCGTTTCACATAAATGCAAACCATGCCATAGTTTCTTACGATCGTCTTGCTCAGCGTGTGTTAAAATATCCTAGCAAACTTGTGACCAGAGTTTTAACATTCCACACAACATTTTTTAGGGTCGAGCCTGCGTTGCAAGCGCTCATGCATGCGTATCGCAGCAAGACGCTTCAGTGTTTAGAAAAGGGCTCAAGCCCTGTCAACATCACGTCAGTGTTTTTCATTGGTTTGTGGGCTTGCCTAATAAAATCTGCTTGCTTTCATTAGTCGAAGGCATGCATACGTCATGCCTTTTCCGGTGGCTAGCCCTCCTCAAGCGCATCGACCAAGTACAGAAAACATGCGAGGCTTGCTGTTTTCTGACCGGCTCGTGGACTATTTTTTCTCTAATTTACTATCGCGATTTCGCTTGGCACAAGTCGAGCGCTTTACATAGTTAATTGCACTTTTTCGGGTTACGTACATAAATGCACTTTTGCCGACAGGTGAAAAGTCGGGTTAGGAGTTTACAAAGCTATGAGCTCTAACATGAGCAAACGCGAGACCTGTTGCATTGCAAATGCTTGTTTAGTTTCGCAGTTGGTTGTATAACTACCGATTGATGTCATATCCATGAATTATGGCCTGTGATTTACATGTATAACAGAACCCTGACAATTATGGTTTAGAAAATGCTGCCGTAAATACAGCTGTGCAGCTGCAAACTGATAAAACTTCAAAAAGTTTGAAACAATCAATTAATGAGTTTTTAAAAAAGTCACAAAGAGGCTAAATCAATTTCAGCATTGCACTGGTCATGATGTGTGTTGTACGTAAATGTGTGTGATATGATTATTGAGGGCGAGTTAAGGTGTTTGTTGTATCGATCTCTGAAGTGGAAAAAAGGTTGCAGTCTGTTATTTGAGGACAGAGGTCCTTGCCACACAGATAGCAAGAGGCTTAGGACACACTCCATGCGCGATATGTGTTGTCACGTGACACGCTGTGGACCGAGAAATACAGGAGAGGGTGGGAGGTCCCTGTCACACATAAATTCCCCAGATCCCACCTCTGACCAAAGGCCCCCAAACTATGTTAGTGTCTCCAGAAGAATGCCCATCACACGTACTCTCCCTCCCAAATTGCGTTCGCTCTGCTGATTGCAGGCATCAGGGCGCCAAGAGAGTACACAGCATGATGTCCTTTCATACACATCAGTGGAAAAGATTGAAAAAAAACACACAATTCCACAACACACCACATACATCCACTACACTACAAAACAAAACACATGGGTAAAAAACATCATCATTTACAATGCCAATAGCTCTAACTTTCACAAATGTAAGACCCAATGCATTGAAAATGTTTGTTCTCTTTACTCTCCTCCTTTCTCTTGCCCCCTCACCTTCCCCCTAAACCTCATTTTTTTCAACACAAGAGGAGGACAGAGGACGAGAGGGGGCACCAAAGTTGTTTCCGCATAAGGCGCTCTGTGAGTAGAGGCCTGCTCTGGTTTTGCGGTATCTGTATGCCTAAAGCGGGGGGGGCGGAGGGAGCTCTATGAGGCCAACTTAGCACAGCACCTGGCCTTAGTGAGTCCGGGGGTAGGCCCCCTCCATGTTCTCTGCAGGGGGGTCCTTTCAGTTTCGTTACGCCACTGTTTGTGCCGCATACTACAAGAAGCCAATCGTCTTCCTGCTTTCAAGCGTCGGTTAACTGCTTGAAACAGAAGCGCCAAGAAGCTCCACCACACAGCCCCTGGCATGCGTTTCTCTGCTCAAGGTTGTAGGCACCACCTTTCCCCGCCACCCTATGTAAACTCTGCCAACACACGCCTGTATGCAGCTAAAGGATACGATGTCAGTCGGAAGCGGGGACAGATGCCCTAGGAGTACCCGCAGGCGGGCGGCCCCTGGACTGAGGCTCTCTCGTACCGGTCTCAGCATGGCCACAGCACACTCAGCCAGATAGTGAATCCTCGACAGTGACAGCACAAATCTGTCAGATTAACGAGCATAATATAGCGCTCACTCCGCCCCGTTTACAGTGCGCATGCGCCTCAGGGAATTACGTCAAAGAGAGGAAGTGCGCGGACAAAGTTCAAGGGTCTTATTCTAGCAGTCAGCGCCTGGTACCGGAGGGTTGCGGTGAAGCAAATGATGATATAGCGTCCCGGGAGGTCAATGTCCACCCTCCATAAATCGAGAACAGTGTCTATAAACATCCCTGATCACGTCCACAGTCGCGAGACTGAGCGGTTCAGTTCAGAAAACATATGTCTTAAAACTAATTAGTTTTCAGTTTTTCCAAACATTCCACTGTTTTCGTAAAACATGCTACTCCCTGGCAAAAAGAGACCGAAGTAGCACGTTTCTTCTCCAGACAGCGTTACTGGATACACAGTATGATCCTAAATTCAGTTCAGGCTGTAATGTAACTTTATCTGACACTTGTCTGTTGCTGCTAAGGTTCTTAGGTGCACAGGTGTCGAGGGGCGCATGACCTCGAGGTGCAGGCCGCGCTGAATCACAGTAAATTCACTCTCCTCAGCACTTTAACTTGAGCAACGAGCGGCCGTGTGCTCTTTTATAAGGTGGTGCCAAGCCCGGCCTCCAGTTTGAGAAGGTGCAACGTTGTAAGAGAGCCCGGCTGGCTTTCTACACACAAGAAGCGACAGGCGGAAAGCGGAGAAAAATACAGAGCATGGAAAGTGTTAATGCAAATGTCTTAATTAGAAATTATTAATGACTGTTTATGCATTTTGAATAATGAATTTAGTAGAAAATGAATAATGTAGAAAATAATGTGCATGATTGAAATTGTGACCTCTGAGAATGGCCATCAGTATTCAAAAGAAGTACTAAGAGTGACTAACATACGTAAATAGCGAAAATGTATTAAAATACTGAAGTATTGTGACATGTTGAAAGATATAACCTGTGTTTTATAAATTTTATGCCTTAACTTGGCAAATGTCTTGGCCTAGTCTCACCAGGGCTCATTCAAAAGCTGTATTCCTAGCGTTTAATGAAAAGTGCTGACAAGATGAACTAACCGTGAACTGCTCATGGTTTAATAAAATTCTGCTTAGCTGAAGCTTCCAAGTGAACCGACGAACAGGAGATGATGGAACTTGAATTGTAATGATTGGTGTGTAAAGCACACTGGGTGTATTTTCCCAGGATTCGAACAATAAGGACACTGACTGGAGAAGAAGATGCAACATTTTTGATAGCCCGACGAGCCGAATGATGAGAACATCGTAAAGGGGACCAATCAACGACATGTGAACTGTGAAATATTAGAATTTATTGATTTGGTGCATAAACTTTATTGGCTAAGTAAATAACGTACAACTAATTGACCAATTAGAAATTAGGGGATGGTCTGGGTGACTTTGCTATAACAACGTGACAGAGGGAAGAGAGTTCCGATGTTAGGGGAGAGAATTGAGAGAGCAGACCTTGTATTGAAATTGCGTGACCGCAGAGGTGACTTGAGATTCTGTCATTGGGCTCAAACTCACTGACAGAGCCTGATGCGATGCTGATCGACTGATGACCTGAGAACGAAGACTGATTTTGTTGCTGACCCATACAGTGGATAGGTAGATATGACAATGTGACTATATTGCATTCTTGTGCCTTTTCTTTCTAGGTACCAACTGCGCTGTCTATATAGTATTCTTAGTTTAGATGTCTTCTCTAAATTCATGTTTTTCAAAATTGTTTTTGCATGACGTCCCACATCCTAATGCTAATCTGGGCTAGATAGTTTCTCTTACATGATGGTTTGACAAGATTACAAGACAATGATTGACGGAAAACTCTGCTGAACTTATGACACATTTTGGGTTATTGGGACTAATCTTATTGATTTGTGCTAATGCTCTAGAATGTAATCTGATGCAAGCTTTGATTAGATTATGTTCTTTGCGTCTTCTGACTTCATGACTTAGGCCCTCATTACAACCCTGGCGGTAAATGCCGCTTACCGCCATGCAGAAGACCGCCAACATACCGCTGCGGCAGCGGAATTCCGCTACAGGTGTTACGACCCACAGCTCGGAATCCACCATAATACAGACACCCACACAATTCTGCCACACCTTGGGTCAGTGATAAACTGGCGATAACAAAACCGACACCGTCAGACCAACAGGAATACGCCCACACTATCACGACCCACGAATCAACACGGCGGTCTTTTAACCGTGGTATTCCATTGGCGGTACACACCGCCGCGCTCAAAATACACACACATATACAAAACACAACCACATTGGAAAAATCGAAATACACACACCTGATACACATACACACACCACACCCACACACACAATCCAATATAAAGCACACACCCACATCACCCACAAACCCTTACTACCTGAAATTTGAAACCACGCCAGAGAGAGACACCACCATAAACAACACCAGCATCCACAGACACACAACACCATCACTTACACAACATCCACGCACCTCAAACAACACACACCAACACATCCCCTCACACATCACCCACACCACATCATGGCACCTCAACAACACCCCAGGTTCTCTGAGGAGGAGCTCAGGGTCATGGTGGAGGAAATCATTCTGGTAGAACCACAGCTATTCAGATCACAGATGCAGCACACCTCCATTGCAAGGAAGATGGAGCTATGGCGAAGAATTGTCGACAGGTTCAACGCAGTGGGACAGCATCCAAGAACTAGGGATGGCATCAAGAAGAGGTGGAACGACCTATGGGGGAAGGTGCGTTCAGTGGTCTCCAGACACCAGATTGCTGTACAGAGGACTGGCGGTGGACCCCCACTTCCTCCCCCACAACTAACAACATGGGAGGAGCAAGTCTTGGCAATACTGCATCCTGAGGGCCTCGCAGGAGTAGCAGGAGGACTGGAATCTGGTAAGTCAAATCTTTACTACCTTATCT
Source organism: Pleurodeles waltl (assembly GCF_031143425.1). Taxonomy (NCBI): domain Eukaryota; kingdom Metazoa; phylum Chordata; class Amphibia; order Caudata; family Salamandridae; genus Pleurodeles; species Pleurodeles waltl. Next base: position 462,980,275 of record NC_090442.1, read on the forward strand.
CCCCCACCCTACCTGCATGCCATCACATACTCCCACCCTCACCCCCATCACTCCAGCACCTCACATATGCCCCACTATTACAACCCACCCATCCCAATACCAAGCCCTGCATGCAACACCAAAGCATGGACACCCATGACCAAAGCATGTCCACTACAGATACCCACACAGACCCCAAACCAAATATCACACAAGGACCAAGCCAAGAATACAAGCACTGGAGTACAGGGTCACTCACCCATTGCACACAATGGCACACACAGATGCAATAATCATGCCTTTACACCCCTGCAGGACCCCTACCCAACGTCACCGGAAAGGAGGTACCAGACATATCCAGTCTCCCGACAGAAGAGACCCACAGTGAGGACAGCAAGCTCTGCACAACTGGATCAAGATAACCAGCCCCGCCCATCTGGGAACTTGGGACAGTCGGTTCCCCTGACACTGGCACAAGCCACCACAGAGCCTCCCCCTCAGGAAACACCACCACAGCACCCACCCAGCGGGCCCATACCTCTGTCCCCAGGACACGTCAAGCAGCAGTGTGTCCACCACTACAGGGAACCCAGGCAAACCCACCAACCCAAGAAAATCAGGGACCTGGGGCAGTGGCAGTGGGGACACGGTTCAGGGGACAGAGGCTCAGGAAAACAGGGAAGCTGGGAGGACTGCTGTGCGACAGGGGGAGGACAGGCCCAGGGAACCCACTGTCCACGAGGCACTCTCCACCATCATGGGAGCTTACCATCATTCCCAGGAGACGATGGCAACGGTACTGGCCAAGTTTCAGGAGACCCAGCGGCTGCAGGAGGAACACTAACTGGGGATCAGGGAGGACCTGAAGTCCATTAACAACACCCTGGTCACCATTGCAGGGGTGCTGCAAGACCTTGTCAACACCAGGAGGGACACTGTGGCACACCAAGGGGCCCCTGATACTAGCCTGGACAATGAACTGCCCTCCACCTCCGCCGGCGCTAGTGGACAGAAGGCACCGCCACAGGAACACAACACCAGCACCCCACCCCCTGCAGATGGAGAACCATCCCGCAAACGATCCCTGAGATCCAGGAACAAGACAGAGAACATTGCCAAGACCCCCGCCAGGAAATGAGACCCCCCTGAATGTCACCCTTCTGTCCCACTTTGTCACCCTGTCTATCCTTCAACTGCCATTGCTCCACTTCCTATGCCAGGTGACAAGTCCGTGTCCATACACTGAGTGCAAATGACAGACTTATGCTAGCTCCAATAAGAGTATGAGATATGGGAGGCAGTGACTTCTTCTTACCTGTGCCTCACTGGAAGTATTGCATGATTATGTTGTTTCTGTTGTCAATATCCTCTTCTTCTGCCTCCTCTTCTTCACTGTCCACAGGCTCCACGGCTGCCACATGACCACCATCTGGCCCATCCTCCTGCAGAAAAGGCACCTGGCTTTGCAAAGCCAGGTTGTGCAGCATACAGCAGGCCACGATGATCTGGCACACCTTCTTTGGTGAGTAGTAGAGAGAACCACCTGTCATATGGAGGCACCGGAATCTGGCCTTCAGGAGGCCGAAGGTTCATTCAATCACCCTCCTAGTTCGCCCATGTGCCTCATTGTAGCGTTCCTCTGCCCTTGTCCTGGTATTCCTCACTGGGGTCAGTAGCCATGACAGGGTGGGGTAACCCGAGTCACCTGCAAATATCGAGGGACAACTGTTAGACACACACTAACCCTTAGGGACAACCCTATACCCAGACACCTATTCACACTGTATAGGGTCCTTGGCCTCACCTATTAGCCACACACGGTGCCTCTGGAGTTGCCCCATCACATAAGGGATGCTGCTATTCCTCAAAATGTAAGTGTCATGCACTGAGCCAGGAAACTTGGCATTCACATGAGAGATGTACTGGTCTGCCAAATACACCATCTGCACATTCATAGAATGGTAGCTCTTCCGGTTTCTGTATACCTGTTCACTCCTGCGGGGGGTTACCAATGCCACATGTGTCCCATCAATGGCACCAATGATGTTGGGGATATGTCCCAGGGCATAGAAGTCACCTTTCACTATGGGCAAATCCTCCACCTGGGGGAATACGATGTAGCTGCGCATGTGTTTCAACAGGGCAGACAACACTCTGGCCATTTCCTGTCTATACACTCACTTGATACCTGACCTTAAACAGGAGAGGACCTACACTGCAAGTGCTGCTGTGACCTGTGTCTGGAAGCGATGATGGCTACAGTGTCTGGGGAAAGGACCCCTGCCTTCACTTCGGAGGAGTTGGAGAAACTAGTGGATGGGGTCCTCCCCCAGTACACACAACTGTACGGTCCTCCAGACAAACAGGTGAGTACACTGTGAGCATACTGCATGGGCAATGCCTGTTTTGAGTGGTGTTGATGGAAGATACATAGGGGGTGGGGGTGAGGCCTGCATGTGCGGACGGTAAGTGTATATGCGTCAGGGCAAGGGTGGGAATGGGTGCCAATGAGTATGACGGTCCGGACGGGTAAAGAATTTCCTTTCCCCCTGTACTATTCCTCTAGGTCAGCGCCCACCAGAAGAAGGCTATTTGGCGTGCCATCGCCAAGGACGTCCAGGCCCTGGGGGTCCACCACAGACGGAGCACCCACTGCCGTAAAAGATGGGAGGACCTGCGCCGCTGGAGCAAGAAGACAGCGGAGGCCCAGCTGGGGATGGCCTCCCAACGTGGGAGGAGTGCCCATTGCACCATGACCCCCTGATCTTCCGGATCCTGGCGGTGGCGTATCTGAGTTGGATGGGCGATTGAGGGCATCACAGCAGCCACAAGGGGGTGAGTACACTCTAATTTAGCTGACTCTGCGCGCATTACGAGGTGTCTGGGTGGGGGAGGTGGGCAGTGGGTTCCCCTAGGCCAGGGCGATCTTGGTAGGCAAGGTCCCTTGTGAGGCAGGCTTTGTGGCACCCCTATCCCACTAGTGGTTAGAGCCATCTACACCTAGTCAGGCTCCTGTGACTTCCAGGTGTGCAGCAATCGTGCTTAGGCATTGTACCCCATGGGCAAGTGATTAATCTAGGAACTGTAAGTGCATGGCATAGTGCAGAGGGCTGCTGTGTCTGTTGTGTCCGCCAACGGTAGTGGTGTTGCATGAACTGAACATGTCTTTCTCCTGTCTCCCCCCCCTTTTTGAGGTCTCCCTGTTCTTGTGTGCAGTAGCATCATCAGACGGAGGAGCATTGGCACCGGAGCAAGAGGGAGCTGCATCCCACTTGGCCCTGGAGGGTGAAGCAACAGAGTCTGAAGCCACCAGTGGGATGGAGGGTGAGGGGAGCTCCACGGCGGGGACAGGAGCAGAGACCAGCGACAGCGACTCCTCCTCTGATGGGAGCTTCCTTGCGGTGGCGGGCCCCTCTGTGCCCACCGCATCAAAAGGTACAGCCGCCACCCCCCTACCAGCACCGCCCTCCCAGCAGCCCATCAGCGTGTGTCCCGTGCCCGCTCACCCAGGAGGGTGGGCATCTCCTTCGCCCCAGGCACCTTAGGCCCTGCCCCAGTCAGCCCTGATGCCCTCAGTGAGGAGGCTATTGACTTCCTGAGCTCCCTCACTTTTGGGCAGTCTACCATTCTGAATGCCATCCAGGGTGTTGAGAGGCATTTGCAACAAACAAATGCATACCTGGAGGGCATTCATTCTGGCCAGACAGCCCAACAGAGAGCATTTCAGGCTCTGGCCTCAGCACTGATGGCAGCCATTGTCCCTGTGTCCAGCCTCCCCCCTCCAACCTCCTCCACCCAGACCCAATCCCCTGTACCTCGGCCTATCCCAAGCACACCATCAGACCATCATGCACACACATCAACACACAAGAGTGGCTCAGGCAAACATAAGCACCACACATCCCACAGGCACTCACACACGCATCATACCCATGCACACATACCAACATCCACTTCCTCCACTATGTCCCCCTCATCCACGTCTCCCTCCTCCCTCCCAGTCTCTTCTCCACTCACACCTGCATGCACTACATCCTCAGCCACTACCTCCATCACCAACAGGCCCATCACCACACACCGCTCACGTGCACTCACCACCCCCACTACCATTCACACATCCCCAGTGTCCTCTCCCAGTGTGTCAGTGAGCCCTCCTCCCAAAGTACACAAACGCAGGCACACACCCACCCAACAGCCATCCACCTCACGACAGGCTCCAGCCCATGCACTCTCACCCAAATTCAGCAGAGGTACACCTCCTACAACCACTACCTCTTCCTCCACTCCCAAACCCCCTCCATCTACCCGTCCCAGTGTGTCTAAAAAACTTTTCCTGTCAAACCTTGACCTCTTCCCTTCATCTCCCCCCGCCCTTGCCCTAGGGCCAGGCTTTCCAGGTCCCAGCCCAACACCTCAGCCACCACATCCCCAGGCACAATGGTGCCAGCAACTGCGGGGTCATGGAGTGCACCAACCATCAGGGCTGCCAATGTGCCACGGAGAGAGGGCAAGGACATTTCGCCACCTGCCAAGGTTAAAAAGGTGCCCACATCCCGGAGGGAGAAGCCGAAAACACCTGCCACCAAGGGGTCAGCGAAAACAAAAGGGGATAGTGGCAAGACAACTGCGCCACCATCAAAGGTGGGGAAGGGCAAAAAACTGAAGGGCAAGTCAGGAGAGGGCATGGTGGCACCTACTGAGGGACCAGTGTCACACCTTCTGTCCACATCCACGCCAACCTGCACGGCGGCGAATACCGCTACCTGCACCGCTACCTGCACCGCCTCCAGCACATCTACAGCCACTGCGACAGTCCCCAGCCTCTTCCCCGGTGGGCAGCCGTCTGAGGCTGCAGGAGACATCCTGCTTTCTCACTCAGCTGGTGCTGACACATGCTCCGCCGCCACAGACCCCGCCGCCAGCACTGCCGCTACAGACCCCGCCGTCAGCACCTCCGCCACAGACCCCGCTGCCAGCACCGCCGCCACAGACCCCGCAGCCAGCACCTCCGCCACAGACCCCGCAGCCAGCACCGCGGCCACAGACCCCGCAGCCAGCACCGCGGCCACAGACTCCACAGCCAGCACCGCCACGACTGACACTGCTGCAAGCACCGCCACAACTGACACCGCCGCAAGCACCGCCAGCGCCCCGTGACATCCTCAGACAGTGGCACCACCGCTGACATGCCTACCATCCCCAGTGGTCAGTCGTCCGAGGCTGGTGGTGAGTTCAAGCACCCTGGGCAGCTTCCATGAAGCATCACTGTCATCACAGTTGTCACCTGCATATGGAATGCGAAGCCGCAGCAGTGTGGGATATGTCTCTGCCTCCATGGCGTATCATGCTACCTGTACCTTGGCAATCTCGTGGCACACACACCCAGGTGAGTGTATTGTACCGGCCACACTGCACGTGGAGCACTCTGGGCACAAAGCCCCCTCTAGAACCAGTGGAGAGACACATCCACTACCTCAGTCCCTGGCAGGATGAAGCACTCTGGGCACAAAGCCCCCTCCAGAACCAGTGAAGAATGACATCCACTACCTCAGTCCTTGGCAGGATGAAGCACTCTGGACACAAAGCCCCCTCCAGAACCAGTGGACAGATACACCCACTACCGCAGGTTGAAGCACTCTGGACACAAAGCCCCCTCCAGAACCAGTGGAGAATGACATCCACTACCTCAGTCCTTGGCAGGATGAAGCACTCTGGACACAAAGCCCCCTCCAGAACCAGTGGACAGATACACCCACTACCGCAGGTTGAAGCACTCTGGACACAAAGCCCCCTCCAGAACCAGTGGAGAATGACATCCACTACCTCAGACCTTGGCAGGATGAAGCACTCTGGGCACAAAGTCCCCCCCAGAACCAGTCGAGAATGACATCCACTACCTCAGTCCTTGGCAGGATGAAGCACTCTGGGCACAAAGCCCCCTCCAGAACCAGTGGATAATGACATCCACTACCTCAGTCCTTGGCAGAATGAAGCACTCTGGGCACAAAGCCCCCTCCAGAACCAGTGGAGAATGACATCCACTTGAGGGACTGTGGCTTTGCACTCCCCAGGATAAAGCAGTGGGCAAACCACCCACTGGAAAGACTTGAGAGACTGTGGCTTTGCACTCCCCAGGATACAGCAGTGGGCAAATCACCCACTGGAAAGACTTGAGAGACTGTGGCGTTGCACTCCCCAGGATACAGCAGTGGGCAAACTACCCACTGGAAAGAGTTGAGAGACTGTGGCGTTGCACTCCCCAGGATACAGCAGTGGGCAAACCACCCACTGGAAAGACTTGAGAGACTGTGGCTTTGCACTCCCCTGGACCAAACTGTGGGCATGGAGCCTCCTCGTGGAGCAGTGGTGTTGTGCGTTCATCAGGCTGAGGTGACCCCGGAGGGTGCCTGTATATTTTTGATCTGATGCCCCTCCAGTGTTCTCTCCGCTTGGAGTCAGGTATCATGTGTGGGCCTTGCCCATGCATTTTGGGCCCACTAGTCCACGGACTATGATTGGTGCACTATCCGGACTTATGTATTTGGTGTACATAATTGTATATACTGGATTTTGAATTTTGATAATGATATTTCACATGATTACATTTGTTCAAATCATTTCCTTTTGTCCTTGCGTTCTTCCAGGGGGTGGAGGGTGTAAATGTAATGTTGCTGCATGTATTTGTGTGTATGGTGTTGTGGGTGAAGGTGGGTGTGGGGGTGTTGCGTGTTGCATCTGTGTGTCACTCTCTTTTCCCTCCCTCCTCCCCTGTGTTGTAGGTGCAGTACTCACCGTGGTCGTCGTTGGAGCTCCTGATAGAGGAGAAGGAAGACCGTCATCAGCAGTATCTGCAATTCGGGCTCCATGGCATCCGGGTTCCTCGTGGGGCGCGGAGAGGTGAGTGTTTTCCCTTCTGTGTACTGTTTCCGCAGTGTTTTTGTTCACATTGGTTCCGCCCCGGAAAAGGTGGCGGATAGGCCTGTTGTGATAGGGTGGACGGTACACTGTCTTCCGCCTATCTGTTGGCGGTGTCTGCCGTGCTGTTTGTTTGTACCGGCGTGGCAGTCGGAGTGTTAAAGTTGCTGTCGTAATCCCATTTTTTTCTCCGCCGGCCTGTTTGCGGTATTACCGCCACTTTAACACCGACCGCCAGGGTTGTAATGAGGGCCTTAGTATTGTAACGAAAATGGCAATAAAACTACTAAAACGTATATTGAGGTATGGTTATTCATGGATGAAAAATCATGGTGTGATGGTTAAATTTGTTTTCCTGATTAACTGATTAGGGCTTTGTGTTATGATATTGAATCTGTGCATTGATCACTGTGTACATTGGCCACATCATGGCTAGGATACTCCATACGAATCAAAAGGTTCATCGACCTATACGCGTCACCTTGTAAGTTTACTTATTAAGGACTGACACGCTAACAGATTTGGTAGCAGCTTGATAGTTAAGTTTCCTTGGAGAACTAGTTATGTGGTGACCAGTGGTTCTGGCAGTAGTTTAAGTTAGGTTAGTTATTCATTATTATTGAGATTTGGATTTTGTTTTCTGAAATGGCAATTGTAGCAAGGATTATTAATTGGGATTTATAAAGCATTTATCAATGTGATGGCAGATTACAAAGAATATGAAGATAGCAGCATTCCCATCCTTAGCATTCATAAATCATTGTTGAAGAAACTTCAGAGTTTCTTCTATAAAAACATCTCTTCTAAATCTTTAGCTCCTAATGTGATGGTTACCAATGTATGGTTTAATGAGGATTGTGCTAAGGCAAAGTTGGCACTAAAAACTGCAATCATAAAAGGCTCCCTGGGGGAGATTTGATCGACTAGATGTAAATGCAAAAAGGCCACAATCCACGCTAGAAAGGTTTGGGAAGATTCTGTTTGGCAGGATCTGCTTGTTGCAATTAAAAAATTAAATGAGAACATGTTATTTTGGGAGTTACTGTCCAAAAGACAAAGAGGGACTAAGTGCAGCATTAGGAATCATATACAACCAGAAACTTGGGTAACTAATTTTCCCAACTTTATTCTGCTCCCCAGAATCCATCTAACAGCGGTTTATGTGACTCAGCTCCCTCATTACCACTTACTTCCAGTGATACCCTTGACCTATTTGGCCAGGTTACTTATACTCCAGTAGACATCATTTTTTTCTCTTTGGGGGAAACATTAGATGCGATTAATTCTTTAAAATCAGGCAAGGCGCCTGGACCTGATAAAATACCTGGAGATTTATATCAATCAGAACCAACTATTTGGTCCTGGTATATAAATCTGCTCTCAGATAAGATTTCCAACGGTGGTGCTATCCCATGTACCCGGAAAGGTCCTGAAATAATTCCAATTTACAAAAAAGTAAATGCTAACTTAATTACAGACCCATTAGTCTCATTGATAAGCTCCAGAAAATTCCAGCAAAACAGCTTTTGGAGAGACTCACGAATTGGGCACAAGATCACCAGGTTTTTTCTCTGTTGCAGGCGGGGTTCCGTCCCAAAACCAGCACAATAGACCAGGTATTTAGATTGGTGCTTCTATATTGGAAGTATGTAGTTCTTGCCAAGCAACCTTTATATGTTGTTTTCGTGGACTTGGGATCAGCCTTTGATCTGGTTCCGAGAGAGAAGCTATGGGAGTACTACTTAGGCTAAAAGTTCCATTTAGCATAGTTGATCTTCTACGGTGATTACATGAGAATACTTATGCACAGGTGAGGTGGGGAGACGAAGGAGAGTTGACAGAAGAAAAAAATTCCTATTCAGAGGGGTGTGCACCAGGGTTGTGTTATGGCCCCGTTTTTATTTATTTCATTTATCAATGAGGTGGTACCAATATTGCTCTCTTGTCGGAATGATGCCCATATATTGAATGCTCACAATATCCCTATTTTACTCTTCACCAATGATTCACTCCTTATCTCTAAGACTCCGATGGGTCTTCAAATTCTAGTTGATAAGTTTAAATCCTTTTGTTTGGATTATGGTTTGGAGTTCAATGCTAACAAAACTAAGTTAATGGTGCTTGGCCCGGGTTCCCGTTGGAGATGCACCTTTGACTTGGATGGGTCTTTATTGACTCAGGTTCACTCAATACATTACTTAGGTGTGAGGATATCAAGTAATTTGCATTGGGAGGACCAAATCAGCAAGAGTGTAGGGCTTCTTCAGCATAGAGCAGCCGCTATCTTGCGTTTTTATAAACGTTCGGTCTCGAAAGCTGTTTCTCCTGCCATTAAAATCTATTTGGCCAAGGCGCACGGAGCAGCTGCCTATGGTGCTGAAAAATTGGGTTTTTTTAATTGTAAAAAACTATCAGTGGGAGAAAATAATTTTCCTAGGGCTGTAACTTCTTGCCCGCGTAGCACCCCTTTAATACCATTGTTTTTGGATCTTGGGTTTAAACGTATAACGGATGTGATAATTTTAAGACCACTACTCTATTGGATAAGAATCTGGACTGTTCCCGAGCTTGCTACATACAGGGATTCCTTTTGTGATCTTTTAAAGAGACCAAATGTGACTTCCATCCCATGGGTCAAACATGTGTCTAAATCGTTTCATATGCTGGGATTGAATAGTTTTTGGGAAAATCCCCAAAGCTTGGAAAAAACTCACAGTTCTGTTTTGAAAATAACTTATTGGTCCTATGTAAGAGCAGCGTTAATTCGTAGTAACTCCAATGGACGTCTCACTAACTCTTTTATGGACTTCAAGTGGGTTTCCCAGTTTGAACCATATTTTGATTTTATACCTGATCTGCGGGAGAAGGGTTTGTATGCATGTTTTCGATTTGGGAATCTTCCACTGTTATCATTTTCAAGATGTTGGGGGTCTACTCCATTATCCGATTTATGTCCTGTATGTTATGGTAACTCAGAAACGGTGGAGCATTTTATGTTTTTCTGCCCTGTTTATTCCATTCCATGCTCAAAGTGGATTCGTACTATCTGTCGAGCTTTGGCCCGGAATCAGTGTTGTATAGCAATGAGGATTTTAAGGAGCGATACTTCTAAGCCCTTGATTGAGGCAGTTAGCAAGTTTCTTGTGGCTGCATGGCACATACGTAGTCGTTTTTTAAAATAGTAGTTTTTATGAATTGCCTTTAGCATACAGTATTTTTTTAAATAACTTTTTATGCTTGTGATTATATATTATAAGATGGTTACATAATGCTATATCATTGTTATATTTTCTTGGAATTTGTATTGTATTTTGATTGCATATGACAATGCTTTGATGGTTATATTGACCGAATAAAGCTTGTTTTGATGATGAGATTCAGACAAATAGCAATGATGAAGAGGACCCAGCTCCAGAGACTGAGCATGAGAAAATCAATGAAGAGTATCCATTGATTGAGTTTTTTTCCCATGTTCACAGTGAAAGAGTTACATGCAGATTTACAGGGAAGAGTACAAGAAAACGTGTGGGATTTGACGGGAAAAGAATTGGGTTTGATCAAGGGAGTGGAACCGATTAAAGTCACTTTGAAGCCGAATGTGGTGTTTCCGCAGCTTCCACAGTACAGTATGGCACAAGATATTTTAATGAAAGTGGCACAGATAATTGGAGATTTTGTGAAGCAGGGAGCTTTGAAAGAAGTGTTGAGCAGCCCATGTAATTCCCCGATAATGGGTTTAAAGAAGCCATGTGGGAAGGTGCGAATTGTTCAAGATTTGAGAAAAGTGAATGATATGGTGGTCAAGTGTTGTCTCAAAGTGCCAAATCCAGCAGTAATAATGTTTCAGATTCCATGTGATGCAGAGTGGTTCACAGTAGTTGATTTGTCACAAGCATACTTTTCCGTGCCTCTTCACGAGTATAGTCACTTTCACTTCAGTTTCAAATTCTTAGACTTCCTCAAGGGTATACAGAGTCACCATCCTTGTATAATCAGATCTTGAAAAAGAATTTGGAGTCATTGGAATTGCCGTTTCAATCGACTCTGGTGCAGTACATTGATGATTTGTTGATTGCATCCAAATCAAGGGACGAGTATAAGTACGACTCGATTGCCCTACTGAATCATCTGGGAAAATTTGTTCATAAGGTGTCACCATTGAAGTTGCAGTATTGCCAGAAAGTAGTGAAGTACCTGGGTCACCAAATGGAGAAAGGGTCGAGGAAAATATCCAGAGAAAGGATCACAATGGTATTGCAGAGAAGTCCTCCGACTTCACAGAGAGATGTCAGGATGTTTCTGGGAATGGTAGGTTATTGCCGACAGTGGATTCCAAATTTTGCTGAGATCTCAAAACCATTGCAGAAGATGTCACTGATCCCATAATTTTAGACCAGGAACAGATGAAAGCGTTCACTGAGTTGAGAGAGAGTTTGTGCAGAGCTCCAACATTAGGTATACCTGATTACACAAAACCATTCTCATTGTATTGTCATGAGCGTGATGCTTGTTCATTGTCTGTCTTGACTCGGGTCCATGGAGGTGCTCATTGCCCAGTAGCATATTTTTCAGCTACCTTGGACCCGGTTGCAGTAGCATTACCAGGTTGTTTGCGTGCAGTAGCCGCAGTTGGTCAAAGCCTTTCACAATGTGAGGGAGTAGTGATGGGATATCCCCTGACGGTAATAGTCCCTCACTCAATTGAGATTTTACTGACAAGGACTAAAATGCAGTACTTGACGACTGACAAGGTATGAGACGAGTGTTCTAGGTGCTCCTAACGTGACACTTAAAAGATGTACAGTGCTGATCCTGGCAACTTTACTTCCAAGTGATACTGCTAACATTGAAAAGAAGGAAGACATTGAGCATGATTGTCTTGAAGTGACTGAGTTGTGCACAAAACCAAGATCTCACATTAGAGATACTCGATTGGAAGAAAATGACCAAATTGTCTTTGTAGATGGTTCTTGTCTCAGAGACGGTACAAGAACCTTAAGAGCAGGAAATGCTGTGTGCACAATTATAGGTACTTTAGAAGCCTCATGGCTTTGAGGAGTATATTCTGCATATGTAGCAGAGTTGGTAGCTTTTGCTAGGGCATGCCATGTTTCTGCCATACCGAGAGTCACTGTCTATACAGATAACCAATCTGGATTTGTAATTGTTCATGATTTTGGTCAATTGTGGCCACAGAGAGGTTTCCTGATCTCTACTGGTTCGCCAGTAAGAAATGGTGAGAGGATAAAAGAGTTGTTGTATGCAATACAATTGCCTGAAGAGATTGCCGTGGTGAAATGCAGTGCACATCTAAAATCACAAGATTATGTGTCACTGGGAAATAGATATGCGGATCAAGTCACAAGGTTTTGCTCATTGCGCTGTATATCATTCAAGGACAAGTGGGAACTGATGTCAGAAGAAGACACTACATGTACAAGTTTTGCATTAAGAGTGATCAATACTTTAGAAGAGTTAAAAACTCTACAGGGAAATTTTGACAAGGAAGAGAAACGACTCTGGTGTAAGATGAAATGCATTCAAAGGCAGGATGAGATATGGGTATTCGAAGAGGGCTTGCCAAATAGCTTGCTGTCACAGATGGCAAGATACTATCATGGTCAGGGACACATTGGGAGGGATGCCATGGTTCGTCTGTTCAAGATTGATTGGTTCAACCCTAAGTTTAGGCAGGAAGGTGAAGCAGTATGCCATTGCTGTGTTATTTGTCAGTAATTAAATGTGGGGAAAGGGACTGTGGTAAATTTGAGCCACATTGGAAGAGCAGGAAGTCCATTCAGTAGAATGCAATTGGATTTCGTCAAGATGCCTATTTGTAGAGGTTTGAAGTATGTGTTGGTGATTGTGTGCATTTTTAGTCACTGCATAGAAGCGTACCCTACACGAAGGAATTATAGTCTCACATTAGTGAAGCTGTTGCTTAAAGAGTTGATATCACGTTTCAGATTTCCGATCTCTTTAGAATCAGATAGGGGAACACACTTTAATAACAAAGTGATTACACTTTAGTGTGCAGCACTAAACATTGAGCAGACGTTGCATTGTAGCTACCGCCATGAAGCATTAGGACTAGTGCAGCAAATGAATGGTACTTTAAAATCAAGAATTGTGAAAACGTGTGCTGCTACGAATCTGAAATGGCCAGATGCATTGCCTTTGGTGCTAATGTCGATGAGCAGTACACCTGACAGGAAGACGGGATTGTCGCTCCACGAGATCCTCATGGGCAGAGCAATGAGGTTGCCAGCAGTTCTAGCCAATGCACTTGTAAATATTACAGATGATATGGTGTTGGACTACTGCAAGGATCTAGCTGATGTGGTTCGCTCTTTCTCTCAGCAGGTGGAGGCCACCAGGCTGCCACCAATTCACGATCCTGGGCACAACCTGAGAGGCGGAGACTGGGTCCTTGTCCGAAAACATGTTTACAAGACGTGGTTGGAGCCTCGTTGGAGAGGGCCTTACCAGGTGATTTTGACAACTACGACAGCTGTGAAGTGTGCAGGAATTCCGAACTGGCTCCACGCGAGTCACACGAAGAAAGTGGCGTGTCCAATGGATCATGAAAAAGCACTGTTGAGAGCACCAGCAATTGCGAAGCAAGTTGCAGTTCCAGAACCAGAGAAGGAACAAAGAGAATTCGAAGTCGAACCAGAGCTTGTGGAAGATGGTTCTATCACCCCTGTAAGAGACAAAAGTGAAGAATTACAGGAGGGTGCAGGAGAACCTATCTCGGCTGAGGCAGCAGGAGAATCTATTATAAATGATACAGCCAGAGAGTCTAGCTCAGCAGGGGTTTTCCCAGGAGCAGACAGATCCGAGAAGCAAACAGAGCAAGAGTTAGACCCAGAGGGGGAGGGAGTTGAGCTGGTTCAAAGTCAAGGTGATCCGACTCCTCCTGAGCCTGTTGCAGGTCCATCAAGAGAAAAGAAAAAGAGAAGAGTCCAATCCTGAAAAGAATATTGACGGAAGGAACAAGAAAAGGAGATAATTGGCCAGAATTGCAACTAGAGAAAAGAAAGGAGGTGGTTATAGATCAGACAATAGAAAAAGAAGTAGATACAACAAGAAAAGATGAACTAAGTGAAGGAGAGTTGAGCGGTGATCGAAAGTTGAAGAGAAAGAGAATAGCAAGTCGAAGATATGCAGGTCCTGAATGGGCATACGCAAATATAAACGAATAGCAACACGAGTTTATGTCTTTTTGTTTTGATAGAGATGTTCCAAGTCAGTATTTTGAGGTCACCTGAAGGATGATTGAGGAGCTGAACTGTTGAAACAAATCTGAAAAATATCTTTAAGAAAAAAGACTGTAGAAAGTAACAGAAAGAGACATTGATAACCTAATTTGACATTGAAAAACCGGATGTGACAAACTGCTAATCTATTTTGACAAGGGAAAAGGGTTCCTGAGAGTGAAACAACTGCTGAAAGAAGAAATTATCTATTTTTGATGTTTGCTGCACTTTTCTAAAGTTACTTCTGCTTTCTGATTCTTTACAGATCATGGCTGAGTTCAATAACCAGGCTAGATATGCTAAGTTCTGTATTTATATGAGATTTGGTTTGGCAATTATGTGTGGGAGTTTGTTTATAGTAGTGATTGTGGGTATGTCTGTTCTTGACACGAAAGGAGCCAACCACACTTCTGATTCTGAGACTACTACACTAACGGCTTTGGAGAAGTTTAAGTTAGACGAGAAGTATTTGCATGACTATACTAATGCTCAAGGAGAACTTTCTTCGAACGTTTTCTATCGCTTATTGAGTGAGTATGTTGAAATGATGGATGCAAGGGATTGCCTTGTGTGTACCCAAATTCCTTCATCAGTTGATGAAGGAGTTACTTACCATAGTCTTCCACTAACATAGGGGATAAGTTGTAGTCTGCTACTAACAAGGATTTATGATCAGGAGTATATTCAATATTTTTACTCTAATCATGATGTAGTGTTTTCATTTGTGCCAATAATTAGGTATTTGAGTAGAGTAGCTAAGGATCATGACATAGTACTGGTTACAGGATTCTTTGAGCCCACACTAACGTTTGGGACTGCTTATGCTCACCGAAATAACCTGACATGCTTGCTCACTTCTTTAGAGAAGAGCTTCTTAGGTCATACTGACGATAGGAGAATGACATTAAAGGAGAGATTAGAAAAAGGCATAGAGGAAAGGACTTACAAAAATGATTATGTTCACACTGTGATTAAGACACAAGGGAAATTAGCTTTAGATGCATTGCATGTAGGGAAGCTTTGTAAATACAGGCCAAAGTCACGCACTGACACTTTATATGTGGGAACGAGTGAATGTAGACATGTGTTTTTGTTTCAGAGTAAATGGACTTTTGTGCTAAATGGTCAGGAACCTGCAATTCCGGGGATTTATTATATTTGTGGACTTAATACTTATTATTGTCTTCCAAGAGGATGGTATGGGACATGTTATTTGGGTATAGTATTCCCAAAGATTTATCAGATAGAGGACTTGAAGAAGTTTCCAAAATTGACTGAATTACATCATAAAAGACAGAGGAGGGAATCTTCTTCTACAGGGTTGGGTGACATATTTGGTGCAGTGATTCCTTCACTGGGAGTCATCTTGAACTCGATCAAAATTTGAAAATTGTCTACTATTGTGGACAACATGCTGACAAATTTCACAAGGGCAATACTCCTGATAGATACTGAATTGGCTGCAGATAGAGCTATGACTTTTCAAAATCGTCTTGCTTTAGACATCCTCCTAGTGAAGGACAGCGGAGTCTGTAAAATGATTAACTCTTGGCATTGCTGTTCTTACATACCTAACAATAGTAAAGAGGCAAGAGACTTACTTACTAACCTGACTAACTCAAGTAGTGACTTGAAGGAATTGAAAGAACCAGGCGTTTGGGAAAAGGTTGGAAAAGGATTTGCTTCAGTGGGAAATTAGCTTAGTAATATTTAAAATGGTATGCTACTAAAAATTATACAGGGAATATTGATTATAATTGCTTGCATATTAGGCTTATGGGGGTTATGCAATTTATGTCAAAAGATTAAATTGAAAAGGTCTAAAAAATAATCAGAGGAGGCGAGAACGAAACCGGGAAAGAATCTATAGGGAAGATTTAAGAAGAAGACAAAATGCTGAGGAGACTGAATTATTAAATTGTCTAGGGGAAAAGTAGTGTGATGACATATTTAGTCATCAGAGGAGGGATTGTTAAATCAAATGTCTTAATTAGAAATTATTAATTAATGTGTATGCATTTTGAATAATGAATTTAGTAGAAAATGTATAATGTGCACAATTGAAATTGTGGCCTTGGAGAATGGCCCCCAGTATTCACACGAAGTACTAAGACAGTGACTAACTTATACGTAAATAGTGAAAATATATTAAAATAATGTAGTAATGTGACATATTGATAGATATAACCTGTGTTTTAATAATATTAGGCCTTAATTTAGCGAATGTCTTGGCCTAGTCTTATCAGGGCTCATGAAAAAGTCGTATTTTTAGCATTTAATTGAGAGTGCTGACAAGATGAACTAACTGTGAACTGCTCATTGTTTAATAAAATTCTGCTTAGCTGAAGCTTCCATGGAACCGACGAATAGGAGATGATGGAACTAGAATTGTAACGATTGGTGTATAAAGCGCATTGGATGTACTTTCCCAGGACTTGAACAATAAGGGCACTGACTAGAGAAGACGATACAACATTTTTGATACCTGACGAGCCAGATGATGAGAACATCGTAAAGGAGACCAATCAATGACATGTGAACTGTAAAATATTAGAATTTATAGATTTGTTGCATAGACTTTATTGGCTAAGTAAATAACGTACGACTAATTGACCAATTAGAAATTAGGGGATAGTCTGGGTGACTTTGATATAACAATGTGACAGAGGGAAGAGAGTTCAGATGTTAGGGGAGAGGATTGCGAGAGCAGGCCTTGTATTGAAATTGCGTGACTGCAGAGGTGACTCGAGATTCTGTCATTGGGCTCAAACTGACTGACTGAGAGCCTGATGCGATGCTGATCGACTGATGACCTGAGAACGAAGACTGATTTTGTTGCTGACCCATACAGTGGATAGGTAGATATGACAATGTGACTGTATTGCATTCTTGTGCCTTTTCTTTCTAGGTACCAACTGCGCTGTCTATATAGTATTCTTAGTTTAGATGTCTTCTCTAAATCCATGTTTTTCAAAATTGTTTTTGCATGTTGCCCCACATGCTAATGCTAATCTGGGTTAGATAGTTTCTCTTATATGACGGTTTGACAAGATTACAAGACAATGATTGACGGACAACTCTGCTGAACTTATGACAATAGTTAGGTTATTGGGACTAATCTTCTTATTGATTTGTGCTGATGCTCTAGAATGTACTCTGATGCAAGTTTTGATTAGATTATGTTCTTGGCTTCTTCTGACTAATTAATGCTGGTTTTTATCTAATTAAATTGAGTTTCAAATTAATCTCATGACTTAGTATTGCAAGTAAAAGGGCAATAAAACTACTAAAACGTATATCTAGGTGTGGTTATTCATGGCTGAAAAATCATGGTCTGATGGTTAAATTTGTTTTCCTGATTAACTTATTAAGGCTTTGTTTAATGATATTGAATCTGTGCATTGATTACCGTATACACTGGTCACATTGTGGCTAGGATACTCCATGAGAATCAAAAGGTTCATCACCTTGTAAGTTTACTTAGTAAGGACCAACACGCAAACAAAAGTTAAATGGAAATTAACAGAAGGCCTTCATTCAAGACTGCAAAAAGAAGTAAAATACTGAGTGGAAGGAAATGGAATACAGTAATGAAATAAACATGAGAGAATGAAAGAAACCAGGAAACGAAAAAGGAGAACAAAAAACTTGTTTTTCCTTTTTTAAGTAACAAAACGTTTTACCAAGCTTTATTACCAAACACTAGTGTGATACAGTAAGGCCAGCCTTGCCTGTGTACTTATTGCCATGCCAGTCAAAATAAAAAAAAAAGGGGACAGAAGTGAAATCTGATATCTTATTTCTTCCTTTTGACTATAAACCTTAAACAGAAAACACAGGAAGAAATCATTTGATGAGACTTGTCTACTTGATTTCAAAGCAATTATTAAAGCAAGTAGGTGGCTAATCACTGTTACAAAAGAATACTGTAAATCGAATACAAACAATTTTTCACCTACCACCTTTTGGTCTTTTCAGAAGCAAACTATTAAAAAAGGGCGAGAGAAAGGTGGCAACACCTGTAGCAAGTAACTAATGGTATGTGTGATGTCAGTCTCCCGCTTTAACCTACACGAAGTTGCATTCTGGGACTTGTAGTTTCTCATTTAAGATTGGTAGTTTGCATTGAAACAAATCATAGCACTGTTGTCACTAAAAAGCACAGATTGGTTAACTTGGGGACATTAAGGAATGTAGTTTGGACATCAACAGTGCAATATTCGCTATGTCCAAGACAACTGCCATTGCACAGGTCACAGCAAACAAAGCTTCTTATAAAAACAAAATAGTTACAGTGAGTGGTTATAGTTACAGACATAGGTGAATAAGCCCATCATACCCAATGTTTCCAAACAGTGTAGTGAATCTACCGAAGGATCTTCTATTTAGCCCAGAAAGCAAAAACATTTTTGAATTTGGACAAGTACTCCCCAGGATACAATTTTCATTTTCATTGAAGAACTCCTTCACAATAATGTTGGGATTTTATTACAAGACCCGGAGGCTCCTATTATGCTTACTTTTCTTGCATTTATTACAATAGCAGCCAAGATAAACTAAAGCTCCCAGCATGCTTAGATGTAAAAACTACAAAATGCTGTTACAAAGGTAAAGCGACCAATCATGTAAAGGTAGTACTCTTTTGTTGCTGCTCACAGTCAAGATAAGTATCACATTTATATTGCTGTTCTTTATAGTTCTTTACGATTTATAGTAAATTAATTGTAATTTATTTTAATTGTTAATCTATTGATATTTATTTCTTTGTTCAGTATGTAATTTGCACCTGTCTGTGTTTCCTTTGGGCAATGGACGTTCCTGCAGAGCACTGTCAGTTTGACTGTGCGGGCCGCTGAAGGTGTTCCTTGATTCGGTGCATCAACGGTTGCATTGCATGCTTTCATTTAGTTGAAGGCTTCGCTGACAGGAACTTCTTCCTTGTGTTGGCCGAGCGTGTTCCTCTCTAAACGCTTCAGACTCGGTGTTTCCATGGTCTGACACAGGTCACTGCAGATATATTATGCCTCCAAGAAAACGTCCTCTTGGGGCTCTCTTCACATGGGACTGCCTCGATTCAGCTTTTTCTCTGAATACATCGTAAGAGTGCCCGCCTCCTTCTTGTTCTGTCACGCCCTCAGGACCGCCTTTCATTTTGACTAGTCCACTTTTAACCATTCATTCAGGTTTTTTCTTGTATTTCTCTGAGTTTTTATAGACCTTTATAATTCTTATAAATACAAACCAGCAGATATATTTAAATACCAGATATATTCCTATCAACATATTTGGTTTCCCTCATCCTTATTAATATTTAAGAAATATAGAGATTTTTTCTGAGGACAAAGAATCTCAGATCTTCAAGGATAATTTAAATGCATTTATCACAAATTTAGTGCATCAGACTGTTTCAAACTGATTTTTGTAAAAGGTTCCATGAAGAAATTGTTGGCCAAGAATACCTCAATTATTAATTCGAAAAAGCCTTCTCCTCATCCTTCAGGTTTCGTAAGCACTTTGTTTTTAGTCCGGAAGAAAAACAAACATTTCACCCAGTAATAAATCTAAAGTCGTTCAACAATTATGTAGTGTATCACCGTTTCAAAATGGAAACTATTCTCCATCTCAGAGATTCCTTGCTGGAGAAAGATTGGATGGCACGCCTACTTCTTCAGGACATATATCTTTCAATTCAGATCCCCCACTCCTTCAGAAAGTCTCTTCCGTTTCAGTAGAAAGACACATTTTATCAATTCAAAAGCCTTCCTATCGGACTGTCCTCAGCTTCTTGGTGTTTCACTAAGGTATCGAAACCAGTCATAACTCACATGGGGGAACAAGGGGTCAGATTACTAGCTTATCTAGATTACTTTCTCCTGTTAAACCAAGACAGGCTTTTTATTAATGAGCCATCTGACATATTTCATATCTCTCCTTCAAAACTTGGGTTTTATCATTAACAAGCACAAGTCACTCTTGAACCCATCACATCAGATGGAGTTTCTAGGTTTCATAATAGATTCAGACAATTCAATTCTTCAGCTTCTGAAAGAAAAAGTTTCTGATATAAGAGAAGAGATAATTCAGGTTTTGAGCCAATCAACACTGACTCTCAGAATGTTAGCTCCGATAATAGTTCTCCTGGCTTCTTCTATTCAGGCCATTTGTCCCGGCCCTCTACATTACCAAGCTCGGTTATGGAGACCTTTTTATGCTAGATCAAGACTTTCGTGTGGCACTCCAGTGGTGGTTAGACCATCTAGAGGATTGGAATGGAAAAGCAATTTTCTCTACAGCACCAGATCTTGTCTTAGACTCCAATGCAAATCAGACTGGTTGGGGTGCAAGATGTGGTCAGTTCTCGACTGGCTGCGTATGGTCATAAGAGGAGTTATTGTTGCACATCAACTGTTTAGAGATGCTTGGAGGTTCCTTTGCGATCCGAACCTTTGCCAAAAGCGGGATAAGTTTTTCCATTCTTCTTCGAATGGACAACTTATCAGCATTTTGATATATAAACCATCTAGGGGGCACAAAGTTCAAACCCCTTACTGAGTTGGCCATAAGTCTTTGGGAGTTTTGTCTCCAGAAACAGATTTCAGTCCAAGTGGCATATCTTCCAGGAAATATGAATATGACAGCTGATTGGTGTTCCAGGCATCTTCGAGACTGCAGCTATTGGTGTCTTCGTCCTTTAATATTCAAAAACCTTTCTTCCATAGTCAGTCCTTTCTCAGTGGACCTTTTTGCTTCACGTCTGAACACACTGCTTCTCTCCTTTTACAGTTGGATACCAGATCCGCAAGCTTTAGCGACAAATGCTTTTCTTTAGGATTGGTCCAGTCATGTGAGTTATGCCTTTCCTCCCTTCACTATGATATTTTGAGTTCTGGCACAGATGCAACGCCAAGGAGCAAATGTTCTATTGATCAGCTCTTTCTGGCAAGGTCAACCTTGGTTCCCTCCAGCTCTGGAGTTATCAATAGAACAACCTGTTCTGCCTCAGTTCCCTTTGTTGCTTCAGAATCCTCTGGGATTATCTCACGATCTAATTACCAATCAATACAGATGGTTACTGGCATGGATGGTTTTGGGACTTCCAGGAGAACCCCAGGAAGTTCGGCAGAAGCTGCTCAGTTCACCCAACAGGCTTTGGCTCCTGGTACATCCAAATCATACAAATCAGCCAGGAGAGTGTGGGATAGTTGGCGTATGGACAGGGGTGCCGATCCCTTTTCTGCAGATATAACTTTAATTGTCAACTTTCTAACTTCCTTAGCCTCTCAAAGGAAATCTTATAGAACGGTCAATACATATAGATCTGCCATTTCAGCTGAGGACAACAGAGTGAATGGAAAACCTGTCGGTGAGCACCCATTGACATGTCATCTTTTAAAGGGAGCAGGATTTTCTAAACCTCCTTTACCAAAGTACAGTTCAATGTGGGATGTGATTGTAATTCTACAATTGTTTCTCAATCAACCTGATAACTCTTTCATATCTCTAAAACTTATTTCTGCAAAACTAACTGTACGCTTATGTTTAGTTTCTTTAAAATGTATTTTGGATGTTACAATTTAAAATATTTCATCTGTACAATATACTTCTTCAGGTGTATTTTTCCAGGTTCGTAGAAGAACTAAGAGAAATGTAATGTCCGTGTTCTATCCTTGTTTTCCTGACCATCCAAAACTGTGTGTAGGAAGTTGTTTAAGAGAGTATATTGCAAAAACAAAAGATTTGAGAAATTTTTCAGAACCTCAGCTGCTGATTTCTTTTAAAACTCCTCATAAGCCTGTCTCTTCACCTACCTTAGCCCGTTGGGTTAAATGGATCATGAATTTGGCGGACATTAATATTTCTGTTTTTGGAGCCCACTCTACTAGGGGTGCTATGGCATCTAAAGCCTTTTGGACTTGATTGAATCTACATGAAAATTTCAAATCTGCTGACTAGACAAATGTTTCAACTTTTAGAACATTTTATTGTAAACCTGTTTCTCATGTTGCTAATCGTATGGTTGCTATGCTTTAAACTAGCATAATAGGAGCCTCCAGGTCTTGTAGTAAAATGGAGATTTTCTTAGTTTCAGTAAAAGAAAGTCTTGATTTTATTAAAGACACAGAGGTGAGTATTATCCCACCACATATGTTTTAACTCTCCCTCTGTCTCTACTTAGGTACAAATGTCTCCACTAACCAGACATCTCAGGAAGGAGGCTCAATTGCAACATATTTAACAGTTTCATCATTTTCCTTTTTTCTCCATTGTTGCATCCAAGAAGGATCATAAGACTCAGTTTAATGACTTGGACTTTAATCTCAAGACTCTCCAAGTTGTAAACTGTTTCAGGAGCCTTTTTACTCTTCTTTTGGCTTTTTCCATTGTTATGCTTATAGTACCGTTGTTTGAAAAAGAGTACTTGTTGCTCCCAGTCATGACATTTATAGTACTACCTTTACGTGATTGGTTGCTTTACTTTTATGACAGCATTTTGTAGTTTTTACATCTAAGCATGCCCTATGAGTTGTAGTTTATTTTGGCTGCCATTGAAATAAACAAGAAATGTAAGCATAATACTCTCCTCTGTGTCTTTAAGAAAATCAAGACTTTCTTTCACTGAAAATCTCCATTTTAAACTGCAGTTTATTTTTTCATGGAGTGTGCCACATTCACACTTAAGAACTATTTTAAAGTTTGAGCAGACAATTTACCATCAAATACAAGGGATATCAATAGATAATACAAGACTCACATTATTGTGTGCCTTAATTTAGAAACATAAAATATTTCCTCTCATAAGAACCCATACAATTAGAGCTTTGTTTGATAGGTGATATACTCATCACTTGGTCACTCAGTGAAAGAGAAGCGTATTGTTTCATAGAATGGATCAATATCCACGATCCACAGGTAGAGTGTCCTACTATGGAGGTTTTCAGCAAACGTACTGACTGTAACCGTTTCATGTGATTTAACAATTTCTGTCCATGAGCTCTGAGGGAAAATCTTCCATATAGACAGTTCATCTGCCTTGGGCAGAATTGCATTGAAATAACTAGGTTTAATGAACAACAAGAGCCACTATCTAGCATACGATTAGTCAACAGGCAAAGAAGGGCATAAAGTAACTGTGATACCCTTTTGGCTTCATTACAAGTCAGATTGACTTGTGTTACCATATTCTCCATGAAATCCAAGGCCTTAAACAGGTAATAAGATAACACTAGCATACTGATTGAGAGGGGGCATCAGCGGAAAGCTGATACCAGTAGGCATTTACATGAAGGAGGCAGCCAGGATCCTCCTGGATCACCATCTGCAAACAAGAAAGAAACCTCACATCAGAAAAGGGGCAGAAATTTGGCAGGGGCCAAAAGAAAGGTGGAAATGGAGAAATGACACAGAGGAGCAGGAGTACAGGCAGGGGAGACGAGAATGAGAGGTAACAGTAATGACGGACTCCTGTCGGCAGGGTGGCGGTGGAGCATCTAGGAGAAAGATGGAGAAAGACACTGAGAAGGAGGGGGGGAGCAGGAGAAATGCAAGAAGGCAGAAAGGAGCAGCGACCACCAGGAGCAGGACACAGGAGCCACCAAGAAGTGAGAAGTCGGAGAATGAGGAACATGTCTAGAATATTGAGGAGGAGGAGGACAAGTGGTCGGAGGACTGGTGGATGCCGCCAGCAGAGGTGAAACAGCCTGTCACAACTCAGGTGAGCTGTGGCTACCCACTTTTGCCGAAGGGTGTTGGCAAATTCGTCCTAATATCCCATGAATGACAAAAATGACTGTGTCTGTTCTTTCCCCTACAGGAGACCCCAGTATTGGCTTTGTTTATATTTTTCCTTTTTCAGAAAAAGCCATCATACGCAAATGAGAAAACCTCCAAAGCCATATTTCTGTTGATCCCTCCATAAAGGGGTATTAGAAGTGGGATGTGAGGAAATTAAGGCTTTTGTTGCTAAACTCATTGACATGGAAAAGCAATTAGAAAAGGCCTCATGCAAGTTTATGCTTGTGGCTACAGAAGATAGAAAGTCCTTCCATAAGGTCCTTCAAACCCAAGCTGAACAGATAGATAAGGTAGCCCAGCGTGAGGAGACAAAAATGGCTTGTGTGTCAGGACAACAATGGGGACATACAGCCTAACCCTTGATAGTCCTTCAAAAGTATGCAGACGGGGAAGACCAGGACTTTTTGTTTAATTATTTTGAAAGGATTGCTCATGCTGGGGCATGGCCAGAAAATGTTTGGGGACAATTTTTAGGGGCCTCCTCATGGGGGGAATTCCAATCAGCCTATCAAGCTGCCAATTCATATAGTCCATATACTGACATCAAGGAAAGTGTGTTAGAAAGATTCCGGGGTAGATTGAGGAAACCTATTGGATAAGATGACTTCAATTAAGAGAGGGGTCTCACGAAACCCAAGGAGCCTTGTTCTTCAGAATGTAATACTTAACTGAGAGGCAGTTGAATAGGAGACAGCCATTGTTAGAAATGGGGTCTTTGGTTGGCAGTCAGGTTACCCCCTGTCCAAGCAATGGCCCTCACTCTAGTCAGGGTAAAAGAAAATCACCCTCAGCTAGACCCTGCTTACCCCCTTGGTAGCTTGGCATGAGCAGTAGGCTTAACTTCAGAGTGCTAGGTGTAAAGTATTAGTACCAACACACACAGCAACTAGATGAAAACACTACAAAATGACACAAAACAGGTTTAGAAACACAGAGAATATTTATCTAAACAAAACAAGACCAGAACAACACAAATCCACAATACACCAGTCAAGTTATCAATTAAAAAGCAAAAAGAGTCTTCAGGTAGTTTCAAACACATACTAACATGGTTAGCGTGAAAATGTACCTTGGGTGCGTCAAAAATAACCCTGCACGGGCGAGTGTGCGTCAAAAAGGGCTTGCGATGCGTTGATTTCACTCACGAGCGAGACTTTGCGTCATTTCTCCTTTGGTCGGGCGCATCGTTTCTTCTCTCCGCAGGAGAGCGATCCGTTGATCCGGTCAGCACTCTCAGGTCCGGGCAGGCCTTGCGTTGTTTTTACACGCCCAGCAGTGTTTGCTTCGGAAATCCAGCCGCACGATGATCCGAAAACCACGCAGCGCGGGTTTGGATCTCCCAGTCTTCGTCAGCAATGCTGCGCATTGTTTCTCCAGCTCAGTGCATTGATTCTTCAGTTGCGTTGCAGACAAGTGTCGATTTTCAGCCGCGAAGCCGGCGGCGCGTCGTTTCTTCAGTCACAGATTGGAGTTGCGCTGATGTTTTCCCTGCACGGCGTTCTGTGCGTGTAATTCTTCCTCTTAGGCTGCCAGCGTCTTCTTTCAGGGTCCCAGGAACAGGATGGGCACCGCAGAGCAGAGTAGGAGTCTCTCCAGAGACTCCAGGTTCTGGCAGAGAGAAGTCTTTGCTGTCCTTGAGACTTCAAACAACAGTAGGCACGCTCTAAATCAAGCCCTTGGAGATCTTCACAAGATGGAAGGCACACAAAGTACAGTCTTTGGCCTCTTACTCTGCTTCTGCAGCAGCTGCAGGATAGCGCCACACAGCACAGTCACAGGCAGGGCAGCTCTTCTTCCTTAGCTCTTCAGCTCTTCTCCAGGCAGAGGTTCCTCTTGGTTTCCAGAAGTGTTCCAAAGTCTGTGGTTTTGGGTGCCCTTCTTATACCCATTTTCTCCTTTGAATTAGGCCTACTTCAAAGTAAAGTCTCTTTTGAACGTGAAATCCTGCCTTGCCCAGGCCAGGCACTCACCAGGGGGTTGGAGACTACATTGTGTGAGGACAGGCACAGCCCTTTCAGATGTGAGTGGCCACTCCTTCACTCCCTCCTAGCACAGATGGCTGATCAGGAAATGCAGACTACACCCCAACTCCCTTTGTGTTACTGTCTAGTGTGAGGTGCAACCAGCCCAACTGTCAAACTGACCCAGACAGGGAATCCACAAACAGGCAGAGTCACAGAAATGGTATAAGCAAGAAAATGCTCACTTTCTAAAAGTGGCATTTTCAAACACACAATCTTAAAATCAACTTCACTAAAAGAGGTATTTTTTAATTGTGAGCTCAGAGACCCCAAACTCCATATGTCCATCCGCTCCCAAAAGGAATCTACACTTTAATCTGAGGTAGCCCCCATGTTAACCTATGAGAGGGATAGGCCTTGCAACAGTGAAAAACAAAGTTAGCAATATTTCACTGTCAAGACATATAAAACACATTACTATAGGTCCTATCTTAACCATACACTGCACCCTGCCGTTGGAGCTACCTAGGGCCTACCTTAGGGGTGTCTTACATGTAAGAAAAGGTAAGGTTTAGGCCAGGCAAGTGGGAACACTTGCCAAATCGAATTTACAGTTAAAACTGCACACACACACACACTGCAGTGGCAGGTCTGAGACATGAGTACAGAGCTACTAATGTGGGTCGCACAACCAGTGCTGCAGGCCCACTAGTAGCATTTGATTTACAGGCACTATACTAGGGACTTACAAGTAAATCAAATATGCCAATCATGGATAAACCAATTACATACAATTTACATGGAGAGCATGTGCACTTTAGCACTGGTTAGTAGTGGTAAAGTGCTCAGAGTTCAAAAGCCAACAGCAACAGGTCAGAAGTCTAACAGCCATGAAAGATGAAATACTAAAACGATTTAACTGGAACAGTTCCTAAATTCTCTTCATGCTCCAGTTCAGAGTTACGTGAAACATTACAGTAACCTGGTGCTTGAAAGAGCTATGGACATCTCCTGTGCTTATATAAGTGCTCAGGAGAGTAGGGATACTTGAGAAGATGGCAGTACTAAAGGGAAAGGAACCTCCACTGAAAGGGGAGGGAAAGTCATGACCCTAAAGAAAGGAGAGACAGGACCCTCCAGTAGCGGGGTACTCCTACTCTGGTTACCAGACCCCACTGTTATCATTATGGAGGTTGGGGTCACATAGCCTGGTTCTGTTCCCGGAAGCCCGAATCCAAGGAGGTAAGGGTATCTAAACCTGTACTATATGTGGAACACGAACCTGAAAGGCCATACCACTGTTGCATGAAGGACAACGGTGTTCCTCTAAAATCCCTTTTAGGACACTAGGTGCAGACAACCTATTATGAGACCTCATATCTTGAAAGTGGAACCCCCACCTTCAATAGGAACTGTATGTGTTCATGGAGACAGAAGAAACTATTATTTTCTACTAATTGTAGGCATCAATTACTCTCGATTGGAGTCCTTAATGTAGGGAACCAGGTCAAGAAAAGAACCTTTTCTAGTTTGGAGGAGAAAAAGTGGTCCACTCCTAAGGAAAGAAAGAGTAAAAATCATAAACGACATGAGAAGAGAAAGTGTTCAAGTGGATTTTGGTATGGAAAGAAGAGGACCTGTAGGAGTCAGATAGGAACTTTGACTGCACAGAGAGATGATCCTCTAGTCCCAGAAGCTTGGGCTAAAGTCATGGAGGAGGAGAGCTGGGAGGAGCCAGGCTCACAGTTTTTCAAAATAAATGGCCCATTACGTAGGAAGGGGGGGTCACAACCTATTCAACTCCTACTCCCATAGCCTTTTAGAGAAAAGGTAATGTACCTGGAACATAGTCATTTATTAGGAGGTCACTTCAGGAAGGAAAAGATGTAGAAATCCAGCCTGGAGCACTTGGCCCGGGATATTTAGTCACATTAAAAAGTACTGCAAGGAGTATGGTAAATGTCAAAAGATAAGTCAATATCAACTACCCAAGGCCTCGTCATACTCTTTACACATTATAAAAGAGCCCTTTTGAAGAGTAAGGATGGATATCATAGGCCTCCTTATTCTGACCGAAGCGGTTATCAATATGTGTTGGCCATGGTAGACTATGCAACGAGATATCCTGAGGCAGTTCCCCTCTACCAGTCTAACACAGCCAAAGCAATGATTGAGATATTCTCTCAAGTAGGTTTCCAAAATGTGAACATTACCGATCAGGGAAATCCTTTAACTTCCACACTGATGGCTCAAATATGTCAGCAAATTTAAAACTGCGGCACAGCAGCAGCGAACAGACGGCCCATAACAGCGATGGTTACAGTTTACATTTCCATCTTCTCAGTGTTCTCGTGCATAACATTTCACTGCCACATGTGACACGAGTGGCATTTTAGTTTCATCAAAAAGGAATCATGATCACGTAAAGAGGTAATCTTGCTTTTTAGGCACCTTTTTATGTAAAAGTCTGGCAATCATGCCAATGCACATGTTGGAGGTGCTCATACAAAGATGGCCCCATAATAGATTTCATCCCACTAGTGTCACAGTAGCAGTATTATCTCACAACAATAGACGCGTCCTATCTTACGTACCTGATAAGTGCCCCTGTTAGCAGAAATGAATGAGCCTGCCTGGTACATTACCAATCAGAAGCATTACAGAGAATCTTACAGCTAGTGGGCAAATAGAAAAAGAGGAACATGCATAAGAAAGTCATTTATTTCCAGCACCTTGTGCCTTTAACTTCAATTTAATTTATTTATAGCAGGGAGTACCTCCCCCTTCTACCACGGTTATTGCGGGTGAGATGACTGATCAGAGTAGTGCAGGCCTAGTATTGCCTGCAAGCCGATAACCCCTATGATAGCAATGAGGCGTCCACGCACTGAGCAAGCTTTCATATAAAGTAACCTCTGCAACTGCAGATATCTCAGCAGCAAGCCAGCTCAGCCTGTGTTTAGATTAGCAGACTGGGAACCGAGTGCACACCACAACAGTGTGTTTACTCTACATTAACATGAAGCTAAAGCAGGATGGCCACTCAGGGTGTTAGCCAGCATAAAAGGGGATCTTCAAAGGAGAGCAAAGTTGTAATAACACATCGGAGCAGGATGGCTTTTGTTCCTGTAGATAAAGTGGAGACAGAACCAGAGAGGGAAAACCCATCCCCAAACCCGTTTTTCCATGGGCATGTAACCATAACAAAGTGATGGATGGAATGCTTGAACTAATCTCAGCCACTGGCAAACACTCAGGCTGCATTCCGGTCAAGGGAGGACCCTTTGCCCTAAGTGGAAATAGTATGCCCAGACATGGGTCCCATGCTTGCAATGCCACCAGATTCAAGCTATCCTGATTTCTGAGGGGAGATACCCCAAAATCTGTCCCAGGATGCTTGTTTCTGGTCCAAGGAGGACCTGGCCTGGCAGTCAGGGCTGGATTGTTCCCATGGGGTTCAGGATCAAGACTGATTTGCATATGGTAGGTCCAAACTGGAGTGGCTTGGTGAGCAAAAAAACAATAGATTAAGCTAAGATCGCGACTGGGGGTGAATGTTTTACATTGTTTCACATTCCGTCCAGCATCTGTTCTTTTTGCATTTGTCGCCCTAAGTGGAAAGGGTATGCTCAGATGTGGGTGCCGTGCTCGCTATGCCACCGGATTCAAGCAAGCCAGGCTGATGAGGGGTGATACCCTGAAATCGGTCCCAGGATGCTTGTTTCCAGTCCAGGAAAGACCTGGCATAGCAGTTCGGGCTGGACTGTTTCCATGGGGAGCAGGGATAAGACCGATTTGCATATGGCTGGGTCCAAGCTGACAATGGACTTAGGCCCATCTCTGTGACTGGCGAATACTACTTCTGACATTAAAAGATTCTGGAATCTTCCACCGATCACGGACTCTATCTATGCTGGAGTTGTAATTTATGTCCCCTAACAACAAGAATGAAAGAACTTGACCTCGGTTTGAGAAACCGGCCTTATCATCTTAAGAACATCGATATAATGATGAGAAAAATAAAAGTCAGCGAGCACTAGTCAGCAATTAGAGCACTATGTGCTATTCTTTAGGTAGCAGACACCAGTTGCTGCCCCAATCACCTCCATTTACAGCGCATTCTACCTTGGATGCAACATTCATTCGCTATAGCATTCATGATGCTCTTGGAGCAGAAGTAACAAGCCATTACAGTTGGTCTTCCATGAAGCGTTTGTCACAAGCAAAAGCAGAAAGAAGGTGCTACTAAGAAGGCAGCATTGACCGGTCATAGATTGTGTTTGTGCTGCACCAGGCATAGAAATAACTATGCAGAGAGGTGTGTCATTATGCTGGAGTCACGGGGCACTAGTTACCAGCTATAAGAGGGGTCTCCAACGAGTACCTTGTGAGCTACTGGTAGCTCGCCAGCACCCTCAAAGTAGCTATCAGAGGTGAAGCCAAGCCCAGTGTCTCTTTGACAGAATCTGTGCTCTGTTAATTTCAATACTCTTAGAGTGGTAGCCAGCCAATCCAATGGACAAGCCTCATAATAGCACTCAAGCACACACTATGGGCCTGATTTAGAGTTTGGCAGGTGGGTTACTTCTTCACAAAAGTGACAGATATGCCATCCGCTGTATTACGAAGTCCATAGGACATATTGTAACCATAATACGGCAAACAGGATATCTGTCACGTTTGTGACAGAGTTACCCCGGCCCCCAAACTCTAAATCAGGCCTTTTTGTCAGCCTATGCGGTCTGTCACATGACCATCTGCATTCCCTCTCAATCTAGCTGAGTCACAAGGAGATTTGCCATGTCGTAGTCTCTGCTCTATTTGTTGCACCATGTGTGTGAGCAAAGGACCATAAAAGAAGATTGCTAGCAGTAGCCTGAGCCTAAGTTGACCCATTAAAGTCTCTAACTGGAAGAGCCAAAGTGAAAATGTGTTAGTTGGGTACACAGTCAGCCCAAATGTTGAGGATAGCATGGTATGGATCCAGAACAGAGGAAAATAAGAGCCCCATGTGCATTCATTTATGTGACAATATGTCCCTTCCTAAAAAATACTGTTGCTCCTTAGACACTATTCATGGCTCAAGGAACACCAAATGTGTGTTGCGCTCCTATCGAAAGGCTTTCATCTCTGGCACAGTTGTATCTGTTCATGGCATAAAAATGCCAGTTGAATAATATTGGTCATCATTTACTACTTTGGATATTCTTGATCTAGTTGTGGCCTATTGGCAGCCATCCTTGACCTAGTAACAGTATGACTAGCCCACTGTAAGCCATCCTTGACATACTGATGGCTGCCTCTCACATAATAATGTCCATGACTGATATATAGTGGGCATCCTGGTTGTTATGGTGTCCAGCTTTGGCATGATGGTGGTCCTGATATAACAGCAGGCATTTTGGCAAAATACAGGCATTCTTTTTTGTTAAATCATATTTTTCCTAGGGTTTATGCTTTACAAGATCAAAAATCTTTTCACCCAGCATGAAGGGGTGGAGAAACTTCAAAACATCATAGTTTAAAATGACAGTTTGATCACATGGGTCATTTGAGGAAAACTCCAGGCTGGAATGAAGTTAAAGGGTTTTATTATAAGCTCAGACCCAAAATCATGTAGACAATTCTCAAAACAAAGTTATAAAGATACAGAATCACCAGGGGTTGACCAAAGTGACAGAAAAGGCTCAAACAAACTAACATCAAAAGGACTAAACATTCAATAAAAGCAATACAAAACATCAGAAGGATAATGTGATGTACAGAAAACAAGTGCTATTCAGTTCTTTTAAGCATTCACCTAAGTTTCCTAGCTAAGGCAAAGGAAAACCCTACAGATTAGCAAGTCAAAAGTTAAGATGTGCTGGTCTAAACACATGTGGACAAAATGTTAAAAGAAAATGGAAAGACAAAGAATTTGGAAAAATTACATCTGAGGCAAAAGGTGGCTAACCAAAGTTGACAAAAAGTAGGTAAAAAGGGAAAGCGTCATCATGTCAGAAGCTCGATCAAAAGGCTTCTTCTTTGGGTCAGGTGAAAGGTTCTAAGGGCCAGATGTAGCAAAAAAATATTTTGCGAGTTGCAATTTGCGAGTCCATAGGACCACTGCCTGCTCTGAAAAAATATTTTTATTGGCATTCACAAAGGGAAAGGGGTCCCATGGGGACCCCATCCCTTTTGCAAATGAGTTACCATCCACTTCAAGTGGATGGTAACTGCGAGTTGGTTTGCGACCGCATTCGCGGTCCCAAAGCAACTCTGCATGGCGATGCGGTCGCAAATAGAAAGGGAACACCCCTTCCTATTTGCGTGTCGCAGCCTCAAATTGCGAGTCAGTACCGACTCGCAATTTGCGGTTGTGCATTGCGTTAGGCCTTTTGCGCCTCGTAAACTGCGTTTTTCGCAGTTTGCGAGGCGCAAAAGGCTTGCTACATCTGGCCCCAAGTCTCAGTAAAGCATTGTAATAAAGGGTAAGGATAGAGTGGTTTGTACCTCTTGGAGTCCAAGGGATCTAGCATGAAGAGTGGACCAAAGAAGGGTGAGGAGCAGAATGTTGCTAGTCCATATGTGAAACGGTGTATTAAAGTTCATGGTGAAAGATGATTCAGTCATGCATCACTGCATATACACAAAAGGTGTAATTGTCCAATCATAGTCAATCATGCAACATGGAACTTAAACATCAGTGAAGATTCCCAATAACATCATGTGGTAGGCAACCATCTTAGCTCATCTGTATGGGTTGAAACAATTATATATATAGGCCCTCATTCCAACCCTGGCGGTTTGAAACCGCCAGGGCGGAGGGCAGCGGAAGCACCGCCAACAGGCTGGCGGTGCTTCCTGGGCTATTCTGACCGCGGCGGTAAAGCCGCGGTCAGAAAAGGGGAACCAGCGGTTTCCCGCCGGTTTACCCCTGGCCCAGGGAATCCTCCATAGCGGCGCTGCTTGCAGCGCCGCCATGGGGATTCCGACCCCCTTCCCGCCAGCCTGTTTCTGGCGGTTTTCACCGCCAGAACCAGGATGGCGGGAATGGGTGTCGTGGGGCCCCCTAACAGGGGCCCACAAAGATTTTCACTGTCTGCTTAGCAGACAGTGAAAATCGCGACGGGTGCCACTGCACCCGTCGCACCCCTGCAACTCCGCCGGCTCCATTCTGAGCCGGCTTCATGGTTGCAGGGGCTTTCCCGCTGGGCTGGCGGGCGCTCTTTTGGAGGGCGCCCGCCGGCCCAGCGGGAAAGTTGGAATGGCCGCCGCGGTCTTTTGACCGCGGTGCGGTCATTCGGCGGTGACCGCATGGCGGGCAGCGACCGCCGCCCGCCGTGGTCAGAATGACCGCCATAGTCTGGTTCCACAGTTCCTGTGTAAAACAATAGAGCATCCATTACCAAGCTAGCGTTTCATGAAAACAAAGTCTGAAAGAAAAGGTTCACTTTACCAAGAATGAAAAAACATTTTTCTACATATTCAGAAAACCGGGCCTTGCAGGCCTCGCTTAGACTAAGTGAAATGAATTAAAATGGCACATTCATTTATGCAAAATAAGGCACATGTAGCATTCAAAATTATAAATTTAACATTAATAAACTTTGTCAGATTTTTTATGTTACAGTAGATTTAAAATGAAATAACTCTGTTAATACATTGCTTTAACTATAGTGCAGAACTGCAGTCTTTGACTTTTGCATGTAACATTTAAAACTTTACTTTCCTGAAATCTATTGTTTTTTTAGTGCAAACTAATAATTAACACCACAAAGTATTACATAGAATGGAATTAATTGATTAAACATGAAGTGTAAAGGCTATACCACCACACTTTAATTCACTATTTTACAGTGAATGCACATTAATTTAGGCTTTCAATGCACCTTTTTACAACAAATGTATTAGTACTTCAGTTAACAAAGTGCATAGATTGTTACACATAGATGATTGATGTGACGTCAGGGGTAACACTAAACTTTCTGCTACATCAGTATTATGGTGTGCGTCCAAGGCCTATGGTTGAAATACCTGGGCATTTGAAGCAGAATCTGTCCAAGTAAGGCAAATTGTGAGTACTTGAAAATTACAAGCTAATGTTTGGGGACTTTGTATTTTCTAAAAATGAAAATTGCTATTTTAAAGCCAAACATTCTGTTTTTTTCAGAAAAGGTTTTTCTTCTGCGAAACTGAGGTTGTTTGCCCAAAATGTAAAGTGGGAGACAAATATGTGTATTTTTCGAAATTGATATGCTGATGAAGACAAAAGGTTGCATTGTGATGATTTCAATGTCACTTCATTATTAGGTGGAGGAATTCAACAATGATAAGCATTTTCCTAGCATTTTTCTGGAAAGCTTGGGTGGTCACTACTGATAATCCTGCTTATGGTGTTCATAGTGTAACATTAACACGTGGTCATGTTTTACAGTGATAAAATCTGTTAGTAGCTCGGGGGACTTTCCTTGAGCAGAAGTAGCTCTCACCACAGATAAGTTTGGAGACCTCTGATGTAACATTGCAATCTCTACTGGCTGCAGTAGTAAGCAATACAACATCAAGGTTAATGAGCGGGTCTGAGGGCCTAACCAACCAGGTGGATATACAAAATAACCAGCAAGACCTAAACCCTGTCACCTGTACCTTTACAAACCAACCAAACAAACGCCTGCCCTCAGGTCCCACTTGCAAGTCCACAACACCCCTTCAAGACATACAGGTTGTATCCCACCAGGAAGACCTCTAGAACCAACTACCTAGACCTGAGGCACGAATCAGGTGCCCGCTGGACCCACAATGTGGAATGTAACACTCACCAGGCAGAACTAATGACTCACCATCTGTTCCTCAAAATCTACAAGCAAAACGTTAGCATAGATATAAGAACCCCAGGTCCTTTCCTGAAAGAACTCTGCCCTAATACCTATTCAAAGGTTTTTTAAGACTATTACTTTAAGAGCATTTTGATCCTCATCACTATTCCGATAAAAGTTTGCATATTGCCAAGTATGCTTCTGCCGGTTTGTATAGAGCAGAGCACATTGAATTAATTGTATCTTCACTTGTACAATATCACAGTGTCTCCTTTCAAGCAGTTCTGCCTTTTTCCACGTTACCAAATAGCTATTAGTAGCTTTGTGTTCTCCGTTTCAGGGTGCTTAATGTATTAGGCATGGAGAGAAAATTGAAAGTATTGAGTCAGACAGAAGGTCAGCCTTTTGTACTGTACAAAGAGAGAAAGGGAATATTGAGCAAGATGTAGAAATATACCAACTCACAGTCTTTGTGACTGCAAGAGTACACGTTGCACTGTACAAAATCCATTTGCAAGTCAGAAAATTCTTTCCAACTTGCAAAATGGCTTTTGTAATTTAACTTGCAATTAGTAGGGTGTGAGAAAGGGGCATTCCCATATTATTTGTGACTAGCAATACTTTATTTCAATTATTTGCCACACCAATTGTGGTCACAAACAATTAAAAGGTTACTAATGCAATGTGGGGTCGTAACCAATTAGCAAATTGAAAGCTGTCCAGGTGAGACAGCATTACCTTTGTGAATGATGATAGGAGAACTCATTGGAGCAAATAGTGGCCCGTGGGACCAAGCTCCCCAGAGCGTCATTTGTTCAAGTGAATATGATTTGACAATTTTTTTTAAAATAATGTTCACAATTAAGGAATGTGAATGAAGGGATAAAGGTCTGCTGTCCCTTGCTGGTCTTCATCCCTACATTTAGAGACATTCACAAGGGGTTGCAAAATGACTGCAATCTCATAAATATAAAAAGGGCATAAGGCTTTGGAACCTTCTGTGAATGTACGTTTTTTGATGTGATTTAGTATTAGAGCATTCAAATCACAAAAACAAGACCCAGATTACAATCCAGTATGCGAAAAATACCACCTATTTCTTGTCCCAAATGCTGACTCCAACACTTCTAAGCTATGGCATTAGACCTGGACACAATACTCCAGATTGTCCCCTTAACATGAGTTGCAGTAATCCAATGAAGACACTGAGACCTCCTCATAAAATAGAGCTTAATCCATTTGGCAA
Organism: Pleurodeles waltl; assembly: GCF_031143425.1. Lineage (NCBI taxonomy): Eukaryota > Metazoa > Chordata > Amphibia > Caudata > Salamandridae > Pleurodeles > Pleurodeles waltl. Next base: position 463,016,225 of record NC_090442.1, read on the forward strand.
TGCTTCACATGCCACCAACAGAACTAAAAGCCAGGTATGGACAAAAACTAGCACAATAGTGCAGTTGTTGCTTCCATAGGTAATAACAATATTTCAGATGTTTCTAACTCTTAATGCCTCAACACTCCAGATGTGACTTTGGACACCTGACACAGTACTCAAGTGTGACCTGTAGAACTGGACATAGAATTCCCGATTTTAGATGTAGAACTCCATACAGTCCTCTAGATGAGGCCTCCAGATCAGGACAGTAAAATGAGGACTGCACAACTGTACACCTTTCAGATACGTTCTAGAAAACTGAGCATAATACTCCATGTAATGCTTCACCAGTGATTAGTAGACTTTTGACTGGTAATATAACTCCCAACTTCAGCACCTCTGCATTGCTCTTGGCCTCACTGTGGCCTTGTCATGTTGTTTGCCCATTTTGAAGACATCCAGTTGGAGAGCTACAAAATTCTCTAAGACAAGGGAAACTTGCTCTGCTTTTTGCACCTGTGCTGTAACAAAGGATGGCCCTAGGCTAGCTGGTATTACCTGGTGCGCTACTGAAAACATGTAATAGGTGCCCGCTTCCTTTTGCCCTTGCTCCCCAGTAGCAAATATAGGCTAATATTTTTTCTCCTTTCGCTTGAACCTTTTTCACTTGTATGTGGCACCCACTTTACTTGGTGACTTAGGCTACCACTCAATTTACCTCTCTAGCTACAAATGTAGTTCCTGAATATAACTATTATGTGTATTAGTGCTATCATCTCTGCTATAGCCATTCTTTGTCAGTGAGGAGCCAGTGCACAGGGAGCTGAAGGAACAATGTCTCTGATGCTGGTTCCTCTTACTTCCAGTTTGCAGTTATCTGGTGGTACCTGGGAAAATGGCGTGTGTGCGTTGTCAGGCATGCTCATAGCGGCTTCATCCTGTGTGTGCACAGTTCTGAAACTGAGCCTTTCTTGTCACTCACATCCCTGAGGCTATAAAGGAGCCAAAATCAAGGAGCCAATTCTCTTCACATAAAGCAGTTCCAGTTCAAAGTGGCTAGTGGTAAATGAAAGGAGGGTAAAAAGAGGGCAAGTATCTGGTAAATGCACCTGAGAGGTAAAGTGTAGCTGGTGATCGTGCAGGGTGTCTAATACAGACCTGTGCTTCTTCCTGCTGCTCACTCCCTGTTTCATCTTATACCTCAAATAATTATTCTGCTGAGAGAGGTGACTTGTTTTCCTCACATTTTTCTGCTTCCCTTGCTGTTTTGATTTGACACTAAGCTATTTAAGTTCCTCCAGAGGTTGTCCTGCCAATATGTTTCCGCACATCCCTGTTAGACTACAGCCAATACTACTGGCCAATGAGAAACCTTTGTTGGGCACTTGGATATTAGACAGATTAAAACACAGGGTATGGAAGATGGCTAGGAAGCCCATCTTCTTTGTTTTGGTCTGTGGCCTTTGTTCAGGTGTCATATTCCAGAAGGTGCAACAGTCAGACATGGTTGCTGAGCATGGCTTTGGTTAAAACATCTATGATGCTCTAGTCACATTAAGTCAGAAACTGCATATCTTACATGACTAGCACACCTCACAACGCAGAAGAGGGTTGTGAGAAATTGGGTTGTTGGTTGAATGGGTGTGAGCCCTGATCAAGCAGCAACCACAATTATATGGCAGGACTGGAGGATCAGATTATTCTTTTGCTCTCTTTACCACTCCAAAACAGCAGCTAATGAGAACACAGAAATATATATAAACAAGCTACATAACCCAAAAAGCTTTGAGCCGTGCCCAACATATGTTGCACCAATAATATCCATTCCATATCCACAAAACAGTGAGACACCATCTTGACTGCCTCTTTCTTTGCTGCGTCAAAATCAAGATAAGTGCCTCACTGTTTATTGATTTGCTATAGTTATGTGTGAATTTGCATTTTTTTGTGCAATTATTATTATTTATTCTTGTTGTGCTTGTATTATATCTTTGTTTCAGTTGAACTTCGCACTTATTGCATTAATGGTTTGCAACTGCCTTTTTTGGCAGCTCGCTTTGTTTTCTTTCTTTCCTCAGGCATGTTTTACTACTCCTCACTTTACCAGGACAGCTCCCAAGCTGGCTTCTTCCCCTCCAGATCCAGGGGTTTTGAGGCTGTTACAACAAAGGTATCAACCAAGGTGGCGAGGCCTTCAATTCCCAAGCTACAGGTAATTCTTTTTCCTTTTTCTGGCTTTCCTTTGGTGGTGGCAGGCATCACTACTTTGTTCACAATTGTGGCTAAATTTCATCAGACTCTCGGGTTCTACACACTGTCCAAGGCTATTGTATAGAACTTTCTTGGACCCTGGTTCATCCCTGCCCGCCTTCTCTCTCCATTTTTCCCTACAAGATATACGTTTTATAGATTCAGGAACATCTGCCAAAACAGGCCATCACTCTTTCTTGGCCTCATCGCTATGGCTTCTGCAACAATATATTTCTGGTCCAAAAGAAAGGTGGGTGTCAGAGACTAGTGCTCAATCTGAAAAGTTCAATCAATGGGTGGTTTTCAACCACTTCAAAATGAAAGGTATTCACCTCCTTCTAGATTTGGTCCAAGAAAAGGACTGGATGCTGCCTCTGGATCTAAACTATGCCTACCTCATAATTCCTATCTGCCCTCCCTTCAGGCGGTTTCTTCAATTCCAATGGCAGAACCAATGGTTCAAGTACCTGACTCTTCCGTTCGGGCTGTCTTCAGCCCCTTGGGTGTTCACAAAACACCTGTGGTTGAAAAGTTGAGGGAAATGGGCATTCAAATTATTGTATACATCAACTATATGATTCTGTTGGGACAGGAGAAGGACAAGCTCCTCATACCTCTGTCCTGGACAACATCACTTCTTCATCAATTGGAATTTGTCATCAATATCAAAAAGTTGGTCATGGAGCCTGCCCAAGAGCTGGAATTCCACAGCTTCCAATTTGACCCAATCAAGGCTCAAATTCAATGATGAAATCCATCAAAAGAGAACTAAAAGTGGTTCTGTGCAAACAGATGGTATAGTTGAGATTCTGAGCTCAAATTGGGGGTCTGTTAGCTTCTTCTATTCACGCAATTTTCCCAAGCCCAATAAAATACTGAGCCCTTCAGAGATTGGAAATCCACCATCTTCAACAAGGTTTCACCAACGACTGTCAAGTCCCGCTTTCTTCAGAGGCAAAAGCAGAACTCAGCTAGTGGTTTCAACACATGGAAGCATGGAACAACAGAGCCATTTTCAGGGCAGTTCTGGACATTGTCATCAAATCTGATACCGGTTATTGGGGCTGGGTCACATAGTGAAGGGAGTTTTCTGCCAGAGGTTGGTGGTGTCCAGAAGAACTCAGTCTGCACATAAACTGCTTGGAACTCCTTGAAGGATCCTTTGCGATCAAATCCTTTTTCCCCAATAAGAGCAATTGTTGCATCCTCCTCCTGAAAGACAATGTATCCACAGTCAGGTACATCAACAGACTGGGGGGTACCAGATCGTGCCTTTTGGAGTACAGCGCTGAGGATATTTAGCACTTCTGCCTTCATCAGAAGATCACTGTGGTGATGGAATACCTTTTAGGGAAGGACAACATTGTGGCAGATAGGAATTTCAGGTCTTTGGTGGATTACAGCGACTGGAAACTCCATCCTGGAGTCTTTCAGTTGATCCTTCAGGTCATGGGCCCTTGTCAGGTGGACCTCCTAGCATCCAGACTGAACTGCCAGTTGAAAGATTTCTACAGCTGTTGGCTGGATCTAGTGGCACTGCAGTGGATGCATTTGTTCAGGACTTCGCCCATTTGCAATTATTCCTAGGGCTCAGGTCTGAAAGCAACGAGTGACACTGCTTTTGATGACCCCCATCTGGAAGACCCAATCTTGGTTCCTGGCCCTTCTGGAGATGTCTACCAGTCTTCCCCTCCTTCTCCCAATATTGACGGATCTCCTGTCAGACCCAGTGGGCCTTTCTCACCCTCTTCTTCTTCAAGCCCAATTGGTTCTCGTGGCCTGGAAAACATCGGGAGACATGGACAAATTGACGGAATTTCAGCAGATGCTGCCAGCTTTACTTAAATAGTTTTTGCTCCATCCACCAACAAATTATATTCTTCTGCATGGAAGAAGTGGGTGGGTTGGTGCCTTCAACAGGATGTGGATCCCTTGGGCTCAGACCTGAAAGATACTCTGAATTTCCTTTCTGGGTGTGCTTCTTCTAGATTATGTCACAGGTCAATAAATACCTTTAGATCTGCCTTGTCTACCGGTCATGACCACATAGGCGGTAAACCGAGGGGTATGCATCCTTTAATATGCAAATTATTCAAGGGTATTAGAGTTGCTAACCCCCAAAACCCAGGTATGCTCAACAGGTATGCACAGGTATGAATTGTGTTTTATCCCTATTTCAGAATTAGCTGAATAATGCAGAGTTATCCATTGAACAGATTTCAGCTAAATTGATGATGCTACTTTGCCTAATCTCCTGTAGGAGAGTATAGGATGTGAGAGCGTTGGACCTAGTAGGTAGGTTATGTTCTCCTGAAGGTGATTCTTTTGTTATATCTAAACGGACAAACGCTATGACAAAAAGTATTGAATATCCAGTTTTGCCCATAATGAGAAATTATGTGTTGTTAAATGTTTGAAAACATATGAAGACCATGCAGTGGCTTGTTGTGCAGATCACTATAGACCTTTGCTTTTGACTCTTTAAAAACCCTATTAGCCAGTGTCTGCTGTGACCTTGACTCCTTAGGACTGTTGGGTCATGGCAGAGGCTGATATTAATGGTTCTAGTTATGGAGCTTATTCAGGTAGTGGGACCATGGAACCAAAGCCTTTATGCTGGGTAATAGGTTGGAAGGTATTTTACATGCAGCTGATTGGTCATCAGACTCTGGGGGTCATTTTGACCTTGGCGGTCTTTTTCCAAGACCGTGAGGGACCACCGTGCGGAAGATCGCCAGTGGTGGCGGCTTGCCGCTCAGCCTATTATGACCGCTGGCAGCTCTCCGTCCTTTTACGGACGGAGAGCCGCAAACAGCCATACTGGCGGGAGGCGGGGAAGTGGAGGTTGCTCCACCTCCACCCCAACAGAACACCGCCCAGCGAATCACGTCCTGTGATTCGCCATGGCGGTGTTCTGTTGACGGTGTGGTGTCGGAGGAGCAGCCCCCATGGCTCCCGTCCCCTCCCAGAGGATCGTCGGACCAGGTAAGTCGATCGTCCGTGAGGGGTGGGGGGTGGGGGTTGTGTGTTGTGTGCGTGCATGGGGGTGTGCATGTGTGTATGTAGAGGGGGTGTGTGAGTGCGTGTATGCTTACGAGGGTGTTTGTGTTTGGGAATGAGTGCGTGTATGTCTGTAGGTATGTCTGTATGGATGTGTGCATGTATGTTTGAATGTGGGTGTGCATGTCTGACTGTGTGTGTGGATGTTAGCATGTATGTCGGTGTGTGTGCGTGTATGTGTGTTGGTGGTGCCTGTGTGCGTGTTGTGTGTGTATGAATGATGTTATGTTGGGGGTCGGGGTGGGTAGGGGGGTCCTGCCACCTTTGGGGGGTGGCAGGGGTGGTGGGGGTGTAGGGGAGGGAGTCGGGGTGGTGTGTGGGGGTGATAGAGACCCCTATCAGTGGCAGGGAAGGAATTCCCTGGCACTGATAGTGCTCACCGCCATGGATTTCATGGCGGTTTCAAACCGCATGAAATCCATGGCGGTCAGCAGGGTCCAAATACCGCCGGCGGTATAGTGACGCCCGCCGGGCTGGAGACCCAGGTCTCCAGCCCAGCAGTCGTCTCTGCACTGGCGGGCGGAACGGAGAAGCGGCGGATGACCATGGCGGTAACCGCCATGGTCATAATACAAAAAAAAAGACCGCAAGCCTGTTGGGGGTCTTACTGCCGCTTCTCCGCCTTCCGCCAGGGTCATAATGACCCCCTCTGTGTTTAAAGCATTTTATTACAAACCAATTGCGCATGCATCCTCTGTTGAGAGGAATCAGATGTGAACCAAAATAATCCGAGCCTTCGGTCCTGCAATGGAATAGAACGTTTTCTAGCATTTGCAACAAGAATTTTAGATTCTACTAAGGACATGGAGGCGAGGATTGTCCCACCCGTTTGGGACAATTTTTATGTATCTTGATGTTGTTTATTACCCACCCTTTGCTACTGTTCATTTGAATCAAGGTTCATACCAGATATTTTGATTTCAGGATCTGATCTGAAGCAACAATGAGACGTTTTGGAACACAAGTTTGCTGGTGATACCGGCTGGCCGCTGTAGTTTATGGAGAAGATTCAGTTGATTTCAGCTTCCCTTGTTATAAGGATATCCTGTGTTAGATGCGGACTTAAGAACATGCAAAGGAAGAGGCAATCAAGATAGTGTCTCACTATTTTATGGATATTAAATGGATATGGTTGGTGCACTATATGTTGGGGCGTGGTTCAAAGCCTTTTGGGGTATATAGTTTGTTTAGATAGTTTTTCTGTGTTTTCATTGGCTGCTGCAGAGTAGTAAAGAGAGAGAAAGCATAATCCTCGCCTCCCTAATACAATCTAAAATTATTGTCACAAATGCTAGAACATTTTCTATTCTTGTCAGAGTAAGGCACAAGCAAACCCCAAATTAACCTGTGCTTACTCTTTGGTTGCTTAGCATAGAGCACTCAGGCTTAAGTTAAAGGCACTGTGTATTTGTGTTACTTACAGAGGGCATTCAGACTGAAGATACTGAAGTGCTAGATGAATAAGAGAGGTTGGTGCGATCCAAAAGAACTACAGTGAAAACAGCCAGGTATTTAGTTGCTTTTGAAACAATACAAGGGGTGTAATACCCCTAATTTTAGCTGGTAGCGTGTTCCATAACTTAACAGCTGCCACTGACTCAAGTTACTGACTTCTCTCATGGAGGTTTGGAACCTATCTGCTATAATGTGTACATTGTCTCGGAAGGAGACAATAATTTGGTTATTGTCAGCATACGAGGACACCTGGAAATTGAAAGATCAAACCAATTTGGCCTGGGGGGGGCGCATACAAATTGAAAAGGGTCAGACTAAGAGATGACATCTAAGGAACTCCACAGGGGAGCTGAAATGGAGCTGAGCTAAATTTCCCAAACCTAACTGTCAATGTTCTTTCTTGGAGGAATGTCTCCAGGATGCTCAAAGCCGAATCCCTCTGACCTGCCTTATATAAATGTTGTGCCATTATCTGGGGCGAGATGGTGTCAAAAGCTGTGATAAATCTAGTAAAATTAGAATAGTGCCACCTCCCTGATCTACCTGCTTTCTAATGGAATCTGTAGTGGCAATCAGGGCGGACTCCAAGCTGTGGTTTTCCGGGGTCTGCGTTGGGAGGGATCCAGACAGTTATGCACTAGCAAGAAAGTGGCAAGCTCTTGGTTGATGTGTTTCTCCGAAATCCTGGCAAGTATAGGCAGGAGGGCAATGGGACGTAAGTTTTTGAGATCGCCTGGGTCCCCTCCTGTTTTTTTTTTTTTTTTTTTGATCGGCCTAACAATGGTCTCTTTCCAAGTAACCAGGAACACACCTGATTTCAGCACCTCTGCATACATCATTTCCAATGGCACTGCAATTGTCACGACCTACTCGAAGTCTGTGTCTGTGACCCACAGGAAGTGTGGCGGGATTCTTGTTCTTGTACGTTTTGCCTTGGCCCAAATAGGGGCAACCCTTTCTGGTAGCCACGGTGCTGCTGACGGAGAGAACACCAAAGGCAGTTCGTGCCATCCAGAAGGAGTCCCCGAGGGAAAAAAACAAAAGGGAACCCCTGAAACAAAACAAAAGTAAAAGAAAATCAAAACAAAAAGGAAAAGGAAAAAAAATGACCAGGAAAAAGCTGGAACAAAATCAAAGTATCGATATCTGACACAGAGGAACAGGAGTGAAGACCACCACCAAACAGGAAGTGTGGCAGCGCAAAGAGAAAAAGAAACACACACCTTATGTACCCCAGGAACAGGAAGTGACCGACACGAAGTAAAAGGTGCCGTATTGAATTGGGATCAAGTCTTAGAATGCTATAGAAAAAACACCATGGTAAATAGGGAACCAGTGCATGCAGGGAAAAAGGAAAGCATGCTGGGAAAAGAGAAAGAAACATGGGTAAAAAAGTAAGTATAAAAGTAGCATAAACAAGAACGACAGAAGAGAAGAATAAAAGAGGTGAGTGGGGGAAACAGGATTTAATTGGGGAGCGCCGCACCAAAGGAAAAACGAGGCCCCATGCCCAATTTGGGGCCTCGACAAATGTAAGAAATGCTCGGGCGCGGTGTGTCCAGCTGCCGCGTGCTGCGTCCCGAGCGGAACATTCAGCTTGCGGAGCGGCACGCTGCGCGACAGCAATAGGTTCATCATCAGAGGTACAGATTTTCTGTGATAAAGTAGCTGAGTTCTTTAGAGACAAAATCCTTAAGATTTAGTTAGTGGAGCGGTTGTGGGCCCAACCGTGGCAAATTTTGCACCTCTGATGACTAATAAAATCAAGTCCTTTTACACTTGGGGTTCCCTTTGGGGACAGGACAATTCACAACTCCATCTTGTGTACTTTGTGTTGTGGGTTTTACACGCAGAGCTCATGTCATCTTTCCCTTGTGTCACCTTCCTTTCTTGAGCACTCCATAGCCTCCTCCCTGAAAGCTTGAACCATTGCTTTTGCACCTGCAGATTTATCATGTGTCTTTTATGCAAGTAACACTATCCGCTGTGACCCACTGAACTGTACCATCATGCACTTGGTGTTCAGATACACTTGTTAATTGTTTCCAACTGCCATTTACACGTGCCACCTGCAAGGCCTCATATCCATTGTCTGTAAAACATGATTCTCTACAGGTTCATTGGAATATTCAATGCTTCCATGTGGGACACGTGCCATCTGGAACAATATCTTCCTATCAGCATAAATACCCCATATGAACCTGCATCTGCACTTGGGCCTCGTTCCAGTCTTGCAAAAGCATCGTCTCTGCACTCATCTCTTGAGTCGCCCAGAACTTCCATTGCTCTAGTCTTCCAAGCCTTCCTGATGATTCTGTGATCCTGGCTTCTGCAATGCTTTTAGTGTCTTCATTCATGATCTATGATGTTTGTCCTCTTGAGCTCCTTACACCACAGCCTCCTGTCTTTTTCAGATTCCAGTTAAAGTGCTAGGCAAGGCTAAGTAATTTACTCTCAGGTTAGTGCTCACCATTCAATAGTTTAGTAGATAATTCCAAGACTGATTTTCATAAAGGCGTGAGCTTGTCTTTGGATATTGGACATTGTTGAAGTATTAACCCCTTAAGGCCCAGCACTCTGGATTCTTTTCGTTGCAGTGCTCCAAAACTTTATTATAACAAAACTGAAAGTTTTGCTAGTGTGTTTCTTGACAAATTGTATCTAGTATTTTAGGAGTAACTTCTAGAGCTTGAAGTTGTATCTGGGTTTGGATCTGAACCTTGTATGGTATGGAGTGCCAAAAAACTCCAGTTTATTCTTGAAATGATGCCTGCTCTTTCTCATGCAATATTTATGAAGAAGTCTGTAAGTGTACATTATCGTGTAAGCAACTGCAAGATCATTTTGAGTTGAGGACTGAGGACAGGTGAGTAATGTTCCTTCTTTTTGTTTTAGTACTCCACACCTGCATTAAATATACGAAGGTCCAGGGAGTCCAGATTCTACTAAGTGGTGTGCAAAACGGCAGAGCGATGCCCCCAGGGATGCAAGTTCATCTTTTCTTTTTGTATTCTCATCTGTGGGGGAAGTTGATGGAGCTAGATTTTTGTTACTTGTTTTATTAAGCTGCCCCAGCTGGGATTGGAGGTCCAGCGTCATTTCCGTGTTTGGAATTAGGTGAGTGCATGACAGGACACAGCAAGTGAGGCTGTGTCTAGCTCCTCCCTCCCATCCTGCTCAGGATGGCCCATCATATCACACCTAATCTCCCATTGTGTGCGGGCTGTTTAGGAGGAATAAACAAAGCCCATCTGCCAATTACACCCAATCAGGTGACCATAGGCAGGCTGCAGACACCAAGGCCCTCATTCTGACCCTGGCGGTCGGTGATAAAGCGGCGGCCAAGCCGCCAACAGGCCGGCGGTCTAAAATATGCAATTCTGACCCTGGCGGGAACCGCCAACACAGCCCGCCAACTTTACACTCCGCCCGCCACAGCGGTACAAACAAACAGCGCGGCGGTTCCCGCCAACAGCCAGGCGGCAGACAATGTACCGCCCACCCTATTACGACCCACCAATCTGCCACCTTTTCCGGGGCGGGAGCACCGCCGATAAGAACACAGCGGAAACAGACTACGAACGGGAAAACGCTCACCTCTACGCACTCCATGCGAGATTCCGGCAGTATGGAACCAGAGTTGCAGGTCATCCCCGCACTCCTATTCCTGCTCATATACCAGGAGCACGCCCGGCGGCGCGGAAGACATCGGTGAGTACTGCACCTACGACACAGGGGAGGGAAAAGATTACCGGCACACACCCACCCACCCACACCCACTACAACACACACATCAATGCATTCCCACAGATCACTGTCACAACCCACAAACCACCCCCCTCCGAAATAATGCAAAGACCAAAAGAAGAGATCATAAACGGGCAGATATATTGAAATATGTACACCAGTAATCCCAATAAATAAATAAACTATGTACAAAATATATACAGCTACTAAATGTAGTCCAACCACTGTCCGTGGATCACAGGGGTCCTGTGCAAAGGGGCAAGGCCCAGTCCCACGACAAGAACTCCACGGAGAGAACACTGCAGGGGCATCAGAAAGAAAATAGGACAGGCACCTCAGGGGGAAGGGAAGGGGGGGCACCTCAGCCACTTGAGTACACGACGCCAGATCCACGAGGGGACTCCATGACCACTGGCCCATCCTGGGGAGAGCAAAGCCACAGTCCAAACAGTCCATACAGTGGGTGGCCTGCCCACTGGGCCATCCTGGGGAGAGCAAAGCCACAGTCCATACAGTCCATACAGTGGGTGGCCTGCCCACTGGGCCATCCTGGGGAGAGCAAAGCCACAGTCCAAACAGTCCATACAGTGGGTGGCCTGCCCACTGGGCCATCCTGGGGAGAGCAAAGCCACAGTCCAAACAGTCCATACAGTGGGTGGCCTGCCCACTGGGCCATCCTGGGGAGAGCAAAGCCACAGTCCAAACAGTCCATACAGTGGGTGGCCTGCCCACTGGGCCATCCTGGGGAGAGCAAAGCCACAGTCCATACAGTCCATACAGTGGGTGGCCTGCCCACTGGGCCATCCTGGGGAGTGCAAAGCCACAGTCCATACAGTCCATACAGTGGGTGGCCTGCCCACTGGGCCATCCTGGGGAGAGCAAAGCCACAGTCCATACAGTCCATACAGTGGGTGGCCTGCCCACTGGGCCATCCTGGGGAGAGCAAAGCCACAGTCCATACAGTCCATACAGTGGGTGGCCTTCCCACTGGGCCATCCTGGGGAGAGCAAAGCCACAGTCCATACAGTCCATAACAGACCCCACTGCCACTGGAGGAGGCAAGTTGGCCAGAGGACATCCTGCAGCCCTGCCCGAGATAGATCCTGCCCTGCCACGTCTGCCAAAGGGCCAGCGGTTCTTGCCTTGAAGGGCCCAGTTCAGCGGTTCCTGAGACGGCGGGGCCTAGTTCAGCGGTTCTTGAGACGGCGGGGCCCAGTGGAGCGGTGCGTGAGACGGCGGGGCCCAGCGGAGCGGTTCTTGAGACGGCGGGGCCCAGCGGAGCGGTGCTTGAGACGGCGGGGCCCAGTTCAGCGGTCCTTGCCCTGAAGGGCCCAGTTAAGCGGTTCTTGAGACGTCGGGGCCCAGTTCAGCGGTTCTTGAGACGGCGGGGCCCAGGGGAGCGGTGCGTGAGACGGCGGGGCCCAGTTCAGCGGTTCTTGAGACGGCGGGGCCCAGTTCAGCGCTCCTTGCCTTGAAGGGCCCAGTTCAGCGGTTCTTGAGACGGCGGGGCCCAGCGGAGCGGTGCGTGAGACGGCGGGCCCAGTTCAGCGGTCCTTGCCCTGAAGGGCCCAGTTAAGCGGTTCTTGAGACGTCGGGGCCCAGTTCAGCGGTTCTTGAGACGGCGGGGCCCAGCGGAGCGGTGCGTGAGACGGCGGGGCCCAGTTCAGCGGTTCTTGAGACGGCGGGGCCCAGTTCAGCACTCCTTGCCTTGAAGGGCCCAGTTCAGCGGTTCTTGAGACGGCGGGGCCCAGTTCAGCGCTCCTTGCCTTGAAGGGCCCAGTTCAGCGGTTCTTGAGACGGCGGGGCCCAGTTCAGCGGTCCTTGCCCTGAAGGGCCCAGTTCAGCGGTTCTTGAGACGGCGGGGCCCAGTTCAGCGCTCCTTGCCTTGAAGGGCCCAGTTCAGCGGTTCTTGAGACGGCGGGGCCCAGTTCAGCGGTCCTTGCCCTGAAGGGCCCAGTTCAGCGGTTCTTGAGACGGCGGGGCCCAGTTCAGCGCTCCTTGCCTTGAAGGGCCCAGTTCAGCGGTTCTTGAGAAGGCGGGGCCCAGTTCAGCGGTCCTTGCCCTGAAGGGCCCAGTTCAGCGGTTCTTGAGACGGTGGCCGGTCTATGGCCAACTGCTAATTGCCTGGTGGTGCCCTCCTGGGCAGCGGGGATGGTGCTCCTTCACTGCCCACCTGGGCTGTGGGTGGTGGGGCCCTCCTGGCCAGCTGGGCTGGGTCCTCCCTGGGCAGCGGCTATGGGGGTGGTGGGCTCTCCCGGGGCAGCTGTGCCGGTTCCTCCCGGGGCAGCGGCTATGGGGGTTGTGGGCTCCTCCTGGGCAGCAGGCCTGCTGCCTGACCTCTCCGACTTGCTGCCCTTGCCCTCCTTAGTCGTGGGCCTGTGGCCCTTTCCTCCCTTTGGAGCTGTGGCTGGTGACTGTCTCTGGGTGGTGTCCGGGGGGGATGTAGAAGGCGGGCTCCTGCGGCGCCCCTTCCGCCTTCTGCTCCTCTTCCCAGGGGGTGGGCTGGCTGTCCCCTTGCTGCTGGGCGAAGATCCAGACATGGGGGCTGGCGGGCTCCAATACCCCTGCACCCTTGTCAAGGGGGCTGCAGGGCTGGTGGTGGCTGAGGTGCTCTTCTTACCCCGACGAGAAGGAGGGGGGGGCTCAGGGTCAGGAAAGAAGTTAGTAGTGGCGAGGAAGAGCTTCTTGGGACAATGGAGAGTGGTAGGTACAGAGGGAATGGGAGTGGAGGGAGAGGATGTGGTTGTAGGTGAGTCACGTTTGCTGTCTTTGGGTGCAGGTGCAGGAGGGATAGGCTGTCGAGAGGTGGATGGCTGTTGGGTGGGTGGGTGGCTGCGTTTGTGTGGTGTGGAAGAGGGGGTGACAGACACAGTGGGAGAGGACACAATGGACGTGTAAATGGCAGTGGGGGTGGTGACTGCACGTGTGCGGACTGGAGTGGAGGGTGTGCTGGTGATGGAAACACTGGCTGATGGTGAGGTGAATGGAGGTGTGAGTGTAGACGTCACAGGGAGGGAGGAGGGAGACGAGGAGGTGGGGGTCACAGAGGTGGTAGTGACTGTTGGCATGTCTGCATCGGAATGTTGCGTGTGTGAAAGTCTGCGTGATCTGTGGTGCTTATGTTTGGATGAGCTTCTCTTGGGTGTTGAGGTGTGTGCAGGCTGGTCTGATGGTGTGGGTGGGACAGGCAGAGGAACAGGAGACTGGGAGGAGGGAGTTAGTAGAGGCAGGCAGGAGACAGGGACAATGGCTGCCGTCAGTGCTGAGGCCAGAGCCTGGAACGATCGCTGATGGGCAGCCTGACCCGAATGAATGCCCTCTAGGTACGCATTGCTGCGATGAACCTCCCTCTCCACCCCCTGGATGGCATTCAAAAGGGTAGTCTGCCCAACAATGAGCGTTCGGAGGAGGTCAATGACCTCCTCACTGAGGGCAGCGGGGGTAACAGGGGCAGGGCCTGAGGTGCCTGGGGCGAAGGAGATGCCCGGCTTCCTGGCAGAGCGGGCACGGGGCGAACGCTGAGGGGCTGCTGGGAGGGCGGAGATGGTGCGCTGGGTGGCGGCTGTACCTGTAATGGCGGGGGGCACGGATGGTGCCACCCCCGCAAGGGAGCCCCCTTCCGAGGACGTGTCCGTGTCGCTGCAGGGTCCAGTCGTCCCCGTCGTGGAGCTCCCCTCGCCCTCCGTCTCACTGGTCCAGTCTGACTCTGTGGCATGGCCCTCCTGGGCCATGTGAGATGCAGCTCCCTCCTGCCCCGATGCCACTTCTCCTCCGCCTGATGATGCTGATGCACACAAGCACAGAAAGACAAACAAAAAGGGGGGGGGAGAGAGAAATAAAGGGATATTGAGTACATGGATCTCCGGTACAGTTAGCGGACATGACAGACACAGATGCCCCCTGCACTAAGTTGCGCACTTGGGGTCCGCTACGCATTCCGTGGAACATGCCCTACACGCCTAGAGTTGACAACTGCACCCATGGATGACACGGCCCAGGGATGGCTGTACTGACAAACTACTGAGGGTGGTGGCTGGGGACACAGGGGCTTACGGGGGTGCCCAGCCTACAGATATCGCCCTGGCCTAGGGGGACCCCCAGCCCTCCTCCCCCAACCAGACACCTCCACTGCGCGACAACAGAGTAGATAATGCTTGTACTCACCCCCTTGTGTCTGCTGTGCTGCCCTCACGCGCCCATCCAATTCAGGGTAGGCCACCGCCAGGATCCGGAACATCAGGGGGCTCAGTTGACGGCAGGCACCCCGCCTACGTTGGGAGGCCATCCCCAGCAGAGACTCGGCGGTCTTCTTGGTCCCGCGGCGGATGTCCTCCCACCTCTTGCGGCAGTGGGTGCCCCGTCGATGGTGGACCCCCAGGGTCCGGACTTCCTTGGCGATGGCACGCCAAATCCCGATCTTCTCATGGGCGCGGACCTATATGACACGTACAGGGAGGGAGAAATACCACGTTCAAGTTTGTCAGCATTTTCCTTTCCAGTGGCCCAACGCCCCCCATCCCCGCCAGGCCCCCCGCCATGCCCCCCGCCAGGCCCAACATGCCCCCCATCCCCACCAGGCCCCCCGCCATGCCCCCCGCCAGGCCCAACATGCCCCCCATCCCCGCCAGGCCCCCCGCCAGGACCCCCGCCAGGCCCAACATGCCCCCCATCCCCGCCAGGCCCCCCGCCAGGACCCCCGCCAGGCCCAACATGCCCCCCATCCCCGCCAGGCCCCCCGCCAGGACCCCCGCCAGGCCCAACATGCCCCCCATCCCCGCCAGGCCCCCCGCCAGGCCCCCCGCCAGGCCCAACATGCCCCCCATCCCCGCCAGGCCCCCCGCCAGGCCCAACATGCCCCCCATCCCCGCCAGGCCCCCCGCCAGGACCCCCGCCAGGCCCAACATGCCCCCCATCCCGCCAGGCCCCCCGCCAGGCCCCCAAGCCAGCCAGTGGCCCCAAATCCATATTGAATTAAACTCACTTGTTGGTCTGGAGGACCGTAGAGTAGCGCATACTGGGGGAGGACCCCATCCACAAGTTTCTCCAACTCCTCTCCAGTGAAGGCAGGGGCCCTTTCCCCAGGCGCAGCAGCCATTGTCCCTTCCAGACCGAGGTCACAGCAACACTTGCAGTATAGGTCCTCTCCTGTGAAAGTTCAAGTCGCAAGTGGATAAGTAGATACAAAATGGCGGTGACGTCCGCGGCGGTGCGTACCGCGGCGGTGCGTCCCGCCACCGCCGGCGCCCTTCGCCATTGGCTCCTGAAACCCATAGGCTTCAATGTTAACCAATGCGGCTTTGCGCCGCGGTCTTCGCCCGCCGCCCGCCGCGGTGTGCCACGCCAGCGCATTGACCTCACATCCCATTGTCACACTTCACAGGTCAGGCAGCCGCCATTTCCAGGGCCCACATGGCTCAATTTCAACTGCGTCACACAGGCCTAGGCCTTGCATAGCCACTCAGACACGCCATTCACTGCATAGAGAATCGTATACTGTGCTAGCTGTGAGTACGTACCTGTGGGTTGCTTGACTGTGTGCTCCATGTTGTCCTTCCTAGGCACCGTCCGCTGGGTTGGGCGAGGAGACGGATGAATCCTCCCGTGTACCGACCGCTGGTGGACCTGTCGACAATGGAAGAACGCCACATTATCCTGACCTACCGTCTTAACCGTGCCACTATCCATGAACTGTGTGCCCAGCTGGAGCCCGACCTGATGTCCCCCATCCGCCAACCCACAGGGATTCCCCCTCTGGTGCAGGTCATGTCAGTACTCCATTTCTTGGCAAGTGGGTCATTTCAGACAACCGTGGGAATTGCTTCTGGGATGTCTCAGCCCATGTTTTCGAAGGTGTTATCCAGAGTGTTGTCTGCCCTGATGAAATCCGTGAGGAGCTACATCATTTTCCCTGAGGTGGGCGAATTGGCTACAGTGAAGGGTGATTTCTACGCCCTTGGACATATTCCCAACGTAATTGGTGCCATTGATGGGACCCATGTGGCTTTGGTTCCCCCAAGAGACAGGGAGCAGGTGTACAGGAACAGAAAAAATTACCATTCAATGAACATCCAGGTGGTGTGTTTGGCTGACCAGTACATCTCGCATGTAAATGCCAAATTCCCAGGGTCAGTGCATGACGCCTACATCCTCAGGAATAGCAGCATCCCTTACGTGATGGAACAGCTACAGAGACACCGTGTATGGCTAGTGGGGGACTCTGGGTACCCCAACCTGTCGTGGCTACTGACCCCAGTAAGGAATCCCCGGACCAGGGCAGAGGAACGGTACAATGAGGCCCATGGGCGTACTAGGAGGGTGATCAAACGCACCTTTGGCCTCCTAAAGGCCAGGTTTCGGTGCCTGCATATGACAGGTGGATCCCTAATGTACTCACCTAAGAAGATGTGTCACATCATCGTGGCCTGCTGCATGCTTCACAACCTGGCTTTGCGCCGCCAGGTGCCTTTCCTGCAGGAGGATGGTCGAGACGGTGGTGTTGTGGCAGCGGTGGAACCTGAGGAGAGTGACGAGGAGGAAGACGACGGGGCTGAAACAGACAACAGGGACAGAATCATTGAACAGTACTTCCAATAGGACACAGGTAACATTTCAAAGATAATTTAGTAAATGTTAACTACTCTCCAGCATCTCTGCTGCCTGTCTATTTGCCCCAGTGTATGATGACTGAGTTTTGGCTTTTCCCTCCCTATTTCAGATCTGGGGTCCCCACTACGAGTCCTGTGCTTCGTTTCCCCATGGACTACAGCTTTGTGGCAGCTGTTTGTTGACTTCACCATGTACAAGGACATATTTGCACTGTCATGTCAATTACAATCTATTGAAATCACAGCCAGACTCCAGATATTTTGGTGCAAAATAGGTGTTTATTTAAGTGCTCAAAATGGGATGGGTGGTTTCAAGTGGGTGGGGGCTATGGTGAAGGAATGTCCATGGCAGAGTCCAGAGTAACAGTCACACAGGTGCATTGTCCAGAGGCCTGTGGAGAGATGGAGCATGGGCAGTTCAAGGATGGACAGGGTGACAATGTGGGACAGTGGGATGACATCAGGTGGTATCCATTGCTGGCGGGGGTCTTGACATCCTACTCTGTCTTCTTGCGAGATCTCAGGGCCCTCTTGCGGGGTGGTTCTTCTCCTGCAGGAGGTGGGGTTCTGGTGGGCTGCTGCTGTGCGGGGGCCTCCTGTCCACTAGCGCCGGCGGAGGTGGTTGGCTGTTCTTGGTCCAGGCTAGTGGCAGGGGCCCTTGGGTGTTGTTCAGTGTCCGCCCTGTTGTTGACGAGGTCCTGCAGCAGCCCTACCATGGTAACCAGGGTGGTGTTGATGGCTCTGATGTCCTCCCTGTACCCCCGATAGTGTTCCTCCTGCAGTACCTGGATCTCCTGGAACCGGGCCAGTACCGTCGCCATCGTCTCCTGGGAGCGGTTGTATGCTCCCATGATGGTGGTGAGGACCTCGTGGAGAGTGGGTTCCCTGGGCCTCTCCTCCCCCCCCTGTCGCACAGCTGCCCTCCGAGTTCCCCTGTTTCCCTGGGCCTCTGCCCCCTGGCCGGTGTGCCCACTACCACTGCCCCCAGGTCCCTGTTGTTGTTGGGGTGGTGGGTTATCCTGGGTGCCCTGTAGTGGTAGACACACCGCAGATTGACACGCCCTGGAGACAGAGGCATGGGCCCGCTGGGTGGGAGCTGTGCTGGTGTTCCCAGAGGGGTTTGGGTCTGTAGTGGCCTGGGCCTGTGTGAGGGGAACCGACTGTCCAGAGGTCCCCGATGGTCCGGGCTGGTCATCGGTGTCCAGGTCGACAGAGCTGCTGTCATCGCTAACGGCCTCTTGGGTGGGGGGTGTGGAGAATTCTGGCCCCTCCGCCGCGGTGTGTTGACGGTCGGGTCCTGCAGGGGTATAGAGGTATGGTTATAGTTTCAATGTGTGGCATATGGGTGTATCTGTGGGTTCTCGTGTCCCCAAGTGCTGGCATTCGTGTGTGGGGGCTTTGGTGAGGGTGGCTTGTGGGGGGGATGTGTATATGCATTGGGCATGCTTTGGTGATGGGTGTCCATGCTTAGTGGACGCATGCAGGCCTAGGTTTTGGGATGTGTGGGTTGTGATGGTGAGACATTGGCGGGGAATAGGTGTGCTGGGGGTGGGGGTGAGGATGGTGGTGGGGGTGAGGATGGTGGTGGGGGTGAGGATGGTGGTGGGGGTGAGGGTGGGGGTGAGGATGGGGGTGGGGGTGAGGGTGGGGTTCGAGGATGGGGGTGAGGGTTGGGGTCTGATTTGGCATGCAGGTGGGGGGGAAGCAGTATTGAAGCTTCAACTTACCAGTATCCATTCCTCCGCCGACTCCTGCGAGGCCGTCAGGATGCAGGATGTTCAAGACTTCCTCCTCCCATGATGTGAATTGTGGGGGTTGAGGTGGGGGTCCTCCGCCAGTCTTCTGCACGGCGATGTTGTGCCTGGATACCATGGAACGCACCTTCCCCCGTAGGTCGTTCCATCGCTTCCTGATGTCTTCCCGATTTCTGGGGTGCTGTCCCACTGCGTTGACCCTGTCGACAATCCTCTGCCATAGCTCCGTCCTCCGGGCAATGCTGGTGTATTGTATCTGTGTGCCGAACAGCTGGGGCTCTACCCGAACGATTTCCTCCACCATGACCCTGAGTTCTTCGTCTGTGAAGCGGGGTTGTCTTTGGGGTGCCATGGGGTGGTGTGTATGATGTGTGGGGTGGAGTATGTGTATTTAAGTGAGTTGAGTGTGGTGGTGTGTGTTGTTTTGTGTGTGGGTGATGGTGTTGAGTGGCTGTGGCTGTTATTTTTTGGATGCTGGTGTCTCGCTCTTGCCTTCTTTACGAATTTTTTAGCGTAGGGGTTTGTGGGTGATGTGGGTGGGTGTTTTATATTGTATTGTGTGTGTGGGAGTGGTGTGTGTATGTGTATCAGGTGTGTGGGATTCAAATCGTCCAATGTGGCTGAGTTTTGTTCGTGTGTGTGTATTCTGACCGCGGCGGTGTGTCCCGCCAATGGAATACCGCGTTTGAATGACCGCCGCGTGGATTCGTGGGTCGTAATGGCATGGGCGTATTTCTGTTGGCGTGACGGTGGAGGTTTTGTCACCTCCACCTTTCCGCCGACCGCTGGTCTGGCGGTCTGTTGTGGCGGTCGGATTTTCGGAGGTTTGCCTTCTGCGGGTCAGAATGACCGTGGTGGGTTTCCGCGACCGCGGCGGGATTATGGAGGATTTCTGACCGGCGGTAGGCGCCTTTTACCGCCGAGGTCAGAATGACCACCCAAATGGCTAGGGCAAGAAAATGTCAACTTTCTAAAAGTGGCATTTTCATAATTGCAATTTAAAATCTAACTTCACCATAAATTAGGAATTTAAATTATGATTCCAGAGACACCAAACTTGAAGGGAACATCTCTTCCCATTTGGAAATTGCACTTACAAAGTGTAATAAGGCAAGTCCAATGTTAACCTACGGGAGAGATAGACCTTGAAGTGTTGAAAAATGAATTTAAGAGTTTTTCACCACCAGGATATATAAAACTAAAAAGTACATGCCCTACTTTTTAAACATCGCACTCTGCCTTCCGGGCTGTCGAGGGTCTACCATATGGGTTACATATGTATTAAAAGGAAGCTTTGGGCCTGGCAAAAGGTTTATTTTGCCAGGTTTAAAAGGTAGTTCAAAACTGCACACACAGGCTATGCAATGGCAGGTCTGAGACATGTTTAAAGGGCTACTTAAGAAGGGGGGCACAATCAGTACTGCAGGCCCACCAGTAGCATTTCGTTTACAAGCTCTGGGCACAAGTAGTGCACTTTACTGGGGACTGAAGAGTAAATTAAATAAGGCAGTTGTGGACAATCCACTGTTACCATCTTTAGGCAGAGAGCACATGCATGTTAGCACTGGTTAGCAGTAATAACATGCCCAGCATAAACAAAGTCGGCAAAACTTTAGGCAAAAAAGTCAGGGGAAACCATGCCAAGGATGCCCGGTCTAACAATGATGTACTGTAGTAAAGTTGCTGTGCAGCATTGCTGCAACTAAACAAAAAAAGTTGTCTGATGTGCTGACATGGTAGAGAACTTTTTTCCTTTACTTTTCTGATATGCTGCACACCAGCAACCCTGCTGTACAACAGGACAAAGCAAAACATTGACAAAGTCAATAGCTCTCACACAGGACAGACCTATTAATTGGCTTTGCCATGCTAGTTATCTGTAGTAACTACAGGAGTGCAGTTTGTGAATGGCAATGGTCTTATTCTTCTGAATTGGCATTTGTCCCTCCCTGTACCTACCCCCTTAACCCTTTCTTAACCTCCTCCGTAAACCTCTCCAAGTTACTCCATTCTGTAGTAAGTATTCTCCATTCTCCAGCCACTAACTGTGGTCCTTCTTTTTGTAATTGTGTAAGACCTTGCATCACAGAGTCCAAGGTGGCCATCCTGACCAGCACTTACACAGATCGAGAGGAATGTAATCTCGTGGGCTTACTATTCTGTCAAGGCCCAATTCCTCTGGATCTGTGCGTTGCTAATCAAGGGGCCCTCCTCCAGGCAGCACCAACTCAGTTGCCTTAATGGTGCTGACGGTTGGAGAGGCCAGGCGGGGGGAAGGGAAGGAAAGGAACAGCCAGGAGGGAGATCTGAAAAATAAATCGTTAGGTACAAAATATGCACTATATAACCATATGCTCAAAAGTAATTCTAATAGAAACAAAGGTCCCAAAAAGGCAGCTCAAGAGTTTAAGGATGACACTCCAGGCCAAACCACAAGGCTAAACTACAATCACCAAATGTCTATCAAGAGCATATGTCAGGAGCCCAAAAAGGACCACCGCTATCTGATCAAGGAATAATAATAGCCATGAAACCAACAGTGTCGATATATCGTAATCACCACACACAATTGTAAAGAATATTTCTCAGAATCAACCAGCAATATAAACGTTCTTAATAAACACGCAAGCAAAGAGGAAGATAATCATTTAACATGAAAAGAGCTCGCACATAACATTATAACATCAGATAAAATGCAATATACATCAGAACTTTGCAAGAGATAATTGTATTTTTTTCCCCGGAGCATTAAGCACAACCAAGGACAAAGGTCGCAGAAAAGTGCTGGCTGAAGAAATCCAGTTGCGATGGCCACAAGAACTCTGCTAGTCTTCGAGGACCCAGGAGAAGCGGATACAAAGTAGCAAAGTTTACACAAGGCCGGCAGGGGAAGCCCCGTCGGAACGAACTCACCAGAGCGAGTCAGTCCACTCGCTGAAAGGAATTCCTTTCTCCAGACGGCAGGAAGGAAAAAAGGAAAGCTCTTACCCAAGGAGGTTCACAAAATAGTAAGCACTGGAACATGGGTGGGGCTAGCTTATATAGCCTGGCCCCACCCTAAAGATGGCCGCTATTGAAGATTGCTGGGAGTTGTAGTTCTAGGTTGGGGGGCAATGTAACCACCATCTAGCATTGCCTCTAGGCAGGTGGAACTTGCCACAAAGAGGATGCGAGCGGCGCGATCTGCTGCATAGAAGGGCGGAGCAGACACGCATCGCATCAGGGAGATCGCGTTGACCCTTGAGAGGTGTGTTGTTGAGACCGCGCCATGGTGTATGAGCGCGCTGATCCCAAGTCCTGACAACCGCGCACTCACAGTGGACACCCACAGACAAAACAACACCACATTGGACAATTCAAACAACACACACCTGACAACCATACACACACCACACCCACACCACTATAAAACACCCACCCACAGTACCCACAACCCGTTACGAATACAATTCATTGGCACAAGACTGACACCAAGACCAATGACACAACTACATACTCACACCACATTCACCCATACATCCCTCACACACCCCACTTCACACACCCCAATACATTACCCAACACACCCTCACCAGCACACATCACATAACACCCATGGCACCACAAAGGCACCTCTGTTTCACTGAGGAGGAGTTCAGGGTCATGGTGGAGGAAATTTGTCAGGGTAGAGCCACAGCTGTTTGGAGCACAGGTGTAGCAGATATCAATGGCCAGGAAGATGGAACTATGGCAGAGAACCGTGGACATGGTCAATGCTGTGGGACAGCACCCCAGAACAAGGGACGACATCAGGAAGAGGTGGAACGACCTACGGGGGAAGGTATGTTTCATAGTAGCAAGACAGCAGCTCGCTATCCAGAGGACTGGCGGTGGACCCCCACCTCCTCCCCCACAACTCAAAGCATGGGAGGAGCAAGTCTTGGGAATACTGCATCCTGAGGGCCTGGCCGGAGTCGGAGGAGGACTGGACTCTGGTAAGTCAACTCTCTACTATTATCACCCCCCTACCTGCATGCCATCACATACCCTCATCCTCACCCTCACTCCCATCACTCCACTACATCCCACACTCCCCCACCATCACATCTCACTAATCCCAATGCCAAGCCCTGCATGCCATACCAATGCATGGACACCCCTCACAGTCCTGCATGGACACTCATCACTAAAGCATGCACAGCATAGAGAACTAACAATCCCACCATACACCAACATACACAAGTAAAAGCTGTCAGGGTGACAACAACCATAGAGGGGAAGTAAGAGGTGTACAATATCTAACAGACATGAAGCATAATACATCACTTACATCCCCACAGGTACCCCAGCCAATGTCACCAGAGAGTAAGTGCCAGCACTATCTAGTCCCCCAACAGAAGAGACCTGCAGTGATGCCGGTAACTCTGGACTTCAGGATCTGGACGATCTACCTGGCCCATCAGGGACCACTGGACAGCCGGTTACCCAGGCCCAGTCACAGACCACCACAGAGCTCCCCAATCAGAAAACAACACCACAGCACCCACCCAGCGTACCCAAACCTCTGTCACCAGGACACATCAATCAGAAGTGTGCCGACCTCTACAGGGACCCCAGGCTACACCTCGCACCCAAGACAATCAGGGTCCTGGGGTAAGTGGCAGTGGGCACACTGATAAGGGGACAAAGGCACAGGCCAATAAGGACACTGGGAGGACTGCTGTGTGCCAGGGGGAGGACAGGACCGGTGAAGCGACTCTCCAGGAGGCACTCTCTGAAATCCTGGGAGCCTATCAACATTCCCAGGACACGATGGGCCAGATCCTAGACAACGTGCAGGAAAACAGGCGGCTGCAGAAGGGACAATACCAGGGGATCAAAAGGCCCACCTCCCGGCGTCACCAACTCAGAAAGCTATCAGAGCGCAGAGTATTGATGAAGCCAGGCAGGGGGAGGGAATTAGTATATAATTATGATTTTCATTAATTCAAGTGTTTTTTGAGGACTTGGATGACCTGCCAGAGGATGAGTATGCAACCAATGAAAAGCTGTCTCTCTTAACTCTTCAGTAGCCAGAAACACTCGAGATTCGTGTAGAGGTATGCCTTGTTGAATGGACCTTTTGGTGTCTTGTTGTAACCATTCTTGCCACTTGGTGATATGAAAATGATTACGAATGAGATCAAAGAATTTTTCGGCCGCTATTAAACACAACACTTTTGAAGGCGTTATAATAGGCATGGGTTTTTGTTCAGTATGTGTGATTGAAGAATCTTGCCTAGACAATGCATCGGCCTTGCGGTTATCTACTCCTCGTCTAAAAGTCACTATGAAATCAAATTCTGCAAAGAATAACATCCATCTCAGTTGGCTGGGAGTTAGTAGTCTGGCAGAGCTCATAAATTGTAAATTTCTATGGTCAGAGTGTACAGTTATGGTGTGCTTTGCTCCCAATAGATAATGGTTCCATTCTTTGAAAGCATTGCGGATTGCTAGTAATTCTTTTTCCGCAATGGAGTAATTCTGTTCCGCTTCATTCAGTTTTCGTGACACATATGCTATGGGATGCAATTGTCCAGTTTCTAGGTGACGTTGGGAAAGGATGGTCCCAACAGCGACGTTGGATGCATCGGCTTCCACAATGAATAGTTCCTCCACATTGGGATGAGATAGAATGGGAGCTGAAGTAAAAGCCTTTTTTAACTCTTGAAATGCCTTCTCTGTCTCTTGGGACCAGTTGAAGACAGCCTTTTTCCTTAGCAATTTGGTGATTGGTGCTACCTTTTGGGAGAAGTGATGGATGAAGCGTTGGTAAAAATTTGCAAAGCCCAGAAAACATTGAATGTCACGTACTGATTTAGGTGTGGGCCATTCTGCTACAGCCTGAACTTTTCTCTCAGTCATTTGCATGCCGTCAGGTGTTAAAATGACTCCCAAAAATTCTACTTCTTTGGTATGAAATTCGCATTTACTTAATTTGCAAAACAAATTATGTTTTCGTAGAGTTTGTAACACCTTTGTTACATGTTCTTCATGAATGTCTTCAGAGTTTGAATAGATCAATATATCGTCAATATAAACTATAACAAAGATGTCTAGGTATTCTCTCAGAATATCGTTTAGGAAATATTAAAAAGCTGCTGGGGCATTACATAGACCAAACGGCATCACTAGATACTCAAAGAGACCATAACGAGTTTTAAAAGACGCTTTCCACTCATCTTCCTCTCGAATTTGAACTAGGAGATAAGCACCTCATAAATCAAGTTTGGTGTAAATAACTGCTGATTTTACCTGATCTAATAAGACTGGTATGAGAGGTAGTGGGTATTTATTTTGAACAGTAATCTTGTTTATTGCTCTAAAGTCAATACAGGGTCTCAATTCGCCATTGCCTTTGGGTACGAAAAACAGCGGAGAAGCCACTGGAGATCGTGATGGCCTAATTACCTCATTGGCTAAGCATTGATCGAGGTATTCTCGTAGGACTTGGTTTTCTTTCTCCGTTAATGCATAGATTCTACAATTTGGTATATTGGCACCAGGTACAAGATCGATCTGGCAGTCATATGACCTGTGAGGTGGTAATGAGCTTGCTTTCTTTTCACAGAAAACATCAGTATATTCTGAATACTGTTGTGGAAGATCAATTTCCTCCTCGGCTGCAGTAGCAATAGAGTATTGAGGATTCCCTTCTTTGTCTCTTCTTGGTTGAAGACACTTGTTTAAACAAGAGGAAGAAGAAAAACCCAAAACCTGGTTGCGCCAGTCTGTGCATGGATTGTGTAACATTAACCATGGCATTCCTAAAATAAAACCATATTGGGGTGCTTGGATTATATTGAGGCGAATTATCTCACAGTGGTTCTGATTCCCATTATTTTTGCAAATCATTTGCATTTGTGATAGTAATGGGGCCTCCTGCCAATTCACTACCATCGACTGCATAAACAACTTCAGTAACCTTTTTCTTGACACTGGGTATTTGCAAGTCTAGTGCATTTTGTTGGTCCACAAAATTTCCTGTTGCCCCTGAATCATTTAGAACTTGTACAGTATGATGTTTTCCCCGTACAGTTAGTTGTGCTAGAATTCGGAAATGTTTGACATAACGATTTGTACAAGAACACACTGAAGGGATCGTCAGTTTGCCCAAGTGGTCCCATTCGTTTTTTCTTGGGCACTTTAGTTTTCCTGTGTATTTTCCAAAACAACCGCTATCTTTTTCTTTGCCACAAGTGTTGGATCAAGTTTACCTTTGGGTTTCACTTGACATTCCTATACGAAATGACTCTTTTTTCCATAGTACAGACACTGTCCATTTCTTCGTCGTATGTCTTTCTCCTCTTTGGACGAATAGTTCCGATATCCATTGGTTCTATATTAGGGTCTGAGGACAACTGAGGGTGTCTAAACCTTTTAATTCGCCAGTTGGGCCTTTCCCATTTTTTCCTTACTCCTTTTCTTTCTGTGAGTCTATGGTCTAGCTGCAGGGTTAGATTAATTAAATCAGTACAAGTTTTCGGTTGCGGTTCAGTTTAGGCCAAAACGTCTTTCAGTTCGTCTTTTAGTGCTTGATAAAACACTGCTGACCTTTTTTCCTTTGGCCAAGCAGTTTCCACTAACCGGTTGAAGTGTGACAAATACATTATCAAGTCTTTGTTTCCTTGGCGTAACTCAGTAACTCTTTATCTGCAGACATGGTAATTGAGGGCCTGTCAAATACCTTTTCAAATTCCTCCACAAAACGACGCCAGTTATACAAAAGGGGACTATCTAATCGGACTAATGGCACTGCGCAAGTAGCTGCATCACCATTCAAATAGGATATAAGGAATGCAATTCTAGATTGTGGATCCGGAAAGGCACTGGGACAGCACGTAAAGTGTAGTTCCAAATGTGTGAGAAAATCTTGAACCTTATTGGGATCCCCAGAAAACATTTCTGGTGCAGCCAGAGGAATTTGTGTTGGCACGTTCATGGCTATGTTAGTAGGTGTGGAATGCGTAGGACGAGACTCAGGTTCTCACCCATCTA
This sequence comes from Pleurodeles waltl, assembly GCF_031143425.1. Lineage (NCBI taxonomy): Eukaryota > Metazoa > Chordata > Amphibia > Caudata > Salamandridae > Pleurodeles > Pleurodeles waltl. The sequence continues at coordinate 463,043,094 of NC_090442.1, forward strand.
CCTTACTCTGTAGCTGGGTTACTTTGTTAACTAAATCATCTGTAACATTTTTTGAGTCTGAGTGACAACTTGCATAAGGGTGTCTAAGGTGTCTTGCGCAGCTCATGTACAGACCAAGAGGAAAGTATAAACTTGTGGGCTCACTATTCTGTCACAGTGCTCTTTTCTCGGGATCTGCATGCTGCTTACCAACAGGCCCACCTCCCGGCGTCACCAACTCAGAAAGCTATCAGAGCGCAGAGCATTGATGAAGCCAGGCGGGGGGGAAGGGAATTAGGGTAGGGAACTGCAGGGAGAGAGATCTGAAAAGAAAATGGTTAGGACAAATATGCATATACTCTTTCATAACAGTATAAACTCTCCAATAGACTCTGGAACAAAGGCGTCTCTGTGATATCGGATTGAGACCCTTTGTGGGCCGGGCGTTGTCCCTTCTTTGAATCATGGAACAAGAACGAACTGCAATCTCTGTACCTAGAGATGGCAGGAGCTTTGGACTATGATCATACTCTGAATATTAACCATGCAACAATTATGCTTTCATAACATAAATGTTTGATCTCAGCCTAGAAATGCACAAAGATTTAAATATGTATCTCACATATTGTACTTACCAAAAAACAATGAAACTACAGCTTGCTTTTCTCAAGCGCTCTCACATTTTCAATTGAGGCCTGAAAAGTTTTACAAATTGAACTTGAAGCGATTTGATCGTCATGCATGAAGCGCTTTACTCATTATGGCATGGGCGCTTCTACATGTTTTGCCTCAAGCGCTTTGATTGTCATGCCAAGGGCGCTTTACTCGTGTGGCCTGAAGCAATTTGATTGTCGTGCCAAGGGCACTTTACTCGTGTGGCCTGAAGTGCTTTGATTGTTGTGACAAGGGCGCTTTCCTCGTGTGGCCTGAAGCGCTTTGATTGTCGTGCCAAGGGCGCTTTGCTCATGTGGCCTGAAGCGCTTTGATTGTCATGCCAAGGGTGCTTTCCTCGTGTGGCCTGAGGTGCTTTGGTTATTGTGCCAAGGGCGCTTTTCTCATTTAGCCTGAAGCGCTTTGGTTGTCGTGCCAAGGGCGCTTTACTTGTTTAGCCTGAAGCGCGTTGATTGTCGTGTCAAGGGCGCTTTACTCGTTTAGCCTGAAGCGCTTTGCTCGTTGTGCTAAGAGGCGCTTTACTCATGTGGCCTGAAGCACTTTGATTGTCGTGCCAAGGACGCTTTACTTGTTTGGCCTGAAGCGCTTTGATTGTCATGTCAGGAGTGCTTTACTTTTGGCCTAAAGCATTTTGCTCGTTTTGCTAAGCGGCGCTTTACTTTTGGAAGTAAACAACCCCCTTCAAGATTTGACTCATCAAGACCTTAGCGATACGAGTACAACCTACTCGTTTTTGAATTCACCATGGAAACAAGGATACTCTGACATGCTGCCACTCTGCCATGCAGGAAATCTGCTTTCATCAGAGGAACTCCCCACGAGGTCCGACTGCACCAAAGTTTTCAAAATAGTGAGCAATGTGCTTGGGTGTGGCTGGGCTTTATAGGCCTGCCACACCCCAAGATGGCCGCTGCCTTTAAAAACTTGGGAGTTGTAGTCCATTCATAGAATGGCATTGATGAGTGCATCTTGTCCACCAATGTCCTGACCCTGCACCTACATGAGCTTCACCACAGGGCAGGTGACGCTGATGACCACATCTGGAGCAAGCAGGGATGACAAGCGGCGCGCATGACGCACCGCAAAGACGCGAAGCAGAGGTCAGGGTGGGTCCTGGACTGCGCACAGCCTTATTCCTGACAGCAGGCCATCAAGAACACCCTGATCTCCACAGCAGGGGTGCTGGCAGACATTATGAGGGAGGCAGTTTCACACCAGCGGGCCCCTGCCACTGGCCAGTCATCTGAACAGCCTTACACTTCCGCTGCCAGGAGGTCCACAGGACTTACAGGCAAACCAGCACCCCTCCCCCTGCAGAAGGTGAACCACCCCATAAACGTTCCCTGCAATCCAGACAGAAGCCGGAGACACTTGCCAAGACCCCGCCAGGAAATTAGATTCTTCTGATTGTCCTCCTTGAGTCCCACTCAGTCACCCTCGCCACCTTGAACTGCCATTGCTCTCCTTCCTATGTCCTCTTGTACAATGCACTTCTGCTACAAACAGACTGGAACAATACCCTGGACTCTCCTCCATCATCACCCCATCCCATTGCACTTTCCCCTCTAGATATTAGCACTTCAATAAACACCCTTTGATAAAAATTGATTTTGAGTACGTTATGTATTTCAAATATGTATTGATTGAAATAGGTACAAATATTACAAATGAACTGTACATAGAATGAGCATAGAATTAATGATCTGTAGCTGGCTGTTGTGATCACACCAGGAGTATTTGTCAAATCACCAACATCTGCAAAATGAATAGCCAGAGGGAACAGTAAGCGGGCATAGAAGTGGGAAATACCAGCATGCTAATGCCACACAGAATACACCAAAGTCATTGAAATGTAAAGTTACACTGTCTCACCTGTGTATCATTGGAAGTACTGATGGATTACAGATGTTCTGTTGTCCTCATCCTCATCTTCTGCCTCCTCATCCTCACTGTCCACAGGGTCCACTGCTGCCACAGGGGCATCTCCAGTCTCCTCCTCCTGCAGAAAAGGAACATGGCGTCTGAGGGCCAGGTAGTGCAACATGCAGCATGCCACTACTATCTGGCAGACCTTCTTGGGTGAGTAGCACAGGAATCCACCTGTTAGATGGAGGCACTGGAACATGGATTTCAGGAGGCCAAAGGTTCTCTCAATCATCCTTCTGGTTCACCCATGTGCCTCATTATAACGTTCTTCTAACCTTGTCCTGGCATTCCTCACAGGGGTTAGCAGCCATGATAGGTTTGGGTAACCAGAGACACCTGCAAATATTGAGGGACAACATTTAGCCACACACTATCCTGTATGGCCAACACCATAGCCATTCACCAACATATACTGGGTGGGACCTAGGGCTCACCTATTAGCCACACCCTGTGCCTCTGTAGTTGGGCCATCGCATTTGGGATGCTGCTATTCCTCAGCACACTATCTGCACATTCATAGAGTGGAAACTCTTATTATTCCTGAACACCTGTTCATTATGGCGGGGGACACACAAATGCAATCTGTGTCCTGTCAATCGCACCAATTATATTGGGATATGTCCCATTGCATAAAACTCTGCCTTCACAGTGGCTAAATTGTCCACCTGGGGGAATGCAATGTAGCTGCACATGTGTTTTATCAGGGCAGACAACACTCTTGTTGGCACTATTGAGAACATTGGCTGTGACATTCCTGCTGCCAAGACCACTGTCACTTGGAAAGACCCAGTTGTCAGGAAATGGAGAACTGACAGCACTTGCATAAGAGGGGGGATCCCAGTGGGGTGACAGATAGCAGATATCAGGTCAGGCTCCAATTGGGCACACAGCTCTGTGATTGTGGCCCTGTCCAGTCTATAGGTGAGTATTATGTGCCTGTCCTCCAGTAAAGCCAAGTCAACCAGTGGTCTGTACACGGGGGTATGTCTCCATCTCCTATTCATCTGCAGCGGTAGGAATATAAGGGACAAAAGAGTGAGGAGGCTGTCACAAACTGAACAACAGAGCCACAATAGTAGTCTGCAATCTGCAAACATGTAATTAGTCAGTGTGATTTGTCCAGTGTGTGCCTGTTTCTCCTGTGACGCAGTATTATTCCATGGGCCTGCCCCCTCGCCTCCCGGAATAGTGTCCGCCTGTCCTGTGTGGAGAGACAGGTGGAAGTGAGGTAATGCCGCTGACGTTGTGCGCCGTGGCGGGAGGTGTTCAGGAACCGCTGTGCAACTCAGCATTGGTTAAAATTAGGCCCTATGGGATACAGTGGCCAATGGTGATCTAAACCGGCGGTGACGGTGTGCACCGTTGCGGACGTGACTACCATTTTCTATCTGATTCCTCACTTGTTCCCTGACCTTCCATAGGAGAGGACCTACACTGCATGTGCTGCTGTGACCTGTGTCTGGAACCTACCATGGCCTGTGTGACAGGGGAAAGGGCCCCAGCCTTCACTTCAGAGGAGTTGGAGAGACTGGTGGATGGGGTCCTACCCCAGTACAGACTGCTGTATGGACCTACCGACCAACAGGTGAGTACACTGTGGGCACGATGCATGCGGCATGAATGTATGGAGGTGTGTGTGAAGGCATCATGTAAGGAGGGAGGGATGTCCTTCTGGCTGGGTACACATTGAGGGCTGGGCTATGTGTGTGCCAATAGTGCTGGAAACAGGTATGGTGGGCCATTTGTTTTACTGGCTGGACTGTTTGTCTAATGGAGTTCTCCTGTCTGTATTGCCTCTGCATGTCAGCGCCCATCAAAAGAAGGGTATATGGCGTGCCGTCGCCAAGGAGGTACGGACCCGGGGGGTTTATGGCAGGCGGAGCACCCACTGTCGCAAATGGTGGGAGGACCTGAGACACTGGGCAGGCTAAGACCGCAGAGGCCCACCTGGGGATGGCCTCCCAACGAGGAAGGGGTGCCCGTTGAACACTGACCCCCCTGATGGCTCGCATACTGGCGGTGGCCTATCCAGAGCTGGATGGGCGCTTGAGGGCATCATAGCAACCACAAGAGGGTGAGTACAGTGGCCATCATTGAAGCTCACAGCTGGAGGGGTGGTTGTGTGTCAGTGGGTGCTCCTAGGCCAGGCCAGACATAACAGGTAGGTCCTCTGGTAGATAAGAGTCTGAAGGGGAAATACTGCCTACCTAGCTTGTTAGCATCCACTATTGGTCAGGGCTGCGTGGGTCCCAGGTGTGCTGCAGTTTGTGGTGTGTGCTCCTCCTCATGCCTTGGTGGTTAGCAATATCACTGGTAGTGCAATGCATAGTCCATAGGCCTGTCCCCTGTGTGTGAGGGTGCTGTGTGCGCCAACGGTGATGTTGGTGCAGTCATTGACCCAGTGTATCCTTTGTCTCTCTCCCCCTCTTTCTTGTTTTGTCATCCAGTCCTTATGTGCATTAGCATCATCTGGTGGAGGAGCAGAGGCACCGGCGACGGAGGGAGCTGCATCCCACAGGACCCAGGAGGCAGAATCCACTGAGGCTGAAGGCACCAGTGGGACGGAGGGCGAGGGGAGCACCATAGCGCAGACTTAAGGGGACAATACAGACTCAGATACCTCCTCCGATGGGAGCTCCCTGGTGGTGGCGGGTACCTCTGTGACCACCCCAGCTATAGATACAGCCGTACCAGCATTGCCCTCACAGCAGACCTTCAGCGAGTTGCCCGTGCCCGCTCACCTTCGCAACAGGCACCTCAGGCCCTGCCCCAGTGAACCATGCTGCCCTGAATGAGGAAGCTATTGACCTCCTGAGATCCATCTCTGTAGGGCAATCAACCATTGTGAATGCCATCCAGGGGCTGGCAGCCAAGATGCAACAATCTAATGCTTTCCTTGAGGGCATTCACACTGGATTGGTGGCCCAACAGTGATCGATCCAGGCTCTGGCCTCCTCTCTGATGGCAGCCATTGTCCCTGTTTCAGCCGCCCCCCCTCCAACTTCTACTTTCCAGTGCCATTCTGCTCAACCCCAACCCATCCCATAGCATGCACACAAGACAACACCCAAGAGTGTCACAGGCAAACACAAGCACCACGCTTCATCCCACACGCACTCCCACAAACACCATCCAGTTGCAGACACAACAACATCCACTGTCTCCACTGTCTCCCCCTCCTCCTCCTCCACCTCCCACCCAGTTCTGTCCACACTCACACCTGCATGCACTACATCATCATCCACAACCTGCATCATCACCACACCAAGCAGAACACACACTTCACTGGCATCCATGCACACGTCCCTTGTGTCCTCTCCCACTGTGTCTGTCCCCCTCCTAAAGTACACAAATGCAAGCACTCAGACACCCAACAGCCATCGACGTCCCAACAGCATACAACCCATGCACCTGCACCCAAATCCAGCAGACAAACACCTCCAACAACCACTCCCTCATCCTCCACTCCCATTTCTTCTCCCTCTTCCCACCCCAATGTCCCTAAAAAGCTTTTCCTTTCTACCTTTGACCTCTTCCCTACCCCTCCCCCCCATCCTACACGTATGGCCAGGGTACCAAGAACCCAGACAAGCACCTCAGCCAAACAGTCAACGGAACAGTTCCATCAGCACCTACTCGTGGTGGAAAGGATTCCAGGCCACAAATACTGAAGGAGAAGGAGCCTGCATCAGCCAGCAGAAAGGGGAAGGAAGCTGCACCAGCCAGCAGAAAGGGGAAGGAGCCTGCACTGCCCAGCAGAACTGGGAAGGAGCCTGCACCGCCCAGCAGAAAGGGGAAGGAGCCTGCACCGCCCAGCAGAAAGGGGAAGGAGCTTGCACCAGCCAGCAGAAAGGGGAAGAAGCCTGCACCAGCCAGGAAAAAGGGGAAGGAGCCTGCACCAGCCAGGAAAAAGGGGAAGGAGCCTGCACCAGCAGCTGTCACAGAGCCCCCACCGCCAGCCGTGGTTGTGCAGCCATCAGTGAGTGCAGGGGCTGAGCAGGAGCCTCCCACTACCACCATCACCACAGTGCAGCCATCAGAGGGTGCAGGGGCTGAGCAGGAGCCTCCCACTACCACCACCACCACCACCACAGTGCAGCCATCGGAGGGTGCAGGGGCAGCAGAGCAGGAGCCTCCCACTACCACCACCACCACAGTGCAGCCGTCACCACAGGCGGACATCATGTAATGCACCCTCCAGGGGCTACTGTGTGGGCTGCCCCCTCCAGACCCAGTGGGCAAGTCACCCACTCCAGAGACTGTGGCCTTGCACTCCCCAGGACAAAGCACAAGGCATGTTCCCCCCTCCAGAACCAGTGGGGAACACACCCACTTGAGAGACTGTGGCCTTGCACTCCCTAGGACCTAGCACAGGGCATGATGCCCCCCCCAGAACCAGTGGGGAAGACACCCATGTGTGAGATTGTGGCCTGGCACTCCCCAGGACAAGCACAGGGCATGTTGCCCCCTCCAAAACCAGTGGGGAAGACACCCACTTGAGAGACTGTGGCCTTGCACTCCCCAGGACCTAGCACAGGGCATGTTGCCCCCTCCAGAACCAGTGAGGAAGACACCCACTTGAGAGACTGTGGCCTTGCATTCCCCAGGACCTAGCACAGGGCATGTTACCCCCTCCAGAACCGGTGGGCAAGTCACACACCTGAGAGACTGCGGCCTTGCACTCCCCAGGACCAAGCACAGGGCATGTTGCCCTCTCCAGAACCAATGGGGAAGACACCCACTTGAGAGCCTGTGGCCTTGCACTCCCCAGGACCTAGCACAGGGCATGTTGCCCCCCCCAGAACCAGTGGGGAAGACACCCACTTGTGAGATTGTGGCCTGGCACTCCCCAGGACAAGCCCAGGGCATGTTGCCCCCTCCAAAACCAGTGGGGAAGACACCCACTTGAGAGACTATGGTCTTGCACTCCCCAGGACTAAGCACAGGGCATGTTGCCCTCTCCAGAACCAGTGGGGAAGACACCCACTTGAGAGACTGTGGCCTTGCACTCCCCAGGACCTAGCACAGGGTGTGTTGCCCCCTCCAGAACCAGTGGGGAAGACACCCACTTTAGAGACTATGGCCTTGCACTCCCCAGGACTAAGCACAGGGCATGTTGCCCTCTCCAGAACCAGTGGGGAAGACACCCACTTGAGAGACTGTGGCCTTCCACTCCCCAGGACTAAGCACAGAACCAGTGATCTTGTTTCCGTATCCGGCTGAGGTACCCCCCTCCTGAGGTGCCTGCCTATTTGCCAACTGATGCCCCTGCAGTGTTCTCTCCATATTGGTGCAGGGAACGAGTGGGGCCTTGGACTTTGCCCTGTGGCCATGTGGCCCCTGTGAACTGAGGACTGGGCAGTAACCCTTTTTTATACATTTGTACACATCTGTTGCATTGCCAAATCGATTTTTTACTTATGATGTTAATCTGATTACAATCACTTTAGTCAATTCCTGTTGTCCTTGCATTATTCAGGTGATTTACGGGGGTAAATTGTTTTTGTAATGCATCTGGTTGTATGTATGGCGTATGTGTGTGTGGTGTGTGTTGTGCGTGTGTGTGTGCCACTCTCGTTTTCCTCACCCCCTCCCTTGTGTGCTAGGCGGCTGTACTCACCATGTGCTCTGTGTCCGCCAGCCTTTTGATGGTGTTGGTACCACCCCGGAAAAGGTGGCGGATTGGCATGTCATAATATGGTGGGCAGAACATTGTCTTCAGTCTGGCTGTGGGCGGCTACTGCTGTGCTGGATGTTGTTTCCACCCTGGCGGTTGGTGTGGTACATTGGCTGTCTATGGGAGTTATCACCACCATGGTCATAATTTGGCGGTACTTACCGCCAGCTTGTTGGCGGTATTACCACCACTTTATCACCGACCGCCAGGGTCGTAATGACGGCCTATGTGTTGTATAAATAAATCAAAAAGGCTCTCACATCAAGAGTCGAGGGTGGGTTATGTGAGGATTGAAACATGAGAGTAGTGACAATGAGATTGCACTTTAGGTTTAAACGTTGAAACCAGTTTAATAACTCCCTTGTGTAGGAAAAAGTTCATATATGATTAGGGAATTAACAAAGAATGTAACTCTTCATTCTGCAGAGGTGATAGCAACCAGGAATTTTGGAGGAAACCCAAGAAATGTTGTCATGATCTAAAGGTTCAAAAGAATACTTTGAATGCCTTCCAAAACTAATGATTGGTCCCAAAGAATCGGAGATTAAAAAATAACGTTTTTTAACTAAAACCGCTACGGGAACTTTTTACCTAAAGGCAAGCTAACAGAAAAATCTCCTCTGGATTCCTATGGAAGACCTGATGGATGGCCACTGGGAAGGCTGGACTGAGGGAGCTAAACCTTTTGCAAATCCGTCCCTCAAAAAATCAAAAGTTTTGAAGGTATAATCAGATACAGGATCACAGAAAACACCAAGAAAAGAAGTGTTTCCAGTATTTGGAATATGCCAGTTGGCTCCCATTGGCCGCCTCGCTCCCACCTCCCAGCTGCTCCTCCCTCCCTCTGCCCTCATATGGAGGCCGCGAAGCGGTGGTAGAGAGCGACCCTTGACCCTGTTACCAGGCAGGTCGCTCACCCCCATCTGCCACGCAGCCCTCTGTGGGTTGAACCTCCGTTGCCGCTTTTGCCGCCTGTCTACTCGCTCCCTTTTTTCTGTACCCCTGCGCTTGGCTTCTGTGCCACTTCATTTTTTCATTCTGTGCCCCTGTGTTTTGCTTTCTGTACCCCTGTGCTCTGTTGTTCCTCTCCCGCTGTCTTTTCCTGCCGTTTTTTCCCCAGGTTTTTCCCTTGCTGCTGAGCCTCTGCTGCCCCGCCCCTTTCACTCCCATTGGCCGCCCCGCTCCCACCTCCCAGCTGCTCCTCCCTCCCACTGCCCTCATATGGAGGCTGCGAAGCGGACGTGCGCAGCAGGCGCGCCACTGGCACGCCTAAGGCAAGCCCGTCTACGCCCGTCTGCGCCTGGACCTCACCCAGCACCAGAACCCCTGGAACCCGCACCACCGCAACGCCAGACTGCACTACGACCCAAGCACCCTCCACGCACTCAACACCAGACAAGACCACCCCTGCTACCGGGCCACCCCGAAACGCACCCAGGGGCCTTTCACCTGCCGGAACTGCAGATTCACCAGCATCCAACCCTCCACACCACCAGCCAGAGAACCCAACCACCTCCGCTGCATCCTCCTCAACACCCGCTCTGCTCGCAAGCACGCCATGGAACTTTGGGACCTCCTAGACTCCACCGCCCCCGATGTTGCCTTCCTGACAGAGACCTGGCTGAACGCCACCTCAGCACCAGACATCGCCATAGCCATCCCACAGGGCTACAAGATCTCCCGCAGAGACCGCACCAACGGAGTGGGAGGAGGAATCGCCATCATCCACAAAGACTCCATCAAAATCACAACGAACACCGATGACACCCTCACCACCGCCGAGCACATGCACTTCCAGATCCACACCGACCCCAACACCACCGTCAGAGGAACTCTCATCTACAGACCTCCCGGACCCCGCCCACAGTTCAGTGACACCATCGCCGACCTCATCAGCACCCACGCCCTCGCTTCTACGGACTACATCCTCCTTGGGGACCTGAACTTCCACCTCGAGAACAACAACGACACCAACTCCACCGCCCTGATCGACAACCTTGACAACCTCGGACTCAAACAGCTGATAACGACACCCACTCACGCCGCTGGACGCACGCTCGACCCCATCTTCTCCGCAAGCCCCCACGTCTCCTTCAACCACACCACCGAACCACACTAGACCGACCACAGATGCGTCCACTTCACCTTCAGAAAACCCACCACACACCACCGCACCCAACAGCTACCACGCCGCTGCTGGGGCAAGGTCACCGAGGACCAACTGACTACCGCCCTCGCCCTGAGACCACCCACCGACCCCACCCACCCAGACACCGCCGCGACCAACCTCACACAGTGGATCAACGACTGCTCCAACAGCCTCGCCCCTCTCAAGATCTTTACAACCAACCACACCAACAAGAAAGCCGCCTGGTTCACCGAGGACCTCCGGATCTCCAAGCATACCTGTCGGAAGCTGGAGAAGAAATGGCTCCACGACCGAACACCAGACAACCACACAGCCCTCAAGAGCGCCACCCGCAGACATCACCAACTCATCAGGACCGCCAAGAAGACCGCCTTCAAGGACCGCCTAGACAACAACGCACACAACACCAAAGAGCTCTTCAGCATCATGAAATAACTCTCCACCCCCAGCTCCATCACCAACGACATCCCGCCATCTCAAGACCTGTGCGACTCCCTGGCCACCTTCTTCCACCGCAAGATCACCGACATCCATGACAGCTTCAACCCCGACCCCCCCGCACCCACCACCGAGTCCACCACCCCTGCGACTACCACTCGCACCAGTCGCCTGACCGTCTGGTCCAGCATCAGCGACGAAAACACCATCAAAACCATGAACTCCATCCACTCCGGATCCCCATCGGGCCCCTGCCCTCACCACGTCTTCAACAAAGCCAGCGCAGCCATCGCGCCCCACCTCCGGAAAACAATCAACCTTCCCAGAAACCTGGAAGCACGCCAAGATCAACGCCCTTCTGAAGAAGCCCAAGGCGGACCCCAAGGACCTCAAGAACTTCCGGCCCATCTCCCTGCTCCCTTTCCCGGCAAAAGTGACCGAGAAGATTGTCAACAAACAGCTGACCCGCTACCTCGAAGTCAACAACTTCCTGGACCCTTCCCAATCTGGTTTTCGCAGTAACCACAGCACTGAGACCGCCCTCATCGCCGCCACTGACGACCTCCGGACCCTGTTGGACAAAGGAGAAACAGCCGCCCTCATCCTCCTGGACCTATCAGCAGCCTTTTACACAGTCTGCCACCGCACCCTATCAGCACGCCTCCATGATGCTGGTATCCAAGAGAAGGCCCTGGCCTGGACCACATCCTTCCTCTCCGGCAGAACCCAGAGAGACCTGCCTCCTGTGGTGGTGCGTTGGATGCGGGGGACTGTGGCTAGGTCGGCTGATCGGAGGTTGCGTGTGGGAGTGTGGAAGTTAACTCTTTCATTGAGGTAGGTTGGGCCGGTGTTGTGGAGGGATATGTGTGCAAGGATGAGGATCTTGAATGTGATTCTCTTGTCTATGGGGAGCCAGTGAAGGGATTTGAGGTGTGATGAGATTCGTTTGTGGCGGGGGGATGCCAAGAATGAGGCGTGCAGCTGTGTTCTATGCCAGTTGACTTGTCTCTTCAACTATATATTGGGTATCAGCATTATGAGCAAAACACTTTTTGAATGAAAATGATTGAAAATCTGTTTGGTAGCCTTGATGGACATCTTTCATATTATGTGGGCTGAAAGGCTGAAGCAACTTATTTTCCCTTTCTGCCTTGTTCACTAGATTATCTGAATGTGAAGTGAAAAGTAAAGTGGTAAGTAAGGGTAAGAGATTTCTGTGTTTGGTCAATTTATGTCTCTGCAGAGGTGGGCAAGGAACAGAGGAAATTAAAAGATACATCAGATAGAAACTGTGCCAGAAGTTATATGTTTCCTAAAAATTACATAGTATCCTTCTGCTCACTGAGACAGTCATGTAGGAGCTGGAAACCTTTAAGAGGGTCTATGAGATATAGGGTGTAAATGCAACATTTGCAGTTGCATTTTCTCTTTTCAAAGATCCTTACACATTTTTATCTGTAGCATCTGATAAAGAAGCATCTTCTGAAACCAAAGAAATAGCTGAAGCCACACTGGCCAAAATATTGTTCTATTTCAAAACTTTTCTTCACATTATCACACTTAAAAGGTATCTTTTAAAAAAGAAGCATAGAAGGTATGTCTTGTCTGAGTCTTCCATCCTTATTCAACATACCCTCAATAACCTCAAGGATTGGCAGGTGATCTATGACAGGAGTCTTGCAGTGGGAGAAAAAAATAATTTTTAGGCAACTCTTTGGGCTAAAAACCCAACATCTTCCTGACATGCTTTAACACATCCTGGAGCTGTACTCCTTGCACACATTTCCCTTTTGTGCTAGAATCAGCCGATGGCTATGATGAAACTGCATTCACAGCATCAGTCGAAATAGTCATAGACGTTGTGATGAAGAGGGGGTGTTGTTTTGTGGGCCCTGGGCCCACATGCTATGCAAGTAATGGACCCAGACACATATACATACGTATGGTACTAGTAACTGGCCCTGAGCACGTGCGCTCAGACCATTTTCATTAGCAGGCACCACATCACTCTTGATGCCTTTGTTGGGTGCGTGTGGGGTGAGTGTGGAAGCCAGCTGTCTCAGAGTGGCTGGTGGAAACACTAGAATTTCATTCCTCCCTAACTTTAGTAAAAACACAACTCCCACATGTGAGAAAAACCAAAACACTGAACATCAACATAGTCTCTCAGCCTCGAGACGTAGTCCGCAAGACAGTATTGGACAGGTGCAGCCAGGCATCTTTAACCAGATGCTACTGGGCCTGAACACTGTGCACAGATTCTTTAACAGCTGGTTGGTTGAGACAATGTTCACTCATGCAGTGTTGGTCAGTCGCGGTGATGTGGTTGATGTCAAAACAGTTCAAACTTGGTGCATCAGGTGCATTGGTGAAGTCCGCTGCAGATGTTTCTTCGGAGGTGCCCTGGCTCCATGAATGGCAAACCTGTAAGGATGGGGATGACGGTGTGATGGTTAGACATCTTCCACTGAGGCCTTGGTGCCTCCTGGTATCTGTCGGTGGAGAAGCTTCAGACTCATCTCTTGTGCCAGGATTCCATCTCATATGAACTTGCCTGAGGCCCTTTTTCTGGGTTACTACGGGACTGCATGGGCTGTGCTGGATTTCTCATAGGCCGTGCGAAGGGAACCTCCAACAGGGCATGACCAAGTCACTTGTGCAACCACCAAGGGTGGGTGGCTTATGGTCGGTGTGCTCCTCTCAGCAGGACTCAGGTGCATGTGGGGCCTAACAGATGGTCTCTGGGTGACTGGTCTCTCACTGCACCAGGAGGTCCCTTAGTGTTGATGTTTTGCAGGCGTAAGGCTCCACTCTGGTGGTGAGATGCTCCTTAGGTGGCTCTGCTGATGCATGTGGCAATGATGGTGTGTTTTCATTGGACAACCTGGACAGCAGGAGGTGATGACTTGCTAGAGTGAAAGTGACAAGAGGGACTTGGTGGCTCTGGTGATGCATGTGGCAATGATGGTGTGTTGTCTCATTGGACAACCTGGATGACAGGAGGTGATGACTTGCTAGAGTGAAAGTGACAAGAGGGACTTTGCAGCCACATGTCTCATTGTGTAGTTGGTGCATTTCTTTTCCTTCTGCATATACAGTGGCTAGCAGGGACGCCATCTGCTTCACGCAGCCAGTGACAGGTGGCTGGACGGTCACACTGTAAAGCATGGGGCAGACACACAGTTTGCGCATGCAGTTGGCTTACTTTTGGCACTCCTGCTAGGCTGTCTCCAGTGACGTCACTGCACCCTGGAGGCTGGCTTATGTTGGTAGGTGCACTCTCGATTAATGGCATGAATCCTCCATCACTTCAACCAGTGTGATAGGTCTGTCACATGATCTTTTCTCTTCTCCCTTTCCTTCCTTCTTCATGGCGTGGCTTCTTGCCATGGTCATGTTTTGCTTGCTGTAATGTGGTGTCCGGCCACATGTCTTCTTTTTGCATGAACCTCTCACAGGTCCGTCCCATCGGAGGACTAGGCGTCTTCTCTTTGTGCCACTTGGGGCGTGCCACTCTCCTCATACCTGTAATGGGTCACTGGTGAATCTGTCTTGAGGCAGGGTGGGGGAGGACACTCCTTGAACAATCTTTGGCCCTCTGCAGGGCTGTCGTACAGCAGTTAGGGTGTAAATGATTTCCCTGCATTTGGGCCATATGGGGCCTGCTTCTGGGATTCCTTAGTGCGCCTCTCCATGGATGCCTCCTCTTCGCTCGGGGTGCAGTACTTGCACCTTGGGGCTGTGCCGTCACGGTGCTTGGTACTGCTTAGGGCCGTGTGTGAGGTAGATGGCAGGCAACTTTTTACTTGTCTTCCTGAGGGGAGTAGTGCCAGTCTAGCTCCTCCTGGCAACAGCAGCAACATCTCTCTAGCGGGCACCCGCAAGGTACCTTGCTACTTGCTCAGTCTCTTTTAGGATGCCCTCTTCTGGTTCCCCATATGCGTGCTCTTCTCTCTCTTTCAGTGGCAGACACTTGCCACCAAGGGGGGCGTGCAATACACTCTACTCCTATCATGGAGAAAGCCAGTCAGTTTCTCCTCTTTTGCTGCACCAATAGGCAACCCTCAGATGGTATGCGGCAGCAGTGATTGACCACCAGGGGGTTACACTGTGTTCTCGCTTCCCCTCCGTGCTTCCTTTATTACAGGCAAATAACCGCAGGTCCACGGGGGACAGTCTTTCCGTCTCCTGAGCTGTTAGCGCTGCCTGAGTTTCAGTCACATTCCCCCAGGCTTCCCAAAGCACAGCAGGTGACTGGGTTTGGTGGGGGAAACCATGTCGCTCTTCTGTCTTCCTGGGCAAACGTGCGGTGTGGTGCAGTGTGCAACCACTAGGTGGTGCTGCTGTGGCCCTTCTCACCAGCGCTAGACCTTTGCACAACAGCTGTCCGGCACCTCATGGGAAAGCTGCTTACAGTGGCAGGGAGTATTCAGCAGGTGAGTGTATTGGAGGCGATGTTACGGGGCACTGAATGCTTTGTCGCTAATGCTGGGTGGTGGGGGGCTTGTCTTTCTCAATATGCTAGCCTCATCAGGTCACGGTCCATGATGCGGTGCAGACAAGCAACCGCTAGGTGGCACTGCAGCCACCAATTCACTCCACTTAGGCCACAGTAGTCTCAGCAGTCTCCCTGAAGATGGTTACCGGCAGGAAAGCTGTTCACCAGAGTGCTTCTAGCCAGGCCGCCATATCTTTTTCATGTACCACGGTGCACAGCATGCAGGTAAGGGAATGGACCAGTGAAGTTTGGTGATGATGAGTGGTTGCAGGGAGCTCCGCAAGGTCTTTATGGGCTCACCCTGTGCTGCATGCTTTCAACCACTCAGTTACAGAATGATGTTCCCAGCGGTTCATGCCTCTGACTTGCAGCGGTCACAGTGGCACTCTGGGTGCCGTTGGCCTTGTCGGGAGGGCGCTTCTACCTTCTCTTCTCAAAAGCACTGATGCCAACAGGTCGGGGCAGCTTACGGGTGCCTCAGCAGGTAGGGGACAATGTCAATCAGTGGCCCTGGCATACCTTGCTGCGCATCAGCATCTTGATGGTGGCACTGCTTTCTGTTTTGCTGCGCTGCCAGCTTCACATAGTCCCGCAGCAGATGGATGGTGGCAGGTGTGATGAGGTGCTAGGGGGGGGTCTTGGTTTCTCTTTTCTCATGGAGGGAGAGGGTTCACCCTCATCTTGGGGTGATGTGTAGGCAGTCATGTCAGTGCCTACGGGTTTCTCTGCCACCTGAGCACATGCTCTTGGACACTATTTATTAGCCGCCACCTCACGCCTCTCGTGACACCTGTTTTGTGTGGGTGTGAGGTGAGTGTGGAAGCCGACCCTCACCGAGTGGCTGGTGGATACACTAGAATGTGTTTAGCAGGACACTACGTCGAGGTCCTCTGGATGGTACCACCATCCCACTTCATCCAGCCGCAGATGCTGCAGGGGACTGGGTTATGCTCCTGAGTAGCCAGTTTGAATCACTTCTTGATCTAAAAGGTGTTTTCTTTGATTAATACTTATAAACTTCTTTTGTCATACTATTAAATCATTTAAGCTGGTTTTCATGCAGCTTCTGATCGGCATCCGTGCTCACACCTCATTCTCCAAGACACAACAGCCAGAGTTAAAGTAAGAAGACGTTGTCTGATTTTCTCTGCAATGTACCTGTGTGGCCAAGACAACAGTTCTTGAAAGAACAAAAAAGGCAAGGGCTCTATTCTCCTAGGACAGACAAAAGTGCTGCATTGAGTAGACTCAATCAACACCCTCTACTAG
This sequence comes from Pleurodeles waltl, assembly GCF_031143425.1. Taxonomy (NCBI): domain Eukaryota; kingdom Metazoa; phylum Chordata; class Amphibia; order Caudata; family Salamandridae; genus Pleurodeles; species Pleurodeles waltl. Next base: position 463,059,702 of record NC_090442.1, read on the forward strand.
TTGGAGCCACATTTAGAGGGGCTGAACAAGAAGTTGTCCTGGGCAGGACATTATAGCTGTTGGCTGCTATTGTTTTAGTTCAAAGGCATCTGGCTAGATCTGAGAGTAAATTTAATGGGTGATGTGGGGCAGGGGGAGGAGTAGAGTGGGAATGGATCAGACAATGGAGGTCGGAAGGGAAGTTAACTTGTGGAAGCATATACAAAAAGTGTTTTTACAAGGTGCATAGCTCAGAGAGGAGCTGGCCAAAGACTGGACAAACTACCAGATCAAATCCATGCTGCTGTACTAGCTGAAATAATGGAAGCATGGTAAGTCTCCTTTCATCACATTGGGGGTCATTACAACATTGGCGGTAAAAGGTGCTTACCGCCGTGAAGAAGACCGCCAATACACCGCCGCGGCCACGGAAATCCACCACAGCTATTATGACCCACATCTCGGAATCTGCCAAAATTCAGACACCCACACAAGTCCGCCACACCAAAGGTCAGTGATAAACTGGCGAAAACAAAACCTCCACAGTCACGCCAACAGAAACACGCCCATGCTATCACGACCCACGAATCCACGTGGCGGTCTTTCAACCGCAGTATTCCATTGGCGGTACACACCACAGCGCTCAAAATACACACACATCTCAAAAAACACCGCCACAATGGACAATTCAAAATACACACACCTGATACACATACAAACACCACTCCCACACACCCAACACAATATAAAACACACACCCACATCACCCACAAACCCCTACGACCAAATAGTATTGACGAAGGCGAGAGAGAGAGTACAGCATAGACAACCCCACCACACAGAGGCACACGACACCATCACCCACACAGCATCCACGCACAAAACACCCCACACCACTACACATCACTGCACTCATCACCACATACACCACCCCACACATCACCTACACCACCCCATGGCACGGCAAAGACACCCCAGGTTCTCCGAGGAGGAGCTCAAGGTCATGGTGGGGGTAATCGTACGGGTAGAGCCACAACTATTTGGATCACAGGTGCAGCACACCTCCATAGCTAGGAAGATGGAGCTATGGCGAAGAATCGTGGACAGGGTCAACGCAGTGGGACAGCACCCAAGAAATTGGGAGGATATCAGGAAGAGGTGGAACGACCTAAGGGGAAAGGTGCGTTCCATGGTCTCCAGGCACAACATCGTGGTTCAGCGGACTGGCGGCGGACCCCCACCTCCTCCCCCACAACTAACAACATTGGAGGAGCAGGTCTTGACCATTATGCATCCTGAGGGCCTCGGAGGAGTCGGTGGAGGAATGGACACTGGTAAGTCAAATCTTAACTATCATATCCCCCACTCCAACTCCTCACTAATGTACTAATAACACAAACCACCCATCCCAACACCAAGCCCTGCATGACACAACAAAGCATGGTCACCCCTCACACCTAAAGCATGCCCACTGCACATACCCATAACACCCCCCCAACCATCATCACACAAGCCCCCACACAGGAATGCTAGCACTGGGGTACACGCTCACCCACCCATTGCACACCATGACACACACAGATGCAATAATCATGCTTTTACACCCCTGTAGGACCACTAACTAACGTCACCAGACAGGAGGGTCCAGACATCTCTACCCCACCCACAGAAGAGGCCCACAGTGATGACAGCAGCTCTGGCCAACTGGATCCAGATGATCACCCCGGACCATCGTGGGCCTCGGGACAGTCGGTTCCCCTTGCACAGGCAAAGCCCAACACTGACCTTCCACCCTCTGGAAACACCAGCACAGCACCCACCCAGCGGGCCCATACCTCCGTCCCCAGGACACGTCAATCAGCTGTGTGTCCACCACTACAGGGAACCCAGGATAACCCACCACCCCAACAACAACAGGTACCTGGGGGCAGTGGTAGTGGGCACACGGTCCAGGGGACGGAGGCCCAGGAACACAGGGGAACTGGGAGGGCTGCTGTGCGACAGGGGGTGGACAGGCCAAGGGAACCCACTCTCCACGAGGCCCTCTCCTCCATCATGGGAGCATACCACCACTCCCAGGAGACGATGGCTACGGTCCTGGCCAAGTTTCAGGAGACCCAGCGCCTGCAGGAGGAACAGTATTTAGGGTTCAGGGAGGAACTCAGAACCATCAGCTCCTCCCTGGGCACCATCGTAGGGGTGCTGCAGGACATACAGAACACCATGAGGGACACTGTGGCACTCCAAGGGGCCCCTGACACTAGCATGGACGATGAACTGCCCACAACCTCCACCGGCACTAGTGGACAGGACGCCCCGCCACAGGACCACCACACCAGCACCCCACCCCCTGCAGATGGAGAATCACCCCGCAAGCGGTCCCTGAGATCCAGGAACAGGACAGAGCATGATGCCAAGACCCCCGCAAAGAAATTAGACCACCCTGATTTTCTTTCCACTGTCCCACTTTGTAACCCTGTCCATATTGGAACTGCCCCAGCTCCACTTCCTATGCCCATATGGGCAGTGCACCTGTGAGACTAATAGACTGGACTCTCCAATGGACATTCCTCCACCATCACCCATCACCATTTTACCACCCCTTCAATAATTAGCACTTCAATAAACACCCTTGAAGCACAAAACAATCTGGAGTCAGTCTGTGATTTAGAAAATGTGTATTAGCAATGACAGTGACAAAATGCGTTTTCAAATGTAATGTCAACATACCTATGTCACACATCACAAGTCCATGAAGCATGCAACAGATGACACACGTTGGTAACCACACCTGTGAAACCGTAATGTACAACTCAGCTACCAAATACTGCTTGAAATAGACAGACAGGATAAAGGTAGAAGTGTGAAAGTACTTGTAGTAGGCAAGAAAGTGTTCTCACCTGTGTGTCACTGGAAATATTGCTGGATGACTGAGTCCCTGTTGTCAATGTCTTCTTCCTCTGCTTCCTCCTCATCACTGTCCACAGGCTCCACAGCTGCCACAACACCGTCATCTGGACCATCCTCCTGCAGAAAAGGCACCTGGCGTCGCAAAGCAAGATTGTGAAGCATACAGCAGGCGATGATGATCTAGCACACCTTCCTTGGTGAGTAGAATAGGGAAAAGGCATCTGAACCTGGCCTTCAGGAGGCCGAAGGTGCGTTCGATCGCCCTCCTAGCCCGCCCATGGGCCTCATTGTAGCTTTCCTCTGCCCTGGTCCTGGGATTCCTCACTGGGGTCAGTAGCCATTACAGGTTGGGGTAACCAGAGTCCCCTAATAGCCACACCCGGTGCCTCTGGAGTTGACCCATCACATAAGGGATGCTGCTATTCTGCAGGATGTAGGCGTCATGCACAGAGCCAGGGAACATAGCATTTACCTGGGAGATGTACTGGTCTGCCAAACATACCATCTGTACATTCATGGAATGATAACTCTTCCGGTTCCTGTACACCTGTTCACTCCTGTGGGGGGGGACCAGAGCTACATGGGTCCCATCAATGGCACCTATGATGTTGGGGATATGTCCAAGGGCATAGAAGTCACCTTTAACAGTAGCCAAATCCTCCACCTGAGGGAAAACTATGTAGCTCCTCATGTGTTTCAGCAGGGCAGACAACACTTTGGCCAACACGTTGGAAAACATAGGCTGGGACATCCCTGATGCCATGGCCACTGTTGTTTGAAAAGACCCACTTGCAAGGAAATGGAGCACTGACAGCACCTGCACTTCAGGGGGGATTCCTGTGGGATGGCGGATTGCTGACATCAGGTCAGGCCACAACTGGGTACACAGTTCCTGGATTGTGGCACGGTCAAACCTGTAGGTGATGATTAAATGTCACTCCTCCATTGTCAACAGGTCCACCAGCGGTCGGTACACCGGAGGATTCCGCCATCTCCTCACATGTCCCAGCTGACGGTGCCTAGGAAGGACAACAGCGACCACAGAGTCAAGCAACTCAGACGTATGTACCCACAGCTACACAGAACACGAAACATAATCCAAAACGTTGTCTGTAAGTGTGTTGAGTCCAGGCCTAGGTATGTGTGACGCAGTTGAAAATGAATCCATGTGGGCCCCTGAAATGGCGGCTGCCTGACCTCTAAAGTGGGACAATGGGATGTGAGGTAACTGCGCTGGCGTTTTACACCGTCGCGGTAGGCGGTCGAAGACCGCTGCGCAATGCTGCATTGGTTAACATTGGACCCTATGGGTCCCAGGAGCCAATGACGAAGTGCGCCGGCGGTGATGATACGCACCGCCGTGGACGTCACCGCCACGGACGTGACCGGCATTTTCTATCTGTTGAATCACTCAATACCTGATCCTCGACAGGAGAGGACCTACACTGCAAGTGCTGCTGTGACCTCGGTCTGGAAGAGACAATGGCTCGTGCGTCTGGGGAAAGGGCCCCTGCCTTCACTGCACAGGAGTTGGAGAAGCTCGTGGATGGTGTCCTCCCCCAGTACACGCTACTCTACGGTCCTCCAGACCAACAGGTGAGTACATAGGGTGCAAGTTGTATGGGCTATGCCTGGGTGGAGAGGGCTGGTTGTAAGAAGGCAGGGGGCAGAGTTCTGCAAGCATGAAGGACTGTGAAGGCATGTGCCACATGGCAAGGGCAGGGATGTGGGCCACTCACTTCGACGGTGCAGTTGGTAATGACTTCTCTTCTTCCCCTGTACATGTCATGTAGGCCAGCACCCACCAAAAGAAGGCTATTTGGCGTGCCATCGCCAAGGACGTCCGAACCCTGGGGGTCCACCAGAGACGGAGCACCCACTGCCGGAAAAGATGGGAGGACATTCGCCGCTGGATCAAGAAGACGGTGGAGGCTCAGATGGGGATGGCCTCCCAACGTGGGAGGGGTGCCCGTCGCACCATGACCCCCCTGATGTTCCGGATTCTGGCGGTGGCCTACCCTGAGTTGGATGGGCGCTTGAGGGCATCACAGCAGACACAAGGGGGTGAGTACAACATCATTCTGCAGACTTTGCGTGCAGTGAAGGTGTCTGGGTGGGGGAGGAGGGCTGTGGGTTTCCCTAGGCCAGGCGAGTTCCGTAGGCTAGGCCCGTCTGTAATGCAGGCCATATGGCACTCCACCCCACCTCTGTAGAGTGGCAAGTACAGGTATACATGCCCCTGTGTCATCTATGTGTGCTGATGTCCACCATAGCCATGTAGGCCATATCCCAGGAACTGCATCAGTAGAGCCTAACAGCGCGGCGTAGTGCAGGGGTCTGCTTTGTCTGTATTGTCCGCCAACGGTAGCGGTATGCCATGCACTAAAACTCTCTTTCTTCTGTCGTTCCTCCCCCCCCTTTTTGTGCTCTCCCTGTTCTTTTGTGCATCAGCATCATCAGGCGGAGGTACAGTGGCACCGGAGCACGAGGGAGCTGCATCCCACATGGCCATGGAGGGCCACACCACGGACTCTGAATACACCAGTGGGACGGAGGTCGAGGGGAGCTTCACGGCGGTCACCGGATCAGCAACCAGCGACACAGACTCGTCCTCCGATGGGAGCTCCCTTGTGGTGGCGGCAAAATCTGTGCCCCCACTTCTACAGGTACAGCCTCCACCCCCCCTGCAGGCACCGCCCTCCCAGCAGCCCCTCAGCCTTCGCCCCGTGCCTGCTCACCCAGGAGGGTGGGCATCACCTTCGCCCTAGGCACCTCAGCCTCTGCCCCTGTCACCTCTGCTGCCCTCAATGAGGAGGCCATTGACCTCCTCTGGTCACTCACTGTTGGGCAGTCTACCATTGTGAATGCCATCCAGGGTTTAGAAAGGGAGTTGCAACACACTAATGCATTCCTGGAGGGCATTCATTCTGGTCAGGCTGCCCATCATCGAACCCTGCAATCTCTGGCCTCAGCACTGATGGCAGCCATTGTCCCTGTCTCTAGCCTCCCCCCTCCAACTTCCTCCACCCAGACCCAATCCCCTGTACCTCTGCCTATCCCAAGCACACCATCAGACCAGCCTGCACACACGTCAACACACAAGGGAAGCTCAGGCAAACATAGGCACCACACATCCCACAGGCACTCACACAAGCATCACCCACACACAGACACAGCAACATCTACTGCCTCCACTGTGTCCCCCTCGTCGTCGTCTCCCTCCCAGTGTCGTCTACACTCTCACCTGCATGCACTACCACTACAGCCACTAGGACCCGCACCAGCACACCCACCACCACACCCCGCTCACCTGCACTCACCACCATTTACACGTCCCCTGTGTCCTCTCCCAGTGTGTCTGTGACGCCCTCTCCCAAAGTACACAAACGCGGGCATACACACACCCATCATCCATCCACCTCACAACAGCCTCCAGAACATGCATCTGCACCCAAATCATCAAAAGTTACACCTCCTATAACCACCTCCTCTTCCTCCACTCCCAGACCCCCTCCAGCTACCCGTATCAGTGTTCCTAAGAAACTTTTCCTGAGCAACGTTGACCTCTTTCCCACCACCCCCCCTCCAATTCATAGGTCCCGTACTAGCACCTCAGCCCAAAAAATCTCCGGTACCAGTGGTGCCTGTTAGAGGTATGTGGAGTGCACCAGGCACCAGGGCAGCCAGTGTGACATGGAGCCAAAGCACAGCCGGTCCCCCCCGTGAAGCACCAGAAGTTGGACAGTGCCCAGAGGGATAGGGGGAAGACTCCAGCCAGCAAAGCCGTTCACAAGGGTCCCGGGGGGAGTGTCGACTCAGCTGTGACTCCTCCCAAGGTGGGGAAGGGGCAGAAGAAAGCGCCAAAGTCTGGGAAGATCAGCACGGCGGAGAAGGCCGTTGTCATCCCCGCTGCCCAGGAGGCCACCGCCAGCCCGATCAGTGCCCAGGAGGGCAGTCCCATCGTCAGTGGCCAGGAGGCCACCGCCAGAGTCAGTGCCCAGGAGGGCAGTCCCATCGTCACTGGTCAGGAGACCACCACCAGAGTCAGTGCCCAAGAGGGCTGTCCCATCGTCAGTGGCCAGGAGGCCACCGCCAGAGTCAATGCCCAGGAGGGCAGTCCCATCATCACTGGTCAGGAGACCACCGCCAGAGGCAGTGCCCAGGAGGGCAGTCCCATCGTCACTGGTCAGGAGACCACCGCCAGAGTCAGTGCCCAGGAGGGCCCCGGCAGCCACAGCCCTGCTGGGCAATGAGGGACCGCCATGGCAAACACCGCTGCACAGGTCAGAGACAGCAAAGTCAAGCACCGCTGAACAGGGCAAAGACTGCCATGGCAAGCACCGCTGAACAGGTCAGAAACTGCTAAGTCCAGCACCGCTGAACAGGGCAAAGACCGCCATGGCAAGCACCGCTGAACAGGGCAAAGACCGCCATGGCAAGCACCGCTGAACAGGGCAAGCACCCCTGAACAGGGCAAGCACTGCTGAACAGGGCAAAGACCGCCATGGCAAGCACCGCTGAACAGGGCAAGCACCGCTGAACAGGGCAAAGACCGCCATGACAAGCACCGCTGAACAGGGCATGCACCGCTGAACAGGGCAAGCACCGCCAACTCAAGCACCGCTAGCCCATGTGATGCACTCTGGGCACCAGTCCCCCTCCAGAACCAGTGGAGAACAGCATCCACTACCTGAGTCCTTAACAGGATGAAGCACTCTGGGCACCAGTCCACCTCCAGAACCAGTGGAGACTGTTATCCACTTGAGAGACTCCCCAGGATGGTACAGTGGGCAAACCACCCACTGAAAAGACTTGTGAGACTGTGGCTTTGCACTCCCCAGGATGGTCCAGTGGGCAAACCACCCACTGCAAAGACTTGTGAGACTGTGGCTTTGCACTCCCCAGGATAGAGCAGTGGGCAACCCACCCACTGCAAAGACTTGTGAGACTGTGGCTTTGCACTCCCCTGGATGGTCCAGTGGGCAAACCACCCACTGCAAAGACTTGTGAGACTGTGGTTTGCACTCCCCAGGATACATCAATGGGCATGGAGCCCCGTCGTGGATCTGGCGTGGTGCTGTCATCCGGCTGAGGTGCCCCCCGTTCCCTTCCCCCTGAGGTGCCTGTTGTATTTCTATCTGATGCCCCTGCAGTAGATGCAGTACTCACCGTTGTCTTCGGCGCCGGCGTTGATGATGATCGTACAGAAGCAGGAAGACTATCGCAGGGAGTATTTGGAGTTCCGGCTCCATGGTGCCCTCCTTCCTCGTGGAGTGTATAGAGTTGAGCATTTTCCCATTGAAATGGCTGTTTCCGCCGTGTTTTTATCCACACTGAATCCGCCCCGGAAAAGGTGGCGGATTGGTAGGTTGTGATACTGTGGGCGGTACTTTGTCTCCCGCCTGTCTGTTGGCGGTGACCGCCGCGCTGCTTGTCTGTACCGCCGTGGCGGTCGGAGTGTTAAAGTGGCTGTCTTTGTTGGCGGTTTCCGCCACGGTCATAATTCCCTTTTTTTGTCCGCCGGCCTGTTTGCGGTCTTACCGCCGCTTTAACACCGTCCGCCAGGGTTGTAATGACCCCCATTGTCTCTTTTCACCATGAAATGTCATTCACTACTAATAATGAAAGTAGACATTGTTCTGGGAGGATATTCTGTAAATTCATGAGTTTGTCTCAATATGTAAACTAGAAATATAAGCATTTGCAATGCAATGGGTCTCACATTAGCTCAAGTTAAAGCTATTAGCGTTTTAAACTCCTAACCAGACTTTTCTTGCCATATAAAATGAAAAGTAAAACAGTTTCACAAAAGCGAGCCGACAGCCGCCATGAGCACCAAGCAGACACACAAAAGGAAACAGAAGTTTGCTGGCAGTGAAACGTATTGGCAGAAGTGCAATTATCCATGTAACAGGGTCGATGTCATGCAAAGCGCTCGATTCCTGCCCAGTGAGATCGCGCAGCCTACGAAATTAAAAATAAAAAGTAGTCCAGAAACCGTACAGAAAACATGAAGCCTCATATGTTTTCAGTAGTTGGCCAGGGTGATCGAAGAGAGCTAGACACCAGAAAAGGCATGACTTGTGCATCCCTTTCACGAATGAAATCCAGCGAATTTCAAAAGGCAAGCCCACGAACTAACCAAACTGATGAGCGTGACATGGGCATGGTTAAAAGCCCATAGAGAGATTACACCAGGGACATAGCACTTTGTGCGCTCAACCCTAAAAAAGTGCCCCTGGGATCCAAGAATAGAATTGGGCATGCATAGAGGGGAGACGACAGCAGGGAAATCACAGGGGAAGCTGATTCATCCTTACCCTGTCAGGGCAGCAACCTACCAAGGACTTTGCCTCTAACTCTTGCATGTGCAGATAGCGCTTCTAGCTTGAGTCTGAGCTACACTTGATTAGGGCTCATGAGACCGGGGCTCATCTGAATGGATCCAATGTTACTGGATTTAACAAATATCTATTTCTACAGAGAAAGATGATAAGGTTTGAAACACCTGATCAGTTACCATCACAAAAAGTAAAACTATGGACACCAAACATATTTTTGGGTAAGCAAGCAATGGAAACTGTATATTTGTGCTGCTAACTGTGTGTTCTTTCAGTTTAACACTTTCCTTAAAGAACATCAATAGAAATCTGTGACAAAGGCAAAAGCAGTAGGTAAATGTTTGATGAGCCTTATATGGCATGGGAAATCAAAATATCTTGTTTGTAAAACAAACATACAATAAAGAAACACACACCTTAAAGGTTTAATGTACAAAAGGATTTCAACTTTGTGCAAAATCACAGGTTTTGCAATTGCACATTTCCTTTCTGTGGTGTACAAACCTTCAGTTGAGAGTTAGAAAAGTCTCTCCCAGTCACCAAGGGGTCCTGTGACTCATTCTGAATCACATTTTTGATGGGGTGTGAAAGGGAAATCCACTCCTAATTGTGAAGATTTGTATCCGTGGTTTATGACCACAATTACTGTTGCAAATCAGATACCAACACCTACATTGTTTTAGTACCTGATTCTTAAAAGGAATTATTTGGTAATTTGGGTAGGCAGCCTTGGGGGGAGCAGACAACTGCCCAACTGCATTAAGCAGTTTGTTTTGCAACCATCTTCAAATGAGCATTCTGCAGTGCAACTTACTAGTACATAGGTCACAGAGCAAAATGACAGCCAGATTGCAAAAAGTCAGTGCACTCACTACTTGTTTCCAACTTGTAGGTATCTGAGGCTCTAACTTCAGTCTGACATAAGTGAAACAGAGGTTCTCTGTGGACTCAGTGAAATCTTTACACTATCATTAAGCAGGTAAATTACTTAGAATATTCAATGTGAAAGAAAAAGGCAGAGAGAGACTAGCTTAATTATGAAATATTTTAATAGGTTATACAAGAACTAAAAGAATCAACATGGCACCTGAAGTGCTGAATGTCGCCAGTGATCACGGTGTAGAACGTTGATAAAGGTGAATAGTGGGGCAGAGCAAGCAACTTACACTATGATGATACAACTGGGTACTCAACTGCTACTACACAGCATGATCTCTGAGAATACCCAGTCTATTTGCTTCAGTCAACAATTCTTCAACTTTACATTTAATTAAATGGTCATCACCAGGACAGCGAGGGATACCTAGGCAGACAGCCATATCAGAGAAGCAAACTGTATAAGTAAAGGGTGATGTGGGCACAATCAGTGATAGCAACACTCATGAAAGTAGTCACCAGTAATAAAGGGATGGGAGCAGGGGGTCATTTGATGTCTGAAATTGTGAGGCAGTTAGCAGTCCAGCAGCATGCCCACCATTGTCCAGTGCAAGAGGCAAGACAGCAAGAGGCTAGAAGTAAGGAATGCATGCAGGGTTTTAAAGCTGGATTCTGATGTTTTCAGATGTTCTTTCTAGGTGAGTGGTTCTACTTTGGGCTTGTATGTAAGTAGTGAGGTAATTACAAAGTTCCTTGTTTTTTATTATACTTACTTGTCAGACAGCGACTGAATTTGCCTCCCACTTCGGGGTGGGTAGAAAGATTTGTTGTGCCCTGAGGGTGGATAGGGGACTAAAGTCTAGATAGGCTTGTCGTCACTCAGACAAAAGAGTCACATGACCCTGGGTAGTGGCGGGACTAATTGCTCATGCCTTGAGGCCTGCTCACACCCATAAAAATAATCCACTGGTATCTAGAGTTCTTTCTACCCACCTATGATGAACTTTAGTTTTAAAGCTTGAATTACTCCCATAGTGTGATAGAGAGTGTGTTGATGCCCTTCGAGTAGAGAGGCGTGGCCCAAAGCCAATTGGGGTCAGGCACCAAAACCTTTTCTTACAGAAAATATCCCTGGAGCTTAACAGTGCTAAACCAGTGTAAACCCAGTCTGTTTTCCCTCTTTGGGCCCCTGGTGTGGAGGGATGTGGCTCTGTACCAATAGGTATAAAAATAAATTTGCAGTGCCTAGTGGTGCTCTTTGCCCCTCTGGGTGGGCAGATTGGGGGTGAACTCCACAGTCTGACTTGGGGAGGTCAATGGAACAGACTGTCTTTACGGGTCCTGTAGTAGAGTAGTGCGGGCTGACGTGAATAGAGACCACACCACTTGTTGTTATATTTTAAAAATCGGCCCTCACATCTTGCTGTGCTTTCTATCCCCGGTGATGGGCAAGATAGAGTCTAAACATAATTTGTCCCCACCTTTTCAGGCAGAAACTGTCACTGTCTGCACGTCTCTTACCGCTGTAGGCTGCAATACTTGGAAGGACGCCTGGTTTCTTACTGGTTCTGGACTGGCCAAGATAAGGATGACCCCTTCTAGTAGCCACAGTGCTGCTGACTAGAAAAACGCCAAGGCAGACAGTACCCTCCAGAAGGAGTCCCAGAGGAAAAACCCAAGTAATGGGAAAAACCTCTATCACAGGGACTCCTGAAAAAGAGGAAAAAACAATGAAAAAGGCAAAAATAGAAGTCAAATCCACAGGAAAAAATAAGCAGGAGAGAGCAGAAAACTGGAAACAGGAGCGAGGATCACCACCCAGACAGAAGTTTTTGCAACGCAAGGAAGGAGGGAACTGTAGTGCTAATATACCATGAAACAGGAAGCGACAAAACCGGAAGAACGTACAACACCATCTTGGATTGGGAAAAGCCACATAGAAATCAATGAGAACAAAAAAAAAAAAACAAGTAGAAAAGGAAAAGGAACAAGGCATACTGAGAAGACAACCACCACAGAAGAAGACAATATGGATAACTAAGAAGAAAGAAGAAAAAGAAGAAAAAAGAAGAAAAGAAAAAGAACCCAAATAAAAGTTAGTGGGAAGGGAAAGTCAGGGAGGCTGCCAGGGGCCACGGTGTGTCCCAGAGCACGAAATGTGCCTCCTGGGACACACCGTGGCACCGTGGCACAAAATGCCCCAAAAATGTCAAAATACGGGCCGCTGCGGTTCCGGCATCCCCAAACGAGGACTGCCGGCCTGAGCGAAGCCCAAGAAAGGGACGCTGTGGTAGTATGCGGCGACACAAAAACACTATGTGGGGCTTAGTTCTGCCTGAAACAAAATGAATCAAACCCACCCTATAGATAGAAACACATATTCTCTGGTGTGCAATGGTGCCTTCTTCCCACCTGCATAAGCTGATTGGAAGTAAACCCAATCTTCTGCTCATCCTTAAGAGAGCAAAATGTCTGTGTTATCCCTTGCAATGATAGGGTGAAGCCCAATGCCAATATGGGTTGGTCCTCACCCCCTTCTCAGTTAGAAAGAATAGCCCCTCGTGGCTACTGTTGCTGTCTGCCCCAAGGGATGAGACAATTTGAGTAAAAATGTCTAGAACACATGTATGGGGGCCGCCAGATGACAGGTTGGGTAGCTATTCCTTTATCATTTTAAAAACTTTTGCATTGGCTTATTGTGGCTGTTCTGACTGCCTGGTGTGGGCAGGTTGATAGTAAGACTGTCTAAAGCCCTACGGGTAGAAGGGTGTCCTGATGCAAAGTGAGCCAATCCCCCAGCCCGTTTATCAAAAAATAAGTCATCCCTGGTGTTTGGCGATGCTTTCTGTCACCCCATCTTGCGGTGAGCTTATTGGGATTAAATCCCAATTCGGCCCAATTTCGGGGGCTGAAAGACTGTTTGGGGCCCTTGTGGAGGGAGAGCAATTGGCCATGACTAGGTGGCCACACACCATTACAGCCTTGGTCCCAGTGGGTGGATTGCTACTTCTAGATGGACACCATAGTATGACGATTGACAGTCATAATGGCTACCTTTAATTACTGAGATCCCTATTGGACTTTCATCCCAAAAGTTGTGTTGGAAGCACTAATTTTGTGAATATTATTTGGACACAATTATACTTATAAGAGCCCCCATGTTTCTAATAACACTATGCCATTCTATTGCTGCCCACTCAAATTTCCAATATTGATATTTTCATCTTGCAACATGCTCAAAATGTACTAGTAGTACAAGATCCCATTACCCATTTCCATGTAATTCAGCAATAGGTGCCTGAGCATAGTCATGCTGCTGCTAACACCCTCTAAAAGAAATATGCTTATGCAATATTGCCATGCTCCTGTTTTCTAAGGTAGTACAAGGTTTTACTCTTCCAGAAGTTCACATCCCATAGGCCCATAAAATTAATTCCTCAGTGAAGTGCCCACACACAATCAGTAACATGGTCAAACCCGTTGCTGTAAAACTGGACCTCCCTCCTGTATTGTCGGTCCATACCGTATACCAGGTCTTACATTAAATTCACACCATCTTTATACCCAAGTATTGGTTGTGCCTCTTTTTGAGCTGGATAAAGGAAAACTGGAATATGAGATATGAGCTATCCTCGATTTACAACAGGTAAGGGGGGGGTCACTTGTTCTATCTTATTGATTAAAAGAGTTATGGTGGCTGAAGACAGGTAAGGGTTATCCACATCCAATGTCTACGTCACACATCTTTTGCAATATTTCTGCCAGCTGTACTCAAAACAGAAAACTGTGGGGGTACCTTGGCCTGAGGTTCTGGCATGATCCACAACTGGACCATTACCAGAAAATGGGAAATCCTCAATTTTGTTTTTAGCCTGATGCCTTGCCATGTAGCTGGTTTCATCGCAATTCCCCTGTGCACCCCTGTCTTGGTCCTTAGATTTGAACCTTAAGACTCCCTGTTTGTTGTTGAGCCTCTTGGTATTCCTCATGATGTTTCTTGGCAGGCCCCACACTCTAGCCCATATGCTACTCCAGAACAGTTTTTTTGACATATCTTTTGATTGCGGTCAGCACAAATAAAAAGACTACAAAAAGCAAAACATTAACTAGCATACGTTTCTCATCGAGGCAAAGCAAGTTTTCTCCCCTCTCAGGCCTCTCCAGATAAACCCTCACTCCCTCCCTAACCCCCCTGTGTAGTCAGCCACAGCTGGTGTCCGATCCTCAGTTTCATCAATTATATTTGCATCAGTTGTACATGAGAGAGCGTAGCTAAAATACTCAGAAACTAACATGAAATGTTTATGAACTAATGCATAATAATGCCGCATAGAAAATGTATTAATGTGTTTCTACTAAACGTGCACTTGAAATGTGCCCACGGGGAGTGGCCGTCAATATATAACAGACAGGCGGAGGACAATGTACCGCCCACAGTATCACAACCTACCAATCCGCCACCTTTTCCGGGGCAGATTAACTGCGAACAAAAACACAGCGGAATCTGGATTTCGAAGGGAAAACGCTCACCTCTACACACCCCACGAGGAACCAGGACGCCATGGAACCAGAGCTGCACATTCTCCCTGCCCTTATCTTCTTGCTCCTCTACCAGGAGCACGATACGCCGGCGGCGAAGACCACAGTGAGTACTGCCCCTACGACACAGGGGAGGGGGGAGGGAAAAAACAGGGACACACACGTGCAACACGCAACACGCAACACCCCCACCCCCACCCTCACCCACTACAACACACACACTAATACAGCATGATACATTACAGTTACACCCCCCAAGCCCCCTGGACGAATGCAAAGACAAAAGGAAATGAGTGTAACCATTGTAAAATATTAAAATCCAGTACGCAAAAATATATATACACTATTAACAAATATATACACCAAGAATAGTAGTCCAGGTATAGCTCCATTGAAGTCCGTGGAACACTGGGCCCACACGGCATGGGCGAGGCCCACACTCAATACCCGAACATGACGGAGAGAACACTGCAGGGGCATCAGATAGCAATAAAACAGGCACCTCAGGGGGAAAGGAAAAGGGGGGCACCTCAGCCAGTTCCACGAGGGGGCCCCATGCCCACTGTTCAATCCTGGGGAGTGCAAAGCCACAGCCTCTCAAGTCTCTACAGTGGGTGGGTTGCCCACTGCCATATCCTGGGGAGTGCAAAGCCACAGTCTCTCAAGTGTCTCCAGTGGGTGGGTTGCCAACTGCTCAATCCTGGGGAGTGCAAAGCCACAGTCTCTCCACTGGTTCTGGAGGGGGCTTTGTGCCCAGAGTGCTTCATCTGACAGAGTGTAGGAAAGTACCATCTTGCCTGGCATGTTACCCCCATTTTTCACTGTATATATGTTGTTTCAGTTGTATGTGTCACTGGGACCCTGGTAACCCAGGGCCCCAGTGCTCATAAGTGTGCCTGAATGTGTTACCTGTGTAGTGACTAACTGTCTCACTGAGGCTCTGCTAATCAGAACCTCAGTGGTTATGCTCTCTCATTTCTTTCCAAATTGTCACTAACAGGCTAGTGACCATTTTTACCAATTTACATTGGCTTACTGGAACACCCTTATAATTCCCTAGTATATGGTACTGAGGTACCCAGGGTATTGGGGTTCCAGGAGATCCCTATGGGCTGCAGCATTTCTTTTGCCACCCATAGGGAGCTCTGACAATTCTTACACAGGCCTGCCACTGCAGCCTGAGTGAAATAACGTCCACGTTATTTCACAGCCATTTTACACTGCACTTAAGTAACTTATAAGTCACCTATATGTCTAACCTTTACCTGGTAAAGGTTAGATGCAAAGTTACTTAGTGTGAGGGCACCCTGGCACTAGCCAAGGTGCCCCCACATTGTTCAGAGTCAATTCCCTGAACTTTGTGGGTGCGGGGACACCATGACACGCGTGCACTACATATAGGTCACTACCTATATGTAGCTTCACAATGGTAACTCCGAATATGGCCATGTAACATGTCTATGATCATGGAATTGCCCCCTCTATGCCATCCTGGCATAGTTGGCACAATCCCATGATCCCAGTGGTCTGTAGCACAGACCCTGGTACTGCCAAACTGCCCTTCCTGGGGTTTCACTGCAGCTGCTGCTGCTGCCAACCCCTCAGACAGGCATCTGCCCTCCTGGGGTCCAGCCAGGCCTGGCCCAGGATGGCAGAACAAAGGACTTCCTCTGAGTGAGGGTGTTACACCCTCTCCCTTTGGAAAATGGTGGGAAGGCAGGGGAGGAGTAGCCTCCCCCAGCCTCTGGAAATGCTTTGTTGGGCACAGATGTGCCCAATTCTGCATAAGCCAGTCTACACCGGTTCAGGGGACCCCTTAGCCCTGCTCTGGCGCGAAACTGGACAAAGGAAAGGGGAGTGACCACTCCCCTGACCTGCACCTCCCCTGGGAGGTGTCCAGAGCTCCTCCAGTGTGCTCCAGACCTCTGCCATCTTGGAAACAGAGGTGCCGCTGGCACACTGGACTGCTCTGAGTGGCCAGTGCCACCAGGTGACGTCAGAGACTCCTTCTGATAGGCTCCTTCAGGTGTTAGTAGCCTATCCTCTCTCCTAGGTAGCAAACCCTCTTTTCTGGCTATTTAGGGTCTCTATCTCTGGGGAAACTTTAGATAACGAATGCAAGAGCTCATCCGAGTTCCTCTGCATCTCTCTCTTCACCTTCTGCCAAGGAATCGACTGCTGACCGCGCTGGAAGCCTGCAAACCTGCAACATAGTAGCAAAGACGACTACTGCAACTCTGTAACGCTGATCCTGCCGCCTTCTCGACTGTTTTCCTGCTTGTGCATGCTGTGGGGGTAGTCTGCCTCCTCTCTGCACCAGAAGCTCCGAAGAAATCTCCCGTGGGTCAACGGAATCTTCCCCCTGCAACCGCAGGCACCAAAAAGTTGCATTACCGGTCCCTTGGGTCTCCTCTCAGCACGACGAGCGAGGTCCCTCGAATCCAGCGACTCTGTCCAAGTGACCCCTACAGTCCAGTGACTCTTCAGTCCAAGTTTGGTGGAGATAAGTCCTTGCCTCACCTCGCTGGGCTGCATTGCTGGGAACCGTGACTTTTGCAGCTACTCCGGCCCCTGTGCACTTCCGGCGGAAATCCTTTGTGCACAGCCAAGCCTGGGTCCACGGCACTCTAACCTGCATTGCACGACTTTCTAAGTTGGTCTCCGGCGACGTGGGACTCCTTTGTGCGACTTCGGGTGAGCACCGTTTCACGCATCCTCGTAGTGCCTGTTTCTGGCACTTCTCCGGGTGCTACCTGCTGCTGAGAGGGCTCCTTGTCTTGCTCGACGTCCCCTCTCTCTCCTGGTCCAATTTGCGACCTCCTGGTCCCTCCAGGGCCACAGCAGCGTCCAAAAACGCTAACCGCACGATTTGCAGCTAGCAAGGCTTGTTGGCGTTCTTTCGGCGGGAAAACACTTCTGCACGACTCTCCACGGCAAGAGGGATCCATTCACCAAAGGGGAAGTCTCTAGCCCTTTTCATTCCTGCAGAAACCTCAGCTTCT
Source organism: Pleurodeles waltl (assembly GCF_031143425.1). Classification (NCBI taxonomy): domain Eukaryota; kingdom Metazoa; phylum Chordata; class Amphibia; order Caudata; family Salamandridae; genus Pleurodeles; species Pleurodeles waltl. The sequence goes on from NC_090442.1 coordinate 463,077,349, forward strand.
TCTGTCCAGTAGAAGCTTCTTTGCACCCGCAGCTGGCATTTCCTGGGCATTTGCCCATCTCCGACTTGCTTGTGACTTTTGGACTTGGTCCCCTTGTTCCACAGGTACCCTAGATTGGAAATCCACAGTTGTTGCATTGTTGGTTTGTGTCTTTCCTGCATTATTCCTCTAACACGACTTCTTTGTCCTTAGGGGAACTTTAGTGCACTTTGCACTCACTTTTCAGGGTCTTGGGGAGGGTTATTTTTCTAACTCTCACTATTTTCTAATAGTCCCAGCGACCCTCTACAAGGTCACATAGGTTTGGGGTCCATTCGTGGTTCGCATTCCACTTTTGGAGTATATGGTTTGTGTTGCCCCTATCCCTATGTTTCCCCATTGCATCCTATTGTAACTATACATTGTTTGCACTGTTTTCTAAGACTATACTGCATATTTTTGCTATTGTGTATATATATCTTGTGTATATTTCCTATCCTCTCACTGAGGGTACACTCTAATATACTTTGGCATATTGTCATAAAAATAAAGTACCTTTATTTTTAGTATAACTGTGTATTGTGTTTTCTTATGATATTGTGCATATGACACTAAGTGGTACTGTAGTAGCTTCACACGTCTCCTAGTTCAGCCTAAGCTGCTCTGCTAAGCTACCATTATCTATCAGCCTAAGCTGCTAGACACCCTATACACTAATAAGGGATAACTGGGCCTGGTGCAACGTGCAAGTACCCCTTGGTACTCACTACAAGCCAGTCCAGCCTCCTACATTGGTTGTGCAGCGGTGGGATAAGTGCTTTGAGACTACTTACCACTCTTGTCATTGTACTTTTCATAAGAGAAAAATATACAAAACAAGGTCAGTGTATATACACATAGCCAAAAAGTTTTGCATTTCCTCTTTTCACTCTTTTCTAAGTGCTGAAAAGTACTTCTAACTTTCTAAAAAGTTCTAAAAAGTTTTAAAAGTTTTTTTCTCTGTCTTTCTAAAAGCTCTGACAAACTTTTTTTTCTTTTTCTATCACTTTAAGTCTCTCTAAAAATGTCTGGCACAGGCCAAAATGTTGATCTGTCCAAACTTGCATATGATCACCTTAGCTGGAAAGGAGCAAGGAGTCTCTGCATAGAGAGAGGTTTGAGTGTAGGGAAGAATACTTCCTTAGAACTGTTAATTAACATGCTTAGAGAACAGGATAAGGCTAAAAGTGCCCCATCTGTTGAAAAAGTAGCTAATGGTTCTCAATCTGATCCAGGGACTCCCCCAGGAAAAGATTCTGGAAAGAAACTTCCTAGCCTGCACATTACTAGACAGTCTAGCATAGTTGGTAATGATGATGAGCCACACCATACAAATAGTGTTGTCTCACATCATAGCAAAAGCATTTATTCTCACCATACTGGTAGTGATGTTTCTGTTAGCCAAGCTGTTAGGGTGGCTTCTGTAAGGGACAGGTCTCCTTCTGTCCATTCTCACCATACTTCTGTTTCAAGGCATGTCCCTCCCACCCACCCTGATGACAGATTGTTAGAAAGGGAGCTCAATAGATTGAGAGTGGAACAACCCAGACTGAAGCTCAAGAAGCAACAGCTGGATTTGGATAGACAGACTTTAGAAGTAGAGAAGGAGAGACAGAAACTGGGTTTAGAAACCCATGGTGGCAGCAGCAGTATTCCCCATAGTCATCCTGCAAAAGAGCATGATTCCAGGAATCTGCACAAGATAGTTCCCCCTTATAAGGAGGGGGATGACATTAATAAGTGGTTTGCTGCACTTGAGAGGGCCTGTGCTGTACAGGATGTCCCTCAAAGGCAGTGGGCTGCTATCCTATGGCTATCATTTAGTGGAAAAGGTAGGGATAGGCTCCTTACTGTAAAGAAAATGAAGCTAATGATTACAAAGTTCTTAAGAATGCACTCCTGGACGGTTATGGCTTAACCACTGAACAATACAGGATAAAGTTCAGAGAGACCAAAAAGGAGTCTTCACAAGACTGGGTTGATTTCATTGACCATTCAGTGAAGGCCTTGGAGGGGTGGTTACATGGCAGTAAAGTTACTGATTATGACAGCCTGTATAACTTGATCCTGAGAGAGCATATTCTTAATAATTGTGTGTCTGATTTGTTGCACCAGTACTTGGTGGACTCTGATCTGACCTCTCCCCAAGAATTGGGAAAGAAGGCAGACAAATGGGTCAGAACAAGAGTGAACAGAAAAGTTCATACAGGGGGTGACAAAGATGGCAACAAGAAGAAGGATGGTAAGTCTTCTGACAAGGGTGGGGACAAATCTAAAAATGAGTCTTCATCAGGCCCACAAAAACACTCTGGTGGGGGTGGTGGGCCCAAATCCTCTTCTAATCAAAACAAGGAAAAGAAACCATGGTGCTATTTATGTAAAATAAAAGGCCATTGGACAACAGATCCCAGTTGTCCAAAGAAAGGCACCAAGCCTCCTACCACTACAACCCCTACTGCTACACCTAGTGTCCCTACTAATAGCAGTGGTGGTGGGAGCAAACCTACTAATAGCCAATCCAAGGGAGTAGCTGGGCTCACTATTGGTAACTTAGTTGGGGTTGGCCTTGTTAGGGAGGCCACAGAGGCCGTGTTAGTCTCTGAGGGGGCTATTGATTTAGCCACCTTAGTTGCTTGTCCCCTTAATATGGATAAGTACAAGCAGCTACCCCTAATAAATGGTGTTGAGGTTCAGGCCTACAGGGACACTGGTGCCAGTGTGACTATGGTCATAGAGAAACTGGTCCACCCTGAACAACACCTACTTGGTCACCAGTACCAAGTAACCGATGCTCACAACAACACACTTAGCCACCCCATGGCTGTTGTAAATCTCAACTGGGGGGGGTTACTGGTCCAAAGAAAGTTGTGGTAGCTTCAGATTTACCTGTAGACTGTCTATTAGGGAATGATTTGGAGACATCAGCTTGGTCAGATGTGGAGTTGGAGGCCCATGCAGCAATGCTGGGCATCCCAGGGCATATTTGTGCTTTGACAAGGGCTCAGGCCAAAAAGCAAAAAGGACAGGGAAGCTTGGATCCTGGAACAATGGACCAAGTGCTCCCTAAAGCTAGGGCTAGTAGAAGCAAACCACTTCCTACTATCCCTCCCTCTACAGTGGATTCTACTTCTGAGGAAGAATAATTCCCTCCCTGTGCAGAACCTACACCAGAGGAGCTGGAAGCAGACACTGCTGAGCTTTTGGGTGAAGGGGGGCCTGCCAGAGAGGAGCTGAGTGTGGCACAGCAAACCTGTCCCACATTAGAGGGTCTCAGACAGCAAGCTGTCAAACAGGCTAATGGGGATGTCAGTGACTCTCACAGAGTTTACTGGGAGGACAACCTCTTGTACACTGAGCATAGGGATCCTAAACCTGGAGCTGCCAGGAGATTAGTGATTCCTCAGGAGTACAGAAAGTTCCTCCTAACCCTGGCACATGACATTCCCCTAGCTGGGCATCTAGGACAAATGAAAACTTGGGACAGGCTTGTTCCCCTGTTTCATTGGCCTAGAATGTCTGAGGACACAAAGGAATTTTGTAAGTCCTGTGAAACCTGTCAAGCCAGTGGCAAGACAGGTGGCACCCCAAAGGCACCCCTTATTCCACTGCCTGTGGTTGGGGTTCCCTTTGAAAGGGTAGGGGTTGACATAGTTGGCCCCCTTGACCCTCCTACTGCTTCAGGCAATAGATTCATCTTAGTGGTAGTGGACCATGCCACAAGATATCCTGAAGCTATTCCTTTAAGGACCACTACAGCTCCTGCAGTGGCAAAGGCCCTCCTGGGAATATTTTCCAGGGTGGGCTTCCCAAAGGAAGTAGTATCAGACAGGGGAAGCAATTTCATGTCTGCATACTTAAAGGCCATGAGGAAGGAGTGTGGTGTAACTTATAAGTTCACAACACCCTATCATCCACAAACAAATGGACTGGTGGAGAGATTTAACAAAACTCTCAAAGGCATGATTATGGGTCTCCCTGAAAAACTCCGCAGGAAATGGGATATCCTTCTACCATGCCTCCTTTTTGCCTCCAGGGAGGTACCCCAGAAAGGAGTGGGCTTCAGCGCCTTTGAACTTCTTTTTGGACACACTGTTAGGGGTCCACTCACACTTGTAAAGGAGGGTTGGGAACAACCTTTAAAAGCTCCTAAGCAGGATATTGTGGATTATGTACTTGGCCTCAGATCAAGGATGGCTGAGTACATGAAAAAGGCCAGTAAAAACCTTCAGGCCAGCCAAGAGCTCCAGAAGCAATGGCATGATCAGAAGGCTGTTTTGGTTCAGTACCAACCAGGGCAGAAAGTGTGGGTCTTGGAGCCTGTGGCCCCAAGAGCACTCCAAGATAAATGGAGTGGACCCCACACAATTGTTGAAAAGAAGGGAGAAGTCACCTATTTAGTTGACTTAGGCACTGCCAGGAGTCCCCTTAGGGTGCTCCATGTCAACCGCCTGAAACCCTACTATGACAGGGCTGATCTCACCCTGCTCATGGCAACTGATGAGGGACAGGAAGAAGACAGTGATCCTCTGCCTGATCTCTTCTCTTCCACAGAACAAGATGCTCTTGTGGAAGGTGTAGTTTTGGCTGACTGTCTTACTGCTGAGCAGAAAGACAATTGCATAAATCTCCTAGATCAATTCTCTGAACTCTTCTCTACTGTGCCAGGTACCACTTCTTGGTGTGAGCACACTATAGCTTGCCTGTCAAAAGTAAGATCTATAGGCAGCCTGACCATGTCAGGGACTGCATAAAGCAAGAGGTCCAGAAAATGTTAGAACTAGGAGTGGTTGAGCACTCTGACAGTCCATGGGCTTCTCCTGTGGTACTGGTACCAAACCCCCATTCCAAAGATGGAAAGAAGGAAATGCGGTTTTGTGTAGACTATAGAGGTCTCAACTTGTTAACCAAAACTGATGCTCACCCTATACCCAGGGCAGATGAGCTCATAGATACACTGGCATCTGCCAAGTATCTAAACACTTTTGACTTGACTGCAGGGTATTGGCAGATCAAATTGTCAGAAGATGCTAAACCTAAGACTGCATTTTCAACCATTGGAGGACATTAACAGTTTACTGTAATGCCTTTTGGTTTGAAAAATGCACCTGCCACTTTTCAGAGGTTGGTAAACACAGTCCTGCAAGGGCTGGAAGCTTTCAGTGCAGCATATTTGGACGATATAGCTGTCTTTAGCTCCAGCTGGGATGATCACCTGGTCCACCTATGGAAAGTTTTGGAGGCCCTGCAAAAGGCAGGCCTCACTATCAAGGCTTCAAAGGGCCAGATAGGGCAGGGTAAGGTGGTTTATCTGGGACACCTTGTTGGTGGGGAACAGATTGCACCACTACAGGGGAAAATCCAAACAATTATTGATTGGATTCCCCCTACCACTCAGACTCAGGTGAGAGCCTTCCTAGGCCTCACTGGGTATTACAGGAGGTTCATTAAGAACTATGGCTCCATTGCGCCCCTCTTAATGACCTCACATCCAAGAAAATGCCTAAAAAGGTATTATGGACAGCAAACTGTCAGAAAGCTTTTGAGGAGCTGAAGCAGGCCATGTGCTCTGCACCTGTCCTGAAAAGCCCTTGTTACTCTAAAAAATTCTATGTCCAAACTGATGCATCTGAATTAGGAGTAGGGGCAGTCCTATCACAACTTAATTCTGAGGGCCAGGATCAACCTGTTGCTTTTATTAGTAGGAGGTTGACCCCTAGAGAAAAGCGTTGGTCTGCCATTGAGAGGGAGGCCTTTGCTGTGGTCTGGGCACTGAAGAAGTTGAGGCCATACCTGTTTGGCACTCACTTCATTGTTCAGACAGACCACAAGCCTCTACTTTGGCTAAAACAAATGAAAGGTGAAAATCCTAAATTGTTGAGGTGGTCCATATCCCTACAGGGAATGGACTATACAGTGGAACATAGACCTGGGAGTAGCCACTCCAATGCAGATGGACTCTCCAGATATTTCCACTTAGACAATGAAGACTCATCAGGTTATGGCTAGTCTTATTGTCCTTCGTTTGGGGGGGGGTTGTGTAGGAAAGTACCATCTTGCCTGGCATGTTACCCCCATTTTTCACTGTATATATGTTGTTTTAGTTGTATGTGTCACTGGGACCCTGGTAACCCAGGGCCCCAGTGCTCATAAGTGTGCCTGAATGTGTTACCTGTGTAGTGACTAACTGTCTCACTGAGGCTCTGCTAATCAGAACCTCAGTGGTTATGCTCTCTCATTTCTTTCCAAATTGTCACTAACAAGCTAGTGACCATTTTACCAATTTACATTGGCTTACTGGAACACCCTTATAATTCCCTAGTATATGGTACTGAGGTACCCAGGGTATTGGGGTTCCAGGAGATCCCTATGGCTGCAGCATTTCTTTTGCCACCCATAGGGAGCTCTGACAATTCTTACACAGGCCTGCCACTGCAGCCTGAGTGAAATAACGTCCACGTTATTTCACAGCCATTTTACACTGCACTTAAGTAACTTATAAGTCACCTATATGTCTAACTTTTACCTGGTAAAGGTTAGGTGCAAAGTTACTTAGTGTGAGGGCACCCTGGCACTAGCCAAGGTGCCCCCACATTGTTCAGAGCCAATTCCCTGAACTTTGTGAGTGCGGGGACACCATTACACGCGTGCACTACATATAGGTCACTACCTATATGTAGCTTCACAATGGTAACTCCGAATATGGCCATTTAACATGTCTATGATCATGGAATTGCCCCCTCTATGCCATCCTGGCATAGTTGGCACAATCCCATGATCTCAGTGGTCTGTAGCACAGACCCTGGTACTGCCAAACTGCCCTTCCTGGGGTTTCACTGCAGCTGCTGCTGCTGCCAACCCCTCAGACAGGCATCTGCCCTCCTGGGGTTCAGCCAGGCCTGGCCCAGGATGGCAGAACAAAGGACTTCCTCTGAGAGAGGGTGTTACACCCTCTCCCTTTGGAAAATGGTGTGAAGGCAGGGGAGGAGTAGCCTCCCCCAGCCTCTGGAAATGCTTTGTTGGGCACAGATGTGCCCAATTCTGCATAAGCCAGTCTAAACCGGTTCAGGGGACCCCTTAGCCCTGCTCTGGCGCGAAACTGGACAAAGGAAAGGGGAGTGACCACTCCCCTGACCTGCACCTCCCTGGGAGGTGTCCAGAGCTCCTCCAGTGTGCTCCAGACCTCTGCCATCTTGGAAACAGAGGTGCTGCTGGCACACTGGACTGCTCTGAGTGGCCAGTGCCACCAGGTGACGTCAGAGACTCCTTCTGATAGGCTCCTTCAGGTGTTAGTAGCCTATCCTCTCTCCTAGGTAGCCAAACCCTCTTTTCTGGCTATTTAGGGTCTCTGTCTCTGGGGAAACTTTAGATAACGAATGCAAGAGCTCATCCGAGTTCCTCTGCATCTCTCTCTTCACCTTCTGCCAAGGAATCGACTGCTGACCGCGCTGGAAGCCTGCAAACCTGCAACATAGTAGCAAAGACGACTACTGCAACTCTGTAACGCTGATCCTGCTGCCTTCTCAACTGTTTTCCTGCTTGTGCATGCTGTGGGGGTAGTCTGCCTCCTCTCTGCACCAGAAGCTCCGAAGAAATCTCCTGTGGGTCGACGGAATCTTCCCCCTGCAACCGCAGGCACCAAAAAGCTGCATTACCGGTCCCTTGGGTCTCCTCTCAGCACGACGAGCGAGGTCCCTCGAATCCAGCAACTCTGTCCAAGTGACCCCCACAGTCCAGTGACTCTTCAGTCCAAGTTTGGTGGAGGTAAGTCCTTGCCTCACCTCGCTGGGCTGCATTGCTGGGAACCGCGACTTTTGCAGCTACTCCGGCCCCTGTGCACTTCCGGCGGAAATCCTTTGTGCACAGCCAAGCCTGGGTCCACGGCACTCTAACCTGCATTGCACTTTCTAATGTGGGACTCCTTTGTGCGACTTCGGGTGAGCACTGTTTCACGCATCCTTGTAGTGCCTATTTTTGGCACTTCTCCGGGTGCTACCTGCTGCTGAGAGGGCTCCTTGTCTTGCTCGACGTCCCCTCTCTCTCCTGGTCCAATTTGCGACCTCCTGGTCCCTCCAGGGCCACAGCAGCGTCCAAAAACGCTAACCGCACGATTTGCAGCTAGCAAGGCTTGTTGGCATTCTTTCGGCGGGAAAACACTTCTGCACGACTCTCCACGGCAAGAGGGACCCGTCCACCAAAGGGGAAGTCTCTAGCCCTTTTGGTTCTTGCAGAAACCTCAGCTTCTTCTGTCCAGTAGAAGCTTCTTTGCACCGCCAGCTGGCATTTCCTGGGCATTTGCCCATCTCCGACTTGCTTGTGACTTTTGGACTTGGTCCCCTTGTTCCACAGGTTCCCTAGATTGGAAATCCACAGTTGTTGCATTGTTGGTTTGTGTCTTTCCTGCATTATTCCTCTAACACGACTTCTTTGTCCTTAGGGGAACTTTAGTGCACTTTGCACTCACTTTTCAGGGTCTTGGGGAGGGTTATTTTTCTAACTCTCACTATTTTCTAATAGTCCCAGCGACCCTCTACAAGGTCACATAGGTTTGGGGTCCATTCGTGGTTCGCATTCCACTTTTGGAGTATATGGTTTGTGTTGCCCCTATCCCTATGTTTCCCCATTGCATCCTATTGTAACTATACATTGTTTGCACTGTTTTCTAAGACTATACTGCATATTTTTGCTATTGTGTATATATATCTTGTGTATATTTCCTATCCTCTCACTGAGGGTACACTCTAAGATACTTTGGCATATTGTCATAAAAATAAAGTACCTTTATTTTTAGTATAACTGTGTATTGTGTTTTCTTATGATATTGTGCATATGACACTAAGTGGTACTGTAGTAGCTTCACACGTCTCCTAGTTCAGCCTAAGCTGCTCTGCTAAGCTACCATTATCTATCAGCCTAAGCTGCTAGACACCCTATACACTAATAAGGGATAACTGGGCCTGGTGCAAGGTGCAAGTACCCCTTGGTACTCACTACAAGCCAGTCCAGCCTCCTACACAGAGGTAGTGGATGCCTTTCTCCACTGGTTCTGGAGGGGGCTTTGTGCCCATAGTGCTTCATCCTGCCAAGGACTGAGGTAGTGGATGCCTTTCTCCACTGGTTCTGGAGGGGGCTTTGTGCCCAGAGTGCTTCATCCTGCCAAGGACAGAGGTAGTGGATGCCTTTATCCACTGGTTCCGGAGGGGGCATTGTGCTCAGAGTGCTTCATCCTGCTCGTGGCGGACACAGTAGCGTCAGTGCCCTTGGCGCTCATGGGCCAGCGGTGCTTGTGGTGGCGGTGTCCTGTTCAGCGGTGCTTGTGGTGGCGGTGTCCTGTTCATCGGTGCATGTGGCGGCGGTCTCCTATTCAGCGGTGCTTGTTGCGGCGGGGTCCTTGGCAGTGACACAGCTGCTGGCGGTCCTGTCTGGGCCAGCGGGGCTGGTGCTAGAGGTCCTGTCTGGGCCAGCGGGGCTGGTGGTCCCTTCTGGCCCAGCGGGGCTGGTGCTGGTGGTGCTGGCGGTCCTTTCTGGCCCAGCGGGGCTGGTGCTGACGGTCCTTTCTGGCCCAGCGGGGCTGGTGCTGGCGGTCCTGTCTGGCCCAGCGGGGATGATGGCGGTGGCCTCCTGGGCAGCGGGGATGATGGCGGTGGCCTCCTGGGCCGCGGGGATGATGGCGGTGGCCTCCTGGGCAGCAGGGATGATGGCGGTCTTCTCCACCGTGCTGCTCTTCACAGACTTGCTGAGTTTCTTGTGCCCCTTCCCCACCTTGGAAGGTGTCGCAGCTGACTCCGCACTCCCACCTGTACCCCTGGGAGTAGCTTTGGTGGCTGGAGTCTTCCCCCTCTCCCACCGGGCACTGGCCAACTTTTGATGCTTGACAGGTGGGGGACTGTCCGTGCTGCAGCTCCTTGCCACACTGGCTGCCCTGCTGCCTGGTGCACTCCAGAATCCGGTGACTACTGGCACCACTGGTCCCGGAGAATTTGTGGCTGAGGTGCTAGGTTGGGACCTGGAGAGTCGGGCCCTAGGAGACTGACGGGGTGTGGGAGGTGAGGGAAAGAGGTCAAGGGTAGACAGGAATAGTTTCTTGGGAACACTGGGATGGGTAGCTGGAGGGGGTTTGGGAGTGGAGGAAGAGGTTGTGGTTGTAGGAGGTGTACATTTGGTGACTTTGGGTGAAGGTGCATGCGCTGGAGGCTTTCGTGAGGTGGATGGCTGTTGGGTGGCTGTGTGCCTGCGTTTGTGTATCTGGGGAGGTGGCGTCACAGACACACTGGGAGAGAACACAGGGGACGTGAGAATGGTAGTGAGGGTGGTGACTGCACGTGAGCGGGTTGTGGTGGTGTGTGTGCTGGTGATGGAAGTAGTGGCTGTAGATGTAGTGCATGCAGGTGTGAGTGGAGACGAGACTGGGAGGGAGGAGGGAGACGAAGAGGGGGGACACAGTGGAGGCAGTGGATGTTGATGTGTCTGCATGTGCGTGATGCTTGCGTGAGTGCCTGTGGGATGTGTGGTGCTTATATTTGCCAGAGCTTCCCTTGTGTGTTGACGTGTGTGCATGCTGGTCTGATGGTGTATTGGGATAGGCCTGAGGAGGTCAATGGCCTCTTCAATGAGGGCAGCAGGGGTGACTGGGGCAGGGCCTGAGGTGCCTGGGGCAAAGGAGATGCCCACCCTCCTGGGTGAACGGGCACGGGGCAAAGGTTTAGGGGCTGCTAGGAGGGCGGTGCTGGTAGGGGGGGTGGCAGCTGTACCTGTAGATGCGGGGGGCACAGATGTGGCCGCCACCACAAGGGAGCTCCCATCAGAGGACTAGTCCGTATCACTGGTCTCAGCTCCTGTCCCCGCCGTGGAGCTCCCCTCGCCCTCTGTCCCACTGGTGAATTACGAGTCTGTTGTCTCGCCCTCCAGGGCCATGTGGGATGCAGCTCCCTCCTGCACCGGTGCCACTGCTCCTCTGCCTGATGATGCTAATGCAAACAAGAACAGGGAGACCACAAAAAGGGGGGAGAACGACAGAAGAAAGACATGTTGAGTGCATGCATTACCGCTACCGTTGGCGGACACGACAGGCACAGAAGCCCCCTGCACTACGCTGTACACTTGGGATCCACTGTTCAATCCCTGGGACATGGCCTACAAGGCTATGGTGGACATCTGCACACATGGATGTCACAGGAGCCTGACTAGGTGTAGTTGGCACTGTACACAGGTGGGGTGGGGTGCCACGGGGTCTGCCAGAAGAAGGGGACTAAACTAGCACACTTGCCCTGGCCTAGGGAAACCCACAGCCCACCTCCCCAACCCAGACACCTCCACTACACGCTGAATCACTTGAATGAGAGTGTACTTACCCCCTTGTGGCTGCTGTGATGCCCTCAAGCGCTCATCCAACTCCGGGTATGCCACCGCCAGGATCCTGAACATCAGGGGGGTCATGGTGCGATGGGCACCCCTCCCACGTTGGGAGGCCATCCCCAGCTGGGCCTCTGCCGTCTTCTTGCTCCAACAGCGAATGTCCTCCCATCTCTTACGGCAGTGGGTGCTCCGTCTGTGATAGACCCCAGGGTCCGGACGTCCTTGGCGATGGCATGGCAAATGTCCTTCTTCTGGTGGGCGCTGACCTACACGAATTGTACAGGGGAAAAAGAAAATTTATTACCAACTGCACCGTCACAGTCATTGGCCCCCATGCCTAACCTTGCCATGTGGCACATGCACTCACCGTTGTTACATGCACGCCTCAATCTCTCCACCCCCCCCCATCTTTCATCCACCCCACTCCACACAGGCATAGCCCATCCAGCATGCTCCCAGTGTACTTACCTGTTTGTCTGGAGGACCGTAGAGTAGCCTGTACTGGGGGAGGACCCCATCCACAAGTTTCTCCAACTCCTCCAATGTGAGGGCAGGGGCCCTTTCCCCAGACGCACGAGCCATTGTCTCTTCCAGACTGAGGTCACAGCAGCACTTGCAGTGTAGGTCTTCTCCTGTCGAAGATCAGGTATCGAGTGATTGAACAGATAGAAAATGGCGGTCACGTCTGCGGCGGTGCGTACCGTCACCGCCGGCATACATCATCATTGGCTCCTGGGACCCATGGGGTCCAAGTTAACCAATGCAGAATTGCGCCGCGGTCTTCGACCGCCTACCGCGACGGTGTACAACGGCAGCACAATTACCTCACATCCCATTGTCCCACTTTACAGGTCAGGCAGCCGCCATTTCAGGGGCCCACATGGCTTAATTTTTAACTGCGTCACACATACCTAGGCCTCGCCTCAACACTCATACATGCTTATTTCGGATTATGAATCGTGTACTGTGTAAGTTGTGGCTACGTACCTCTGAGTTGGTTGACTCTGTGCTCGCTGTGGTTCTTCATAGGCACCGTCCGCTGGGACATGTGAGGAGATGGCGGCATCCTCCGGTGTACAGACCGCTGGTGGACCTGTCAACAATGGAGGAAAGACATGTGATCATCACCTACAGGCTTGATCGTGCCACAATCCTGGAACTGTGTGCCCAGTTGGAGCCAGACCTGATGTCAGCTATCCACCATCCCACAGGAATCCCCCCTCTAATGCAGGTGCTATCAGTACTCCATTTCCTTGCAAGTGGGTCATTTCAAACAACAATGGCCATAGCATCAGGGATGTCCCAGCCTATGTTTTCCAACGTGTTGTCCAGAGTGTTGTTTGCCCTGCTGAAACACATGCAGAGCTACATCGTTTTCCCTCAGGTGGAGGATTTGCCTACAGTGAAAGGTGATTTCTATGCCCTGGGACATATCCCCAACATCATAGGTGCCATTGATGGGACACATGTGGCCTTGGTACCCCCGCAGGAGTGAACAGGTGTACAGAAACCAGAAGAGTTATCATTCTATGAATGTGCAGATGGTGTGTTTGGCCGACCAGTACATCTCCCATGTTAATGCCAAATTCCCTGGATCAGTGCATGACGCTTACATTTTGAGGAATAGCAGCATCCCTTATGTGATGGGGCAACTCCAGAGTCACCGTGTGTGGCTATTAGGTGAGCACCTGGAAGCAAGTCAGTGGTAATTATTGTCTGGGTCTGGGGATCTCCCTACAGGTTAGTGTGTGTCTAACAGTTGTCCCTCGCCATTTGCAGGTGACTCTGGTTACCCCAACCTGTCATGGCTACTTACCCCAGTGAGGAATCCCAGGACAAGGGCAGAAGAACGCTACAATGAGGCCCATGGGCGAACTCTGAGGATTATAGAGCGGACCTTCGGCCTCCTGAAGGCCAGGTTCAGGTACCTCCATATGACAGGTGGATCCCTAGTCTACTCACCAAAGAAGGTGTGCCAGATCATCGTGGCTTGCTGTATGCTGCACAACTTAGCTTTGCGACGACAGGTGCCTTTTCTGCAGGAGGATGGTCCAGATGGAGGTGTTGTGGCAGCTGTGGAGCCTGTGGACAGTGAAGACGAGGAAGCAGAAGAAGAGGACATCGACAACCGGAACTCTGTGATCCTGCAATACTTCCAGTGAGACACAGGTAATAATACAAACCTGCCTACTACATGTACTTTAACACTGCTACCTCTCTACTGTCTGTCGTTTTCACCCAGTGTATGGTCACTGAGTTTTCACTTTCCCTTACGATTTCACAGATGTGGGTCCCACTGTGTGACATCTGCTTTGTTTCCCCATGGACTAGAGCTGTGTGACATAGGTATGTTGACATTACAATTGAAAGAGCATTTTGTCACTGTAATTGCTAATAAACTATTTTGAAATCACAGACTCCAGTTTGTTTTGTGCTTTAAGGGTGTTTATTTAAGTGCTCAATATTGGAGGGTGCTGTAAAATGGTGAGGGGTGATGGTGGAGGAATGTCCATGGCAGAGTCCAGTCTATTAGTCTCAAAGGTGCATTGCCCAAATGGGCATAGGAAGTGGAGCTGGGGCAGTTTGAGGATGGACAGGGTGACAAGGTGGGGCAGAAGGATGACAATCAGGGCGGTCTCATTTCTTGGCGGGGGTCTTGGCATCGTTCTCTGTCTTTGTCCTGGATCTCAGGGACCGTTTGAGGGGTGGTTCTCCCTCTGCAGGGGTGGGGTGTGGTGTGATGGTCCTGTGGCGGTGCCTCCTGTCCACTAGCGCCGGCGGAGGTGGTGGGCAGTTCATCGTCCAGGCTAGTGTCAGGGGCCCCTTGTTGTGCCACAGTGTCCCTCCTGGTGTTGAGGACTTCCTTCAGCACCCCTACGATAGTGCCCAGGGTGGAATTGATGGATCTGAGTTCCTCCCTGAAGCCCAAATACTGTTCCTCCTGCAGCCGCTGGGTCTCCTGAAACTTGGCCAGTATTGTTGCAATCGTCTCCTGGGAATGGTGGTAGGCTCCCATGATGTTGGAGCGGGCCTAGTGGAGAGTGGGTTCCCTTGGCCTGTCCTCCCCCTGTCGCACAGCAGCCCTCCCAGTTCCCCTGTGTTCCTGGGCCTCTGTCCCCTGGACCGTGTGCCCACTGCCACTGCCCCCAGGTCCCTGTTGTTGTTGGGGTGGTGGGTTAGCCTGGGTTCCCTGTAGTGGTGGACACACTGCTGATTGATGTGTCCTGGGGACAGTGGTATGGGCCCGCTGGGTGGGTGCTGTGCTGGTGTTTCCAGAGGGTGGAAGCTCTGTGGTGGCCTGTGACTGTGTCAGGGGAACCGACTGTCCCGAGGTCCCAGATGGGCCGGGCTGGTCATCTAGATCCAGTTGGACAGAGCTGCTGTCATCACTGTGGGCCTCTCCTGTTGGTGGTGTGGACATGTGTGGACCCTCCTGTCCGGTGACGTTGGGTAGAGGTCCTGCAGGGGTATAAAAGGATGTTTATTGCATCTGTGTGTGCCATGGTGTGCAATGGGTGGGTGACCGTGTACCCCAGTGCTTGCATTCCTGTGTGGGACCTTGTGTGACGGTTGTTTCGGGGGGTGTATTGGTGTGTGCAGTGGCCATGCTTTGGTGATGGGTGTCCATGCTTTGTTGTTGCATGCAGGGCTTGGTGTTGGGATGTGTGGTTTGTGATATTGGGACATTTGTGAGGAGTTGGAGTGATGGGGGTGAGGGCAAGGGTGGGGGTATGTGATGGCATGCAGGTAGGGTGGGGGATGTAATAGTAATGATTTGACTTACCAGAGTCCATTCCTCCATCTACTCCTGCGAGGCCCTCAGGATGCAGAATCACCAAGACCTGCTCCTCCCATGTTGTTAGTTGTGGGGGAGGAGGTGGGGGTCCGCCGCCAGTTCGCTGAACTGCAAGGCGGTGTCTTGAGACCACGGAACGCACCTTCCCCCGTAGGCCATTCCACCTCTTCCTGATGTCATCCCTATTTCTTGGGTGCTGTCCCACTGCGTTAACCCTGTCCACTATTCTTCGCAATAGCTCCATCTTCCTAGCTATGGAGGTGTGCTGCACCTGTGATCCGAATAGCTGTGGCTCTACCCGGACGATTTCCTCCACCATGACCCTGAGCTCCTCCTCAGAGAACCTGGGGTGTCTTTGCCGTGCCATGGGGTGGTGTGGGTGATGTGTGGGGTGGTGTGTGTAGTGATAAGTGGGGTGATATTTAGTGGTGTGTTGTGTGAGGTGCGTGGAAGTTATGTGGGTGATGGTATTGTGTGCCTGTGGATTCTTGGTAGTAGTTTGTAGTGTCTCTCTTTGGCCTTCTTTTGGTATTTTTGTCGTAGGGGTTTGTGGGTGAGGTGTGTGTGTGTTTTATATTGCATTAGGAGTGTGTATGTGTATCAGGTGTGTGTATTTGGAATTGTCCAATGTGGCAGTGTTTTGTAAATGTGTGTGTATTTTGAGCGCAGCGGTGTGTACCGCCAAAATAATACCACTGTTGAAAGACCGCTGCGTGGATTCGTGGGTCGTGATAGTGTGGGCGTATATCTGTTGGCGTGACGGTGGAGGTTTTGTTTTCTCCAGTTTATCACTGACCTTTGGTGTGGCGGACTGTCTGAATTTTGGCAGATTCCAAGCTGTGGGTCGTAATAGCTGACCCTGTCCACTATTCTGCGCCATAGCTCCATCTTCCTAGCTATGCGGGTGTGCTGCACCTGTGATCCAAATAGCTGTGGCTCTACCCGGACGATTACCTCCACCATGACCCTGAGCTCCTCCTCAGAGAACATGGGGTGTCTTTGCCGTGCCATGGGGTCGTGTGGGTGATGTGTGGGGTGGGGTGCTATTTAGTGGTGTGTTGTATGAGGTGCGTGGAAGTTATGTGGGTGATGGTATTGTGTGCCTGTGGATGCTTGGAAGTAGTTTGTAGTGTCTCTCTCTGGCCTTCTCTCTGTACGTTTTGTCGTAGGGGTTTGTGGGTGATGTGGGTATGTGTTTTATATTGTAATGGGTGTGTGGGAGTGGTGTGTGTATCAGGTGTGTGTATTTCGATTTGTCCAATGTGGTAGTGTTTTGTAGGAGTGTGTGTATTTTGAGCGCGGCGGTGTGTACCGCCAATGGAATACCGCGGTTGAAAGACCGCTGCGTGGATTCGCGTGTCGTGATAGTGTGGGCGTATTTCTGTTGGCGTGACGGGGGAGGTTTTGTTTCCGCCAGTTTATCACTGACCTTTGGAGTGGCGGACTTGTGTGGGTGTCTGAATTTTGGCGGATTTCGAGCAGTGGGTCATTATGACCGTGGCGGAATTCCGCTGCTGCGGCGGTGTGTTGGCGGTCTTCTGCATGGTGGTAAGCGCCTTTTACCACCAATGTTGTAATGAGGGCCCATATGTTAAAGTCTTGCTAATAAAACATTAGGCCTTAGTTAGCATGAGTCGAGGCCTAGCTGCCCGGTTTCATATTAAATGTGTTTTTCTTACGTATAGTGTGCTGACTTGCTGAAGGACATGAACTCGTACTTTTCCAAAAGCTAGAAGATGAGTGTAACTGTAGTAGATCCGTTCTCATGAATTTCGACTTGCTCAAGGAAACATTCTTGCTGAATGCAAACATTTGCTGATTCTAATCAAAATAAAAGACGCAAAAATGAAGTTTTTCTAAAGTGTGCTTTGAGGGGAGATACGTTCATTACAGCGAGTATGGGGGAGCCTACACTGCCTGAGGGCACTCCAGCTTATATCGTAATGGAGGAGAAGGGAGTCGCAGCATGCCTTTGGTTAAAGCAGTGGTGCAAACTGACAGAGAAGGAGGGATGTTTGGCGTTTCCGGAACACGGAACGTTTAATATAAGAATTCTGGAAAATTTGCGAATGATGTTAGGTGTGCAAAATACGCCTCCCAGACCAGCTCAGTATGAGGCATTATCAGTCTGTGATTTAATGGCCATACAACAAAGGAAGCAGAAGTTTATGAGGAGAATGAAAAGAGCAGAAAAGACTTTAGCAGAAGCTAAATGGGATAATGAGACCAAGATGTGGAGGAGGGGAATAGTTGACGGAATTAAGATGTTTCCGGCAATAACTCAAGAAGACGAGACACAGGGAAAGAAAGCCACTTGTAAGACAGACCAAGGTTCTAATAAGACAAAGGAGACTCAGAAGTCTTGGGCAGATGAAGAAGACTCAGAAGATGAAGAGTTTCTTAATCAGTTGTTACATGATCGCCCGCCACCATATGCCATAAATGAAAATGCACAAAGTACTAGTGTGGGTTCTGAAGATCTGGCACAAAATAAGGGAATCATGAATACAGTGCAGACGAGCGATACAGTTTTGATACAGAATGGTGTCAGTGTACCCACTGCGCCAGACACGCAGATACAGTTGCAGCCACCACCCATTCAGAGACTTTATCCTGATGTCCCAGTATTGGAGACGACTACGAGTTTGATGGTGCCACCTGACCTAGTATACACAAGATCAAAGTTAGTGCAGATTGAGCCAACTCCACAATTGCTGCCCCAGCCGCAGCAACAGGTGGTTCCGAGTTACACTTCTGTTGCAGGATCGGAGTCAGTAGCTACAGCACCCATGATGAATCAAGCTATGGGAGTTAATGCTCCCCAGGGTTTGGGAGTTGAACAGTCACCAGCTGCTATATCATTGCCAATTACGGTTGGTCCACCAGTACCGCTATATGCGCAAGGTAAGCCTGACGTATGTAACCAGGGAATAATGACCCAAGAAGCAATAAGAGGAGGGTGTACCGGAAACTTGCAGGAAATGACATAGGGAGGACAGACAACTGAAAGTTCTAGATCCTTGTTGGACTTTAGTCCGATTGGGATACCTTTGGAGACGATGAGGCAAGCAGGGTTGGGAACACTAACCCCACAGATAATGAGTATGAATATGACACAGACACCAATGATGCAGTCTGGAAATGTCTCGTTGCAAGGTTTGACCGCTCAACAATTGAAAGAGTGGTTAGACAAGCTAAACACTCTGCAGGCTACTACAGTGACCGCAGAGAGGTCAGAAAGGGAAGAATACCTGAATTTTGTGAAACTGGGCGTAGAAGCCACAGAACTAGTAGAAGGAATATGGGGGGTGAACAGATTGGAGTTATACACTGAAGCAGAATTGAGGTACCTATGCCCCAAAATAACCAAAGAAGTCAGCAAGGTGCATCAGAGGTTGGCAAACTTAGCGGACAAATATGGCATAGACTTAGACGCTACTAAGCATTTGAAGAGGAGCTATAGGTTAGACTTTGAGCCTAAAGACTTCGATCACATGAGATCTACAGGAATGAAGGCACATCTTAAAGAGATACTGCAGAGTGCTCAAATTTTGGGGAGCAATCAGAGAAGTGGGAAGGCAGATGGGCAAAGAAGAGAGATAAAGAGAAAGGTGACAGCTCGGAACCAAAGCAGGCAAAAGCTGCACCAGGCACGGGGACAATAAAGATGTTACCAATGAGAGAAACAGCTGGAGGGGTTCTGGTCCATGTAACATGGTCTAGAGGTAACATTCTGTCATTCACAAATTATTATTCCAGGTTGAGGGAGAAGCCGATAGAGTGGTACCAGCAGACGGACAGGTTTGTGAAGCTTGCGAAATGTCTCTGGGAAGACTTAAATACCCTGTTTGAGATTATAGTCCCAGGTAATTTATGGCTTGAGTGCAAGAGAGGTGTGGATTGGCCGACAGAGGATCCGGCAAGGGATGAGGTTACTGGAGCACCGTCTTCTGAAGTGATGAGGTATTATCATAAAGTGATTGAGTTTCTGAAGCAGAAGGTGTCGCTGAAAGTTACTGATTGGCAGAAAATTGATCGAACATCACAGGAGGCCAAAGAGTCCATACATGCTTATTATGAGGGGTTGTTGAAGGCATTCAAACACTATAGTGGCACTGAGGTCATAGAACCAAAAGACATGAATCACCGTGACCAGAGATTAGCCAGATGATTAAGAATCATTTGATCTGTTGGCAAGCGAAGCCGATTGATGAGGTGTTGCAGTATGCAAAATACTGTAGTGACGAGATTGAACTGAAAAGGAGAAAGATGAAGGAGAAAGTGATGGTGATGCAGATTAAGGCAGAGAAAGCAGGGATGCAGGGAAATGGAGTACAGCAGATGGTACAGCAGCAACCACAGGGAAATGGAATGTTTCAGGCACAACCAAGAAGACGAGGTTGAGGAGGTTTTGTGAACCGTGGTCCAGATATGAATACTGTTGTAGTTCAAAATGATGTGCAAGGGATGAAAAAGGTATCACCATGTCAAGCGTGCGGGGGCGTGGGGCACTGGAAACGGGAGTGCCCAATGGTGGTGCAGGATGGTGTTGTTCAACAAAGCAATGATGTCGGTGCATTTCAAAATGTGAGGGGTCCAAAAGTGAGGGGTCAAAATCAGAACTTCCAGAATTCCATGGTTCAGATGCAGGGCCTACAGCCCATGCAACAGAAAAAAATGCTGCGTATTCAACCAGCACAAGTGCAACAAGTACAACAGTAGATTCCCATGGTACCTAGACAGCAAATGCAGATACCATTAGCTCCGATGGGACAGCAACAGGTGATGCTTCCTCAACAGGTCACAGGTCAAACAATGAGTCAAAATAATACAGTACAACAGTTCCCATTGCGTGGTGAGGATGGAATAAACGATGAATGGTTGGATGATTGTTCAGATAGTGAGGAGTGCAGGCTTGCAGCGTCCCTAGAAGTAGATCAGAGGGGTCCCTATGTAGAAGGAAAGGTGATGGGTCATAAGGTTTCGTTCCTAGTTGATACAGGAGTTACACGCTCTACAGTCAGAAGTGCAGAGGTTCCAAAATTGCCACTTTCGGGGCGTACCATAAGGGTGGTAGGAGTAAGCAAATCAGTTCCTGACAAATCCGATTACAGATCCAGTTCAAGTTGAGATTGGTAACTTCCAGGGATTACATAAATTTGTAGTCTGTGACTCGAGTCCTGTATCCCTACTGGGAAGAGACTTACTGTGCAAGACGAGATGTTCGATTACCTGTTCCAATGAAGGGACTGAGGTGCAAACAAACAGTGATGATGAAGGGGACGATGGTCAGATCTCTGAGCTAGAGACGGAGACTGTAAATGAGGATTATCCTTTGATAACCTTATTCCTGATGTTCACAGTGACTGACTTACCAGCTGAATTACAAGGAACAGTGACAGAAAAGGTGTGGGACCTGACAGGAAAGGAAGTGGGACTAATAAAAGGAGTAGAACCAGTCAAAGCAGAGGTAAAGCCAAATGCAGTGTTTCCCCAGGTACCACAGTACCACATGGCACAAGATGTCCTTATACAGGTGACGCAGATAATTGCGGACTTTGTGAAGCAAGGGGTTCTGAAAGAGGTGATGAGCAGCCCATGTAATTCACCAATAATGGGTCTGAAAAAGCCTTGTGGGAAAGTTCGAATTGTGCAAGATTTGAGGAAAATAAATGAAATCATGGTAAAATGTTGCCCCATAGTGCCAAATCCAGCAGTGATTATGTTTCAGGTTCCGTGTGATGCAGAGTGGTTCACAGTTGTGGACCTGTCTCAAGCATTTTTTTCGGTGCCTCTTCATGAGGACAGCCAATTTCTTTTCAGTTTCAAATTCCTGTACAAGGTTTACAGTTGGTGTAGAATTCCTCAAGGTTTTTCTGAATCACCTTCCATCTTCAATCAGATATTGAAGAAGGATTTGGAATCATTAGAATTGCCTTTCAGTTCGACCCTAGTGCAGTACATTGATGATTTGCTCATTGCGTCCAGAACAAAAGATGACTGCAGATATGACACAATTGCCTTGTTAAATCATTTGGGAAAGAATGGGCATAGGGGGCATATTTATACTCCGTTTGCGCCGAATTAGCGTTGTTTTTTTCGACGCAAATTCGGCGCAAAACTAACGCCATATTTATACTATGGCGTTAGACGCGTCTAGCGCCAAAGTATGAGGAAAGAGCGTCATTTTTTTGCGTGAACGCCTTCCTTGCGTTAATGAGATGCAAGGTAGGCGTTCCCGTCTAAAAAAATGACTGCGCCGCAAATGCGTCATATTTATACTCCCGGGCAAAAATGACGCCCGGGAGTGGGCGGGGCAAAAAACCCCGCATTTGCGCCGGATTTTAGCGCCTGGGTCAGGGCAGGCGTTAAGGGACCTGTGGGCTCAAAATGAGCCCACAGCTGCCCTCCCATGCCCCCAGGGACCCCCCCTGCCACCCTTGCCCACCCCAGGAGGACACCCAAGGATGGAGGGACCCACCCCAGGGACATTCAGGTAAGTTCAGGTAAGTATAATTTTTTTTTTTTTTTTTTTTGGCATAGGGGGGCCTGATTTGTGCCCCCCTACATGCCTCAATGCCCAATGACCATGCCCAGGGGACATAAGTCCCCTGGGCATGGCCATTGGGCAAGGGGGCATGACTCCTGTCTTTACTAAGACAGGAGTCATGTAAATGGCGTCTGGGCGTCGTTAAAAATGGCGCAAATCGGGTGGAGGCGATTTTTTGCGTCAACCTGACTTGCACCATTTTTAAGACGCCCTAGCGCCATTTTTCCCAACGCCGGCGCTGCCTGGTGTACGTGTTTTTTTTCCACGCACACCAGGCAGCGCCGGTCTGCTTGCGCCGGCTAACGCCATTCAATAAATACGGCGCCCGCATGGCGCTTCAGAATGGCGTTAGCCGGCGCAAAATTTTTTGACGCTAAACTGCGTTAGCGCAGTTTAGCGTCAAAAAGTATATACGGGCCAAAGTGTCCCCAAAGAAGCTGCAATATTGTCAGAAAGAGGTGAAGTACTTGGGTCACCTGATTGAAAAGGGGTCTAGGAAAATATCCATAGAGAGGGTGACAGCCATACTGCAGATGAATCCCCCAACAACAAAGAGAAATGTTAGGATGTTTCTGGGAATGGTAGGCTACTGTCGTCTGTGGATCCCCAACTTCTCGATCATATCTAAACCTTTGATGAGATTGACTGTCAAAGAGATTCACAATGTCCAGGAAAGAGATGAAAGCATTCATTGAGCTGAGGGAAAGTATGTGCAGGGCACCAGCTTTAGGTATGCCTGATTACACAAAGCCTTTTGTACCGTTTTGTCATGAACGTGATGCTTGTTCTTTGTCTGTCCTGACTCAGGTCCATGGAGGTGCAAACCTCCCAGTAGCATATTTTTCTGCTACTTTGGACCTAGTCACAGCAGCCTTACCAGGTTGTTTGCGTGCAGTTGCAGCAGTTGGTCAAAGCCTCACTCAGTGTGAAGGTATAGTGATGGGACATCATTTAACAGTAATGGCCCCACATTCAGTTGAAATCCTGTTGACCCAAACAAAGACCCAGCATATGACAAATGCACGTTTGACTAAATATGAAACAATTATACTAGGTTCACCAAATGTAACCCTGAAAAGATGTACTGTATTGAACCCTGCAACTTTGCTTCCTATTGAAAATGTGAACATTGATGATGCTGAGGAAGTGGAGCATGATTGTCTTGAGGTAACAGATCTGTGTACCTAACCGAGACCTGACATTAAAGACACCCAATTGGAGGAAAATGATTACATTATCTTTGTTGATGGTTCATGCCTGAAAGACACATGAGGGCTGGATATGCCGTGTGTACAATCACTGGTATCTTAGAAGCTTCCTTCCTCGAAAGAGTATACTCTGCTCAAGTGGCTGAATTAATTGCTATTACTAGGAGGGCATGTCACGCAGCTGAGAACCTGAAAGTCACTATCTATATTGACAGCAGATACAGATTTGGAATTGTACATGATTTCGGCCACCTATGGTCACAGAGAGGTTTCCTGACCTCTTCTGGTTCACCAGTGAAAAATGGCAAGAATATTACGGATTTGTTGCATGCGATTCAGTTACCTCTTGAAATTGCCGTGGTGAAATGCACTGCTCATGTTAAGTCACAAGACTTTGTGTCAATGGGAAATGGATATGCAGATCAAGTCGTAAGGTTTTGTGCATTGAACTGTATATCGTTCCAAGACCAGTGGGAATTGTTACCTGAAACTGAAAATGAAACATGCACAGAGTGGAGGGGGTTCTAAAATGGTGAGGGGTGATGGTGGGTGGAGGAATGTCAATGGCAGAGTCCAGTCTATTAGTCTCACAGGTGCATTGCCCAAATGGGCATAGGAAGTGGAGCTGAGGCAGTTTGAGGATGGACAGGGTGATAAAGTGGGACAGAAGGATGACATTCAGGGTGGTCTCATTTCTTGGGGGGGTTTTGGCATCGTTCTCTGTCTTTGTCCTGGATCTCAGGAACCGTTTGCGGGGTGGTTCACCCTCTGCAGGGGGTGTGGTGCTGGAGTGGTGATCCTGTGGCAGTGCCTCCTGTCCACTAGCGCCGACGGAGGTGGTGGGCAGTTCATCGTTCTTCTAGTATCAGGGGCCCCTTGTTGTGCCACAGTGTCCCTCCTGGTGTTAAGGACTTCCTTCAGCACCCTTACGATGGTGCCCAGGGTGGAATTGATGGATCTGAGTTCCTCCCTGAAGCCCAAATACTGTTCCTCCTGCAGACGCTGGGTCTCCTGGAACTTGGCCAGTACTGTTGCCATTGTCTCCTGGGAATGGTGGTAGGCTCCCATGATGTTGGAGAAGGCCTCGTGGAGAGTGGGTTCCCTTGGCCTGGCCTCCCCCTGTCGCACAGCAGCCCTCCCAGTTCCCCTGTGTTCCTGGGCCTCCGTCTCCTGGACCGTGTGCCCACTGCCACTGCCCCCAGGTCCCTGTTGTTGTTGGGGTGGTGGGTTAGCCTGGGTTCCCTGTAGTGGTGGACACACTGCTGATTGACGTGTCCTGGGGACAGAGGTATGGGCCCGCTGGGTGGGTGCTGTGCTGGTGTTTCCAGAGAGGGGAAGCTCTGTGGTGGCCTGTGACTGTGTCAGGGGAACCGACTGTCCAGATGTCCCCGATGGGCCTGGCTGGTCATCTAGATCCAGTTGGACAGAGCTGCTGTCATCACTGTGGGTCTCTTCTGTTTGTGGTGTGGACATGTGTGGACCCTACTGTCCGGTGACGTTGGGTAGGGGTCCTGCAGGGGTATAAAAGGATGTTTATTACATCTGTGTGTGCCATGGTGTGCAATTGGTGGGTGACCGTGTACCCCAGTGCCTGCATTCCTGTGTGGGTCCTTGTGTGATGGTGGTTTAGGGGGGTGTATGGGTATGTGCAGTGGCCATGCTTTGGTGATGGTGTCCATGCTTTGTTGTTGCATGCTGGGCTTGGTGTTAGGATGTGTGGTATGTGATGTTGGGTCATTTGTAAGGAGTTGGAGTGATGTGGGTGAGGGTGAGGGTATGTGATAGCATGCAAGTAGGGTGGGGGATGTAATAGTTAAGATTTGACTTACCAGTGTCCATTCCTCCATCAACTCCTGCGAGGCCCTCAGGATGCAGAATCGCCAAGACCTGCTCCTCCCATGTTGTTAGTTGTGGGGGAGGAGGTGGGGGTCCGCCGCCAGTCCGCTGAACCGCAAGGTGGTGTCTTGAGACCACGGAACGCACTTTCCCCCGTAGGTCATTCCACCTCTTCCTGATGTCATCCCTATTTCTTGGGTGCTGTCCCACTGCGTTGACCCTGTCCACTATTCTGCGCCATAGCTCCATCTTCCTAGCTATGGAGGTGTGCTGCACCTGTGATCCGAATAGCTGTGGCTCTACCCGGACGATTACCTCCACCATGACCCTGAGCTCCTCCTCAGAGAACCTGGGGTGTCTTTGCCGTGCCATGGGGTGGTGTGGGTGATGTGTGGGGTGGTGTGTGTAGTGATAAGTGGGGTAATATTTAGTGGTGTGTTGTGTGAGGTGCGTGGAAGTTATGTGGGTGATGGTATTGTGTGCCTGTGGATGCTTGGTAGTAGTTTGTAGTGTCTCTCTCTGGCCTTCTCTCTGTACGTTTTGTTGTAGGGGTTTGTGGGTGATGTGGGTATGTGTTTTATATTGTAATGGGTGTGTGGGAGTGGTGTGTGTATGTGTATCAGGTGTGTGTATTTCGATTTGTCCAATGTGGTAGTGTTTTGTAGGAGTGTGTGTATTTTGAGCGCGGCAGTGTGTACCGCCAATGGAATACCGCGGTTGAAAGACCGCCGCGTGGATTCGCGTGTCGTGATAGTGTGGGCATATTTCTGTTGGCGTGACAGTGGATGTTTTGTTTTCGCCAGTTTATCACTGACCTTTGGTGTGGCGAACTTGTGTGGGTGTCTGAATTTAGGCGGATTTCGAGCAGTGGGTCATTATGACCGTGGCGGAATTCCGCTGCTGCAGCGGTGTCTGGCGGTCTTCTGCACGGCGGTAAGCAGCTTTGACCGCCAATGTTGTAATGAGGGCCTATATGTTAAAGTCTTGCTAATAAAACATTAGGCCTTAGTTAGCATGAGTCGAGGCCTAGCTGCCCGGTTTCATATTAAATGTGTTTTTCTAACATACAGTGTGCTGACTTGCTGAAGGACATGAACTCGTACTTTTCCAAAAGCTAGACGATGAGTGTAACTGTAGTAGATCCGTTCTCATGAAATTCGACTTGCTCAAGGAAACATTCTTGCTGAATGCAACAGTGTAGACTAGTCGCAGGTACAAGGTCGCCTGAACCGGTACAGACAATGGAACCACTGACTGAAGATGTGAAAAGGGCGAGAGTATGAAATCATACAGGACATTCTACCCGTTGGAGACGTCAGTCATAAGAACCAATAAACTACGTGAGAACTGTTATGGGGTGACAATTTTGATGAACTCACTGGAAAACTATTGGATGAAGATAGTGGGGTGCCAACCCTACCCAATCAGGAATTAGGGGACTGTACAACAGAAAAGGGATAAAAACTCTTGACACAAGGAAATGAGTTAGTTAGGGAGATGCTATTGCGAACTTTGCTGTGACCCAGACACTTTGTCACTCTGCATAGAGACTTTGCTGTTTGGTTCTTTAATCCATCCTTGCCCTTATATTGCCCATTTTATACTTTACCTCCTTATGAGGTTAGTGTCCCTTATTACCTGACATGCTGAATTCCTGGCTGATGGCGTATCAACTGATGTCCTGAGGACGAAGACTGAATCTGTATGCTGACCCAATAAGGAGGGTAACTATATGACAATGAAATTGTAATTGTTTGTTTGCTTTTCTTTTCTAGGTACCAACTGCTTCTTTTGACAGAGACCGTAGCTAGAGGTTTTCTAAATTGATGTTACTAAATTGTTTTGCATGAAGTCCAACATGCCAATGCTAATTCGAGGTTAGTTAAGGGGTTCATTAAACGGACGCAAATAGACAAATGACTGAATCTATGCTTTGTTGATTAATGCTCTAATGATACTCTGCTCCAATAACCTATGTTGACGTCGTGCTATGTTCTTATATTCGTGATCCTTGCTTGGATGAAATCTTATCAGAGTTGCCATATTGTGACAATGCTAATATGTTTCTTGGTTTTGAGACTAATAAACTTGCTAGTAGAATTGTAATCAATAGGGAATAAACATCACAAAATCGTACTAAACTGGTGTGGTTATTCATGACTGAAAGGTCATGGTGGTTTCTGGGTTTTATTAATGTCATTAATTAATCTGAATTGTCTGAATTGTCTGGTTGTGGTAAACATTGATGACGTTATTGACATATTGATTGACATGTTGATTAGTTATCTCGTCCTAAGATGTCTTCAATCAGGGTCGAAAGATTCATTGGCCTAAAACGAGTCCCAGAGTGAATAAATTAGTCATAAAGGGACGCGTTAGCATACGCAACCCTCCACTATGACGGTCCATTTTCCAAATGCTTCGTCCATTTGTTTGGAGAGCCTCTACTTTCATAGACTACTTTGTCCACCAACATGCACCAGTCCATGTCCTGCTCCCACTCGTTCATCATAGGTACGCTCTCCGCCCACCCCATCTGCGCAATAGTACACTTGGAATTCTTCAGTCCCCTCGTCATCCACAGTTGGTCAAATCATGAAAGGTCAGCGGCTTGCAATATATTTAGCAAGTACCATTTTGCCGATGCAACCATGTTCCCCCCACAAACTGCACTGAAGTAGTTAACCACAGAATCCCAAGATTGCTGTAGGTTCGGGCAGTCCGATAGCATATGAAAGAATGTATCTGCTTGGACACAGTGTCAGTTGCATAAGGAGGATGCAGTCCTGCCCATTCGCACCATAGCAGTACACGTGTAATAAGAACAATGTAAAATCTTCAGTTGTACCAGGGGAAAACACGACCGAATGGCCACCTCTCTGGGGGACGCCAGGGCCTCTGGCCATTCATCATCTTACAGGCTTCCAAGTGTGTTGGGTGAATTATTATTCAGTTTTCAATAGGTAAAAAAGATGGCTTTGCAGGGCTTGATCTCTTTCAACAGCCTATCTTCCAGTGGCAAGGACTCATGGAGGGCCTCTCATTTTGTCAGCACCTTTTGCAAGGCGTGTCTGATTTGCAAATAACAGTAGGTTGGAGTATGTTCTGGGTGGCAATCACTTTGCAATGTGGTAAACAGGATCACCCCATTGCTAGTCCACAGATCTCCCACCCTCGACAGGCCAATCAAGTCCCATTTATCAAAGCCGGGCTGGGTCCCAAGTGTACCTAGTACTTCGGCGTCCCATAAAGGGGTGGCCTGCGTGATCTTATCATGCCGGCTCAGGGCAGCATCTGCTGTGTGCGGTAGCGTAAATGTGATCACCGTTGGGTGGGGGAAAGTCTGTCAGCTTGATCTATTTTGAAGCGCTCTACGGTATCCATTTGGTTGGAGAACTCGATGGTCCTTACGGTATGCTGGTTCCACAGGGGTAGATAGACCCAGTAGTTAATGATAGTGAATTGTGCCGCCCATTGATATTTTTGAACATTGGGTAGTGCTATTTCCCGCTCATATTAGCTCTTCGTGAGCTTCTTGGTAGCAATGTGGGCCTGGCCACAATCCCAAAGCAAGGTATGGGTCTCACTTTCAATTGCCTTAAAGTAGAAGGGCAAGATTGGGCATGGTGCATTTTGGAGTGCATAAAGGAAGTGGGGAATGTCATCATTTTGAACAACGCTGCCCTTCGAAGGAGTAACAAAGGGAGGGTCTCCAGTGCTGGACGTCATGCTGCAGGCGTGCACGTGGTGGTTCAACATTATTGGCATAAAACAGAGTCAGTGATCACATAAATCCCCAGGTATCGAAATCCATCCAGGACAATGTGAGTGCACAGTCCTGTGGGGACATGGTGCAGCCCCATGGAGAAGATAAACTAGTGACTTAACCCAAATAATGGTATAGCCAGTATTGGCTATATGTTGTGAGTATTTGCATGATCCTATCAAGGGTAAATACCGGTCAGAGTCATAGAGTAAAATGTCTTCAAATAAAGGAGATCTTGTCTTCCAGTTAGCGGACCACTGCAGACCTCGCACTAGGGGATCCTGCCTGATCTGGGCCGGGGGCAGCTCCAAGATCAAAACAAAAACCAAGGGGGACAACAGCCATCCCTTCCTGGTTTTGCCTTGAAGTCGAAATATTCTGGATGTGCCTCCATTGACTAGCACTTGGGCCAGAGGGTCGGTATAGAGGAGGCAAACCCACGCTATAAAGTGTGGGCCAAACCCCATTTTGGCCAGTACTTTGAACATAAATGGCCATTCAACCGTATTGAATGCCATGTGCGCATCAAGTGAGAGCACTAAGGCCTTCTGTCACATGACCCATCACACCATGAACAGAGCAGTATTGCAACCAGGCATAAAGTTGGACTGATCAGGATGAGCTAGTGTCTTAAGGACTCTTATTAGTCTTGATGCAAGTATTTTCATCAGGATTTTAACTTCAGTGTTTAGTAACAATACAGGTCTATTTTAGGCACAGTCATCTGCTGGTTTGCCAGCTTTATGATTGACAATGATAGTTGCTAATCTTTGGTCTCTTGGCAGAATTCCCACATCTGGGCTAGTCTAGAACATGTGCAAAAGGTGTGGGGCTATTATTTGGGCCGTAGGTTTATATAGATTGATAGGGAGACCACTGGGACCCATTGCCCTACCTGAATTTATACTTTCCGTGGCCTGTATTATCTCCTCCTCTGTGGGCTCCTGTTCTAACATCACCATGTGTGACTCTGATAGAATGGGGAGGCGAATGTCTCCTACTCCAGAATTTTGACTTGTTCAACTTGCAGAGAAGCAGTGTTCCAGCGATACGCACAAGTCTTGGAGGAGTTCTGCTTCCTCTACTAAGAACAGACAATCTCACAAATTCAGGCAGCCATTATCAACATGGCTGAACTATGAAAAATGAGTCAAACACACCACCCACTCTCGGCTTTGTAAGCCTTCAGCACTGGAAGATATTCTGCTAACAGCAATTTACCTGCACACACAATGCTGCTTACTGCCAACCCGGAATTGTTCTATTCGTATTTCATACTGCAAGAGTTCCCAGATGCCCTAATAACAGAAACACAAAGAGAGGGCTTGTACTTTGCGCTTGAAGCAAAATTACCAAAACAAAGATCATCCAGTACAATTGACCCACCCACAAATATGAGGTACATTTTCATTGGAAGAAGTGTGGAAATGCAGGTTGGGAGGACATTTTCAGTTAGCTGCATGCTCCGGAGATTTTTGTCAGATGAGAAATGACTGTTGGGGTTTAAACAAAGAAATTGAGCGTACAGTCTCCTCTATTAATGCTGCATAAGTAGTGGTTGTTGTCCGGTGTCTGAAGATATTGAGACATGTTGGAGTGACCAAGTTGTAAATTATGGTGGGAATCGTATTATTACTGTAGATGTAGTATACAGATTGGAGGCTGCATTCCTAGAGAAGTCAAAATCTACCTCAACTTACCTCCCAAAAACAGTGGGCCACTGAAAGGCAAGGTGATCCATAAAGAACATTCAACCAAAAACGTGTTCGCCCGTGGGGTGGAACTCTAATTTGTATCTTGATTTTTTTTTGAGGAAATGGGTACTTATTTTCACCCACTTTAGATAAGAATGAACAAAAACTGCCTGACAATGCTTTCTTCTCCATACTTGTCTGTTGGATAGTCAGGTCAAGACTCATGACCAAGCCATTCTAACAGAGACTTTTTTTGATGTACCACAACAAAATTCATCATTTACTAATGATGTACCGCATGTGCAGCCCACCCTTTCCAAAACACATAACAATAGTATGGATACAATCCACATCACATTTGACTCTAATTTATTGACATTAGGGCTACCAAATCAATCCAGTAATGGAGGTATTAAACACCTGTTAGACCTGACTGCCTTAGAGTGGTCATCCCCCAACTTTTTGCCTGCCTCCCTCCACTTGTCTGACAGTTTTAGCTGGTTTTAGAACTCGGCACACTTTACCACAGCTACTCAGTGCTAAAGTGCATATGCTCTCTCCCTTAAACATGGTAATATTGGTTCATTCCTAATTGACATACTTGATTTACTTGAAAGTCTCTAGTAAAGTGCACTGCCTGTGCTCAGGGCCTGTAAATCAAATGCTACTAGTGGGTCTGCAGCACTGGTTGTGCCACCCACATAAGTAGCCCCTTAACCATGCCTGCCATTGCAAGGCCTGTGTGTGCAGTTTCACTGCCACTTCGACTTGGCATTTAAAAGTACTTGCCAAGCCTCGAACTCCCCTTGTTTTTTTACATATAAGTCACCCCTAAGGTAGGCCCTAGGTAACCCATAGGGCACGATGCTATGTAGGTAAAAGGCAGGACATATACCTGTGTGTTTTATATGTCCTGGTAGTGGAAAACTCCTACATTTGTTTTTCTACTACTGTGAGGCCTGCTCCTTTCATAGGCTAACATTAGGGCTACCTTCATATACTGTTTCAGTGGTAGATTCAGATGATAAAGGGGTAAATAGGTCATGTTTAGTATGGCCAGAATGGTACTAGACAATCCTACTTATTAGTGAGGTTGGATTTTATATTGCTATTTTAGAAATGCCACTTTTAGAAAGTGAGCATTTCTCTGCACTTAAAATCCACCTGTGCCTTACAACCTGTCTCCAATCTGGGTTGGGCTGTTTGACAGCCCCCTTGTGCATTTCATCCAGACAACCACAAACAGAGGATACTCAGTCACACCTGCACTCATCTGCATACTGAATGGGTATTCCTGGGCTGGATGGGTGGAGGGGCCTGACACTTACATTTCAAAGGCTAGTGGCCTGTCCTCACACAATGTACTGCTAAACCCCCTACTGAGACCTTGGCAGACAGACCTGTACTGAAAGGAGACCTTGTGCACTTCAAAACCACTCTTTGAAGTGTCCCCCACTTCTCAGGGTCAAAAAGACTTTGGCCCTCATTACAACGTTGGTGGTAAAAGCCGCTTACCGCCATGCAGAAGACTGCCAACATACCACCACGGAATTCCACCACAGGTAATATGACCTACAGCACGGAATCCGCCAAAATTCAGACACCCACACAAGTCCGCTACACCAAAGGTCAGTGATAAACTGGCGAAAACAAAACCTCCACCGTCACGCCAACAGAAATACGCCCACACTATCACGACACACAAATCCACGCGGCGGTCTTTCAACTGAGGTATTCCATTGGTGGTACACACTGCTGCGATCAAAATACACACACTCTTACAAAACATAGCCACATTGGACAATTCCAAATACACACACCTGATACACATACACACACCACTCCCACACACCCATTACAATATAAAACACACACCCACATCACCCACAAACACCTACGACCACAATTACCGAGAGAAGGCCAGAGAGAGACACCACAAACAACTACCAAGCATCCACAGGCACACAATACCATCACCCACATAACTTCCACGCACCTCACACAACACACCACTAAATATCACCCCACTTATCACTATACACCCCACCCCACCCCACACATCACCCACACCACCCCATGGCACAGCAAAGACACCCCAGGTTCTCTGAGGAGGAGCTAAGGGTCATGGTGGAGGTAGTCGTCCGTGTAGAGCCACAGCTATTCGGATCACAGGTGCAGCACACCTTCATAGCTAGGAAGATGGAACTATGGCGAAGAATAGTGGACAGGGTTAACGCA
The DNA here is from genome assembly GCF_031143425.1 of Pleurodeles waltl. Classification (NCBI taxonomy): domain Eukaryota; kingdom Metazoa; phylum Chordata; class Amphibia; order Caudata; family Salamandridae; genus Pleurodeles; species Pleurodeles waltl. The sequence continues at coordinate 463,109,807 of NC_090442.1, forward strand.
GTGGGACAGCACCCAAGAAATAAGGATGACATCAGGAAGAGGTGGAACGGTCTACGGGGGAAGGTGCGTTCCGTGGTCTCAAGACACCACCTTGCGGTTCAGCAGACTGGCGGCAGACCCCCACCTCCTCCCCCACAACTAACAACATGGGAGGAGCAGGTCTTGGCGATTCTGCATCCTGAGGGCCTCGCAGGAGTGGATGGAGGAATGGACTCTGGTAAGTCAAAGCTTTACTATTACATCCCCCACCCTACCTGCATGCCATCACATACCCCCACCCTCACCCCCAACACTCCTACTCCTCACAAATGTCCCACTATCACAACCCACCCGTCCCAACACCAAGCCCTGCATGCAACAACAAAGCATGGACACCCATCACCAAAGCATGGCCACTGCACATACCCATACACCCCCCTAAACCACCATCACTAAGGTCCCACACAGGAATGCAAGCACTGGGGTACACGGTCACCCACCTATTGCACACAATGGCACACACAGATGTAATAAACATCCTTTTATACCCCTGCAGGACCCCTACCCAACGTCACCGGACAAGAGGGTCCACACATGTCCACACCACCAACAGAAGAGGCCCACAGTGATGACAGCAGCTCTGTCCAACTGGATCTAGATGACCAGCCCGGCCCATCGGGGACCTCGGGACAGTCGGTTCCCCTGACACAGTCACAGGCCACTACAGACCTTCCCCCCTCTGGAAACACCAGCACAGCACCCACCCAGTGGGCCCATACCTCTGTCCATACCTCTGTCCACAGGACACGTCAAGCAGCAGTGTGTCCACCACTACAGGGAACCCAGGCTAACCCACCACCCCAACAACAACAGGGACCTGGGGGCAGTGGTAGTGGGGAAGGAGGCCCAGGAACACAGGGGAACTTGGAGGGCTGCTGTGCGACAGGGGGAGGACAGGCCAAGGAAACCCACTCTCCACTAGGCCCTCTCTTCCATCATGGGAGCCTACCACCACTCCCAGGAGACGATGGCAACGGTACTGGCCAAGTTTCAGGAGACCCAGCGCCTGCAGGAGGAACAGTATTTGGGCTTCAGGGAGGAACTCAGAACAATCAATTCCACCCTGGGCACCATCGTAGGGGTGCTGAAGGAAGTACTCAACACCAGGAGGGACACTGTGGCACAACAAGGGGCCCCTGACACTAGCATGGACGATGAACTGCCCACCACCTCCGCCGGCGCTAGTGGACAGGAGGCACCGCCACCGGACCACCATACCAGCACCCCACCCCTGCAGAGGGAGAACCACCCCGCAAACAGTCCCTGAGATCCAGGACAAAGACAGAGAACGAAGCCAACACCCCGCCAAGAAATGAGACCACCCTGAATGTCATCCTTCTGTCCCATTTTGTCACCCTGTCCATCCTCAAACTGCCCCAGATCCACTTCCTATGCCCATTTGGGCAATGCACCTGTGAGACTAATAGACTGGACTCTGCCATGGACATTCCTCCACCATCACCCCTCACCATTTTGCAACCCCCTCCAATATTGAGCACTTAAATAAACACCCTTGGAGCACAAAACAATCTGGAGTCAGTCTGTGATTTCGGAATAGTGTATTAGCAATTACTGTGGCAAAAAGCTCTTTCAATTGTAATGTCAACATACCTATGTCACACAGCTCTAGTCCATGAGGAATCAAAGCAGATGTCACACAGTGGGACCCACATCTGTGAAATCGTAAGGGAAAGTGACAACTCAGTGACCATACACTGGGTGAAAACGACAGACAGTAGAGAGGTAGTAGTGTTAAAGTACATGTAGTAGGCAGGTTTGTTTTCGTACCTGTGTCTCACTGGAAATATTGCAGGATCACTGAGTCCCTGTTGTCCATGTCCTCTTCTTCTGCTTCCTCGGCTTCACTGTCCACAGCCTCCACAGCTGCAACAACACCGCCATCTGGACCATCCTCCTGCTGAAAAGGCACCTGTCGACGCAAAGCTAAGTTGTGAAGCATACAGCAGGCCACGATGATCTGGCACACCTTCTTTCATGAGTAGAATACGGATCCACCTGTCATATGGAGGCACCTGAACCTAGCCTTCAGGAGGCCGAAGGTCCGCTCGATTATCCGCCGTGTTCGCCCATGGGCCTCATTGTAGCATTCCACTGCCCTTGTCCTGGGACTCCTCACTGTCGTCAGTAGCCATGACAAGTTGGGGTAACCAGAGTCACCTGCAAATGGCGAGGGACAACTGTTAGACACATACTAACCTGTAGGGATAACCCCAGACCCAGACAACCATTCCCACTGTCTTCCTTCCAGGTGCTCACCTAATAGCAACACATGGTCACTCTGGAGTTGACCCATCACATAAGGGATGCTGCTATTCCGCAGGATGTAGGTGTCATGCACTGAGCCAGGGAACTTGGCATTAACATGGGAGATGTACTGGTCTGCCAAACATACCATCTGTACATTCATCGAATGATAACTCTTCCGGTTTCTGTACACCTGTTCACTCCTGCGGGGGGGGACCAAAGCCACATGTGTCCCATCAATGGCACCATGATGTTGGGGATATGTCCCAGGGCATAGAAATCACCTTTCACTGTAGGCAAATCTTCAACCTGAGGGAAAACGATGTAGCTCCGCATGTGTTTCAGCAGGGCAGACAACACTCAGGACAACACGTTGGAAAACATAGGCTGGGACATCCCTGATGCTATGGCCACTGTTGTTTGAAATGACCCACTTGCAAGGAAATGGAGCGCTGACAGCACCTACACTTCAGGGGGGATTCCTGTGGGATGGCGGATAGCTGACATCAGGTCTGGCTCCAGCTGGGTACACAGTTCCTGGATTGTGGCACGGTCAAGCCTGTATGTGATGATCACATGTCTTTCCTCCATTGTCGATAGGTCCACCAGCGGTCTGTACACCGGAGGATGCCGCCATCTCCTCACATGTCCCAGCGGACAGTGCCTATGAAGGACAACAGCGAGCACAGAGTCAACCAACTCAGAGGTACGAACCCACAGCTTACACAGAACACGAATCATAATCCGAAAATCGGCCTGTATGTGTGGTGAGTCTAGGCCTAGGTATGTGTGACGCAGTTAAAAATGAAGCCATGTGGGCCCCTGAAATGGCGGCTGCCTGACCTCTAAAGTGGGACAATGTGATGTGAGGTAAGTGCGCTGGCGTTGTACACCGTCGCGGTAGGCGGTCGAAGACCGCGGCGCAATGCTGCATTGGTTAACATTGGACCCTATGGGTCCCAGGAGCCAATGACGATGTACTCCGGCGGTGACGGTGCGCACCGCCGCGAACGTGACCGCCATGTTCTATCTGTTCAATCACTCGATGCCTGATCTTCGACAGGAGAGGAACTACACTGCAAGTGCTACTGTGATCTTGGTCTGGAAGAGACAGTGGCTTGAGTGTCTGGGGAAAGGGCCCCTTCCTTCACATCGGAGGAGTTGGAGAAACTCGTGGACGGGGTCCTCCCCCAGTACACGCTACTCCACAGTCCTCCAGACAAACAGGTAAGTACATTGGGAGCATGCTGTATGGGCTATGCCTGTGTGGATGTAAGAAGGGGGGGGAGATTGCGGCGTCCATGAAACGACAGTGAGTGCATGTGCCACATGACAAGGGTAGGGATGTGGGCCAATGACTGTGATGGTGCAGTTGGTAATAAGTTTCTCTTCCCCCAATACAATTCATGTAGGTCAGCACCCACCAGAAAAAAGATATTTGGCGTGCCATCACCAAGGACGTGCGGACCTTGGGGGTCTACCACCGACAGAGCACCCACTGCCAGAAAAGAAGAGAGGACATTCGCCGCTGGAGCAAGAAGACGGCAGAGGCTCAGCTGGGGATGGCCTCCCAACGTGGGAGGGGTGCCCGTCGCACCATGACCCCCCTGATGTTCAGGATCCTGGCGGTGGTGTACCCGGAGTTGGATGGGCGCTTGAGGGCATCACAGCAGCCACAAGGGGGTGAGTACACTCTCATCCTGCTGATTTTGCGCGCAGTGGAGGGGTCTGGGTGGGGGAGGTGGGATGTGGGATTCCCTAGGCCAGGGCGAGTTTAGTAGGCAAGGTCCCTCCGTAAGGCAGGCCATGTGGCACCCCACCCCACCTCTGTAGAGTGCCAAGTACACCTAGTCATGCCCCTGTGTCATCCATGTGTGCAGATGTCGTCCATAGCCTAGTAGGCTATTTCCCAGGGATTGAACATTGGAGCCCAAGAGCGCGGCATAGTGCAGGGGGCTTCTGTGTCTGTCGTGTCCGCCAACGGTAGCGGTAATGCTTGCACTGAACATGTCTTTCTTCTGTCGTCGTCCCCCTTTTTGTGGTCTCCCTGTTCTTGTGTGCATTAGCATCATCAGGCGGAGAAGCAGTGGCACCAGAGCACGAGGGAGCTGCATCCCACATGGTCATGGAGGGTGACACTACGGACTCGGAGTTCACCAGTGGGACGGAGGGCAAGGGGAGCTCCACGGCGGGGACAGGAGCTGACACTATCAGCACAGACTCGTCCTCTGATGGGAGCTCCCTTGTGGTGGCGGCAACATCTGTGCCCCCCGCATCTACAGGTCCAGCCGCCACCCCCCTGCTAGCACCGCCCTCCCAGCAGCCCCTCAGCCTTTGCCCCATGCCCGCTCACCCAGGAGGGTGGGCATCACCTTTGCCCCAGGCACCTCAGTCCCTACCCCTGTCACCCCTGCTGCCCTCAGTGAGGAGGCCATTGACCTCCTCAGGTCCCTCACTGTTGGGCAGTCTAGCATTTTGAATGCCATCCAGGGTGTCGAAAGGCAGTTGCAACAAACAAATGCATTCCTGGAGGGCATTCATTCTGGTCAGGCGGCCCTTCAGCGAGCTTTTCAGACTCTGGCCTCAGCACTGATGGCAGCCATTGTCCCTGGGTCTAGCCTCCCCCCTCCAACTTCCTCCACCCAGACCCAATCCCCTGTACCCCAGCCTATCCCAAGCACACCTTCAGACCAGCATGCACACACCTCAACACACAAGGGAAGCTCTGGCAAACATAAGCACCACACATCCCACAGGCACTCACGCAAGCATCACACACATGCAGACACACCAACATCCACTGTCTCCACTGTGTCCCCCTCCTCGTCGTCTCCCTCCTCCCTCCCAGTCTCGTCTACACTCACACCTGCATGCACTACATCTACAGCCACTACTGCCATCACCAGCACACCCACCACCACACCCCACTCACGTGCAGTCACCAACCCCACTACCATTCACACGTCCCCTGTGTCCTCTCCCAGTGTGTCTGTGACGCCACCTCCCAAGATACACAAACGCAGGCACACACCCACCCAACAGCCATCCACCTCGCGACAGCCTCCGGCGCATGCACCTTCACCCAAAGTCACCAAACGAACACCATCTAAAACCACAACCTCTTCCTCCACTCCCAAACCCCCACAGGCTACCCGTCCCAGTGTCTACAAAAAACTTTTCCTGTCCATCCTTGACCTTTTTCCCACACCTCCACCACCCCGTCCGTCTGCTAGGGCCCGACTCTCCAGGTCCCAACCTAGCACTTCAGCCACAACATCTCCGGCACCAGTGGTGCCTGTAGTCACCGGAATCTGGAGTGCACCGGCCACCAGGGCAGCCAGTGTGGCACAGAGCCACAGCACGGACAGTCCCCCACCTGTCAAGCATCAGAAGTTGGCCAGTGCCCGGCGGGAGAGGGGGAAGACTCCAGCCACCAAAGCCGCTCCCAGGGGTCCCGGTGGGAGTGTGGAGTCAGCTGCAACACCTTCCAAGGTGGGGAAGGGCCTCAAGAAACCCGGAAAGTCTGTGAAGAACTGCACGGCGGAGGTGAGGCCATCATCACTCTAGGCCCCATGCCCCCTCCAGAACCAGTGGAAAGATACATCCAATACCTCTGTCCTTAGCAGGATGAAGCACTCTGGGCACCATGCCCCCTCCAGAACCAGTGGAGACATCCACTACCTCTGTCCTTAGTAGGACGAAGCACTCTGGGCACCATGCCCCCTCCAGAACCAGTGGTGAGATACATCCACTACCTATGTCCTTAGCAGGATGAAGCATTCTGGGCCCAAGGCCCCCTCCAGAACCAGTGGTGAGATACATCCACTACCTCTGTCCTTAGCAGGATGAAGCATTCTGGGCACAAGGCCCCCTCCAGAACCAGTGGAGAAAGGCATCCACTTGAGAGACTGTGGCTTTGCACGCCCCAGGATGGAATAGTGGACAACTCACCCACTGTAGAGACTTGAGAGACTGTGGCTTTGCACCCCCCCCCAGGATGGAACAGTGGGCAAACCACCCACTGTAGAGACATGAGAGACTGTGGCTTTGCACTCCCCAGGATGGAACAGTGGGCAAACCACCCACTGTAGAGACTTGAGAGACTGTGGCTTTGCACTCCCCAGGATTGAACAGTGGGCATGTGGCCCCCTCGTGGATTTGGCGTTGTGCACTCAACCGGCTGAGGTGCCCCCCCTTTCCCAACCCCTGAGGTGCCTGTTTTTCGTGCTGTCTGATAACAATTCTTCAAGAAACTTGGTTTGGGTGGTTATGTTCATGAGTGGTCTCAGGGTTATCATCTTCATCTAGGAGAGCCAAAGAAGGGCTTCTGAATAGCATTATCATTTAATTGTATTGTGATCACTGAGTCACCAAATTCCAAAATTGTGCATGTTTATAAATAAAATATAGATATATTTGGAAAGTATTACTTATTACCTTCTACAATGAAATATTTAACACTTCAAAAATTACACATTTCAGAAACGTAACCCATTTATTAGATCATTTCATGTATAGCGAATTAGCCTTAACTAGAAGGAATTATTTGAATATTGTTGCTCAGGGTTTAAATGCCAAACTAGATAATATGTCATTACATTTGATGGATTTAGCAAAGTCAGAATTGTGCAATAGACAAGATTTGCCTCCTTCTGCAGCACAGTTAATTTACTGACTGTGCTTGTCAGCTGATTAAAACTTGGAATTTGTGTAATGCTTGAGCCATTTCCTCAGGACCATGAAGTGTTTGACCCTATATATCTGACTAGAGGTTACTCTAGTACTGTTTCTAGGTGCCGGTTATGTCACATATGAACATAAAATTGTAGAGAGAGCACTTAATAGCAATTATAATACCATTACTTGTATTTTTGACTTGAAACATTCATTGGGCAATGTAGGAAATGCCCTCTTTTGCCTGATGTAACCCATGCATTTGCCAGTTTTTGCTGGCTAAAGAACTCTCCACTTTACCCCTCCTAATCAGAGGTAAAGTGCTTGTGCTCCTCCTTTCACATGATGAAATGAGTATACCCTTAACTGACATATTTAACTTACCTAAACGTTTCTAGTATATGGTACAAAATGTCCCCAGGGCATGTGAGTTAAATGTCACTAGAGGAATGCAGCAATGACTGTGCCATCCCCGTACAGAGACAGTGAACAATATGGCTTCAGGAATACCACTGTAAAGCAGCTTTTAAACTCCAAATAACCTGTCAAAAGAAACCATTCTAACCCGTCTAACCCTTTCTTTTAAATATTAATAAGTCACTTCTAAGTAGGCCTGTTTGTCCAGAAGGCAGGGAGCATGGTATTTAAAATTAGTGTATGTAGAAATGTAATATTACACATGTCCTTGAAGTGACTAGGCCCCTAAAGCTATTTTCACTATAGCAAAGCTGGGTGTTCCATAGGAAAACACTGGGGATGCAATATTAAATTCAATAATGTCTCCAGCTAGGAAACAACTTTAAATGTAATTACTAGGCTCAGTAATATTTATTAAAAGCCCAATTCACTGGGGAAGTCAGGCTTTTAATACATATTAAGGAAAAGGTACTTTTAGAAAAAAATGTTTTCCCTGTCCAAAGCTTTAGGAGACTAACTTGCATTAGTCTCCAGATGAAGCCTTTTGAGTGTGAAAAACTACACCAAGAGCGGAGACAAATGGTTTGGTGTGTCTAGGTGTTTCTATTCCTTGGGCAGGTTGGCTATTTAGGCAATTCCCAGGAACTTAATTAACTTCAAAGCAACCTACCCTGCCATAGGCAAGTGTCAGATGACACCTGCACAAGCCTAATCATTCCCCTCTCCACCCTCTCAGCCAGCCTCCATCACAGTGGGGAGGGAGCTGCCCCCAGAACTAGTTTGAAGTGACCAGAAAGGAAGGGTTACTAATTTCCTGAGCCACATCTCTGGGATGGGCACACAGGCTCTGAACAAGGGAAGCAGGGTTTCACCATCTTAGATTTATCAAATAGGGGTGCTGTGGGATTGTTTGCTTTAGGGCACACAGGAATTGTTGCAAAGGTGACTAAGGTTAACCCTGGAAACCTTTAACCTATTGGTTAAGGAGGGGCCAGGAGTTATCCCACACCCACAGGCTAGTGTCAGGTATGAATGTGACATCCTCACTACCCTCTTCAGAATGCTACTGGACTTGCGGAAGTGGACTGAACCTGATGTCTGGGACGTGAGAAAAACCTACAAGGGCTAGGCCTGCTCCTCCTCTTGTACCCAGGACAAATAAGTGAACTTCAAGGGTCATAAGGTTGACCTCCTGTTCAAGTTACTAGGACAGAACAAGCTGCAAGTTATGTTATGTTGATTTGTATAGTGCACTAATCACCCGAAGGGTATCCAGGCACTTGGGCAAGGTGTGTAGGTGTGTGGTTCCAAGGTGCCTATATGAAGAGCCAGGTCTTCAGCTTCTTGCAGAACTCAAGAAATGAGGAGGAGGCTCTGATGTATTGAGGGAGGTCATTCCATGTCTTGGGTGCAATGTAGGGGAAGGAGCAACCTCCAATTTTGATTTTGCAGATGCAGGGAGTGTGTGCGAATGAGAGTGAGGCAGGGCATAGCTGTCTGGCGGGCTGGTGAAATTGTATGCGGCAGTTGAGGTATTCTGGTCCTGTATTATGTAGGGCTTTGTAAGTGTGTGTGAGAAGTTTTAATTGTCTGTGCATGTGACTGGGGAGCCAGTGACGCTTTCTGAGGTGCCGTTTGATGTGGGTGCGGCATGGTAGGCTGAGTATGAGTCTTGCGCCTGAGTTCTAGATGGTCTGCAGTCTATGTTTGGAGATTCCCACGTAGAGAGTGTTGCAGTAATCCTGCTTGCTGGTGATGAGTTCTTGTGTGATGATCTGTCTGGTGTTCTGAGGCAACCATTTAAAGATGTTTCGCAGTATGCGTAGGACATGGGAGCAGGAGGTGCACACTGTGTTGACTTGAGCCATTGTGTGGAGCTTTTCTTCTAGGATGACCCCAAGATTTCTTGTGTGGTCTATGGGTGTGGAGGTTGGTCCTAGCTCTGACCTCCACCCGGTGGAATCCCATGGGGAGGTCTTGTTGATAAAGACCAGTACTTCTGTCTTGTTGGAGTTGAGCTTCAGGCATGGTCATGGGAGTTGGTGAAGTTGGTTCTGGTGTTGTTTGTCTTGTCTGTCAGTGAGAGGATGAGTTGGGTGTTGTCAGCGCAGGAGATGACGGTGATGTCTTGTAATTGGATGATGTTGGTGAGCAGTGTCATGTATATAATGAAGAGAGTGGGGGTGGGGGGCGATCCCTGTGAGACACTGCATATCAATTTCTTGGTCTCTGATATGAAGGTGGCAGTCTAACCCTTTAGGAGTAGATCCATTTGAGAGCAGATCCTTCTGCGTCAATCTCGTGGAGTCTTCTGATGAGGTTGTTGTGGGAGACAGTGTCGAAGGCCATCGAGTGGTTGAGCAGGATGAGGGCTGCTGTTTCTCCTCGTCCAGGATGCTTTGAATGTTGTTAATGATGGCGATAAATGCTGTTTCAGTGCTATGGCTTTTTCTGAATCCTGGTTGTGTGTTGTCTAGAAGATGGCGAAGTTCAAGGTGGGCCTTTCCTGAAAAAGCTCAGCTAACCAGTTCCAACTGGACCTGCTCTGGACCCTGCAGTTGGCCTTCTTGACCCTCAAGTTCTATCCGTGAGGTCCTGAAGCCTTGGGCTTTGTCAAAGTGTACTCCTACTAATATCCTGAGAAACATAGACTTCAAAACATTTTTGCTCCAAAGACGCCTGGAGGACTGGAACAATCGTGCCACTCAAAATGTGTCATGCTGGGGTGCTGAAGATTCAGGTTTCCTCTGCTCAGATTAGTTCCCTAGCAGCAAATCCCATTCAGTTGGACCTAATGTAGATGGCTCCCGGCCTGGTGAAGCTTTCTTCAGCTACAGCCTGTAGACTTGCCCTGCTGGAGGAATGCAAGTTCCAAAAAAGTGACTTAGGCCCAGATTTATACTTGCTTTAGGCCGAATTTGCATCATTTTTTTAATGCAAATTTGGCGCAAACCTAACTCCAAATTTATACTCTGGCTCTAGACCCGTCTATTGCCAAAGTTTTGGAGTTAAAGTCAGTTTTTGCTGGCGGGAAACTACCTTGCATGAATGAGATGCAAGGTAGGCATTCCTGGGCAAAAAATTACAATATGGCCTTAACGCCATATTTATCTCCCGTGCTAAAATCAAGCACGGCGAAGGGGGCCTTAAATAATGGAGCTAAGCTTTCTTAGCGCCACAATTTAACACCTGGGTCAGGGAAGGGTTAGGGGACCTGTGAGCCTATTTCCATGGTCAGAGACAGTGGAATGGGCCCACAGGTGCCCTTCCCTAGCCCCAGGGACACCCCCACAAACAGAGGGATGCCAGAGGATGGGGGACCCCATCCCAGGTAAGTAAGGTAAGTACAGGTAAGTTTTTCTTTATTTTTTTTAAACATACCATGGGGGGGCCTAACTTGGGGCCCTCTACATGGCACTGGGCCGAATGGCCATTCCCAGGGGACATATGTCGCCTGGGCATGGGGGACATATGTCCGCTGGGCATGGCCATTTAGGTGGTGGGCATGACTCCTGTCTTTACTAAGGAGTTATGTTCATGGAGGTCTTACATCAAAAAATGACGCTAGTCTGGTTAGAGGCATTTTCATACCTCTGGCCCTACTAGCGTCTTCCTTTGACATAAAACCTCCTGTTCCCCCTATGCCTCCCCCACCCGGCTAGCGTCCTTTTTTATGGCACTAGCCGGGCCTTACCGCCGGCTACAGTCATTCCATAAATATGATGCCTGGCTGGCGTCTCTGAATGGCGATAGCCGGCCGTATTTTTTTTCACTTTTTGTGTGAAAAAGTATAAATATGCCCCTAAGTGTGAAAGTAGAAATCTTCACTGGGCAAAGGCACTAAAATGTTCCAGCTGCCGAGGGACAGTCGTGGGGCATGAAATCTGAATTTCTCCTTCTCTGAGCTTTCTCACCAAATTTCAGTGGCTTCACCGGGATCTCGTGTGATGGCTTTCTGACCTCATTGAGCCTTTCTTGGCCACAGCTGGCTGCCTTGCTAAAGATTTTGGGCTTCCATTTCAGATACTAAGAGGCATGTTTATTAAGGTTTTGCATCCCTCTTGTGGCACACAAGGGGGTGCAAGGGTGATGCAAAACCTAAATGAAATTTATCAAGCTACACAAGCCCACCTTGCAGGGCCCTGGTGGCTTGATAAATCTAGAGTAGCACAAGGCAGCACAAATCACTGCCTTGTGTTACTCTGAGGCAGGAAGGGGTACCCTGGGTGGAACGTGGGTGTTCCCACACATCCACCGATTGGATTCTGACACATTACCAGATTTTCCAACATTGGTAGACCTGGGATTGCATCAGAATTGTACTCCACCCCACCAGAGGCACAACAAGGAGAAATATCTTTAGTTCTCCTCATTGTTTGTTCTTTCTAAGTGTGTTGCAGAATACAGCCCACTTAGAAAGAGGAAAATGTATCTGAGGATTGGTTTTGTGCAGGACACAACCCTGCCTGCAACGCAGGCACCCTTGCAACATTATGCATGGGTATCTGCTTTGGTGCTAGGCAGCCAAAAGTATGTCAGTACTAGAAAAGGACAATAATGCACTGTATAATAGTAAATACAGCGCATTCCTTCCCTGTCACGCAGTGCTGCAAGGTAGCTTGTTGTGTTGCGTACATTTTTGATAAATATGGGCCTTAGTCTGAAGGTAGAACTTCTGACCTGGTGGAACCAGCATTCTGTAACCAAAAAGCACTCCATTGAGGTTGGTCTTAAATCATGTCTGGGGCCCTCATTATGATCTTGGCGGTCTGGGCTGCCATGCCAGCAGTGGCGGGAAATCCCGCCATACAGCATGGCGGCCCAGACCACCACATAATGAAGACAGTGAGGGCCGCCATAGGCGGCCCTCCTCCACCACCACCTCCTCCTCCACCTGCCTCCGACAGGCAGCCTGAAGGTGAATGGCATCATTATCCAACAGGGCAGCGCTGCTGCCCGTCGGATAATGATCCCATTTCCCCCAGCCTTTCCATGGTGGGTTTCCCCGCCAGAGAAAGGCTGCCGGAAGGGGTGCTCTGGGGCCCCCCAGGAGGCCCCTGCACTGCTTATGCACTTGGCATGGGCAGTGCAGGGACCCCTGTGCAGGACCCCATCGCACAGGTCACTGCCCGATTTACGGGCAGTGTTCTGCACGACGGGTGCAGCTGCACCCGCCGCACAGAGGCATTGACGGCGGCCCCATGTGGAGCATCGGGCCCAGCAGAATGTATATTATACGGCCGGCAGGGTCCCGGGGGGCTGGCGGTCTATAGAAAGACCGCCAGCATGAACACGTAGTGTTAACCGCCGTGTCCATAATGACCCCCTAGGTCTTAGTGTACCATGACCAGTTGACTGTGGTTGCACATAATACATTTTGGTGCTATTCTTATTTAAAGCGTTTGGAATTCCGATTCCCCTGACTCAATATTTGATGTTTTGGTATCATTTTTTTAATTAAAATCTATTCTACTTTTGTACCTTAGTTTGTGATCTTTCTTGTGTTGTTTTTTGACTCCATTACTGTTTTGGTAGTACATGAACACTTTACACATTGTCCCCAAGTTTAGCCTATCTCTGTGCCATAACTACGAAGGGATAGAGCTCAGGTTAATTTAGTCACTTTAATGGTTCACCCTAATAAGGACTGTGTATTTTACTTGAGGTGGGGAGTTCCCTCATCAAGTAAAACTCCTCTGTTGTACCAGCAATAACTCTGAAGTTAGGGCTCAAAACAAAAAGGACATCGAGAGAGGCAGAAGGTTGTATTGGGAAGCTGTTGACCCAGCACTAATTACAAACATGCCATTAAAGCACTTTTGATTGCTGTGATAAATAAGCCTGTGAGACAGAAGTTACTGCTACCTTTTGGAATGGAAACCTTTTTTGAATGGTGCTGCTGAATCTAGTTTGCATATCATGGCAGATGACGATTGGCTTGAATCTTGCTACTGAAGAATTTATTGATGCCTTACATGCTAGTCCATCTTGTAAAGCATCGGGCCCCTTTACTAGACCAAGTCAACTATTGTTCCAATCTATCAGAAAAGAGATAAGGGTAATCCAAATTGCTACCAACTTATCTCAATAGATTCTAATGTTAATGTGACCTGATGGGTCAAATCCAATCTTGGACTTTCAATAATGGGATCTTGGTAGAAGTTCAGTATGGCTTTAGGTCTGGTATAGGAACTGTGAAACAGTGCCTCAATATCCATCTATCGTCTTGTGAATACATGCTTGCCTTTGGGAGCTCCATGCGCCTAGCATTTGGGACATCAGCTCGGCCTTTGATGGCGTACATTGGTATAGGCATTGGTCATTCTTAAGCACTAGGGGACTAGAATCTCCCATTATACATGTTCTCAGAGGACTCACTAATTTACCAGCCAAAAAGAGGTATTCCCAAGAGGGTGAATGCACAGAAAGTTTTTACGTGGCTAAAAGAGCTTGTGAAGGCTGTGTTTTGGCTCCAATTGTATTTCTAGCCAATTAGAGGGCCACTTAAGAGAAGTAAGACAAGATACACCTAGGTTGGCGTCTATCCCTACCTTTATCTGCCACGAGGATCTGAGATGTAACTATTTCCAGGACACTGTTAGACGTGTGTCAATTCTTCTTTGAATCTCAAACTTGACTAACCTAGCAGCCACCTTGACCCAAGAGTCCATAAGCGACCACTTGAATTTAGAATCCTGTGGTAACATTCTGTGGCTGATTTACATTACAGATGTGTGTAATGTTTTAGGTTTTCCTGATACATTTATTAGCCTGTGGAATAACCAGGGGCATATATTGGTCAGTAAGACTGGGTGGGGTGTGAGCGTCAGATTTTCCAACTATCAGGCTGGCATATAGGGCCTCATTATGACATTGGCGGCAAATGCCTCCTACCGCCATGGCGACGGCCGCCAACATACAGTTGCCATGGCTACCGACCGTCCATCAAATTATGACCGTAGAAGGTGGCGGACGGCGAATGGCGAACGGCGGTAAGGTGGCGCTGCTGCTAGCAGCAGCACCATGCCAACAAAACACTGCCTACCTTATCATGTCCCATAATACGGCCTGGCGATGTTTTGCTGGCGGACGCTGCTGCTGGCAGCAGTGCCGCAGCCCGTCTCCTGCCAGAGGACCCCCTGCAAGCAGGTAAGTCGGGTTCTCCAACAGGAGGGGCGGGTGGGAGGTGTTCTGTGCATGTGTGGGGGTGTGTGTGACTGTGTTTGAATACGTGCATGCGTGTGTAATGCGTGTGTGCATGAGTGGGTGTGTGTGTACATGCATGTTGTGTTGTGTGTGTGCCTGGATGTATGTTCATGAGGGTTGCTGTGAGTGTGTATGAATGTATGTATGCATGGGTGAATGTGTGTATGCGTGTGTGTATGGGTGTGTATGTATGTGCGTGTATGTGTGTATATGTGGGGGGTCACGAGGGGGACCATGGGGGAGGACTCTGGGGAGGGGGTTGGGGGAGACCCCTATCAGTGTCAGGGAAGGAATCATCCTTTTTTAAATTAATTTTCAAAACACTGAAATTAAATGCATTCCAGTCGTAATCCTTCCAATGTAATTATGTTCACATTGTGTACTTCGAGGGAATCCCAATGCATTCTGAGCTAATGCCCTTCATCAAGAGGCTATTGCAAAAACGTAAGAAAGGTGAGATGAGAACAAAATTCTGAGTGAATCTTCTGGGTTAGTTCACCAAGCTTTCATGCAGTTTGTTGTGCTATCGCAGGTCCAATAACTCCTCAATGAAGTCATTTCTGTAGACTGGTTACGAACGTGAACAGCAAAAAACCTTCAAGATGTAATAAAGTGGTGCTCTGGTGAACATTCCTTAAGAAGTGAATTAACAATCCAAATGTGCAAAGTCACAATACCGTGTACTCATGGTTCTTAACAAAACACCGATATCTACACTATTCCTGCCTCTGTAATAATAAAAATAAGTTATGGAGAAATGTGACATCAAAGGCGGGTTAGGTCCCCTGATGCCTTGCATAAATTCTAATTCTAAAAAATATATTGGGTAGTGTATTAAGGGGGCAGTTTTCAACTCACCGTGTGATTCATGTAGAACCGTCTAATGTCAAAACCGCATTCAAAATTGCAGCTATATTGGCGAGTGAACTTCCTTGGGTCGGTGTCGTTCTGTATACTTCGAGTTGAGAACATCAACAAAGGACTCAGTGGGAATGTGTGGACGGGTGACACCATAGTGAAATGGTGGTGACCCGGTGCTAAACCACTTATTGTACAATGGGGGCTTGGGGGGAGCAACGGGCTTGCCCGGTCTCCCCCCGGTATTATCGGGCGACTGTGGAATGGTCCACGCGCTCGAAGGCTGATTGGTGGTGGTGCCGGATGGGGCGGCGTTTAGGGCACAGGCTTATAAGGCAGGGGCAGGGTGTGGGCGGCCTCTTTGGCCATTGTCACACCCAGTAGGCGTTGTGTCTTTGTGCCCTCCAGTTAGACTTTTTTTTTTCTTTCCTTCCTTTTCTCTCCTTTTCCCCGGGTTGGTGTTTTCAATTTCTGGGTCAGCCCTGTGGGCTCCCTCTCACCCTTCCTTATCTGCTAGTTAATTTGATGTTTTAACAGGGCAGGTCTGTGTTTGATTGTATGTTGTGTTTTCTTCCTTCCCCATCTTGTTGTAGTGGTGGGGGGGTAGGTAGTTATGCCACTGGTAGTCATGTCTGGCTGGGCGGGGGTTCAGTTCATAGAAAGCCTTTCAGGGGGAAGGGGTCGATCATAAAAGATGAGAGGGCAGGGAGTTTTCACAGGCAAGGGTAACTGCAGAAGGTGGACAGCAGGACAGATGGGTTAATGGGTTGGTCGGGTCAAGGTGGGGATGGGACAAGGGGTAGTGCTGAGGGGTCAGTTTAGGGGGAGGGGGAGGGGATAGGTGATACATTTTGTATTAGTGAGGATTTTGGTAGTTTTGTGAGGCTTTTATACCAAGGTTATATTTATTTATTGCCAGACCTGTTCTATTAAAGCGCCCTTTTACCCCTTATAAATGATTGTTGTGGTCCTTTTCACTGTTCCGCCCGATTGCGATAGGGTGACTTGGCGTCCCTTACAGAAGCTTGTAACTGGACCTAACTGAAACTAGATTCCACGATAAAATACCCCATGCAGTTGCGAGAAAAGTTGTGATAAATGTTAATGAGCCAATTACTACAATAAATACATAACAGTGGAAGTAACCTCAAACCCAGGTTAAACCACCACACATCATGATATCAATATAATCAGAATCCAAAACAAAATATACAGATATATGAGGTAAATGTCTGTCACAAATGACCGAAATCAAAGCCCAACAGAGTTCAAATCGATTGATGATACCTCAGAATCCTATGAGTCTCTATCAAGATGAATGTATGCCCTTGTCCACTTTTTTATATAATGCAAATAAAATTCACAAAAAACAACTGAATTCAATACGATCATTCAAACCATTAGGGACTAGCGTATCAAGTCTCTTGATCCAGTATGTCTCTCTTTGAAGTAGGTATTTCTTATTGTCTAATCCTTCACGTAATGGTACCACTTCTAATATGAAGAATCGCAACTAACTAACGTTATGTTCACATGCTGTGAAGTGTGAGGCCACTGATGATTTTGCGTTTTTTGTGCGAATGTTACTTTTGTGTTCATTGACTCGAACTTTGATCTTCTGCTCGGTTTCCCAATGTAAGCCAGGGACATTTTAAAAGATACACAACATTTTTAGAGTCGCATCTAGCAGTAGTACATAATGCAATCTTTGTGCCTTTCAATGGATGGGTAACATAATTTCCTTTGATGATGTTATTGCAGTTCTTGAGGTTTAAGTATGGGAGTTTTTTGGCTTCCAACAGCTCATTAAGGTTTTTTCCCCTCTCATAGGCATGCTTATGTTGGATAGATAACAATTTGAATGCATTTAATTTCATCCTTTTACTTTTCAAATGAGTTTCCTGTAGAAACATTACCTCAGGATTAAATGAGGTAAACCATTTTAATAATGGTCTTGCCTTTTGCTTATTTAACAACCTATTCCCATTACAAGTAATAATTTTTAGCTGTTGACCCATTTATTCATTTAGCTGATAGCACATTCTCCCTGAGCACACCTTGCCCAAATTTCTACCTGCCTGAATCTAACTACTTGCTTACTGCTTGCACTCAATGCAAAGAAAAAGAAACCTAGAAAACCCACACAAGACCCTCCTTCCACTTGCAAATTTTTACTACTACTGCCCCCGCCCCACAGCTCTGCTGTCCCTCTACCCATTGTCCCCCCACTCACCCTCCCTACCTTTGGTGGGGGATTGGCCCACCTTCCCCCCACGGTAGTCGCCCCTCAACAGGTGCCGCCTTATTACACTCTTGTCGTAGTTGGACTCTCACTCTCTAGCCAGACTGCTGGTTTAGGGATGATGACCACTTCTGTTTGCAGGTGTTAGACTTGGCATCATTAGCATGGTCTCCACTAACTTTTTGCTTCTACTTCCCAGGTTGCTTCTATGTGCTCTACTCTGTCTTTGCTGTTTTGTTTGCTCCAGACACTTTACCCCTGCTGACTAGTGCTAAAGTGTAAGTGTTCCCTGTATAAATTGTATGTGTACATTGGCTTATCCATGATTGGCATATTTGAATTACTAATAGGTCCCTAGTAAAGTGCACTCGAGGTGCCCAGGGCCTGTAAATCAAATGCTACTAGTGTGCCTGCAGCACTGGTTATGCCACTCACATTAGTAGCTCTGGAAACATGGCTCAGACCTGCCACTGTAGTGTCTGCGAGTGCAGTTTTGAACTTCCAATTTGACTTGGCAAGTGTACCCACTTGCAAGGCCTAAACCTTCCTTTTTTATTCCTGTAACTCACCCCTATGTTAGGCCCTAGGTAGACCCATGGGCAGGGTGCAGTGTATGTTGGGACATGTACCTATGTATTCTGGCAGTGAAATATTGCCAAATTCGCTTTTCACTGTTGCAAGGCCTATCTCTCTCTTAGTTTAACATGGGGGCTGCCTTTAAATATTATTAAAGCACAGATTCCCTTTGGGAGCAGACAGACCTGTGGATTTTGGGGTCTCTGAACTCACAATTTAAAAAGACATCATTTAGTGAAGTTAGTTTTTAGATTGTGTGTTTGAAAATTAGGCATTTTCTTGCTTAAACCATTTGTGACTCTGCTTGTTTGTGGATTCCCTGTCTGGGTCAGTTTGACAGTTGGGCTGTTTGCACCTCTCCTCTAGACAGTGACACAAAGGGAGCTGTGGTGTAACCTGCATATCCTAATGGGCCATCTGGGCTGAGGGAAGGGGAGGAGTGGTCACTTACACCTGAAAGGGCTGTGCCTGCCCTCACACAATGCAGACTCCAACCCCCTGGTCTGTGTTTGGGGCCTGGCTTGGGCAAGGCATGATCTTGTAACAACAGAGACTTCTCTTTGAAGTAGGCCTACTTCAAAGGCAGAAAGGAGTATAAGAAGAGGACCCCAAACCCTTGAAAATTAGATTACTTTTGGAACCAAGAGGAACCTCTGCCAAGGAGAAGAGCTGGAAGCTGGAGGAGGAGTACCGCCCTTTTGCCTGTGATTGTGGTTTGCTGGGTTGGCTTGCAGTAGCTGCTTCTTCCTGAGAGAGGACAAAGACTGACTTTTGTGTGACATCCCACTGGTGAAGAATCTCCATGGGCTTGAACTGAGTTTGGCTCCTGTTGTTGAAGTCTCAGGGATATCAAAGACTTCTCTCTGCCAGCACTTGGGCTTTCTGCTGAGAGTCCTGCCTGCCAAGTGGTGCCCTAACCTGTCTCTGGGTCCCGGAAAGGTGTAGCTGGGGGAAAAGGACCAAAATCCACGCAAAGACCGGCGTGCAGGGAAGCTTTCGATGCACCACCCGCCTTGCCGCTGAAAAACAACACACCACCGTCCTCGCGGCTAACATCTATGCTCCACCTGCACCGCGGCTGGAGGATCGACCCAACGTGGCTGGAGAAATTACACCCAACACCCACAGTGGCTGCTGTTAACAATGCAAGCCCCCACACCATGGTGTTTCTTAACACCGTGCAACCGGATTTTGACACAACATCCCTGGGCATGGAAAATCAACGCAAAGCCTGCCCTGACTCGAGGTGCCCGTTCGAATGACGCATGTTCTCACTTGTGAGTGAGAAATCTATGCATCTCTGGGCTTTTCTGATGCACACTCGCCCTTGTGGCTTTATTTTGATGCTACCCAGGTACATTTGTACGCTAACTACGTTCTCACTGTTTTCTAAAGGATTTAAGACTCTGTTTGCTTTTCTAAATTCATAACTTGAATTGTGTATGTTGGCTTTTTGTTGTTTTGGTCTTGTTTTGTTTAAATAAATATTACCTATTTTTCTAAACTTGTGATGTGTCATTTTCTAGTGTTTTCACTAAGTTACTGTGTCTGTTGGTTCAAATACTTTACACCTTGCTTCTGAAGTTAAGCCTGCCTGCTCGTGCCAAGCTACCAAGGGGATGAGTGGGGGTTAACTGAGGGTGATTCTCCTTTACCCTGACTAGAGTGAGGGTTCTTGCTTGGACAGGGGGTAACCTGACTGCCAACCAAAGACCCCATTTCTAACAGTAGGCTACTGAGTCACTCCTACAACAAGTTGCAACTGTTTGCCCAACCCTCCTGGCTCACAAGCAGTACCCCACTGAAACTCAGACAGTAAAGGTGATTTCTGGCAGCCTTGCACATGGACTCTTGATAAGACCTCCAAGGGAAGTTGTGGTGGAATGGAAGTTATCCTTTGCTCTCATTAGCAATACGTCTCATACAGACAAAGACAATGAAAGAGATGCAGAAGAGTTTTCAATATATTTATTGAAAAGAATGCAATCTACTATAAAATTTATGTGCTTCAATGATTAGGATAATGAACAGTAATAGAAGCAGAATTGTGAAGATGAGAGTTGTGAATATAAACCCCCCCACCATCTTACAATAAACATTAAAGTCCATGATAAGCGCCCCCCAACCTTTTTTACCTTGGAAAGAGGTCTCTAGGTCAGACTCCATGGTGACACAAAGTCTGAGTTCTGCAGCAAGGTGACATGCAGCACAAATGGCATCTGGAAGGAACTCTTCTAATGACCTTATCCGTGTGAGGTATATTTATACAGATCATGTAGGATCCCTGATGCAGGTATGTTCCTAACAACTTATAATGTGGTAGAATTGTTGTCAGCAATTGCATAAACAATCCCCAACAAGTGCGCATGATGTTCCTATCACTGGTAATTGGGAAAGGGACATGATAACAACACCTATGTGTATCACTGATAGTGATGCCAATAATAGCACCTTCTCAGAATGGCACTGGTAAGGAAAATCAAAACATTGCTCATAAAATATGGCGAAAGCTAAAAGAAACATTCATATAAATGAAATAAAACAGAGCATGCTAAGTAGATAAAAGGTCCCAAGGTGACGGGGGCACAGGCTTGCAAGCCAAAGGCTAAGCTGACTGCTGTTGCATCCCATGGGGAAACTAAAATGGATTCACCACACTCTTTGCTTTTCATGGAACCCTCCGCCCCCTTAGGCTCTACTTTTTTTTGTAGAAGAAAGAGAACAGCACAGAAAAAAAATCATCACATTGCAAAACATAAAATCCCTTTAAAACAACAAGTAGATGTAGCTAAAGTTCTAGTTCATAAACCCCCACCTGTCCTAGGCCTTGTCATACTCTTATAAAAAAATATCCATTACCTATGTCCATTGCACAGCTAAAGTTGAAGGTCTCACTACATCAGCGTTAGATTACACATCCCACCAATTCCCCATCCCCTTCAGCTGTCACAAGACTATATAAAAGATGAACTTAGTGCCAGGTTCTTATGCCAGTCCCAAAAGGGCAACCAGATCTTCCTGCCTTTTTTGAGCGCCCCTTGGCCTCTTTTGACAGAAACTACTCTCTCCAAATTAAAATTTGCCAAGAGCTGGCCAAATCATTGTTGAAAGGTGTGGGGGTCCATATCGAGCCAATTCAATGTTATACAGAGTTTAGCCACCTCCATAGCTATAAAATAAACTTCGGTGCATCGGCCGGAACCTTTTCATCACCAATTCCCAGGATGATTAGAAGTGGGGTTAGCTCAATTTTAAGATTGAAGCTAACATACAAAAACTTAGAGATCCCACCCAAAAGTAATCAGGGCCCATGCAAATCTCAAACATGTGTACAGCATCTGCTTTTAAATATTGGCACTGAGGACATGTAATACCCTCTGTTTTACCCCAGTTCGCAATTTTTAAAGTAGTATAATATAAATCAAAAAGTGATTTATAACGCTGTGCCTGTAAATTAGCAGAAATGAAAACCGTTTGCCCTAATTCCAAAAAGTCCAAAAAGACCCAATCCGAAGCCCCGAGAACATCTTGCCACTTCTCACAATATTTATAAAATATCGTCCGATTTATGTGAGCTTAGTATACCATAGAGCTCACTGATTGTACTAGCCTCTTCGCGCACCAACAGATCTACCATTGTGCACCTCTGGAAACCATTGGCCACACTCACCTTACAACTCAAATAGGCTCTGATTTGTAAATACTTGAAGAAATCTTTGGTGGGGATCCCAAACTTGTCTTGTAGTGCTGCAAAAGAGACAATACCTTCAGCAGAGAAAAAGTCCCCCAGACTACTAATGCCACGGCCCACCCAGTTAGTGATCTGATGTTCCCTAAAAATGTCTGGCAAATATAAATTATCCCAGATTGAAAATTAATAGTGAAGTCTCCCAATCCACAGTTTCTTACAATTCTGAGCTTAAACCTTATGAGCCCCCAGAAGCACCTTAACCCCTTCTGTGCCGCGGACGTAGTGGTTACGTCCCGCGGCACAGTGCTGCTGTGCCGAGGACGTAACCACTACGTCCTCGGCACACAGCCCAGAGGGAGCGCTCTCGCTCCCTCTGTGTGCTTCCCACCCACCCCCCAAAGTCAGGGATGGAAGGGGAAGCCCTTCCCCTTCCACCCCCGACCCCCCCACCCCCCCATAATGACGTCAGCGCGCGATCGCGCGCTGACTTCATTATGGGATCCTCGCCGCACAGGAAGCCATTTGCTTCCTGTGCGGCGACGAGAGAAGAGGTGAGTTCCTCTTCCCGGTGGGTGGGGGGTTGGGGCTAAAGAGGCATCGGGGAAAAGGAAAGGCTTTTCCTTTTCCCCGGTGTCTCTTTGAGCATTCCTGCTGCCCGATCGCATTGCGATCGGGCAGCAGGAATGCCCACTAGACACCAGGGATTTTTTTTTTTTTGTTGTTTCCTGTTTTTGGCACGCGGAGAGCGGCCCCTTGGGCAAGGGTCGCTCCCCTTTAGGGGGCAATTACTACGGCCAATTCTGCCCCCCTTGGGGGCAGATCTGGCTACTTTTTAGCCAGATCTGCCCCCAAGGAGGGCAGAAAACACTAGATCACCAGGGATTTATATTGGTATGTGCATTTATGTGTGGGGGGGTGCCCCCTTGGGCAAGGGGCACCCCCCCAAGGGGGCAGAGAACTGTTGGCCTTTTCTGCCCCCCTTGGGGGCAGATCGGCCTATTTTTTTTAGGTCCATCTGCCCCCAAGGGGGGCAGAAGCCACTTAGGCACCAGGGATTGTGTGTGTAGTGGATGGGGGGGCGCCCCCTTGGGCAAGGGTCGCTCCCCTTTGGGGGGCATGTCTTTTAGGGCCATTTCTGCCCCCCTTGAGGGCAGATTGGCTACTTTTTAGTCAGATCTGCCCCCAAGGGGGGCAGAAAACACTAGATCACCAGGGTTTTTTATTTTTATGTGTATTTATGTGGGGGGGGGGTGCCCCCTTGGGCAAGGGGCGCCACCCCCAAGGGGGCAGAGAACTGTTGGCCTTTCCTGCCCCCCTTGGGGGCAAATCTGCCTATTTTTTTTAGGTCCATCTGCCCCCAAGGGGGGCAGAAGCCACTTAGGCACCAGGGATTGTGTGTGTAGTGGATGGGGGGGCGCCCCCTTGGGCAAGGGTCGCTCCCCCTTGGGGGGCATGTCTTTTAGGGCCATTTCTGCCCCCCTTGAGGGCAGATCAGCCTATTATTTTTAGGCTGATCTGCCCCAAGGGGGGCAGAAACCACTAGAACGCCAGGGATTTTTTTTAATGTGTTTATTTTTGTGGGGGGGCGTCCCCTTGGGCACGGGGCGCCCCCCCAAGGGGGGCATTGACCTGTTGGCCATTTCTACACCCCCTGGGGGCAGAAGCCACTTAGACACCAGGGATAGTGTGTGTGTGTGTTAGTGGATGGGGGGGGCCTTGGGCAAGGGTCGCCCCCCACTTTGGGGGCACATGTACCCAGGCCATTTCTGCACCCCTTGGAGACAGATCAGCCTATTATTTTTAGGCTGGTCTGCCCCCAAGGGGGGCAGAAACCACTAGAACGCCAGGGTTTTTTTTTATTTGTTTATTTTTTGGGGGGGGGGGCGTCCCCTTGGTCACGGGGCGCCCCCCCCAAGGGAGGCATTGACCTGTTGGCCATTTCTACACCCCAAGGGGGCAGATGGGCCTATTTTGTTAGGCCCACCTGCCCCCAAGGGGGGCAGAAGCCACTTAGACACCAGGGATAGTGTGTGTGTGTGTGTGTGTTAGTGGATGGGGGGGGGCCTTGGGCAAGGGTCGCCCCCCACTTTGGGGGCACATGTACCCAGGCCATTTCTGCACCCCTTGGAGACAGATCAGCCTATTATTTTTAGGCTGGTCTGCCCCCAAGGGGGGCAGAAACCACTAGAACGCCAGGGATGTTTTTTTATTTGTTTATTTTGTGGGGGGGCGTCCCCTTGGTCACGGGGCACCCCCCCAAGGGGGGCATTGACCTGTTGGCCATTTCTACACCCCCTGGGGGCAGATGGGCCTATTTTGTTAGGCCCACCTGCCCCCAAGGGGGGCAGAAGCCACTTAGACACCAGGGATAGTGTGTGTGTTAGTGGATGGGGGGGCCTTGGGCAAGGGTCGCTCCCCTTTGGGGGGCATGTCTTTTAGGGCCATTTATGCCCCCTTGAGGGCAGATTGGCTACTTTTTACCCAGATCTGCCCCCAAGGGGGGCAGAAAACACTAGATCACCAGGGTTTTTTATTTTTATGTGTATTTATGTGGGGGGGTGCCCCCTTGGGCTAGGGGCGCCACCCCCAAGGGGGCAGAGAACTGTTGGCCTTTCCTGCCCCCCTTGGGGGCAAATCGGCCTATTTTTTTTAGGTCGGGCAGAAGCCACTTAGGCACCAGGGATTGTGTGTGTAGTGGATGGGGGGGCGCCCCCTTGGGCAAGGGTCGCTCCCCTTTGGGGGGCATGTCTTTTAGGGCCATTTCTGCCCCCCTTGAGGGCAGATCAGCCTATTATTTTTAGGCTGATCTGCCCCAAGGGGGGCAGAAACCACTAGAACGCCAGGGATTTTTTTTTATGTGTTTATTTTTGTGGGGGGCGTCCCCTTGGGCACGGGGCACCCCCCCAAGGAAGGCATTGACCTGTTGGCCATTTCTGCCCCCCCTGGGACAGATGGGCCTATTTATGTAGGCCCACCTGCCCCCAAGGGGGGCAGAAGCCACTTAGACACCAGGGATAGTGTGTGTGTGTGTTAGTGGATGGGGGGGGGGCCTTGGGCAAGGGTCGCCCCCCACTTTGGGGGCACATGTACCCATGCCATTTCTGCACCACTTGGAGACAGATCAGCCTATTATTTTTAGGCTGGTCTGCCCCCAAGGGGGGCAGAAACCACTAGAACGCCAGGGATTTTTTTTTATTTGTTTATTTTTGTGGGGGGGGGGGGGGCGTCCCCTTGGTCACTGGGCGCCCCCCCAAGGGGGGCATTGACCTGTTGGCCATTTCTACACCCCCTGGGGGCAGATGGGCCTATTTTGTTAGGCCCACCTGCCCCCAAGGGGGGCAGAAGCCACTTAGACACCAGGGAAGGGGTGTGTGTGAGTGGATGGGGGGGGCCTTGGGCAAGGGTCGCCCCCCACTTTGGGGGCACATGTACCCATGCCATTTCTGCACCACTTGGAGACAGATCAGCCTATTATTTTTAGGCTGGTCTGCCCCCAAGGGGGGCAGAAACCACTAGAACGCCAGGGATTTTTTTTTATTTGTTTATTTTTGTGGGGGGTTGCGTCCCCTTGGTCACTGGGCGCCCCCCCAAGGGGGGCATTGACCTGTTGCCCATTTCTACACCCCCTGGGGGCAGATGGGCCTTTTTTCTTAGGCCCACCTGCCCCCAAGGGGGGTAGAAGCCACTTAGGCACCAGGGTTAGTGTTGTGTGTGTTTTTTTTTCTTTTTGTTTTTTGAGGGCTGTCCCCTTTGGCAAGGGTCGCTCTCCATGGGGACACACTACTAAAGGTATTTTCTGGCTTCCTTGGGGTAGACAGGCCTATTTTATTAGTAGGCCCATCTGCCCCTATGGCAGAATCCACTTAGGCACCAATTTCTAAATGTTTGATGGTGGGGTGTTTGTCAACTGAAGACGTCTTTGCATTTGTGATAAAAAATGTTTTCCTCCTTTTTGTTCTAGTTCAAAGCTTTTGCTTTATTTGCTGTGGCTCCTTGCGGTTTTGGCGGTGGTTGACCTGCAGTTTGCACAGTTGCATGTTTTAGGTAAGTAAAAACAATTTACTCCAAAGGAGTATTGTTGCCATGCATGAATGACATGTTTGTAGGGGGTGTACTAAATGCAGGATTGTGTGTGAAATTGTCCTTAGGTTTGTGCACAATGATATTTGTTTTGTCTTATTTCTAATTTGCCTTTCTTTATTTATTTTTAGTGGGATATCATTGGTGATTGCTGTGTAGTTGCTGGTGAATCAAGCTTTTTCAGGCAAGTGAGCGGTATAGTTTTTGAGTTTATAACTCTTACTAACAAAGCTACACTTTGTTACTTGTCTTACACAGTGCTGGTTGTTGGTGGTGAATTTGTCCAGTTAATTTTAGCAGGAGAGATCATGGCTAGCCGCAGGATGACCGCTCAGCAGGTGGTTGGTATGCTTTTTGAGTCACAGTCTGATCATGACTATGAGACAGACTCTGCATCTGAGGCAGAGGAGGAAGTCAGAGATTCTGGCAGTGATGTTTCTGTTGGAGGGGAATCTTCTGATGATGAAGCCACACTCAGTGCAGATGAAGGGCCTGTTTTAGAGGAGGACATTGATGTGCCAATAGTGCAGCAACCTGGGGCTGAAAGGTTTCCCGTTATAAGACCTGATGTCTGGGTTGCCCCAAACATGGAGCAGCCAGAGTTGACTCCCTTTACTGGTCTCCCGGGGTGTAACGCCAATACAGAGAACTTTATGCCTATCAATTTCTTTGAGTTATTCATGGATGATGTGTTTTTGGAAGAGATTGTTGAGCAGACTAATTTGTATGCAGATTAGCATTTGAGGGACAACGCTGCTAGACTTAGGCCACACTCTAGAGCTGCCCGGTGGATTCCCACAAATTTGGAGGAGTTAAAAAAGGTTTTAGGTTTGACTTTTTTGATGGGGTTGATAAGGAAGCCGTCACTGGCTTCTTATTGGTCTACTAGTCCCTTGATGGCAACAGCTATATTTCCAGCGACCATGAGTCGTAATCGGTATTTGCTTCTTCTTAGGATGCTGCATTTTGTTGACAATGCATTAGCCTTGCCACGAGATCACCCAGATTCTGACCGTCTTTTTAAGATTAGGCCTGTCCTTGATCATTTTGTAGATCGGTTTTCGGAGGTCTATGTTCCAGGCAAAGAGTTAAGTGTGGACGAGTCTTTGGTCCTCTTCAAGGGTCGTTTGGTTTTTAGGCAGTACATTCCTAGCAAAAGGGCACGATATGGAATTAAATTGTATATGCTGTCTGAAAGTAGGACAGGATATGTGTATAGTTTCCGTGTGTACACTGGTAGGGATTCCAATATTGACCCCCCTGGTTGTCCTCCCACTTTTGGAGTTACTGAGAAAATTGTGTGGGATCTTGGTAGACGACTGTTCAACAAAGGTCACCATTTGTATGTAGATAACTTCTACACTGGTGTACAATTGTTCAAGGAATTGTTTAGAGTGGACACAGTTGCTTGTGGCACAATCCGTTCTAACCGGAAAGGCTATCCAAGGGAGCTTGTCTGTAAAAAACTTGAGAGAGGACAGTGCTGTGCCTTGCGGAACGAGGAGCTGCTAGCTTTGAAATTTTCAGACAAGAGGGATGTCTACATGCTAAGTACCATCCATGATGAGAGTACTTCTCCTGTGACTGTTTGGGGCCAGGTTGCTGAAGTGCGCAAACCTGTGTGCATTTTAGATTATAATAAGCACATGGGAGGTGTAGATAGAGTTGACCAGAGGTTGGAACCTTATACTGCTATTCGTAAGTCTTACGTTTGGTATAAGAAGTTGGCACTTCACCTCTTCCACTTAGCAACCTTCAATGCTTTTATTGTGTTTAGGGATAGGTCTCCAGAGTCATAGATGACATTTGTGAAATTTCAGGAGTCAGTGATAGAGAGCCTTATTGTGGTGGAACAGGCCAGAGTTCCTAGAGAAGCAGTGGTGGAGGATGTGGCTAGATTGAAAGATCGCCACTTTGCTGAGCACATTCCTCCCACACCCAAAAAAGACTTTCCAGCTAAAAAATGTAGAGTGTGTTTTCGAAGAGGTATCCGGAGGGAGACTCGAATGTACTGCCCAGATTGTCCTTCAAAGCCTGGGCTGTGTGTCGGTGCTTGTTTTAAGAATTACCACACCCAGAAGAATTTCTGGGAACAACCATGAGTGTAAACTCATGTCTGTTTTGTATTTTCATGTGTTTAGTTTCATGGTTAGCATTTCTGTCATGTTCTTAGTTAGAGCTTTTGTGTTTGTAGTTTTGTAATTCTTTCTACTTAGTTAGGGGTTCCTCTGTTAAAAAAAAAATAAAAAAAAATGATGCCATTGTGGGTGGAGTGGGGCTTGGCTGAGAGTGTACATATTGACTTGATGTTGGCTACTGCAACACACTGCCAGCCAAACACCAGTCCACAAACTCCCATCAGCTGGTGTGATTGTTGTATCAGGCATGTGGGCGTATGTAAGTGATGGGCCCTTGAGTGGCGCTGTCTGTCGATGTGAGTGTTGTAATGTGCTGGGCCCGTGGCTGGCGGTGTGAATGGCCTTGTGTGTGTCATGTATGAAAGTTGTGTGAATGGACTGTAAAGCGGTTGGTGCCTTGTCGCGGCTTTACAGCTCACGAGCTGTGAGTCATTGGTTCAGTTTTTTGCCTTTCAGTTACTAACAGTGCATTTCATTTTTGTGAAAGCTCTTGTTAGTAAAATTTGATCCACTGAACCATCACTCACCCTCGTGCCAAATCCAACCAGTATGTGTGGTAAAAATGACAAAACCTGCTCCGCTGTAATCAGGTGTCGCAGCACACCTGTGACACGCTAGGTGCCTCAGGTGGGACCCCGATGATGAAGCATGCCACCAACTTGGTTGGTGGGTAAGGGGTCTTTTTCACATAACCTAACTGTGTTTCTTTTCAAAATTTTAGTGTTTGGCACATCACAGACGTATGTGGGCACATCAAAACGATATATTACAAAACTACCTGTGTTTGGGGGGGGGAGTGCACCTATGTTTTTGGTCCTGTGTGCGGCCTTCATCTAGGGAAACCTACCAAACCCAGACATTTTTTAAAACTAGACACCCCAAGGAGTCCAGGGAGGTGTGGCTTGCGTGGATCCCCCAACATTTTCTTACCCAGACTCCTCTGTAAACCTCAAAATGTGCTTAAAAAAGCATATTTTCCTTACTTTTCTTCGTAGGATCACCACTCCAGCACAAAATTCCTACTCCCCAGTGTTCCCCTCAGCCTCCCAAGTAAAATGACACCTCACTTATGTGGGTCCCCAAAGCAGAGTCAGTCTAAAGATGTATAAAAGAATATGTCCTTATAAACTTGCTGTGCTATCCCCTCTATCTCTGCAAGTTTTGGGCCTTATTCTGTTGCAGGCACCTGGCCCACCCACACAAGTGAGGTATCATTTTTATCGGGAGACTTGGGGGAACGCTGGGTGGAAGGAAATTTGTGGCTCCACTCAGATTCCAGAACTTTCTGTCACCGAAATGTGTGGAAAATGTGTTTTTTTAGACAGAATTTGAGGTTTGCAAAGGATTCTGGGAAACAGAACCTGGTCCGAGCCACACAAGTCACCCCATCTTGGATTCCCCTAGGTCTCTAGTTTTCAGAAATGCACAGGTTTGGTAGGTTTCCCTAGGTGCCGGCTGAGCTAGAGGCCAAAATCTACAGGTAGGCACTGTTTTCAATGAAAAAATGTGATGTGTCCACGTTGCGTTTTGGGGTGTCTCCTGTCACGGGCGCTAGGCCTACCCACACAAGTGAGGTATCATTTTTATCGGGAGACGTGGGGGAACGCTGGGTGGAAGGAAATTTGTGGCTCCTCTCAGATTCCAGAACTTTCTGCCACAGAAATGTGAGGAACATGTGTTTTTTTTAGCCAAATTTTGAGGTTTGCAATGGATTCTGGGTAACAGAACCTGGTCTGAGCCACACAAGTCACCCCATCTTGGATTCCCCTAGGTCTCTAGTTTTCAGAAATGCACAGGCTTGGTAGGTTTCCGTAGGTGGCGGCTGAGCTACAGGCCAAAATCTACAGGTAGGCACTTTGCAAAAAACACCTCTGTTTTCCTTCACAAATTTGGATGTGTCCACGTTGCGCTTTGGGGTGTTTCCTGTCGCGGGCGCTAGGCCTACCCACACAAGTGAGGTATCATTTTTATCGGGAGACGTGGGGGAACGCTGGGTGGAAGGAAATTCGTGGCTCCTCTCAGATTCCAGAACTTTCTGCCACAGAAATGTGAGGAACATGTGTTTTTTTTAGCCAAATTTTGAGGTTCGCAAAGGATTCTGGGTAACAGAACCTGGTCCGAGCCACACAAGTCACCCCATCTTGGATTCCCCTAGGTCTCTAGTTTTCAGAAATGCACAGGTTTGGTAGGTTTCCCTAGGTGGCGGCTGAGCTACAGACCAAAATCTACAGGTAGGCACTTTGCAAAAAACACCTCTGTTTTCCTTCACAAATTTGGCTGTGTCCACGTTGGGCTTTGGGGCATTTCCTGTCACGGGCGCTAGGCCTACCCACATAAGTGAGGTATCATTTATATCGGGAGACGTGGGGGAACGCTGGGTGGAAGGAAATTCGTGGCTCCTCTCAGATTCCAGCACTTTATGCCACAGAAATGTGAGGAACATGTGTTTTTTAAGCCAAATTTTGAGGTTTGCAAAGGATTCTGGGTAACAGAACCTGGTCCGAGCCACACAAGTCACCCCATCTTGGATTCCCCTAGGTCTCTAGTTTTCAGAAATGCACAGGTTTGGTAGGTTTCCCTAGGTGGCGGCTGAGCTACAGGCCAAAATCTACAGGTAGGCACTTTGCAAAAAACACCTCTGTTTTCCTTCACAAATTTGGATGTGTCCACGTTGCGCTTTGGGGCGTTTCCTGTCACGGGCGCTAGGCCTACCCACACAAGTGAGGTATCATTTCTATCGGGAGACTTGGGGGAACGCTGGGTGGAAGGAAATTTGTGGCTCCACTCAGATTCCAGAACTTTCTGTCACCGAAATGTGTGGAAAATGTGTTTTTTTAGACAGAATTTGAGGTTTGCAAAGGATTCTGGGTAACAGAACCTGGTCCGAGCCACACAAGTCACCCCATCTTGGATTCCCCTAGGTCTCTAGTTTTCAGAAATGCACAGGTTTGGTAGGTTTCCCTAGGTGGTGGCTGAGCTACAAGCCAAAATCTACAGGTAGGCACTTTGCAAAAAACACCTCTGTTTTCCTTCACAAATTTGGATGTGTCCACGTTGCGCTTTGGGGCGTTTCCTGTCGCGGGCGCTAGGCCTACCCACACAAGTGAGGTATCATTTTTATCGGGAGACGTGGGGGAACGCTGGGTGGAAGGAAATTTGTGGCTCCTCTTAGATTCCAGAACTTTCTGCCACAGAAATGTTAGGAACATGTGTTTTTTTAGCCAAATTTTGAGGTTTGCAAAGGATTCTGGGTAACAGAACCTGGTCCGAGCCACACAAGTCACCCCATCTTGGATTCCCCTAGGTCTCTAGTTTTCAGAAATGCACAGGTTTGGTAGGTTTCCCTAGTTGGCGGCTGAGCTACAAGCCAAAATCTACAGGTAGGCACTTTGCAAAAAACACCTCTGTTTTCCTTCACAAATTTGGATGTGTCCACGTTGCGCTTTGGGGCGTTTCCTGTCGCGGGCGCTAGGCCTACCCACACAAGTGAGGTATCATTTTTATCGGGAGACGTGGGGGAACGCTGGGTGGAAGGAAATTCGTGGCTCCTCTCAGATTCCAGAACTTTCTGCCACAGAAATGTGAGGAACATGTGTTTTTTTACCCAAATTTTGAGGTTTGCAAAGGATTCTGGGTAACAGAACCTGGTCCGAGCCACACAAGTCACCCCATCTTGGATTCCCCTAGGTCTCTAGTTTTCAGAAATGCACAGGTTTGGTAGGTTTCCCTAGGTGGCGGCTGAGCTACAAGCCAAAATCTACAGGTAGGCACTTTGCAAAAAACACCTCTGTTTTCCTTTACAAATTTGGATGTGTCCACGTTGCGCTTTGGGGCGTTTCCTGTCGCGGGCGGTAGGCCTACCCACACAAGTGAGGTATCATTTTTATCGGGAGACGTGGGGGAACGTTGGGTGGAAGGAAATTCGTGGCTCCTCTCAGATTCCAGAACTTTCTGCCACAGAAATGTGAGGAACATGTGTTTTTTTTGCCAAATTTTGAGGTTTGCAAAGGATTCTGGGTAACAGAACCTGGTCCGAGCCACACACGTCACCCCATCTTGGATTCCCCTAGGTTTCTAGTTTTCAGAAATGCACAGGTTTGGTAGGTTTCCCTAGGTGGCGGCTGAGCTACAAGCCAAAATCTACAGGTAGGAACTTTACAAAAAACACCTCTGTTTTCCTTCACAAATTTGGATGTGTCCACGTTGCGCTTTGGGGCGTTTTCTGTCGCGGGCACTAGGCCTACCCACATAAGTGAGGTATCATTTTTATCGGGAGACGTGAGGGAACGCTGGGTAGAAGGAAATTCGTGGCTCCTCTCAGATTCCAGAACTTTCTGCCACAGAAATGTGAGGAACATGTGTTTTTTTAGCCAGATTTTGAGGTTCGCAAAGGATTCTGGGTAACAGAACCTGGTCCGAGCCACACAAGTCACCCCATCTTGGATTCCCCTAGGTCTCTAGTTTTCAGAAATGCACAGGTTTGGTAGGTTTCCCTAGGTGGCGGCTGAGCTACAGGCCAAAATCTACAGGTAGGCACTTTGCAAAAAACACCTCTGTTTTCCTTCACAAATTTGGCTGTGTCCACGTTGGGCTTTGGGGCATTTCCTGTCACGGGCGCTAGGCCTACCCACACAAGTGAGGTATGATTTTTATCGGGAGACGTGGGGGAACGCTGGGTGGAAGGAAATTCGTGGCTCCTCTCTGATTCCAGAACTTTCTGCCACAGAAATGTGAGGAACATGTGTTTTTTTAGCCAAATTTTGAGGTTTGCAAAGGATTCTGGGTAACAGAACCTGGTCCGAGCCACACAAGTCACCCCATCTTGGATTCCCCTAGGTCTCTAGTTTTCAGAAATGCACAGGATTGGTAGGTTTCCCTAGGTGGCGGCTGAGCTACAAGCCAAAATCTACAGGTAGGCACTTTGCAAAAAACACCTCTGTTTTCCTTTACAAATTTGGATGTGTCCACGTTGCGCTTTGGGGCGTTTCCTGTTGCGGCCGGTAGGCCTACCCACACAAGTGAGGTATCATTTTTATCGGGAGACGTGGGGGAACGCTGGGTGGAAGGAAATTCGTGGCTCCTCTCAGATTCCAGAACTTTCTGCCACAGAAATGTGAGGAACATGTGTTTTTTTACCCAAATTTTGAGGTTTGCAAAGGATTCTGGGTAACAGATCCTGGTCCGAGCCACACAAGTCACCCCATCTTGGATTCCCCTAGGTCTCTAGTTTTCAGAAATGCACAGGTTTGGTAGGTTTCCCTAGGTGGCGGCTGAGCTACAAGCCAAAATCTACAGGTAGGCACTTTGCAAAAAACACCTCTGTTTTCCTTTACAAATTTGGATGTGTCCACGTTGCACTTTGGGGCGTTTCCTGTTGCGGCCGGTAGGCCTACCCACACAAGTGAGGTATCATTTTTATCGGGAGACGTGGGGGAACGCTGGGTGGAAGGAAATTCGTGGCTCCTCTCAGATTCCAGAACTTTCTGCCACAGAAATGTGAGGAACATGTGTTTTTTTACCCAAATTTTGAGGTTTGCAAAGGATTCTGGGTAACAGATCCTGGTCCGAGCCACACAAGTCACCCCATCTTGGATTCCCCTAGGTCTCTAGTTTTCAGAAATGCACAGGTTTGGTAGGTTTCCCTAGGTGGCGGCTGAGCTACAGGCCAAAATCTACAGGTAGGCACTTTGCAAAAAACACCTCTGTTTTCCTTCACAAATTTGGATGTGTCCACGTTGCGCTTTGGGGCGTTTCCTGTCACGGGCGCTAGGCCTACCCACACAAGTGAGGTATCATTTCTATCTGGAGACTTGGGGGAACGCTGGGTGGAAGGAAATTTGTGGCTCCACTCAGATTCCAGAACTTTCTGTCACCGAAATGTGTGGAAAATGTGTTTTTTTAGACAGAATTTGAGGTTTGCAAAGGATTCTGGGTAACAGAACCTGGTCCGAGCCACACAAGTCACCCCATCTTGGATTCCCCTAGGTCTCTAGTTTTCAGAAATTCACAGATTTGGTATGTTTCCCTAGGTGGTGGCTGAGCTACAAGCCAAAATCTACAGGTAGGCACTTTGCAAAAAACACCTCTGTTTTCCTTCACAAATTTGGATGTGTCCACGTTGCGCTTTGGGGCGTTTCCTGTCGCGGGCGCTAGGCCTACCCACACAAGTGAGGTATCATTTTTATCGGGAGACGTGGGGGAACGCTGGGTGGAAGGAAATTTGTGGCTCCTCTTAGATTCCAGAACTTTCTGCCACAGAAATGTTAGGAACATGTGTTTTTTTAGCCAAATTTTGAGGTTTGCAAAGGATTCTGGGTAACAGAACCTGGTCCGAGCCACACAAGTCACCCCATCTTGGATTCCCCTAGGTCTCTAGTTTTCAGAAATGCACAGGTTTGGTAGGTTTCCCTAGTTGGCGGCTGAGCTACAAGCCAAAATCTACAGGTAGGCACTTTGCAAAAAACACCTCTGTTTTCCTTTACAAATTTGGATGTGTCCACGTTGCGCTTTGGGGCGTTTCCTGTTGCGGCCGGTAGGCCTACCCACACAAGTGAGGTATCATTTTTATCGGGAGACGTGGGGGAACGCTGGGTGGAAGGAAATTCGTGGCTCCTCTCAGATTCCAGAACTTTCTGCCACAGAAATGTGAGGAACATGTGTTTTTTTACCCAAATTTTGAGGTTTGCAAAGGATTCTGGGTAACAGATCCTGGTCCGAGCCACACAAGTCACCCCATCTTGGATTCCCCTAGGTCTCTAGTTTTCAGAAATGCACAGGTTTGGTAGGTTTCCCTAGGTGGCGGCTGAGCTACAAGCCAAAATCTACAGGTAGGCACTTTGCAAAAAACACCTCTGTTTTCCTTTACAAATTTGGATGTGTCCACGTTGCACTTTGGGGCGTTTCCTGTTGCGGCCGGTAGGCCTACCCACACAAGTGAGGTATCATTTTTATCGGGAGACGTGGGGGAACGCTGGGTGGAAGGAAATTCGTGGCTCCTCTCAGATTCCAGAACTTTCTGCCACAGAAATGTGAGGAACATGTGTTTTTTTACCCAAATTTTGAGGTTTGCAAAGGATTCTGGGTAACAGATCCTGGTCCGAGCCACACAAGTCACCCCATCTTGGATTCCCCTAGGTCTCTAGTTTTCAGAAATGCACAGGTTTGGTAGGTTTCCCTAGGTGGCGGCTGAGCTACAGGCCAAAATCTACAGGTAGGCACTTTGCAAAAAACACCTCTGTTTTCCTTCACAAATTTGGATGTGTCCACGTTGCGCTTTGGGGCGTTTCCTGTCACGGGCGCTAGGCCTACCCACACAAGTGAGGTATCATTTCTATCTGGAGACTTGGGGGAACGCTGGGTGGAAGGAAATTTGTGGCTCCACTCAGATTCCAGAACTTTCTGTCACCGAAATGTGTGGAAAATGTGTTTTTTTAGACAGAATTTGAGGTTTGCAAAGGATTCTGGGTAACAGAACCTGGTCCGAGCCACACAAGTCACCCCATCTTGGATTCCCCTAGGTCTCTAGTTTTCAGAAATTCACAGATTTGGTATGTTTCCCTAGGTGGTGGCTGAGCTACAAGCCAAAATCTACAGGTAGGCACTTTGCAAAAAACACCTCTGTTTTCCTTCACAAATTTGGATGTGTCCACGTTGCGCTTTGGGGCGTTTCCTGTCGCGGGCGCTAGGCCTACCCACACAAGTGAGGTATCATTTTTATCGGGAGACGTGGGGGAACGCTGGGTGGAAGGAAATTTGTGGCTCCTCTTAGATTCCAGAACTTTCTGCCACAGAAATGTTAGGAACATGTGTTTTTTTAGCCAAATTTTGAGGTTTGCAAAGGATTCTGGGTAACAGAACCTGGTCCGAGCCACACAAGTCACCCCATCTTGGATTCCCCTAGGTCTCTAGTTTTCAGAAATGCACAGGTTTGGTAGGTTTCCCTAGTTGGCGGCTGAGCTACAAGCCAAAATCTACAGGTAGGCACTTTGCAAAAAACACCTCTGTTTTCCTTCACAAATTTGGATGTGTCCACGTTGCGCTTTGGGGCGTTTCCTGTCGCGGGCGCTAGGCCTACCCACACAAGTGAGGTATCATTTTTATCGGGAGACGTGGGGGAACGCTGGGTGGAAGGAAATTCGTGGCTCCTCTCAGATTCCAGAACTTTCTGCCACAGAAATGTGAGGAACATGTGTTTTTTTAACCCAAATTTTGAGGTTTGCAAAGGATTCTGGGTAACAGAACCTGGTCCGAGCCACACAAGTCACCCCATCTTGGATTCCCCTAGGTCTCTAGTTTTCAGAAATGCACAGGTTTGGTAGGTTTCCCTAGGTGGCGGCTGAGCTACAAGCCAAAATCTACAGGTAGGCACTTTGCAAAAAACACCTCTGTTTTCCTTTACAAATTTGGATGTGTCCACGTTGCGCTTTGGGGCGTTTCCTGTCGCGGGCGGTAGGCCTACCCACACAAGTGAGGTATCATTTTTATCGGGAGACGTGGGGGAACGCTGGGTGGAAGGAAATTCGTGGCTCCTCTCAGATTCCAGAACTTTCTGCCACAGAAATGTGAGGAACATGTGTTTTTTTAGCCAAATTTTGAGGTTTGCAAAGGATTCTGGGTAACAGAACCTGGTCCGAGCCACACAAGTCACCCCATCTTGGATTCCCCTAGGTCTCTAGTTTTCAGAAATGCACAGGATTGGTAGGTTTCCCTAGGTGGCGGCTGAGCTACAAGCCAAAATCTACAGGTAGGCACTTTGCAAAAAACACCTCTGTTTTCCTTTACAAATTTGGATGTGTCCACGTTGCGCTTTGGGGCGTTTCCTGTCGCGGGCGCTAGGCCTACCCACACAAGTGAGGTATCATTTTTATCGGGAGACGTGGGGGAACGCTGGGTGGAAGGAAATTTGTGGCTCCTCTTAGATTCCAGAACTTTCTGCCACAGAAATGTTAGGAACATGTGTTTTTTTAGCCAAATTTTGAGGTTTGCAAAGGATTCTGGGTAACAGAACCTGGTCCGAGCCACACAAGTCACCCCATCTTGGATTCCCCTAGGTCTCTAGTTTTCAGAAATGCACAGGTTTGGTAGGTTTCCCTAGTTGGCGGCTGAGCTACAAGCCAAAATCTACAGGTAGGCACTTTGCAAAAAACACCTCTGTTTTCCTTTACAAATTTGGATGTGTCCACGTTGCGCTTTGGGGCGTTTCCTGTTGCGGCCGGTAGGCCTACCCACACAAGTGAGGTATCATTTTTATCGGGAGACGTGGGGGAACGCTGGGTGGAAGGAAATTCGTGGCTCCTCTCAGATTCCAGAACTTTCTGCCACAGAAATGTGAGGAACATGTGTTTTTTTACCCAAATTTTGAGGTTTGCAAAGGATTCTGGGTAACAGATCCTGGTCCGAGCCACACAAGTCACCCCATCTTGGATTCCCCTAGGTCTCTAGTTTTCAGAAATGCACAGGTTTGGTAGGTTTCCCTAGGTGGCGGCTGAGCTACAAGCCAAAATCTACAGGTAGGCACTTTGCAAAAAACACCTCTGTTTTCCTTTACAAATTTGGATGTGTCCACGTTGCACTTTGGGGCGTTTCCTGTTGCGGCCGGTAGGCCTACCCACACAAGTGAGGTATCATTTTTATCGGGAGACGTGGGGGAACGCTGGGTGGAAGGAAATTCGTGGCTCCTCTCAGATTCCAGAACTTTCTGCCACAGAAATGTGAGGAACATGTGTTTTTTTTACCCAAATTTTGAGGTTTGCAAAGGATTCTGGGTAACAGATCCTGGTCCGAGCCACACAAGTCACCCCATCTTGGATTCCCCTAGGTCTCTAGTTTTCAGAAATGCACAGGTTTGGTAGGTTTCCCTAGGTGGCGGCTGAGCTACAGGCCAAAATCTACAGGTAGGCACTTTGCAAAAAACACCTCTGTTTTCCTTCACAAATTTGGATGTGTCCACGTTGCGCTTTGGGGCGTTTCCTGTCACGGGCGCTAGGCCTACCCACACAAGTGAGGTATCATTTCTATCTGGAGACTTGGGGGAACGCTGGGTGGAAGGAAATTTGTGGCTCCACTCAGATTCCAGAACTTTCTGTCACCGAAATGTGTGGAAAATGTGTTTTTTTAGACAGAATTTGAGGTTTGCAAAGGATTCTGGGTAACAGAACCTGGTCCGAGCCACACAAGTCACCCCATCTTGGATTCCCCTAGGTCTCTAGTTTTCAGAAATTCACAGATTTGGTATGTTTCCCTAGGTGGTGGCTGAGCTACAAGCCAAAATCTACAGGTAGGCACTTTGCAAAAAACACCTCTGTTTTCCTTCACAAATTTGGATGTGTCCACGTTGCGCTTTGGGGCGTTTCCTGTCGCGGGCGCTAGGCCTACCCACACAAGTGAGGTATCATTTTTATCGGGAGACGTGGGGGAACGCTGGGTGGAAGGAAATTTGTGGCTCCTCTTAGATTCCAGAACTTTCTGCCACAGAAATGTTAGGAACATGTGTTTTTTTAGCCAAATTTTGAGGTTTGCAAAGGATTCTGGGTAACAGAACCTGGTCCGAGCCACACAAGTCACCCCATCTTGGATTCCCCTAGGTCTCTAGTTTTCAGAAATGCACAGGTTTGGTAGGTTTCCCTAGTTGGCGGCTGAGCTACAAGCCAAAATCTACAGGTAGGCACTTTGCAAAAAACACCTCTGTTTTCCTTCACAAATTTGGATGTGTCCACGTTGCGCTTTGGGGCGTTTCCTGTCGCGGGCGCTAGGCCTACCCACACAAGTGAGGTATCATTTTTATCGGGAGACGTGGGGGAACGCTGGGTGGAAGGAAATTCGTGGCTCCTCTCAGATTCCAGAACTTTCTGCCACAGAAATGTGAGGAACATGTGTTTTTTTACCCAAATTTTGAGGTTTGCAAAGGATTCTGGGTAACAGAACCTGGTCCGAGCCACACAAGTCACCCCATCTTGGATTCCCCTAGGTCTCTAGTTTTCAGAAATGCACAGGTTTGGTAGGTTTCCCTAGGTGGCGGCTGAGCTACAAGCCAAAATCTACAGGTAGGCACTTTGCAAAAAACACCTCTGTTTTCCTTTACAAATTTGGATGTGTCCACGTTGCGCTTTGGGGCGTTTCCTGTCGCGGGCGGTAGGCCTACCCACACAAGTGAGGTATCATTTTTATCGGGAGACGTGGGGGAACGCTGGGTGGAAGGAAATTCGTGGCTCCTCTCAGATTCCAGAACTTTCTGCCACAGAAATGTGAGGAACATGTGTTTTTTTAGCCAAATTTTGAGGTTTGCAAAGGATTCTGGGTAACAGAACCTGGTCCGAGCCACACAAGTCACCCCATCTTGGATTCCCCTAGGTCTCTAGTTTTCAGAAATGCACAGGATTGGTAGGTTTCCCTAGGTGGCGGCTGAGCTACAAGCCAAAATCTACAGGTAGGCACTTTGCAAAAAACACCTCTGTTTTCCTTTACAAATTTGGATGTGTCCACGTTGCGCTTTGGGGCGTTTCCTGTTGCGGCCGGTAGGCCTACCCACACAAGTGAGGTATCATTTTTATTGGGAGACGTGGGGGAACGCTGGGTGGAAGGAAATTCGTGGCTCCTCTCAGATTCCAGAACTTTCTGCCACAGAAATGTGAGGAACATGTGTTTTTTTACCCAAATTTTGAGGTTTGCAAAGGATTCTGGGTAACAGATCCTGGTCCGAGCCACACAAGTCACCCCATCTTGGATTCCCCTAGGTCTCTAGTTTTCAGAAATGCACAGGTTTGGTAGGTTTCCCTAGGTGGCGGCTGAGCTACAAGCCAAAATCTACAGGTAGGCACTTTGCAAAAAACACCTCTGTTTTCCTTTACAAATTTGGATGTGTCCACGTTGCGCTTTGGGGCGTTTCCTGTCGCGTGCGGTAGGCCTACCCACACAAGTGAGGTATCATTTTTATCGGGAGACGTGGGGGAACGCTGGGTGGAAGGAAATTCGTGGCTCCTCTCAGATTCCAGAACTTTCTGCCACAGAAATGTGAGGAACATGTGTTTTTTTTGCCAAATTTTGAGGTTTGCAAAGGATTCTGGGTAACAGAACCTGGTCCGAGCCACACACGTCACCCCATCTTGGATTCCCCTAGGTTTCTAGTTTTCAGAAATGCACAGGTTTGGTAGGTTTCCCTAGGTGGCGGCTGAGCTACAAGCCAAAATCTACAGGTAGGCACTTTGCAAAAAACACCTCTGTTTTCCTTCACAAATTTGGATGTGTCTACGTTGCGCTTTGGGGCGTTTTCTGTCGCGGGCACTAGGCCTACCCACATAAGTGAGGTATCATTTTTATCGGGAGACGTGAGAGAACGCTGGGTAGAAGGAAATTCGTGGCTCCTCTCAGATTCCAGAACTTTCTGCCACAGAAATGTGAGGAACATGTGTTTTTTTTGCCAAATTTTGAGGTTTGCAAAGGATTCTGGGTAACAGAACCTGGTCCGAGCCACACAAGTCACCCCATCTTGGATTCCCCTAGGTCTCTAGTTTTCAGAAATGCACAGGTTTGGTAGGTTTCCCTAGGTGGCGGCTGAGCTACAGGCCAAAATCTACAGGTAGGCACTTTGCAAAAAACACCTCCGTTTTCCTTCACAAATTTGGCTGTGTCCACGTTGGGCTTTGGGGCATTTCCTGTCACGGGCGCTAGGCCTACCCACACAAGTGAAGTATCATTTTTATCGGGAGACGTGGGGGAACGCTGGGTGGAAGGAAATTCGTGGCTCCTCTCAGATTCCAGAACTTTCTGCCACAGAAATGTGAGGAACATGTGTTTTTTTAGCCAAATTTTGAGGTTTGCAAAGGATTCTGGGTAACAGAACCTGGTCCGAGACACACAAGTCACCCCATCTTGGATTCCCCTAGGTCTCTAGTTTTCAGAAATGCACAGGTTTGGTAGGTTTGCCTAGGTGGCGGCTGAGCTAGAGGCCAAAATCTACAGGTTGGCACTTTGCAAAAAACACCTCTGTTTTCCTTCACAAATTTGGATGTGTCCACGTTGCGCTTTAGGGCGTTTCCTGTCGCGGGCGCTAGGCCTACCCACACAAGTGAGGTATCATTTTTATCGGGAGACGTGGGGGAACGCTGGGTGGAAGGAAATTTGTGGCTCCTCTCAGATTCCAGAACTTTCTGCCACAGAAATGTTAGGAACATGTGTTTTTTTAGCCAAATTTTGAGGTTTGCAAAGGATTCTGGGTAACAGAACCTGGTCCGAGCAACACAAGTCACCCCATCTTGGATTCCCCTAGGTCTCTAGTTTTCAGAAATGCACAGGTTTCGTAGGTTTCCCTAGGTGGCGGCTGAGCTACAAGCCAAAATCTACAGGTAGGCACTTTGCAAAAAACACCTCTGTTTTCCTTCACAAATTTGAATGTGTCCACGTTGCGCTTTGGGACGTTTCCTGTCGCGGGCGCTAGGCCTACCCACACAAGTGAGGTATCATTTTTATCGGGAGACGTGGGGGAACGCTGGGTGGAAGGAAATTTGTGGCTCCTCTCAGATTCCAGAACTTTCTGCCACAGAAATGTGAGGAACATGTGTTTTTTTAGCCAAATTTTGAGGTTTGCAAAGGATTCTGGGTAACAGAACCTGGTCCGAGCCACACAAGTCTCCCCATCTTGGATTCCCCTAGGTCTCTAGTTTTCAGAAATGCACAGGTTTGGTAGGTTTCCCTAGGTGGCGGCTGAGCTACAGGCCAAAATCTACAGGTAGGCACTTTGCAAAAAACACCTCTGTTTTCCTTCACAAATTTGGCTGTGTCCACGTTGCGCTTTGGGGCCTTTCCTGTCACGGGCGCTAGGCCTACCCACACAAGTGAGGTATCATTTCTATCGGGAGACTTGGGGGAACGCTGGGTGGAAGGAAATTTGTGGCTCCACTCAGATTCCAGAACTTTCTGTCACCGAAATGTGTGGAAAATTTGTTTTTTTAGTCAGAATTTGAGGTTTGCAAAGGATTCTGGGTAACAGAACCTGGTCCGAGCCACACAAGTCACCCCATCTTGGATTCCCCTAGGTCTCTAGTTTTCAGAAATGCACAGGTTTGGTAGGTTTCCCTAGGTGGCGGCTGAGCTACAAGCCAAAATCTACAGGTAGGCACTTTGCAAAAAACACCTCTGTTTTCCTTCACAAATTTGGATGTGTCCACATTGCGCTTTGGGGCGTTTCCTGTCGCGGGCGCTAGGCCTACCCACACAAGTGAAGTATCATTTTTATCGGGAGATGTGGGGGAACGCTGGGTGGAAGGAAATTTGTGGCTCCTCTCAGATTCCAGAACTTTCTGCCACAGAAATGTTAGGAACATGTGTTTTATTAGCCAAATTTTGAGGTTTGCAAAAGATTCTGTGTAACAGAACCTGGTCCGAGCCACACAAGTCACCCCATCTTGGATTCCCCTAGGTCTCTAGTTTTCAGAAATGCACAGGTTTGGTAGGTTTCCCTAGGTGGCGGCTGAGCTACAAGCCAAAATCTACAGGTAGGCACTTTGCAAAAAAACACCTCTGTTTTCCTTCACAAATTTGGATGTGTCCACGTTGCGCTTTGGGGGTTTTCTGTCGCGGGCACTAGGCCTACCCACACAAGTGAGGTATCATTTTTATCGGGATACGTGGGGGAACGCTGGGTGGAAGGAAATTCGTGGCTCCTCTCAGATTCCAGAACTTTCTGCCACAGAAATGTGAGGAACATGTGTTTTTTTAGCCAAATTTTGAGGTTTGCAAAGGATTCTGGGTAACAGAACCTGGTCCGAGCCACACAAGTCACCCCATCTTGGATTCCCCTAGGTCTCTAGTTTTCAGAAATGCACAGGTTTGGTAGGTTTCCCTAGGTGGCGGCTGAGCTACAGGCCAAAATCTACAGGTAGGCACTTTGCAAAAAACACCTCTGTTTTCCTTCACAAATTTGGATGTGTCCACGTTGCGGTTTGGGGCGTTTCCTGTCGCGGGCGCTAGGCCTACCCACACAAGTGAGGTATCATTTTTATCGGGAGACATGGGGGAACGCTGGGTGGAAGGAAATTCGTGGCTCCTCTCAGATTCCAGAACTTTCTGCCACAGAAATGTGAGGAACATGTGTT
Organism: Pleurodeles waltl; assembly: GCF_031143425.1. Classification (NCBI taxonomy): domain Eukaryota; kingdom Metazoa; phylum Chordata; class Amphibia; order Caudata; family Salamandridae; genus Pleurodeles; species Pleurodeles waltl. Next base: position 463,153,082 of record NC_090442.1, read on the forward strand.
TTTTTAGCCAAATTTTGAGGTTTGCAAAGGATTCTGGGTAACAGAACCCGGTCCGAGCCACACAAGTCTCCCCATCTTGGATTCCCCTAGGTCTCTAGTTTTCAGAAATGTACAGGTTTGGTAGGTTTCCCTATGTGGCGGCTGAGCTACAAGCCAAAATCTACAGGTAGGCACTTTGCAAAAAAACACCTCTGTTTTCCTTCACAAATTTGGATGTGTCCACGTTGCGCTTTGGGGCGTTTTCTGTCGTGGGCACTAGGCCTACCCACACAAGTGAGGTATCATTTTTATCGGGAGACGTGGGGGAACGCTGGGTGGAAGGAAATTCGTGGCTCCTCTCAGATTCCAGAACTTTCTGCCACAGAAATGTGAGGAACATGTGTTTTTTTAGCCAAATTTTGAGGTTTGCAAATGATTCTGGGTAACAGAACCTGGTCCAAGCCACACAAGTCACCCCATCTTGGATTCCCCTAGGTCTCTAGTTTTCAGAAATGCACAGGTTTGGTAGGTTTCCCTAGGTGGCGGCTGAGCTAGAGGTCAAAATCTACAGGTAGGCACTTTGCAAAAAACACCTCTGTTTTCCTTCACAAATTTGGATGTGTCCACGTTGCGCTTTGGGGCGTTTCCTGTCGCGGGCGCTAGGCCTACCCACACAAGTGAGGTATCATTTTTATCGGGAGACGTGGGGGAACGCTGGGTGGAAGAAAATTCGTGGCTCCTCTCAGATTCCAGAACTTTCTGCCACAGAAATGTGAGGAACATGTGTTTTTTTAGCCAAATTTTGAGGTTTGCAAAGGATTCTGGGTAACAGAACCTGGTCCGAGCCACACAAGTCACCCCATCTTGGATTCCCCTAGGTCTCTAGTTTTCAGAAATGCACAGGTTTGGTAGGTTTCCCTAGGTGGCGGCTGAGCTACAGGCCAAAATCTACAGGTAGGCACTTTGCAAAAAACACCTCTGTTTTCCTTCACAAATTTGGATGTGTCCACGTTGCGCTTTGGGGCGTTTCCTGTCGCGGGCGCTAGGCCTACCCACACAAGTGAGGTATCATTTTTATCGGGAGACGTGGGGGAACGCTGGGTGGAAGGAAATTCATGGCTCCTCTCAGATTCCAGAACTTTCTGCCACAGAAATGTGAGGAACATGTGTTTTTTTAGCCAAATTTTGAGGTTTGCAAAGGATTCTGGGTAACAGAACCTGGTCCGAGCCACACAAGTCACCCCATCTTGGATTCCCCTAGGTCTATAGTTTTCAGAAATGCACAGGTTTGGTAGGTTTCCCTAGGTGGCGGCTGAGCTACAAGCCAAAATCTACAGGTAGGCACTTTGCAAAAAACACCTCTGTTTTCCTTCACAAATTTGGATGTGTCCACGTTGCGCTTTGGGGCGTTTTCTGTCGCGGGCGCTAGGCCTACCCACACAAGTGAGGTATCATTTTTATCAGGAGACGTGGGGAAACGCTGGGTGGAAGGAAATTCGTGGCTCCTCTCAGATTCCAGAACTTTCTGCCACAGAAATGTGAGGAACATGTGTTTTTTTAGCCAAATTTTGAGGTTTGCAAAGGATTTTGGGTAACAGAACCTGGTCCGAGCCACACAAGTCACCCCATCTTGGATTCCCCTAGGTCTCTAGTTTTCAGAAATGCACAGGTTTGGTAGGTTTCCCTAGGTGGCGGCTGAGCTAGAGGCCAAAATCTACAGGTAGGCACTTTGCTAAAAACAGCTCTGTTTTCTGTGATGTGTCCATGTTGTGTTTTGGGGCATATCCTGTCGCGGGCGCTAGGCCTACCCACACAAGTGAGGTATCATTTTTATCGGGAGACTTGGGGGAACATAGAATAGCAAAACCAGTGTTATTGCCCCTTGTCTTTCTCTATATTTTTTCCTTCCAAATGTAAGACAGTGTGTAAAAAAGACATCTATTTGAGAAATGCCCTGTAATTCACATGCTAGTATGGGCACCCCGGAATTCAGAGATGTGCAAATAACCACTGCTTCTCAACACCTTATCTTGTGCCGATTTTGGAAATACAAAGGTTTTCTTGATAGCTATTTTTTACTCTTTATATTTCAGCAAATGAATTGCTGTATACCCGGCATAGATTGAAAACCCACTGCAGGGTGCAGGTCATTTATTGGCTCTGGGTACCTATAGTTCTTTATGAACCTATAAGCCCTATATATCTCCACAACCAGAAGAGTCTAGCAGACGTAACGGTATATTGCTTTCGAAAATCTGACATTGCTGGAAAAAGTTACAGAGTAAAACGTAGAGTAAAATTGATGTTTTTTTCACCTCAATTTCAATATTTTTCTTTTTCAGTTGTTATTTTCTGTAGGAAACCCTTGTAGGATCTACACAAATTACCCCTTGCTGAATTCAGATTTTTGTCTACTTTTCAAAAATGTTGCGGTTTCTGGGATCCAGCGTTGGTTTCATGCCCATTTCTGTCACTGACTGGAAGGAGGCTGAAAGCACAAACAATCGTAAAAATGGGGTATGTCCCAGTAAAATGCCAAAATTGTGTTGAAAAATTGGGTTTTCTGATTCAAGTCTGCCTGTTCCTGAAAGCTGGGAAGCTGGTGATTGTATCACCGCAAACCCTTTGTTGATGCCCTTTTCAGGGAAAAAACCACAAGCCTTCTTCTGCAGCCCATTTTTCCCATTTTTTTGAAAATAACACAATTTTCACTGTTTTTTGGCTAATTTCTTGGCCTCCTTCTGGGGATCCCACAAAGTCTGGGTACCTCTAGAATCCCTAGGATGTTGGAAAAAAAGGACGCAAATTTGGCGTGGGTAGCTTATGTGAACAAAAAGTTATGAGGGCCTAAGCGCGAACTGCTCCAAATAGCCAAAAAAAGGCTCGGCACAGGAGGGGGAAAAGGCCTGGCAGCGAAGGGGTTAAATTGAACTTTCTTAAAGTAGCTAGGCTCCAGCAGTCTCAGTAGGCTACCCCTGGTTGTGTTCCCAGCCATGAGTGCATAAATCGAGAGTGTCAACTGTTCGTCTCCCACACCACTAAATAGGGGCCCCATATGCTGAAGAGCGGTGGCCCAATAATATAATTTAAAATCTGGAACTGCCCATTCGCTTCTTCCCCTGGGAAAAGTCGAGTACTTGAGAGCTCTTCTGGGCTTAGTATACACCCATATGAACCATGTCACCGGTCTGTTCATGGACAAGAACCAACAGTTCATGATCTTAAGAGGGTTGACCCAAAAAAGTAGAGAAATTAAGGCAGTAAAATAATTTTAATAATATTGCATCTCCCCATAATTGTGAGATGGAGATTATTCAACCTAGTTAGGTGCCTACTGGCCTTTGTCAAAATTGGACCAAAATTTGCCTCAATCAGCCTGTCTAGGTCTGCTGTTATTGTCACACCCAGATATGTTCCTTCTTTTGTTACCCGGTCATCTTGTAGCCCAACTAAATGAGTGCAAACTACATGAGTCTTGCCTTGATTGAGCTGGTAGCCAGAAAACTGACCAAAAAATTGTGCTACCCCATCTAACAGGGTGTGAGCCTCCTCCGGTTTAGGAGTAACTACAGCCACATAGTCCGCATACGCAAGAGCTTTGGTATCAAAACCACAACTCTGCATGGGGCTTATTCCAGGGGCTTCTGCAATTTTACAAATGAAGGGATCAATATATAGTGCAAATAGGAGCGTGGAACAGGGGCATCCATGCCTGGTACCTCCTTGAATCCAGATTATATTGGACGGCCATCCACTTATTGAAACCTTAGCTCTTGGTTTCTGATACAGGGCCTGAAAACCCTATTCTGTACCACCGTACAACGTATCAAAGGTAGGCCCAGCTAACCCTATCAAACGACTTTGCGTCGAGTAAAATTAAGGCCATTGGTAATCCTGCCACTGATACTACGTCAAAAAGGGATATTATACAGCGAATGTGATCTGTGTTATCTCTCCCCGGGATAAATCTGTGCTGTCACAGAGATACAAGTTTACTAATAACCAAACTTAACCGCAGGGCCAAAATTTTAGAGTATAATTTTGTGTCACTGTTAATTAATGTAATAGGGCGATACGATCTAGGATTTTCTGGTAGTTTGCCTTTCTTAGGAAAAACAATTATATTAGCTAAATCCCATGAGTCTAGAGGGCTACACCTATTTTGCACTGAACAAAATGTATTAAATAAGTCTGTCTGAAGCAATGGGAAAAAAGTTTTATAAAATTCCAGTGGTATATTATCTGTTCCCATTGCCTTCCCTGAGGGGCGATCCCTTAATGCTGCCTGCAGCTCCTCCAAGGTTAGTGGTTCCTCTAAAAGCAACCGGTCCTCATCCCTCCGGTTTAAAAAGAAATAGAGTACAAATTTACAAAGACTTGCCCAAGGGTAATCCACCCCACCATCATCCTATTTATACAGTCTCTCATAATACCTCTTAAACACCTCTCTTACACCATTATCGTCTGCCACTCTTTGAATTAGTTACCTCTCTGATTTCCCCATATGAAATCCTTTGCCTACCGTTAGTGCTAGCTGGTGCCCCATCCGGTCACTATACTCATAACTCGCGAATCTCTGGGCTTAATATCTGGCAGCTAGAGATCTCGAGAATTGCAGCTTTTGTGTCCTGTACTCGACTAACGGTGAGGTCTACTTTTTCTCCTACCTTATCTCCAGAGACCTTTGCTGATACCAACTGGACTTCGGCCTCTACAAAAATCCGGTATCATTCTGCCTGGCGCTGCCTCTCTTCCCTTTGGCGTCTCAACCCATAACTAAACGTCTTCCCCCTTACCACAGCCTTAAAAGCCTCCCACATCGCCCCTAAAGAAGCACTCTTTCTATTTTCTATTCACCTGCAAAAACTCTGGGATCCAGCCTTCCATATGATGTACATACTATTCATCAAATAACAAGGCACTGTCAAAAGTCCAAATGAACACTCCCGGCCGGGATCCAGCAACCTCCAACTGCAATACCATTGTGTTATTGTAAGACATAACTCTTGGAAACATGTCTATCTGATCCCCAGCAAGCAACATACAGGAAACCAACATGTAATCAAGCCAGGCATGCAACTTTTGCAGTGCGGAGTAATAGGTAAACCCAGGATCAGGAGCCCTTAACCAATCTGAGCTTTAATCAGGCCATGGCGATCAAGTGCCACAGAGACTGTCAAACATTTGGTTTCCGCCCATGAAATGCCCTGTCTTCTTACCTGAGCCATCACCCATACCTGTTGAAATTGCAATCGCAACAAAGCACTATTGGTATAGGCCAGTGAGCCAACTCGTTGTTAATCCAGTCAAACACTTCTGGATCATCAACCACTGATCCATACACCGAGGCAAGCGTGAAGCTTCGTCCTCCCCCATGACATTCCATAATTACCCACCTACCAAGGTTATTCACCCTTGTCTGACTGAAAATCAAGCCTTACCCCGAACCAGAATAGCCACCCCCATGTTCATGTTCCCTGCGTTGTGTGACCCACAAGTTTAAAAGCCATAGTCTTGAGTACTAACGTCCATGCAGACTCAATGTGGGTTTCGTTAGAATCCCACCATTGCCACATCTGTCTGTAGGGCAGGTGTTGTTGTTTACCTTTCATATGCATCACCTTAACAGCCACAACATAAGCCCATGTAAACCTTCTGAATCTTCTGAATCTTGAGTAATCCCTCAATTGTTTTGCTGCATGAGCTCTGTGTGCTGCCCTCTTTCCTATTTTCCCCTTTCTGATGCTCCCTGCCCCAGTCCCTCCCCAAATCCACCCCCAATCCAATCCCTTACCCTCCCCACCTCCTGTCACCATCCAGCCCCTCTCTCCATTTGTGTTGGCAATTGAATCCCTTTGGGATCCAAGTGATGACCATCGAATCACCTGCATTTAACCACCCCACCCTGAACAAGACAAAAACAAAAAATCATATTTGAGAGACCTAACTCTCTCCAATGTATCCCTTACTATCACACCCAACTACGTTCCCCCACTAATTCCAAAAGGCTCGCCCACTTATTCCTCCCATTTGTAATCTTGAGCCCAATTCAACTTTCCATGCAAGCTGTCAGTTCTTTAAGAAATTTCGAAGTTTTCACTTCTGACTGAAAAGTGCAGCTTTTCCCCTTAAAGTTAACCTTCAATTTGGCCGGATTCATCACATAAGTCTCAGTTCCTATATCCTGAAAGGACTTGATAAGTTGTTGGAGCTGCCAACATCTCCCAACTGTGGCATGACAGAAATTTGGATGAACAAAGGAGGATTGGCCCTCGTGGTGTCTGTTAGCATCTGGACGTGCCTTTACATGTGGTCTGACGCAGGAAGAAATTCCCAAAAAAGACCAACATGGCCCAAGGCTTCTCTAGTGGCCATTCTGAGACTCTTTTTAGAGTAATAGAATAACGATGTGCCTGCTGGACTTCTAGATCCCAATTCCAAGCAGAAAGTTTGAGGAACGCACTTTTAAGAATTTGAACATGTAGGACCTACAATCATTTTCTTCAATACCTTCTGCCAAATCAAGGAAGCGTAGGTTATTCAAGCGTTGTCAGTTTTCAAAGTCCTCCACCTTCCACATTAAATCTGAAACCTGCAGATGTTGCTATTTGGATTCACCTTGTAGCCCCCCCAACATCTTGCTCCAGCGCCACAGTACATTCCTCCACAAGCGCAATCCGTGCCCCAAACTAGGAGAAGGTTTTATTTACTTTCCTTAAAACCCCTTGCGTTTCTTATTCTCAAGTCTGGCTCTACGACTCTCAGTCCGGGCTTCTTCTTGTAGTTGCCTTATAGACTTATAAATGAGGCGCAGCGTGGGTTTTTCCTTGCTCATACAGGGTTGCTGTGCTATCTCTTGGTGTGCCGAATCCCCTTGTGGTCAGGCGTTTTCAGGATAAATCTGGGTTGTGGGTGAATAGTCCCATTTCAATGTTCTGGCCTGTGGGGGGCTTCCCCGTTTCATTGTTGACCTTTCGCTCCTAGGCTGCTTGGTCCTTTTAAAGTGATGTTTCCTTTGTTTGACATTAGCAAGTTCCTCCTCCTTGTTGGCAGAGCTCACTGAGGTCCCAGAGGGTGCGCCCTCCCTGTAATCACTCAACCCTGTAGCAGAGGACAGAGTATCATCGGTTAGAGAGAAGTATTTATCTCTGTGTTTCGGGAATCTCCGGTTTCCTCCCGACTTGCCCAAGCCAAGTTTATAGGCATCCAATGATGATGCTGTCAATGGCCTCTGACCTTCTGCGGGGACAGCAGGAGCACAATCTAAAGTTGTGAACTACCACAAAGCTCCACTGGCCAATCTGCTGCTCCCCCGGTATCCCCTGCTATGTTGATATCCGACCTGTTCACCTTTTCATAACCATAATCTGGCACTACATCTATCAATTTATCCACCAGCTGTGTCCCCTGCTGTGCCCCCCCCGGAGTATTCCGCAAAATTGTCTCTGCTAAGCCCCCCACCGTTCTCCCCATTCTGGTCAAAGTCATACTCTCAGGCTCAGTCTTGTCCCTTCCATTATTATTGTCATTGTTGTTACCGGGGGGGAAGGGCACATTAAGTTTTCCCACCTCCTTATCCTCACCAGCCTCATCTGCCAACTGTGTTGTTCCCCCCCCACAAGGGCACCAGAAATTGCCCCACATTTCTCTCACCATCTTGATGCGGAAAGCCGCCTGCATCACTGTCTTCACTGGCCCTGGCGATCTCCTTCTCCGTTGACTCCTGGAAAAAGTCTGCAATAGTATTTTGTCAAGACACTTGCCCGAGTTGCTTTCAGGTCCACACGCTGGCTTGCAATATACTGTGCCTCCTCTGCCTCACTCTTTTGTAGTTTGATCTCAGTCTTCCAACATTCTGATCCTGCCTCAGCTTCCGAGGATCTTATTGACAGACTGATGAACGCCAGCTTTCCTGCAGAGCGGCTTCAATTTCTTCAAGGGCTTAGGAGGCATGTCGTGCTCCACCAAATATTTCTTACCCACCACAGCATAAGACAGACTCACCGCCACTGCACAACCTCACCATCCAGCGAAGCAAGCCCAGGTATCCTTCTGAGAATGGCCAACCACTGCAAACGTGTCAACAATCCTCTTCGGTGTCCTCTGCCAAGCCCAGTACAAGTGAGTCTCGATCACGAGGGAGGCAGAGGAGAGAGAAGGCCCCCAAACGTAAGTCACCATAACAGAGTGCTGTGCGTGCAATTTTGTTGGTAATTAAATTATTGTCCAATTGGTTTTATTTTCCTTTCCCGCTTCTGCTCACAGCTATCTTGTTGAGCGGTACAGACGGTGGAGATGGCCCCAGTCAACAGGTCAGGAGGAGGAGGGGATCACTACTTCTTCCAAATAGAGTGTGGAGGAGAGCCTCACTGATGGTGTATTAGCCGATTGCCATCTTTAAAGAAAAAAATATAAATATTTTAACCATCCAATCAAGTTCAAACTTCAAATGCTGTAATATTCTGGCCACTACTGGCTCCCCACATACATAGGTCAGACTATTCCTGCAGGCTCAAACTGCTACATAAGAAGGACCTCATTTTTTAGATCCCAATGGTCAGTTCTTAGCAATTTTTGTCTATGTATGTCAAACTTCCTGCTCAAATCCAACTAACGTCTCACAGTACCTGACTGAAAACACCTTAACTAAAATATTTCTAAGAAAATACATTGGGGAGTGTAACACCCTAAACACCGCCCACCCCTGAAGCTATGCCACTGGGAATGACTTAAAATCTGATCTGACAAACTATGCGTCAAAAAGCCTTTATGACTAGCAACTTTCTATTTTAGTATACAACCACACTGTGCTTTAATTAAACCTGGCATGGCCCCAGAGAGGTATCTGAATAAGGCTTTGAACATTAATGAGTGTAATCTTTAATCAAATTCAGAGTGGGTGTTGCAAGTCGGGTTGGGTAATTTCTAAAGTGGTGTGTGTTTAACACTAACAATGTTACGCCCTTATGACTGCTCATCTGCTCAAACCAGGATGCACTTCATGGTTTTGTGACATACATAGGCATGATAATTTTAAATACCTCATTATTTCACCAAGAAAGGTTAACCAGTTGTAGAACTGCTTGTTTATATTTACAACTGCTGTCCTCAGTCTTATCCTGCCATGCTATTGACTGATTTTTAAATTTTGACCTCAAACTAAGATCTTTTATTACTCACAAGGCACCTTGTTATTGCTGAACCTTAACTATGGGCCTCATTATGAGCCTGGCGGTCAGACTGCCAGATCGCCATTGTGGTGGCTACCAAAAGACCACCATGTTGGCAGTCATACAGACTGCCGTATTACGAGTTACACAAGCTGGACTGACAAAAGTCAGCCAAAAAACCTACACTGCTAGTTCTTTGGAGGGCAGGAAACAGGTGGTCTGACCACCAGCACCGACAGCCTGTCAACCAAATACTGAATCTATTACAAGAAACAAAGTCGCAGTCACGGTCTGCCATAGTGGTCCGGCAATAGCGGTCCAAACCACGGCGGTTCGCGGACAACAAAGTAATACACAACACCATATTGGATCTATTTGAAAACAACACAGCTGACACACATTGTCACACCCGACTCACCTACTAAGCACACTATAAAACACACTCCTTCACACACCACAATCCTTTGAAACTACAACACAACACACAGTAGCCAGAGCCCATTATCAAAAAAGATAAAACCATAGACTAGACACCCCTCCAAATTTCACTAAGCACATATCCCACAGCCTCAACACACTCCTATCACATCCATTTGCACCTCTCTGCCACATTTACTCCCTGTCACCTCTTTAATTTGTACCACCTATCAATTTGTTTAATTATCACCACCATGTCACCCCAGAAAAATCCCTCTTTCAATGAAGATGAGTTAAGAGTGATGTGAATACATTAGAGCAGAGACACATCTATTTGGAGCCCAAGTCCAGCACACTACTATTGCCAGGAAAATGGAAATGTGGCATAGGATAGTCGACAGAGTGAATGCTGTGGGCTCCACCCCGCGCACAAGGAAAACATCAGGAAGAGGTGAAAATGACCTCAGGGGAAAGGTCTGATCCATGGCATCCAGGCACCAGCTGCATGTCCAGAAGAATGCCGGTGGTCCCCCACCTCCTCCCTTACAACTCACATTATTGGATGAGAAGATTTTGGCCATCCTGTATGAGAAGATTTTGGCCATCCTGTATCCTGAGGGCTTGACAGGAATACCTGGGGAAGTAGAGTTGGGTAAGTCACAACACTAAAATATCACCAAAATATGTTTTCATGCCTGCTCACCTTTTGCCAACTTCACTGTCACCCCACTCACCAGCCCAGTGTCCACCTGTCCATAGACCCCTGTCTGGCCTCTAACATGTGAACAAGACTCACCTGGGGGAACAACATCACTGTATAGTGTGTGTAGTACAGGAATTGACAGCATTACAATTCCCAGCAGCTGCTGCGTCCGCCGCAAATGTCAAGGGAGGAAGCAGGGACGACGACGGGGATGGGGAAAACAATAAAAAAAATATATATAAAAAATAAAATATGTACCTTTCCTGTCATTTGTGACTACCCCTGCCACCTCGCTCGTCGCTCCTCTTCTTGTGGTGTCCCAGCAGTCACTGGGACACCAGCACAGGCTCCCCAGCAGTCCTGGTGCTGTTTTCATGCTAAACATAGTATGAAAGTAGCGCCAGGATTGGTCTGAGCAGCTGAGACTGCCGCTCAGACACAGCCCTGGGCTCTGTGCAGTTTCTCAACCCTGGCTGTTCAACACAGCCAGGCTGGAGAAACCTAAGTGCGTATCTGTGTTTGGCTTGCCTGAGATGGCTGGCCAAACACACATACGCACTTAGGTGCACTCTTTCTTCCTTCCAACTCCTGCCTCCCGTGGCCCAGCCCCACCTCTCCCTGATGGCAGAGCCAGAAGATGAAAATTAAACGATAGTGTAACTATCATTTTATTTTTCATCTCCTGGCTCTTTGCCACAGGGGCAACGTCACTCCGCCATTGCAGAGGAGCCGCCCCTGCCCACCAGAACAGTGGTTCCTCAAAATGACCTTGTTTGTCAACTCTTCATTGGAATGTACCCATCTGAGAGGATGACATCAGTGTAGTTTGTGAGCAGGACAGGCACTGACACGCTATTGCGAGGAGGCACTGTTACTGTCACTACACTCAGCCACAACAGTGTCCTCTGCTCCAATTACGCTTCTCTCTCTACTCAGCCATTAGAATGTACCCACCTGAGAGGATGACTTCAGTATAATGTGTGGGTAGGACAGGCACTGACAGAAAGAAATGCTAAGGCCAGGAGGCACTGCTACTGTCACTATACTCAGTCATAACAGTGTCCTCTGCTCCAATGACCCTTCTCCCTCTACTCAGCCATTGGAATGTATCCACTGGAGAGGATGACATATGTAGAGTGTGTGGGTAGGACAGGCACTGACAGGAATGCTAAGGCCAGGAGGCACTGCTACTGTCACTGCACTCAGCCACAACAGCGTCCTCTGCTCCAAAGACCTTTCTCCCTCTACTCAGCCACTGAACTGTACTCACCTGAGAGGATGAAATCTGTATAGTGTGTAGTAGTACTTGGAGTTACAAGGCTGTAGATCCCAGGAGGGCCAGTCTCTATAACTCTAATAACCAGGCCAGTGTGTAAGGTTACCCCCTAACTTTTTGCCTTTGCTGATGCTAAGTTATGATTTGAAAGTGTGCTGGCCAGGCCCCAGCACCAGTGTTCTTTCCATAAACTGTACCTTTGTCTCCACAATTGGCACAACCCTGGCACTCAGGTAAGTCCCTTGTAACTGAAACCCCTGGTACCAAGGGCCCTGATGCCAGGGAAGGTCTCTAAGGGCTGCAGCATGTCTTATGCCACCCTAGGGACCCCTCACTCAGCACATGCACACTGCCTCACAGCTTGTGGGTGCTGGTGGGGAGAAAATGACTAAGTCGACATGGCAATCCCCTCAGAGTGCCATGCCAACCTCACACTGCCTGTGGCATAGGTAAGTCACCCCTCTAGCAGGCCTTACAGTCCTAAGGCAGGGTGCACTATACCATAGGTGAAGGCATATGTGCATGAGCACTATGCCCCTACATTGTCTAAGCAAAACCTTAGATACTGTCAGGGCAGCCATAAGAGTATATGGTCTGGGAGTTTGTCAAACACAAACTCCACAGTTCTATAATGGCTAAACGGAAAACTGGGAATTTTGGTATCAAACTTCTTAGCACAATAAATGCACACTGATGCCAGTGTACAATTTATTGTAAAATACACCCAGAGGGCATCTTAGATATGCCCCCTGAAAACATACCCGACCTCTAGTGTAGGCTGACCAGTTCCTGCCAGCCTGCCACACACCAGACATGTTGCTGGCCACATGGGGAGAGTGCCTTTGTCACTCTGTGGCCAGGAACAAAGCCTGTACTTGGTGGAGGTTCTTCTCACCTCCCCCTGCAGGAACTGTAACACCTGGCGGTGAGCCTCAAGGGCTCACCCCTTTTGTTACAGCGCCCCAGGGCATCCCAGCTAGTGGAGATGCCTGCCTCTCCAGCCACTGCCCCCACTTTTGGCAGCAAGGCTGGAGGAGATAATGAGAAAAACAAGGAGCCCCTAAGGTGCCCTGAGCTGATGTGACCCCTGCCTTGAGAAATCCTCCATCTTGAGTTTGGAGGATTCCCCCAATAGGATTAGGGATGTGCCCCCCTCCCCACAGGGAGGAGCCACAAAGAGGGTGAAGCCACCCTAAAGGACAGTAGCCATTGTCTACTGCCCTCCCAGAACTAAACACACCCCTAAATTCAGTATTTAGGGGCTCCCCAGTTCCCAGGAAATCAGATTCCTGCAACCTTAACAAGAAGAACGACTGCTGACCTGAAGCCCTGCAGAGAAGACGGAGACGACAACTGCTTTGGCCCCAGCCCTACCGGCCTGTCTCCCTACTTCGAAGAAAACTGCAACAGCGACGCATCGAACAGGGACCAGCGACCTCTGAAGCCTCAGAGGACTGCCCTGCAACCAAGGACCAAGAAACTCCCGTGAACAGCGGCCCTGTTCAAAATCCTGCAACTTCCTTGCAACAAAGAAACAACTTTAAAGACGGAAGCGTGAGACTTTCCACTCTGCACCCGACGCCCCCGGCTCGACCTGCAGAAAACCAACGCCTCAGGGAGGACTCCCCGGCGACTGCGAGCCCGTGAGTAATCAGAGACAACCCCCCTGAGCCCCCACAGTGACGCCTGCAGAGGAAATCCAGAGGCTCCCCCTGACTGCGACTACCTGTAACAAGGGACCCGACACCTGGAACCAACACTGCACCCGTAGCCCCGAGGACCTGAAGGAACCGAACTCCAGTGCAGGAGCAACCCCCAGGCAACTCTCTACCTAGCCCAGGTGGTGGCTGCCCAAAGGAGCCCCCCCGTGCCTGCCTGCGCCGCTGAAGTGACCCCCCAGGTCTCTCCATTACTGCCTATACAAAACCCGACGCATGTTTTCACACTGCACCCGGCCGCCCCTGTGCCGCTGAGGGTGTACTTTCTGTGCCTTCTTGTGTCCCCCCCGGTGCCCTACAAAACCCCCCTGGTCTGCCCCCCAAGGACGCAAGTACTTACCTGCTGGCAGACTAGAACCGGGGCACCCCTGTTCTCCATAGAAGCCTATGTGTTTTGGGCACCTCTTTGACCTCCGTACCTGACCGGCCCTGAGCTGCTGGTGTGGTAACTTTGAGGTTACCTTGAACCCCCAACGGTGGGCTACCTATGGCCCAACTTTGAGACTTGTAAGTGTTTTACTTACCTTCAAAACTAATCTTTACTTACCTCCCCCAGGAACTGTTGATGTTTCCACTTTTAAAATAGCTTATTGTCATTTTTACAAAGACTGTACATGATAGTGCTTTTAGTCAAAGTTCCTAAAGTATCTAAGTGAAGTACCTTGCATTTAAAGTGTTGAATGTAAATCTTGAACCTGTGGTTCTTAAAATAAACTAAGAAAAGTTATTTTTCAATATAAAAATCTATTGGCCTGGAGTAAGTCTTTGAGTGTGTGTTCCTCATTTATTGCCTGTGTGTGTACAACAGATGCTTAACACTACCCTCTGATAAGCCTACTGCTCGACCACACTACCACAAAAAAGAGCATTAGTATTATCTATTTTTGCCACTATCTTACCTCTAAGGGGAACCCTTGGACCCTGTGTACACTATTTCTTACGTTGAAATAGTATTTACAGAGCCAACTTCCTACATTGTGTCCATATGACATTGTGCATCTGTCTGTGGACTCACAAATGAAGTTTACCCACCTGGGAGGGACCAAGATACAAATCATGGTATACTCTGTGATGTGGTTACCACCTAGATCCATCTTGAGCAGCTATGCCAAAATGAAAATATTGTGGACTGTAAGGACAGCTCAACCTGTGCGCAAAACAAATCTGAGGGATGAAAGGCCCCAAGATGTATCATATGAATGATATTGGCAGCAGACACATTCATAGTGCACTGACTACATGATGACAACTATCACATATACAAAAAGGTTCTGGGTCTGCCTGCATAACAGTCAACTTGTTCTAAAATGACCCAAACCACATCCTGCCCAGCCACTGTTTAGCCTGCTTTGGTGGCAATAAATAAATCCATGACCATGCTTCCAAGTGCTAATAAACAGACATTCTGAAGCTAGTTGACTGAAATGGAATTGTTATCTTACTCAAATATAAGGTTAATACAACTGTGTACCTGTCACATAAGGGACATGTGCAAATCCAATGTGTACATGGCCTTAGCCAAATGTCACAGTTAACTATTGGAAGTAGATGTCACAGTACAACCTTTAACGTTGTATCTCTCAAATCAACAGGTATAGCTGCCACTGCAATATCACGACCACTGAAGAGACCACTGAAGAGACTGGCCCTACCTCCATGGATGAAGCCCTCATGAGGATGCCACTCCTTGACATGTAGACATTGAGGATGGTTCTGGTCGATCCAGGCAACCTGGTCAGATGACACCAGTGAGCCACACCATGACCCCTTTGACTCCTCCCAGCCTTGTTGCTTCAGCATCTCAGGCAACCAGTCACCACCAAACCTGTGTCTTAGGGACAGTTTTCAGACATCTTGTACCCCCAGTCCAGGATCCTCAGTCACAGCAAAACACCTCTGACAATGATAGTCCTGGACCGAGTGGTAGGTGTAGGAAAGTACCATCTTTCCTGGCATGTTACCCCCATTTTTACTGCTATGTATGTTTGTTTTTGCCTGTGTCACTGGGATCCTGCTAGCCAGGACCCCAGTGCTCATAAAGTGTGCCCTGTATGTGTTCCCTGTGTGATGCCTAACTGTATCACTGAGGCTCTGCTAACCAGAACCTCAGTGTGTATGCTCTCCCTGCTTTTAAAATTGTCACTGCAGGCTAGTGACTAATTTTACCAATTCTTATTGGCACACTGGAACACCCTTCTAATTCCCTAGTATATGGTACCTAGCTACCCAGGGTATTGGGGTTCCAGGAGATCCCTATGGGCTGCAGCATTTCTTTTGCCACCCATAGGGAGCTCAGACAATTCTTACACAGGACTGCCACTGCAGCCTGAGTGAAATAACGGCCACGTTATTTCAAAGCCATTTTTACACTGCACTTAAGTAACTTATAAGTCACCTATATGTCTAACCCTTACTTAGTGAAGGTTAGGTGCAAAGTTACTTAGTGTGAGGGCACCCTGGCACTAGCCAAGGTGGCCCCACATTGTTCAGGGCAAATTCCTCAGACTTTGTGAGTGCTGGGACACCATTACACATGTGCACTACATATAGGTCATTACCTATATGTAGCGTCACAATTGTAACTCCGAACATGGCCATGTAACATGTCTAGGATCATGGAATTGTCACCCCAATACCATTCTGGTATTGGGGGGACAATTCCATGCACCCCCGGGGCTCCAGCATAGAGCCGGGTACTGCCAAACTAGATCGCTGGGGTTTTCTCTGCAGCTACCACTGCTGCCAACCCTCAGACAGGTTTCTGCCCCCCTGGGGCCTGGGCAGCCCAGTCCCAGGAAGGCAGAACAAAGGATTTCCTCTGAGAGAGGGTGTTACACCCTCTCCCTTTGGAAATAGGTGTTAAGGGCCTGAGAGGAGTAGCCTCTCCTGGCCTCTGGAAATGCTTTGAAGGGCACAGATGGTGCCCTCCTTGCATACGCCAGCATACACCAGTTCAGGGATCCCCCCAGCCCTGCTCTGACATGAAACTGGACAAAGGAAAGGGGAGTGACCACTCCCCTGACCAGCACATCCCAAGGGGAGGTACCCAGAGCTCCTCCAGTGTGTCCCAGACCTCTGCCATCTTGGATGCAGATGTGTGAGGGCACAATGGACACCTCTGAGTGGCCAGTGCCAGCAGGTGACATCAGAGACCCCTCCTGATAGGTGCTTACCTCTCTCTGTAGCCAATCCTCCTCTGAGGGCTATTTAGGGTCTCTCCTGTGGGTTTCTCATCAGATAACGAATGCAAGAGCTCACCAGAGTTCCTCTGCACTTCCCTCTTCGACTTCTGCCAAGGATCGACCGCTGACTGCTCCAGGACGCCTGCAAAACCGCAACAAAGTAGCAAGACGACTACCAGCAACATTGTAGCGCCTCTTCCTGCCGGCTTTCTCGACTGTTTCCTGGTGGTGCATGCTCTGAGGGCTGCCTGCCTTCACCCTGCACTGGAAGCCAAGAAGAAATCTCCAGTGGGTCGACGGAATCTTCCCACTGCCAACGCAGGCACCAAACTTCTGCATCACCAGTCCTCGCGGTCCCCTCTCATCCTGACGAGCGTGGTCCCTGGAACACAGGAGCTGGATCCAAGTGTCCCCGACAGTCCAGTGGCTCTTCTGTCCAAATTTGGTGGAGGTAAGTCCTTGCCTCCCCACGCCAGACAGTAATCCTGTTACTGTGTGAACTGCAGCTGATAGGGCTTCTGTGCATTTTTACAAGACTTCCTTTGTGCACAGCCTAGCCCAGGTCCCCAGCACTCCGTCCTGCATTGCCCAACTCACTGAGTTGGACTCCAACTTCGTGGGACTCACTTTGTTGTGCTGTGATGACCGCTGTGCTCAGATCTTCTGAATGCCTGTTCAGGTGCTTCTGCGGGTGCAGCCTGCTTCTGCATGGGCTCTCTATGTTGCTGAGCATCCCCTCTGTCTCCTCCTCCTAGGGACAACCTCCTGGTCCTTCCTGGGCACTGGCAGCACCCAAAACCTTCAACCGCAACTCTTGAAGCTAGCAAGGCTTGTTTGCAGTCTTTCTGTGTGGAAACAACTCTGCATCCTCCAGCACACCGTGCGACATCTTCTGACCAAAGGAGAAGTTCCTGGCACCTTTCGTTGATGCAGAATCATCAGCTTCTTCCACCCAGAGGCAGCCCTTTTGCACCTTCATCTGGGGTTTAGTGGGCTCCTGTCCCCCTGGACACTTGCATGACTCTTGGACTTGGTCTCCTTCCTTTGCAGGTCCTAAGGTCCAGGAATCCGTCTTCAGTGCTTTGCAGTCAGTTGTTGTCTTTGCAGAATCCCCTATCTTGACTTTACTGTCTTCCTGGGGCAGTAGGGTAACTTTACTCCTACTTTTCAGGGTCTTGGGGTGGGGTTTCTTGGACACCCTTAGTGTTTTCTTACACTCCCAGCGACCCTCTACACACTACACTAGGCCTGGAGTCCATTCATGGTTCGCATTCCACTTTTGGAGTATATGGTTTGTGTTGCCTCTAGGCCTATTGTCTCCTATTGCATTCTATTGTGTTCTACAGTATTTGCACTACTTTGCTAACTGTTTACTTAACTGATTTTGGTTTGTGTGTATATTTTGTGTATTTTACTTACCTCCTAAGGGAGCATATCCTCTGAGATACTATTGGAATATTGTCACTAAAATAAAGTACCTTTATTTTTAGTAACTCTGAGTATTGTGTTTCTTATGATATAGTGCTAAGTGATGTAAGTGGTATAGTAGGAGCTTTCCAGGTCTCCTAGTTCAGCCTAAGCTGTTCTGCTATAGCTACCTCTATCAGCCTAAGCTGCTAGAACACTACTAATCTACTAATAAGGGATAACTGGACCTGGCACAAGGTGTAAGTACCACAAGGTACCCACTATAAGCCAGGCCAGCCTCCTACAGTAGGGGGCAAGCTGTGCCAAGGGCACAGTCACATGGGGCTAGGGTGCATGGGAGGGATGGTGTGGGCCCATGGCACGAGGCTGCTAGGGATGGTCCTGGCCCGGACACCATCAGCCAAGTCTTGGGAGCCTTCTAACAATCCCAAAGCGTGATGGGCCAGGTACTTGATGAACTCAGGAAGATGAAGCAGCTGCAGAGGGACGTTCATCTGAAAGCCATGAAACAGTGGGAGGCCTCCAACACCATCTTGGCCTCCCTAACAGGGGTGTCCAGGGAGATAAATAGTACCTCTTTCTGAAGGAACTCCTTTGTGTGCCAAAGATGTACTCCTTTGAATGTTCTCTAGCTACTTCTCATTTTTCCTGGTAGTAGGACACTGGACTTTGGACTTCAAATGTTGTGGCATCTACTAATTTGATTTCATCCACCAAGACTGAGCCCTTCACTCTACTTTTTTGTTGAGTCTCACATTTTTTCAAGATTTTGAGGTGTTGAATTGTAAACGCATGTGATGCACATGAGGAAGACATAAGATGGTAATGGAAGGAATGTCTCAGATAGAGTCATGCTGAGGATAATTAGCAACACAATGACACAAGTGTCTTGTCACACCAAACATTTTATTGCACAGTACAGCACATAGGCTGTTAAAATGATTGGACTGTCATAGCCAAGATTGGCTGAACCATATTAAGTCAGGCTAGATATCCCACAGCTACAATCCCCCAAACCAAAGAGGGATGGGCTTTGACAGACCTTGTCCCCTACAATAAGTTAACAGTTTAGTGGATATTGTCACTATTTGTACCCTTATCACAAACCAAAAGCATGTCTGCCAACTTAACATATGCCATGGGGCAGACAGAGAGCAGTACAACAGTCTCTGGACATAGGTCCATCCTATTACAATGACCAAGCATCTGGTGGCATGATACAAACCTATGTCAGTGTTGTGGCACAGGCACTCTGGCCTGCAATGAGAAAACACATTGACAGCTACAAAAAGGTCATACAGGGTAATTGTCAACACAATGTGAAGGGATAATGCATGGATTGCACGGGATGACATGTTTCAAGGACAGATGATCGCACACATGAGACAACTGGACTAACACATCACATTAAACAAGTGTATTGTGCACTTCAGCATTCCATCCACGCACTGTCCAAGCTGCTTTGGCCAGGACTCATATATCCCATATCTGTGACCAACATTACCTGGATCAATCCATGTCCACTTCATATGTCAGAACAGCAACAGCTACATGCCAACGTCACAACTCTGAAATGCCTACATGAGGATGGCATGATGAAGAGACGTGGATAAAACACAATACAATGAGTTTAGGCTTTAAAAATCATATATATGACCCAAAGCTCATGTCAGACTTCAGTAGAAACACTCACAATGCAATGAGACTGACACAAACAAAGCAGAACATCAAGGTAGTAACATTTACAAATCTTACTTAACTAGCAAACCTTGGCTGTATTCTGCATAGCATGAGATCATTTGTCTATTAGATGAAAATACCCTGACCAACACATCCTGACACCTACAGTTCCCCATACAGTCACAGTAATCACATAACATTACATACTTATACTAATGTGAAGTAGTGATTAATGAGATCATCCCACAAGTCTTCACCTTCCTCTTTATCACTGTCATCCTCACTTGGCATTTCAGGATTATCATACGGTGGCACTGCTAGCTCCCCCTCATCTGGAATATATAGGTTATATCTCCTCAGGGCAATGTTGTAGAGCATGCAGCAGGCCACAATGACCTTACATACCTTTTTAGGTGAGTAGAGGAGGGCGCCACCTGTCTTGTCCGGAACCTAAATCTGCTTTCAGGAGCCCAAAAGACCGCTCCACAACACGCCGTGTTCTTCCATAGGCATCATTAAAGCAGACTTCCATTCATTGTTGGGTTCCTTACCGGTGTCAACAACCATGGATGGTTTGGGTATGCAGGGTCCCCTGTAATGCAACATTGGAATGGCATGGTACATATGCGCAACTGTGAATCCCTCTCATCAGAATTTTAGCAGCAAACATTGCATACTAACAAACATGACATATGTGACTTACCAACCAGCCATGCCCTGTCTGGTTACAGTTGTGACTTCAGCTGGGGACTGTTCCGCATAATGAAAGCATCATGGATTGAACCCGGAAAATGAGCCCAGACCTATGAAATGTAGCGGTCCGCCAAACAAACAACTTGGACATTGATGGAATGGAAGTTCTTCCTGTTCCGATAGACTTGTCCACTGCCATGCAGAGGGACCAAGACAACATGTGTACCATTAATGACTCCCACAACATGGTGTTTGTTTGCCAAACCATAGAAGTCAACCTTCACATGGACAAAATCCTCACACTGAGGAAACCGGATGTAGCTGTGCAGGTGTTTCAACATTGCTGAGAGAACATCCTTCAAAACAAGAACTGAACATAGGCTGGGACATCCCTGCAGATAGGGCCACGATATTTTAAAAAGACCCTGTGGCCAGGAAGTGCATCACTGCCATAACATGAGTAATGGGTGGTGTGTTATTTGGAAAATGAATGTCGGGCATCAGATCTGGCTCCAACTGATGACAGAGATCCATAATTGTTTGCTTATTCAGACGGTATACCTGGATAATGTGTCTTTCTTCCATGGCCTGAAGGTCTGGCAGTGACTGGTAGACAGGAGCATGTCTGATCCTTTTCCTCCCTGGGTACTCATATAGGACAAGTAATGAGTCTAGCCATCATTCAATTTATCCTTTGCATCATACGTAATGCATGACAATGACAAACTGTGACAAGGCATGTCATAAATTGAGGACATGATACATAGTACACATCACCACTGTCAATTACACAGAATTAACATGTTCCCCCCTTGCTTTGCCACAAATGTGTACACATCATCTATCTGGACAGCAACAATTTGTGCATGAAACTTGCCACTCAGACTTTGGTTTCATGTCTCAAGTCTTAAAATGACGTGTGTTGGGGGGGGAGGTGCAGTGCCCCAAAGCAAGTTGCCATAGGTGCCTAGCAATTTTCAAAAATGGTGTCAAAGTTGAAGGACCTACATGATAGGACAAGACAAGCACTCATCATTGGTATAAACAACATTTTTGGAGTTGTGATTCATTTTTCTTAACCATATATCGCATAATATGCCTCTAAAATGGCGGGTGCCTGACCTACTCCGCTGGACATTAGGAACTATCCGTGACCGCTGGCCGATGTCGTCATGGCAATTTCAACCGTGGTGGATGCAGCCATAGGCTAATGTTGTTGCCACTGGCGGTTGCAAGGCCAATGGCTTTGTCCGCCAGTGGTGATGGCCGTGTACATGGTGGACGTGATCGACATGTTCTGAAAAATCCCTCACTTGACTCCTGACATTGCTGCCAGCAAGACCTCCACGACCTGAGCTACTGTGTACTGCCTCTAGGAGCAATCATGACATGTCCAACAGGTGATAGGGTCCCAGTCTTCTCCCCAGAGGAGCTGGAGAAGCTAGTGGAGGAAGTCCTACCCCTGTATGAAGCTCTTCATGGTGCACCAGAGGAGCAGCTCATGTCCAGCTTTTTTCACTGTATTTCACTATATTATCCTTCCTCACAGGCTATATTGTGTCTATGTAGCTAGAATGTAAAGTCAAAGCCATGGAGGTGCAGTTGGTGTGTCAACAATGGGAGAGTCAATGTGCATGTAACTGTGTTCAGTGCCATATGTTGAGTCCTTAGACTTTGGTGTCTGTGGGGGTCATTCTGGCGGTTCGGCCGCGGTCAGATGCGGAAAACCGGCGGTCTCCCGCCGGTTTTCCGCTGCCCATACGAATCCTCCATGGCGGCGGAGCACGCTCCGCCGCCATGGGGATTCTGACACCCCCTACCGCCATCCTGTTCCTGGCAGGTCTCCCGCCAGGAACAGGATGGCGGTAGGGGGTGCCGCGGGGCCCCTGGGGGCCCCTGCAGTGCCCATGCCAATGGCATGGGCACTGCAGGGGCCCCGTAAGAGGGCCCCACCTTGTATTTCAGTGTCTGCCTTGCAGACACTGAAATACGCGACGGGTGCCACTGCACCCGTCGCACCTTCCCACTCCGCCGGCTCAATTCTGAGCCGGCGTCCTCGTGGGAAGGATGATTTGCCCTGGGCTGGCGGGCGGCCTTTTGGCGGTCACCCGCCAGCCCAGGGCAAATCCCAAAATACCCTCAGCGGTCTTTCGACCGCGGAGCGGTATTTTGGTGGGGGAAGTCTGGCGGGCGGCCTCCGCAGCCCGCCAGACTTAGAATGACCCCCTGTCTGTTTTGAGTGTACCCTTTTGTACCTTATGTTGGATGCACAAAAAAAGGTGAGGTTACATCATAGCTATCCCCATACATTACTTAACACTTGGATGTTGCCAATGTGAGACCACATGTGTTTTCATGACAGCTTGAGCTGTGTATGCTTGTTGTATGAGTCGGGTATGTATAAAGTGAGCTATTTGTATGTTTCCACTGAGATTTCAAACCACACCTGGTTTTACTAAACTCTTATTCTGAAGGCATATCCTGACTCACCCTGCCCTTCAGGTTGCCACATACACGCCACATGCCAAATTGCTGTTGGCTACATGATGTACTGTCATGCATGAAAGTGATTGGAATGGAGTTTCATGTAGGTTCTGTCTGCTCAGCCTGCAGAGACCAGGGCCTGTCAATGTATCTGCCAGTATGGGTCCAAGTCTAGGCTGGTGTTGAGGTATTTTGACTATGCAACTATGACACTGTGGCCGCTCCCTGTATCCCAGTATACCCTGGTATATGAACCAATCTAGGCTCTGTGCTAAAATGCAGCTTACTGATGTTCTTTCCCTGATGAGTATGTAAATGGTTTTAGTAGAGAGCCAATGATCTGTGATTAATGTGCTCTTGGCATCACTGTCAACGTATGTCCCTGACCCATGACAGGTCCTTTACTACCACAGCCCTGTTGTCATCATCATACAGGTCACATTTGTCCTATGCAGGCTTATTGCATAAATGATAGTGCCACAGTGTAGACAGTGTGATGAATCCTAGGATATGTGACTCATTTGTTTGGTCACATTGCACAAAATGGACAATGAATGCCTTTATTTTTTGGATGCCATCTCTGTAGGATGGACACATATGTCGAGAAGCATGTGATGTGGCACAGGTACATGATGCAGAACGCCACCCCCTGAGGTGGCATTACTATGCATTTGTTAGTCCACATGTCCACACATGGACAGGTTAGACACCTTCTGTACACACATTGCCAGTCCCTTCATTGTTAGCCGTGTGTGGTGTCTGAATTTATGTCCTGGCAGTAGCCCATAGTAAATGTTGGTAGAGAACCATCCTCACTCAGTGTGATTGATTTGATACATTAATGCCCATGGAGTCTGCCTTTCAGAAGCCACAGAGTTGTGATGTGTCCCATACCTCTTCAGATCTTAGTCAGATTGCTAGAGCATGTCCCACAAGATGTCAGTAGCCCCACTTAGTCAGTGAAGGCCCCGAACACGGTAGTGGGTTGGTCTGTAGATTAGGAAGTGTTTGTTGTCATGCCCATATGCTCAGTGGCTGATATGTGGCACACTTGGGCAGTTTGGGCAAAAAAGAATGTTCATAGCTTCATGTACTGACATGTATGTGACTCAGCCATTTTGGATGGGACTTGTGGACATAATTCTTGTCTTGTCTTTTGCATCCATGCAGGTCAATGCCCATCAGAAGAAAGGGATTGGGAGAGCCATCACCAAGAAGGTTTGGACTCTGGGGGTCCACAGCCAGCGGAGCGCCAACTACAGAAAGAAGTGGGAGGACCTGAGACGCTGGGCCCGGAAGATCACAGAGGCCCAGCTGGGGCTGTCTTCCCAACGTGGGTGGTGTGCCCATTGGATCATGACCCCTGTAATGGCCTGCATTCTGGTGGTGGATGGGTTCCTACCTGGAACTGGATGGGTGGTTGAGGGCAGCACAGCAGACACAAGAGGGTGAGTAGACAGCATTTTCCTTCCTGTCCCATTGCCAGGATGACTGAGTGGAGTACTGACTCCACCTGACAATTAGGGATGAGCCATGTATCACACAGTAGATGGGAGATTGTTTGTGTTGACATGTCATGTATCTCAAACTGGTGTTCCTTGCCTTCTGAACCTGGGATCTGGTTAAAACCTGGAGGGAATCGTCAAAGATCTTTCTCTGCAGGGGCCACAAATGAACATTCATGTACTTTTTGTTGTTGCACTGAGTGTACTTTCTGACCCAGAGGCCACTTCCCCTGGAAGTCACATACAAAAGGTAAGTGAGTTGTGGATCCCTGTCCTCTGCCATGAATCTGGGCATATGTGTATGTAGATATCTGCCACCCAGAAGCAAGTTATCTTCAGTGTATGATGGGTGCTGGTGCCTCACTGTAGTCTGTGATGTGTTTGTGCCCAGCATAGATGTGACATGGCTTACATGGCTAATGGTTGGCAGATGTAACAAACTACTTTCCCTTGGTAAGTGGGGAATGCTCATTGAGTAGAATTATGTTCCATGATTGTAGCCAACATTCCTTGTGATTACATGTCAGCATGCATTTTTTTTTTCTGTTTAGGAAACATCCTTAGTCTGCAATTTCATGCATGTTCTACACATGTTGATGGGATGATCTCTGTATTCACTCACATATATGTGCATGGAAAACAGTTAGTGGAATAATACGTTTACGATGTTGGACCATTTCATGCTGTCCCACAGACAGGAGTTTGTCAGCATTGTTTATTGTCTGACAGATACCTTCATGCGTCATAGTATGCCATTTGGCATGTAGAACTGCAGTAGCAATGAGGGAAATGACAGGTAGGCCCAGATTGCAGAACCACTCTGTGTTTATCTATGTCCTTGATGTGGCATCATGTGGAAAAGTGCACTACACATGTTTAATGATTGAGGATTGTTCCCTGACTGTTGTCATGCATCATTGAGTGTCTTGCAGTGATTTTGACATCACATGTTTGGGTTCAGGCATTCATCAACAGACAGATACCAGGATTGGTATTTCTAAGACACAGATAGTGATGTTGCGTCTCAATGGACAACAGGTTGGGGTGCTTCTATTAGTCCTTGCAAGTACTGTGTCTCTCTAACATGCAAGGGACAGATGTTTGCTACAGACACACTCAGATGATGTCATTGTAATGAGTGTCAGACATTAGTGGTGACTATCCCGGGCTTACTGAGTCATTGTTGTGTGTATTCTGGAGATATATCTCCCTGACATATTGAACCTGACCTCAATGTTGATCCTTTCAATGACACATGTGAGGCCTATCTGAGTGTCATTGATACTACCTCCTTGACTCTATTGGGACAGGTGTCAGTTTTTGAGCTGTACATTGTTGAAATGTGTCAATTGTGGCATGACTATTTCCATGTCAACTACTCTAGGCAATTGCACTTTTGTATCTGAGATAGCTGAATTACATTGGCATCATGTCAAATTCTTGGTACATCATGTAAGTGCAAATTAGA
Source organism: Pleurodeles waltl (assembly GCF_031143425.1). Classification (NCBI taxonomy): domain Eukaryota; kingdom Metazoa; phylum Chordata; class Amphibia; order Caudata; family Salamandridae; genus Pleurodeles; species Pleurodeles waltl. The sequence continues at coordinate 463,178,785 of NC_090442.1, forward strand.
TGTGTGCATAAATTTGTTTGTGAAATCTGGAAAGATACTTTACAAAGGGCTACTATTTTTGGCTACACGTTTCCTGGGGTCTGCTGCATGTGGCACAGCTGTGAGGATGGAGAAGTCACCTAGTTGTTGTATGGTTATTGTGGTTGAAAGAATTCAGCCATGCAATTGTAGTTGTTTGCGATCCTGATTTGCCTGTGAGTAACTTTGGTAATTCCAGATGGCATGCATGCATATGTTATAGCACATGAATGTGCCACTTAGGTGAAAGTTTTTTATGGAGTCTACTTGACATGATGATATTATTTGTCAATCAAAGTTGTGCTTGGAGTGTTATCATGTACATGTTATGACCCTATTTCTCATTCTTTTTTGCAGCATCAGCACAGGCAGGTGAAGGAAACGGGGCACAGCCGAGTGGGGAAACATCTAGCCACAGGACCCCTGGTCAAGATACCACCAACACAGAGGAACCCAGTGGCCTGGAGGGTAAGGGAAGTGCCATGGGGGAGATAGGATCTACATCCTCATTATCGGATTTGTCCTCCAGTGGCCACTCCCTAGTTCTGGCAGCCCCATCAGGGACCCCCCAGTACCAACCTGGTCTGCCACCCCTGTTCTATCACCACCCTCTCTGTTGCTTCCCACCTAGTGGGCCGTGCCCCCTCACCAAAGAGGATGGGCGTCTCCTTTGCTGCAGGCACCTCCAACAAGCCCCTGTTATCCCTGTTGCCATCAGTGAGGAGGCTATTGACCTCCTGAGAAGTATCCCTCTGGGTTAGTCAGCCATTGTTAATGCCATCCAGAGCTCTGACAGACTAATCAATTCCTCAAAGGCATTCATGGTGCAATGGCTGGCCTACAGAGATCGTTTCAGGCTCTGGCCTCCACACTGATGGCAGCCAGTCACCCCAACTTCTGTCCCTCCTCCACCTTCCTCTTCCCAGTCTAAATCCCAACTTCCCCTACTTACCCAAGCACACAAACAGATCCTCATGCATCCACCTCAAATGACAAACATAGCACACACAAACACAAGCACCACAAGACACACCGACACACACACAAACAACATCTACCTGCAGACACAGCAACAGTCACCAACGACCCCAGCATCACACACACAACATCAAGCATACCTACAGACACCACTACAACATTCACTGACACAGCCGCCACACCCATCCTACCAGCAGTCACCACCCCAGCAGACCCTCAGATATCCACCCCAAGAATCACACCTGCATACACCACAACTGCAGACACACCTACATCCACCACATCCACCATACCTGCAGTCACCACCCCAACAGACACTCACCCACCATGGCATCCCCCAGCACCTCCGCCTCATTTTCGCTAAGTAGCATATAATGGGCAAAAAAAAAGATAACTTTCTGTTCATTCTTCCCATTCTTAGACTTGGCGTGGTCTCCCCTAACTTTTTGCCTCTGTTTCCCAGGTTGTTGATGTGTGCTGGACTCTGTTTTTGCTGTTTTTGTTACTCTGGGTACTTTACCACTGCTATTCAGTGCTAAAGTACAAATGCTTTATATAAAATATATGTGTAATTGGCTTTCCATGATGGGCATATCTGATTTACTAGTAAGGCCCTAGTACAGTGCACTAGAGTTGCCCAGGGTCTGCAAATCAAATGCTACTAGTGGGCCTGCAGCACTGGCTGTGCCACCCACATTAGTAACCCTGCAAACATGGCTCAGACCTGCCACTGCAGTGTCTGTGTGTGCAGTTTTTAAACTGCCAATTGGACTTGGCCAGTGAACCCACTTGCCAGGCCTAAATCTTCCCTTTTCTTACATGTAAGGCATCCCTAAGGTAGGCTCTAGGTAACCCCATGGACAGGGTGCAGTGTATGTTTAAGGATGTGTTTAATATATCCTGACAGTTAAATACTGCCAAATTCAGTTTTCACTGTGCAAGGTCTATCTCTCTCATAGAGTAACTTGGGGGCTGCCTTTAAATATTATTAAAGGGTATATTCCCTTTGGGAGCAGATAGAAATATGGAGTTTAGAAGTCTCTGAACACACAATTTAAAAATATATTTTAGTAAAGTTCGTTTTTAGATTGTGGGGGTCATTCTAAGTCTGGCGGGCGGCGGAGGCCGCCCGCCAGACTTCCCCCTCCGAAATACCGCTCCGCGGTCGAAAGACCGCGGAGGGTATTCTAAGTTTTGCCCTGGGCTGGCGGGCGGTCGCCAAAAGACCGCCCGCCAGCCCAGGGAAAAACTCCCTTCCCACAAGGATGCCGGCTCGTAATCGAGCCGGCGGAGTGGGAAGGTGCGACGGGTGCTGTTGCACCCGTCGCGTATTTCACTGTCTGCCAAGCAGACAGTGAAATACTTGTAGGGGCCCTCTTACGGGGGCCCCTGCAGTGCCCATGCCAGTGGCATGGGCACTGCAGGGGCCCCCAGGGGCCCCGCGACCCCCCCTACCGCCATCCGGTTCCCGGCGGGCGGACCGCCGGGAACTGGATGGCGGTAGGGGGGGTCGGAATCCCCTCGGCGGCGCAGCTAGCTGCGCCGCCTTGGAGGATTCAATAGGGCAGCGGTACACTGGCGGGAGACCGCCAGTGTTGCCGGTCTGACCGCGGCTTTACCGCCGCGGTCAGAATGCCCTGCGGGGCACCGCCGGCCTGTCGGCGGTGCTCCCGCCGACCCTGGCCCCGGCGGTCTAAGACCGCCGGGGTCAGAATCACCCCCTGTGTGTTTGAAAATGCCACTTTTAGAAAGTAGGCGTCTTCTTGCTCAAACCATTCTGTGACTCTGCCTGTTTGTGGATTCCCTGTCTGAGTCAGTTTGACAGTTGGGCTATATGCACCTCTTCTCTAGACAGTGACACAAAGGGAACTGGGGTGTTGCCTGCATATCCTGATGAGCCATCTGTGCTGGGAGGTAGGGGAGGAGTGATCACTCACATCTGAAAGGGCTGTGCCTGCCCTCACACAATGTAGTCTCCAACCCCCTGGTGTGTGTCTGGGGCCTGGCCTGGGCACGGCAGGATCTTACAAACAAGAGAGACTTTCCTTTGAAGTTTGCCTACTTCAAAGGCAGAAAGGAATACAAGTAGTGGACCCCAAACCTCTGAAAATTAGATCACTTCTGGAATCAGGAGGAACCACTGTTAAAGAGAAGAGCTGAGGAGAAGTGCTGCCCCTGCCTGTGACTGTGCTTTGTTGGGCTATCCTGCAGTTGCTACTTCTGCCTGTGAAAGGGGACAAAAACTGGACTTTGTTGTTCATTCCTGCTTGAGAGGAATCTCCAAGGGCTTGAACTGAGCTTGCTTCCTGTTGTTGAAGTCTCAGGGCCATCAAATGCCCCCTGCCTGCACTTGCACTCTCTGCTGAGACTCCCGCCCTGCCAAGTGGTGCCCTGTCCAGTCCCTGGGTCCTTGTAAGGTGAAGTTGGCAGAGAAGAACTGAAAATCCATGCAGAGAACGCTGTGCGGGACATTTACGATGCACCTTCCACAAAGCGGCTGATAAACAATGAGCCGCCGTCTTTGCGGCTGAAATTGACGCTCCAACTGCATTGCGGCTGGTAGATCGACACATCGCAGCTGAGGAAACAACACGCAACACCCGCTTAAGGAGCCTGATAATGATGCAAACCCCACGCAGTGCGGTTTTCTAACACCTCGCAACCGGATTCTCCACGCTTCGTCCCTGGGCATCCAAGTCAATCCAACTCTGCGTGGATCCGAGGTGCACCATCTGGAAATTGATGCATCACTCTCTTGCGAGGGACAAAAACAATGCATCGCCGACCTGACCGGAGAAGGAATCGATGCATGGCCTCACTTGCGAGTAAGAAATCGATGCATCGCTACTCTTTTTTCCGACGCACGCTCACCCGTGCAGCTTTATTTCTGACGCTACCCGGGTACTTTGCGTAACAACAGCATTCTCACTGTTTTCTAAGGATTAAGGCCCTCATTACAATCCTGGCGGTTGGTGATAAAGTGGCGGTAACACCGCCAACAAGCTGGCATTAAAGAAAATAGAATTATGACCACGGCGGTAACCGCTCACACAGACAGCCACTTTAACACACCGACTGCCACGCATCGTCCCTGGGCGTCCAAGTCAATCCAACTCTGCGTGGATCCGAGGTGCACCATCTGGAAATTGATGCATCACTCTCTTGCGAGGGACAAAAACAATGCATCGCCGACCTGACCGGAGAAGGAATCGATGCATGGCCTCACTTGCGAGTAAGAAATCGATGCATCGCTACTCTTTTTTCCGACGCACGCTCACCCGTGCAGCTTTATTTCTGATGCTACCCAGGTACTTTGCGTAACAATAGCATTCTCACTGTTTTCTAAGGATTAAGGCCCTCATTACAATCCTGGCGGTTGGTGATAAAGTGGCGGTAACACTGCCAACAAGCTGGCATTAAAGAAAATAGAATTATGACCACGGCGGTAACCGCTCACACAGACAGCCACTTTAACACACCGACTGCCACGGCGGTAGCAACAAGCACCACGGCGGTAACCGCCAACAGCCAGGCGGAAGACAATGTACCATCCACCGTATTACAACAGGCCTATCTGCCACCTTTCCCAGGGTGGTACCAACAACATCAAAAGCACGGGGGAAGCAGAACACAGAAGGGAAATGGCTCACCTCTTGACACTCAGGGAAGAACCATGCCGCCATGGAGTCTGAACTGCAGGTGTTCCCCATGCTGGTCTACCTCCTCCTACACCATGAATACCAACGCCGGCGAAGACGACCATGGTGAGTACTGCCACCTAGCACACAAGGGAGGGGAGAGGAAAAAGAGAGTGACACACACACGCAACACCCCCACCCCCAACACCATACACACAACCAGATGCAGTAACATTACATATTCACCCCCGTGCCCCTCAGGAATAATGCAAGGATAAAAGGAAGTGATTAAAGTGAGTATAATAAGATAAAATACTAGAAATACGTCCTTAAAAATCAAAACAGTATATACATATATACAAATGGAGGGACAGTGCCCAGTCCACAATGTCCGTGGGCCACAGGGCTACATCACGTCGGCCAAGGCCCCACTTGACTCCTGCATCAACACGGAGAGAACACTGCAGGGTCATCAGTTCGAAAAAACACAGACACCTCAGGGGGACGGAGAACGGGGGGCACCTCAGCCGGAAGATGGTACAACACCACGGGTCCTGGAGGGGGCAACATGCCCTGTGCGATGTCCTGGTGAGTGCAATGCCACAGTCTCTCAAGTGGGTGGTTTGCCCACTGCTTGGTCCTGGGGAGTGCAAAGCCACAGTCTCTCAAGTGGGTGGTTTGCCCACTGCTTGGTCCTGGGGAGTTTAAAGCCAGTCTCTCTAGTGGGTGGTTTGCCCACAGCTTGGTCCTGGGGAGTGCAAGGCCACAGTCTCTCAAGTGGATGGCTTCGCCACTGGTTCTGGAGGGGGCTTTGTGCCCATTGTGCTTCATCCTGGCAAGGAGGGGGTGAGTGGATGCCTTCTTCCACTGGTTCTGGAGGGGGCTTTGTGGCCAGTGTGCTTCATCCTTGCAAGTAGGGGGTGAGTGGATGCCTTCTTCCACTGGTTCTGGAGGGAGCTTTGTGCCCTGTGATGCACATCTTGGGGAGTGCAAGGTCACAGTCTCTCACCTGGGTGTCACACCCACACGATTTGCAGGGGTCTGGATGCATTAGAGTCCATGGAGTCAGGACTACACACTTCCTGCCGGCGGCGATGACTGCTCTGTGGTGGTAGTGGCGGTGCTGGTGTCAGGGCTGGCAGTGGTTGGGAGAGGCTCCAGCCCATCCCCTGCAGCCTCGGACGGCTGCCCACTGGGGCTGCTGCTGGCAGCGGTGCTGGTGGCGGTGCTGACAGTGGTGGGGGGAGGCTCCAGCCCATCCCCTGCAGCCTCGGACGGCTCCCCACTGGGGCTGCTGCTACTGGCAGCGGTGCTGGTGGCGGTGCAGGTGGCAGTGTGGGTGGCGGTGATGCCAGTGGTGGGGGGAGGCTCCAGCCCTTCCCCTGCAGCCTCGGACGGCTGCCTACTGGGGCTGCTGCTGCTGGCAGCGGTGATGGTGGCGGTAGAGGTGGCAGTGCAGGTGGCAGTGATGCCAGTGGTGAGGGGAGGCTCCTCCCCCTGCAGCCTCAGATGGCTGAACCCCCATGGTTGGTGGTGGGGGCTCAGAATCTGTCTCAGCACCAGGCCTCCTGTCCTTCCTGCCTGCAGGTGCTGGCCATTTGCCCTTGCCCTTGGAAGCTAGTGGTGCCTCCTTTCCATCTGGTGGTGCCTCCTTGCCATCTGGTGGTGCCTCCTTGCAGCTGGTGGTGCCTCCTTGCCCTTGCAAGCTGGTGGTGCATCCTTGCCTTTCCCCTTGGCAGATGGTGTAGGCACACTGCCAGAGCTGATGGGTGGTTCCTTGGAGCCTCTCACACCTGCAGTAGCTGCCGACACTACTGTGGCCGTGGACTGGGTGGCTGAGGTGCTAGCCTGGGATCTGACTACCCTGCCCGACGTGAAGGACAGGGCAGAAGGGGTAGGGAAGAGGTCAACAACGGAGAGGAAAAGCTCCTTAGGGACACTGTGGCAGGAGGAGGGTGAAGGATTGGGAGTGGAGGAAGAGAGAGTGGTTGTTGGAGGTGTCTTTCTGCTGTGTTTGGGTGCAGGTGCATGGGCTGGATGGTGTTGTGAGATGGATGGCTGTTGGGTGTCTGAATGCTTGCGTTTGTACACTTTGAGAGGAGGGGGCACAGACACAGTGGGAGAGGACACAGGGGATGTGTGCATGGATGTAGGGTGGTGCCTGCCAGTGAGGGGTGTGTAGTGATAGGTATGATGGTGATGGAGGCAGTGGATGAGGATGTAGTTTATGCAGGTGTGAGTGGAGACGCTACTGGGAGGGAGGTGGATGAGGAGGAGGAGGGGGACACAGTGGAGGCAGTGGATGTTGGTGTGTCTGCATCTGGATGCTGTTTGTGTGAGTGCCTGTGGGATGATGTGTGGTGCTTGTGTTTGCCTGAGCCACTCCTGTGTGTTGTCTTGGGTGCATGCTGGTCTGAATGTATGCTTCGGGTAGGTTGGGGTTCAGGGGAATGGGACTGGGCAGAGGAAGTTGGAGGTGGAAGGCTAGAGATAAGAACAATGGCTGCCATCAAGGAGGAGGCCAGAGCCTGGATTGATCTCTGTTGGGCCAGCATGTTAGAGTGAATGCCCTCCAGGAATGCATTTGTTTGTTGCAAATGGCCTGCCAGCCCCTGGATGGCATTCACTATGGTTGACTGCCCAACAGAGATGGATCGCAGGAGGTCAATAGCCTCCTAATTCAGGGCAGCAGGGCTAACTGGGGCAGAGCTTGAGGTGCCTGGGGCTAAGGAGATGCCCACCCTCCTGGGTGAGTGGGCATGGGTAACTCGCTGAGGGGCTGCTGGGAGGGTGGTGCTGGTACGGGGTGGCAGCTGTACCTTTAGTTGGGATGGGCACAGAGTCGTCACCACTAGGGAGCTTCCATCAGAGGAGGTATCACTGTCAGAACTGTCCCCTCCTGTCTCTGCTGTGGTGCTCCCCTCGCCCTCTGTCCCACTGGTGCCCTCACCGTTGGTGGATTCGGCCTCATGGGTCCTGTGGGATGCAGCTCTCTCCGTTGCCGGTGCCTCTGCTTCTCCGCCAGATGATGCTAATGCACAAGACAGGGTGAGAAAACAAAAAGAGGGGGAAGAGACAGAGGATAAACTTGGTCAATGGCAGCAACAACACCACCGTTGATGTACACGACACACACACACACACACACAGAGAACCTGTCTACGCACTAGGCAATGCAATACCAGTCACAATGCTAGTCACCAGGCCATGGACAGGAATACCCAGTGCCAACTCCAGCATACCTGAGACCCACAGATCCCAGTAGTGGATACCTACCAGCTTGGTAGGAGGTAGTGTTCATCAGCCCCTGCCCAACATGGAACCTACCCTGCAATGTCCGGCCTGGCCTAGGGGCACCAACAGGCCCGCATCCCCCACCCGCAGACCACTCCACCACGCACAAGTAGTATAATGTGAAACTGTACTCACCCTCTTTAGGCTGCTGTGATGCCCTCAAGTGCCCATCCAGCTCCGGATAGGCCACCGCCAGTAAGCGGAACATCAGTGGGGTCAGGGTTCGACGGGCTCCCCTTCCTCGTTGGTAGGCCATCCCCAGCTGGGCCTCCACCGTCTTCCTTGCCCAGCGTCTCAGGTCCTTACACTGTTTGCGACAGTGGGTGCTCCGCCTGCCGTAGACCCCCAGGGTCCGCACATCCTTGGTGATGGCATGCCATATACTCTTTTTCTGATGGGCGCTGACCTGCAGAGAAATAAACATGGAAAAAGGTATCAGTCATCCCGTCCTGCCTGTTACACTCATGGCCCACCACAGCCCTCCCATCCCCTTACGCACAGACATTGCCCACCATACATGCAGCACACTGCCCAGGACCCCTTAACCACCCCCCCTTACACGAGGCCCTCACATACAGCACTCCATACATTCATGCCCCATGCATTGTGCTCACAGTGTACTCACCTGTTGGTCTGGAGGCCCATACAGCATTCGGTGAAGGGGAAGGACCCCATCCACCAGTCTCTCCAACTCTGCAGCAGCGAAGGCAGGGGCACTTTCCACAGTGACTTTAGCCATGGTCGGTTCCAGACACAGGTCACTGCAGCACTTGCAGTGTAGGTCCTCTCCTATTGAAGGCCAGGTAGCAAGTGAGTGAACAGATAGAAAATGGCAGTCATATCTGCGGCGGTGTGTACCGTCACCGCCGGCGTACATCACCACTGGCCACTGTAACCAATAGGGCCCAATTACAACCAATTAGGGGTTGTACAGCGGTACTCGACCGCCTCCTGTAATGAAGCACAACATCAGCAGCATTACCTCATTTCCACCTGTCCATCCACACAGGACAGGCGGATGCCATTTCAGGGTGGGTGGCAGGCCATGGCTCTTAACTGTGTCACAGCACATATAGTCACCATTTGGGCCTATACAACAACATATTGTTTCAGTCACAACATGCAATGCACTGTACATTTTGGAAATGTTGAATACTGACAAGATGCTCATTGTTTTGCCCTCTAGATTGGAACTGCTGCAGATGAATAGGAGATGGAGACATACCCGTGTACAGGCCCCTGGTGGACTTGACAACAATGGCGGATAGGCACATTATCCTCACCTACAGACTTGACATTGCCACAATCCAAGAGCTGTGTACCCAATTGGAGCCAGACCTGATCTCTGCTATCTGTCAACACACTGGGATCCCCGCTCTTGTGCAAGCGCTATCTGTGCTCCATTTCTTGGCAGCTGGTTCTTTGCAAGTGACAGTGGGCTTCGCAGCAGGAATGTCACAGCCAATGTTCTCAATAGTGCTAACAAGAGTGTTGTCGGCCCTGATGAAACACATGCGCAGCTACATTGTTTTCCCCCAGGTGGAGGATTTGGCCACAGTGAAAGCTGACTTCTATGCAATGGAACATATCCCCAACATCATTGGGGCTATTGATGGTACACATATTGCCTTTTCCCCCCCATGGAGAAATGAACAGGTGTTCAGAAATCGAAAGAGCTTTCACTTGATGAATGTGCAGATAGTGTGCCTGGCGGACCAGTACATCGCCCATGCCAATTCAAAGCATCCTGGCTCTGTGCATGATGCCTTTACCGTGAGGAATAGCAGCATCCTATATGTGATGGCTCAACTCCAGAGGCACCGGGTGTGGCTAATAGGTGAGCCCATGGTTTCCACCTAGTATATGTTGGTGTATGGGTATGGGGTTGGCCCTAAGGGTTAGTGTTTGGCTAGCAGGTATCCCTCGATATTTGAAGGCGACTCTGGTTACCCCAACCTCTCATGGCTACTGACCCCAGTGAGGAATCCCAGGACAAGATCAGAGGAAAGTTACAATGAGGCACATGGGTGAACAAGAAGAATTATAGAGCGAACATTCGGCCTCCTGAAGGCCAGGTTTTGATACCTCCATCTAACAGGTGGTTCCCTGTGCTACTCACCCAAGAAGGTGTGCCAGATCATCGTGGCATGTTGCATGTTGCACAACCTTGCCTTACGTCGCCAGGTGCCTTTTATGCAGGAGGATGAGGCTGGAGATGGGCATGTGGCAGAGGTGGAGCCTGTTGACAGTGACGAAGAGGAGGCAGAGGATGAGGATGTGACCAATAGAACATCAATCATACAACAGTACTTCCAGTGACACACAGGTAAGACACTGTAACTTCACCTTCCATTGACAATTTTGTATAGGATATTGTCACTGGCAGGCTGATATTCCCACTACTATGGCCACTTACTGTACCCTTTGGCATGTTTATTTTCAGATATGTGTGCCCCACTCTGGCTCCTGGTGTGTTGACTGCAGCAAACTACAGGTCATACCTATGTATACATTACCGTACAGTTGAATTGCAGATTGTTAAACAAATACATAGTTCAATCAATTGACAGACTCAATACTTGTATTTTTTACAAGGGTGTTTATATATGTGGTAATAAGTGGATGGGGTATTGCTAGAGGCTGGGGTGGTGGTGGAGGAGAGTCCAGGGAAAAGTTCCATTCTATTTGTATCACAGGTGCACTGTCCAAGGGGGCATAGAAAGTGGAGCAATAGCAGTTCAAGGTGGACAGGGTGACAGAGTGGGACACAAGGGTGACATCCAGGAGAGTATTATTTCTTGGCAGGGGTCTTGGCAATGTACTCTGGCTTCTGCCTGGATCGCAGGGACTGTTTGCGTGGTGGTTCTTCTTCTGCAGGGGGAGGGGTGCTGATGGCCTGTTGTTCCTGTGGCGGGCCTCCTGTCCACTAGGGTCAGTGGAGGTGGAGGGCTGTTCATCGGTGTGGCTAGTGTCAGGGGCCCGGAGGTGTGCCACTGCCTCCTTCATGGTGTTGGCCATGTCTGCCAGCACACCTGCAATGGTGACCAGGGTGGTGCCAGGATACTTGGCATTCACATGGGAGATGTACTGGTCTACCAAACACACCATCTGCATATTCATAGAATGGTAGCATTTGCGGTTTCTGTACACCTTTTCATTCCTGCGGGGGGGGGAGGACAAATGCCACATGTGTACCATCAATGGCACCAATAATGTTGGGGATATGTCCCAGGGCATAGAAGTCACCTTTCACTGTAGGCAAATCCTCCACCTGAGGGAACACGATGTAGCTAAGCATGTGTTTCAGCAGGGCAGATAACACTCTGGACAACACGTTAGAGAACATTTTCTGTGACATCCCTAATGCCATGGCCACTGTTGTTTGAAAGGAACCACTGGCCAGGAAATGGAGCACTGATAGGACCTGCACTAAAGGAGGGATTCCTGTGGGATGGCGGATAGCTGACATCAGGTCTGGCTCCAACTGGGCACACACTTCCTAGTGTGGCATGATCAAGTCTGTAGGTGAGAATGATGTGTCTGTCTTCCATTGTTGACAGGTCCACAAGGGGTCTGTACACCGGAGGATGCTGCCAGCTCATCACCTGCCACAGCGGACATGCCCTATGGAGGAGAAGGGTGAGTAGAGGGTCATACACCATATAGGTTTCACAAGGCTGTTTAGCACAATTGTGATGTAATTGTTATGTGGCTTTGTCTGTCCGTATTCCTGGCCAAAAGTGCTGTGACGCAGTTAGTTGGCCTGCCATGTGGTCACCTGAAATGGCGGCTGCCTGACCTGTAAGGAGGGACAAGGGGAAATGAGGTGGTTCTGCAGCGTCGCGGTAGGCGGTAGGTGGTCGTAGACAGCGGCGCAATTCAGCATTTGTTATCATTGGGCCCTATGGGTTTGAGGAGCCAATGACGATGTACGCCGGCGGTGACGGTATGCACCGCCGCGGACGTGACCGCCATTTTCTCTCTTCACTCACTTGATACCTGACCTTCAACAGGAGAGGACCTACACTGCAAGTGCTGCTGTGACCTGCGTCCGGAAGCGACAATGGCTACAGTGTCTGGGGAAAGGGCCCCTGCCTTCACTGCGGAGGAGTTGGATAAACTGGTGGATAGGGTCCTCCCCAGTGCACGTTATTCTACGGTCCTCCAGACAAACAGGTGAGTAAAGTGTGTGCATGGTGGATGGCACATTATTGTATGGAGTGTCGTGGATGGAAGAGACGGGGGGGCACAGGCCAGCATGTGAGGATGGTGAGTGTATGTTTTTCTGGGCCAGGGTGGAAGGTTTGTGGGCAATGAGTGAGAAGAACCGGACTGGGGAGTAACATCCATTTTTACTTCGCTATTCCTCTAGGTCAGCACCCACCAGAAGAAGGGTATTTGGCGTGCCATCGCCAAGGAAATGCGGACCCTGGGGGTCTACCATAGATGGAGCACCCACTGCTGGAAAAGATGGGAGGACCTGCGCTGCTGGACCAAGAAGATGGCGGAGGTTCAGCTGGGGATGGCCTCCCAACGTGGAAGGGGTGCCTGTCGCACCATGACCCCCCTGATGTACCGGATCCTGGCGGTGGCGTATCCTGAGTTGGATGGGCACTTGAGGGCATCACAGCAGCCACAAGGGGGTGAGTACAGTCTCATTCAGCCGACTCTGCGTGCTTTACGAGGTGTCTGGGTGGGGGAAGTGGGCTGTGGGTTCCCCTAGGCCAGGGCAGACGCGCCATGGTACATCCATTGTGTTGCGGGCTCAGTGCCACTCCAACCCCAAATGTGGTAGTTGCCCTATAAACCTAGTCAGGCTCCTTTGGGTTGCAGCTGTGCATCAAATGGGTCTAGGCAGAGTCCCCCATGGGCATGTGCTTTTCCCCTGCACTGGTAGTGCATGCACTAGTGCATAGGGCTGCTCCCTGTGTGTTGTGTCCACCATAGGTAGTGGTGTTGCAGGCATTGACCATGTGTCTCTTCTGTCTTCCCCCCCCTTTTTGTTTTGTCACCCTGTCCCTGTGTGCATTAGCATCATCTGGCAGAGGAGCATTGGCACCGGAGCAGGAAGGAGCTGCAACCCACATGGCCCTGGAGGGTGTATTTACGGAGTCTGAAGGCACCAGTGGGACGGAGGGAGAGGGGAGCTCCACGACGGGGACAGGAGCAGACACCAGCGACTCCTCCTCTGATGGGAGCTCCCTTGTGGTGGCGTACACCTCTGTGCCCACTGCAACAACAGGTACAGCCGACCACCCCCTACCAGCACCGCCCTCCCAGCAGCCCCTCATCGAGTTTCCCGTGCCCGCTCACCCAGGAGGGTGGGCATCTCCTTCGCCCCAGGCACCTCAGGCCCTGCCCCAGTCAGTCCTGCTGCCCTCAGTGAGGAGGCTATTGACCTCCTGCGATCCCTCACTGTTGGGCAATTAACCATTTTGAATGCCATCCAGGGTGTCGAGATGCATTTTCAGCAAACAAATGCATACCTGGAGGGCATTCATTCTGGCGTGGCAGCCCAACAGAGAGCATTTCAGGCTCTGGCCTCAGCACTGATGGCAGCCATTGTCCCTGTGTCCAGCCTCCCCCCTTCAAACTCCACTCCCCAGACCCAATTCCCTGTACCTCAGCCTATCCCAAGCACACCATCAGATCAACATGCACACTCATCAACACACAAGAGTGGACATGGCAAACATAAGCACCACACATCCCACAGGGACTCACACAAGCACCATCCCCATGCAGACACACCAATATCCACTGCCTTCACTGTGTCCCCCTCCTCCACGTCCTCCTCCTCCCTCCCTGTCTCATCTCCACTCACACCTGCATGCACTACATCCTTACCCACTACCTCCATCACCAGCACGCCCATCACCACACACCGCTCACGTGCACTCACCACCCCCTCTACCATGCACACGTCACCTGTGTCCTCTCCCAGTGTGTCTGTGAGCCCTCCTCCCAAAGTACACAAACGCAGGCACACACCCACCCAACATCCATCCACTTCACAACAGCCTCTGGCCCATGCACCTTCACCCAAAATCAGCAGACGTACACCTCCTACAACCACTACCTCTTCTTCCACTCCCAAACCCCCTCCATCTTCCCATCCCAGTGTGTCTAAAAAACCTTTCCTGGCTAACATTGACCTCTTCCCTACTCCCCCCCGTCCTTTCCCCAGGGCCAGGATGTCCAGGTCCCAGCCCAGCAACTCAGCCACCAAATCCTCTAGCACTGTGGTCTCAGCAAGTCCTGTCACATCACGGGCGGAACCCATCAGGGCTGCCCGTGTGCCACCTAGCGAGGCCAATGATCAGCCCATTCCACCACCTGCCAACGTGAAGAAGGTGCCCACATGCCGTAGGAAAAAACCTCACCAACCACCCAGCAAGGCCTCCTCCAAGCCAAAAGGGGACAGTGCCAAGGGACCTGCAGCGACATCCAAGGTGGGGAAGGGACACAAGGCTAAGGGGAAGTCAGCACAGGGCATGGACCCTCTGGCTGAGGGACTAGAGTCACCCCTTCTGGCAACCAGAACAGCAACCTGTACGGCGGTGGACACCGCCACCTGCACCGCCACCTGCATGTCTGCTGCCTCAGCTACAGTCCCCAGCATCATTCCCAGTGGGCAGCCATCCGAGGCTGCAGGAGACGTCCTGCTGTCTCCTTCCACAGGTGCTGACACAGTCACCACCGGCAGCATCTCCGCCACAGACACCGCCGCAACTACCGCCACCAGCCCTGCGACGTGCTCAGACAGTGCCACCACAGCCGACATGGCAAACATTCCCAGTGGACAGCTGTCCGAGGCTGCAGGAGATGGCCTGGACCCTGCACAGCGTACATGAGGCACGACACCCAGCACTGTTAGTACTAGCAGGTGGCAGGCAAAGTCTCAGCATGGTGGAGTGTGTCTCTGACTCCATGGAGTATCATGCTACCTGTTCCCAGGCAATCTCGTGGCACACACAATCAGGTGAGGGAATGGGACCTGCCACACTGCATGTGCAGCACTCTGGGCACAAAGCCCCCTCCAGAACCAGTGGAGAAAAGCATCCACTACCCCAGCCTTCGCAGGATGAAACACTCTGGGCACAAAGCCCCCTCCAGAACCAGTGGAGAAAAGCATCCACTACCCCAGTCTTTGGCAGGATGAAGCTCTCTGGGCACAAAGACCCCTCGAGAACCAGTGGAGAACAGCATTCACTTGAGAGACTGTGGCTTTGCACTCCCCAGGACCAATCAGTGGGCAACCCACCCACTTGAGAGACTTGAGAGACTGTGGCTTTGCACTCCCCAGGACCAATCAGTGGGCAATCCACCCACTTGAGAGGCTTGAGAGACTGTGGCTTTGCACTCCCCAGGACCAATCAGTGGGCAACCCACCCACTTGAGAGACTTGAGACACTGTGGCTTTGCACTCCCCAGGAGCAATCAGTGGGCAAACCACCCACTTGAGAGGCTTGAGAGACTGTGGCTTTGCACTCCCCAGGACCAATCAGTGGGCAACCCACCCACTTGAGAGACTTGAGACACTGTGGCTTTGCACTCCCCAGGAGCAATCAGTGGGCAAACCACCCACTTGAGAGACTGTGGCTTTGCACTCCCCAGGACCATTCAGTGGGCATGGAGCCCCCTCGTGGAGCAGTGGAGTCTTCCGTTCATCCGGCTGTGGTGCCCCCCATGCCCCCTGAGGTGCCTGTTTATGTTCGATCTGATGCCCCAGCAGTGTTCTCTCCATTCCGAGTCAGGTATCATGTGTGGGCTTCGCCCATGCATTTTGGGACCACTGGTCCACAGACAATGATTGCTACACTATCCGGACTTATGTAGTTGCTGTACATATTTGTATATACTGATGATTTAAAGTTATCGTGGCCTCTCTGTCTTTTCGATTATTACACTTGTTACAATCATTTCATTTTGTCCTTGCATTCTTCCAGGGGGTGACGGGATGTAAATGTCATGTTGCTGCATGTATTTGTGTGTATGTTGTTCTGGGTGAGGGTGGGGGTGTTGCGTGTGTGTGTGTGTCACTCTCTCTTTCCTCCCCCCCTCCCCTGTGTGCTAGGTGCAGTACTCACCGTGGTTGTCGCCGTAGTCTTTGCTGCTCCTGGTAGAAGAGGAGGTAAACCAACATGGGCAGGACCTGTAACTCAGGCCCCATGGTGTCCTGGTTCCTCGTAGGGTGTCGAGAGGTGAGTGGTTTCCGTTCAAAGTCCTGTTTCCGCCGTGCTTTTTATGGCTTTGGTACTGCCCCAAAAAAGGTGGCGGATACGCCTATTGTAATACAGTGGGGGGTACATTGTCGTCTGCCTGTCTGTTGGCGTTTACCGCCGCGGTGTTTGTTTCTACCGCCGTGGCGGTCAGAGTGTTAAAGTGGCTGTCTATGTTGGCGGTTTCTGCCATGGTCGTGATTCCATTTTTTTACCGCTGGCATGTTGGCGGTATTACCGCCGCTTTAACACCGACCGCCAGGGTTGTAATGAGGGCCATAATGTCTAGCACAGATGAGATGGTGGTGGAACTCGACCTCACCCCTTACCTGCATCTAATAATGTCAGAGTTAAGGACTCTCTGTAAGCTAAAAAAGATAAAAACTGGGTCCAACCCTACCTAAGTAAAGCTCCAGGAGCTTTTGGCAGAGTTCAAAAGGGACCACCCCTCTGAGGATAATCCTTCAGATGGGGAAATTAGTGACCAGGAGGATGATCTCCCCCCTCCTGTCCTAAACAGGGAAAACAGGGTTCCTCAAACCCTGACTCCACAAATCATAGTCAGAGAGACTGGTTCTTCCACAGGGGAGACCAGTACCTCTGGAAGCATTGAGGGCAGCCTCAATGAAGATGACCTCCTGTAGGAAGTTGGCTCTGTATGCACTATTTCAAAGTAAGGAATAGTATGCACAGAGTCCAAGGGTTCCCCTTAGAGGTCCTTCAGGTCCTTGGGGCTGCGGGTGCAGTGTCCCTACCAGGCGTCAGGTTCTTAGGAGCAGGCAGTCGCGGTCAGGGGGAGCCTCGGGATTCCCTCTGCAGGCGTTGCTGTGGGGGCTAACGGGGCAACTCTGGCTACTCACGGTCTCGCAGTCGCCGGGGAGTCCTCCCTGAAGTGATTGTTCTCCACAAGTCGAGCCGGGGGCGTCGGGTGCAGAGTGCCAAGTCTCACGCTTCCGGCGGGAAACACGAGTTGTTTCAAAGTTGCTTCTTTGTTTCAAAGTTGCAGTCTTTGGTGAACAGAGCCGCTGTCCTCTGGAGTTCTTGGTCCTTCTAGATGCAGGGCAGTCCTCTGAGACTTCAGAGGTCGCTGGTCCATGGGGAAAGCGTTGCTGGAGCAGTTTCTTTAGAAGTGGAGAGACAGGCCGGTAGAGCTGGGGCCAAAGCAGTTGGTGTCTCCGTCTTCTCTGCAGGGTTTTTCAGCTTAGCAGTCCTCTTCTTAGGTTGCAGGAATCTGAGTTCCTAGGTTCTGGGGAGCCCTAAATACTGAATTTAGGGGTGTGTTTAGGTCTGGGGGGTTAGTAGCCAATGGCTACTAGCCCTGAGGGTGGCTACACCCTCTTTGTGCCTCCTCCCGAGGGGAGGGGGGCACATTCCTATCCCTATTGGGGGAATTCTCCATCTGCAAGATGGAGGATTTCTAAAAGTCAGAGTTACCTCAGCTCAGGTTGCCTTAGGGGCTGTCCTGAGTGGCCAGTGACTCCTCCTTGTTTTTCTCATTATCTCCTCTGGCCTTGCCGCCAAAAGTGGGGCTGTGGCCGGAGGGGCCGAGCAACTCCACTACCTGGAATGCCCTGGGGTGCTGTAACAAAGGGGGAGAGCATTAGAGGCTCACCGCCAGGTGTTACAGTTCCTGCAGGGGGAGGTGATAAGCATCTCCACCCAGTACAGGCTTTGTTACTAGCCATAGAGTGACAAAGGCACTCTCCCCATGTGGCCAGCAACATGTCTGGTGTGTGGCAGGCTGCTAAAACTACTCAGCCTACATGGATAGTCGGTTAAGGTTTCAGGGGGCACCTCTAAGGTGCCCTCTGGGGTGTATGTTACAATAAAATGTACACTGGCATCAGTGTGCATTTATTGTGCTGAGAAGTTTGATACCAAACTTCACAGTTTTCAGTGTAGCCATTATGGTGATGTGGAGTTCGTGCATGACAGACTCCCAGACCATATACTCTTATGGCTACCCTGCACTTACAATGTCTAAGGTTTTGCTTAGACACTGTAGGGGCATAGTGCTCATGCACTTATGCCCTCACCTATGGTATAGTGCACCCTGCCTTAGGGCTGTAAGGCCTGCTAGAGGGGTGACTTATCTATACCCGTAGGCAGTGTGAGGTTGACATGGCACCCTGAGGGGAGTGCCATGTCGACTTAGTCTTTTTATCCCCACTAGCACACACAAGCTGACAAGCAGTGTGTCTGTGCTGAGTGAGGGGTCCCCAGGGTGGCATAAGATATGCTGCAGCCCTTAGAGACCTTCCCTGGCATCAGGGCCCTTGGTACCAGGCGTACCAGTTACAAGGGACTTACCTGGATGCCAGGGTGTGCCAATTGTGGAAACAAAAGTACAGGTTAGGGAAAGAACACTGGTGCTGGGGCCTGGTTAGCAGGCCTCAGCACACTTTCAAATCAAAACTTAGCATCAGCAAAGGCAAAAAGTCAGGGGGTAACCATGCCAAGTAGGCATTTCCTTACACCTCCTGTTAGCCAGGATGGCCAAAAGATTGGCTTTGGAGCAGCAGCTCCTAGCCATCGAAAGGGAAAGAAAAGAGATGGGTTTGAGTCCCGTCAATGGTGGCAGCAACTTAAATAGGGTCAGAGAGAATACTGTCATCCTGAAAATCCCCAAAGGGTTTGTAACAAAATATGAAGATGGTGATGACATCACCAAATGGTTCACAGCTTTTGAGAGGGTTTTTGCAACCAGCAAAGTGAACAGATCTCACTGGGAGCTCTCCTTTGGGAAACGTTCACTGGAAAGTGTAGGGATAGACTCCTCACACTCTCTGGTAAAGATGCAGAATGTTATGACCTCATGAAGGCTACCCTGATTGAGGGCTTTGGATTCTCCACTGAGGAGTACAGGATTAGGTTCAGGGGGGCTCAAGAATCCTCGAGCCAGACCTGGGTTGATTTTGTAGACTACTCAGTGAAAAAACTGGATGGTTGGGTAACTGGAAATGAAGTGCATGACTATGTTGGGCTTTATAATTTGTTTATGAAAGAACACATTTTAAGTAACTGCTTCAGTGAAAAGTTGCATCAGTATCTGGTAGACATAGGTCCAATTTCTCCCCAGGAATTGGAAAAGAAGGCAGACCACTGGGTCAAGACTAGGGTAACCAAAACATCCACTGGGGGTCACCAAAAGAAAGGGGTTACAAAGCCTCCCCAGGAGAAAGTGGGTGACACTAGAAATAAAGGAAAAGAGTCCTCTGTAGGCCCTCAAAAACCAGACCAGGTGGGTGGGCCCTAAGACACAACACAAAACTAAGGTGGGTACCAGGGTAGGAACTGGGATGCCACTAAGGCATGGTGCCAAAACTGTAGACAGACAGGGCACCACACCAACGACACTTCTTGTCCCAAAAACAAACCCCCTAGCAAAATCCCAGGGGTGACCAGTGTAGCTATTGGGGATGACTCCTCAGATGAAGAGGTCTTCATAGCCTTCAACTGGAAAAAGGGCCCAATAGGTGAGTTGGAGATTCCAGAGGGAAGTAGACACTTCCACCACCTACTGGTGAATGGAATCCCAGCCACTGCCCTGAGAAACACTTGTGCCAGTCACACTATTGTGCATGACAGGCTGGTATTCTCAAACCAGAACATCCCAGGTGAGACTGCCAGAGTAAGAGTTAGCCCAGACAGGGTCACTGATAGGCTTGTGGCTTTTGTGCCCATAGAGGTGGGTGGGACTTTGAACTGGAGAAGGGTGGTAGTCAGTACAGACCTCCCCCTTGATTGTCTCCTTGAAAATGATTACCCAGGGGTTAGTCAGAGCCCAAGAGAGGAACTGGTCCAGTGCCAGCCCTCTCCCATTGATTCCGGAGGTGCTACCCCTGCTGTAACTGCAAGTAGGCCCCAGAAGAAAAAGAAAAGAAAACAGTGCAGGAAGGGTGGACAACCTTTAGTCAAGGTTCCAGCAAGCCAGGGAGATTCTTCTCCAGTAGGGGAGAACTCCAAAAGGGGCACTGGTAAAGTCCAACCTGACCCACAAGAAGTCCTGGCTAGTCAGGCAACTGTTAAACCTGAGTGGGTGGCTCCTAAGTTAAGAGAAGAAAGAGTGGAAGAAGGGTGTTTACTACAAGATGTAGTAACCCTCCACTCTAACGCAGCAGACAGGCACCCTGAACCCAAAGAAGCCTGTAACTTAGCCACTTCCCTTGTAGGTGAAGAGCTAAAGGTGTGGTTCTGGGCACTGACAGCTGTCCGTGGCCTCTGCTGGGTGTTAGCCTTTATGGCCGCACTATCCTTGGCATGGTGGTCTGACCCCATGCCAAATAGCAAGTTAGGCCCCCTGACCCTGTTGGTCATGGTGGGGTTACTCCAGCTATGGGTAACCTCTTTGGGTAAGCTAGGGGTGACCCTGGCTAAGATAAGATTAGCAGAGGTGGATACCTCTAACCCCAAAATAGAGAGAATGGGTGAAGACATTAAAAACACAGACAAGAGGCAATTCAGACTAGGTCCTATCACTGTGGAAGTAGGTCAGTTCTCCAGAGGGAATGACCTGAACAGGAGGATGTAAGGCAGAGTAGGCCCTGCAACAAACCAGCCTATGTTCCCTACTCTTCCTCGCCTGACAGACTAGGAAGACTATCCCAGCTTTGGCTGAGTCTCCTGGGCTGTGGGCTGGGGGAGGGGGGATGCTTGTGTAGGAAAATGGCTCCCTGTTGCAATTACCCCTCCACGTTTTGCCTGATATTGATGCTGACTTGACTGAGAAGTGTGATGGGACCATGCTAACCAGGCCCCAGCACCAGTGTTCTTTCACTAAAAATGTACCATTGTTTACACAATTGGCACACCCCTGGCACACAGATAAGTCCCTTGTAAAAGGTACCAGTGGTACCAAGAGCCCTGTGACCAGAGAAGGTCCCTAAGGGCTGCAGCATGCACACTACCATTGTAGATTGTGTGTGTTGGTGGGGAGGAAAAGGCCAAGTAGACATGGCATCCCCCTCAGGGTGCCATGCACACAAAATGCTGCCTGTGGCATAGGTAAGTCACCCCTCTAGCAGGCCTTACAGCCCTAAGGCAGGGTGCACTATACCACAGGTGAGGGCATAGCTGCATGAGCAGTATGCCCCTACAATGTCCAAGTCCATTCTTAGACATTGTAAGTACAGTGTGGCCATATTAAGTATATGGTCTGGGAGTTTGTCAAAAACGAACTCCACAGGTCCACAATGGCTACACTGAATACTGGGAAGTTTGGTATCAAACTTTTAGGAATAATAAACCCACACTGATGTCAGTGTTGGATTGATGAAAACATGCACACAGAGGACATCTTAGAGATGCCCCCTGTATTTTACCCAATCCTTCAGTGCAGGACTGACTGGTCTGTGCCAGCCTGCTGCTGAGAGACGAGTTTCTGACCCCATGGGGTGAGAGCCTTTGTTCCCTCTGTGGCCAGAAACAAAGCCTGCACTGGGTGGAGGTGATTCACACCTCCCCCCCTGCAGGAACTGTAACACCTAGCAGTGAGCCTCAAAGGCTCAGGCTTCGTGTTACAATGCCCCAGGGCACTCCAGCTAGTGGAGATGCCCGCCCCCTGGACACAGACCCACTTTTGTCGGCAAGTCCAGGGGAGATAATGAGAAAAACAAGGAAGAGTCACCCACCAGTCAGGACAGCCCCTAAGGTGTCCTGAGCTGAGGTGACCCCTGCCTTTAGAAATCCTCCATCTTGATTTTGGAAGATTCCCCCAAGAGGGATAGGGATGTGCCCCCTCCCCTCAGGGAGGAGGCACAAGGAGGGTGTAGCCACCCTCAAGGACATTGGCTACTGCCCCCCAGACCTAAACACACCCCTAAATTGAGTATTTAGGGGCGACCCTGAACCCAGGAAATCAGATTCCTGCAACCTGAAGAAACAAGAAGGACTGCTGACCTACAAGCCTGCAGAGAAGGAGGAAGACGACAACTGCTTTGGCCCCAGCCCTATCGGCCTGTCTCCAACTTCGAAAACCTGCAACCAGCGATGCATACGACAGGGACCAGCGACCTCTGAAGCCTCAGAGGACTGCCCTGGACTGAAGAACCAAGAAACTCCCGTGAGCAGCAGCCCTGCTCAAAACCAGCTACTTCTTTGCAACAAAGAAGCAACTTTTAAAGACTGCACGTTTCCCGCCAGAAGCGTGAGACTTCACACTCTGCACCCGACACCCCCGGCTCGAGATCCAGAAAACAAACACCACAGGGAGGACTCCCCAGCGACAGCGAGCCCGTGAGTAGCCAGAGATGATCCCTCTGAACCCTCACAGCGATGCCTGCAGAGAGAATCCAGAGGCTCCCCCTGACCGCGACTACCTGTAACAAGGGTCCCCGAGCCTGGAACCAGCACTGCACCCGCAGCCCCCAGGACCTGAAGGAACCGAACCTCAACGCAGGAGTGATCCCCAGGCAACCCTCTGCCTAGCCCAGGTGGTGGCTGTCCTGAGAAGCCCCACCTGTGCCTGCCTGCACCGCTAGAGGGACCCCGGGTCCCTCCATTGAAACCAATACAAATCCTGACACCTGCTTTTCACACACTGCACCCGGCAGTGTGTTTTGTGTGCCTACTTGTGTTCCCCACCCCCCAGTGCTCTATAAAACCCTCCTGGTCTGCCCCCCGAGGACGCATGTACTTACCTGCTGGCAGACTGGAACCGGAGCACCCCTGTTCTCCATAGGCACCTATGTGTTTTGGGCACCTCTTTGACCTCTGCACCCGACCGGCCCTGAGTTGCTGGTGTGGTAACTTTGGGGTTGCTTGAACCCCTAACGGTGGGCTGCCTATGCCCCAGAACTGATACTTGTAAGTGTTTTACTTACCTCACAAACTAACCTTTACTTACCTCCCCCAGGAACTGTTGATTTTTTGCAGTGTCCACTTTGAAAATAGCTTATTGCCATTTTTACCAATACTGTATATGATATTGCTTTTATTCAAAGTTCCTAAAGTATCTAAGTGAAGTACCTTGCATTTAAAGTGTTTACTGCAAATCTTGAACCTGTAGTTCGTAAAATAAACTAAGAAAATATATTTTTCTATACAAAAACCTATTGGCCTGGAGTAAGTCTTTGAGTGTGTGTTCCTCATTTATTGCCTGTGTGTGTATAACAAATACTTAACACTACCCTCTGATAAGCCTACTGCTCGACCACACTACCACAAAATAGAGCATTGGAATTATCTAATTTTGCCACTATCGTACCTCTAAGGGGAACCCTTGGACTCTGTGCACACTAATTCTTACTTTGAAATAGTATTTACAGAGCCAACTTCCTACATGCATGCTTTTGTGATATGTGTCCATGCAGGTCTGTGATGGGTGTCCAGGCATTGGTGTTTCATGCAGAGCTTGGTAGTGGGAGGGGTGAGTTGTGATGGTGGGGTGTAAGTGAGGTGGTGGAGTGATGGGGGTGAGGGTTGTGATGGCATGCAGGTGGGGGGGTGATAGTAATAGAGATTTGACTTACCAGAGTCCAGTCCTCCTGCTACTCCTGCCAGGCCCTCAGGATGCAGTATTGCCAAGACTTGCTCCTTACATGTTGTTAGTTGTGGAGGAGGAGGTGGGGGTCCACCACCAGTCCTCTGTACTGCTATCTGGTGTCTTGCTACCACAGAACGTACCTCCCCGTAGGTCGTTCCACCTCTTCCTGATGTCATCCCTTGTTCTGGGTGCTATCCCACGGCGTTGATCCTGTCCACGATCCTCCGCCAGAGCTCCATCTTCCTGGCAAAGGATGTCTGCTGCACCTGTGATCCAAATAGCTGTGGCTCTACCTGGATGATTTCCTCCATCATGACCCTTAGCTCCTCCTCTGAGAACCTGGGGTGTCTCTGTGGTGCCATGGGTGTAGTGTGAGTGGTGTATGTGGGGTGATGTGTTGGGGTGTGTGCTGTGACGTGTGTGGATGGTGTATGGGTGATGGTGTTCTGTGGCTCTGGTTCTGTGGGTGCTCTTGGTGTGTCTCTCCCTCAGTTATCAATTTTCTTAAGTTGTAAAGGTTGTGGGTAATGTGTGTGTGTTTTATAGTGGTGGGGGTGTGTGGGTGAGGTGTGTGTATGGGTTTCAGGTGTGTGTTATTGAAACACACACCAATATGGTGTTGTTTTGTTAGGTTGTGTGTATTTTGAGCGCAGCGGTATCTACCGCCAATGGTTTAGCACTATTGAGTGTCCGCCGTGGTGATTCGTGGATCACAATACTGTGGGCGTAGTTCTGTTGGCGATTCGGTGTGGGTTTTGCTACTGCCATTTTATCACTGACCTTTGGTCTGGCAGACTTGTGTGTGTGTCTGTATAGTGATGGATTGCTATATGTGTGTCATAATATGGGTAGCGGTAAACCACAACGGCGGCGGTATGTTGGCGGATGTCGGCATGGCGATAAGTGGGACTTACCACCAATGTCATAATGAGGGCCAAAGACTCTTATTCTTTTCAAAATTTATAACTTGATTTGTGTATGTTGGATTTTTTTCATTTTGGTCTTTGTCACAGGGCCACCGTAAGGGAGGCTCGCAGCCAGTTGTTATAATGTATATATTCTTTATTAGATTTTTCTGTTCACTAGCAGTTTATTGTTTTGTTCTTTTGTCTTTGTCGTGTGCTTCCTTTATGATCCTTGTTCTTCTTTGGGGATTCATGGAGTCTTCATTTTCTTTCTTCTTTTCCTTCCGGATAGTGTCTCAGAAGGCGCTAGGGGAGAAGAAGAAGAAAAGACCTTTGGTGGACAGGTAAGTATTACCCCTGTTTTCCCTGGTCTGTCTTGCTCTCCTTTCTTTTTTTCTGTTCTTCCTCTTACTGCTTTTCTTCTCTTTTGTTTCTCGTTTACTAGCTTCCCTTTTCTTCCTTTCTTCTGCTGTCTATTCTTCTGTCTTTACTGTCTCTTTTCCTGGTTTTGCTGTATCTTCTCCTACCCTTTCTGTCCTTTCCTCTTTTATGGGGTTTACTCGAGGTGGTTGGTTTTCCTTCCTTCCTATTCCCCTAATACTTCCTATGGAAGCTATATTCAGGATAAACTAGAGTGTGACATCAATATTCATTCTCTTTAGCTATGGTGCTTTCTTTACTTTGCTTTCATTCAGCAGCCGTTATTATGCTTCTCCTCAAAACAATCCAATAAGAAAAAAAATATAAAAAAAATAAAATAAAGAAAAACAAAGAAAAACGGTCGCTGTCTGGTAATCCGTTCTCCCACCTCCCACCTCCCGCCTGTCCCGTTTTAGGACCATACCTGGCAGGGTCACGCTCTCCCCAGAGCGTGGCCTGTCTGCTGGCCCTGCTACCTCCTGTACCCCACCTGGACGCTGGGACGAGGTTCGGACCGCCGTCTTCAGGTTCCTCCTGGTCCTGGCGTCTTCTCCTCGTTGCCGCTTCGTACGCCGTTTCACTTGCCGCTACTGTCACTGCAACAGTTCTCCATTGTTCAGCCTCGCGCTGTGTTTCTTCCGCTGGTGCTGTTGCTGCTGAAGGTCTCTCCTCCTCAAAGCGCCCCGATGTGGGTTTAAAAACCCCTCCTTGTATCGACGATGGTCGAACCACGTCCAGGTCACGTACTCCGGACTTGATGGTGCCCCCAAGGTACTGCTGGGCCGGATCTTCGATAGTCGGCCCGGCAGAGTCTTGTTTTGTTTAGATAAATATTACCTATTTTTCGAAATCTGTGTTGTGTCATTTTGAAGTGCTTCACTATATAACTATGTATGTTGGTACAAATACTTTACACATTGCTTCTGAAGTGAAGCTTTCCTACTCGTGCCAAGCTACCAAGGGGGTGAGTGAGGGATAAATGAGTGTGATTCTTCTTTACCCTGACTAGAGTGAGGGTCCTTGCTTGGACTAGGGGTAACCTGACTGCCAACCAAATACCCCATTTCTAACACTCACCCACCACACACAAGCATACCTCCCATAAGCATGCACCCCAGACATCCACACCAACACAGCCTACAAATACTCCCTCACCCTTCAAATCCCATCCCCCTACTGATGACTGTACCTGTGTATCCAAAAACCTTTTCTTATTTGACCTTGCCTTTGCCCTGTTCCCCTCATCCCAGACCCAGAAGGACCCCACCCTGCTCCCAGTCCGTCCCTTTCTCCTTCCTCCAAGACCTCCTCTGCCCACCATGCAAGTCGCCATTATTCTTCTTTTCCCCAGAAGAAGCTCACCCCTCCCAAAAAGAAGCCCACCCCTCCCAAGAAGAAGACGACCCTTCCCAATCCCCACCCGCCACACCAAAATCTAATCCCCTCCCATGGAAAATCTGTGAATTGCCTGCCTGCCCCCTTGATACCCCTTCCTGTGGAGGTTACATGGCCGTTAGGAGTCAAGTTTGGGAACAACAGCGTGCCATTAATGGACTTTTTCATGCTTTGGCCAGTGGCTTTTGGACATTCACAGCTGTTCAAGTTAATAAACCCAACAGTAGCTTTGTTTTGGGTACAGCTTTGTCTTGCAATTCCTTTTCTAGCTTTCTGTTGTCCCTGAGTGACTTTGGTTGTGTGCTTCCAGTTGTGTGTGTTTGAGCCTGCTTGCTGCTCCGGTTGCTGTTGTTAGCAGTTTGTGAGATTGTGTGCAGTGCTATTGTCCCCCAAGAGAAGGGTATATGTTGTGTGTATAGGTATGTGTGTACATGCAATGGTGGTGTCATGGCATTGTGCACTGTTTGGGATGGTAAGCATAACTTTTTGTGATGTCCAATATGAGCATATATGCTGTTAGACTTGTACCCCTGGTTTGGCTTATATATACATGTGATGTGTGTCAGCTTGAGTTTTGTATGTTCAGATATAGAGTGTGATGATTTGTGCTGCCTTTGTTTGCATTTGGCTGTGCATGTGTCCATTTAGGTGTGTGTCCCTTGCAGATGGTTCCTGCAGAGATATGTCCCATGCAGTAGGAGTTGTATGTGCTTTGTTGACTTTCCCTTCCTCATTGTCTAGATGTGCATGACTATTGGTTTTGGTATTGTTTCTCCCTGAGACCCATGCAGGGCCATTTCCTGTGGACATATTGTTTGAGGGTCCTGTTCAAAGTGTTATATGTCCCACTGCAGACTCCTTCCCTGTGTGTCCCAGGTGGCCCCATCCAAATTGTGTAGGTATAGTTGTTATGTTGTTCTTGATGTATTTGTGTCTCTGTGTTTTGTGCATGCCACTGTGCTTCCATTGTGCTGTGATGTGTGTGTCCATTTTAGGTCTGTTTACTGGTGGTCTTGTTTGTGTTCCATGCCACATCGATAGATATGTATGTTGTATGTGTGGACAGTCCCTGGACACTGTGGAATAGGAATGTGTGACCTGGATTTGTATCTGTGCTGTAGGTGTGGTGTTGCTGTGTGTGCCAATGTTGTGTAGCCTTCAGTGTCCCAGTGCCTGAGCTGTGTGGCTGTGTGTATTTGTGTAGTGTTGCAGTGCAGTGTGAGTGTGCTGGCCAAAATGTGCATATTGCGTGTGTACGTGTCTGTGTTGATGTATGTTGGTGAGTGTGTATTGTATGAAACGTGTACCTGCTGCCCGTGGCGTACCCCCCTATGATGTGTTTGCCGGTGCAACAGCTGTTTTTGAAGGTTGATGTTACATGTTGGTGTGTCTACTTACAGTTGAGTGCATCCACATAGACAATGATATTGTTGTCTTTTGATGAGCAGCAGCAGTGGCATGATGTTTGTGAATGGCTCCATGGCGGTCCCGGATGTGTAAAGCTGCCTGCAGGTGAGTGTCTCCCTTTATCCTGTCTGTTCCTGCTAGCTTGGACATGGTGGTTGGACCGCCACGGTCACATTGGCGGTGTGCAACCTTGTAATGGGTCTGGCAGAAACCCTGTCTCCGCCAAATGTTTGTGCTTCCTTGTGACTGTGGTGGTCTGTGCTGCCTGGCATTGCCGGTGGACCGCCGACGGTCTTCTGTTTGGACGACCGCCATACTTGTAATATGGGGGCCTGCTCTGCCAGACCGTTGGCGGTCAGACCACCAACATGGTGGTCACAGGACCCCCAAACTCGTAATCAGGCCCTAGATCTCTATGGGGATGGACTAATTGAGTTGCATTGTATAGTCAATTACTATTGTATGGTATAATCAATTACTAATGTTTTATCTCGTCTTCTTTTGGTGTGGCTTAATCTGTCCTGACAAGATGAACTTGGTTTAATTTTTGTGTTTCTGTTTTTATTGTTTTTTAAAGGAGTACAAATATGTGAAACAATACTGGTGATAAATTAAAAAATGAATGTAATCTGATTTACAGGTCACAAGACTGAATGTAAGCAAAGCCCTTTCAGCCTTCCATCCTATGAGGTCTGTAAGCTGTGTACTGATAAGTTGGGTAATTGAATTGAATAGCTATTCCCTGATAAATGGTGATGCCTGTCACTATTTGTCATTTTGCATGACCTTTATTGTTTGCAAATGTACTATTCTCTTCATTATTGTCGAGGCTCATTCACATCACTGTTATTGATGGATTGCTTGCCCTGTGTAAGTAACGCCTTATTCATGGACTATGGGGGTCATTACGACCCCGGTGGTCGTTGGTATAATGGAGGTATTACTGCCAACAGGCTGGCGGTACCTACCTCCACTATTATGACATTGGCAATTTGGCCAAAGCCAAACCGCCAATGTACCACACAGACTGCCACAGCGGTAACGACTTCTGGGCTGGAGACTTCAGTCTCCAGCCCGGCAGCCATCACTAGACCGACCATGGCATTATGACCCCACCCACCACCATGGTTTCAGTGGTTTCTGTACAGCCACTGAAACCATGGTGGTAGGCACTGATAGGGGTCTCCCCCACCACGCTCCCCAGAGTCCTCCCCCCCACATTTACACACATACATGCACATACATACACACCCATACACACACGCATACACACATCAACCCATGCATTCATACATTCATACACACTCAGAGCAACACCCACGAACATACATCCAGGCACACACGCAATTTCACGACACAACACGCACGTACACACACATGCACACATGCATTACACACGCATTCACACACAGTCACACACACACCCACTCACGCACACAGCACCCCCCTCTCCTGTCAGAGAACCCGACTTACCTGCTTGCAGGGGGTCCTCTGGGCAGGAGACTGGACACAGCGCTGCTGTCAGCAGCAGTGTCCGCCAGCAAAACACCGCCAGGCCGTATCATGGAGCATGATACGGTAGGCGGTGTTTTGCTGGCGTAGCGCTGCTGCTGGAAGCAGCGCCACCTTACCGCCATCCGCCGCCATGACCGTAGACGGAATTCCGTCAGCCTCCTGGCGGAATTCAGGCTACGTCATAATGCCATGGACGGTCGGTAGCCACGGCAACGGTATGTTGGTGGCCGTCGCCGTGGCGGTATGCGCCATTTGCCACCAAGGTCCTAATGAGGGCCTATATGTCCATTCACTAGAGATTTTACACCAACAGTCTGCATTGTGTAAATCCGCTTCAACACTGCAATCAATAGGACAACGAATGGCTTGTGAACGTCGATTCACTAAAATGCCAGCAGTAGCGGAAGAGACCTAACACATACCTTAACCTCAATGGCACCACAAGAAGTTGCCATATGACCTCTGCCCCATAATAAGTGCACAAATAATGTAATAACAGTTACTAAAACAAATACAGGTATGTTTTTGATACCACATGTATTTTAATAAAAAAGGGGGCATGGTATGCCAAGTAAACATTATATTGCCCTTATCGTACATCTAAAACTTAAAACGCTTTAAAACATCCCCAGAAACCACTTTAAAAAAGATAAAGCTAGCGGATGTGGGCCTTGCGTTAAATATGACCTATGTTATTGATTTACAGAGTTCCTTCTTGCTAAGCACAAAGGTGAAGGTTTTGTTCAAACAGATACTTGTTCTTGTATTTGTATTGACGGAATATGATGTGTCGTTTAACAGTGCTTATTTGTATTTAACTTTTATTATTTATTCAGAATTGTGCACCTTTTTGCTGAAATTATTTTATAGAACTAGATCACAGGGCTCCTCAGGACATAGGCTCTGGAGACTGCTTTTGCAACCTCTGAAGCTAGGGCTGGTAAAGGCGGTGCCGGGGGTGGCAAGGGACATGCCAGGAGTCGCGACTGTATCCCCTAGTGACCCGTAAATGACGTCAGTGTAACGACCCTGAAGATGGTATTAGCTCGATTCCATTAGTGTAAAATTCAAGCGACTTTTTCTGAGACCGAACACATTTCCTTTTAGTACACATTCCAGACATCACCACTCGATGGGGCGACTCTACAAAGGTGCCCACCACCAACGTCATTTCCCTGATACGTCCCTGAATCTATAGAAGCGTAAGTTTAAAATCATTTACGTGCCAATTGCTCCACTTATCAGCTAATATTATCATCCCGATCACATACTTGACTTTCAGAAATGGCTTCCTTGAGGACAAAATTCACATTTTTAGAACGCTGCCAATTTAATGACCGGTTAGCCCGAATAATTGAATGCTTAATATCATATGGAAAGAGTTAACTACCTTTTTACTCCATACAGCGTACAAAATATTAATGTCTTTACATATTGTACGTTGGTTTATGAACACACAAGATAGTTTTATTTAACCCCTTCCCTGCCAGGCCTTTCCCCCATCAGGTGGCAGGCCTTTTTTTGGCTATTTGGGGCAGTTCGCGCTTAGGCCCTCATAACTTTTTGCCCACATAAGTTACCCACGCCAAATTTGCATCCTTTTTCCCCAACATCCTAGGGATTCTAGAGGTACCCAGAGTTTGTGGGTTCCCCTGAAGGAGTCCAAGAAATTAGGCAAAATATAGCGAAAATCTAGTTTTTTTAAAAAAAAAGAAAAAAAGGGAAAAAGGGCTGCAGAAGAAGGCTTGTGGTTTTTCCCTGAAAATGGCATCAACAAAGGGTTTCTGGAGCTAAAATCACAATCTTCCCAGCTTTCAGGAACAGGCAGACATGAGTAAAAAAAAAACATTTTTCAACACAATTGTGGCATTTTATTGGGACATACCCCATTTTTAGTATTTTCTGTGCTTTCGGCCTTCTTCCAGTTAGTGACCTAAATGGGTGTGAAACCAATGCTGGATCCCAGACAGCTAAACATTTCTGAAAAGTAGACAAAATTCTGAATTCATCAAGGGGGCAATTTGTGTAGATCCTACAAGGGTTTCCTACAGAAAATAATAGCTGAAATAAAAAAAGATTGACATTTAGGTAAAAAAACAACCATTTTCTCACGTTTTACTCTGTAACGCAAAAGGAAATGCCCTAAAACACAACATGGACACATCACATTTTCCCAAAGAAAACAGAGCTGTTTTTTGCAAAGTGCCAAGCTGTGGATTTTGGCCTCTAGCTCAGTTGGAACCTAGGAAAACCTCCCAAACCTGTGCATTTTTTAAAACTAGACACCTAGGGGAATCCAGGATGGGGTGACCTGTGGGGCTCTCACAGGTTCTGTTATCCAGAATCCTTTGCAAACCTCAAAATTTGCCTCTCTTGCCAAGTCCCGGTAGTCACTAATCATCAATCATGTCGCAAACTCCCCATCTCTTTGATGCAGGCACTCCTGCCTGTCCCGGTCCCAGCTCCTGCCGCCCCGTCTGCGAGGCCGTCTTCTTCCTGCCACTGGGCCCTCCTTTCTCCCTCCGAAGATCCGTATGGCCCACAGCTTTCGACCCTTCCAGCCTTTCCCAGGCCTCCTCCAGCGTGGCAAAGTGCCAGGTCTTGCCATCCGTGATTACACTCAGCCATGCCGGGAAGAGCATCATATACTTAAGTTCACGGTGCTGTAGGGCTTTTTTGACTTCCCAAAAACGTTGGCGCTGCCTTTGGACCTATAGTGTAAAGTCCGGGAAAAAATAAACAGTAGCATTCTCGTACTGTATGACCCCCGGGATCGAGCAGGATAGCATTACGATCCCGCCAGGAGAAACCACACCTGTTCCTCGCTCCACATCCACCACGTCCAGCCTGGGCTCCAGAGATCCCTCCAGGTCATGGATCACTGCCATAATCTCGCTCAGTGAGGACTCATGCGGGGGGTCCTGCTCCGTCCCCCATCCCTGCACCCCGTCACCTCCCATGGCCTCAGGCCCTCCTGGCCGTCTCGAAACTGCATAGTTGTCCATTTTGTTGGTCTGCTGCGAAAGCCGTCCTTTGTTCTTCACCATGCTAGATGTGCAACCTCCCGAGCAGGCTGCCCGGGCTCCACCTGGCTGTGGGTCCCGGATGATCCAAAATCTGGGTGTGGGGCGGTCGGCCGCACATCCCCCTACCACGTGGCATCTCAGCTGGCACGGCGGGCCACCTAAGTCCTGTCCTCTTCCTCCCCTCTGGGGGTGGGAGGGCCCACAGCCGCACCCCAAGGTCCACCCAAGAAGTGCCGAACATAGAGGGGCTAGGGGGGACAAATACAAAAAAGGGGGGGAGGCCCACCCACCATCTGAACCAGGCTGTGACACTCCGTCCCCCCTTGCGGGCCCCATAGCCCCTGTCGCAGGAAGAAGTCCTCCAGCAGGCCCTCTGCCCCGCTCAACACACCACCATCCACCAGATCCATGCTGGCCTCAGGCCCCCCACCAACCGCACAATCGAAAAACGGGAAGGCTCCAAGGGGGGGGCTCTCCCATCGCGGGCCAGGGAATCACTGCCACGGCCGCTCCTGGTCCACAGGCCCAGCCAGACTCACTTCTAGGGGCCCCAGTTGGGTGCCCCACCTTTATCAGCAGCAACAGGCACAAACTCCAGGGCCGGGCCGTGTGCCGCCTCCCGGCCTCAAGACCTTCTTAGGCGTCCACTCGAATGCACCGCTCTCAGCACCCCACGGCTCCAGGATTAGCCGCTCCTCCAATGCCACTGGGCACCCGTTCCACACAGGCAATGGGGATCAATATCCAGATATATGGGGGATTTTAATCGGTCACACGCGGAGCTCCACTAAATGGCGGCCATCTTAACTGGTGCTTAGCCACGTTTGGGTCCTTTCTTAATTTCATTAAAGATCAATTCAGTCATTGTCTGCGTAAGGTTACCCCCATCTTGAAGGGTCCATCTAGTTTTTACTGTTTCTCTGTTTGAGCTCTATGTTTCTGTCAAATTCCTTAGAACTCGTCCTCCACCTCCTCCTATTGATGTTGGTGGACATTCAGAATTTGAAGTTTCAGCCATTGTTGATTTGTGCATTTGTTGTGGCAGGTTACAATTTTCAGTCAGATAGCAGGGTTACCCAATTAGTGCTCAATCATGGGAGCCTATCTCGGCTGTCAGCACCAGACTGCAGGTTTTTTCTGAACCATCCAAACTTCTGAACCATCCAAACTAATCCCAGGGATCCAGGGCTGACGTATACTGGTGAAACCAATCTTGGCTCTGCAGCAGTCTGGGTGGGGGCTCACAGGCACTAGTCTTATCTGTGTGGCTGTCTGTTCAGAGAGATATAAGAGTGTGAGAAAGTCATCCTTTTAGCATGCTCACTCCAATGTTTCAGACTGATACTGTTGGTAAGTCACCCTCACTGTGCCTTGGGCTCTGCTAAACAGTACTCTGAATAAAAGGTATATGGTCAAATGGTACAGCGTTATAATTCCAATTGGCAATGGAAGACCCTGTAAGTCCCTAGCATATAATAGGGCAAAGTGGATTTAGGCTACTGATAAGGCCCTATTATATAATAGGGCATGGCGTCTAGAGGCCCAGTAGATTTCCTGCACTTGACTATGTATTACCGTGGTCCTGGCTGCCTTGCAGACTGTCTTTAAAAAGTAAAATGTGTGCAAATTCGACTTTGAGATTTAAGGTACTTCCCAAGTGATAAACTACCTCATGTTTACATATGTCACACCTGAGGTGTCCCCTATAAGCCCCAGGGATGGGGTGCCATGTAACTAGAAGCAGGGACATTATAAAAGATGTTCGATATATGCCTTGGTGAGGGAAAAACTGCACCTTTCATTCCCCCCCATTGTTGATACTTAGCTCCATAGAATAAAATTGGAATATTTTCCATAAGCCTAAAAATGGCTAAGAGGGAGGTAAATATGTCATGAAAGGACTTTAAATAATGGTAATGATAATTAGCACACCTTGCCATTGTTGAATTCATCACAACTAGTACAGGAAAGAAGTTACAAGACTTTGGGGGTCATTACATCCCTGGCGGACGGTTTTAAAGCGGCGGTAATACCGCAAACAGGCCGGTGGAACAAAAAAGGGAATTATGACTGTGGCAGAAACCGCCAACATAGACAGCCACTTTAACACTCCGACCGCCACGGCGGTACAGACAAGCAGCGCAACGGTCACCGCCAACAGACAGGCGGAAGACAAAGTACCGCCCACAGTATTACAACAGGCCAATCCGCCACCTTTTCCGGGGCGGATTCACTGTGGATAAAAACACGGCAGAAACAGCTTTTGCAATGGGAAAACGCTCACTTTAACACACTCCACGAGGAAGGAGGGCACCATGGAGCCGGAACTCCAAATACTCCCTGCGATTGTCTTCCTGCTCCTCTACGAACATCAGCAACGGCGGCGCAGAAGACAACGGTGAGTACTGCACCTACGACATAGGGGAGGGGGAGGCAAAAGTCAGGGACACACACACGCAACACCCCCACCCCCACCCCGACCCTCGCACACTACAACACACACACCAATGCATTTCCAAACATCACAGTAACAACCCACAACCCCCCCGGAAGAATGCAAAGACAAAAAGGAAGTCAGTACAACCATTGTAATGTATCAAAATACAGTAAGCTCATATATACATAAATATATACACATTCCAAATATATACATCACGATTAGTAGTGCAGCTATGCACATTTCAATGTCCGTGGACCACTGGGCCCTAACATGCATGGGCGAGGCCCACACACGATACCTGTCCAGAAACTGAGAGAACACTGCAGGGGCATCAGATAGAAATACAACAGGCACCTCAGGGGGGAAAGGGGGGGGGCACCTCAGCCGGATGACAGCACCACGCCAGATCCACGATGGGGATCCATGCCCATTGATGTATCCTGGGGAGTGCAAAGCCATAGTCTCACAAGTCTTTGCAGTGGTTGGTTTGCCCACTGTACCATCCTGGGGAGTGCAAAGCCACAGTCTCACAAGTCTTTTCAGTGGGTGGTTTGCCCACGGCTCTATCCTGGGGAGTGCAAAGCCACAGTCTCACAAGTCTTTGCAGTGGGTGGTTTGCCCACTGGACCATCCGGGGGAGTGCAAAGCCACAGTCTCACAAGTCTTTGCAGTGGGTGGTTTGCCCACTGCTCTATCCTGGGGAGTGCAAAGCCACAGTCTCACAAGTCTTTGCAGTGGGTGGTTTGCCCACTGGACCATCCTGGGGAGTGCAAAGCCACAGTCTCACAAGTCTTTGCAGTGGGTGGTTTGCCCACTGCTCTATCCTGGGGAGTGCAAAGCCACTGTCTCACAAGTCTTTTCAGTGGGTGGTTTGCCCACTGCTCTATCCTGGGGAGTGCAAAGCCACTGTCTCACAAGTCTTTTCAGTGGGTGGTTTGCCCACTGTACCTTCCTGGGGAGTGCAAAGCCACAGTCTCTCAAGTGGATAACAGTCTCCACTGGTTCTGGAGGGGGACTGGTGCCCAGAGTGCTTCATCCTGTTAAGGACTCAGGTAGTGGATGCTGTTCTCCACTGGTTCTGGAGGGGGACTGGTGCCCAGAGTGCTTCATCCTGTTAAGGACTCAGGTAGTGGATGCTGTTCTTCACTGGTTCTGGAGGGGGACTGGTGCCCAGAGTGCTTCATCCTGTTAAGGACTCAGGTAGTGGATGCTGTTCTCCACTGGTTCTGGAGGGAGACTGGTGCCCAGAGTGCATCACTCTCCCCGTGACGGTCCCAGTTCCGTCACTGCCCCTGCCGCACATGGGCTAGCGGTGCTTGAGTTGGCACTGCTTGCCCTGTTCAGCAGTGCTTGCCCTGTTCAGCGGTGCTTGCCATGGTGGTCTTTGCCTTGTTCAGCGGTGCTTGCCCTGTTCAGCGGTGCTTGCCATGGCTGTCTTTGCCTTGTTCAGCGGTCTTTGCACTGTTCAGCGGAGCTTGCCCTGTTCAGCGGTGCTTGCCATTGCGGTCTTTACCCTGTTCAGCGGTCTTTGGCCTGTTCAGCGGTGCTTGACTTTGCAGTTTCTGACCTGTCCAGCGGTGCTTGTCATGGCGGTCTTTGCCCTGTTCAGCGGTGCTTGCCCTGTTCAGCGGAGCTGGACTTTGCTGTCTCTGACCTGTGCAGCGGTGTGTGCTATGGCGGTCCCTCATTGCCCAGCGGGGCTGTGGCTGCCGGGGCCCTCCTGGGCACTAACTCTGGCGGTGGTCTCCTGACCAGTGACGAATGTGCTGCCCTCATGGGCACTGACTCTGGCGGTGGTCTCCTGACCAGTGACGATTGTGCTGCCCTCCTGGGCACTGACTCTGGTGGTGGTCTCCTGACCAGTGACGATTGTGCTGCCCTCCTGGGCACTGACTCTGGCGGTGGTCTCCAGACCAGTGACGATGGGGCTGGCGGTGGCGTCCTGGGCAGCAGGGAGGATGGCGGTCTTCCCCGCCGTGCTGCTCTTCCCAGACTTTGGAGACTTCTTCTGCCCCTTCCCCACCTTGGGAGGAGTCACAGCTGACTCAACACTCCCCCCGGGACCCTTGTGAGCGGCTTTGCCGGCAGGGGTCTTCACCCTCTCCCGTCGGGTACTGTCCAACTTCTGGTGCTTCACAGGGGGGGGACTGGCAGTGCTTTGGCTCCGTGTCACACTGGCTGCCCTGGTGCCCGGTGCACTCCACATACCTCTAACAGGCACCACTGGTACCTGACTTTTTTTGGCTGAGGTGCTAGTACGGGACCTATGAATTGGAGGGGGGGTGGTGGGACAGAGGTTAAGGCTGCTCAGGAAAAGTTTCTGACGAACACTGGGACGGGTAGCTGGAGGGGGTCTGGGAGTGGAGGAAGAGGAGGTGGTTGTAGGAAGGTGTAGCTTTTGATGCTTTGGGTGCAGGTGCATGTTCTGGAGGCTGTCGTGAGGTGGATGGATGTTGGGTGTGTGTGTGCCCGCATTTGTGTACTTTGGGAGGGGGTGTCACAGACACACTAAGAGAGGACACAGGGGACGTGTAAATGGTAGTGGGGGTGGTGAGTGCAGGTGAGCGGGATGTGGTGCTGGGTGTTCTGGTGCGAGTCCTAGTGGCTGTAGTGGTAGTGCATGCAGGTGAGAGTGTAGACGACACTGGGAGGGAGGAGGGAGACGAGGAGGAGGGGGACAGTGTGGAGGCAGTGGATGTTGCTGTGTCTGTATGTGGGTGATGCTTGTGTGAGTGCCTGTGGGATGTGTGGTGCCTATGTTTGCCTGAGCTTCCCTTGTGTGTTGACATGTGTGCAGGCTGGTCTGATGGTGTGCTTGGGATAGGCAGAGGTACAAAGGATTGGCTCTGGGTGGAGGAAGTTGGGGGGGGAGGCTAGACACAGGGACAATGGCTGCCATCAGTGCTGAGGCCAGAGATTGCAGGGTTCGATGATGGGCAGCCTGACCAGAATGAATGCCCTCCAGGAATGCATTAGTGTGTTGCAACTCCCTTTCTACACCCTGGATGGCATTCACAATGGTAGACTGCCCAACAGTGAGTGACCTGAGGAGGTCAATGGCCTCCTCACTGAGGGCAGCAGGGGTGACAGGGGCAGGGGCTGAGGTGCCTGGGGCGAAGGTGATGCCCACCCTCCTGGATGAGCGGGCACGGGGCGAAGGCTGAGGGGCTGCTGGGAGGGCGGTGCTGGTAGGGGGTGTGGCGGCTGTACCTGTAGAAGTGGGGGCACAGATCTTGCCACCACCACAAGGGAGCTCCCATCGGAGGACGAGTCCGTGTCGCTGGTTGCTGATCCGGTGACCGCCGTGAAGCTCCCCTCGCCCTCCGTCCCACTGGTGTATTCCGAGTCCGTGGTGTGGCCCTCCATGGCCAAGTGGGATGCAGCCCCCTCGTGCTCCGGTGCCCCTGTACCTCCGCCTGATGATGCTGATTCACAAAAGAACAGGGAGAGCACAAAAAGGGGTGGGGAAACAGAAGAAAGAGAGGTTGAGTGCATGGCTTACCACTACCGTTGGCGGACAATACAGACACAGCAGCCCCCTGCACTACGCCATGCTCTTGGCCTCTACAGATGCAGTTCCTGGGATATGGCCTACATGGCTATGAGTGTCATCTGCCCACATAGATGACACAGGGGCATGTATACCTGTGCGTGGCACTCTACAGAGGTGGGGTGGAGTGGCACATGGCCTGCATTACGAAGGGACCTAGCCTACGGAATTCGCCCTGGCCTAGGGAAACCCACAGCCCTCCTCCCCCACCCAGACCCCTCCACTGCGTGCAAAGTAATGAGAATGTGAGTGTACTCACCCCCTTGTGTCTGCTGTGATGCCCTCATGCGCCCATCAAACTCAGGGTAGGCCACCGCCAGGATCCGGAACATCAGGGGGGTCATGTTGCGACGGGCACCCCTCCCACGTTGGGAGGCCATCCCCAGCTGAGCCTCCGCCGTCTTCTTGCTCCAGCGGCGAATGTCCTCCCATCTTTTCCAGCAGTGGGTGCTCCGTCTCTGGTGGACCCCCAGGGTCTGGACGTCCTTGGCGATGGCACGCCAAATATCCTTCTTCTGGTGGGTGCTGACCTACATGACATGTACAGGGGAAGAAGAGAAGTCATTACCAACTGCACCGTCGTAGTGAGTGGCCCACATCCCTGCCCTTGCCATGTGGCACATGCATTCACACTCTTCATGCTCGCAGAACTCTGCCCCCTTCCTAATTACACCCAGCCCTCTCCACCCAGGCATAGCCCATACAACTTGCACCCTATGTGCTCATCTGTTGGTCTGGAGGACCATAGAGTAGCGTGTACTGGGGGAGGACCCCGTCCACGAGCTTCTCCAACTCCTGTGCAGTGAAGGCAGGGGCCCTTTCCCCAGACGCACGTGCCATTGTCTCTTCCAAACCGAGGTCACAGCAGCACTTGCAGTATAGGTCCTCTCCTGTCGAAGATCAGGTATCGAGTGATTGAAGGGATAGAAAATGGCGATCACGTCCGCGGTGGTGACGTCCGTGGCGGTGTGTATCATCACTGCCGGCGCACGTCGTCTTTGGCTCCTGGGACCCATAGGGTCCAATGTTAACCAATGCAGCATTGCGCCGCGGTCTACGACCGCCTACCGCGACAGTATACAATGCCAGCGCAGTTACCTCACATCCCATTGTCCCACTTTAGAGGTCAGGCATCCGCCATTTCAGGGGCCCATATGGCTTCATTTACAACTGCTTCACACATACCTAGGCCTGGACTCAACACACATACAGGAAGAATTTTGTATTTTGTTTCGTGTTCTGTGTAGCTGTGGGTACATACCTCTGAGTTGCTTGACTCTGTGGTCGCTGTTGTCCTTCCTAGGCACCGTCAGCTGGGACATATGAGGAGATCGCGGAATACTCCGGTGTACCGACCGCTGGTGGACCTGTTGACAATGGAGGAGCGACATTTAATCATCACGTACAGGTTTGACCGTGCTACAATCCAGGAACTGTGTACCCAGTTGGAGCCAGACCTTATGTCACCAATCCGCCATCCCACAGGAATCCCCCCCTTAAGTGCAGGTGCTATCAGTGCTCCATTTCCTAGCAAGTGGGTCATTTCAAACAACAGTGGCCATGGCATCAGGGATGTCACAGCCTATGTTTTCCAATGTCTTGTCCAGAGTGTTGTCTGCCCTGCTGAAACACATGAGGAGCTACATCGTTTTCCCTCAGGTGGAGGATTTGGCTACAGTTAAAGGTGACTTCTATGCCCTGGGACATATCCCTAACATCATAGGTGCCATTGATGGGACCCATGTGGCTTTGCCCCCCCCCCCACAGGAGTGAACAGGTGTACAGGAACCGGAAGAGTTATCATTCGATGAATGTACAGATGGTATGCTTGGCAGACCAGTACATCTCGCAGGTAAATGCTATGTTCCCTGGATCAGTGCATGAAGCCTACATCCTGCGGAATAGCAGCATCCCTTATGTGATGGGTCAACTCCAGAGGCACCAGGTGTGGCTATTAGGGGACTCTGGTTACCCCAAACTGTCATGGCTATTGACCCCAGTGAGGAATCCCAGGACCAGGGCAGAGGAACGCTACAATGAGGCCCATGGGCGGACTAGGAGGGTGATCGAACGCACCTTCGGCCTCCTGAAGGCCAGGTTCAGGTGCCTGCATATGACAGGTGGTTCCCTATTCTACTCACCAAGGAAGGTGTGCCAGATCATCATCGCCTGCTCTATGCTTCACAATCTTGCTTTGCGACGCCAGGTGCCATTTCTGCAGGAGGATGGTCCAGATGACGGTGTTGTGGCAGCTGTGGAGCCTGTGGACAGTGATGAGGAGGAAGCAGAGGAAGAAGACATTGACAACAGGGACTCTGTCATACAGCAATATTTCCAGTGACACACAGGTGTGAACAATTTTTTTATTAGTACATTTACTTTCACACTTCTACCTCTATCCTGTCTGTCAATTTGAAGCAGTATTTGCTAACTGAGTTGTACATTTCCATTACAGTTTCACAGGTGTGGTTACCAACGTGTGTCATCTGCTTGCATCCTTCATGGGCTTGTGATGTGTGACATAGGTATGTTGACATTACATTTTCGAACGGATTTTGTCATTGTCATAGATAATACACATTTTCAAAATCACAGACTGACTCCAGATTGTTTTGTGGTTCAAGGGTGTTTATTGAAGTGCTAATTATTGGAGGGGGTGGCAAAATGGTGAGGGGTGATGGTGGAGGAATGTCCATGGCAGAGTCCAGTCTATTAGTCTCACAGGTGCACTGCCCATATGGGCATAGGAAGTGGAGCTGGGGCAGTTCCAATATGGACAGGGTAACAAAGTGGGACAGTGGAATGACAATCAGGGTGGTCTCATTTCCTGGCGGGGGTCTTGGCATCTTGCTCTGCCCTGTTCCTGGATCTCAGGGACCCCTTGCGGGGTGGTTCTCCATCTGCAGGGGGTGGGGTGCTGGTGTGGTGGTCCTGTGGCGGGGCATCCTGTCCACTAGCGCCGGCAGAGGTGGTGGGCAGTTCATCGTCCAGGCTAGTGTCAGGGGCCCCTTGGAGTGCCACGGTGTCCCTCATGGTCTTCTGTATGTCCTTCAGCACCCCTACGATGGTGCCCAGGGTGGAGCTGATGGTTCTGAGCTCCTCCCTGAAGCCCAAATACTGTTCCTCCTGCAGGCGCTGGGTCTCCTGAAACTTGGCCAGGACCATAGCCATCGTCTCCTGGGAATGGTGGTATGCTCCCATGATGGAGGAGAGGGCCTCGTGGAGAGTGGGTTCCCTTGGCCTGTCCGCCCCCTGTCGCACAGCAGCCCTCCCAGTTCCCCTGTGTTCCTGTGCCTCCGTCCCCTGGACCGTGTGCCCACTACCACTGCCCCCAGGTCCCTGTTGTTGTTGGGGTGGTGGGTTATGCTGGGTTCCCTGTAGTGGTGGACACACAGCTGATTGACGTGTCCTGGGTACGGAGGTATGGGCCCGCTGGGTGGGTGCTGTGCTGGTGTTACCAGAGGGTGGAAGGTCAGTGTTGGGCTGTGCCTGTGCGAGGGGAACCGACTGTCCTGAGGCCCACGATGGTCCTCTTCTGTGGGTGGGGTAGAGATGTCTGGACCCTTCTGTCTGGTGATGTTACGTAGTGGTCCTGCAGGGGTATAAAAGCATGATTATTGCATCTTTGTGTGTCATGGTGTGCAATGGGTGGGTGAGCATGTACCCCAGTGCTAGCATTCCTGTGTGGGGGCTTGTGTGATGATGGTTGGGGGTTGTTATGGGTATGTGCAGTGGGCATGCTTTAGTGCTGGGTGTCCATGCTTTGTTGTGTCATGCAGGGCTTGGTGTTGGGATAGGTGGTTTGTGTTATTAGTACATTAGTGAGGAGTTGGAGTGATAGGGGAGGGGGTGAGGGTGGGGGGGTGATAGCATGCAGGTAGGGTGGGGGATATGATAGTTAAGATTTGACTTACCAGTGTCCATTCCTCCACCGACTCCTCCGAGGCCCTCAGGATGCATAATGGTCAAGACCTGCTCCTCCCATGTTGTTAGTTGTGGGGGAGGAGGTGGGGGTCCGCCGCCAGTCCGCTGAATCGTGATGTTGTGCCTGGAGACCACGGAACGCACCTTCCCCCGTAGGTCGTTCCACCTCTTCCTGGTGT
Organism: Pleurodeles waltl; assembly: GCF_031143425.1. Lineage (NCBI taxonomy): Eukaryota > Metazoa > Chordata > Amphibia > Caudata > Salamandridae > Pleurodeles > Pleurodeles waltl. The sequence continues at coordinate 463,221,179 of NC_090442.1, forward strand.
CCTCCCGATTTCTTGGGTGCTGTCCCACTGCATTGACCCTGTCCACGATTCTTCGCAATAGCTCCATCTTCCTAGCTATAGAGGTGTGCTGCACCTGTGATCCAAATAGCTGTGGCTCTACCCGTACGATTTCCTCCACCATAACCCTGAGCTTCTCCTCTGAAAACCTGGGGTGTCTTTGGCGTGCCATGGGGTGGTGTAGGTGATGTGTGGGGTGGTGTATGTGGTGATGAGTGTGGTGATGTGTAGTGGTGTGGGGTGTTTTGTGCGTGGATGTTGTGTGGGTGATGTTGTTGTGTGCCTCTGTGTGGTGGGGTTGTCTATTGCTGTGCTCTCTCTCTGTCGCCTTCGTCTCAAATTTTTGGTCGTAGGGGTTTGTGGGTGATGTGAGTGTGTGTTTTATATTGTGTTGGGTGTGTGGGAGTGGTGTTTGTATGTGTATCAGGTGTGTGTCTTTTTAATTGTCCAATGTGGCGGTGTTTTGGAAATGTGTGTGTATCTTGAGCGCCAATGGAATCCCGCGGTTGAAAGACCGCTGCGTGGATTCGTGGGTCATAATAGGATGGGCGTGTTTCTGTTGGCGTGACGGTGGAGGATTTGTTTTCGCCAGTTTATCACTGACCTTTGGTGTGGCGGACTTGTGTGGGTGTCTGAATTTCGGCGGATTCCGAGATGTGTGTCATAATAGCTGTGGCGGAATTCCGCTGCTGCGGCGGTGTATTGGCGGTCTTCTGCACGGCGGTAAGTGGCTTTTACCGCCAATATTGTAATGACCCCCTTTATTTTTTGCAAGCCACATTCCAGCCTGCTAGTGGTCTTTCCTGATTGGTCAGCCTAACATGATCAGCCAGGCTGCTTAGATAAGGTGATAAGTGGTCTTCCCTGAGCAGAGACTATCTGATGGGGGAGGTTGGCAGATGCTGAGGCCAGGCCAGGAAGGGGGCTTAGTAAATCAAGCTGAGGCTTCAAAAGGAAGCCATTCAGAAAGGAATGCAGTCAGGCCTGCCCTCTCACCCTGTACCACACAGATAGATAGTTGGCTTAGAAAAGGAATTTGCAGATGTCCAGAGGAATAGTTCATGTAAATGAGCTACACCAGTAGGCTGGTTTAGCCAGGTCTTGCTCCTCTGGAGGAAAATCATCCATCTTGGAACATTAGAGTGCAGAGCTTTATGGGAGAAGAAGATGGCACACTTTGGAGGAAATTGTCATGCTTCTGAGTGGCACCCCGCAGCTCATTGGGCAAGGATGCCCACTGATTGTCCCCCCGAGATGAGTGAGTAAAAGTGGTTTATCTGCATTAAAATTCAGATCAGCTGCTTAAAATCACAAGAAGAAGGACTGCCCTGCTGGAACACTGGTCTTCAACCCAGAGGACTGCATACAGAAGTATTGCTCCTGTTTCACACTGGAACAACAGCCCCAAGGATTTTGCCTTGCTTTTAAAAGGACGCAGGAGTGGACTCCCTAAAAGCAACAGGTTAAAAGAGCTTTCCTGTACCAGCTTCCAGAAAAGTCCCAGCCTAGAGTGTGTCCAGTGGCCTTAGAAGGATGTTACCAGGTGCATTGTGGGAATTGTAGTCCCAAGGAGCAACTCAGAGATTCTGGAACCTTGGATTGGGGTTGTGGACCACTTTCCTGTATCAAGAAACACTTCTGGAAATAAATGTAAAAGTATCTGTGACCTGTGCTCGATTGTTCACGCTCAAATAAAACTCAGGCAAAACCTAAATCCATTAGAGTTTTTTGCGCTCTTATGTGCAATTTCGCTCTGATTGATGCATGGCGATCTGATCATCCACTGGACAGACTCTACACCTGTCCTTCTAAATGCTTCCAGTCATAATCTCTTATTGATTTCTTCTTTACGTTGCATGCCTTGCCAAGAACGGGGACAGCTTTAATGGCAAATCCCTTCTCAGGTCATGCTGTGATCACTCTTGACCTGCATTTTTCAGTCCAGCAGCAAGTACCATCGAGGTGGACATTTGATAAATCTTTATTAGTAAATGAGGCATGGGTCATCCAGATGTGGTTAGCAGTTCAAGACTTTCTACAGCGCAATGTTGGCTCTAGTTCAGAATTCCCAGTATGGGAGTCCTTTAAGGCCTTTTTTAGGGGCGAGGTTATAGCTTATAACGCTCAGGTCAAACTGTCAGAAAAAGACGCATGTCACCAGTTGCAAATCTCCTTCGACCAAAAAATAGCCACATATTTAGCCACTCCTTCATCAGAGGGTAAGACTAAGATGAGTGGATCTCAGCGTGACCTCAAGGATCATTTTCGTAGAAAGGAGTTGGTAAATCATAGTACAATGTTACAGCAAAGCTACTACAATGAGCACACTGGTAGGTATTTGGCTTAGTTGGCAAAGCGTAAGACTCATGTGAATAGCATAATACACATTTATGACCCAAGAACTGCAACATTTACGTCAATTCCAGACAAGATAGATGGGGTGTTACTACGACACTACACTGCCCTTTATTCAAATGTCTTAAACCCATCTCTTAAGGGGATCATGAATTGGTTAGCAGATATTCATATCCCGACAATTACACCTGAACAGGGGGACACTCTGATTAATCCCATTTGTCTTATGGAGGTAAAGAAGGTAGTACCTTCCTTGCCGAATGCAAAAGCTTGTGGGTCAGATGAGATTCCTGCCGAGATTTTTAAGCTCTTTGCTCCCGAATTAAATCAATGTTTAGTTGCTTCATTCAACAGCATCTTGCAATGGGCTAAAGTTCCAGATAGCTACACTCAAGCGGTGGTGGTTAGTTTTTTGAAAAAATGCAAGCCTCCCCAAGTTGCTCAGTCTTATCACCCATCAGCTTATTAAATGTTGATTATAAAATATTAATTAAAAATCTTGTCTAATCGCCTACCGCCGGTGGCAGCTTCCGTCATTTATTCAGATCAGAGTGTTTTTTCAGCAGACAGACATATGTCAACAACCATCCATTATTTGCTTCAAGCGATGAATTTATACATTAGGAACCATTGTGCTGATATTATTTTTTTAGATGTAGAAAAAGCATTTGATCAGGTTCAATGAAATGTGCTTTTTGCTATTTTAGCAAAATTTTATTTTCCTGGATTATTTATCGAGTTACTGAAAAAGCTGTATAGGCACACAAAACCATTATCCTCAGCTCTTAGTCAAGACTCAGCAATCAAGCCCCCGGTCACGGGATCAGAAAAGTTAAAGCTCTGTGCTGATGATATGGCACTCTATCTGGCCACTGACACAGCTAATATTCTACTTACTTTTGCTAGAATCAATCAGTTTTTGGCCATGGGGTGGTACATAATAAATCATGCAAGATCGGAGGCATTACTCTTTAATAGCACTTCGGAAATATTACCTAGTGACATGCAAGTTCATTACTCACCATCGCAGCCCATACGATACCTGGAAGTTTGGGTGTCTTTTAAACTCGATGACCTTTATGCTCTTAATTTTAAGACCACTCTGCAGAAGACTTGGTCATTAGTCAGTCAATGGAGAAGTCTTTCTCTGTCAACGATGGGGCTTCTCTCACTGATTAAGACGTCTATTCTTCCTCTTTTTCTTTTTCTATGTACTAACATTTTGATCAAGGTGCCACAGGCTTTTTTTGAGTCAGTCGATCTGGAACTTTGTCAATTTTTGTGACTAGGTAAGAAATCTAGGCTCAAAATACAGGTCTTGCAGTTGAATCTTGAAGGGGGTGGGACTGCGCTACCTGATTTTAAAGCATATTATCAGGCATCGCTTTTGGATCGGCTGAATAGATCTTCCCACTCTTCCCAGCTTAAAGGGAACTTATATTAAAGTTGATATTGAAAGAATCAGAGATTGGGCTGTTTCCCTTTTTGAAATTTCCTAGGCTGCCCAAGAAAACTTGATATAAAATACCTTGTGTAATTTTTTTATCGCTTTCATAAAATTTGTGAGAGCTATTAGATTCCAAGGTTTCATCCCCAGTTGAAACTAGCGAAATGTATTCCGATGGGTTTAGAGTTGTGTGTCAATGTGCAAACGTTGGTCGGAACTGGATTTACATTGGTTGCAGGATTTCTTTTCATGGAGCACTGTTCTTCTTGGCACCAACTGGTGTGCTGGCGCTCTGATATAAATCCCTCTCTCTTTTTCAGCTGCATTCAAATTAAGAAGTTCTGCACAGGATATAGAGAAGGGGAAAAACCCATAGCAAATAAAATTGTACTATATTATTTCATCTCTTTGATGCAGGGTATTGGTAACTGGTACAGAGAATTGTTCACAGCCATGAGCACATCTCTGGTTCCGAGTCCCCTTCAGCAAATAGCAAATGCTACAGGCTGCCATGTTAATTCCATGCAATGGCAATTCTATAATCAGATCAGTTGTAAGGCAGTCAGAGCGGCTAATCCGAGGAGAATCGCACTATTCAGCAAGTGGATGATATACTATACCCCATAAAAGCTTCATTGCACGTACCCTGTGGTTTCTTCACTATGTTTTTGGTGCCACCAGGATACAGGAGACTGGCTGCATGTGATCGTCCCATGCCCTCTACTGAAACTGTTTTGAGAGGACATCTTTCGTGAATTAGAACTTAAATTGCAGCTAACTCTTGTTCCCGATGTTCAGATTTCACTATTTGGCTGGGCAAGGGCTACTCTGCGGTTGACTATTGGACAACAGCAACCAGTCTTCATTTTGGCCTTAGTGGCGAGGTCGTTGTTCTAGGCAACTGAAGGTTGACCAAAATTCCATCAGTCGCGGAATGGCAAATAAAAATGAATAAAGTGCACTTTAGAGAAACATTGTATGCTAAGATATTGGGATCAATGCCTAGATTTAATACAGTTTTAGAGATTGCTTCAAATAATTACTTGTTTGGGTTGAGGAGACCGGGAGGTGCGGGTAACCGCTTTACAGCTATTCAGTCAAGGACAAGGTTGGTCCAGGGGGACTTTGGAAGTACTGCATTTGATTTTCATTTTTCTTTTATATGTGCTATATTTTAAGATAAGTAAATATGTTGATTTCCTGTTTGTATTTTTTGTATGAACATATTTATGTCTATTCACGTATATTTGTGTATCATTGGTACTTTGTGGGAAAAAACAAAAATAAAAAAAAGTGTTACATTGCGGACGGCTGGAACTCTTGACTATGTCCCAGTCCAGTGTAACCTTCCCTTCGAGCGTTATTTGCTTCTAAGCACCAGTTTCACTTTTAATCCTTCAAAATTCATATCTCTGGTTCCCTATATTTTATTGTGTGTTGTGTCTTACTTATTTACTGTATTAGTGTATTTAAATACTTTACATATCTATCTTTTAACTTAAGCCCGCCTGCTCATTGCCAAGCTACCAGGTTTTGAGCTAGGGACTAATGCTTTAAGACCTTGACTGAGCCTAACTCTGTTTGGGGGCATTATTGCTAGTGGTAAGTGCGTACTTACCTCTACTAATGACCAGACTCCAACAAAGAGTAAATTTACATGTGTAGATTTAGTGATGTGTAAGTTTACTTTCGTGAATAGGTCCACTATGTTTCTAGTCCTTTGTTTCCATTTATAAGATCCAGGAGTTCTGATAGTTGCAGTGGATGCTGCCGCAGGGCAACCATTAGCGTGGTGCGGCCCGGCATTCTTGCTTGCAGGAAGGGGATGGGAGTACGAGGCATCCTGGCAGCCTGATAGGGTGTTGACATGGGGGTGGGCAGAATTACTTTTGCAGCCATATTGGAAAAGTTAATTGAACCGCCTCTGTATACACATTTTGAGTATTGCCAGGCACGGCTGCTGCAGTACTGTGCCATGACCCCATTTCCTGTATCCCTTTCATTAAAAAATATTGTAAACATTTCAGATTAATCTCCAACCAAGGGCTCATCCCTCCTCCTTGTTTACCTGTTTCCCTTTTGCCTTGCCATCCCCTTTTCATCTCCTGCCCTTCCGGGTACTTGGCTTTGCCAGTCAGTTTTGTCTATCTGCTAGGCCGCTGGTTTTGGTCTTCTCAAGCATGCAGTGTCCAGTCTATTAGACACTTCCTTGTCTCTTCCAAGACTTTCCAAGGGGGTTTTTGTGCCAAGAACTTTTTCCGCCTCATTGCAATTTCTTTTAGGCACAGACTTCATGTGGCACTATTTTTCCAATCTGGAATTGTGGCTTCTTCAAAGGATCATCCTTACTTCTCGAGACTTAAAATATCACCACACAGGAATTAATGTTAAAATAGTTTAATTTATCTGGACTGCTTAAAAATCTAGTCATTTAATTAAATGTTAAAATCATAATATAGAAATAAAAATAATGAATAGTTTATTTTAACATATGTTATAACCTTTTTTAATTTAAAACATAAATGTAGGTATATTTTTAAAAAAATAATTAAAATAGTTTTTACATATATTCTATACGTAATACTTAGTAGGCTTTGCTACATATTAAACACACCTATAAAACATTTTACTTGAGGTGTACTTTTTTAAAATAAATCTTTAGAAATAATTTGGATTTAATGTAATATGTTTAAATTAATTAATGTTAATAGTGCTGTAACATTGTATTCTGTTCTACATTTAAAATAAAGATATAAGATTAATTTACAGTAATAATCTACATTAAAATACTTGTATTCATGTTCTGTTAAGTTTAAGAAACATTTTACAGTTTTTACAATTTTCCCTTACCATAAGGAGATCTTTGTCCCGGTTACTTCAAATCATGTCTCACCCTTTCGATTCAAAGGATGCACACAGGTAAGTCTCCATTTTGTAGTAAATGAAAACTCGGAAATGGTTATTAGCCAAAAGTAGTAAATATACTACAAAATATAAGAGAAAATGTAAATGTGTAGATTTGGTGACATGTGAGTTTACATTTGTGACTAGTTTCCATATGTTGCTAGTCTTTTGTTTCCAATTATAGAATCCGGGATATTCTGATAGTTGCAGTTTTTATGAGATTTAATAGTAATTATTAGATTATTTTACCTGCAAAAATGATTGGGTATCCTGCAAATGTGGCGTGATCTGGCAACTCTAAAAGAAACACTACAAAATTAGGGCAAAGCTGTCACTGGCCAGAGCCCTTGCATCCTTGAGTCCATATGGAGAAGCACCCACTGTTACGCCGCGGGTCGGTAATCCGTCCACGGCCCCCCATTATGGTCCCTCGGGGAGGCCTGCGGTCTGCTTTTTGGTGCATCGGGCCTGCTGCAGGACGTTTGTTCGCCCGCAATCTCTAACTCTTGTGTGGCGGTGGGGTCAGACAATCCGGGGTCGGGCCGCAGATCTTGCCGCGGTCGCAGTGTGCTCTGTCTTTACATCGTGGGTGGCTCCTGCAACGCCTCTATAATACCTATCTGTTTTTTTGGCTTTTGGCTGTCTGCCCTTTTCGTCATGGGGTCATGCTTTCTTGGTCCCAGAAGGCTTGTCTATCCTAACATGCACTACTCTTTCCTTTTACTAGTACCGCTCCAAGATGGTGTTTCTCCTATTTTGTCCTATGATACTTTCCCAACTTAACATAGCGTTTTTCCTTTTCCTGTTTGTTCACTTCCTGTTTTACTGGTATATAAGGGGCTTGAGTTTCTTTCTTCTTTGCGTTGCAACACTCTGGTTTGGTGGACCACGCTCCTGTTTGTTTCTGCTGTTGATTGCTGTCTGCTTGGTTTTCCTTGCAGCTTCCAGATGTTCCAGCTCTTGGAGTCTTGAGTGCTGATGTGCCTTTTCCGATTTTCTAGAGCTCCTTTCCAGAGGTTTTTCCCCTGGTTGTTTTTCCTCTGGAGCTCCTTCTGGAGGGCACGGACTGTCTGGGCTTTCATCTTGACAGCAGTACTGTGGCTACTGGAAGGGGTCGTCCTTATCTTGGCCAGAACAAGACATAGAAGATCCCAAGCCGTACTCCAACTACATCCAACAGAGGCAGTAAGGGAAAGGCAAATCGTGACACCCTTACCTCATTGTACCCACTGCACTCCTACCCATGCTTGGGTTCAGCAAATTTCTGGGTTAGTATATAAGCTAGTGCAGGCCCATAAGGTAGAAGGGTGAACCGAAATGAACTCAGCCTTCTATTTACCAACCCTTAGAGCCTCCCATCTCCCTACTGAGTTGTGATAAATGCATAATAATTGGGAAATGTTACTTTGTGACTGGCATGATCTACAACTGGCGTGCTATTTACAGTACATGGGATTTTGAAATCCAGTGCTTAATTTGTAAAGAAAAAGGTGCCAAAGCCTTCCTGTGAAACACGTCTGCTGCAATTAAATGTGTGAGCAGTGACTTCTAAGGCATCGTAATCATGAAGCTATCTCGGGCCTCTTCAATTCATTTAAAACCACTCCCAGCCTCTTCACCTCACTCTGCAGATTTCTGCTTTCTCCCATTGTGACGCTTTTTCATTTTTCTCTGCCTCTGTTTTTCCCATATGCGTCTTTTACTCACAGTAAACGCTTGAGCCAGAAAAATAAGCGTTGGCCCTCAAAAATAAGTGCCAGTGCTCCGCACCGGAAATAACAAGCACAAATTGAGCACTGTTGAAATCCTTCTATAAATGGCAGTCACTAATTTCTTTATAATCAGTCACTTGTGAGGAACTAAGTCACCAATTATAAAGAAAAGATGTCAGAACTCGACTATTATGAGGTTATTACAGTCGAGTTCTTATGGCATAATGCTGGGTGCCAGAGCCAGCAGCCGAGGTGAAAGGCCGATCTGGAAGCACAATTGAAGTTTACAATGACGAGCAATGAAAATGTGTTTATTTTTTGCACTCCTCGCAGAGAAAAAAGCAAGAATCTGCATTTTTCTACATGTTCTACATGTTCCAAGCTACTGCAATATATATTTTTTAAAACAAATATCAAGCAGGTTTTTGATGTGTTTCATTTTGCACTAGAGGTTTTATTTTTATACTTCATGTTTGCAAACATGCTCGCTCTTTCATATGAAAGAGCTATGCATCAAGGTTTTAATTGGTTTGTAGGAAAGGTGATGATGTGACCATGTATTATATGAGATAAAGAACCCCCGGGCTTACATGATGAGGATATTGCAAAACACCTCGGAGTTCAAATACCTTATAAAGGAAAGCAGCCTTTGGCCTTGGTCTGCTACACAGTTATGGAACTCCTCAGTGACTTGCAATATACTTATAATGTACGACAGGGTGTACTTTATCCCTTATATAATGCATGGATTCTGTAATCCCTATATAAACGTCAGTGTCTAATTTCTTTATAATCGTGGATTTGTGTTGCATCCGGTTGCCAATTTTAAAGAAAAGACGTCAGAACTCAACTATTGGAAGTCATTACAGTTAAGTTCTGATGTCACACTGCCGGCTGTCAAAGCCAGCAGCCAAAGTGATAGGCAGGTCAGGCCATGGAGCAGCAGTTTAAAGCAACAAAATAAAACATTGCTTCTCTTTCTTCTGCTCTTTTTAGCCTACAATGACAAGCAGAGAGAACTTGTTTATTTGTTCACACTCCTTAGTTAGAGAAAGCTATAATCTTTCTGCATGTTTCTACACATTCTGTGCAGCTTTTATTAATTTTTTATTTTAAAAACGCACTTCTATTGAACTGTTTCTTTTCATGAAAGAACTAAGAGGTTTTTTGATGTGTTTAATTTTGCACTAGAAGTTTTATTTGTATTCCTTATGTTTGCAGACATGCCTGCTCTTTCATATGAACGCGCTATCCACCAAGGTTTGAAGTGGTTTGGAGGAAAGGTGTGGTGTGACCATGTGTAATATGGTACCCCCTTAGCATTAATGATAAGGATATTGCAAATCACCTTGGAGTTCCATAACCTTATAAAGGGTGGCGTAGTTCCTCCATATGGTTATAGAACGTCTCCATGGCATGCAATATCCTTATAATATCCAACAAGGGATTCTTTATCCCTTGCCTAATGACACTGGGGGCTTCTGGTCAACATGTGAGGTGCACTTGCATTACTTACATTACTTATTTCAGTATATACATTTAAAGGGCATTTCTGTTTTTTGTCATGAACAAATAAGTGCAAGTGTCACTAATGTGTTTTACTTTTTATTGTATTACCTCTGTGAGATGTTGCAAAAGAACTATTTTACAGACAACATTTGATCAAGAACTGAGGTATTTGAAAGATCAAATACGTTCTTAACCAGCAATTCAGAGATCATTAATGGTATAGTGGTGTTGTGAATTAATGCACCTCTGTGTTTTGCACAAATGTCCAAAGATAAGATGAGTGCCATAGTTAAAAAATGATGTCATACATCAGCCTGATAAAAGGTGGAATGCCCAAGGTCACAAAGTTAAAACGATGCAATCATATCTATTCAGCCCTAAATCGGGAGTTAATGCTTTACAACATTTCTGCTAAGTAAATCTCCCAAGTCAGCAATTTGTTTAGTTAACATTATTTTACGGGTGTTACCGTACAGTCTGTAATATAGGTGGAAATAGGAATTCAGCACCTTCTTACTGTGCTCACAACTTTTTAAATAACTATCATTATAAAAGGTAAAGGATAAGTAGATACAGGATAAATGGCTTTGTATTCCAATGGCTAATATGTTACAGAACCATACAATCAACAATTTCTGGATTTTCAGTTATGATAAAATTAAGATTTTGAAAAACAGGCCTATTTAAACATTTTTGCGGAGTAGTTTTGGCCTTGAATGCATCCCATAACCTACATAAATTATTTGAAAATGAATGTGTATTGGTTTCTCTTAGCCTTCAATTATGTATCCACATCATGCTTCATAAGTACGAATTTATGTGCAACATTTATAGAGCCCATGAGTTTCCCTCAGAGATTAAGCATATGGGTATACTTGCCCTAGCAGTTGAAATTGGTCAACATCATCTAAGGGCCAGATGTGCAAAGCATTTTTCTGGTCTCAAACGTCACGATTTGCAGAATGAAACATTTGCGACAAGAAAAATGCTTTTTCACATGTACAAAATGCAAAACACTACTCAGTAACTTGTTACTGAATCACAATTTTCATTTGCGATTCAGTATTGGGAAGGGGAGTGTTTTTGGCCTCCCTTCTAAATACCGAATAAATATAGTATAGCTGAGTGTTTTGTAACTAAATCCCAGTCACAAAACTGTAATACTTTACCACCATTTTAAAAGTGGTGGTAATGCATTCACAAATGGGAAGGGGTCCCCTTTGGACTCTTCCTCTTTGAAAATGCTAGAAGATTACACTTTGAGAGCAGGCAGTAGTCCCGTGGACCAGTGCCTGCTCTTAAATAATGAAACTTCAAATTTTCATCTTTTTACTTTTTATCCGCATCATGTTTTCCTGTAAGGAAAACTGACTTCTTTAAAAAAATGATTGCTTCATTGAAAAGCAATCACAGATATGGGGCCTGATGAAGATTTTCGCAGTCTCAAGACCACCAGACTTGCATTGGCGGTTGGATCACCAACCATCACGTTAGGACCCTGGTGGTCCAACCTCTAGGGGACTGCTGTCTCCACCAGGATCTCTGATCCTGACGGCGGTCCTGGTTGTGATCAGCTAGTGTGGCGCTGAAGTTAGCACCGCCCTGCTGATAACAATCTTGTTCTCCGCCAGCCTTTTCATGGAGGTCTGATCACCATGAAAAGGCTGGCGGAGAACAAGTGCAGGGGGTCAGTGGGAGGTCCTTGCACTACTCATGCTCATGGCATGGGCAGTGCAGGGTTCCCCCTGTCCAGCACCCTTGAATTGCGCACTGTCTGCTGTGCAGACACTGCAATTTTCAATTGTGCTGGTGCACCATGTGTGTGGCATCATTGCTGCCGGCTCAATTATGAGCCGGGAACAATGCTGCTGCACCATTCCCACTGGGCTGATGGGCGGGAACCTTGGTTCCCACCTGTCACCCTAGTGGGAAAGTTGTAATGGGGCCGGTGGGGAGACTGCCACACCGTGGTGGTCTTTTAGTCTGGAGTTTGGCCGTCAGATGTTCCCGATCGCCAAGCTTGCAATGACCCCCATGGTGTTCTGCTGATCTCAGAAGGTCACCATTCCTGTGATGGCTGCAATTCCTAATGGGCCACAAATTACATCCTACCTCATTAATATTCATGCGATAGGTTGTTTTGCAATCCACTAGGAATTGCTAATTAGAAGGTGTATGTTTTCTTATCTAAGGAATTGCAATTTCCTAATTGCCATTTGGTAAGAATCACAATTTGTAAAGCACAATCCTGCTTTTTGTACATCTGGCCCTAAGTTTCTTTCTTACTCCTGTAACCCAGTGTCACTTGGTTCAAGCCACAAAACTCCCTCCTTTGCAAAATAAAAACTTTCAGAAAAAGTTAAAAAGGATTTTGAAGTTCGATCCCTGTCCACAGCCTATTTCAGTTCCTTAAATAATTGGTTTACAACATAATAAAATAGAAATGGTACCTTGTGTTGGATTTAGCTGGAACACCGCACAGTTATCGACCTAAATGCACATGACTCTTAAAAAGAATGACAATGAAAGATAATAAGTAATCATAGAAGAGTATCAAAATAGCGGAGGCACCCTATTTAGTATCTCTAAATTGGCAAAGACAGGTATTTTAATGTTTATAAACATGATAGAACACTTCTGTCAGTAATGATGTTATTAATGTTTGAGGGAATAGCTCTACCAACTGAATAAACCCCATCTGGTTAGGTTAAAAGACAGCTCTGTGAAAATCTAAGCTCAAACCCTAGCAGCTAAGGCACAAGCAACACACAATTCCCAGAGAAGTGCCTGTTAAGTTCAAGGAATATCAACAATTTTTAGTTGAGAACCCAACATAATATAATTCTTCACATAATTTAAAAGAATAGAGAAAAAATACAAGCAGTAAAAAAGATGCCACAATCATTAAAATAAGTGAACGCGAACCAGGGTATAAGTCTTTTTAAAGTTTAAGGCAAAGGGCACCAAGAAAAAGTAAAGCACTAATCAAAAGTAGCTGTTGATTTAAGGCTGACCACGATGAAAGAGAGGTCAGATACACCATACAGGTCACCCTGGACACATTTTTAACCTTCAGACTTGTGGGCAAGGTCCAGGCTGTGGCTGGCGAGAGTCTCTCGAAGTTAGATATGCTAGTGTTGAGCTCCTGCTTAAGCCGTTGGTTTTGGCATAAAAAAACTCTGAGCAGGGAACAACTGCATTTCGTAAAAACCAAGGTCACTTTATTGATTGGTTAGAGTTTCCGTCTGGCCCCCGTTAAAGATTTTACCTTCAGACTTAGGGCCGGATTTGGAGTTTGGCAGAGGGAGTTACTCCATCACAAACATGACGGATATCCCATACGCCGTATTACAATTCCATTAGCGCCTATGAAACTTGTAATATGGAGGACAGGATATTCGTCACATTTGAGACGGAATAACCCCTTCACCCAATTCTAAATCAGGCCCATAGTCACTTTTTTAGAAGTCAAAATGATTTAGAAGGTCAAGGCTGGTATTTGGACAGGGCTCCACCAGGCTAAATACCTTTGCTGCAAGTGCATGTTGGTCCAGTTTCTTTATAACAAAATTCTCTGAGCATGACAACTTTTGTTTTTTGTGTTCTCCTTGAGTGCAGCCTCCTACTTATGCCTCAGAGCCATGCTCTGGTTCTGTGGAGGCGGACGAAATTACTAAGTACCACTTTTCCAAAGTCTTCAAAAAGTTCCTCACAGTTTGCCCTGCAGTTCATAGCTCCTCAGGGCAGGGTTCTAGGCTTCAGGCCTTCCTCCAGCCAGATGTCCTGCAGGTTACAGTCCTCTGTGGGCAGGTGGGTGCTTTTGGAATCAGGACTTCTACATTTTCTGTGTTCCTGAAGAAGGCAAATAGGAGCCCAACATGAGTGAATCTTCATCTTCCAGGAGGAGTCAGAAGTCTTCTTGAAGCAGGCTCTTCTTTAGAAGCAGTATTTTCTTGTCAATGGATGTTCTGAAGAGGTGGTCATTGAGGTGCCATATTTATCCTATGCACTAGTCAGTGATTGGAGAATTTGTACCACCCAATCCTAACTATGTCTCACTGTCCCTCCTCCTCTTCCTTTTGCAGCACATCATCTTCTCCGTACTTTAAAATTACACAAGAGCCCATGTTTCAAGATGGCAGCTGTAGGAGCACACAAACCCCAATATATAGTGTGCCCTATCTTTGTATGTATGCACCCTGCCCTGTTACATTACAAGGCACACTTTTGGGGTGATTTATTATTATTATATAAAAATAGGCTTTTCCTACACGAAAAAGAATTGTTCCCTGCCAAATGTCACTGCAGTGCATTTAAACTGCAGCCCAAGCAGAACATAGTGGTGCTCCTGGTAGACATATATATATTTCAACCCTCTGCGCTGCCTTTGATGAGTCAAAACTGCCACTAGACAAAACTCAGATCTCTCCAGAGCAGGTAAATTTATCAGGTCACAGAGGCAGGACAAACTACAAATTCTTTAAAGGTGACTCTAAAGTCCTCACAGTGGAGGGATTGAAAATATGAAACATACTTCTTTTGCCAGATAGTTTCCAGTTCACCACCTTGAAAATAAATATGTACTGGGGTCAAGAGCCAAGTTAAAATTAGCGCACGGTCAGTAGGCAATCCTACAATGAACAAAAGAAAAGGTGACATGAATTTATTTATTTATTTGCCACTTTCTATTAATAATAACGGACCCTGCAATGGGTAGCAGAGCTCTTTAAAGGAGATGTGTCAGAGTAATTACATTGTTGATGAGTTGTATATACAATACATCGATTGGGTTAGTGCTCAACACAAAGAATAATAAGGTAAAGCACAAAATGTGATTCTTTAGGATATCTGTCAATAAAGGTTCTGTCCGCTGGGATTAGTTTGTAGGACCTGAGGGGTTCAGTGAAGTATATTCAGAAATCATAATGGGTTTGTTTGGACTCAAGATGGCAATGCCTTTGAAAAAAGAGGGAATTCATCTCTTGCTTGAATATACCATAATCCTGATTGTTTCTGATGTCTGGGATGATGGAGTTCATTCCATGGAAATACTCCTGGAGAAGGTTTGTTTCAGAGTTCTTATTTTATTGAAGATTGGGGTTTCTGGACACCGGTTATTAGTGACTCACAGGTTTCAGGTGCTCCTGAGATGGTGAATTTGCTGTACAGGTAGGGAGGGATTCCAGAATGTAAAGCCTTACTTACTTTGCATTTCACTTTAAAGAGTCTCCTGACATTTATAAGGAGCAAGTTGAAAGTGATTAAAATTGGTATGATGTGCTCATTTTGTCTGGTTCATGAGAATACTCTTACAGCTTTCAGGGTTAGGGCAGCTACAGTTTGGGAATGCTAGCCAGTAGAACCGTAAATGATTCAAGATAGTACAACATATTGTGCCACATATTTGGGATCTTCCTGAAAAATGAAGTGATTGATTTGATTGAGGAATCTGGTCTATAACTGTGTGGCTTTGACAAGGGGTTTGGGAGACTAGAAGTTTAAGGTTTTGTTGGGAGCTATCCCAAGAGATTTGGCACATTCAGCGTTGGACAGCTTTTAGTCAACAGGTTAACAGTACTAGGCCAAATTTGGACAGTAGTGGGCCAGCGTTGGGGGAGATCAAGAGGAATCCTTTTTTGACGGACATTACTCTTAGAGAATAAATAGACATCCAAAAATGGATTTTGTTCAGAGTTGTGGCAAGGAGGGCTATGTCTTCATGAGATGATACTTTGTAGATAGGGGTGGATGTCAGTGCAGATGTGGGAGAAGAGCTTAGAATGCACCAAGCAGTTTAATGTAAATGTTAGAGTGGGGGAAGGACTAGATCCATCTGGGACTCCATTTAGAGGATGGGTGGGGAGAGTGAGCTCACTATTTTTATTAATTTGAAGTATTGCATAAAATAAGAGAAGAACCACCCGAGAAGTGTTCCACATAGTTCAATTTGTTTTATGAGACTTTTTAGTAAGGAGCAGTGTTTGACTGTGTCAAAGGTGGCTTCATGTCCAGCAGAACTTAGAGGCATCCTTTGTCCAGGATGGCGAATGTATCAACAATGGCTGGAAGGATAACTGATTCTGTGCTGTAGCTGGCCCTGAAACCTGACTGGAGTTTGTCCAGAAGGTCAATCTCCAACATGTCTTTCTTGATTAGGGATTCCGTGTAACTCTCTAGGACTTTGGCAAGCAGGAGTAGGTTGGAAATGTTTTGAAGATGGTTAGGTCCTCTGGGCCAGCACCCTTTTATTTCAGCAAAGATTCATGACCTTGCTTACTGCAGTGTTTGGGGTTGTTACCTTTTGTGTCCTAGTGCCTGTCCCACTATAGGTCTGCAAACTGGGCCATGTACCCTTTCTGTACTTGGCTCTCAGGGTAGCAAGGGTGAGCAGACAAAGGCTTCTCAGGGAGCGAGTTTGAGGGTTAGAGTCTCAAAATGCAAACAAAAACCAGACACAGTAATTCATTATCCAGACAGTGCTTTTGTTTTATAAAAAAGGGACATACTTTAATGAAACCAACACAAGATAATACACACAAAAATGTTAATAACCGCAAGGTTATACTCTACAGGTGCTACAAGAGTGATCTACAAGGAATCTACAAGTAAATCAGTGGATTAGATTAAATAGCAGGAAAAGAATCACTGTGAGGAAAGATGAGCACCTTCTCTGGTTTCTGTAAACAGTAGTTAATTTGTGTTCTCTTCACTCTCCAGAAGCAAGGCTATTGTTAAATCATTGAATCCACATACATCTGTAGGAAAGCTCATAGTCAATGTTCAATTGCTGCAATCATTTCCCCCGAAAATGTGGACGCTTGTAAGACTTATGTGTGAGTGTGCAGGCCAGAGGCACACATTTTAGCAGACCTGCTTACCACGTGCCTCTGTCTCTTCATGTCGTGCAGAGTCCTGGGGAAGTTGGCTCTGGTCAGATGGTTCCTGGCGCTCCCAAAGGTTGGTACCCATCCTCTGGTTCCTGGTGCAGGTTCTCAGACTTAGTGCATAGAAGGCAGAGTCAGCACAAGTGTGTAGCCCTCTTCTGTTGGTGGTAGAAACACTCGGGGAGGCCAAAAGACCTTCAGGCTGATTCCAAATACTGTCCCACAAGCAGCTCATTCCTTGGCCACACCCATTCCAGATGCTTTCTCAGGCAGTCACCTCCTGTGAAATTAGACACCCTTCTGCCTCTTCTTTGTAGGTCAGACAGGCTCCCATGTCACAGGCATACCCACAGTTCTTTCTGCAAGATGCAGAGACTTCATATGATATCCCCTCACCTCTGGTAGACTAGTTGACAGACACCCTGATTCTCAGCAGCTCTTCCAGTAATCTTCAGAACACTCCATTCCTTGTCTTGAATAACTTGGAACTGGAACCAAGTGGGGTAGATTGGGTCCCACTTTGGGAAGTGGTCTGAAGTGTTTCCTTTTCAGATTTCATGTTGTCTGGCATCTGACTGTCATAACAGGCAGTGATGATGCTGGCTCCATTCCGGAGGGCCCACAACATGAGCAGAATAACGTGAGAAACCGTTGCACCTGGTTTCTTATTAGCCTTCCTGAAGTAGCAATCAGGGAGAGGCAAAAGGGGCAGGCCATGTCTAGAAACGACCTTCATAACAACAGAATCTTTTGAGTCACCTTCATTCCCCCATCATTAACCCAAAAGGCAATGCTCAGGAAGGACTAATCAGCTGTTCCCTGCTAAAAGTCTACCTAAAATCTCTAACTACAACCCTGCTTCCAACTTCCCACACTTCAGTGTCTAGGATTACACTCACCAGTCCAGAAATACAGGCAATATATTTCCACTATCTGAGGAGGCTGTACCACAACCTCCATCCTGTGCCATGTTAAATCAAGAACAGCACAGAATACATCTAACTTGTTTCAGCAATAATACATTAACATCCAAACAGAGTCCTGCTACCATGGCGTAATACGTGAACATGCACCCAGCATGCACATGGAATGTCAACACAAAGGTCTGGGTGTCTCACACAAGTGGAACTTTCCACGAGTGTGGCCAGTTGGGGCCAGATTCCTTCTGAATCAGAGAAAAAGGTCTGTTCAGTACTAGGATTATAAAAACAATACCACACCACCACCACTTAATATCGACAACTCAGGACTTGACAATGGTCCAATGTTAGCTAGAGGATAAGCTGAATGCACCCTCCCAGATCTCAGAACCAGACTTTGGACCTCGAAGTTAAGGGACAGGCCTAGTCCTCTGGGCACAGACAGTAAGACTTGGCCTCAAAAAGCCAGGATACCAGAAATCATAGTGAGGTGTGTCACTGAATAACTATCCTACCTGTTTACCATACAAGGGTTATTTTCACTGGAACAAGGGCTGTGACCTGACCAAATTTGAGCCAGTCGCGAACAGTTGTAAGGGGGGTCACTTATATGTTTGGTCCCACAGAGGGCTATGGAGGTACAGGTAGTTTGGAGGAGATAGGCATACATGGAGTTTGTTAAACTTGGTCCCTTTCTGAAGGGTCATCATCTGACTTTTTGCCTTCACTCTTCTATTTTTGATAAATTCATTTTGTTGGCCTTCAGACACCATGCCCGTTACCACTGCTGACCAGTGCTAAAGTGCTTGTGCTGTCTCCTCAAAACATGGTAAAATTGGCTTATTCCAAATTGGCATATTTAATTTGCTTGTAAGTCCCTAGTAAAGTGGCACTACCTGTGCCAAGGGCCTATAAATGTAATGCTACTAGTGGGCCTACAGCACTGATTTGTCCACCCACTTAAGTAGTACTTCAAACAAATCTCAGGCCTGACATTTCAGCCTGTATCTGTGTGCAGTTTTAAGCTGCCATTTCAACCTGGCCCAAAAACATTTTTGGTCGTTCCCAAATCTTCCTTTTCATTACATATAATACACCCCTATGGTAGGTGATGGGCAGCCCCAAGGGCAGAATGCAGTGTATTTAAAAACTGGATACAGACTTTTAAGCTTTACATGTCCTGGTAGTGAAAAATTCTTACATTTGTTTTTCACCACTGCAAGGTCTAACTCTCCCATTGTATAACATTGGAATTGCCTTATTACATTTTATAAGTGTAATGTCCAGATGGGAAGAGGTGTCACTTTCATGTTTGGTGTCTCTGGAATCACAACTTAGAATTTTAGTTTATGGTGAAGTTGGATTTTGAAAATGCCACTTTTAGAAACTTGGCATTTTCTTTCCTTAGCCATTTGGTGCCTGCAGCCTGCCTCTGGGTCACATAACTGGGTGTAGTTGACAGTTGGGCTTTGTGCATTCCTCCCGTCCAGTCTCCACACACAGGACTGAACACTGGCCTGAGCCAGTGCCATGAAGGCAGACCTGTGCACTTCAAAGTCATGCCTCTAGAAGTTTTTTCCCAATTCAAAGCCACAACTGGGTATAAATAATGGACATCAGACACCACCACTTCATTATTCTTCTAGATCTGTGGCTACTCTGCCAGGAAGAAGGTCTGCTGCGCTGCTTCTAAAAGTACTGTTACTTTGCCGGACTGCTGTTCTGAATGAGCTACTGCACTGCTGTGTTAACCTACTGCCTGCTGCACTCTAGCTCTTGCCTGGGTGAGGAGGACACTACCTGCATCTCTTGAACCCAAAGTCGACCCTGCCAGGTTGTACCATTCCAGTCCTGGATCCTTGCAAGTGGGCTTAATGTGCTCTGCCAGCCTCTGTGGATTCACTGGAACTGACACATCTCCTCTGCTGCGTATCACAACCCCAAGCAGAACCAACGCATCTTTGCTGCTGCGTGGATTAGACACGTTGCTAAGACCCTCATCGCTGGCGGAGTCGATCGGAACCGCCACTGCGTGATGCAGCCCTCATGCAGACCCTCTCATCCCTTATGGAGACAGCTTCAACTACACTGCCGAACTCCACATTACAGCTTCGCATCTCTTCAGAACTGACGTATTGCCCCAACTGAGCACCGCATCCTCGACGCCGGACTTTTCACATCACAAGCCCCACCGATAGGATCCATGATGATGATGCAGGCCTTTGTATCACATCTCAGAACCAGTAGATCTCTTCAGCTGCCCAACGCATCTTCAACACAGTTCTTTGTAATGTTCCACAAACCAGGGTTTAAAGTACTCTGTTCAGTGATCCTAACTGACTGGGTCTCAGTAGCCGGTCCATCCTCCATTGTGGTCACCCTGAGCTTTGAGATTTGTGACTTTGTCCCAGGTTCATACATCCAGATATATATAGTTGGTACTTTAAGCTATTTTCACTAAAATCTTTCAAATTGAATATCTCCGGTGCTACTAATTGGATCTTTGTCATTTTTATCATGCTTTATTTATTTAAAATGCTCTATTGTTCTAAACCTGTTGTGGGATCCTTTTTTGTGCTGTTTTCACTTTATTACTGTTTGAAGTGTTGCACAAATATTTTGCACATTCCCTCTAAGTTATACCTGGCTGCTTTGTGCCGATCTACCAGAGTGTTGAGCCCAAGGTAATTTAGGTTTGGCTAGTGCCTAACCCTGCAAAGGGTTGTGGTTGCTGCTTGGCCAGGGTTTTACCCCCTCAAACATTAACCCATTTCCTCTCAGTGTTCAGGAAGAAGGAGGTAGTTTCAATCTTTGCAACTGTATCTGTTCAGGAAGAGCTCAGATTGGGTGTGGCACCCACTATTTTTTAAACATATTTTTATTGATTTTAATAATCATACTCTCAATAGAGTGTTCATCAGTACAAACTTTCCTTTTGTGAGAACTTGAATAGCCAAATATAAGGTGCACCCCTTCACCTTACAAACTATAGGGAGATATTTACAGTTACATTAAACTAGACATAACCATCTCATACAAGTGCCTGTTTCAATTAAGATCTTAGTTTAATAACTTGTGGTGGGGGTGGGGGGAGAGGTAGAGGGGAAGGAGGGAGAAAGGAGGGGGAAGTTGGGTGGTACAGAGAGAGAAGAAGAATGGTACTGTGGAGGAGGGTCAGTCAAAGGAGATGAAGCCCTTTCTGCTACATTACAGAATCCTGAAGTGAGAGACGGGTGTGCCACAAAGGTCAATTCAAAGATGAATTTCCCTGCCCATTTTAATTTTTGTTCACCTTTCTAATGGTTTTTCAATTAGTGGTGCCCGAGGAGCCACAGGTACCTTCCTATACATCTTCTATTGTAGATATTAATGTGTCCCAAGCTCTTGTATATTCCAGGGGTCGTTGACCTCTCTGAGCCTCCTCAAGTAATAAAGAGCTTTCAGACACTGCCCATTTTTAAGTTCCTATAACCATGTTTTGTAGTTTGCAGTTTTGTAGTTTGGCACTCTAGCATGTTTCCAGTGATTAGCTACCTGTCTTTTAGCTAGTTTAGCACCAAGGCAATGTACCTAGTTGGGACTTTCTTGACTTTCAGTTAGGCTCATAGGCTCAGAAGGTAGCCTTCTGGTATACATGAGATATCTAAGCCCGTGATAATTTGAAGGGCAGCGGCCACTCTGTCAAAGATTCCACTCTGTTCAGAGCAATGCTGTCATTTGATTATCTTCCCTTCTGTCATTTCACCAGGGTATAAGCAGTGTTGCCAGTATGTCCAAAAGGCTCAGCTTATGAAATCACACATCCTCCTGGCAATTAAGCATTTGTTCACACATTTGTGACACTTATGCCGCCAAGTAATATAACTCAAAGTCTGGGGCTGCCATGTCCTCTTTTTGCTCCAACAGATGCAGTTTTAGTAAAGCAAGTCGGCAAAGGCCAGAATTCCAGACAAGGTCAATCAAAATAGAGTCAATTTCCTGAAACAACCCATCCCTACTGTTACAGGGAATGTGTAGAAATAGCATGGAAACTGTGGTAGTGCGACCATTTGTGACAGTGCAACCATACCCTGCACTGTTAAAGGTATCATTTTCCAAATAATTGGGCTGCTTCTAATAGCTCTGACTGCAGATCTGATATTTTCCTCTCTGTCTTTTTCAGGTCCGTATATTTGCATTTATGTGTTTCATGGTGTCTTTTTTCTCATGTCAACCCTGCTGGTAGGACAGGGCTCTCAATGTCTTTACTCCACTGTCTCACTGGGAAGATTTTTGTCTTGCTCCAGTGCACTTGTAACCCCAACACTTACCCCAACTCTTGCAGGATTTCAATTGACCCCTCAAGGTCCGCTTGCCTATCTGTATATGCATCAGTGTGGCAGCTTCATAGGATGGAATATGTGTTTTGCCTCCTATCATAATTCCCTTGTAAATTACCCCAGTTCTAACTTTCACTGCCATCAGTTCTACTACAATTGAAACAAAATAGTGGGGATAGTGGGCATCCCTGCCTAGTACCCTTGTCAGTAATGCACTCCCTTGATGCTATTTGGCCGGTGCTGACTTTGGCTTTCGGTTTGTGTAAGGTAAACATGACCATTCCAAAAATCCATCTCTTAGGACCTTTTGTTCCATTACTTCAAATAAAAATTCCTGGTATAAAAAATCAAATCACTTCTCTACATCAATAGAAAGCATGATTACACTGGGGTCTGCAGTCCATGATTGTGCCACTAGTTGCACTAGCCTTCTGACATTCAATGTGCTGTCAGGTCCCGTAATAAATGTATTCTTATCTTTGTGACTGACATGTGGCATGTGAGGTAGGAGTCCAGCAGCTGGTATCTTGTCTTACAGTCCAAGTTTAGCATTGACAGAGGCCTGTAGGGCAATCGCTGCAATGTATCTCTGCCTTGTTGAGGAAGAGCTATCACTATTTCCATAGATGCCGTGGGCGACACTATTGCCTAGCTGTGTTGAAAAGAGCAGTCAGTATAGGTGTCAGTTGCTCTATCTTGATAGATGAAATATTATTTATAATTCTGCACACATCCCCCTTGCTGATTTCACTCCCTAGCATTTCTCTGTCCACTCGGGAGATAGAGGCTAAACCCACTTTGCCTAGGAGGTGATGTGGTTTTCCAAGCCTCTTTCTATTTTTCATACTATTCTACTAAAGCATAATTTGGCATTAATAATTTCCACTATGGAATTTCCTCATTTTTGCTGGTTGGCTATCCAGGCTAGTAGTTTGTCTGTTCTGTCTTGTCCCCATGCGCTCTCACCAGGGACTCCTTACAATGAAAACCTCTCACTCTTTCCAGATATTGAACATATTTCTCCCTATCTTCTGCAAGGGTATCAACCAGTTTTTGGCTTGCTGGCCACCCTCTTTCTACTTCTCTCATGGCCCACTCCTTCTGCTCAATCTCCATGATCAGTGTGGTTTGGATCCCCACTGAGGCACAGATGAAACAGCCACAGATTACCACCTTAAAAGCCTCCCATTCTGTGAAGAAAGACAAGGTTGTACCTGGTTCTCCCTAAAATAGTTCTGGATGTCTTCCTGTACTTCCTCCTTGAAGACTAGGGTGGTCATTGCAACATTGGCGGTAAAAGCCGCTTACCGCCGTGCAGAAGACCGCCAATACACCGCCGCGGCCGCGAAATTCCGCCACAGCTATTACGACCCACTGTTCGTAATCCGCCGAAATTCAGACACCCACACAAGTCCGCCACACCAAAGGTGAGTGATAAACTGGCGATAACAAATCCTCCACCGTCACGCCAACAGAAACACACCCATGCTATTACGACCCACGAATCCATGGGGTGGTCTTTCAACCGCAGTATTCCATTGGCGGTACACACCGCCGCGCTCAAAATACACACACATCTCCAAAACACCGCCATATTGGACAATTAAAAAAACACACACCTGCTACACATACACAAACCACTCCCACACAATCAATACTACATAAAACACACACCCACATCACCCACAAACCCCTACGACCAAAAACTATAGACGAAGGCGACAGACAGAGAGCACAGAAATAGACAACCCCACCACACAGAGGCACACAACACCATCACCCATACAGCATTCATGCACAAAACACCCCACACCACTACACATCACCACACTCATCAACACATACACCACCCCACACATCACCTACACCACCCCATGTCACGCCAAAGACACCCCAGGTTTTCCGAGGAGGAGCTCAGGGTTATGGTGGAGGAAATCGTACGGGTAGAGCCACAGCTATTTGGATCACAGGTGCAGCACACCTCCATAGCCAGGAAGATGGAGCTATGGCGAAGAATTGTGGACAGGTTCAACGCTGTGGGACAGCATCCAAGAAATCGGGAGGACATCAGGAAGAGGTGGAACGACCTACGGGGGAAGGTGCGTTCAGTGGTCTCCAGGCACAACATCGCGATTCAGTGGACTGGCAGCGGACCCCCCACCTCCTCCCCCACAACTAACAACATGGGAGGAGCAGGTCTTGACCATCATGCATCCAGAGGGCCTCGGAGGAGTCGGTGGAGGAATGGACACTGGTAAGTCAAACCTTAACTATCATATCCCCCACCCTACCTGCATGCTATCACACACCCCCACCCCCCTCCCCTATCACTCCAACTCCTCACTAATGTACTAATAACACAAACCACACATCCCAACACCAAGCCCTGCATGACACAACAAAGCATGGACACCCCTCACTAAAGCATGCTAACTGCACATACCCATAACACCCCCCCAACCATCATCACACAAGCCCCCACACAGGAAGGCTTGCGCTGGGTACACGCACACCCACCCATTGCACACCATGACACACACACATGCAATAATCATGCTCTTATACCCCTGCAGGACCACTACATAATGTCACCAGACAGGAGGGTCCAGACATCTCCACTCCACCCACAGAAGAGGCCCACAGTGACGACAGCAGCTCTGGTCAACTGGATCCAGATGACCAGCCCGGACCATCGTGGGCCTCGGGACAGTCGGTTCCCCTTGCACAGGCACAGCCCAACACTGACCTTCCACCCTCTGGTAACACCAGCACAGCACCCACCCAGCGGGCCCATACCTCCGTACCCAGGACACGTCAATCAGCTGTGTGTCCACCACTACAGGGAACCCAGGATAACCCACCACCCCAACAACAACAGGGACCTGGGGGCAGTGGTAGTGGGCACACGGTCCAGGGGACGGAGGCACAGGAACACAGGGGAAATGGGAGGGCTGCTGTGCGACAGGGGGCGGACAGGCCAAGGGAACCCACTCTCCACGAGGCCCTCTCCTCCATCATGGGGGCATATCACCATTCCCAGGAGACGATGGCTATGGTCCTGGCCAAGTTTCAGGAGACCCAGCGCCTGCAGGAGGAACAGTATTTGGGGTTCAGGGAGGCGCTCAGAACCATCAGCTCCACCCTGGGCACCATCGTGGGGGGGCTGAAGGACATACAAAAGACCATGAGGGACACCGTGGCACTCCAAGGGGCCCCTAACACTAGCCTGGACGATGAACTGCCCACCACCTCCGCAGGCGCTAGTGGACAGGACGCCCCGCCACAGGACCACCACACCAGCACCCCACCCCCTGCAAACGGAGAACCACCCCGCAAGCGGTCCCTGAGATCCAGGAACAGGACAGAGCAAGATGGCAAGACCCCGCCAGGAAATGAGACCACCCTGATGGTCCTCTCACTGTCTCACTTTGTTACCCTCTCCAGACTGGAACTGCCCCAGCTCCACTTCCTATGCCCATATGGGCAAAGCACCTGTGAGACTAATAGACTGGACTCTGCCATGGACATTCCTCCATCATCACCCCTCACCATTTTACAACTCCCCTCCAATAAATAGCACTTCAATAAACACCCTTGAACCACAAAACAATCTGGAGTCAGTCTGTGATTTTGAAAATGTGTATTAGCTATGAAAATGACAAAATCCGTTCGAAAATGTAATGTCAACATACCTATGTCACACATCACAAGTCCATTAAGGATGCAAGCAGATGACACACGTTGGTAACCACACCTGTGAAACCGTAATGTAAATGTATCACTCCGTTAGCAAATACTACTTCAAACTGACAGACAGGATAGAGGTAGAAGTGTGAAAGTACTTGTAGTAGGCAGGAATGTGTTCTCACCTGTGTGTCACTGGAAATATTGCTGTATGACTGACTCCCTGTTGTCAATGTCTTCTTCCTCTGCTTCCTCCTCATCACTGTCCACAGGCTCCACAGCTGCCACAACACCGTCATCTGGACCATCCTCCTGCAGAAAGGGCACCTGGCGTCGCAAAGCAAGATTGTGAAGCATGGAGCAGGCGATGATGATCTGGCACACCTTCCTTGGTGAGTAGAATAGGGATCCACCTGTCATATGGAGGCACCTGAACCTGGCCTTCAGGAGGCCGAAGGTGCGTTCGATCACCCTCCTAGTCCGCCCATGGGCCTCATTGTAGCGTTCCTCTGCCCTGGTCCTGGGATTCCTCACTGGGGTCAGTAGTCATGACAGGTTGGGGTAACCAGAGTCCCCTAATAGCCACACCCAGTGCCTCTGGATTTGACCCATCACATACGGGATGCTGCTATTCCGCAGGATGCAGGCGTCATGCACTGAGCCAGGGAACATAGCATTTACCTGCGAGATGTACTGGTCTGCCAAACATACCATCTGTACATTCATCGAATGATAACTCTTCCGGTTCCTGTACACCTGTTCACTCCTGCGGGGGGGACCCAAAGCTACATGGGTGCCATCAATAGCACCTATGATGTTGGGGATATGTCCCAGGGCATAGAAGTCACCTTTAACTGTAGCCAAATCCTCCACCTGAGGGAAAACGATGTAGCTCCTCACGTGTTTCAGCAGGGCAGACAACACTCTGGACAACACGTTGGAAAACATAGGCTGAGACATCCCTGATGCCATGACCACTGTTGTTTGAAATGACCCACTTACAAGGAAATGGAGCACTGATAGCACCTGCACTTGAGGGGGGATTCCTGTGGGATGGCGGATTGGTGACATCAGGTCTGGCTCCAACTGGGTACACAGTTCCTGGATTATGGCACGGTCAAACCTGTAAGTGATGATCAAATGTCGCTCCTCCATTGTTAACAGGTCCTCCAGCGGTCGGTACACCGGAGGATTCCACCATTTACTCAAATGTCCCAGCTGACGGTGCCTAAGAAGGACAACAGCAACCACAGAGTCAAACAATTCTCATGTATGTACCCACAGCTACACAGAACACAACACCAAATACAAAATTCTTCCTGTATGTGTGTTGAGTGTAGGCCTAGGTATGTGTGACGCAGTAGTAAATGAAGCCATGTGGCCCCCTGAAATGGCGGCTGCCTGACCTCTAAACTGGGACAAAGGGATGTGAGGTAACTGCGCTGGCGTTGTACACCGTCGCGGTAGGCGGTTGTAGACCGCGGCGCAATGTTGCATTGGTTAACATTGGACCCTATGGGTCCCAGGAGCCAATGATAAAGTGCGCCGGCGGTGATGATACACACTGCCGCGGACGTCACCGCCGCGGACGTGACCGCCATTTTCTATCTGTTCAATCACTCGATACCTGATCTTCGACAGGAGATGACCTACACTGCAAGTGCTGCTGTGACCTCGGTCTGGAAGAGACAATGGCTGGTGCATCTGGGGAAAGGGCCCCTGCCTTCACTGCACAGGAGTTGGGGAAGCTCGTGGACGGGGTCCTCCCCCAGTACACGCTACTCTACGGTCCTCCAGACCAACAGGTAAGTACACAGGGAGCACGTTGTATGGGCTATGCCTGGGTGGAGAGGGCTGGATGTCAGTAGGAAGGGGGCAGAGGTCTGCGAGCATGAAGGACTGTGAATGCATGTGCCACATGGCAAGGGTAGGGATGTGGGCCACTCACTTCGACAGTGCAGTTGGTAATGACTTCTCTTCTTCCCCTGTACATGTCATGTAGGTCAGCGCCCACCAGAAGAAGGATATTTGGCGTGCCATCGCCAAGGACGTCCGGACCCTGGGGGTCCACCAGAGACAGAGCACCCACTGCTGTAAAAGATGGGAGGACATTCGCCGCTGGAGCAAGAAGACGGCGGAGGCTCAGCTGGGGATAGCCTCCCAACGTGGGAGGGGTGCCCGTCACACCATGACCCCCCTGATGTTCCGGATCCTGGCGGTGGCCTACCGTGAGTATGATGGGTGCATGAGGGCATCACAGCAGACACAAGGGGGTGAGTACACTCACATTCTCATGACTTAGCGCGCAGTTGAGGGGTCTGGGTGGGGGAGGAGGGCTGTGGGTTTCCCTAGGCCAGGGCGAGTTACATAGGCTAGGCCCCTCCAGAATGCAGGCCATGTGCCACTCCACCCCACCTCTGTAGAGTGCCAAGTACAGGTATACATGTCCCTGTGTCATCTATGTGGACAGATGACACTCATAGCCATGTAGGCCATATCCCAGGAACTGCATCTGTAGAGGCCAAGAGCACGGCGTAGTGCAGGGGGCTGCTGTGTCTGTATTGTCCGCCAACGGTAGCGGTAAGCCATGCACTCAACCTGTCTTTCTTCTGTTTCCCACCCCCTTTTTGTGCTCTCCCTGTTCTTTTGTGCATCAGCATCATCAGGCGGAGGTACAGTGGCACCGGAGCACAAGGGAGCTGCATCCCACATGGCCATGGAGGGCCACACCACGGACTCCGAATACACCAGTGGGACGGAGGGCGAGGGGAGCTTCACGTCGGTCACCGGATCAGCAAACAGCGACACGGACTCGTCCTCCGATGGGAGCTCCCTTGTGGTGGCGGCAAGATCTGTGCCCCCCACTTCTACAGGTACAGCCGCCACCCCCCCTACCAGCACTGCCCTCCCAGCAGCCCCTCAGCCTTCGCTCCGTGTCCGCTCACCCAGGAGGGTGGGCATCACCTTTGCCCCAGGCACCTCAGGCCCTGCCCCTATCACCCCTGCTGCCCTCAGTGAGGAGGCCATTGACCTCCTCAGGCCACTCACTGTTGGGCAGTCTACCATTGTGAATGCCATCCAGGGTGTAGAAAGGGAGTTGCAACACACTAATGCATTCCTGGAGGGCATTCATTCTGGTCAGGCTGCCCATCATTGAACCCTGCAATCTCTGGCCTCAGCACTGATGGCAGCCATTGTCCCTGTGTCTAGCCTCCCCCCTCCAACTTCCTCCACCCAGACCCAATCCCCTGTACCCCAGCCTATCCCAACCACACTATCAGACAAGCATGCACACATCTCAACACACAAAAGTAGCTCAGGCAAACATAGGCGCCACGCATACCACAGGCACTCACACAAGCATCACCCACATACATACACAGCAACATCCACTGCCTCCACTGTGTCCCCCTCGTCGTCGTCTACCTCATCCCTCCCTGTGTCGTCTACACTCTCACCTGCATGCACTACATCTACAGGCACTAGGACTCGCACCAGAACACCCAGCACCACACCCCGCTCACCTGCACTCACCACCCCCACTTCCATTTACACGTCCCCTGAGTCCGCTCCCAGTGTGTCTGTGACGCCCCCTCCCAAAGTACACAAACGTGGGCACCCACACACCCAACATTCATCCACCTCACGACAGCCTCCAGTACCTGCACCCAAATCATCTAAAGTTACATCTCCTACAACCACCTCCTCTTCCTCCACTCCCAGACCCCCTCCAACTACCCATCCCAGTGTTTGTCAGAAACTTTTCCTGAGCAACGTTGACCTCTGTCCCACCACCCACACCCCTAAAATTCATAGGTCCCGTACTAGCACCTCAGCCAAAAAAAGTCCGGTACCAGTGGTGTGTGTTAGAGTTCTGTGGAGTGCACCGGCCAGCAGGGCAGCCAGTGTGACACGGAGCCAAAGCACTGCCAGTCCACCCCCTGTAAAGCACCTTAAGTTGGATAGTGCCCGACGGGAGAGGGTGAAGACTCCTGCCGGCAAAACAGCTCACAAGGGTCCAGGGGGGAGTGCCGAGTCAGCTGTGACTCCTCCCAAGGTGGTGAATGGGCAGAAGAAGTCTCCAAAGTCTGGTAAGAGCAGCACAGCGGAGAAGGCCGCCATCCTCCCCGCTGGCCGGGACGCCACCGCCAGCACTAACGTCACTGGTCCGGAGACCATCGCCAGAGTCAGTGCCCTGGAGGGCAGCACTATCGTCACAGGTCCGGAGACCACCGCCAGAGTCAGTGCCCTGGAGGGCAGCACTATCATCACAGGTCCAGAGACCACCGCCAGAGTCAGTGCCCTGGAGGGCAGCACTATCGTCACTGGTCCGGAGACCACTGCCAGCATCAGTGCCCTGGAGGGTCCCGGCAGCCACAGCCCCGCTGGGCACTGAGGGACCGTCATGCCACACACCGCTGCACAGGTCACAGACAGCAAAGTCAAGCACCGCTGAACAGGGCAAAGACCGCTGAACAGTGCAAAGACCGCCATGGCAAAGCACTGCTGAACAGGTCAGAAACTGCAAAGTCAAGCACCGCTGAACAGGGCAAAGACCGCTGAACAGGGCAAAGACCGCCATGGCAAAGCACCGCTGAACAGGTCAGAAACTGCAAAGTCAAGCACCGCTGAACAGGGCAAAGACCGCCATGGCAAAGCATCGCTGAACAGGTCAGAAACTGCAAAGTCAAGCACCGCTGAACAGGGCAAAGACCGCTGAACAGGGCAAAGTCCGCTGAACAGGGCAAAGCACAGCTGAACAGGTCAGAAACTGCAAAGTCAAGCACCGCTGAACAGGGCAAAGACCGCTGAACAGGGCAAAGGCCGCCATGGCAAAGCACCGCTGAACAGGTCAGAAACTGCAAAGTCAAGCACCGCTGAACAGGGCAAAGACCGCCATGGCAAAGCACCGCTGAACAGGTCAGAAACTGCAAAGTCAAGCACCGCTGAACAGGGCAAAGACCGCTGAACAGGGCAGAGACCGCCATGGCAAAGCACCGCTGGACAGGTCAGAAACTGCAAAGTCAAGCACAGCTGAAAAGGGCAAACACCGCTATGGCAAAGCACCGCTGAACAGGTCAGAAACTGCAAAGTCAAGCACCGCTGAACAGGGCAAACACCGCCATGGCAAAGCACCGCTGAACAGGTCAGAAACTGCAAAGTCAAGCACCACTTGTAGGAAAGTACCATCTTGCCTGGCATGTTACCCCCATATTTCACTGTATATATGTTGTTTTAGTTGTATGTGTCACTGGGACCCTGCTAACCAGGGCCCCAGTGCTCATAAGTGTGCCCTGTATGTGTTACCTGTGTGATGACTAACTGTCTCACTGAGGCTCTGCTAACCAGAACCTCACTGGTTATGCTCTCTCATTTCTTTCCAAATTGTCACTAACAGGCTAGTGACCAATTTCACCAATTTACATTGGCATACTGGAACACCCTTATAATTCCCTAGTATATTGTACTGAGGTACCCAGGGTATTGGGGTTCCAGGAGATCCCTATGGGCTGCAGCATTTCTTTTGCCACCCATAGGGAGCTCTGACAATTCTTACACAGGCCTGCCACTGCAGCCTGAGTGAAATAACGCCCATGTTATTTCACAGCCATTTACCACTGCACTTAAGTAACTTCAAAGTCACCTATATGTCTAACCTTTACCTGGTAAAGGTTAGGTGCTAAATTACTTAGTGTGTGGGCACCCTGGCACTAGCCAAGGTGCCCCCACATTGTTCAGAGCAAATTCCCCGGACTTTGTGAGTGCGGGGACACCATTACACGCGTGCACTATACATATGTCACTACATATGTATAGCGTCACAATGGTAACTCCGAACATGGCCAAGTAACATGTCTAAGATCATGGAATTGTCACCCCAATGCCATTCTGGCATTGGGGAGACAATTCCATGATCCCCCGAGTCTCTAGCACAGACCCGGGTACTGCCAAACTAACTTTCCCGGGGTTTCACTGCAGCTGCTGCTGCTGCCAACCCCTCAGACAGGTTTCTGCCCTCCTGGGATCCAGCCAGGCTTGGCCCAGGAAGGCAGAACAAAGGGCTTCCTCAGAGAGAGGGTGTTACACCCTCTCCCTTTGGAAAAAGGTGTCAGGGCTGGGGAGGAGTAGCCTCCCCAGCCTCTGGAAATGCTTTGATGGGCACAGATGGTGCCCATCTCTGCATAAGTCAGTCTACACCGGTTCAGGGATCCCCCAGCCCTGCTCTGGCGCGAAACTGGACAAAGGAAAGGGGAGTGACCACTCCCCTGACCTGCACCTCTCCTGGGAGGTGCCCAGAGCTCCTCCAGTGTGCTCCAGACCTCTGCCATCTTGGAAACAGAGGTGCTGCTGGCACACTGGACTGCTCTGAGTGGTCAGGGCCAGCAGGTGACGTCAGAGACTCCTCCTGATAGGCTCTTACCTGTGTTGCTAGCCTATCCTCCTTCCTAGGTAGCCAAACCTCTTTTTCTGTCTATTTAGGGTCTCTGCTTTGGGGAATTCTTTAGATAACGAATGCAAGAGCTCATCAGAGTTCCTCTGCATCTCTCTCTTCACCTTCTGCCAAGGAATCGACCGCTGACTGCTCTGGACGCCTGCAAAACTGCAACAAAGTAGCAAAGACGACTACTGTGACCTTGTAACGCTGATCCGGCCGCCTTCTCAACTGTTTTCCTGGTGGTGCATGCTGTGGGGTAGTCTGCCTCCTCTCTGCACTAGAAACTCCGAAGGAATCTCCCGTGGGTCGACGGAATCTTCCCCCTGCAACCGCAGGCACCAAAAGACTGCATCACCGGTCCTCTGGGTCCCCTCTCAGCACGACGAGCGTGGTCCCTGGAACTCAGCAACTCTGTCCAAGTGACTCCCACAGTCCAGTGACTCTTCAGTCCAAGTTTGGTGGAGGTAAGTCCTTGCCTCCCCACGCTAGACTGCATTGCTGGGTACCGCGTGATTTGCAGCTGCTCTGGCTCCTGTGCACTCTTCCAGGATTTCCTTTGTGCACAGCCAAGCCTGGGTCCCTGACACTCTAACCTGCAGTGCACGACCTCCTGAGTTGTCCTCCGGCGTCGTGGGACCTTCCTTTGTGACTTCGGGTGAGCTCCGCTTCTTCGTAGTGCCTGTTCCGGCACTTCTGCGGGCACTGCTTACTTCTGAGTGGGCTCCTTGTCTTGCGGGGTGCCCCCTCTGTCTCCTCACGCAATTGGCGACATCCTGGTCCCTCCTGGGCCACAGCAGCATCCCAAAACCCTAACTGCGACCCTTGCAGCTAGCAAGGCTTGTTTGCGGTCTTTCGGCACGGAAACACCTCTGCAAGCTTCTTCACGACGTGGGACATCCATCCTCCAAAGGGGAAGTTCCTAGTCCTCTTCGTGCTTGCAGAATCCACAGCTTCTACCATCCAGTGGCAGCTTCTTTGCACCCACAGCTGGCATTTACTGGGCATCTGCCCACTCCCGACTTGATCGTGACTTTTGGACTTGGTCCCCTTGTTCCACAGGTACTCTTGTCCGGAAATCCATTGTTGTTGCATTGCTGGTGTTGGTCTTCCTTGCAGAATTCCCCTATCACGACTTCTGTGCTCTCTGGGGAACTTAGGTGCACTTTGCACCCACTTTTCAGGGTCTTGGGGTGAGCCATTTTTCTAACCCTCACTGTTTTCTTACAGTCCCAGCGACCCTCTACAAGCTCACATAGGTTTGGGGTCCATTCGCGGTTCGCATTCCACTTTTAGAGTATATGGTTTGTGTTGCCCCTATACCTATGTGCTCTCATTGCAATCTATTGTGACTGTACATTGTTTGCATTGCTTTCTATTGCTATGACTGCATATTTTTGGTATTGTGTACATATATTTTGTGTATATTTGCTATCCTCATACTGAGGGTACTCACTGAGATACTTTTGGCATATTGTCATAAAAATAAAGTACCTTTATTTTTAGTATATCTGTGTATTGTGTTTTCTTATGATATTGTGCATATGACACCAGTGGTATAGTGGGAGCTTTACACGTCTCCTAGTTCAGCCTAAGCTGCTCTGCTAAGCTACCCTTTTCTATCAGCCTAAGCTGCTAGACATCTCTTCTACACTAATAAGGGATAACTGGACCTGGTGCAGAGTGTAAGTACCCCTTGGTACCACTACAAACCAGGCCAGCCTCCTACACCGCTGAACAGGGCAAACACTGCCATGGCAAAGCACCGCTGAACAGGTCAGAAACTGCAAAGTCCAGTACCGCTGAACAGGGCAAAGACCGCCAACTCAAGCATCGTTAGCCCATGTGCAGCTGGGACAGTGACGGAACTGGGACCGTCACGGGGAGCGTGATGCACTCTGGGCACCAGTCCCCCTCCAGAACCAGTGGAGACATGCATCCACTACCTCTGTCCTTCACAGGATGAAGCACTCTGGGCACCAGTCCCCCTCCAGAACCAGTGGAGACATGCATCCACTACCTTTGTCCTTCACAGGATGAGGCACTCTGGGCACCAGTCCCCCTCCAGAACCAGTGGAGACTGTTATCCACTTGAGAGACTGTGGCTTTGCACTCCCCAGGATGCAGCAGTGGGCAAACCACCCATTGTAGAGACTTGAGAGACTGTGGCTTTGCACTCCCCAGGATGGTACAGTGGGCAAACCACCCACTGTAGAGACTTGAGAGACTGTGGCTTTGCACTCTCCAGGATGGTACAGTGGGCAACCCACCCACTGTAGAGACTTGAGAGACTGTGGCTTTGCACTCCCCAGGATGCAGCAGTGGGCAAACCACCCACTGTAGAGACTTGAGAGACTGTGGCTTTGCACTCCCCAGGATGCAGCAGTGGGCAACCCACCCACTGTAGAGACTTGAGAGACTGTGGCTTTGCACTCCCCAGGATGGTACAGTGGGTGACCCACCCACTTGTGAGACTTGAGAGACTGTGGCTTTGCACTCCCCAGGATGCAGCAGTGGGCAAACCACCCACTGTAGAGACTTGAGAGACTGTGGCTTTGCACTCCCCAGGATGCAGCAGTGGGCAAACTACCCACTGTAGAGACTTGAGAGACTGTGGCTTTGCACTCCCCAGGATACATCAATGGGCATGGAGCCCCGTTGTTGATCTGGCGTGGTGCTGTAATCCGGTTGAGGTGCCCCCCCCCTTCTCTTCCCCCTGAGGTGCCTGTTGTATTTCTATCTGATGCCCCTGCAGTGTTCTCTCCATTTGTGGACAGGTATCTAGTGTGGGCCTCGCCCATGCTTTGTGTGCCCAGTGGTCCACGGACATTGAAATGTGCAAACCTGCACTACTAATCGTGATGTATATATTTGGAATGTGTATATATTTCTGTATATATGAGCTTACTGTATTTGGATACATTACAATGGTTCAACTAATTTGGTTTTGTCTTTGCATTCTTCTGGGGGGTTGTGGGTTGTTACTGAGATGTTTGGAAATGTATTGGTGTGTGTGTTGTAGTGTGCGAGGGTCGGGTTGGGGGTGGGGGTGTTGCGTGTGTGTGTCCCTGACTTTTGCCTCCCCTATGTCGTAGGTGCTGTACTCACCGTTGTCTTGGGTGCCGCCGTTGCTGGTGTTCGTAGAGGAGCAGCAAGACAAGCGCAGGGAGTATTTGGAGTTCTGGCTCCATGGTGGCCTACTTCCTCGTGGAGTGTGTTAAGGTGAGCGTTTTCCCATTGCAAAAGCTGTTTCCGCCGTGTTTTTATCCACGGTGAATCCGCCCCGGAAAAGGTGGCGGATTGGTGGGTTGTAATCGTGTGGGCGGTACATTGTCTTCTGCCTGTCTGTTGGCGGTGACCGCCGCGCTGCTTGTCTGTACCGCCGTGGTGGTCGGATTGTTAAAGTGGCTGTCTATGTTGGCGGTTTCCGCCACGGTCATAATTCCCTTTTTTTCCGCCGGCCTGTTTGCAGTATTACCGCAGCTTTAACACCGTCCGCCAGGTTTGTAATGACCCCCTAGATCTTTTAGACTAGATCTTTTAGTGCCTCTACTTTCATGTTGGGACTGCTGCCTTCTCTTCACTCCACTTCAGGGACATGATCAAAGGGGTTGTGGTCACAGTGTGTCCAAGTATTCAGCATGATTTACTGGGGCACGTACACCCGGGAGCAGAAGAACCTATCTAGTCGGACATGCAAGTCATGTATTCCTGACTAAAATGAGTAGTCTCTCTCTCTTGCGTTATGTGCACACCAGGAATCCATGAGATTCCAGCGGTCGGTCCAGTTCCCAAAGGCTTTAACCAATCTAAAGCCAGCAGATTCCTGCAATGGAGGATGGGACCTATCTAGATGTGCATCTGACACACATTTAAAGTCTCCCCAATGTGTTGTGCATAATGCGTCATGTTAGCTATTTGTTTTGGCATTTCATTCCAGTACATGGCTTGGTCAGTGGTAGAGGCATTAGCATTTATGAGCGCTATATATTTCCCTTCAAGTGTGCCAAACAGAATCAAGTACCTCTCCTCTACAATATTTGATTCATCTGAAAAGGAACCCCGGTGTGTCCCAAGTAAACATTCCTGTAGCATAGGCTGAACATTGTGTGCACCAGCATCTTGTCTGCCATAAAAAGGCCAAAACACCCCCCCTGATCTGGTCCTATCATATCTCTCTGCATGTATGCCTTCCTTAGCTTTTGTGATATCTATTAACTTGCAACCTTTTCCCAAAGTACTCCTTCCCGAAATGCTGAGGAACCCCTCTCTGTCCAAACTTTGAAAATCATTAACATTGAACTCATATCCCATTTCCATTTCTCACTACTTCTAGGATGAGGTTGGGGTGTTGTGTGCCAGTGGTGTCTGCTGAACCTCAAAGTTTATCAGCCCGGGACCCAACAGCACCAATTGAGGATTTTGTGCGTATGTCAATCACATGACAAGACCCTCTTTGCTTATGCAGGTAACCTCCTCTGCCTTCCACATTCATATTAGTTTGTCAGCAGTGCCAGGGGTGAGTATTTGAGTATCAGAGGATGTCCTCTTCTGAGTTCTCTGAAACTTATGTTGCTGGAACTTGCTGTGGATACAGTTCTCATCCTTACTCGGCCTGTCCTTTCCTGTGATCCGCTTAGTAGCATTGCTGCAGTCAAGATTGCCTGGTCCCTATTCCGTTTGGATTGAGTTTTCAAGTCTCTTTGATCTGGTTCTTTCCTCTCATCGCATTTGTAGACTTTTCTTCTGGAGTGAGCATATTGCCATTGTCCACTTTTCTGTCCGGTGTGGAGTTCCATTCAGCACCAGACCTCTTCAGGTTGAGTAATTGTGACCCACTCCCCTCATGATTTTCAGTTTGGCCAGACATAACATGGCGTATTAACTACCCTTCCCCCTAACCATCACTTAAATTTGATGAACATGGCCTGCTGCTTTTTCACATTTGCATTATAATCAGGGAACGTCATGATGTGTTTAATTCTCAACCTCGAATTGACACAGCAGTCCCGCTTGTTGCAAAATGTGGTCTTTACTATGAAAATGGAGCAACTGTACAGCTACTGGTCTCTCTGGAGACCCAAGTGGCGAGGGTGTAGCAGGGGTGTTGCTGTCATCTGAAGCGCAATCAATCAGATGTCGCAGCTTGTTTAATCTAGGTTTCTAAGAAGGTGGGCATGCATGCCCCCTCAACTTTCTCCCACAGGCCTACAATCCTTATGTCGTTGCGCCTTGCCATTCCTTCCAAATATTCTGCTTTGTATTCCAAGTGTTTCAATCTCTTTTCCAGTTTGTTTACTTGATTCTCCAGACTGCACTGGTTCTAATGGCTGTATTGTTGCAATAGATGCCTCGTTTTTCAAAACTTGAGCTGTGATTTTCTTCTGGTCTTTGATCAGCAAGTTAAGGTCCAACGCCAATGTGACTGTCTTAAACTCCAATGAACTGGATGCTAGGACAGCTAAAATGGCATCCTGTTTACCGGAGGGTCACTGTGGCCGATTCACGAAAAGAGATGTATTTGACGTGGTATCTATTTGGTTACAAATCCATAAGGGTTAGGTTACCCAGGTGCAATGATGCATTTGAAATCACGCTCTGCCATAATAGCCTATCAGTTTTGAACTACACCTGAAACAGAAGGGTACTGACTTCAACTTTCTAAAAAAGAAGCCAGTTCGAAAAAAACCTGCTGTGTAATAGGAAAACCATTAATGTTGTGTGATTTGTGATACTGTTTCACACGCCCTGGGACGGCAGACATGGAGCTGATGGACTCCACAGTAAAAATAATATGTATGTGTGACAGTAATGGAAAACAATACCGGTGTGTCGCTGAGACACATGCAACATTTTTCACTGTGATTAATATGGGCAAGTGGCAGCCTTATGACCATTAGGGCTCCATGCGATCAGTCCCCCATTTCGATAGAGTGATTCCTCATCTAATATGCATTTAAGATATTAGGAGTGGAAATGGGAGCACTAGATGATTGAAGGAATCCAGGGACTTTAACAATTTTACCAACCCTATTGGGTATAGGTACATAAGAGAGGTACGACCTGATTATTTCAAAATGTGAGATCTCTTCAGAATAAGACATGGGATTTTGTTTTATTGCTAGACATAGTACCTTCTCAACAGATGAGGCTTTACCAATACATATATCACTTGCTCCTATTCTCTATATTAATATTTGCTCTTTCAGCCCCTAGTGTGTGTCTACAGGTGAAATTCCATTTCATAGTGACTGTAGAAATGTATCCCTGTCAACTGTAGGGTAAGTGTGGGATGAATTCTGCATGTTGTTCAAAGGACAGTGCGAGCACAAGAAATGCAAGCACTCTGTTTTAGATGTGGATTACGCACTTTTTTATTGCACAGTGTGCCTTTTTCTCACCGAGTAATTTTATTACCACGTCTTGATGTGCAATTCACACAAGTGTGCCTTGCGTGTAACCTCCTGTTTCCAATAATTGTCTCACTGACTCACATTAATTACCTCATGTTTTTTATTATTAGGTGACTCAAGAAGGACTAGGTGAGAATTATTCTTTCCTTTATGCATGTTTTTCAACATGTTTAACAGATGGTATGGACCTATTAAACAAACGTGCCCTGATGAAGGCCCAGGACCCTGGTCCTGGAAGTCTAAATATTGTGTTATACTCCAGGCAGGTATTCTTTTGGGATGGCCACAACGTGTTGGCACTAACAGTTTGGGGGTGAGGTGGATCCTTAGAAATTCCATAACCCCACACCCCTTGTTTGCTCCTGACTTTTGGAGCAACCATTTTTTAATCCCACTCTGTGCAATCCAATCAATAAATTACATATCCTGGATATGGTTCCCTACACTACCAGGACATACTTTATTTTACATTTTTATAGCCATTCTGGAGTAACAATTGTGATTTAAGATACAGTGACAATGGATGGCAAATCACAGCATGATGAAGGGTCGATACATAGATCAGAGCAGACAACCCAGCATGTGGGTTGTAGACAGCATGTGCAGTGATGTTTGCATAGTAGAAATAAAATTTGACTACCCAATTACAAACGTGGGCAGCAGTAAACGGGGAAACTTCATCAAACAGCTGTCATTGTCTGGAGTCACTATATGCTACAGAAAATGACGATAAATGTTTCCATTGAGACAGTAAGTCCAACTTGAACTAGAAATAAACAATCATGCGTGACCCGGTAACCCAACCTCCCTCCCCCCCAAACCTGTAAGTTTTTCCACCAAGAGCACAAGTTTTTGTGGGCATAAATGTAGAACATCGGTAGGTCATGCAACTACCAGGACAAACTTTATTCTGGGCTCCCTTTCTTAACAAAATACAATTTTTGGGGTTCAGGTTCTTTTTTAAAATTGTTATCAAATCGCAAAAGCCAACACCATCATCTCTGTGTGTTACACAACTGAAGCCTAAGTAAGGCATGTCATAGATCACCACATTGGTTAAAGAACAAACAACTGTATCACATAGTCAGCATATCCTCCGAGCATCTACACTTACTTGTTCTTCAGTTTGCTTGAGATCTGAACAGTAAATATGCTGTAAACGGGCTCCATATATCTTTAGGACTGGAGGGTTCCAGACGTTATTCAGCATTCAGTTCAAGTTGTGTTTGGCAAAAAGTCATATCTTGTAGCCAATGATTTAATGTGGGCACAGATTTCTTCCCCTGTGTATTTCAACCCTTTGTTTGGCCAGTAGGAGTGCCACCGCCACCAGCTTCAGGTTCACTGGTCGGAAAGACTTCATCAAACTAAATAAACATAGCTAAGGGGAGCATTCCACCCCAATAACCACTATAGCAGCCAGAGCAGACGTCACTTGCTCTCAATATTGTTTGATCGGAGCACAGTGCCAAGCAAGGTGGAGAAAGTCCACCCCCTCTGCTTCACAGTGCACACAATTTGTGTCTATAAGCAACCCATAGCTGAACAGTCAGACAAGAGTATAACACATTTGATGCAGGTATTTGTTATGGATGATTCTTAGGTTACAGTTTGAAGCAAGCCTTTCCATGAGTGCACAGCAAAAGCCCCAGTCCTCCTGATCGATAGATGTGCCTAACACTGCCTTCCACGTCTCTAATGCTGCATGTGTTGTGCCCTGTCTATTCCACTTGGGTTAAGGTTGAGACCGCTAGGTTAGTACTATCTTAATTAAATGAGGCGGACTGGCCAAGGATGAAGCATGCCACAATTACGTGAGTGAGGGCTCTCCATCCATAAATAATACATGGCCTCCTAAGGGGCAAGAGTCATAAGTTGAAACAGGGAATCGCTTGCCTCATGATTTCAGGATGTGAATCAGAAGCTTGCCCTACCCTTTGTTTGTAAATAGAGTATCAATTTAAGAGATTGTGGGGCAGGTCTATTTCTCCTACCTCTCTTTGTGATTTTATGTTGTTTTTCTTGGCCAGAACTTGGGCAGCCAGGCTTCTCTAGAATGCATTTTCCTATCCTGCATCGGGCCAGGCCCCTTCTTCCTCAGCCCTCCATGCACCACCTCTGGTAGCAGATCACTGGTGGCTAGGTCCCTCTTGCTCTCACCCTGGATCACAAATCAGCTTCTCAGCTCCGGTCATGTGTGTTTGTTACGGGGCCCTGGGAGTCATACTGTAACAGTGTCCGGCGTGGGCAAGTTTAAGCACAACCAGGCCTGACAACAAGAGAGCTCTGCAAGAGAGAAGCAGACTCATCCTGACCTCCCCTGAAAAAGATCTTGAGTCAGCAGAAGAACGAGAAGCCTATTGTCCTCCTGATAAGTGCAAAGATAGCAGCTGGCTGAAGCATTTGATTGTCGACTTATGCAGTGTGGTAAGGAGCTTTTCAGGTTGCTAATGGTGGTTGGAGAGGTCAGGGTAAGTATAATAAAGCTCTTCTGCAGCATTTGGCTACTACCACAGTCATTAGTGGTGGGGATCAGCAGAAGCCTTTAGGTGGTGACTAGGGTCTCAGAGTCAAATCAAGGATTGTTTAGTGTTTAATTTTATGGGCATATAGGCCCTCATTATGACCCTGGTGGTCGGTGTTAAAGTGGCATTAATACCGCCAACAGGCTGGCGGTAAAAAAAAGGGATCATGACCACGGCGGTAACCGCCAACACAGACAGCCACTTTAACACACCAACAGCCAGGGTGGTAACGGCCGCTGGGCTGGAGACTTCGGTCTCCAGCCAGGCGGCCGTTACATTCCCACCCTCAGGATTATGACCACGCCTACCACCATGGTCTTTGTGGTAATCTTACCGCCACAAATCCATGGCGGTAGGCACTATCAGTGAGAAAGGGGTGTGTTTTGTTGCTTCTGAAACATAATTATTGGTTAAAGGAGATGAGGACTTCCGATATTGACCATAGAGTGAAAATGCGTCCCTATCTCCCTAGCAATTTCTGTTGGTTGCGTGGGAATTGTCCGCTTTGTTGGTATATATTCATGCATTGGTTTGGTTTCTTATATTACTTGGTGTGCTTTATATTGCTTCGTTTGGGGTTCCTGTAAAAAATCACCTGTCTGCAAGCCATAACAATGTGTAATGATTTTGCTTTTACACATACTTTTCACAATAAATACGTCTGGCCTACTGTCTTTGTGGGATTATGACCCGCTTACTACCATGGTTTTCCTGGCAACCTTACCGCCACGAAAACCATGGCGGTAGGCACTATTAGTGACTCGGAATACCTTCCCTGTCACTGAAAGGGGTCTTCCCCACCTCTCTCCCCCTCCCCAGAGTTTTCCCCCACTTCCCCCTCCACTCCAGACCCCCACTTCGTTCACGCATCTTCATTCACACAAGCACACATGCATTCACACACTCATTACCACATTCATCCACGCATGCATGCATCCATTCACACACCCATCCACACACACTTACATACATACAAGCACACACACATTCACACCACACAACATACACGCACTCACACATCCATACATGCACACACATACAACACGCAACACACACTTGCATTCACGCACACACAGGTATACACTCACACACCCCCACACACACACAACAACCCCCTCCTGTCAGAGCACCCGACTTACTTCTTGTTAGGGGGTCCTCCGGCAGGAGACAGGATGGAGCGCTGCAGCCAGCAGCGGCGTTCGCCAGCAGAAAACCGCCAGGCTGTTTCATGGGTCATGATACGGTCTGCGGCGGTCTATTGGCGTGGCGATGCTGCTGGCAGCAGCGCCACCTAACCTCTATCCGCTGACATGGCCACAGCTGGATTTCCGCCATCCTTCTGGTGGAAATCCGTCTGTGGTCATAATAGGGCAGGCAGCTGGTGGTTGCAGCTACGGTCTTTTGGCAGTCGTCGCCGCAGCCGTAGGTGGTTTTAACCGCCAGGGTCAAAATGACCCCTATATTGATCAATTTGGAACATGAGGGAACTCACCAATAAAGAATTAGAGAGATGTAATGTTGACGACAATTAGATCGGAATGTAGAGAGCATTGTCAAATATTGTGTCATATGTGCTCAAAATAACAAAAGCAAAGTGGTATAAAATGCACTACTGTCACCCATTGACATTTCTGAAATGGCTTGGAAACAATTGGGACTGGATTTTATTGGCCTTTCCAAGTTTTT
The DNA here is from genome assembly GCF_031143425.1 of Pleurodeles waltl. Taxonomy (NCBI): domain Eukaryota; kingdom Metazoa; phylum Chordata; class Amphibia; order Caudata; family Salamandridae; genus Pleurodeles; species Pleurodeles waltl. The sequence continues at coordinate 463,263,988 of NC_090442.1, forward strand.
TTCTCGCTGTGAGAACTATGTGATGTTGTTGGTACATTATACTTCAAAGTGAGAAGAGACCAAGTAAGTGGGGTCACCTGACACAAAAGTGTGATTGAATTCCTTAAAGAGAAGTTCTCTCATGAAGGAATACATAATCATCTTATTACTGACAATGGAGTTGAGTCACAACCCAGGAAATGCACGAATTCATGAGGGGGCATGCCACTGTACATTTAAAAACAGCTTTGTATTTCCCTCAAGCTAATGGATTTGTATTACACATTAATAGGATGGTCAAGTCCTGTGTTCAGAGGGTGTTTGAGACCAAAACACCTTTGGCAGATGTACTTAGGGAAATGTGGTGGGTGCATTGCAATATCCCTAACTGTGTAAAACTAAGTCACCTTTTATGTGTTTGAGGGGCAGAAGAAGGAGTACTAAGATGAATCATGCATGGGTGGATGCAAGTATACTGAGGAAAGATGCTGGGATGTATGGAAGCAACCTTCCAGTGTTAAAGAGGAATCACTAGAATAAGTACAAACTAAGATATGACAACAAAAACTGTGTCAACGATGGAGTGTCAAGGATAATGTGCTGATAAGAAAAACTTGTCTTGTAGGAAAGGACAGCCCTGCATTCATGGGACCTTTTGAGATTCATGTGATTAAAAGAAATGTTGTAATTTTAGTCAATGGAGATATTTGGAGGTTGTCAAGAGTTGTTCAGTGGCATGAAGTTTCCAACTCTGGAAACATTACTCCTGCACAGAATAGCAAGGGACTTCACATACCATCCTATTACGACATGAGATGCAGACAACGCTATAGGCCAGCATGGTGAGAAGACTATGGCCCCCATTATGAGTTTGGCGGGTGGCGGAGACTTCCCACAAAACTCATCTGTCATCAGGCCACAAGGGCGGCCTGAACCCCGGCTGCCCTAATTCGAGTTCCTTGCTGGGCCGGCGGGCGGAAACAATGTTTCCACCAACTGGCCCAGCAGGGAACAGGGCCTCAACATTGCAGCTGGCTCCTAATGGAGCCGGCAGCAATGTGGCGGTGCAGCAGGTGCAGCAGCATTCATCGTGCATTCCAGTGCCCGTAATTTAGGCAGTGGTGTGCATGACGGGGCTGTGTAGGGGGGGCCCTGCACTACCCATGCCAAGTGCATGGGCAGTGCAGGGGTCCCCAGGGGCACCCGGGTCCCCCATTCCACCAACCTTTCCATGGCAGTGTAAACCACCATGGACAGGCTGGCAAATGGGGACTCGTAATCCCCAGGGCAGCACTGCTTCCAGCACTGCCCTGGTGGATTACAACCACCAGGACTGCCAGACTCCAGGCTGGTGGCAACTTGGCAGCAGCCTGGCAGTGTCAGCTCTGCCACAGTCATAATGTGGCAGTCCGACCGCCACCGTGACCCTGGTGGTCTGGTGACCGCCAGGGTTATAATCAGGGCCTATGTGCCTTGCAATGTACATAATTATTTTTGTTTCAGTTACTGTTTTTCTTCTTTATTTTCATTCTTTCTGTTTTTGTTTTATTGTGGTATTTACTTCCATTTTTATTATAGTTTATCATTTAAGCTTAATTAACTTTTAAGGGAGGGGGATGTGTTGTGGATGTCTATATACTTAAAAGTGTAGCCATTGCCTCCTACATTGGTAGCATGTAGCATAGAATATTACTTCAGGGTGATTCCGCAGAAGACAGTTGGAGCCTGCAAGCTGCCCAGGACGGTTGGTGATACCTATGGTCTAATAAAGCATTTGGCCCTTGTTTTGCTTTCACTAATGACCAAGCTGACAAAAATCTCTGGAATGCACTTCTTAGTTTAAAGAAGACATTTATTATTACTTCACCACAAGGTTCCTGAGAGAGGAGATTAGTAGGTTAGAGGCACACGTTTAAAAATAGTCCCAGCAATGAAAGGAAAATATATCAAAGTGATTCTCAACTGCAATGTACACAGCAAATATATGTGATTATATTATAGCATAACTGCCAAATAAAGAATAAAGTCAAAATTCATCACTGTAGGGCCTATCATTGCTCTTCATCTTTCTCATGGCAGCAAGTTGATGACCCATGTTCAACTGCGAGAAAGAGATTTTCCACCGTCACAGGACAGGTCAGGCAGTTGACGTTCACTCCTGAATAAAGTCTCGGAAAATTCCTCCTCACTGCTGCCCAGGGGCACCTTTTATAGATTAAATAATTGAATATTCAAAACATGCTGGCTACTGTAGGTCAGAGTTGGAGGAAACAATGTTGAAAGTTGGCCAAGTTTTCAAGGCTGTCTCTCCCAAGGCCGAGTACTTCCCTGCACTAGAGAAAAACACAAAATATGCGCTTCCTTATCATGCTATCGTGTTCGGTAAGAGAAAATACGAAAAACACAAGCTTAGTTTACCATATGGAAAAACACAGCTCATCTGCGATGTCTCAACTAAAATGTCTAACGCCACGATAAAGCCAATTGGCAGCTAAACTGAATACAAAATCTAATGTCTAATGCCATGTTAAAGCCAATAGGCAGCTAAACTGAATACAAAATGTAATGTGCTACTGGTGAACATTGAACACCTAATATGCGCAGTGGTGAAACACAAAGGGGGTCATTCTGACCCCGGCGGTCAGTGACCGCCGGGGCCAGGGTCGGCGGGAGCACCGCCGACAGACCGGCGGTGCCCCGCAGGGCATTCTGACCGTGGCGGTTCGGCCGCGGTCAGATGCGGGAAACTCCGCTGCCATGGCGATTCTGACACCCCCTACCGCCATCACCCGCCAGGAACAGGATGGCGGTAGGGGGTGCCGCGGGGCCCCTGGGGGCCCCTGCAGTGCCCATGCCAATGGCATGGGCACTGCAGGGGCCCCCGTAAGAGGGCCCCACAAAGTATTTCAGTGTCTGCTATGCAGACACTGAAATACGCGACGGGTGTCACTGCACCCGTCGCACCTTCCCACTACGCCGGCTCAATTCTGAGCCGGCGTCCTCGTGGGAAGGTTGATTTGCCCTGGGCTGGCGGGCGGCGGGCGGGTGGCAGGGCAAATCCCAAAATACCCTCAGCGGTCTTTCGACCGCGGAGCGGTATTTTGGTGGGGGAACTTTGGCGGGCGGCCTCTGCCGCCCGCCGAAGTTAGAATCACCCCCAAAGTCAGTGGTCAAATATACTTATTTTCAGTACAGCCCTATCTTCATGGCCTACAATATTACTTCATAACAGCACTACACTAAACTAGTTATTTAAGGGGGTTAGCAAAATAGTATTTTCTACAGAAATGGTTGTAGGAATTAGGCACACCTGGCAAATATTAATACCCCAAGGTGAGGTATTTACTGTATGCAGTAAAGACCATCTTTTTAGAGTTGTGTCCCTGGAAAAGAGAAACAAGACACCGATTTTTAATTTATCTAACTAAAATGTGCATGTTTTGCTTTTTCACCAGCCCTTTCCCTATATTAAATTTCACAAGGTGTTGTCTTCCAAAATGTGTCAAAGAATAAAACACTAGATATGAAAATTATCCAAGAACTCAGGCCCTTATTTGGACTTTGGTGATCAATTTCCCTGACCGCCAAAGTCCAACCCGCCAGATGACCACCAATGCTGGCGGTCAGCAGACCACCATATTACGAGTGCTGGCTGCTTTCCACCATCATTGAGGCGGAAAGCAGCCAGCAATCGTGCCGGCGGTTGGCGCTGAAGATGCAGGTCCCTCGTTGGCACCGCCACGCCAGCAGGACTCCGTCTGTCGTATTACAAGCCGTAATACGGCTTGGCGGAGTCCTGCTGGCATGGTGGTGGCAGAGAGGGATAACCACCAGGACCGATACCCTCCTGGATGTCCCCCTTGACTGAGGAGGTAAGTGGGCGTCCAAAGGGAAGGGGGGAGGAGGCCTATGTGTTTGGATGCTTGTGTACATGTTTGTGAAGGGGGGTGGTGAAAGCGTGCGTGTATGTGCACGTGAATGGGGGTGTCTGTAATGATGAATGTGAGTGAGTGGGAGTGTCTGAGTGCATGTATGCATATGCTGAATGGGTGTGTATGTGTATGCATGCATGCGTGAAGGGATGTGGGTGTGTATATGTGTGTGAGTGTGTGGAAGGGTGTGGGGATGTGTACATGTGTGCAGACATGTGTGTATGTGTGTGCCGGAGACAGGCATGAAGATTCCTGTTGCCGGGTGCAGGACCGCCAGGGATTTCGTTGGGGGGTGACTGCGACGGAAGCCTGACGGTTTGCAGCCTCATAATCTGGACGGCAGGCTGGGGCCTGCCACCAGATTGGAGGTGCTCACCGCCGGCTTATGACCACCAGCCTTGTAATGAGGGTCACAGTCTTCTGATTTTAATTTTAATTTACTGTGTATGCGCAATGGGATTATACTGACCTGATTTAGGGTTTGATGTGATGGGAGCGTACACCTCCCCTAACATATTTCCAGTTGAGGAAATGCAGGGTTTCTAACAGCAGACCCTCAGCTACTTCTGCAGTCAGAAACCATTGACTCACTGATTCATCCACCACTTGATAGCCAGGTTGTAGTGATAGGCCACCCAAACTATTTATGATGTGTCCATTAGTGGTTTTCCTAGTTCAGGTCTGCCATTCAAAGCATGGCAGGCCTTGTCTAGAAAAACAAACAATGGCCATGGCATACAGCAATAAAACTCCTTGAATAGCAGGGCCATAGTGCTGTGACTTTGGGGTTACCTGATATAAAACAAGAAATTAATGCAGTACATGTGACACAAACATGACTCCTGCTCAGCATTCATCTCTGTCTTCAGTACATTAACCTCATTGTCAGGGGAAATGGCCTTTACAATGCTGTCGGAGCCATGCAGGCTTGCCTAAACCACAAACTGCCTTTTTCTCTGCCTTAACCATGCATGTGCCAAATCACGCATATGCATGGTTAAGGCAGAGAAAAAGAGAGAAGTCTAGTGGATCAGGAGAGGACGCGATGAGGTTAGTGGGGCTGTGGCAAGGTGCGGGGGTAGTTTTTAGGGGTGGGGTAGAATAAGGGCTTAGTGTGGGTGCGGGAGTCGGGTCACTTTTTTAGGGGCTGGGTTGGGAGGGTTGGGGAAGTTTATTTTTTAGGGCTTTCGGGGTAGTTTATTTTTATGGGGGAGTGGGGGGCAGGGTAGTTTATTTTTTAGAGGTGGGGAAGATTTAAGGAACGGTGGAAGGAGTGAGGAAAGGAGGAATGATCGGGAGAAGGCGTGGAGAGATAAGTGGGGCTGAGGCAGGGTTTTGGGGGTAGTTTTTAGTGGTGGGGTGTATTTAGGGCTTATCGTGGGTGGAATGGTCGGGGTAGTTTATTTTTTAGTTCTTAGGATTGGTGGGGGTGTTGGTGTAGTTTACTTATTAGGAGTAGGGGAAGCTTTTAGGGCTCAGGGCGGGTGTCGGGTGTCAGGATAGTTTATTTTTTAGGGGCAGGGGTGGGGTTGGGGTGATTTTTTAGGACTTAGGATGGTTAGGGTTCGGGTTAGTTTAGTTATTAGGGGTGGGGAAAGTTTTTAGAGCTCAGGGTGGGTAGGTGGTGTCAGGGTAGTCTTTTAGGCTAAAAAGGGGGTTGTATAACACAACCATGCATGCCGTTTCCACATATGCCTTTACTAGGTATTCTTTTACAATTAAATTCATTGTACAGGCATGTGTGGTAAAGGCATGCTTGGAAAGACGTGGTCCTGATGCCTGGTTGTATCATACAACCGATTGGCAGAAACACTGAAGGCACAGAGATCCCTGTCATTGGAGTATGCAGACCTCCACAATGGATGAGAGGCAAGAGACTTCAGTGACCTGATGGGGTGGCAGGCTGTCCAACACACCTGAAATGGGCTCTGTAGTCATTAGAAAAATATGGATATAATCTTGCCCTTACTCTCTATTATAATACATTCATAATACATAATTAGTAATACATGACAAGGAAATTGTCATAAATGAAATATTTGTTTTTCCCTTCTCAGTGCCTATTTAGGTTATGAGATTCAATTCTGTGGTGTTTTCCATACTCACACATGGTTCATATTAAGAAAGTCCTTCATGGTATGCAATTTGTTCTGATTTCTTCTTACTGAACCTTTATTCTTGCTCTATAGGGCCTGATTTAGCGTTTGCAAAGGGGGTCACACCATCACAAATGTGACAAACATCCCACCTCAATTACTACGATTCCATTATAGCCCATGGAGCTTGAAATACAGTAGACAGGATATCCGTCTCATTTGTGACAGAGTTACCCCTCTGGCAAACTCTGAAACAGGCCCTTAGGCCCTCATTACAACCCTGGCGGTCGGTGTTAAAGCGGCAGTAATGCCACCAACAGGCCGGCGGAAAAAAAATGGGATTACGACCGTAGCGGAAACTGCCAACATAGACAGCCACTTTAACACTCTGACCGCCACGGCGGTACAAACAAACAGCGCGGCGGACACCGTCAACAGACAGACGGAAGACAATGTACCGCCCACCCTATTACAACAGGGCTATCCGCCACCTTTTCCGGGGCGGAACCAACGCAAATAAAAACACGGCTGAAACAGTACACAGAAGGGAAAACACACACCTCTCCACACTCCACGAGGAACGAGGACGCCATGGAGCTCGAACTGCAGATACTGCCGCCGATGGTCTTCCTGCTCCTCTATCAGGAGCTCCAATGACGGCGGCGACGACCACGGTGAGTACTGCACCTACAACACAGGGGAGGGGTGATGGAAAAGAGAGTGACATACACATGCAACATGCAACACCCCCACCCTCACCCACAACACCATACACACAAATACATGCTGCAACATTACATATACACCCCCCACTCCCGCTTGAATAACGCAAGGACAAATGGAAATGATTGTAACAATTGTAATCAATAAAAATCCATTAGTGAAAACTCAAAATCCAGTATATACAATTATGTACACCAACTACAAACGTCCGGATAGTGCACCAATCATTGTCTGTGGACCACTGGGCCCAAAATGCATGGGCGAGGCCCACACTAGATACCTGACTCCAAACAAAGAGAACACTGGAGGGGCATCACATAGAAAATATACAGGCACCTCAGAGGAAGGACCTCAGCCTGATGAACGCACGATGCCACTGCTCCTCAAGGGGGCTCCATGCCCATTGATGTAACCTGGGGAGTGCAAAGCCACAGTCTCTCAAGTCTCTCAAGTGTGTGCACTGGCCACTGCTTTATCCTGGGGAGTGCAAAGCCACAGTCTCTCAAGTCTCTCAAGTGGATGCACTGGCCACTGCTTTATCCTGGGGAGTGCAAAGCCACAGTCTTTCAAGTCTCTCAAGTGGGTGCACTGGCCACTGCTTTATCCTGGGGAGTGCAAAGCCACAGTCTCTCAAGTCTCTCAAGTGGGTGCACTGGCCACTGCTTTATCCTGGGGAGTGCAAAGCCACAGTCTCGAAAAGTCTCTCAAGTGGGTGCACTGGTCACTGCTTTATCCTGGGGAGTGCAAAGCCACAGTCTCTCAAATCTCTCAAGTGTGTGGTTTGCCCACTGCTTTATCCTGGGGAGTGCAAAGCCACAGTCTCTCAAGTCTCTCAAGTGGGTGCACTGGCCACTGCTTTATCCTGGGCAGTGCAAAGCCACAGTCTCTCAAGTCTCTCAAGTGGGTGCACTGCCCACTGCTTTATCCTGGGGAGTGCAAAGCCACAGTTTCTCAAGTGGATAACAGTCTCCACTGGTTCTGGAGTGGGCATTGTGCCCAGAGTGCTTCATCCTGCCAAGGACTGAGGTAGTGGATGCCTTTCTCCACTGGTTCTGGAGGGGGCATTGTGCCCAGAGTGCTTCATCCTGCCAAGGACTGTGTTAGTGGATGTGATAATCCACTGGTTCTGGAGGGGGTATTGTGCCCAGAGTGCTTCATCCTGCCAAGGACTGAGGTAGTGGATGCCTTTCTCCACTGGTTCTGGAAGGGGCATTGTGCCCAGAGTGCTTCATCCTGCCAAGGACTGAGGTAGTGGATGCCTTTCTCCACTGGTTCTGGAGGGGGCATTGTGCCCAGAGTGCTCCACGTACATTGTGGCCACAACAATACACTTGCCTGTGTGTGTGTGCCAAGAGATTGCCGAGGTACAGTTAGGTTGATAAGCCATGGAGGCAGAGACATACCCCACACTGCTGTGCCTTCGCATTCCATATGCAGGTGACAACTGTGATGACAGTGATGCTTCATGGAAGCTGCCCAGGCTCCTGGAACTCCCCACCAGCCTTGGACAACTGACCACTGGGGATGGCAGCCATGTCTGCGGTGGTGCCACTTGCTCAGGATTTCGGGGGGCCGCTAGCGGTGCTTGCAGCGGTGTCAGTCGTGGCGGTGCTTGCAGCAGGCTCTGTGGCGGTGGTGCTGGCGGCGGGCTCGGTGTTGGTGGTGCTGGCGGTGGGGTCTGTGGCGGCGGTGCTGGCGGTGGGGTCTGTGGCGGCTGTGCTGGCTGCAGGGTCTGTGACAGCGGTGCTGGCGGCGGGCTCTGTGGCAGCGGTCCTGGTGGCGGGGTCTGTGGCGGCTGTGCTGGCTGCGGGGTCTGTGACAGCGGTTCTGGCGGCGGGCTCTGTGGCAGCGGTGCTGGCTGCAGGGTCTGTGGCAGTGCAGGTGCAGGTTGGCATCGACGTGGACAGAAGGTGTGACACTGGTCCCTCAGTCGGTGCCACCATGCCCTCTCCTGACCTGCCCTTCAGTTTCTGGCCCTTGCCCACCTTTGATGGTGGTGCAGATGTCTTGCCACTATCCCCTTTCATTTTCCCTGACCACTTGGTGGCAGGTGTTTTCGGCTTCTCCCTCTGGGATGTGGGCACCTTTTTCACCTTGGCAGGTGGCGGAATGTCCTTGCCCTCGCTCCGTGGCACACCGGCAGCCCTGATGGTTGGCGCACTCCATGACCCCAAAGTTGCTGGCACCACTGTGCCTGGGGATGTGGTGGCTGAGGTGCTGGGCTGGGACTTAGAAAGCCTGGCCCTAGGGTAAGGACGGGGGGAGGTGTAGGGAAGAGGTCATTATTAGCCAGGAACAGTTTTTTAGACACCCTGGGACGGGTAGATGGAGGGGGTTTGGGAGTGGAGGTAGAGGTAGTGGTTGTAGGAGGTGTACGTCTGCTGAATTTGGGTGAAGGTGCATGGGCTGGAGGCTGTTGTGAGGTGGATGGCTGTTGGGTGGGTGTGTGCCTGCGTTTGTGTGCTTTGGGAGGAGTGCTCACTGACACACTGGGAGAGGACACTGGGGATGTGTGAATGGTAGTGGGGGTGGTGAGTGCACATGAGCAGTGTGTGGTGATGGGCGTGCTGGTGATGGAGGTAGTGGCTGAGGATGTAGTGCATGCAGGTGTGAGTGGAGACGAGACTGGGAGGGAGGAGGGAGACGTGGAGGAGGGGGACACAGTGGAGGCAGTGGATGTTGGTATGTGTGCATGGGTATGATGCTTGTGTGAGTGCCTGTGGGATGTGTGGTGCTTATGTTTGCCTGAGCCACCTTTGTGTGTGTGCATGCTGGTCTGATGGTGTGCTTGGGATAGGCTGAGGTACAGGGAATTGGGTCTGGGTGGAGGAAGTTGGAGGGGGGAGGCTGGACACAGGGACAATGGCTGCCATCAGTGCTGAGGGCAGAGCCTGAAATGCTCTCTGTTGGGCTGCCTGCCCAGAATGAATGCCCTCCAGGTATGCATTTGTTTGTTGCAAATGCCTCTCAACCCCCTGGATGGCATTCAGAATGGTAGACTGCCCAACAGTGAGGGATCTCAGGAGGTCAATAGCCTCCTCACTGAGGGCAGCAGGGCTGACTGGGGCAGGGCCTGAGGTGCCTGGGGCGAAGGAGATACCCACCCTCCTGGGTGAGCGGGCACGGACACACGCTGAGGGGCTTCTGGGAGGGCGGTGCTGGTAGGGGGGGTGGCGGCTGTACCTGTTGATGGGGGGGCACAGAGGACCCGGCCCTCGCAAGGGAGCTCCCATCAGAGGAGGAGTTGCTGTCCCAGCTGTCTGCTCCTGTCCCCGCCATGGAGCTCCCCTCGCCCACCTTCCCACTGGTGGCTTCAGACTCTGTTGTTTCGCCCTCCAGGGCCAAGTGGGATGCAGCTCCCTTCTGTTCCGGTGCCACTGTTCCTCTGCCTGATGACGCTATTGCACACAAGAACAGGGAGACCACAAAAAGGGGGGGGAAGACAGAAGAAAGACATGTTCAGTGCATGCAACACCACTACTGTTGGCGGACACAACAGGCACAGTATCCCTCAGCACTACGCCATGTACTTATAGTTCCTAGATTTATCACATGCCCATGGGGTACAAGGCCTAAGCCCGATTGCTGCACACCTGGAAGTCACAGAAGCCTGACTAGGTGTAGATGGAACTAACCACTGTTGGGGTTGGGGTGCCACAGAGCCTGCCTCACAAGGGACCTTACCTACAAAGCTCGCCCTGGCCTAGGGGAACCCACGGCCCACCTCCCCCACCCAGACACCTTGTAATGCGGGCAAAGTCAGCTGAATGAGAGTGTACTCAACCCCTTGTGGCTGCTGTGATGCCCTCAAGCGCCGATCCAACTCCGGATGCGCCCCGCCAGGATCCGGAACATCAGGGCGGTCATGGTGCGATGGGCACCCCTCCCACGTTGGAGGCCATCCCCAGCTGGGCCTCCGCCGTCTTCTTGCTCCAGCGGCGAAGGTCCTCCCATCTTTTCCGGCAGTGGGTGCTCCGTCTGTGTTGGACCCCCAGGGTCCAGACGTCCTTGGCGATGGCACACCAAATATCCTTCTTTTGGTGGGTGCTGACCTAGAGGAATAGTACAGGAGAAAAGGAAAATCTTTACCCGTCCGGACCGTCATCCTCATTGGCCCACTTCCCACACTTGCCCTGATGCACATACAATCACCGTCCACACATGCAGGCCTCAGTCCCCCCCCCATTTATCTTCCATCCACACCACTCAAAACAGGCATTGCCCATGCAGCATTCTCACAGTGTACTCACCTGTTTGTCTGGAGGACCGTACAGTTGTGTGCACTGGGGGAGTTTCTCCAACTCCTCCGAAGTGAAGGCAGGTGCCCTTTCCCCAGACACATGAGCCATCGTCACTTCCAAACTCACAGCAGCACTTGCAGTGTAGGTCCTGTCCTGTTGAAGGTCAGGTATCAAGTGAGTGAACAGACAGAAAATGGCAGTCACGTCCGCGGCGGTGCGTACCATCACTGCCGGCGTACATCGTCATTGGCTCCTCGGACCCATAGGGTCCACTGTTAACCAATGCAGGATTGCACTGCAGTCTTCGACCGCCTACCGCAATGGTGTACAACGCCAGCGCAGTTACCTCATAACTTCTTGTTCCACCTTACAGGTCAGGCAGCTGCCATTTCAGGGGGCCACAAGCGTCACACCAATGTAGTCCTTGCATACACACAGTAACAGACACATTGCGGATTAATAAATGTGTGCAAATGACATTTTGTGATACCTCAGTGTTGGCTGACTCTCTGCTCGCTGTTCTCGTCCATAGGGCACATCCGCTGGGTCAAGTGATGAGATGGCAGCATCCTCCGGTGTACAGACCGCTGGTGGACCTGTCAACAATGGAAGAGAGACATGTAATTGTCACCTACAGACTTGATTGTGCAACAATTCATGAACTGTGTGCCCAGTTGGAGCCCGACCTGATGTCAGCTATCCGCCATTCCACAGGGATCCCCCCTCTAGTGCAGGTCCTGTCAGTACTCCATTTCCTGGCAAGTGGTTCCTTTCAAACAACAGTGGCCAGTGCATCAGGGATGTCCCAGCTAATGTTCTCTAACGTGTTGTCCAGAGTGTTGTCTGCCCTGCTGAAACACATGCGCAGCTACATCGTGTTCCCTCAGGTGGAGGATTTGCACACAGTGAAAGGTGACTTCTATGTCCTGGGACATATCCCCAACATCAAAGGTGCCATTGATGGGACACTTCTGGCCTTGGTGCCCCCGGCAGGAGTGAACAGGTGTACAGAAACCGGAAGAGCTACCATTCGATGAATGTGCAGATGATGTGTTTGGCCGACCAGTACATCTCCCATGTGAATGCCAAATGTCCTGGCTCAGTGCATGACGCTTACATTCTGAGGAATAGCAGCATCCCTTATGTGATAGGGCAACTCCAGAGGCACCATGTGTGGCTAATAGGTGAGGACAAGGACCCTATACAGTGTGAATAGTTGTCTGGGTATGGGGTTGTCCCTACAGGTTACTGTGTCTAACAGCTGTCCCTCGACATTTGCATGTGACTCTGGGTACCCCAACCTGTCATGGCTACTGACCCCAGTGAGAAATCCCAGGACAAGGGCAGAGGAATGCTACAATGAGGAACTCCTGAAGGCCTGGTTCCGGTGCTTCCATATGAAAGGTGGTTCTCTCTACTACTCACCAAAGAAGGTGTGCCAGATCATCATGGCCTGCTGTATGCTGCACAACCTGGCTTTGCGACGGCAGGTGCCTTTTCTGCAGGAGGATGGTCCAGCTGGAGGTCATGTGGCAGCTGTGGAGCCTGTGGACAGTGAAGAAGAGGAGGCAGAAGAAGAGGATATCGACAACAGAAACAACATTATCCAGCAATACTTCCAGTGAGACACAGGTAAGAAGATGTCACTGCCTCACACATCTCATACAATTGTTTGAGCTAGCATAAGTCTGTCATTTTCACTCAGTGTATGGACCCTGACTTGTCACTTTGCCATTCCATTTAACAGATGTGGGTCCCACTTTGTGACCTCTGCTATATTTCCTCCAGCCCTACAGCTGTGTTTCATCGGTATGTGAACAATTCAATTGACATTGCTATATTCCATAGTTATTGCAATTACACATTTGTGAAAGCACAGACTGACTCCAGATTGTTTTGTGATTGAAGTGTGTTTATTTCTGTGCAAATAAGTGGAGGGGGTTGTAAAATGGGCAGGGGTGATGGTGGAGAAATGTCCATGACAGAGTCCAGTGTATTTGTTTCACAGGTGCATTGTCCAAAGGGGCACAGGAAGTGGAGCAAGGGCAGTTGAAGGATGGACAGGGTGACAAAGTGGGACAGAAGGGTGAAATTCAGGGGGGTCTCATTTCCTGGCTGGGGTCTTGGCAATGTTCTCTGTCTTGTTCCTGGATCTCAGGGACCGTTTGTGGGGTGGCTCTCCATCTGCAGGGGGTGGGGTGCTGGTGTCGTGTTCCTGTGGCGGTGCCTCCTGTCCACTAGCGCCGGCGGAGGTGGAGGGCTGTTCATCATCCAGGCTAGTGTCAGGGGCCCCTTGTTGTGCCACAGTGTCCCTCCTGGTGTTGACAAGGCCTTGCAGCACCCCTGCAATGGTGACCAGGGTGGTGTTAATGGACTTTAGTTCCTCCCTGATCCCCAGATAATGTTCCTCCTGCAGCCGCTGGGTCTCCTGAAACTTGGCCAGTAACATTGCCATCGTCTCCTGGGAATGATGGTACGCTCCCATGATGTTGAGAGGGCCTCGTGGAGAGTGGGTTCCCTGGGCCTGTCCTCCCCCTGTTGCACAGCAGTCCTCCCAGTTCCCCTGTTTTCCTGTTCCTCTGTTCCCTGAACCGAGTGCCCACTGCCTCTGCCCCCAGGTCCCTGATTTTCTTGGGGTGGTGGGTTTTCCTGGGTTCCCTGTAGTGGTGGACACACTGCTGATTGACGTGACCTGGGGACAGAGGGATGGGCCTGCTGGGTGGGTGCGGTGGTGGTGTTTCCTGAGGGAGGAGGGTCTGTGGTGGCTTGTGCCAGTGTCAGGGGAACCGACTGTCCCGAGGTCCCTGATGGGCCGGGATGGTCATCTTGATCCAGTTGTGCAGAGCTGCTGTCATCATTGTGGGTCTCTTCTGTGGGGATACTGGATATGTCTGGTACCTCCTGTCCGGTGACGATGGGTAGGGGTCCTGCAGGAGTGTAAAGGCATGATTATTGCATCTGTGTGTGCCATTGTGTGCAATGGGTGAATGACACTGTACTTCAGTGCTTGCATTCTTGTCTAGGCCCTTGTGTGATCATTGGTTTGGGGGCTGTATGGGTATCTGTAGTAGACATGCTTTGGTGATGGGTGTCCATGCTTTGGTGATGCATGCAGGGCTTGGTGTAGGGATGGGTGGGTTGTGATAGTGGGACGTATGTGAGGTGTTGGAGTGATGGGGGTGAGGGCGAGGGTGGGAGTATCTGATGACATGCAGGTAGGGTGGGGGATATAATAGTTAAGAGTTGACTTCGCAGAGTCCATTCCTCCTGCTACTCCTGCGAGGCCCTCAGGATGCAGTATTGACAAGCCTTGCTACTCCCATGTTGTTAGTTGTGGGGGAGGAGGTGGGGGTCCACCGCCAGTCCTCTGTACAGCAATCTGGTGTTTGGAGACCACGGAATGCACCTTTCCCAGTAGGTCGTTCCACCTCTTCCGGATGTCATCCCTAGTTCTTGGATGCTGTCCCACTGCGTTGACCCTGTTGGCGATTATGCGCCATAGCTCCATCTTCCTAGCAATTGAAGTGTGCTGCACCTGTGATCCTAATAGCTGTGGCTCTACCCGGATGATTTCCTCCACCATGACCCCGAGCTCCTCGTCAGAGAACCTGGGGTGTCATTGAGGTGCCATGATGTGGTGTGGTGTGCGTGATGTGTGAGGTGGTGTGGGTTGTGATGTGTGAGGGGATGTGTTGTTGTGTGTTGTTTGAGGTGCGTGGATGTTGGGTGAGTGATGATGTTGTGTGTCTGTGGATGCTGGTGTTGTTTCTGGTGGTGTCTCTCTCTGGCGTGGCATCAGAATTCTGGTAGTAAGGGTTTGTGGGTGATGTGTGTGTGTGTTTTATATTGGATTGGGTGTGTGGGTGTTCTCTGTGTATGTGTATCAGGTGTGCGTATTTTGAATTATCCAATGTGGTTGTGTTTTGTAAATGTGTGTGTATTTTGAGCGCGGTGGTGTGTACCGCCAATGGAATACCGCGGTTGAAAGACCGCCGCATTGATTCGTGGGTCGTGATACTGTGGGTGTATTCCTGTTGGCGTGACTGTGTCGGTTTTGTTATTGCCAGTTTATTACTGACCTTTTGTGCGGCGCACTTGTGTGGGTGTCTGTATTATGGCGGATTCTGAGCTGTGGGTTGTAATAGCTGTAGCGGAATTCCGCAGGCGCAGCGGTATGTCTTCTGCACGGCGGTAAGCGGGATTTACCACCAGGGTTGTAATGAGGGCCTTAGTCTTTAATTTGCCAAAATCTTTTGTCTACTCTCAGATAGGTTTTGAGTTTGAAATCAGTGAACATCAATCAAACAACATTTGTATAGAGTGGCACTGCCCCCCCAGAGGTATCTGGGCTCTGTGGGTATGATATCTCTGTCGAAGAACCAGGTCTTAATTTTCCTCCTGAATTCCACCAGGGAGGGTGCTGTGTGAAGATGGAGGGGTAGGTCACCCAAGGTCTTGGCGGCAATGTAGGAGAAGGAGCGGCCCGCTGTGGGTGGGACTGATAGGGGGTGTGAGCACAGGGTAGCTAGGTGGAGCACAGGTGTCTTGTGGGTCTGTGGAATTTCAGTTGATGGTTAATGTGGACTGGTCCTTGATCATGAAATGTTTTTTAGGCATGCATGAGGATCTTAGACTGGTATCTTTTCTGGAGGGGAACTAGTGTTGGTTTCCGAGGGGACGTGATGTGGGTTTGTTTCGGGAGGTCCAGGATGAGTCTGGCTGTAGCATTCTGTATTGTCTGAAATCTTTGAGGAGCTGGGCAGAGGTGATGGTATAGAGAGTGTTGCAGTTGTCAAGGTCACTGGTGACAAGGGCCTGAGTGACAGTCTTTATGGAGTTAACTGGAATCCATCTGAGGATCCTGTGGGGCTTGCGAAGGGTGTGAAAGTAGGAGGATTTAACTGCATTGATTTGTTGTTTCATGGTCAGTTCACTGTCAAGGATGGTGCCTAGGTTGCATGCATGGTCTGTGGGTATTTTGTCTGAGTTCTACCAGCCACCAGCTGTGGTCCCAAAGGGAGGTGTTCTTCCTAAAGATGAGAACTTCTGTCTTGTCAGAGTTGAGTTTAAGGCAGTTGTCTCTCATCCAGTTGGCTACGTTGGTCACGGTGTTGCAGAAGTTTATTCTGGTGGCAGGGGGATGTTAGGTGAGCGAGAGGATGCTTTGAGTGTCACCTGTGTAAGAAATTATATTGAGGCAGTGGGATCTGACAACGTCTGTGAAGGGGGTCATGAAGGTGCTGATAAAAGTGGGGCTGAGGGATGATCCTTTAGGTACACCACATAAGATGTCCTTGGGTTCAGACGTAAAAGAAAGTAAAAGAAAGGGAAACAAGTCTCCGCCCATGTTCGTCAAAAAAGGAAACATTGCACAAATGAAACACACAGAGCATGTCCTACACCTTCGTTTATCAAACAGTTTCAACAGTTGCTGGATAACCAAATACAATATTAACATGCATTCAAGCAAACGTATGCGTAAGAAAGAGAATTAAACATCACCATTGTGCACAAGAATGCCAAAACTCAAAGAAAGCCCCGTAAGTGTGGTAGTCATGAAAGTTACTATTTGAGTGTTTGGGTATCTTTACATAACTTAAGTCAGCTCTAGAAATGCGCCAAACATATTTCGTCACACATTTCTAGTTTGTTAATTTAAAGTTTGTGCCACTACATTGGTGTATCTGGAGTTATGTTGGTCTACTTTTAGGTTTCAAATGATTCTACTCTATTTTAATGAATTATTTACAAAACAGCAACTCGTTCTTCATCAACAAACCCAACACACCCTCCAAGACAGTGATGGTAGTGACTGCTTAATGACACAGTCTACTCCAGAGCAACTAGGTGCTGATACATATGATCTCCTTTTGACTTTGACTTTTATTATCTAAAAGTTTCTAAGCAATCTGGAGGCAAGTAAGGGCTCAGAAGTCTCTGGTGAAAAAATTCAGAAGCGGGGCCAAGGTTTTAGCAAATCATTTGTCCCTTTCTCAAACAGCAAAGGAAATTGCCTCTGATTCATATGTTATACTGATCTTATTTGTTTTTTACAGTAGCCATAATAGTGTTGCTTCAGGTCTGTTAGCAAGCAGGCTACGCTGAAGGGTAGCCCTTTAAGGGGCCGGCGCCACCACAGGCCAGGACATGTCCATCCGAAGATTCTTCAGTCACAGAACTTTCTTAGAGTACTTGATCTGATATATTCTAAGACTCTCTGGGTATGGCCAAAGCCTGAACTGCTGTCCCCCCAAGGCATCCTCTCTTGAAGGTGCAGTTGTCCCTCAAGGCGCAGTCTGGCTAGATCACACTCTGGTACTCCAACCTCCACTTCCAGTCAACTGCTTAAAGTGTGGGGTGCAGACACACTGTTTTGTCTTTAGAGGACATAAGTAACTCATGGTTCAGTCAGTCTGCAAGGGCGATGCCAGCACACAGAGAAGTTGTTTCCTTTGTGCATCCTTCTGGGTCACAGGATCACTCCTCCCCTGGCTGTCAGCTTACCTCCCAGGTTCTCAACGTCTGCTGGCTGGGGCCCTGGTAGGTAGCCTCTTGGTGCTGTAGCCTGCTGGTCCCATTGTTATGGCATGGCCCATCACATCTGCTGGAACAAACCCCTGGACCTCAGGGACTTTTCTTCCCTCAAGTAGGCCTACCAGTGCTCTGTCTGCCAACTGCAATCCCTCAGTGAGTGTTGATCTTCTCCGGTTGGTTCCTGGCCTGCTCCCTTTCTTCTTTTGGTGGCTTGGACTGGTCGACTCTCCCCCCCACCATAGTTTCACTTGGGGCAGGTGGTCTTCCCTTTTCTCAACCAGCACGATCCACCCCACAAGCTACCATCTTGCTATATTCCTTCTGCCACCTTGTGTTAGAGGTTGCCCCTGCAAGTTCTGTGCCTGCTGTCAGAGTTATTCCCATAAAGGGGGTGATCCCCCCCTTGTTCCTGAATCAGGCTTACTGGTCTGGCAGAAGATTGGATTTCTACAACTCACTGTTCTGCCATCTTGACTAGTCCCCTCGATGGTTTACTTTTCAGGTGATCATCTTAACCTCTTATAAATAATTTTACAAAGTTATGGCAATAGCATAACCCTGAAGGCCTCTTTAATCCAGTACCAGATACTTCCAGCCCCTTTATCTCACTCTTGCAGGTTCCTGCTTTCTCCCTTTATGACTGTTTTCCTTTTTTCTCTTCCTCCTCGTTCGGCTTTATTTGTTTTCCCCTCTCTGGCTCTCCGTAAATGTCTGATGCAGAAAAATAAGTGCCAGTTCTTGAAAGTGAGTGCCAGTGGCATGCACCGACATGCACAAACTCAAATTAAAGAATTAGATTACTATTGAATACAAAGGATTTTAGACATAAGTTTCCATAAGACCCAGATGTACAACGTGCGAACCAGACTCCAGGTCCCATTGTTGGATGGTGCACCAAATATCTTCTTTGGATCCACACTGACAATAAGTTCTGCTAAAAAAAGGGGTCTTCAATGGAAACACTTTTTTAAAACAAATTACAAGAGGTTAAAGCACTGCTTGGGCCGGATCATGAAACATTTTTCACTGGCACTATTTCACGTCCTCAGTGGTAAGTTCAGCTAGTGCGTGCTCCACACACCTTTTCCCACTATTTATGAAAACAGGATTCTGGAGGTGGTGAGGTGACAAAACAATGTTGTGGTGGCGACAGCAAATGTTTAGAAGGTTACCTTAAGTGCAGCAATGGCCAGCTAATTAGCTGGATTGTATTTCTTTTTATTTAAAAACTTTGATCAATTTCTGACTCACAAGCACAAGCAATGTCATACTGAACAGACTCATTCAATGTGCAGCGTAGTAATAAATCACCCTTCATAATAGTTCTAGCACCTTCATTCCTAACTATGGGGCCAAAGCAGCGTTTTCGCTAAGTAGCATATAATGGGCAATATAAAAAAAAGATAACTTTCTCCATTGTTAGTCTTGGCAACCTTGGCATGGTCTCCCCTAACTTTTTGCCTCTATTTCCCAGGTTGTTGATGTGTCCTGGACTCTGTTTTTGCTGTTTTTGACACTCTGGGCACTTTACCACTGCTATCCATTACTGAAGTGCAAGTGCTTCTATGTAAAATGATTTACTAGTAAGACCCTAGTACAGTGCACCGGAGGTGCCCAGGGCCTGTAAATTAAATGCTCCTAGTAGGCCTGCAGAACTGGTTGTGCGACCCATCTTAGTAACCCTGTAAACGTGGCTCAGACCTTTCACTGCAGTGTGTGGGTGTGCAGTTTGTAAACTGCCAATTTGACTTGGCAAGTGTACCCACTTGCCAGGCCCAAACCTTCCCTTTTCTTACATGTAAGGCACCCCTAAGGTAGGCCCTAGATAGCCCCCTGGGTAGGGTGCAGTGTATGTTTAAGGTAGGACATATACTAATGTGTTTTACATGTCCTGA
Organism: Pleurodeles waltl; assembly: GCF_031143425.1. Lineage (NCBI taxonomy): Eukaryota > Metazoa > Chordata > Amphibia > Caudata > Salamandridae > Pleurodeles > Pleurodeles waltl. Next base: position 463,283,388 of record NC_090442.1, read on the forward strand.
CTGTAAAATACTGCCAAATTCGTTTTTCACTGTTGCAAGGCCTATCTCTCTCATAGGCTAACACGGGGGCTGCCTTTAAATGTTATTAAAGTACAGATTCCCTTTGGGATCAGATAGAAAATGGAGTTTAGAGTCTCTGAACTCACAATTTAAAAATACATCTTTTAGTAAAGTTTGTTTTTAGACTGTGTGTTTGAAAATGCCACTTTTAGAAAGTAGGCATTTTCTTATTTAAACCATTCTGTGCCTGTTTGTAGATTCCCGGTCTGGATCAGTTTGACAGTTGGGCTGTTTGCACCTCTCCTCTAGACAGTGACACAAAGGGAGCTGTGGTGTAGCCTGCATATCCTGATGTGCCTTCTGTGCTGGGAGGGAGAAGAGGAGTGGTCACTTACACCTGAATGGGCTGTGCCTGCCCTCACACAATGCAGTCTCCAACCCCCTGGTGTGTGTCTGTGAACTGGCCTGGACAAGGTGGGATCTTACAAACAAGAGAGACTTTCCTTTGACGTTTGCCTACTTCAAAGGTAGAAAGGGGTATAAGTAGTGAACCCAAACCCCCTGAAAATTAGATCACTTCTGGAATCAGGAGGAACCTCTGCCAAGAAGAAGAGCTAAAGAGCTGAGGAGAAGTGCTTCCCCTGCCTGTGACTGCGCTTTGTTGGGCTATCCTGCAGTTGCTGCTTCTGCCTCTGAAAGGGGACAAAGACTGGACTTTGTTGTGCATTCCTGCATGAGAAGAATCTCCAAGGGCTTGAACTGAGCTTGCCTCCTGTTGTTGAAGTCTCTGGGCCATCAAAGACTTCCCATGCCAGCATCTGGACTCTCTGCTGAGACTCCTGTCCTGCCAAGTGGTGCCCTATCCAGTCCCTGGGCCCTTGAAAGGTGAAGCTGGCAGACAAGAACTGAAAATCTACACAGAACGCCGTACGGGGAAATTTATGACACACCTTCTGCAACGTGGCTCATAAATGACATGTCGCCAGCTTTGCGGCTGAAATCGACGCTCCACCTGTAAGGCACATCTGTGGTACAATATCTCTTCAGTGCGAGTTGAAAATTGTACCACAGGAAACTTGTTAAAAGTACATTTTAATGGACAAGAAACACCTGTGTATATAAATACTTAAACAATGAGAATATTCATTTTTTTTTTTTACACCTTATCGTATTCCTAGTAAGGTGAAAGTGAAATGGAGGTGCAGTGAACTTGTACATCCACAACAGCCAATAGGTGATTTGTTTCCTTTCCTTACCAGACTATAACAGATTAGATGTGCCTGTAAGTATACACTCAGATATTACTTGAAACATAAAGAAGACTACCCATGTGTATTTGCATCATATTTTAGTAATGTCGGGATGTATTCACCCTGTTGATTGTGGCCAGTGTGAGTGGGTGTTGAAGTGCTTATCCATAATTGTGTGACTTCTTAAGAAACCATTTAAAAATGCTCTGATGATTGCATAGCTGTAATAGAATAGCGTAGAATAATGCTGGCATCACTGAAAAGTGCAATGAGGTATACATTGAAAGCACGGTCAATTGTGTCATCAGTTAAGAAAACAAGTTTGTTATCCTGCATACCTTAAAAAGAATAGTGATCAACCTCCCCACTGGAGGTATGCAGAGTATTAATAGAAAATAAAAAGTAATACATGTTAGTACTTTAGGAAAAAGATCAATAGAAATATATTTGTTAGGAGGAGTCCTCAAATAGTTTCATAAGCTCCAAATATACAAATATTATATAGTATGACGTTTGCACCATGTTGTAAGAAGACGAGATATCAAATGATATGAGGATAAGCATAAGTTAAATGAGGGATTGCCTGTACAGTGCAGTAAAGGTCATAGAGAAACAAGTTCTAAATTTTAGTGAAGATCGTTCTACTGATCCACATTGTCTGGACAGTAGATTGCTAAAAAGAGAAGCAAGAAAAGGTAGGAGCACGTTATTTACCCTTTGTTCGCATAGAGAAGTGTCAATGTGAAAAACTATGTGAGATTACAGTGGACTTTCCTTTATAAGAATAATATGCCAAATAAATGGAACTTTGTATATCAGTACAATCATGCATCTTATGCTATAGATAAAGATGGAGCCTGCCCTTGTTTGCTCATGTACATCGTTATGTAGTCAACATAGCAAAACTTTAAGTTGCAAGATAGAAACAGGGATACAACATTAAATAGTAGAAGCTTAAATATGTGTGCAAGGATGTGTAAATAATTTACGCAGTCCAATAAATGACAAAAGATGTTAAGTGCCAGGTTATGCATGTGATACAAGTGATAATATCCATAAATTTAAAATTCTTTAAATTAGAGCAGCAAAAGAATATATGTATGCATAAGCTTGTGTATTAGAGACATAGGCCCAAAGCTTGGTCTGATTGTGGCACTTCATGGGTTTGAAGCAGAAAGAATGAGGTATACCTAACTTATTTATCTCTTTGGGGTAATGATTTTAAAATTTGATCTAAACCAATTGTCTCAGAAAGCTAAGATCTTAATGGACCCACTGGGCCACATTGCTTTATTTGGTTTCTGCTAAACAGGTGCATACATTGGAAATAGAAGGAATAACACTATCAAATATTGGCTTTAAAATGTGTGTTTATATGCTAGAAGAATGAAAGTTGCTCTTTAAAAAGAAGGTGTCTGATTTGTAAGTATTTAAAAACTAGTTTAAGGTAAATGTAATTATTTCTGTAAGTAAAGGAATTTAAGTGTTTGAGTAATAAACACATCTCCATAAATTAGTTGTCCCTTATTCGTACCATTTACAAGTCTAATTATGCTGGAGAATATAACAAAGTTCAGAATCACCGAAAAGTAGAGTTAATAAATGCAGTTTTGTAATATGTTGAAATTGCTTGATTTTGTTGCATATCTTCCCAAAGCAACACAGCATCTTGATGTTAACTTTCTTGGAGAATTTTCAGTCACCACATTTCAGTACAGAGGACTATCATTTAGTGAATAATTGATCCAGAATCTGGTTCATAAAATGATGAAATATAAAAATCTCAAGCACCTTCCAATACATGCCCAGTGGCAGTGTGTCCAATAAGGAAATTTTCATTCGGCCCTATTTGAAAGTTAAAATGATTTTAAGGATCTCTGTGAGATCTTACCTTGTCATATAAACTGGGAAACTATAATATAAAGATTCTTGAAGTAGTTGATAGATGCATAGAGCGGTAATGCATTGAAAAGGAATAACAATTATGGAAGTATATTAATTTTTGTTGAGCTATTTGAAGCTGCTACGGATTTTGGCAGATGTTTCCATTTTTATAGTTGTACTTTGCTGGAACTAAGTGAAATAGAGAAATTATATTCAAAACACTGTGCTAATTTGAAAGAAATTGTGATGCTACAGTATTGGACTGAAAGTTTTAGTGAGAATTGTCTTCCTCCAGCCCCACAATCTGGGCATGATTCACAAAGGTAATCATACTTGTGCGCTGAGTCGTCCATCAACCCGGCTGCCTCACTTCCCACTTTATTACAATTTCCCACCAGGCTGACCTGTGGGAACATAGTATTATGATGATCCCTCGAGGCCAATACTGTAGCGCTATAGCACCCTCGGAATGCGAAATGTCTGCAAAGCAGACAGTGAACTTTTCGAGGGTGCTGGATGGGGGCTCCTGCAGTTCCCATGCCACAGGCACTGTGTTTCTGCTAAGGAAAGGCTGGCAGAAACAGGAGTCGAGACCAGCAAGGCTACACTGAGTTCAGCGCCGCAGTGGCTGACCACAAGTCTGACCACCATCAGCCTCTCAGGAACCTTGTTCCTGGTGGTGATGGCGGTCCCCTGGCACTCTGACCGATAGGGTCACAATGTTGCAGTCGGACTGCCTGGAGTGCGGCGGTCTGATTGCCACAGCAAGTCTGGGGGCCCTAAGATTGTTAGAACTGTGGTCTCTAGTTGGACTGCCTGGAGTGCGGCAGTCTGACTGCCACCACAAGTCTGGGGGCCCTTAGATTGTTAGAACTGTGGTCTCTATGTGGCAGGGGTATGCTCCCAGTCCAAATGGAACCACCACTCTAGTCATGGAAAGTCAGATTCACACTTAAAGATAACCTGTGATCACCTTTGATAGTTTGGCTCAGTCATTCAGACTTATCTAAATAAGCAATGTGTAACCTATTTGTGCAACACAACATGCATAGTAACACAATGAATACACCACACAGGTTTAGAAAAACAGACAGCAGTTTTATAAATGAATCAAGACCAAAATGGCAAAAATCCAATAAGTAGAAGTCGAGTTATGAATTTTTAAAGAATAAACAGAGTTCTAGATTTAAGACGCACCTGCAATGCAGCGCAGGCCAGTTACAGGACCCACGCAGGGCCTGATGAGCAAAGAATCTTAATCATGATCGCAGACACAAGGTGTGTAGCTTTTCCTCACTCAGTGCTGTTGATGTGTTGGTTCCCAAGGTGAAGCGTTGGTGCTGGGATGTGTTGGTGCCGAAGCCAATGTGCTGGGTTTCTCCACGCAGAGAAGGTATGCACCAATCTTCCATCAGCTGTGATGGCAATGAAGTGGTTCTGATGCGGTGATAATGTGAGGGCGAAATGCTAGTTCCAAATGCAATGCGCTGGTTAAACTCCAGTAATAGGGCTGTCGTGTAGGCTCTCATTGTTCTAATGAGACTACTGGATTTTAGCGGCAGAATCACTTGCACTGTGGGGGACTGAGTCTGAACCCACTACAGGTGACACCTGTTGGCCTAAACTGGGTTTTGCTCCGGCTAACTAGCAGTGCCTCATCTCTACCCAAGAGCAGGGATGAGTGGGTAGCCGAGTGCATGACACAATTGATTCCTCAGGGAAATTGTGGTCACTCAGATTGCATCCGTTTCTCTCAGTTACATTGGTCTCACATATGCACATATACAAGGAGAATCAGAGGCAGTATATGTTTCAATAATATTCTGATGAAGCAACTGCATCTTAGATAACAAAGCATGTACTGCAATAACTCTGACAATAAAGTATAACAGGATTAAAATAGTGATGAGGAGAGTAAAGCATAAAAATAACGCTACCAAATTGTCACTAGAATCATTAAAATAATTCCTACCTAGGCTATGTTAGAGTACAGCATGTTAAGCTCTAGTTCTGCCTTTCAGGTTCCCCTGGGAAGACATCATCCCTCAAACCTGAGCAAGAGGCCTGTAGTCTACATAAGCAGCTGTAGGGAAGCGTTCAGCAGTCAGCATACAATTGTGGTCATCTGGCTGGAATCTCCCTCTAACGTGTATGGGATAAAGAAGTGTTTTTATAATAAAACAGCTGATGTTCCAAGAAAGGATCCCTATGTAAGAGTGTGTATGTTTCTATGAACACTAGAGACAAAACGTTATTACGTTTACCGGCAACCTATCTTAACGCAGCCTTAAGAAAAGCACAGAGTGAAAGAAATGTCATGTTTAAGAACGCAGTGCTGGCCTAGGCAAAGAACAGCTAGATAGAGAGAAATAAAACAAGACCGCAAATGTGGCTATTGTTAAAATAATAAACAAAGCTGAATAAAATGTATTTAGGTAAAAGTGCAAAGTGGCAGGCCTAGTTTGCTAAAATAACGTGGAGCTATAACTAAAATGGCAACACAACAGGGAGATGTGTCGGTTACTGCTTCCATCAGGCAGGAGAGGCATATGTTTCACTAGTGCAAGTATCTAGGTCCATTTCCAGTGAACCAGGCACAGGAGTAGAAGATTTGATGTCCCTGAGTCTCTAGCAACAAGCCCTTGGAGATCACTCTGAGATAAGGCAGAGTATAGATCTTCCTCAGCAAAGTCAGTGAGCAGCAGGCAGCACAACAGAAAAGCAGTCTGCCCAGGTCAGCAGTTGATGCAACACAGCAGTTCTATTGGCAGAGTCCAGTTGTAGTTCCAGAAGTGTCTGATTTGGTGGGGTCAGAGACCCAGTATTTACACACAAATGTGCCTTTGAAGTGGGGGTGTCTTCAAAGAAGGGTTTTTGAAGTACACAGAGGTCCTTTCTTCCTAGCCTTGACTTTCACCTATCAGCAGGGGGTAATCATCCCTTTATGTGGGAACAGACACTGTCTATTCAGGTGTAAGTGTCAGCCCCTCCTGCCCTTCCTGTCCAGGAAGAGCCATCCGAATGCAGATGAGCACTCAGACACACCTAAGCTTCCTGTGTTTGTGGCTGTCTTGAGAGAATTCACAAAGTTTAGATTTCACTCACCCCAGATGTGTATTGGAGACAGGCTGCAGGCACACTGAGCTGTAAGAGCAGAGAGACGCCTATGTTCTAAAAGTGGCATTTCTAAAATAGTAATTTTAAATCCAAATTTACCAGTTAAAAAAGGACCTCTCATTACCATTCCAGAGATATGAACCATAACACAGCAAAACCTTTCTAACCAGGAATCGAAGCTTAAAGATGTATTAAGAGATTCCCAGTGTCAACCTATGAGAGGAGTAGGCCTCACAGTAGTGAAAAACAACTTTGGGAGTTTTTCACTACCAGGCCAAGTAAAACGTAAAGGTACATGTCCTACCTTGTAGTTACAAAGCACCCTACCTATGGGCTACCTTGGACCTACCTTGGGGTGACTTATATTTTATGAAAGGGGAGTTTAAGACTTGGCAAGGGGTTTTCAATGCCAAGCTGAAGTGGCAGTAAACTGTGCACACAGGCTCTGCAGCAGCAGGCTTGAGACATGTTTAAAAGGCCACTTAGGTGTGTGGCACAATTAATGCTGCAGACCCACTAGTAGCACTTAGGCCCATATTTAAGAAAAGTTTGCGCCTCCTTTGTGTAATTTTTTTGATTTATGTTTTGTCGCTAGACCCATTTAGTAACAAATTTAAAGAGCTAGTATTGTTTTTTGGGAGCACCACCACACCTTGCGTTGTTTTGTGACATTTATATGCAAGGTAGGCGTTCCCTTCCAAAAAATTACGCTAGCCCTCCAGTGCCATATTTACAGCCTGACACTAAAACAGCGCACATTAAGGAATCAGTCTAAAAAATTGACGCAAAGTACGATTAGCGTCAAATTTTAACGCCTGGTGAGACCAGGCATTAAAATGAGGCCCACACACTACTACTTAAGGAAAACACACAGAAGGAGCATTGACAACCTCCTGGACAACATGGAACTGTTAATGCTCCAGCTTGGCACATGCTGCAGACAACAGCGATGACAACAGGTCCCTCCAACCCCAAACAGCACCGCAGCCACAAAGGCGGAGCAGAAGGCAGGAGAGGATATTTTGACAGCTCACAATCATCCCTGCGCTCAGGGAGCAAGATGTCATCAGAACCTATAAGCGGGAGTCCATTGTACGACTGCTGCACCGCATTGCGCCAGACATCACTACAAGGGTGGAAACTCTAACAACTATTCCACCCATGACTAAACTCCTGGCTGTCCTCCGTATGCTGGTGTCAGTATTGTTCCAGACAACCGTTGCACAAGTGGCTGGTATCTCCCAGCCATCCTTCTCGGCCTTCCTACCGAAGGTTCTGGATGCAATCATCCACCTCACACCCCACCTCATCAGCTTCCCTCAACAGCCAACAACTGCAGCAGGAGACCAATCAAGATTTCTACCAAATTGCTGGGTTCCCACATGTGCTGTGTGCAATAGACTACACCCATGTCCAACTTGTGCCACCTGCTGCAACGGAACACATCTACAGGAACCGCAAACACACCCATTTGATAAATGTGCAGCCATTGTGGACCACCATGGTCTCTTTATTTGTCATGGTGTCAAAGCCTCCGGCGGCACCAATATCAAATGTCATCCAGGTGTTGCCATTACCAACTACATATCACCTAAACATACCAGATGTACCCGTTGTGTGCACCTTCACCTGCCTGGTGCATTGTGCAGCACACATAGGAATACAACATCGCCAGCCATAAAAGACCATGGAGCAGATTAATGAAAAGTGGTGCAGCACCTAGTCTAGTGTCACTTTACTTTCGCCCCTTAGCACCCCCTAACACAACTATGTGTTCACTGGATACAAGAAACGGCACACCATGGTGCAATGCTGTCAAGATAATGGATGCCATAGTAGGACTTTGTAGGAGTATTGAGAACATACCTGACCTTTCATGCACTGTACATAGGGACCCATTCAAAACTATGGTGTGCCCCCTCCTAACGCCTGCTCTGTGCAGGTGTTGAAAGTTACTCCTCCAGTTGTGTGAATCTCACCCTTGTACACATGTTGGCTGGCACAGGCATAATCTGCCACAAAGGGTCACTAAGTGTCATACTGCATGGTAGTGCCACATGGTAACATGGAGGCCTGAGTTTGGCCTTGTGAGACTGCAATGGTGTCAATACAAATGACACCATTGTGGTGCAAGGAGGTGGGAGGTTCCACTAACATTAGGACAAAGCTGCAAAATGGACAACACAACACATATTTGGAATGGTTGATCTGTCAGTCCAGATTTAATTTGACAATCACCAGGTCCCTGAGCCACAACCCAAGATAGTAATGTCCATCACCACACACCAATGCACCCATTCCAAAAAACAGGAACACACAAATTACCTGAAGCAAGTCTGAGTCACCACTCCACCTAAAACTAACATCTGCCATGGCACATACAAAACCAGAAATATGTATGACTGACACATGTTCTCTTATTCCTTTGTGGCCGACAAAGGTTAGGGCATCCATGGGTGATAACTCCTTTTGGAAACCCGATAATGGTGGAAGAGCCCACATTCAATGAAGGGCACCTAAGGACGTTAGGTCTCCTGACAAGAGGACGTTTGGGCTCCTGAAGCCAAGGTTCAGGTGCCTGGCCCTGACAGGAGGAAGCCTGTTGTATGCACCACCCCTGTTATGCAAGATGTTCCTTGTATGTGCAATCTTGCATAACAAATGTATTCAGACTAATGTCTCCTGGGATTAACTGGTAGATGTCCCCAATGAAGAGGAGGATGACAATGGTGCAGCACAGGTGGAGGGGGAACAGCAAAACACTGCAGCTGGAGTTCGCAGGAGACAGCAAATTGTACATAACTTCTACACCTAGACACTGTACAACTATTATCACCTTGTAAATATCAACAATAAATTACTTTGCACCAGAATGTCCATGGTGTAATCATTACTCATTCTCCACTACAAATACCAGTGGAATGTTGCTCATACCTTAGAGAGCAGGAAAGAAACACAACAGTTACAAAGATGGTTGGAAAATAGGTTGTGATGTAAGAGGTTCTAACACTTCCATGCCACACATCAGCATCACATAACTCACACTTGTGTGGCTCTCCAAGGTCTCGATCCATGCACCAGAAAAACTAAATGGTGTTAGGTAGGCATAGTGCAAATTCCTACACCTTTCCCCACAGCATGCCCACGCCAGACAAGCTGTATGCAAGAGGGGTGTACATATGGTACGACCTGTTTCCAAATAGTGCAATTGAAAATAAGGGACTAAACTGTGTCACATCTCAGGTGGGTAGCTGTAAAGCCAACACTGAGCACGTGTGATAAGGGGGAACACCATTGGTATCAAGGTACCTTCATTGACTGTTCAGGGTGAGTGACAAAAGTGTGTGCCTGACCCTGCACGTATATCAATGGTATTATGTAGTGTCACCACTATTGGCCACAACACTGCCACATGGTGTGCTGTACCTCAAATATAGTACACAAATGTTAAGTGTAGAGTGCTCTAAGGGTTGCTAGACAAGTGAAGCAGAAATGGGTGCTGATCCACTCTCCACACAGATGCCCCATAGCCAGGATTTATCAATTACATGGGGGAATGCACCACCACATGAATGTGTGGATATAATATAGGCAGAGTCAGTAGCAATTCCTATGTGTATTCTAACACACATGTCCCACAACACTGCTGTCTTGACACATGCCTGCAGCTAATCTAGATACACATGTGAAGGCTGATGTACCGGTGTATGGCTTAGGTAGCAAAGGGTTTGCAATTACCTACAGTGGTTGATATGTGTCAGCAATGTAACCCAGAGTAGTCAGTAGGATACCATCACACACCACATGTGAAAACACACCTCCCATTGACACTCACATGCCTGACCAAGAGAAAGTCTCCAACTGGGACTAAATCCCTAAAATGTATAGGTCTCCAACATGCCAGTCCAGTTTGGGATGTGCATGTAAGTCTAGTAAAGTCCAAACATGCCACAAAGCCATACTAAATTGTATGGGTGAAGAAGGAGATAGATATGTTGTATGTGACAAATCAAAAATCCAGAGCTGAGATGATTTCACACACTAACAAGATACACTCAGGGTGACTGTGACGTAGGTTGTGGAATGCAGATGTGAGGGCATCCTCATGTACACCAAAGAATGTGAATGAACAGCTGAGAGACTCCCACAGACACTTGTAGATACAACATGGAGAGGTCACTTGGAGACTACATAAGTGCTGTGGCTGGTATACCGTCATGTGTGTGTGGAAGTCGTGCAATTTCGCAAAGCCTTGAAATGGAAGGGAAACTATCATGCAGTCAGTAGTAGAAGATGTGTACATCTTCAAATTACACAAGACATACGTAGCATCCTGCACATGTATGACCAAACATTGTTGCGGTAGAAGATGTATTCACAGTATAAGCAGCCTAAATAATGCCAGCACTATAGGACCAAATCTACTCCAAACAAGATATGCTGTTAATGTTGGAGAAGGTACACACATACACCAATACTGACTGTGCAACACAGCAATGTTACCATGTGATCACCCAACATATGTTCACAGAGGATATCTAGATCAGTACATAACCCATTCATGTTTAAACAACAACAAAGTTGTAGTTGGCCATTACTTACTATCCTGACAGAAGACAGTGATGTATGACATAATCTGTCCCCTGGGTCATAAAACATAAACAAGTTACACTAGAGATACATGCTCTAACCAAGCTGCATACCAAAAATACTAACAATGTATAACCATTTCTGTAGACCATGCAAAATGATGAGACATCTCCTACACGTATAAGCAGCCAGTCCCCTGTACATGATAGGGCAAGCCTGACATAAAGTACCCCAAAGGAAATAGAAAATCCCAGATCATGTGAACACATTTGTCTAGATGTCTGTCTGAATTGGACTGCGCATTGCTCTGCTGATGAGCTATCATGATGAGGGTAAATCCTTGTCAAACACCCCCAAACTGCCATGCAGAGGCTACATTGATGCTTGACACAGTCAGGGCCTGATGCATGTTCACAGTGGACTGAGCTGAGTGGAGCAATGTCAACCTGCATCACAACATGTAACCATGGGTGTGTGGGCACAAAACGTCCCATAGTAGCAATGGTGACTAGGGTGCCATCATTGCCTGACTGCAACCCTGCTACACAGTTTAATGCCATTGTATGAGACAGTCCTAACCAACAAGTTGTGGTCGATTGTACGTACCTAGTTTGTCCCTTGCACACATATGTCTGATTTCTCAGCAAACATGTACCACTTCAGTGGTACAGGCCTGTTATTGTGTATTGGAGTCTCCACAAAAGTCAATTTACCACTAATGAAAATGCATTTGTATCACACGATCATTGATAGAATTAAGTTACCTTCAGATGTGTTCCCACATACGAAAATATATGTTACACTGATATGACTACACAGCTACACGTCCAACATATGTCCATGCAGGAAGATAGATTTGTGAGGGATTCATATCCCATGAACACACCGCTATGGTAGTCTTTACACATATGACACTTCACATGCCTTTCCACGCATACATTACATACCAACCTTCATTGACACATGTGAGTACACTATCTCCTGCATCATAGATGCATGGAGAACCATATGTTACACATGCAGCATAGTATCATGAACCCTGAACCATCCATACAACACACCAAAGTGTGAACACACATGCACTCACATTGCCATGGGTTTCATGAAATTGACCCGGCCGTAGTCCACTGCATCCTCTGAGTAGGATTTGTCAAGGGTATCACATGCATGACCATGTATTGGATATATCCCATCCTATCTATTGTGTTGTTGTCAAATGTACATTTGGAAATCAGACATGACAATGTGGTAGACCAAAGAATATGTGCTACATCACATGTGTACACTTCTTGTACACATGTGGAAACATGTATGTAGACAATGTCTACAACACATTTGAAAATGTTATCAGTCATCGTATGCATCACACACACATACAAACATATGGTACCACATTTTGATGTTACCGTTACAATAAGAACACACATGCACACACAGGTATAATTACCATACTTACCACATAATTGCATAGCGCCTGTAACATGGTATGTGAATCTGGGTGCACTGTCAGCTTTTCCATAAAAATCCACGCATTTCCATTATGCGTCAGAAGTTTTGACGCAAACATGCAAACCTGTTCCAAAAAATGATGCCTGGCCACTGCACGTCAATCGCAAGTCCACAGGCCTTGTCAGCCTTCATGGGAAGGAATACCATGCATGACGGTTATGGGTCAATTTGTTTGACGCAGACGCCAATACTTACTACTTAGCTTGTCAAACAAATTACACCTGGCCCCTGCGCGTCAATTGCAAGTCCACAGGTCTTGTCAGCTTCAATAGTAAAAAATCTACACATGACCGTCATGCGTTAAAAAAATTACACATATCAGAAAACGTGATGAACACACCCAGGAAGTGATGAAACTAGACTTCCTTGCTGCATACATAGTACAGTGATTTCACTTTCACTTTTACTTTTTTCTGTGATAGTGAGAGGGTGTGTGGAGCTGGTGCTAGTCCAGGAGTGGTGGTTTTGGAGAGTTGTGTGCTGTTTCCTGTTGCTGTTCTGTGTTTTTTGTCATTTTCCTTAGTCTTGTGTAGTGTTTTTATCCTTTTATTTCTATCTTATTGTGGGGTGTCTGTCTTGGGGTAGCATAGTCTGTTGGGGTATTTGGGGTTAGGTGAGGTAGTTAATTATAATTTTTTGTGGCTCTTTCGTTTGCAGTTACAAAGTGCTACAATGCATATATGGTGCTACTTTGTTAACCCTTACGCAACATTATAACTGTGCCAGACATAACGTATGCAAGGGGGTCGTTCCTCCATTAGGGGGGGGGGAAATAATGGGGCAGGGCAATCTTAAAGATTTCCTTGCGCCATTTTTTCCAGCACTTTGAATGCCTGCTCAGAGCAAGCCTTAAAAGGGGGCTTACTATTAAATATAATGGGTCCCTATGTACTCTGCAGGATTTGCGCTAAAAGTTTGGTGCTACTCCTCCTACAGAGTACATCAATAGCGTCTAAATAAAATGACAACATTGCCCTCTACCCTGCGGCATGCTGCGCTGTATTTTGAATATGGCGCACACATGGTAGAGATAGGAGTGCTAAGGGGCGCTAGGAAAGTTGAGCTGCATGAGGTACAGAGGCTCTTTTCTTAAATCTGCCCTTTTGTGTCTTTAGGCAACACCATTTAATGGAGCTTAGCTAAGGAAACATCCATGGCATTTTAGCTCTACTGTATGTGCCTTCAAATGGGGCACATGTTTAAGAAGAAAGAAACAAAAATGTATCAATGCATTACTTAACACTTTGCTATGCTCACACCACCCCTGGGCAGTTCTTAGTCTTTTGGCTCTGATAATGAGTAAGATGTCTTCAACAGCGTAAAAAGCAATGGGTGTTACAATGGAACGGCCACTGCAACAACCATTGCATGCCCCTCCGATGCAGAATACTGTGTCATGCTGACCCATATGTACATGGAGGTGTTAGGCTACAAAAAGCTGCATAATAAATCCATGTACATATGGTGCAGTGAAATGCACCACAGGAGCGTCAGGGAAAGTGACGCTTTGGCTGTGCCAGGGCCTCTATGATCTGGCCCTTTGTCTTACAGACAGAATTTTAATGTTTGGCAGTTGTTATGTCCTACCACTAAGTTGACTTGCTTACTCAGCTTAACAAGTTGAATGTGCAACAGTTGTCCATGCACAGAAATGTTCAAAAATCACTAAGCTATGTGTTCCTGTCATGTCTTGCAGCTGGGCCTCCACCCTACACCATTGGAGAAGTGTCCCTATTTGAAAACCCCGATACAGCCAGTAAGTGTCAACTTGTGCGTCACATGTGTCATTACAGGGCCTTGTGTGAGAGGGTATGATGTGTTCAATGCAATGAAGAAACATAATGTGTGACCAATGAAATTACGTCATCTGAGTTAGGATATGGGCATCAAGTCTGATACTATGTTGGGGATGGAGAATGAGTGGACTTTTTGCACAAGTGCCAACATGTGCTGCTATAGAATTCTGGGTATTACAGAAAGGAAAGCATGCCCAAATACACAGTGATGTTTATCTGAATAGCATGCCTGTTGCCGACATATTTGTCACAGCTCTTTTTACAGCACTGTGTGCCACTTGTAGCTTTAGTTACTCAGGAAATGGTACAGATGATGTACATGTGTTGAGGTCTCTAGGGGGCTTATTTAGGAGACACTTGCACCAATGGTGCCTCACTAATCTTTAGATTTTAAGTGAGGCAGCGGCCTTGCAAGGGACCTTATTGTGCCTCCCCAACAGTCAGTTCAGTACACAATGAGAATACAACTCTGCTGCAGATGGATGTGGGACATGTCTACGGATTGTAGCAAACTAGATGTGTGCAGATTTACAAACATGGTCTACCCATGATATTTGTGGGTGATATTGGTCACATCACGTGTGCATAGAATATGAATGCTGTGTATACCTGGTACTAAGGAGATGTTTGATATGCATGTGTACAGGTAGATCAATATGTAGGAATACTGTAGTTGTACCCAGTACAGTGCCAATCTTCCTGTGCCCCTTCGGGCACCCATACAACCACCATGTGTGTGCCTCATTACACATTTTGCACACCATACCACAGGGTAGGGGGCAATAGGTACAACATCTGTAGACAATGAAGATGTACAGATCAGGCTTAGGGAAACCTATGTGGGCACTAACCCTGATCGGTACAGAGGGGCTCATTGTAAGCAATGGTGTGTCCCCCTGTAACGCATGCTCTGAGCATGTGTTAACCCAAGGAATATGAATGATGCATTGGCAAACCTTTGAACTGCCGGTGCCAGTTCTCCTGTCCCCCTACCAGATGACCCCGACCTTGCATCCATGATGCCTGGCCAAGGCTTGATAGAGCACTAAGGTTGACTATAGCACAGAGATTTGGGACTTGTTAGGCCACTTGATCCTCACTAGTATGATGACACAGATGTTGCGCAAAGATGCAGTAGTCCACTTACCCCAGGGCCCTGATGGTCAACAATGGATAGCCGTTAACCCAGTGACATGTACATGATACCATAGATGGCTGGTAGAAGGTTTAGTCTTGATTTGGAGATTGACATTGTTGTGGAATATGTGGTGGACAGCATGTGTCATCTGAGGATGCTGTGTACATTGCATGTTTGTCTTACCTCTACCCAATGCTGTAACTGATGCAATGTTCTTCTCATGTTTTAGCTGCCACTATGACCACAGCACAGAAATCTGCATTTGAAAAGAGGGAAGACCTTTACCGCCACATCTTGGAGGTACAGGTCTGGTACCAAACGATGGCCAAGAAGTATTGGTGAGAGAAATCTACTGAGGCATGGCTTGCATTTCCACATGAGGACTCTGGTACAGGCCACAACTGTGCAGGCCAGATCGAACACTACATCTGGGATGGGGGACCTCTGCTGGTCCTACCCCTCCACTTCATCTGCACCTCTCCTCATTAGCAACTGCATCCTATACCTTTAGGGTGGACCTGAGAAGTGACATGACAGCCATGATGGCAAGGTTGGACCGTTTGGAGAAGGACAATGCCAGGAACTACAAGTTATTAAAGTACTGCAAGAAAAAGCTAACGAAGATGTAGACATCTTGTTGTTGCAGACCCTACCAGTTGCTTCCCTTCTCCTGTTTTCTCTTGTTATCTGTTTTAGTGGGTTTTATGTTGGTAGTGATAGGTTAGTTAAATAGTTGGGTTTAGTTGTAGGTTAGTGTAAGCATAGTTCGGGGCTTTTAGTATTTTAATATTTTTTTTATTTTGTAGGGGTTGGGTGGGGGTTATGTATGGGTTTCTATGTTTATTTAAACAAATCTATAAATAAAATCTATATATACACACACATATATATATAAATAAATATATATATATATATATATATATATATATATATATATATATATATATATATGTTTAGGATTTAGCTTAGGTTATTATGTGTGTAGCCTTAGTTTATGTTGTTCTACTCGTATTTTGTCTCTTAAAGGGGAGTGGGGGGACAATGTATAGTGTGTGGCATTAAATGTTTAAGATACATTTAGACTAGGATAGATAGCTGTAGGGGTAAGTTAAGATTAGTTCATATAGGTTAGTATAGTGTAGGGTAGTGTATAGGTTAGATTTTCATAGGGTGTTCTTTTCATGTATGAATAAATCCAGTTAGTTTTAGACAATTGTGTCTCCATGTTGATTGAGTGTCTGAGTGTTCTCATGTGCGCACCGGCCAAGTTAGTGGAATTCCCTATCCCATGTTTTCTGTATTGATTTACATGTATGACCAAGGAGCTGTCATATTTATTGCAATATGACATCAGCTACTGAAAACACTTGTCATCCTCAGGTCCAAACATTCACATTGTGTATGTATAAGGAATTTTGACAGGTAAGTATGGAACCTCAACTGTCATTGCAGAGGTCTGTCAGAAATATTGTTGGAAAGTGTGGCACATATTACTTCAGCTAATTTAGGGTATGTATCCTGGCACACTGACAGCTGCCCATCAGTGACAAAATGTACCTCTTCTGTTCCACAATTATTAATCATACTGGTGTTCTCCTCTGGGAAAATTCCTGACACTTGGTTCAGACCCATACATGCCATATGTCAACTTGCCTGGATATCTGTTCATTACATGTTTTGAAGGCTCTGTAAGTTGGTTGTAGCCCACAACACCATCAGTCAAATTTTTCATGTTACAGTCATAGTGTGCGGCTTTCCTTCCGACTGTAAGCCACACATAAAAATAAGTTCAGTTCTCATTGACATAGCTTCACACAAAGCATACATTTATATGACTTAATGGATCACAGTAAATGTTGATATATGTGATTATGGTGATTTATTTACATGTGCAATTGTATATTCCTATGCAATACAATGTCCAGTTCACAGACCCAGGAGCGATCCTGAGCCATTTGTTGTACATTCAGAATCCAATGGTCAGGGGCATGCCATGAGGCATGGATAGGAGAAGTGTGCATTAGTAAGGAGGTGTCCAAATTGGCAATAGGTAGGAATTGAGACAATGACAGTACATAGCAGAAAAGTCAACCGTGGTTGAGTGCAGAGATCACATTGTCAGCTGTCACAACACTGGCATGATCGTAAGCACAGAACTAAGGAGATACTGTCCATGTGGCACAGACTGGTGCTGCCCGGTGGTTTTTCGTGTGAATGTTGTTCCTTCCACATCTTCAAACTCTGATGTGTGTGGTGCCTCCTGTGCCATGGGTGGTGCTGTTGTTGAGGGGGCCACACACACATCAGGGGATAGAGATTTGGAGTCAAAGGTCCCAGCAGCTGCCATTTGTGGGAACACCCAAGGCATCACTGCAGGAAGGAGGAACTGCTGATTTCTCAAAATCGCAGCAACATCACGGTTGAAATGCAGCCACGTTTTCCCTGAGGGAGGCCACTTCCCACTGTAAGGACTCCAGGGTATTCTGTATAGCCCCCAGCCTGTTGTCTATCATGCTGCTGCCATTTTGGAAGGGCAATTGTTGAAGCCTCTGCCTCATGACTGCAGCTATGTTGTCCAGGGACTGCTGGAGTCCAAATAGCAGGTATTGGGTGCTTCTGATGGCAGCTGAGTTGTCCTTATTTGGACTGATACACCTCTAAACTCCCTCTAGGCTGCCTGCCATGGTCTCCTCTCTACCTCCACCTGCTTGGCCAGCTCCAGCTGGACTCCTACCACTGTCCTCTGAAAGGTGATGTCTGGGTCCTCGGAGTCCAGGGCTGGGGCAGGACTGGTTGGTGCTCTGTATTGTTAGCTGGGTGGTTCATGTGGAGACCCCGCAATGCTATGTGTCCTCCCTGTGACTAGAGGTGGTGTCTGGAGAGAACATAGGACATCCCAGAGAGTCTCCTCATTGATGGGGGGCAGCTGATTATCCATCTGTAAAATCCAGGACAGGCAGGTCAGCAGGCGGTAAGGCATCATCCTCTGCAATGAGATAGTGAAATGTCAGTCTTTGACTGTGGTGGCTGTTGACATGGCTCAACATTTACTTGGTACTGGAGGCTAAGTGTCATGATACAGACCCCAGGTTGTAGTTGTAGATTATGTGTTGCATTGTGCATCACATATGGGGCAACATTTCAAGGCATTTTTTGCATTGATCCCACACCACTAACTTCCTTGCAGGATCCTTGCCCCTGCCACTGACACCATGGTGGCATGTCAGTTGCCTTCCTATTTACCATGGTGGACATTCCCACAGTAGCGTAATATGTGCTATCACTCTTTTGGTGCTATAATGTATTAGCACCATGAATGATGGCACTAGTGCAGCAAAGCACAGGTAGGTCCATTTCTTACAATACGTGTGTTACATTGTCATCTGCCTTTAGCAGGCTCCACACATGTGCTAATTGGATGGGACAGTGCAACCATTATGGATTGTCTGGCCCATTAGTTTGCCCCACCCTACATTTGGGACATTTCCTTGCATACAGTATATCTGCCACAGGTATATGCTGGTGTGAGGATCTAGAATGTGGATCAATGCATGCAGTTTGAGGCTTTGTTGATGTGGCACAAGGGGAATGTGCAGCTTCGATCCACATGGGCAACTATTTGTATGATGGCACAGTTGCATTACGGGCTAGTGACATTGTGCCAATAGTGCAACTTTGATGCCACTTGTGCCAGTTCTTACACATGTAGGTGTCCCATTATGCAGAACACCAATCATTCACACAACAAAGACAACCTTGTTACATGGTGAGATTGTAGCTGCTTGTACAGCAGCACAAAATATAGTCACAGGTATACTCCATGTGTTGCATGAGTTCACTTTTGTGCCCATTCACAAATGGCGCATGGAGGTGTGTCAGAGTTGTTATTGGCCCACCCTGTGCAGTTTGCATTCCACAGGTTACACAGTTAGGCCCCACAATTTTTTCTCAAGTGGCACAGCTCTGTGCAGCAGCAATGTAGGTTGCACGGTGCTGCACCACTTTTAAAATGCAGGGATGCTCCATGTTTACTGCAATACGGCACACCCATGCGTCTCCCCCAGCACTTGCGCAGATATGTTCTTCCTGCACCAATACAGGCATCTTTGCACCGTAGTGAAAGGGGTTGAAGGGATAGACAGTTTATATGCAGGAAGGTGTCCCTTCCGACTCATAAATGAGCTATTATGGCAACGTGGCATTTCTATTTGTGCTGCTGAATGCAGCACACATGAGAAGGGCAATGACACAAGGAGAAAGGAAAGCATTCTGCTTTGTTGTGCCATCATGACTGGGGTGGTGTTGACTTCAGTGACGGTCTCAGATGAACATGTTGTGTTGGACCTGGGGAAACAACTATATGCAATGGGTGTTATTGTGTCATAGCCACACTAATTGCATTTCCCTTCCAAGCAATATGCTGCATATTTCAAGATTGTGTAAAGCCACAGTAAGTGGCTTAAGACCACGTTGTGTATATGTCGGAGTGCATTGCAATAGCAGAGCGTCATTACAAGTGTGACTTGGGTGGTGATGGGGCATTTTGATTCAGTGCCTATGTGCCCCAATGCGATCCTTCAGCATGCATTGAGTGTGTCCTATGTGCCTCCCCCTTCTGCCATTTGTGAGATTCCAGATAGTCCCCCACACCTTACCCTGCATTTGTTGTGGTTCTTGGTAGTCTGCGCTGTCCTGTCCTGCGATTCCAGTGACCAGCTCCTCCGGGATGATGGCTGCCACCATCTCCTTCAGCTCATCCATGTCCACCTAGTGTGTGGAACTTCCACCTCCAGTCTGCAGTGCTGCCTTTCGGTTCCTGGCCAGTTTCTCTTTAGTTCTGCCCTTGCAATCGTACCAGCGCTTCTTGCAATCGGTGACACTCTTCTTCACCTCTGCCACGCAGTTCACTTTGTCTACTATTGCCTGTCATATGGCCTCACTCCAACCTATTGGCAAGTTAGAGTTGACGAAGAGCTAGTGTTGGTGCTCTGTCACCTCTCTGGCCAAGATGTCATGCTCCTCCTCACTAAAGCAACACTTCTGCTTCCTCTTCTCCTTCTCCTGGGACCTTTCTGGACCCTCCTGGCTAGTACTTGACTGATTTGTCTCCCTGGGGTCTCTTCTGGCCTGCATTCTCTATCTTATCTTTCCAAATGTTTTTTTCTCACTTGCACATTTTTTTACACTAATGTGGTTCAATATGGCGCTAACCAGTTTTGCGTCAAAACATGTGCAGAAGAAACCTCCAATCTGGGAAAAGTTTCAAAGCTTTCATTTATAACCACAACGTCACATAAATAGTGTGCAAAAATCAACTTGTAAAGGTAAATCAACACCATAGGTGACCAAATCTACAAAACAAGTTTAATCTATTTGACATCAACACCATTAGACATTCCAGAAGAATAATTTATATTAATAAAGACACAATTTGAGAAACACTCTTTAAGTCAGACTGCGAATATATTAGTCAAATCAGATTGCAAAGTTTCAGAAATCAGGATTTGGACATAGGTTCTTCCTACTGCTAATCAAAATAGGACAGGCATGTGTGGGAACGAGCTAATGGGCAAAAGACAAAAAGAAAAGACAAACATAACTTGGAAAAACATCCATTTTATTTTTCTAGTTAGTTTAATTAAGCCCGACTTAATTAAACTAACTAGAAAAATAAAATAGCCAGGTGTCAACATGCTAACTTCTACTAAGAAAAGCAGGTCAGGGGGAAATAACATTTGCATTAGAATATACCTCTCCTAGGTTCAGTATTCAATTCAGTTTCGTCAGTAAAGCATGTAGATCCGCTGCAAAGTCAATTCGAAGCACCATCAGAGGAAAGTGCAGAACAAGGGCTGCAAATGGAAAATCAGGAAACATCCAAGAGACATGTAAACAGAACAAGATTCTAAAGGGGACTGCCTCAAACTTAGAAAGTATTTCCCTAGTTATGAATACTTAAGACAATTCTATTGGTCAGTTTTATTAACCCATATTACGCAAAAGGTGCAATGCCCAATTGAATTATTAGTTCAAATCAAGTTCTCAACACCCAGAAAAACTCTGAGGCTTGGTGAGGAGTCATCTCACCTTGTGCATCCAATAGTTTAACAATTTTGTACATCACTTGTTGCAATCCACATTCCTTATCATGGTACAAGATGATTTTCACAGTTGTCATGAGAAACAAGCTGTTAAACAATGGTACTGGTTTACGTTCAGCCCTCAGGTCCTCGTGTAACAAAGTCAAGGACACTATGAAACAAAACTTACACGTAATAGAATAGGGCTCTTTGCTATTCATGAGAAACAACCTAGTGAAAAAATTCATGTTAGAGGAAAAGTAATGATTCAAAACTTTTACATTGCAGCAAATTTTAAGACTTCTGGCTTAGTTATGCTTAAACAAGAAACAGAAACGCACTAATATAGCAGTTAATTAAATATGCAGAATATTCAAACGTATAAATTCAGCATTAGCAGTATTTTATCAGAATATGCAAAAACATTTCATTAACTATTGCAATCTTTGTTAAAGCATCACATTAAATATGACAGAGAAGTGCATTTTATTCAATGCGCACAAGTATCTGTAGGCTAATAATCCATAAATCATTATAAAGCAAATTATTTTCCACTAATAATAGTTCATTAGTGCAACTATTGATTGAAAATATACTGGAAACATTGTTTTAAATCATGTTAGCACATTGTTAATTCTGGTAGTCACAATGTCCATTATAAATGTAAAACGTGAACACTTTTAAAATACGTGTCAGTCCACCTTTTTTCCATGTTAGGCTTTTAAATGTGAATATAAAGATCACCAAATGCTGACATCTGGTACACTTAAAGCATTACTAAAATGTACGCTCCAACAGACCTAAAGTCAACAAAAAGAATTAGCAAAAATAAGAGGCAAGCTGGCAAAAGTCTGGGGGAAGAACCACCTAAGGCTGACAGGTGTGACATAGATGACACACTTTTTCTAGATTCTGACACCATCAGATGTGTCTCCTACAGGTGTAAATATCTGGTTTGGAGCACCATGCTTCTGATCCTTGTTCTTTTAATCTCTTTGTTCATACCATTCATGTTCCAAATAAATATCTTATCCATTGGGTAAATGTGAGCTCAAAGCATCCTTTGCTATTGGTTTGGAAGAATATGTTGCTATTTTACCCTGATCCCACCCACACTGCCTTAGTACCTCACCTTTACTGCCATCGTTCCACATGTATTCTGGTGGAGAGTGATAGACTGCAAAAATCCATTATTGATGTTTTATATATGAATCCTGACAATGTGGGATGAGTAATTCCCTTGTTGTCGTTCCTTAATTTGGAAACTGGGCTGGGACAGAAAGAATAATTTCTTCATATGGTATATCTGTCTCAGAATTGTATCGCATCTTCAACATCAATGACATTGTGATGTGAAGTGCTTGGATTGGATTGAGAGAATTCCATAAATATCTGCAAAGCACCTTACTACTTAATCTTAATTGATAAGCTGCTACGAAGTTAGTGAGAAACAAAAGAGAGAGGAATGCTGGGATGAGAGAACTAATTCCCCTTTGGATTAGTGTGATGATGTTCCATGCTAGATCTGCCAAAATGGAGAATGAATATTCTTCCTGGGTGGATATTCAGTGCTGATCTAAGTCAATAGTTAAGATTTTTTGTTAATATTGAAATCTTGAGAAAGCAGTGATTTGCATGGTTTGGTTCCTGGTGTTGGCGGGTCGGACACAATTATGCATGCTCTAGCTTTAGAAAAATGTCCAATTGATTGCTTTGAATGATCTGACTCTGTGTCAAGAATATAAAGCTTGAGAAAACCACTGGTCCACAAACTAGTATTAGTGCTTCTGCCTTCTTTGCTACCAGAAAAGTCAACAATTCATAGGTTGGATCATGAGGAGCAGTTCTTGACGTCCTCCCATTTGCAAGCCAGATATTCCATTTGAAGATTGGTTCTTGGCTGATGTTCTTTCATCGTGTGTTCCAGCTAGGGGCCTTTAATTTATCTTTCCTAGTTTGCTTCAATGAAGAAGGTTAATCAACTGAGTATAGTTTGTGCGCCAACATTTCAAATCTGGCTGACTGTTCAAAGAAATACTTCTTAATCGTACCAACTTCTGTCAAGATTATTTGCAACCTTGATTTTGTATACCTGGAGATCGATGGTTGAGTACTATGGTCTTTAGAACTTATGTACACAAGGTAAGTGAAGTTTGGGATGTTTGGAATAGAAATGGTGGCAGAAGTTGAGCAACGTTCTTCTTCATGACTAGAGATTGTTGAGAAAGAATGCTTCTTAGTCAATTCATTGTATGGTTTTAGCCATGGTAGAGAAGGTTTTAGGTACCTTTCCTGACTTTCTTTTGCTTCCTCCTCATCTGCAGTTACGCTGCTTTGATTGTTGGTTGTGTAAGATGTACAGTCAGACATCTTAATACTTGGGCCTGCTTTCCATTTAGTCCTATTTCCAGTATTCCTAAAGAGGTGATGGATATGGTTGTTTTACCTCTTTTCTTTATCTTGTTCTTATCTGAGAAGGCATAATTCATACCTTACATGAAAGCTTTATTCACTGAGAAGTTTGGGCTTCGTATAACTGTCAAGAGTCAAAAAAAATTCTCTATTTGCTCTGACATCAGGGATTCTGATATTTAAGTTGACGTAAGAACTTGTGACTCTAGTGGCACGGTAGGTTGCTCTGAAACCACACGTTTGCTCAGTTGACCAGGTTTAAGTTCACTAGTAAGGGATTTGCAATCTCTCAATGATAAGAAGTAGCCGGAATGATGGATTAGTACCTGCTGAGGAAAGTGCACTTTTTCTTTATCTTTACAATGGGAGTTGGAGTGACGAGATCCCCAAGATGTAGTGGTGGTTGGTTGGATCATACATGTATGAGTTCTCACTTTGGGTGCAGGTCACTTATTTGTTGCTGCTTTACCACTTGTTATTTATGAAAGGTTAGCCTGCACAGAATTGAATTTCCTGTGGTGCCCTGGCCCTTATGAATCCCCTGCTTACTAGTGTCAGAGTGTTGATTTCATGAAAATGGTTGACTCTGGGAGGGGAGGGGCCCTTCACACTTTGGCTCCTACCCTGCTTATTTAGGAAATGCCAGGCGATACTATATCATGTATGTCTTCCTTCTATCAATGTTCCTTAATCAGCACAGTATATTTAATATTTAATGCCTGGTAAATACTGACCAGAACAAATGCCTCAATATTATGCTCTAATAAAGGCTGGTAGCCTCAATATTATGCTCTAATAAAGGCTGGTAGCACCTCCACTATGTAACATGCTACCTTTCAGTTTAGACAAAGGAATGAACCCAGTACATGCCCCAAAGGTGCTCCTCGCCAACTAGTATGCTTACCTGATTGATTCCCAGCTGGTCAGTAACGTATTATGGCACTCACATTAGGGAACTGGCAATGCTGAAGAGCAAGATGGTGGGGTACGAGCACACCAGTATCTTGGTGCTGCGTTGTTCTGTTGGAGGACGTTCTCCACATACCGCTCTGAGTAGCCACTCCAGCCACCGACATTTTTAGGTCGAGCAAAGCAGCGTGCAAGCGCTGCTTTTCCAACCTGTTGTAATCCATCACTTTCATTAATTCCTGGGCTTGCCTTTCAAAAATACTTTGATGTCA
The DNA here is from genome assembly GCF_031143425.1 of Pleurodeles waltl. NCBI lineage: Eukaryota > Metazoa > Chordata > Amphibia > Caudata > Salamandridae > Pleurodeles > Pleurodeles waltl. The sequence continues at coordinate 463,308,345 of NC_090442.1, forward strand.
TTGGTAAATGCTTTACGTTTGCCCCAACTTGAGGCTGGTTTGTTGCCGCCTTGCAGACTGACCCTGTTACATGGATAATTGCATGATTGCTGATATACTTCAGCAAACTACTTTTTTTTTACTCTCCTTTTCGCAGTCCATGGCAGGCATGGCGCTCAGAGTGCAAACTTGATCAGCTGTATTGGAGCACTCGTCACATTGTTTTTTTTGTCTCTCCCCTTCGTGCTCTATGGCAGCCATGGCGCTCACAGCGTTAACTCGATCAGTGGTATTGGAGCGCTTGTCACATTGTTTTAATTTGTCTCTCCCCTTCACATTCCATAGCTTTCAAAAACAGTTATTATCAGTAAATGTGTTATTTTTAAAACAGAGAAATCCTCAAAGCGCCTCTCCCAACATAGTGGGAGAGCCGATACCACAATATTCATTGCACTCGGGAAATGCGCCCCACAATGCTTTGCGGGGCATTACTTTTACAAAATGTTTTAGCCATAACTCAGCCTGTGGTAGTCCTAGGACAATGGGACCACCTTCAAAACATTCACAATGGCATGTTCATTCTGTCTATGTCATCTCTGGGTCCCCACACTAGGTTAGTGGGGACCCTAAAATAATAACCACTCCTATCATTCAGTGTCTTTGTAAGACAAAACATTTTTGCTCATACCTCAGCCTGTTGGTGTCCTAATACAATGGGATCACTGTCAAAATGTTCACCACAATGTACTCTTTCTGTCTGAATCATCTCGGACCCTAAAATAATAACCCCTCCTATCATTCAGTGTCTTTTTAAGCGCTCTCATGGCTGTAACCTTTGTTTTACAGCTGGGAGTAGGTTGTGTTTTGAGGGCCTTGTTTGTAATATCATTGCAGTAGGTGTGCTAGCAATGAAAACGTGTAATGCATTGCGCCCTCTAGGGGCTAAATAAATGGTTACACTGCATACATTTAGGTCATTTTCTTTTCATGTGGTTATGCCTTCTAGGGGGTAACTATATGGTTACAATACCCATGTTTCTTACAATTGTTATTGTGGTGTCCTCTGGGGGCTGTTCTGCGCATTACAGTTAACATACTAAAATATTTGCTGCACAAAAACTCACCCCATAATACTTTGTCAGGCATTACTTTTACAAAACTTTTTTGCTTCTAATTCAGCCTGTGGTGGTCCTCCTACAATGGGACCACCTTCAAAATGTTTACCACGACGTGTTCTTTCTGTCCAAGTTAGAGTGGACCCCAAAATAATAACCTCTCCTACCATTCAGTGTCTTTTTCAAGTGCTCTCATGGCTGCACCTTTTGTTTTACAGCCTGGAGTAGTTTGTGTTTTAAGGGCCTTGTTTGAAAAAATATTCCAGTAGGTCTGCTAGCCCTTTGGCCATATGCAGGGCCACTGGAATTATGTGCCAAGAAAAGTCCAGTTATTGTAATTGTAATTGTATTCATATAGCGCTTACTACTCCTGAAGAGGTGTTGAAGCACTTTCAGTGAGTAGCATGCTGCTCTGGAACACAAAAGTATAGTGGTGAATTAGTATAGGGAAATATGAGTACTGTCTTAATATTAGGATGGGGAGGTATGGGTTAATTTGAGCAGAGGACAGTTGAGAATTTTAGTTGATTTGAACAGATTAATGGAGGGATAGAGGAGGGAAGAATCAAGAAGTGTTAGTTGGGAGATCATAGCAGTACGATGAGGTTTGGGATGAGTAAAGGAGAGGTGGAAGATGTATGAGTCTGTAGAAAGTTATTAGGGACATCATAGTAGTTAAATTGGGTTCGGGATGAGTCAAAGGAGAAATAAATGAAGGAGAATTTAGTACGGCTGTTCGAGAATTCATAGTCGTAAATTGAGGTTTGAGGGGTAGAGGAGGGAAGAGTCTGGGGAGAGTTATTTTGGAGACCATAGCAGTAGAATGGGTTTGGGATGAGTCAGAGAGTGGAGATAGAGAATATATTGATGGAGGTATAGGGTGGTGGTCAGACAGAGTAAAGCATTTAAGAGAGTAAAATGTTTTTTTTTCTCTTGTATAGTAGGATTAGAGTAGTAAATATATAGATACATGATTACATAATCAAGGGAGTAAATGTGTAAGAAATAAAATAAATTGCGATTTAAAGTTGTATTGTAAAAACACAGGCTTTCAAGTGTTACAGTATTTGAAGTACTTTGTGTACTATTATAACAGTATTTTATATATCCTTAATATTTCAATAGTGAAATGCTTGTAGCTAAATAGTTAAAATGATATGTACCTATTGTGATAGATAAAATAAAAACAGAGACTCATAAGCATTTAGTCAAGCAACTTATATAGAAACTATGCAATGACATATGAACATGTCAAGTGTAGAATAATATATACATTTATATGTACATAGAAACACGCACATATCAATAATATACATATACACATGCATATACCTACACATACATGCATATATGCATTTAATTCAAGTAAAATATGCATTTGTTGAGCAGGCCTAAAGAATATGTATATATTTTAACATAAAATAGTTGGTATACCTATTTGCACAAAGAAACACGCATATCTAGATATATATACACATATTCAAATTATAACATGTTTATGTACACGGGGATATGCAGGCCATTGCTGTTTGAGTATGGTGGTTATGTAGGAAAAAGCAAACTCTTGAGTAGTCTTCTGAAGATAAGATAGTTATCCGTGGATCTTATATTTGGGTGTAATGAATTCCATAGTTTGTCTACTTGAACAGAGAAAGATGTACCACCTATTGTTTTTTTCTTGTATGGTGGTGTTTTGAGGCAGGCTGCCAATCTTGAGTGGAGGTTTCTTTGTTGAATGTATTTGATGATTTTATTCCTGATGAAAAGCGGTCCTGTTTCATGAAATTGCTTTGTGGGTGATGCAGAGCAGCTTGAAGGTGGATCTTCTGGCAACCGGTAACCAATGTAGGGCCTTCAAGGCAGGGGAGATGAGTGCTAGTGGCTTTACATGTAGGAGTAGTCTGGCAGCCGAGTTCTGAATGTGTTGTACTTTTATCATAATAGATAGAGATTATCCATGGTAGAGGCCATTGGCGTAATCCAGTTTATACAGTACAAGAGAGATAGTAGCCTGCACCTTGTGTGGAAATCCGAGGTGGGGAAAGATGTGTCGCAGAGTTTCATGGTGATGAAGCTTGATCCTGCTAATTTCTCCAGTTGAGCATTCATTGTTAACTTGGTAATTGCAAGGTTTCTTACTTCCTTAGAGAGTTTAGGAAGTGGCTCAAGATAGTCAGGCCAGGCGCAGAGTGATTCATAATTTTTTGAATTGTCGCAAGTGCTTATTTCTGTTTTTAATGCATTCAGTTTGAGATGGCTCCATTTCATTCACTGATCAATGGCTCTAAGGCAACTGAAGATATGTGAGTTTGCAATGTCTTTGGGGCATTCCAGTTCAGGAATATTTGTGTGTCATCTGCATAGTTGTAGGATGTGAGTTGAAATTTATTGTATCATTGTTGGTAATGACATCATGTAGATGTTGAAAAGCATGGGTGAGATGATTGAGCCATGAGGGACTCCTGCTTTTGTGAAGTAGGGTTTGGATGAGAAAGGGGGAATGTGGATGACATTATTTATGTTTTGAAGGTATGCTGTTATCAAGTCGAGAGCAGTCCTCTCTATGCCGGCTTCACGGAGTCTTTGTAATAGAGGGTCATGGGCAGCTGTGCCATTGCAGTCTATTGTGTTTTTAAGATCATCCCAGATGGTGATGAAGGCAGATTCGGTGCCTCTTCCTGGGCAGAATCCAGTTTGGTAGTCTGAGAGTATGGAGTTATCTTTAATGAATTGCGATAGCTGGGCGAACGCTGCTCTTTTTATCAGTTTGCCCAAGAAAGGACCATTTGTAATCGGTCTGTAGTTGTTGGGATCACGCGGGTCCAGGTTTGTTTTCTTCAATAACTCACATATGTATGCCTTTTTAAGATCTTCAGGAAAGATTTCTGTAGTTAAAGAAGTATTGATGATTCTTCCTACTGGTGTGGCAGCAGAGGTACATAAAAGATATTCCTGAAGATGTGTGGTGGACAAGGGTCAGAAGGGCAGCCGGAAGGCCTGCTTGCTTTGACCAGATCCATAAATTCACTTTGTGATATTTGTATCAAGAAGTGCAGAGGCTGGGTTGGCTTACTCTTGGAGGGAATTTTGGGAAATGGATTGGTGCTGGTGGTTTTCCTTTGTTTTAAATGTCCCTGCCTTGGTTGTATAATGATTTGCTAATTTGTCTGCAAAATCTTGAGTAATGAGATACGTTCCTTCCATGCATTTAGGTTTGTTGCTGAGAATCTTATAAAATTCTTTATTTGCAGATATAACAATTTGAATTCTGTCTGAGTAGTACCTTTTTTTAGCTTTTTGTTTGTTGATTTGTATATTTTGTTAAGTTTGCATAGCTGAAGTTTGTCTTGCACGTCATTTGATTTGAGCCAGGTTCATTGAAGCCTTCTAATTTGTTGTTTTATCTTTTTTAGTTCTATATTTATCCAAGGTGCTTGTTTTCTTTTGTCCTATTTAGTTTTTCTAAGTGGTATTATTAGGATATATGCATTTACAGTGCCAATAGCTCTAACTCAAGTAAATGTGGATCAATTACAGTTGTATATACCTGTTCTTTCTTTGTTTACGGGAGCAGTCTATAGGATGTGTGTTTATTCCACATTGTTTCTGATCAGAGTACAGGACGCTGAGATGGAGCAAACAGAAAGCGCAAGTGGAATGTCAAGACTCTTGAATTTATTCCTTGTAATGAGGGGCAAAAAGTCTCTGGATAAGTTAAGAATTCCTCAAATTCCTTGGTACAGGAAAGGAAAGTATAAGGGCTTCCTGGGTTTGGGATGATGGTATTTACAACAACATTCAACCACCAATATTTTACCATAAATACTTCTGGAGCCTACTGTTCTTAAATGCAACTGTGAGTCAGTACCAGGACAGACAGCAGTGGCCCCTCGGGAGTTCATCCAGAGCTTTCTCTATTTATAAACGATTAGGGCTGTACATTAAGGGTAGTTATGCTAATGGTAGGCATCAGCGATAAATAGAAACATTTTGATCATTGAACACCTTAAAACTAAGGTAGCTTTTAATCACCCCAACAAATAAAGAATTCCTGTAAAATTTAAACTATATGACTACTAATCAGATTGTACTAAAGGCTGTTCAGTAAATATGCAAAATATGTCTGGCAGATAAAGCCAAAAATCTTTTACTTTTAAAAAAGCCAATTGGATTTAATAAATTACGAAACAAGAATAGAAGAAGTAGAAAGTGCAGGAAGCAAGCCAGAAAGCCCTTGGATTCACACTGCAGTCCATCTCGATGCCAGACAAGGAGGGCAGTAGGTCAACACAGCAGAGCAGGAATCTAGAAGAGTCCATTAGAGTGACAGTCCTCTTTGCAGAACAGCAGTCCTTCTTCCTGGCAGAATATCCACAGGTCCAGAAGTGTACTGAGTTGGTGGTGTCTGAAGTCCAATTCTTATACCCAGTGATGCCTTTGAAGTGGGGGAGACTTCAAAGAGAGGCCTTTGAAGTGCACAGAGTCACTTTCCTTCCTGTCCTGGCTCCAGACTCCCTGCAGGGGACTATGCTGCCCTTTGTGTGTGATCAGGACACAGCCCAATCAGGTGTGTTAGCTTCGCCACCTTCAATAAAGCCAGTTAATGAGCCATTGAGGCCCATTAAGTTACACCTAAAGTCCCTTTGTGTGTGCCTGTCTAGAGGGAATACACAAGAGCCCAGCTATCACCCTCCCAGTCATGTATTCAGAGTCAGGCAGAAGGCACCAGATGGTAAAAGTAACAAAATTCTGTCATGGGTTCATTTTACACAGGCCTGAGGGCTGTGCCCTTTCACCTACATATGTGCTCGGATTTAATCTGTTCATTTTTTTTCATTTTAGTTAGCCTGCTTTTCGGCAGGGACGTCTATTTTCCTAATCAGCTGTGATTCTGCAAATGCGTTGTTATTATTTCTGTGCACAACATTTCACCATGTACCTCTGTCCAAGTCTGACAAGAACAGTACATGATAAATCAGCTAGCATTACTGTCGCTATAACATTATGTAAACAGTCCATCCAACACTTAGGCACATGCTCACATCAGGCCTTTTCTCAGACCAGAAATATGTTTCTTATAGAAACAATGTACAGGCCAATGGAAAACAGGGAGGTCACCCTGACCAGGCTATTCATTCGCCCTGCATGCCATTTCACTGACTACCTCAGCCATGTCTCTACAACCAGCCAAGGAGACGGCAGGATGACCCCTTCCTTTCAGGTAATGGGAGTGGGTACTGCTCTCATGGACTAAGTACGAACAGATTGGGCTACCACTGCAATGCTCTCGCTTAGGAGTTAAGGGTTAGGTAGAATTCATACTTGTGTGTTATTCCAATATGCTGGGGTTGTTTATTTTCTTCTCACTGGTCACAACTATCCTAATCCTGATGTGCCTCATTACCCTAATAATTGCAGCTCATATATTTCATCCTGTATTGCAGTCTTTTCAATAAATGTATTGAAAACCACCCTGCATCTTTTCTTTGGCCTATGTGTGTATGAGACCTTTGCTAATGAGAGAAAGTGGTGATATTTGTCAACTATGACTTCCCCGGAGATGTCACTGAGTGTCATGTGTCAGGCTGCCACAAATCACCTTTATTTTCATTGTCTGAGTGATGTGCTGCTAGCTAGCTGAAAGGGTTGGACAGACATCTGCCATGACGGTGTGGGAGTGACTCAGTCACCCACAAACGGTGGTGCTACCGCCCCGAATCCAGCAGTCTCATTCCAATAATGAGAGTCCTATGACACTGCCATCTTTCTAAAAGTGGCACTTTCAGAATTACAATTTAAAACCCGACTTCACCATAAATTGTGGTTTTAAATTGTGATTGCAGAAACACCAAACTTGGGGGTCTCATCCCTTTCCAATTGGAAACTACACTTATAAAATGTAATAGGGCAATCCCAATGTTATCCAGTGGGTGAGATAGGCCTTGCAGTAGTGAAAAACGGATTTAAGAATTTTCCACTACTAGTGCATGCAAAACCTAAAAGCACATGTCCTTATTTTTAAATGCACTGTACCCTGCCTTGTGCTGCCTAGAGCCTACCTTACCTTAGGGATGATGTATATGTATTGAAAGAGAAGGTTTAAGCCTGGCAAGAGGGTTAACTTGCCAGGTTGGCATGACAGTTTATAACTGCATGCACAGGCTCTGCAATGGAAGGCTTGAGTCATGTTTAAAGGGCTACTGAAGTGGGTGGCACAATCAGTGTTGCAGGTCCTCTAGTAGCATTTAATTGACAGGACCTAGGCACATGCAATGCACTTTACTAGAGACTTATAACTAAATTAAATATGCCAATTGTGATTAAGCCAATGGTACCATGTTTTAAGGAGAGAGCACATGCACTTTAGTACTGGTTAGCATTGGTAAAGTGCCCAGAGTCCTAAAGTCATCAAAAACGAATTCAGCAAAAAAAAGTGGAGAGAAAAAGCTAAAGTTTTGGAGATGACCTTGCAAAACAATAGGCCTGTAGGCAGAACTTCATCTGCGTTTTCCTTTCTGTTTCTGCTTTTGCAATGTTAGGAGATCTTTGATGGATGGAATTTTCTGTTACTTTGTTTTGTCGATGTCAATTTGTATTCCTTGGACTCTGACATCAAATGGGAATGCTTCCCCCTAAAGACTTTTATGTAGATTGGAACTCTATATTGGGCCCAATTTGACTTCCATTTGAAGTCCAACAAACGGTGAAGAAAATGCATCTATGACATGGAAGGTTGAAAGTCATATGTCAGGACACCACTATGATCTGGATGGAACGTGTGTAAGTTCACTGTAGTAAACTCCTCCCTAACTATGGCTGGAGGCAGACTGTCTAGAAGGATCATACTGTGTGGGTGACTTATGAATTTATAAAAAGAGACTTTCCCTACATAGCAAAAGTGCTTTTCATTGCCATGCAATGCCATCCACAGTATGATCCTTCTAGACAGTCTGCCTCAAGCCATAGTTAGGGAGGAGAGCTTATCTAAATACAGGAGTGTCCAAGAAACTGCGGACAGGTCTGGCTGCTCAAAGAAGAGTTCTTTCTTATTGAAACCGTGAATCCTGGGTAATTTTACAGTAAGACAAAGAGCAAGTGCTGCAAAAGGAGGTGGGGCTGTGAGAAACAGATAGAATTAGGTGGCAGAATTTATTCAGTCACTGTCGATTGCACAGAGTACATTTGGCAACTTACTCATCCACTGTTTGCAACATTCATGCAACTGGGAGGACTACACCTGAAGAACACGATCCTGCTGGAAGAAAGAAGAATCCTAACTAATGCTGAGACAAGAGAACTCACTCAAGGACTCATGGAATCCTGACTTCTCCTTGCACCCAAGGACTGGAACTGCTCACCAAGGGCCAAGTGGTTGACCTCCTCTTTGCCTGCTTCATGAATGCAAAATGCAGGAGACCTGGATGGAGAGAGCTATGGTGCCCAGACGTCTGCCCTGAGGTGGTAGGATCTCCAGGGCTGACGAGAAGGATCTTGATCAGCAAATGGAGAGATTTTTGCACTTTAAATATTTGTCTATTTTTCTAAGTTGATTTGGGAATGTTATTGTGTTTTTTAAACTTTAACACCCACGTCTCTAGGGATCCCATGCTGTTTGTGTCCTAGCTGCAATGTGTTGATGAGACATTCTGTTAGAACTGTTATACTTTTACCAGATTGTGTTTATTAAGTTAGTAGGTGTCACTCCCACTCGCAAATTATTAACATAGGGCCAGATGTAAGTAGTTTCTGAATTGAGAGTCGCAAATTGCGAGTCAGAGAGACTCGCAATTTGCGAGTCGCAATTCAAAATGTAGGATGGTGTCCCTGACACCATCTGCGACTCGCAAGGGGGTCGCAAAGGCCCACCTCATTAATATTAATGAGGTGGGTCGCAATTTGCGACCCCCTTGAGACTCGCAGCACTCACAGGGATGGTGGCCTGCTGGAGACAGCAGACCACCATGTCTGTGACTGCTTTTAAATAAAGCATTTTTTTGTTTGTAATGCAGCCTGTTTTCCTTAAAGGAAAACGAGATGCATTACAAAACAAAAAAATGAAACGTTTTCGTTTCATTTGTTCAGAGCAGGCAGTGGTCCATGCCTGCTCTGAAAAAATGTTTTCAATGCCATTCACAAAGGGGAAGGGGTCCCATTGTTTTGCGACCGCATTCGCGCTCACAAAACAATACAGCATTGCGCTGCGACTCGCAATTAGGAAGGGGAACACCCCTTCCTAATCGCGACTCGCAGTCCCGTTTTGCGAATCGATAACCAGGTTACCGACTCGCAAAACGGGGATTGGGCATCGCGATGTGCTTTTTGCACTTTGCAAACAGCAAAATTCACTGTTTGCGACGTGCAAAAAGTTTTGAACATCTGGCCTCTAGTTTCTGACGGAAGGGATGTAGCGTTGTGCATTTACAACATCGGAAGGTGGTACACCTTTGTAGTGGTCGGTCCGTTTGTTGTTTTTCCCTATGATCTGTTAATGTGGTTAAATAAAAGGCTCTGCCACACGTGGCCAGTCACTTGGCTTCAGTAGACCAAATTGATAACCTGTCTCACTTGCGGTCTTTACTCGCATTGCGTCACTTGCTCTACCAAAGAGCACAGCAGCCATCTCAACTTATAGCACTCAGTTGCTCTCAACAAAGTGTTCGCTATGGAAAATCATCTTAAACCCTGTACTGAAAGGATGCATTTTAGTGTTAAATGTTACAGCAACGAGTTTGAATAGACAAAATAAATATTATTCACATTATATTAAAAAATATTATATAAAATTAAAGCAGAACTATACCACTGACGATAAAGAAGAAAAATGTAATGATGAAAGAATCAATGTTGAAAGCATTGTAGAAATCTGATGGTGTAATAGATACGACATGGTGTCATCGATGTGACAACGTAACAGTATTGTGGCAGGAAAAAATATTTTTCTCAGGAAAGGGAAAGCCGATGATGAGGTTCTTAAAATTATACGTGCGCCTTCATATGAGCTAATGCAAAAACAATCAGATCCTTATTTAACTTATTAACCAGTTATTTTATTTTCGTTTTTTGCTGCAGTGTCCACAGATGCGAAAGACTCGTTGTCAATTGGTGTTGCCTATGCTCTGCTCGCTGTTGGAGCTGCTGTTTCTGTCGTTTCTCTTTTGGGTTTTCTGGGATCACTGAGAGAAGTTCGGGGGCATATTTATACTCCGTTTGCGCCGAATTAGCGTCGTTTTTTTCGACGCAAATTCGGCGCAAAACTAACGCCATATTTATACTTTGGCGTTAGACGCGTCTAGCGCCAAAGTATGGGCAAATAGCGTCATTTTTTTGCGTGAACGCCTTCCTTGCGTTAATGAGATGCAAGGAAGGCGTTCCCGCCTAAAAAAATGACGGCGACGCAAATGCGTCGTATTTATACTCCCGGGCAAAAATCACGCCCAGGAGTGGTCGGGTCAAAAAACCCCGCATTTGCGCCACTTTTTAACGCCTGGGTCAGGGTAGGCGTTAAGGGACCTGTGGGCTCAAAATGAGCCCACAGCTGCCCTCCCATGCCCCCAGGGACCCCCCCTGCCACCCTTGCCCACCCCAGGAGGACACCCAAGGATGGAGGGACCCACCCCAGGGACATTCAGGTAAGTTCAGGTAAGTATACATTTTCTTTTTTTTTTGGCATAGGGGGGCCTAATTTGTGGCCCCTACATGCCACAATGCCCAATGACCATGCCCAGGGGACAGGAGTCCCCTGGGCATGGCCATTGGGCAAGGGGGCATGACTCCTGTCTTTACTAAGACAGGAGTCATGTAAATGGCGTCTGGGCGTCGTTTAAAATGGCGCAAATCGGGTTAAGACGATTTTTTAGCGTCAACCTGACTTGCGCCATTTTTAAGACACCCTAACGCCATTTTTCCCTACGCCGGCGCTGCCTGGTGTACGTGTTTTTTTTCCACGCACACCAGGCAGCACCGGTCTGCTTGCGCCGGCTAACGCCATTCAATAAATACGGCGCCCGCATGGCGCTTCAGAATGGCGTTAGCCGGCGCAATTTTTTTTTACGCTAAACTGCGTTAGCGCAGTTTAGCGTCAAAAAGTATAAATACGGGCCTCGATGTTTACTAATACTGGTAAGGAGAGACTTAGAACTCGCTCATGTTCTTGAGTGGATAAAACGCCAGTGCTGTTATATTTACAAACCGAATTTATCAGCCTGATAATGCTGTCTTCCTTATTTCCAAGCTTACAGTATTAACTTATAGATAACTTGAATAGAGTATGTAACACTATTAGCAACATTGGATTGACCTATGTAAGTATCAATTATTTTGATTCCGCTTTATTGCCGAATGGAAAAAGGAAGTTGAGCCATGTAAAAGATTGCTCACAGATGGCAGGCGATAATTTATTTGTAATAATTTGACTGTTCAAACCCAGTAACGCCCCAGACTCAAACCATGGAATACCAAGGGGCATATTTATACTATGTCTGCGCCGAATTTGCGTTCAGCGCAAACCTTGCCCCATATTTATACAATGACGCCCAACCCAGCGAACATCAAAATCCCTCTGTGTGCGTAATTTTCTCGATGCGGGAAACCGCCTTGTGTTAATGACATGCAAGGTAGGCTTTCCCATCCTAAAAATGACTTTAAGGCCTGTTTTTTAACACCTGGCTGAGGGCAGGCGTTAAGGGACATGTGGTCCCACTTCCATGGTCTCTGACCATGGAAGCAGTCCGCAGGTGCCCTCCCCTGCCCCCAGGAACACCCCCTGCCACCCTCGCCCACCCCTGGAGGACACCCATCAATGGGGGGGACCCATCCCAGGTAGGTACAGGCAAGTTGGGGTAAGTATAATTTTTTTTATTTTTTTAAAGTGGCATAGGGGGGCCTAACTTGGTCCCCCCTACATGCCAGTGTGTCCAATGGCCATGCCCAGGGGACAGAAGTCCCCTGGGCATGGCCATTGGGCAAGGGGGCATGACTCCTGTCTTTGCTAAGATAGGAGTCATTGCAACAGGGGTCGTGTGTCAAAAAATGGCACACGTCCGGTTTGAGCCATGATTTTTGACTCAAACCTGACTTGCACCATTTTTTGATGCACAACCCCCATTTTTCCTCACGCCGGCGCTGCCTGGTTTGAGTCATTTTTTTTTACTCTGACCAGCCCGCAGTGCCGGCTAACGTCAATCCTTAAATAACGTGCCTGCCTGGCGCATAGGAATGGCGTTAGCCGACTATAACTTTTTTACGCAAACCAGCACTGGCACTGGTTTGCGTCAAAAAGTATGAATATGGGCCCAAATGTGGTAATACGAAAGGTCCAGGCTTTTGGGCCACTTTCTGTCTGTTTCTTTATGTTGCTGAAACTGTGGCGATCCCTTTCTTTAGTTAAGTGCAATGTAGGAATGGGGATATTCCATATATGATAAACAAGATGTGTGCACCTGCCCTGAGTGTTTTTCTAAATTTTTGCTTGGTCATGGCATCATGTTAATCAAGCTAGCGTGTCAAGGCGTGGGCCTGTCCCAGGTAATGGAATGTCCAGAACTTGTTCTGTGAGCTGAACGGGAGCACCAACTGTGCCTTTTGAATGTTATGGAACTACTGTAGACGGGAGCACCAACCATGTCTTTTGAATGATATGGCACTACTGTCCATTTCCTGGCGTAGTTACATAAACTGGTCAATCAATCAAGTTATATTCATACAGCACGGCTTATCACCCGCAAGGGTATCCAGGCGCTTTGCTGCAGGTCTCATTCGAAGAGCCAGGTCTTTAACCCCTTTCTGAAATCGGTCAGCAAGGTGCGGAGGGTGTTCCAGGCTTTGGTGGCGAGATGGAAGAAGGAGCATCCTCCGGTGCGGCAGTGGTGTGTGCAGGGGATCTGTGTGAGGGCAAGTTTAAAGGAGTGGAGGTTCCTATAGGGATGGTCGAAGTGTAGCCGGTGGTTCAGGTAGGCAGGTCCCTGGTCATGGAGGACTTTGTAAGCATGGGTCAGGAGCTTAAAGTGGCATCACTTCTGGACCGGGAGCCAGTGGAGGTCTTTAAGGTGCTTGGTGATATGTGCTCTCTTGGGTAGGTTGAGGATCAGTCTGGTGGCTTCGTTCTGGATCAGTTGGACTCCTTGCATAAGTTTGGTGGCGGTGCCTGCATAGAGTCCGTTGCCGTAGTCCAGTCGGCTGGTGATGAGGTCATGCCTCACTTTCTTCATGGTGTTTATGGAGAGCCCCTTGAAAATCATGCGGAGCATATGGAAGCAGTCTGAGGAGACGGCGTTGACCTGTCAGTTCATGAAGAGCATGCCGAGGTTGCAGACATGGTCTTCGTGTGGACGTGGGTCCGAGTTCCGAGGGCCACCAGGAGTTGTTTCAGAGGGCTGTGTATTTGCCAAAGATGAGGACTTGTTGGTGTTGAGTTTTAGGCAGTTGTCCCTCATCCATGCTGAGATTACTTTCATGCAGTTGTGGAAGTTAACCTTTGCTGCTAAGGTACGGCCGAGAGCGATAGGACTAGCTGAGTGTTGTCGGCATAGGTGATGATGTTGTGCGTTCTGACAATGCCTGCGAGAGGGGACATGTAGATGTTGAAAAGTGTAGGGTTGAGGTATGAGACTTGGGGCATGCCACATATGATGTGCTTGGCTTGTGATGTGAAGGGGTGGAGGCGGATTTTCTGGGTGCGTCCTGTGAGAACAGATGTTATCCATCTGAGCACGTCGTCTGTTATTACAATCTGGCATAGATGATTGATGAGAGTGTGGTGTCAGACAGTGTCGATGGCAGCAGCAGAGAGGTCGAGCAGGATCAGGGCAGCTGATTCTCATCTGTCAAGTAGGTTGTGGATGTCATTGGTTGCAGCGATCAGAGCTGTCTCTGTGCTGTGATTGGGTCTAAATCCTGATTGGGAGGGGTCTAGCAAGTTGTTTTTTTCTAGGTGGTTGATGAGTTGTAGGTTGATGGCCTTTTCCATTACCTTGGCGAGGAATTGGAGCAGGGAGATCGGACGGTAGTTTAGGAGTTCCCTGGGGTCTGCCAACAGTTTTTTGAGTTCTTGAGGACCGATCTGACCACCACATGTTTCCAGGCACCGGGAAAGTGGCAGTGGTTAGTGAGGTATTGATAATGGCAGAATATTGGGGGCTGATTTTGTCTTTTCCTTGGTTGAAGAGTCGGTGGGGGCAGGGGTAGGTAGGTGGTCCTGAGTGGATGGAGTTCGTAAGGGTGGCTGTGTCTTGAGCGCTGAGCTGTTGCCATGTGTTGAGCATAAAATCAGCAGTGGTGGTTGGTCGGAGGCTGTGGGGGATGGAGGTTTGGGCATTGAAGTTCTTGTAGCTGGTTGCTATGTTGCTGTGAAAGTGGTTGGCGAGGGTGTTGCAGAGTTTTTGGGAGGGGGGGCGCGTTTGCCATGGCTGTTGTTATGGTTAGCGCTGATATCGATGAGATGGGTCAAGGCCTCTCTCTTTGCTGCTTTGATCTGATGATGATGTTCGTTGAAGGATGATTTGACTGTGGCTTTTTCAGTGCGGTCCTTGCTGGTGCGCCATCTTCTCTCGAGCTGTTTTCACCTGCGTTTTGATGTGATGAGTTGTGGAGTGTACCAGTTGGTTTGTTTGTTGGGTCTGTGTGTTTTGACTTGTGCTCCATTCATTGAAGTTTTGAACTGCGAGGTCCAGGTTGGTTGTCCCTGTGGGCTGTGTGCTGTTGAGGGCGTTCTGTCCATTGTTTTTGCGTGACCTTGGACCAGCTGTAGAAGGTGATGCTGAGTTGTCTGGGGATGGTGCGGGCATGTCCTGTTGTAGTGAAGTGTGCAATGGAGTGGTCTTATCAGGTGAGTTCTGAGGTGTGGTTGTATTGGATTCTGTTGCTAGACATGAAGATGGTGTCAAGCGTGTGTCCTGTGTTGTGTGTGGGGTCGGTGACTAGTTGCTTGAGGTCGATGTTGTCCAGTCTCTCCAGGGGGTCGGTGGAGTTGGTGTGGTGGGGCCTTCTAAGTGAAAGTTGAAGTCTCCCAGGGAAACGTAGTGTTCGGATTCGATGGCGAGTGGGGTGATGAATCGGAGATGGCGTTGCTTAGTCCGGTGCATGGTCCTGGTGGTCTGTAGGTGAGGGTGCCTTTGATGGTGGTGTTGTTGTTGGTGCACAGCTGAAAGTTCATGAGTTCCATGATACATGTTGTTTTGTCGTTAGTGATGGTGCATGTAATTGTGTATGATGGCTATGCCTCCCGTGTCTGTTTTTGTGGTCTCAGTGCTTAATCTTATAGCTGCTGGGTGTTGCCGTGGCGATGTTCGGGGCCAATGCTCGGATGAGCCATTTCTACGTAATGAAGGTTACATCGGGGGTGATGGTGGAGATGGAGTCCCAGATTTTGTCGGCCTGTTTGCAGAGTGATCTGGATTGAGCAGGAGGCATCTGAGTTGGTTGGGTGGCATCTACATCAACGTGGTTGGTGGATTCTTGGTCATTGCTAGCGGCGTCTTGTGAGGTCCAGCAGAGGTGGTTGGTTTCGGTGTGAAGCTGAGGCGGCAGCGGAGATAGGTCAATCAATCAATCAGTCAATATTTCTATATTGTGGCTAATCACCCATGGGGATGCAATTAATGGGCAATTTTGCCACAGTATCTTCAATTATATTAGTGAACCTTAAAGGCGAAGCAGTTGAACTAGCAGTGCGCATGTGGCTCTGGGGTGTTCCTGAACAGGATCAAGAATGTGAGCTACCTGAGATTATTGATGAGACCTACTCTAGAACTGGTAGATCTAATAAAGACGCTACAAAGCACTTGATGGTACCAAAAAATGCTGGGATAAAAAACAACAAACACCTAAAAAAGAAAGGGGGGAATCTCAGCATATGGAGACCCCACAAAATAGATATAATCTTAGAAATAGAGATAACATAAAAATGACTGACAGATATCAATATACTGATACACACCAATCTCGTTCCTTTCAGGACTCACCGGAAAAACGCAGTGATTGAGGTGGACGGTCAAAGCAGTGAACTGAGTACATGAAACCGAGAAAGGACTCACAAAGCTCGTCGGAAGCTTCAGTTAAGAAAGAAGAGAAATTTCCCCAAAAAAAACACACAATTTGAAAAGAAAAAAGGGGCAGCAGTTATGATCCAACATGCCACTCAAGAAGAGGGCATTGCTGAAGAACAGGAAGTTGGCACTAGCACTGTTAGACAGTGCAGCAGAGGTCACAATAATTTGCCAAGATCTTCAAGAGCATCTGTAGGTGAAAGCAACTGATGACTTCTTGCAAGTTGAGACTCCGGGCATGAGTGTCTCCACACCCGACAGGGTGTATAAAGTAACTATACAGTTAGAGGGAGACATTGATAGACGCCATCTTTTGGGACTGCGTCTCCTCCATTTATGAAATTTTTCTGGCTGAAAAAGATTGGCCGCCAGAATTTGTCCGCGATCTCCCTTATAGAGAGGATGTTATTGAAAAGTCCTTCTTGCCCCTTGTTCCCAGAAAGCTTGTTGAAATGTATGCCATTGATTGGGCAGTGGAGCAAGCACCTGTGTTATATCACAATCATGTAGGGTGGGAAAAAGATTTCCCCTACCACGTAATACCAATAAAATCCCAACCCCAACCTCAACATTGAATATTCAATAAAGTATGATGCAAAGGCACCTGTGAGGGAAATCCTCAACCAATTAGAGTACACGGTGTACTTGAACGCTTGAATTCATCAATGAATAATCCACTATTTCCGGTTGCTAAACCCGACCATTCACATAATAGTTTTGGACTACAGACATTTAAACAGTCGTACACGCACATTTGCAATACGAAATACACACAGCACAGCACTCATGAACAATATAGTGTGCAAAAAATACAAGACGACCCTGGAAATATCCAACGGGGTTTTCTGCCAAAACATAGCACCTGAAAGTAGGGACTTAATAAGTTTTAGCGCCCTAGGCTCTAAAAAAAAATTCGGCTGACTCCAACAAGGTTAAAAGAACAGTCCACGACTGTTCTCAGCTCGTGTTACATCTATTTTAACCGACATAGACCCTGAGGCGTTTGATATGTTGGTGATATCTATCTCACAGACAACATCATGCAACATTTAAAATGGGTAGCCCACATTGTTGTAGGATTTGCAGAAATCAGCTACAAATTAAATAAAAAATAAAAAACAGAATAGCCTTCCTTAGTGTCCATGCTTGAAGCAAAACACTTACATACAAGGGACAATGTATGTATGTATGTATATACGCCGTATTTGTAAAGCGCATTCCGACTCACGAAGAGCATCGAAATGCTAATGTAGAAGGAAAGGAGCAGAGGGAAAGTGGCAAAAAATCCACAGAACCCATCCCAAAGAACAACTAATAGTGAAAGTAAGCAAAAAAGAAATTACTTGAAGATACAAACCGGGGTACTAAGTGGATGCTATCGAGGGAAGAGCCTTGTTTTGACCATTTTTCTGAACCTTAAATTGCAAGGTTCTTGCTGGATATTCAAGAGGAGCGAGTTCTAACTTTTCGTAGCAGCCACGGTGAAAGCTTTATCCCCCCATTTGACTTTATGAGTGCGGGGGACCTGAATTCGATAGGCATTAGAGGACCTCAGGTTTCTCTTGGGAGCATGCCAACAGAGCTTGGTGGTAAGGTAGTGAGGACCAATCCCGTGAGTAGCCTTATACGTCAGACAGAGTGATTTAAAAATAATACGCTGAGCCACTGGAAGCCAGTGTAATTGTTTAAGACTCTCTCTGACAGATACCCGCCGTGAGCGGTTAAGAACCGCTCTAGCGGCTGCATTCTGGACCAATTGCAATTTATTGATCAAGGCCTTATCCAGATCCAGGAATAAGGCATTGCAATAATCTACCTTAGACATCACCAACGCTAAAATGGCAGAAACTCTCCATTCATGCTGAAGATATGGAAACATTTTCCAGAGCATTTTAATGAACCAAAGGCATGTCTTTAAGGTATGATTTACCAGATTTTTAAAAGATAAGCAATCATCAAATAAAATGCCCAAATTCCTACTGACCGTTGAAGGGACAGGAAGCGTGCCACATTCTGAAGGCCACCAGCATGAGCTCCATAACTCTTGTCCTGATCCGAAACAGAGAATTTCGGTTTTGGTGGCATTCATTTTCAGCCAATTGGTCTTCATCCAATTGCTAACCGCTTGCATGCAGTTATTGAATCGGTCCGCAACCTCCGCCCAAGGTTTTTTAATTGAGATGAAAAGCTGGGTATCATCCGCATGATAAGACGGGGTGAAGCCAAAGGAGCGGATCAGGCTGGCCAGCGGGGCAACATACACATTAAACAGAGTAGGGCTCAGAGAAGGCCCCTGTGGAATCCCTGATAAAAAAATTGGGTCATCAGAGTAATTGCTGGTGCCATTGGTTTCACCTATGTTACATTCAATGAGAGTGGGACCGTCCCGATTGCATACAAATCACACTTATACTCCACAACTGAACAACGCTTTGCTCCCACTCACTGTGGTTCAGATGGTGGTCCTTAAAGAGAGACCTCTGGCCCAGGGGAAGCGCATAATTGTTGTGTCCCCATTCCAACCCTTGAGGCTGTTACCAAAGCGAGCGTTCCAAATGCTAAAGCATTACATCTGCATTGGATTCAATAGGCAATGTCCCTGACAGCCACTGATGTAGATTTTTGATGTTGATTTTTGTTTTTGACTCCAAAGTACAGACGCAAGAATTCTTACAATATGAACTTGATAGAGCGGTCCGTAGTAATGATTTACCTGTGTTCGGACGCTCTTTAGGCCGATGAATCTTTTGACTAAGTGGGAACTCTCTGTACTCTTAATCGATCAATTTAATCAAAATCAATAATCAATAACGAACATAAGCAACACCTTGAACAACATAACACTTTACAATTAATCCAGAATACATTTCGGTGAACCCTGACCTTTCAGTCAGGAATAACCACACCAGTTTATTGCGAAGTTAGTGAATTTATTTCCCTATATTAACAAAGCTAGCACGATGTAAATGTGTCTCAACACCAAATGATAAACATATATGAACATTAATAGCTGTCCATAACGTCGAAACAAGTGCAATCTATGAAGCATTCGAATCACGAGGCATTCGATAATGGCAATGCAAATCACTAATACGATAATCTGTAATGAACTAATGGCATACATTTAGTCAGCATAACAAGATCTCAAATTGCATTGTGCGACATATGGAATCCTCGTCTAACCTCAAATTAGCATCGGCATGTGGGACTTCATGCAAAAACAATTTAGCAACATTAATTTAGAAAAACTCTTAACTAGGGATCTTACCAAAAATCAGCAGTTGGTTACCTAAAAGAAACACAATGCAATTTTACAATTTCTTTTCATATTTACCAATTACGATCAGCATACAAGGAATTCTTCGTCTCACAGGTACCGTTCTTCGATCATCATGGGTACCGTTTCTCGATCAGCATGGGACGGGGCAAAGGGGCAGGGGTGGACGGGGCAATTGCCTCACGGCGGCAAGGTAAACGACTACTACTTCATGCAAAGGGACAAATCAAAATTAAAGTCTCTAGGGCAAGAATCATTTAAAGTCTCTTTCTCTCGATTAGAGAAAGAATCAAAGTCTCTTTCAAAATGGCGTCGCAGCAAAGTGGGCCATAATAGCTACGAAGTCAAAATGGCGGGATGTCCGATGATAGAGAGAGTTTCCTCTCGTGCACCTGGTTTTTATAGACAACAGTTCAAATCCAGTAGGGTCTTCCATTGGAGGGTTCATAGGTTAGCTTCAAATTGACCAATCAAAAACGACAGTTCTCAAGCTTTTACTTAAGCATACATTATCCTTGGAGATGGGTACGCAAGTTGTAACATTGTCTACCAATTAGCTCACTTTCAGAGCCTCCATTGTCCGCACCTGCAAGTCGACCTTGAATTAAAGAGAAAATATGCCAGGCTGGCACTAACTTTAAGATAAGCATGTGAACAGTTTCTGTGGAAAAGTACAGCTTCAAGCAAAAATACACGTTTATTAGTACAGTGGAAAAATACGAGCATCTAAACTGTGAGACCAGGCAACTAGGCCAAAGCCTCCGCTAAAGTAATGCTAAGCTAAAACATTTCAAACAAGCAAATCATAGCACACGTTTATGATTATGTCGGATTAGTGCAATTCTAATACACCACGTTATATAAAGCACGCGTATAAACGTTGGCAAACTACTCTGAGGGCACATTTTGTCCCTGTACAATCTTTATTAGTTCGGTTAAAGTCACACATGATTATTTCACACTACGTTTAAGCGTCAATAAATCAAAACCTTCATTTTCTACTTCATCAATCCCTCCTCTGATGACTACTTGTCATCACACCAAACCACGCCCACAAATTTTATTCCATTAAAATTCTGTCAGTTCCCTTTTCCTTTTAGTTCCCCTAGTTTGCGCTTTGTATTCTTCTGCCATTCTTTTCATAATTTTCTCTTCTTTTCTTCTTTTAATTCTTTCCATAATCATTATTATTCCCCTTTTTATTCCCCAAATTCCAAATACACAAATTATTACTATTAATATTCCTTCTATTATTTTCAATAATATTCCATTCCAAATTCCCCCAATCCAATGCCCCACTGAAGCAAGTCCTTTTCCAACCTTCTCCCACACTCCTGGTTCTTTCAGTTCCTTCAAATCTGCACTTTCTTTTGTTAGATTAGCAAGCATAGTTTTAATTTTCACACTATTGTCGGGTATATAGGTACAACAGTGTCGGGCACCAATCATTTTGCAAACGCCTCCTTCCTTTGCTAAAAGAATGTCTAAAGCAAGCCTATTTTGAAGAGTCATGGCTCTTTCCGCTGCAAGTTCAGCATCTATCAGGATTATAGCACCTGAAAACTTTGTCAGCATGTTATCCACTATAGTAGACAACTTTCTTATTTTGATGGAATTCAACACAACTCCCAATGAAGGAATCATGGCTCCAAATATATCACCTACCACAGCAGCTGCGGTCTCTCTCTTCTGGATACGATGGGATCCAGATGTCTTTTGAATCATCGATACGTCATCCAGTTGATAAACCTTTGGGAACACTATACCCAAATAACATCTCTCCCACCATCCCTTTGGAAGACGATAATAGGCATTATGCCCACAAATGTAATATACCCCTGGAATGACAGGGTCAAGTCCGTTCATCATGAATGTCCATTTGGCCTTAAAAATAAACGTATGTTTGCATTCACTCGCTCCTACAAAAATGTTGTCATAATAAGATTCTCCTCGATATATACAAAATTTCCCTACATGCCAAGCATCCAAAGCTATTTTCCCTTGTGTCTTTATAGCAGCAAAATCATAATTATCTACTGAAGTCCTCTTGTGTAGCTCTTTTTCTAATTTCGCCTTCATTTGTGCCCTTCTATCATCTGTGCGATCTAAAAAGCTTATTTCTACAGCAGAGACTGAGCAAGTAAGGTTCTCCCTATGAGCATGAGCCGTTTCAAAAGGTTGCATTGGCTCGAAAAATTCCCTCATTATTTTAGCATCCCAATCTTTAGCAATCTGGCTTAGCTGTGCTATTATTGGAACATAAGCAAAGGTAACATCATAATTTGAGTAAAAATACTGTATGTTAGTTTGACCATAAAACCTAGACATTACTATACTACATGTAATCCCATATGTAAGAGGCATGTGGTGATAAGTCACCCCTTCCTTTACTGATGTCGGTATCTGTGTACACACATAACAATCTTTCGCATCCATAGTTTCAACATACTCTGTTAGCAAGCGATAGAAAACGTTATACGAAAGCTCTTTCTTATCGTGCAAGAGCCTCTCATCCAATGCTAGTCTTTTCAATGGGGTTAGTTCAGTGACAGTAACAGGAGCAATAGTAGAAGCCTCGATATTTTTACTTTCACCCTTTCCATGCATTCCAAACACAATTGCCATTATTATTATTACACATGTAATTACCAAGCCTATACACACATATTTACAATATTTCTTTCTATTATTTTGCGTAGCGTACCTAGTCATGATCTGTATAGAATCAGAGAGCTAGAAGCACCTATAAAGGAAACTATTTAGCAATTCAGTTACAAAGCTGAACGAGCGCAATGTTCACACCGTCTTCTTCAAATGGCCAGTCACTTTTCGGTTAGCAGCATTTGTCTCAATTCGGCAATAACTCAGTCTTTATCAGTTTAGCAAGTCTCGTCCGGTTTAACAATGTCTCAGCTGGTTGTTTCTTTCACGTTAGATTGTAGCAAGCAATATCATTTATTACTCATTCAATCGACAGAGTCTATGAAACTTTTCTTTTCTATTGGTATCTCTTCTTCTTCTTCGTTCTCGATGCTTAGAGATACAAACTCGTCAGTCCAATCATCATTGACTGCATATGCCCATTCAGGACCGGAATACCTTCTGTTCGGTATCCTTTTCCTTTTCAGTTTTGCCTCTCTTTTCGATTCTGCCTCACTGGTACTTTCCTCTTTTGTCAAATCTTTTTCTTCACTTGACGATTGTTCCACGACAGTCACTTCCTTTCTTTTCTCTTTCACTTTTGGCCTTCCTCCTTCGTTCAAACTTTCTTTACCCTTTTCTTTTATTGGTGAGATACTTAGTCTTCTCTTTGCACCATGTCCATTTGATGGACCTGTGATCTTTTCTGTGGAAACTTGAACCTTTTCCCTTTGTTCTGCCTCGTTCCCTCCTTCTGGGGAATCAATCACATTCTCTTTTCCCTTTTCTGTATCGTCTGCTTCTGGGAAAGCCCTCCTCTGATCAGGCTCTCCTGCCTTTTCACCTTTTTCGAGCCCTTCGTCACCGTTATTTTCTTCAGGCTCTTTATCACTTTCAGCTGCTTCAGGCTCCTTATCACCTTCAGCTGCTTCAGGCTTTTTGCTACCCTCAGCTTCTTCAGGTTCTTTGTCACCTTCAGCTGCTTCGTCGCTGTCTGAACCTTCTCCTTGGTCTCCCCCAAGCGAGTTGGTGTCTTTGTCGTCAGAGAATATCTCCTTTTCTCCAGTTTCTGCCTGTTCGCTTTCAGTTCGGTTCTGTTCTGTCTCAGCACTCAGCACTGTTTTATCAGGCACTGGTAGTTTCAGCGCTTCAACTTCCTCATCTGTGGGACACAACACCTTCTTTGTGTGACTGGCGTGAATCCAGTTGGGAACCCCCGCACACTTCACAGCGGTAGTTGTTGTCAGGATCACTTGGAAAGGGCCTTTCCAACGGGGTTCCAGACACGACTTTCTCACGTGCTTCTTTACCACGACCCAGTCACCTGCTTTCAGTGCGTGTCCTGGACCTTGGATCGGTGGCAAGGTGGTCGCTTCCACCTGGTGAGAGAAAGAGCGAACCACGTCAGCCAGTCCTTTGCAGTAGTCTAACACCATATCATCTGTAATATTCAAAAGCATGTTTGCGGGAACTGCAGGAAGTCTCATAGCCCTGCCCATGAGTATTTCATGCGGAGACAATCCAGTCTTTCTATCGGGAGTGTTTCTCATTGACATTAGCGCTAAGGGCAATGCGTCAGGCCATTTCAAATTTGTCGATGCACATATTTTTGCCATTCTCGATTTCAGCGTACCATTCATCTGCTCCACCAGTCCTGAGGCTTCAGGGCGATAGCTACAGTGCAGTTTTTGCTCAATGTTCAGCGCTTCGCAAAGTAACTTTATCACCTCGTTATTGAAGTGACTTCCCCTATCTGATTCTAAAGAGATCGGGAATCCGAAACGTGGTATCAACTCCCTCAACAGTAGCTTCGCAACTGTAAGGCTGTCATTTCTACGTGTAGGGTATGCCTCAATCCAGTGACTAAAAATGCACACAATCACCAACACATATTTCAGACCCCCATGCACAGGCATCTCAATGAAATCCATCTGCATTCGACTAAAAGGCCCGCTTGCCCTACCAATGTGACTCGCGTTCACAACCGTTCCCTTTCCTGGGTTCATCTGCTGGCAAGTGACACATCGATGGCAAACTGCTTCTACAGCTTGACGAAATCTGGGGTTAAACCAATCAGTTTTGAACAATCTTATCATGGCATCTCTCCCTAGGTGAGCTTGCCCATGATAGAACCGCGCAAGCTGTGATAAGAGACTATTTGGCAAAACAAACTTTCCCTCATGTGAAACCCATAACTCGTCTTGTCTCTTTATACATTGTGATTTAATCCAGGAATCTCTTTCATCCTCCCTGACATTATTTTGTAATGCTTTTAGTTCATCTATTGTATCTACGACCTTCAAGGCAAATGCTTCAGCTGGTTCGAGTTCTGGCTCATTTATCGTATTCCAATCATCCCTGAGTAATATACAGTTCAAGGCACAAAATCTTGCGACTTGATCCGCATATGCATTTCCCAGAGAAACATAGTCCTGTCCTTTCGTATGAGCACTACACTTTACCACTGCAACTTCAGCTGGTACTTGAATGGCATGTAACAATTCCCTTATCCTCTCCCCGTTCTTCACTGGGGATCCTGAAGAAGTCAGGAAACCTCTCTGTGACCATAGTTGTCCAAAGTCATGCACAATTCCAAACCCGTATTGACTATCAGTGTAAATGGTGACTTTCATCAATGCAGACAGTTGACATGCTCTTGTAAGGGCTACAAGTTCTGCTACTTGTGCAGAATAGACTCCTTGAAGCCAGGACGCTTCTAAGACACCTGTTACAGTACATACAGCATATCCTGCTTTCAAAATCCCCATCCCATCTCTTAGACATGAACCATCAACAAAAAGAATTTGGTCATTTTCATCAAGTTTAGTATCCTTGATGTCCGGTCGAGGTTTTGTGCAAAATTCAGTCACCTGAAGGCAGTCATGCTCGACGTCTTCAGCGTTCTCAATTTCGGCATTTTCTCCAGGAAGCAAGGTTGCTGGATTCAACGTAGTGCACCTTTTCAGCTGCACATTCGGTGAGCCCAGAATTATCGTTTCATACCTTGTGAGTCTTGCTCCTGTCATGTGCTGCGTTCGGGAGCGGGTCAAAAGTATCTCAACTGAGTGAGGGAGCATGACTGTTACTGGGTGTCCCATCACTATTCCTTCACTCTGAGTGAGGCTGATACCAACTGCTGCTACGGCGCGCAAACACCCTGGGAGTGCTGCTGCAACCGGATCCAAAGTAGCTGAAAAATATGCTACTGGTCTGTTTACGCCACCATGGGCTTGAGTCAAGACAGACAAAGAACATGCATCACGTTCATGACAAAACAATGTGAAAGGCTTCGTGTAATCAGGCATACCTAAAGCTGGAGCCCTGCACATGCATTCCTTTAATTCAACAAAAGCATCCATCTCATCTCCTTTCAGTTCAATTTGATCCAAGGCATCCTTCTGGGTCAGTTTCAGTAGGGGCTTTGCTAGAGTCGAGAAGTTGGGAATCCACTGGCGACAGTAGCCCACCATTCCCAAAAACTTCCTCACCTCCCTCCTTGTCTTTGGTGGACTCATTTGTAGTACGCTTCTTATTCTTTCCTTCATTATTCTCCGTGACCCTTTCTCTATCTGGTGACCCAAGTATTTCACTTTCTTCTGACAGAACTGCAACTTGGAGGGGGACACTTTATGTCCATTCCTTCCCAAATGATTCAACAGAGCAATGGTATCGGCTGTGCAGCCACTTTCTGTCTTTGATGCAACCAGTAAATCATCAATGTACTGTACTAGGGTTGACTCGAATGGCAATTCTAATGCTTTCAGGTCTTTCTTTAGAATTTGATTGAATATTGACGGTGACTCAGAAAACCCTTGAGGAATTCGACACCAACTGTACACTCTGTCTAAGAATTTGAAACAAAAGAGGAATTGGCTGTCCTCATGAAGAGGCACAAAAAAGAATGCTTGTGATAAATCGATGACTGAGAACCATTCGGCATCGCAAGGAATTTGAAACATTATCACAGCTGGATTCGGTACGACAGGGCAGCACTTGACTATGATGTCATTTATTTTCCTCAAATCCTGCACGAGTCGGACCTTTCCACTCGGCTTTATTAGTCCCATTATTGGTGAATTACATGGACTGCTTAACACTTCTTTCAGTACTCCCTGTTTTACAAATTCGTCAATAAGTTGAGCAACTTTCATGAGGGTATCTTGTGGCATGTGGTATTGTGGGGTCTGGGGAAAGATTGCATTGGGCTTTACAGCCACTTTCACTGGTTCCACTCCTTTCATCAATCCCACCTCTTTCCCTGTCATGTCCCACACTTCCCTTCCGACTGTTTCCCGTAATTCAGCTGGGATGTCTTCTTCAGTTATCATCGGGAAAAGACAAATCAGAGGATACTCTTCATCTACAGTTTCCACCTCATCCCCCTCTACACTGTCCTCTTCTTCCCCGTCACTGCTCGTCTGTATTGTTATCCCTTCGTTTGAACACATGATCGAACAACCCAATTTGCACAACAGGTCTCTCCCTAACAGTGCTATCGGGCTTGAGTCACATACCACAAACTGATGTACCCCTTGATAGTTACCGATGCTGACTGGTACAGGATATGTTATTGGGTTCGTCAGATGTCTGTTTGCTACTCCCACCACTTGAACTGTCCTCCCTGAGAGTGGCAAATTTGGTACTTCACTGCTCTTAACTGTTGAACGTGTGGCTCCCGTGTCAACCAAGAATGAGACACAATGACCCATTACTCTTCCCTCTACGTACGGACCCCTTTGATCAACTTCCAAGGATGCCGCAAGCACACAGTCTCCTTCTTCTCCTGAACTGTCACTCTCCCATACGTTGTTTATTCCACTCTCACTGTGTAATGGGAACTGTTGTACGGTGCCATTTGTACTCATTACCTGACCCGTTACCTGTGGAGGAACCATCACTTGCTGCTGACTCATTGGTGCCAAGGGTATTTGCATTTGCTGATTAGGTACCATAGGTAACTGCTGTTGAATTGGCTGCATTTGCGTCATCTGCATACGAGGCATCTGCATCTGCTGCGGCTGCATAGGTTGCAATCCCTGCAATTGATTTACGGTCTGAAAATTTGGGCTTGGACCTCTCATTTTCGGTGCCCTCATTGTCTGAAATGCATTGACATCATTGTTTTGCTGACCAACACCTGCACCTGCACCTGCACCTTCCTGCACCACCATCGGGCACTCGCGTTTCCAATGACCTACGATTCCGCACACGTGACATGGCATCACCTTCTTCATTGCCTGCACACCCGTCACAACAGTGTTCAAATCCGGACCATTATTCACAAAACCTCCTCTGCCTCTGCCTCTGGCCTGTGGCTGAAACGCCATGTTTCCCTGCAACTGCAACTGCGGTTGCGGTACCTGCTGTTGGAACCCTTGCATCCCTTGCAAGCCTTGCAGACCTTGCAAACCTGTCTGAGCTGCCTTAAGCTGCATCATCATCACCTTCTCTTTCAGCCTTTTCTGTTTCACTTCAATTTCATCGCTACAGTATTTCGCATAAGTCAAGACTTCGTCAATCGGTTTAGACTGCCAACAAATCAAATGTGACTTTATCATTTGACTTATTTCTGGTCTCAGCCCTTCCACAAATCTGAACACAAAATGGAGCATGTCCTTCGCCTCAATTGTTTCCGTGCCACTGTAATTCTTGAACGCCTTCAACAACCTCTCATAGTAACTATGAATCGATTCTTTAGCCTCTTGGGCAGTTCGATCAATCTTCTGCCAATCCACATTCTTCGCGGGTACCTTCGTTTTCAAATGCTCAATCACCTTATAGTACAAGCTCATCACCATAGGTGATGGTGCACCTGTCTCCCTGTCTCTCTCTGGTTCACTTGTCGGCCAACCTACACCTCTTTTGCAATCCTCCCACAAATCTGCCGGAACCACAATCTCAAACAGAGTGTTCAGGTCTTCCCAGAGACACTTTGCAAGCTTCACAAACCTATCAGTCTGTTGGTACCATTCAATTGGTTTCTCTCTCAGTTTGGGAAAATCGTCCGTAAAAGACTGAATGTCGCTTCTGTGCCATGGTACATGTACTAATTTCCCCCCTGCTGTCTCCCTCATTGGTAACATTGTTACTGTATCACTACTCTGCGGTCTTTTCTCATTGTGCTCTGTAGCACTATCCCTCCTCTTTTCCTTCCTCTTTACCCATCTGCTTTCCCACTTGTCCAAGCACCTCCACACCTGGGCACTCTGCAACAATTCTCTAAGGTGTGTCTTCATGCCTGCTGACCTCATGTGTTCAAAATCTGTGGTCCCAAAATCTAACCTGTAGCTTCTGCTTAAGTGTTTCATCTTGTCTATGTCAACCCCGTTTCTGTCAGCTGCTTCTTGCAGACTCTTATGTACCTTGTTCACTTCCTTCGTAATCCTGGGACATAGATACCTCAGCTCTTCTTCTGTGTAGGACTCTAACCTGTTCACACCCATAGTCCCTTCCACCAATTCTTGTGCTTCCATGTTCAACCTGACCCTATTCATATAGTCTTCTCCTTTCCCACTAGCTGAATTTTGTGTGGAGTTTAGACTGTTGAACCATTGTGTCAACTGTTGCGCATTCACCCCCATCAGCGTGGCGTTCACATCGACTGCCATCGATGGTTGAGGCAACTTTTCAGTGTTCGATGTCAGGGGTATTATCAATGGGGGACTCGACCTCACCAATGTTGACTGCGCACACATGGGACTAAACTCCATCAAGGACCCAGACCCAGTTGGCTGAGCCGCTATCGGAGTTATCCCTGGGGTGTTTTCTATGCACCTCCTTTCTGTCCCATTCTGCAGCATTGATCCCTGACTGCTCAGACCCAAGTTAGGCTGACTATACAAAGGTACTGGTGGACCTACAGTAATGGGTAGTGATATTGCGTCTGGGTTCTGTCCATTTCCCATGTTCTGTGGCATGTTCATTCCCACACCATGGGTCATCATTGCCGGCATGCCCATCTGACTCCCCGTCATCTGAACATGTGCGTTTCCTCCCTGCATCTGCTTTTGAGGCATCAAAAACTGTGTTGATTCAGCTTGTGCCATTGTTGGATTGTAACCATTCTGTACTCCCCTTACGGTTGGATCTAGAATCATTCCTGCACTGTTATCACTGTTGTAATACCCTGGCATCTGCGGCTGATAATTTTCTGCTGGTTTCAACACGGGCACATCTGGATATATTCTCCTGACCTGCGGGATCTGCGGGGTGAACAGCAGACTCGGGTCCTTTGGTCCCGATGATGCTCCTGAACTCTGGGTTTCACTGTTCTGTACCGATGCCGGAGGGGCAGAACTGGTACTTGGACCTTGTCCATTCTCTGCATAAGGCGGTGGACGGTCGTTCAGCAATTGCATTATCAACTCCTCATCCTCTAACTCCTCTTCTCTTCTCAACTTTTCCTCGTCCTCTCTATCCTTGGAACACTTCCTGTCTGTCTTACAGGTGGCTTTCTTACCTGTCTCCTCTCCTTCCTTAGTAATTGCTGGGAACAATTTTATCCCCTGCAATACATCTGATCTCCACACCTTCTGTGCATTATCCCACCTAGCATCCGCTAGTGTCTTTTCTACCTTCCTCATTCTGGTCTCAAACTTCTTCTGCTGTTGCTGTCTGGCCATTAGTTCCCAAATCGCTAGAGCCTCAAACTGTGCTGGCCTTGGAGGCACCTTCATGTCGTACATCGTGAATCTCAAATTCTCTAGGATCCTTATATTGAATGTCCCATGTATCGGGAACGCTACGCTCCCATGTTTCTCTGTCAACTTGTGCCATTGCTTTAGCCAAAGACACGGAGCTACCCCCTTCTCTTCCATTACAATGTAAGCTGGTGTACCCTCGGGCGGCGTCTCTTCTCCTACGCTCGCTTTAATGTAAGACTCCCCCTTCATCGCACTCCTGAATGCTTTAAAGAATTTCATTTTCCCCGTCTCTTATTTCACAAAGTTTGTAATCAATAGGTGACTTTAATTCCCGGAATACTCTTCACCTGCCTTTCCCCTTCCAATCGAGCCCCACGGACTGCGTCCAATCCGTGCGCGACCCTTCCCTGCAACCAACCTATCCCAGCGCGGCTTCTAGTGACGTCACACTCACACACACTGCGGCTGACAAAGCCTCGCGGCTAGTCTTCCTTCACTCACCTCCTCTCGTAACAACTTCTTGCATATATTGCGAGCTACCAAAAAATAAAACAGATCTGTCGGTTTACTATAGGAAGGGTAATACAGTCGCTTCAGGACCTTAGGGACCTTTCACTAGCCTCGGGACCTTTCACTAGCCTCGGCCGCTATTCCGTCTTTCTCAGTCCCCACATTCGCAAGCAAATCTGACCCGCAGACCTACTCTCAACTTGTCAATGATCTGTTCTAGTGCACTTAGAATCTTGTCAAAGCCCGAAGTCGAAGTTTCTTTTACTCCCTAACACACGTACCGACTTGTTGACCACGCCCGATCAACCTACTAAACCGCCCAGACCACAACATGGATCAACATACTCCGGAGTCTCTTGACCTCGCAGGGCCCGTCTCAACAACAACAACCACGTGGACCTTTTTTTTATGCACAAAGCGCCACACGCACATGAAGTTCGACGACTTCCCTACTCTCACACTCGGAGCCGCACCTCCGCTATCTCTATGAAGTTCGACGACTTCACTACTTCTACACTCGGAGTCGCACCTCCGCTATCCTCTAAAAAGAAAAATCCTCGCAACCTTTTCACACACCCTGCGGCAATAAGCTGTGCAAGCGCAAAACCCTAACTTCACTCATACCATCACTAGTACCGCCAGCGCTGATTCCACACCTCCGTTCTCTCCATTCGCAAGCTCCGAGATCCCGGGAAAGTCACGGTGGACCTAGCCCATCATCATTTTGTCAATCTATTTTATCCAAGAAAAATCTAATTCAACTTCTCGAGTGGGGTCTCAGAATGCGTAACCGTTAATTCAACATCATGTACTTTAAGAGTACAGGGTCCCAAAAGACGTAACCATCCTCTGCTACCATCTACTGATAGAGCGGTCCGTAGTAATGATTTACCTGTGTTCGGACGCTCTTTAGGCCGATGAATCTTTTGACTAAGTGGGAACTCTCTGTACTCTTAATCGATCAATTTCATCAAAATCAATAATCAATAACGAACATAAGCAACACCTTGAACAACATAACACTTTACAATTAATCCAGAATACATTTCGGCGAACCCTGACCTTTCAGTCAGGAATAACCACACCAGTTTATTGCGAAGTTAGTGAATTTATTTCCCTATATTAACAAAGCTAGCACGATGTAAATGTGTCTCAACACCAAATGATAAACATATATGAACATTAATAGCTGTCCATAACGTCGAAACAAGTGCAATCTATGAAGCATTTGAATCACGAGGCATTCGATAATGGCAATGCAAATCACTAATACGATAATCTGTAATGAACTAATGGCATACATTTAGTCAGCATAACAAGATCTCAAATTGCATCGTGCGACATATGGAATCCTCGTCTAACCTCAAATTAGCATCGGCATGTGGGACTTCATGCAAAAACAATTTAGCAACATTAATTTAGAAAAACTCTTAACTAGGGATCTTACCAAAAATCAGCAGAGCCTCAAACTGTGCTGGCCTTGGAGGCACCTTCATGTCGTACATTGTGAATCTCAAATTCTCTAGGATCCTTATATTGAATGTCCCATGTATCGGGAACGCTACGCTCCCATGTTTCTCTGTCAACTTGTGCCATTGCTTTAGCCAAAGACACGGAGCTACCCCCTTCTCTTCCATTACAATGTAAGCTGGTGTACCCTCGGGCGGCGTCTCTTCTCCTACGCTCGCTTTAATGTAAGACTCCCCCTTCATCGCACTCCTGAATGCTTTAAAGAATTTCATTTTCCCCGTCTCTTATTTCACAAAGTTTGTAATCAATAGGTGACTTTAATTCCCGGAATACTCTTCACCTGCCTTTCCCCTTCCAATCGAGCCCCACGGACTGCGTCCAATCCGTGCGCGACCCTTCCCTGCAACCAACCTATCCCAGCGCGGCTTCTAGTGACGTCACACTCACACACACTGCGGCTGACAAAGCCTCGCGGCTAGTCTTCCTTCACTCACCTCCTCTCGTAACAACTTCTTGCATATATTGCGAGCTACCAAAAAATAAAACAGATCTGTCGGTTTACTATAGGAAGGGTAATACAGTCGCTTCAGGACCTTAGGGACCTTTCACTAGCCTCGGGACCTTTCACTAGCCTCGGCCGCTATTCCGTCTTTCTCAGTCCCCACATTCGCAAGGAAATCTGACCCGCAGACCTACTCTGATTCCACACCTCCGTTCTCTCCATTCGCAAGCTCCGAGATCCCGGGAAAGTCACGGTGGACCTAGCCCATCATCATTTTGTCAATCTATTTTATCCAAGAAAAATCTAATTCAACTTCTCGAGTGGGGTCTCAGAATGCGTAACCGTTAATTCAACACCATGTACTTTAAGAGTACAGGGTCCCAAAAGAAGTAACCATCCTCTGCTACCATCTACTGATAGAGCGGTCCGTAGTAATGATTTACCTGTGTTCGGACGCTCTTTAGGCCGATGAATCTTTTGACTAAGTGGGAACTCTCTGTACTCTTAATCGATCAATTTCATCAAAATCAATAATCAATAACGAACATAAGCAACACCTTGAACAACATAACACTTTACAATTAATCCAGAATACATTTCGGCGAACCCTGACCTTTCAGTCAGGAATAACCACACCAGTTTATTGCGAAGTTAGTGAATTTATTTCCCTATATTAACAAAGCTAGCACGATGTAAATGTGTCTCAACACCAAATGATAAACATATATGAACATTAATAGCTGTCCATAACGTCGAAACAAGTGCAATCTATGAAGCATTTGAATCACGAGGCATTCGATAATGGCAATGCAAATCACTAATACGATAATCTGTAATGAACTAATGGCATACATTTAGTCAGCATAACAAGATCTCAAATTGCATCGTGCGACATATGGAATCCTCGTCTAACCTCAAATTAGCATCGGCATGTGGGACTTCATGCAAAAACAATTTAGCAACATTAATTTAGAAAAACTCTTAACTAGGGATCTTAGCAAAAATCAGCAGTTGGTTACCTAAAAGAAACACAATGCAATTTTACAATTTCTTTTCATATTTACCAATTACGATCAGCATACAAGGAAGTCTTTGTCTCACAGGTACCGTTCTTCGATCATCATGGGTACCGTTTCTCGATCAGCATGGGACGGGGCAAAGGGGCAGGGGTGGACGGGGCAATTGCCTCACGGCGGCAAGGTAAACGACTACTACTTCATGCAAAGGGACAAATCAAAATTAAAGTCTCTAGGGCAAGAATCATTTAAAGTCTCTTTCTCTCAATTAGAGAAAGAATCAAAGTCTCTTTCAAAATGGCGTCGCAGCAAAGTGGGCCATAATAGCTACGAAGTCAAAATGGCGGGATGTCCGATGATAGAGAGAGTTTCCTCTCGTGCACCTGGTTTTTATAGACAACAGTTCAAATCCAGTAGGGTCTTCCATTGGAGGGTTCATAGGTTAGCTTCAAATTGACCAATCAAAAACGACAGTTCTCAAGCTTTTACTTAAGCATACATTATCCTTGGAGATGGGTACGCAAGTTGTAACATTGTCTACCAATTAGCTCACTTTCAGAGCCTCCATTGTCCGCACCTGCAAGTCGACCTTGAATTAAAGAGAAAATATGCCAGGCTGGCACTAACTTTAAGATAAGCATGTGAACAGTTTCTGTGGAAAAGTACAGCTTCAAGCAAAAATACACGTTTATTAGTACAGTGGAAAAATACGAGCATCTAAACTGTGAGACCAGGCAACTAGGCCAAAGCCTCCGCTAAAGTAATGCTAAGCTAAAACATTTCAAACAAGCAAATCATAGCACACGTTTATGATTATGTCGGATTAGTGCAATTCTAATACACCACGTTATATAAAGCACGTGTATAAACGTTGGCAAACTACTCTGAGGGCACATTTTGTCCCCGTACAATCTTTATTAGTTCGGTTAAAGTCACACATGATTATTTCACACTACGTTTAAGCGTCAATAAATCAAAACCTTCATTTTCTGCTTCATCAAACTTGAGCATCCAGTTCCAGAAAACACATTGCCTATTGAACAATATCAGACAATATCAGACAATCTTGTACACTGATGGTTCAGCCCAACCAGTAATAGGCACCAAACATCAATACTCCACCACTTGCGCAGTCATGAGTGGATACATGAAGGATGGCAAGTTCCATCCACAGAATACTTACACGCAGACTCTAGGAGACTGCACTGCACAACTTGCAGAGCTCAAGGCTCTGGTGATGGCACTGGAACATATGAATCCTGAGCAGATGGTGCCGATTGTCTGTGATTTTGTATTATTGTGTCCAGTCCTTTAATGAATATCTGCATTACTTGTGCCAAAATGGGTTCAGAGATTCAAAAGGCAACACCATTAAACACAGACTTCTGTGGGGTAAAGTAGTGGATCTGAAAGAAACACTATCTAATGTCCATGTTGTACACACACTAGGAAATCAGCGTGTTGGAAAACACGTTGAAGGCAACACTTTGGTTGATGAAGCAGCCAAATCAGCAGTAGCTCTGGCTTCTGTTGCTGCAGTAGGTCGTTCTAAATTGAAAGTGGTTGATGAAACACTGGCAGCTGTGAAAGCTTCGGCTTACGACAAACCCTTACCTAAAGAATATCCTGCTAAATATTCCTACCGCATGGCAGGTATTTTTACAGCACAAGTAACAATGCCAGGTGTCGGAGATCGTGTGATTTCCAATAAAGACCTAAGATCTGATTTAATAAAAGCAGCGCATTAGGGAGTTGCTTCTGACCATGCTGGTGTGGCGGCTACAATTTCACAATTTTACAAGCACGTTATTGGTGGCCAGTTCTATACAAGCAGACCAAGCAGTAGGTCTTTTGTTGTGACATCTGCCAGAAAATTAAAGGATCCACTGTCAAATGCCCACCGCAGACACCCCTCTTAATTTCCAACAAACCATTACAATGTGTGTACTTGGATCATCGTGGTCCCCTGACACCAGACAGTGCATACAAATACATCCTAGTCACTGTTGACTCATGCTCCTTATGTCCATTGGTTTGGCCACAATGCTCGGCTGACGCTCGAACTGTTATTAAAGATTTACAAGTCTTTATCAGCACATATGCTGTTGTGGCTTTTCATTCAGACCAGGGCCCTGCTTTTGCCTCAAGGGCTTGCGGGGACGCCATGGCTTCGTTAGCGGTCCAACTGCATTACTCCTCTCCATTTCATCCTGAGGGAAATAGTGTCGTGGAGCGACAAAACCAAGTTTTAAAGCAATCCTTAACTGCCAGAGTATTAGGCATGGGTTGTAGTTGGCTTACACACCTGTACGGAGTTCAGAGAGCACTTAACATTCTGCCCAGAAGGTCTTTGGGGGGCGTACTTCATATGAATGTCTTTTTGGAACATGAATGGAGGTTCCAGATCTTGATGGTCCAGGCACATAGGCGGCAGATACACCCTTTGACATAAAATGTTTCAATGTCATGAAAGAGGTCTTTCTTAGCAGTAGTAAATACACGACTTCTGTGAGCCATTCAATGGTTTGTAAACAGCTGTCCTTACACAGGCATGTAATGCCTCCCTGTCAAATTTGGCTTGTTATCTGAAGGGAGTTCCAGTCCCCTTGATTAGACCTGCATTCCAGGGCTCTCAAATGGCAGCTATGTGCTCCTTAACAGTGAGAGCTACTGTGGAATGTGAGCCGGAATAGCATATGTCGTTTCGGTCTCCCAAATTGTTACATGTTGCGGGAGTGTCCTTTTTCCCCCTACGCAACTAAAAGGAGTAGCAGACGTTTCGCCTCATATTGCTGCTTATGATGTGAATTTTTACAAGTTGAGCAGACCAAAGGCTTTATTGTTTCAAAAACATGTGGCGCTTACATCTGCAGGAGAGACCTATCCGCTTCAGGTTGCGAGGTCATTGGCGGCGATTCTGTCCCTTTTAAGTACAGATTTTCGTAGACACTTTGGTGATCTTGTGGAACGAATATTTAATGCGTCAGCACTACTGGAATCACCCACTTTTATAAGGCTGTTGGTTCTTGTTAGAAATGGGGTCTTTGGTTGGCAGTCAGGTTACCCCCTGTCCAAGCAAGGCCCCTCACTCTAGTTAGGGTAAAGGAGATTCACCCTCAGCTAACCCCCACTCTCCCCCTTGGTAGCTTGGCACAAGCAGGCAGGCTTAACTTCAGAGTTCTAGGCGTAAAATATTTGTACCAACACACACAGTAACTCAGTGAAAACACTACAAAATAACACAACACAGATTTGGAAAAATAGGAAATATTTATCTAAACAAAATAATACCAAAATGACAAAAATCCAACATACACAAATCAAGTTATTAATTAAAAAGCAAAAAGAGTCTTAAATCCTTGAGAAAATAATAAAAACACTGTTAGCGTTGAAAAGTACCTGGGTAGCGTCAAACTAACACACACGGGCGAGTGCGTATTGAAAAAGGTAAGCAGTGCGTCGATTTCTCACCTGCAAGCGAGGTCGTGTGTTGTTTCTTCTTCTCCGGTTGGGTCAGCGTGAGTCGTTTTTCCTCCCCGCAGGAGAGCAATGCGTTGATCAGGGCAGCACTCGGGTCCGGGAAGGCGTTGTGTTATTTTCCCACGCCCAGCAAGGTTTGCATTGAAAATCCTGCCTCACGACATCAGCAAAATCACGCTGTGTGGGTTGTGATGTTACCAACCTCCGTTAGTGATGCAGCACTTCGTTTCTCCAGCCGCGTGCATCGATCTTCCAGCTGCGCTGCAGGCCGTGTTGCGTCAAAAATTTCCCTGCATGGCGGTCTGTGCATGGATTTTCAAGCTTGCTTTGCCAGCATCACCTGTCAAGGCCCCAGGAACAGGATAGGGCACCACTTGGCAGGGCAGGAGTCTCAGCAGAGTCCGGGTTCTGGCAGGGGAAGTCTTTGATAGCCCTGAGACTTCAACAACAGGAGGCAAGCTCAGGACAAGCCCGTGGAGATTTCTTCCCAAGCAGGAATGCACAACAAAGTCCAGTCTTTGTCACCTTTTCCCCGGCAGAAGCAGCAACTGCAGGATAGCTCCACAAAGCACAGTCACAGGCAGGGCAGCACTTCTTCTCAGCTCTTCTCCAGGCAGAGGTTCCTCTTGATGTCCAGAAGTGATCTAAAGTCTGTGGTTTTGGGTGTCCTTCTTATACCCATTTTGGCCTTTGAAGTAGGCTTACTTCAAAGGAAAGTCTCTCTTGTTTGTGAAATCCTGCCTTGGCCAGGCCAGGGCCCAGACACACACCAGGGGGTTGGAGACTGCATTGAGTGAGGGCAGGCACAGCCCTTTTAGGTGTGAGTGACCACTCCTTCCCTTGCTCCTAGCACAGATGGCTCATCAGGATATGGAGGCTACACCTCAGCTCCCTTTGTGTCACTGTCTAGAGAGAGGTGCAAACAGTCCAACTGTCAAACTGACCCAGACAGGGAATCCACAAACAGGCAGAGTCACAGAATGGTTTAAGCAAGAAAATGCCCACTTTCTAAAAGTGGCATTTTCAAACACAATCTTAAAATCAACTTTACTAAAATATGTTTTTTTAAATTGTGAGCTCAGAGACCCCAAACTCCACATGTCTATCTGCTCCCAATGGTTATCTACGCTTTAAGCATATTTAAAGGCAGCCCCTATGTTAACCTATGAGAGGGATAAGCCTTGCAACAGTGAAAACTGAATTTGTCAGTATTTCACTGTTAGGACATATAAAACACATTACTATATGTCCTACCTTAAACATACTCTGCACCCTGCCCATGGGGCTAACTAGGGCCTACCTTAGGGGTGTCTTACATGTAAGAAAAGGGAAGGTTTAGGCCTGGCTAGTGGATACCCTTGCTAAGTCGAATTGGCAGTTTAAAACTGCACACACAGACACTGCAGTGGCAGGTCTGAGACCTGATTACAGAGTTACTATTGTGGGTCGCACCACCAGTGCTACAGGACCACTAGTAGCATTTGATTTATAGGCCCTGTGTACATCTAGTGGATTTTACTAGGGACTTACCAGTAAATCAAATATGCCAATCGTGGATAAACCAATTACATACACGTTTTGTATAGGAGCACTTGCACTTTAGCACTGGATAGCAGTGGTAAAGTGCCCAGAGTAACAAAAACAGCAAAAACAGAGTGCAGCACACATCAACAACCTGGGAAACAGAGGCAAAAAGTTAGGGGAGACCACGCCAAGGATGCAAAGTCTAACAGTTCTGGTTTCATTCACACCTTCTCCTCCATATTCTGCTTAATATCTTCAGCCAGACACTCAATATTTTCGAATGTTTTCAGGGGATTTCTGATTACTTTAGCTATAATAGGTGGCATTTGCTGTTGCTACTTTTTCTGCGCAATGGCTGTCCCTTCACATCAAGGAGGACTGAAAGCGCGTCCGCCAGCGCAACTGTGTTGTGAACACATGTTGCAGTATTTTGGAGCACCACTCCTGGAACGACTGGCCTTTGTCATTCCGACCGGTTTTGGATTGTGTGCAGCCTGTGTTTCGATGCCTCTGGTGCCTCTTTGAATGTGCACTGGAAGTCTGTCTTTCTACGCAGCGATTACTTTCATTGGACGCTGATCTGTTGATGTTCTCGATGACGGCTCATTGTCAGACATGCGCGTTGAGGGTGCGTTTGCTACGGGAAGCTGTCTATGAGTTGCCCTTTGTCGATTCTGTGACTTAACTCAACAGTGGGTGCAACACGGAATGCTGCTGCCTCAGATGGAGCTCAGGCTTTGGAACACAAGTGCTTTGTGGTCTTCCTTGGACATGATCTGGATATTTTACCACCTGCCAAAGTGGAAGGTCTTATGGTTTCAATTGCCACGGATGTAATTGGCGATTTCCAAAGTGACACTGACTACTGAATTTGGCCTTTTTTGCACCACTTGTGGTTTCTCCATTGTCCTTTTTTCCTGCTCCTGTGACTCTTAACTTCGCACTATTGTCATATATGTTTATATGCTTTTATTGTTAGGGTTTTATTAGACTAATTTTAACTTGAGCTTTTGAACCCCCTTTGACCGGCAAGCGGAGGGTGTTTGTATAGCTGTTTTAGCCATAATTTAGACAGGTTATTATAGCTAACTAGGCCTGCCGTTGTGAACTTTACCCAGTTACATTTTATTCAGCATAGCTTTATTTTTCTAGCAATAGCCACATTTGCGGTGCTGTTTCATTTTCTCTATCTCATTGTCCTATCGCCTTGGAAAGCATTACATTCTTAGTAGGACATTCATTTCACTCTGTGCTTTCTTCAAGGCTATAGTCAGATAGGGTTGCCGACAAACGTGGTATGCTGTGTCTCCAAAAGTTATAGAAAAACACACACTTATATGTGGGGACCATTTCTTAGAATGTCAGCTGTTTTATCATAAAAACACCCCTTTGTCGCAAACACATTAGAGGGAGATTCCAGCCAGATGACCACAACTGTATGCTGATTGCTGATTACTTCGCTACAGCTATTTGTTTAGACAGCCGAACCCCTGATCCACATGGGGATGGTGTCTCTCTAGACTACAGACTTCGTTCTCCAGGCATGAGGGCTGATGTTCTCCCAGGGGGAAACCTGAAGTGCGGATTAGGCTTATTATGCTGTGCTCAAACATAGCGTAGGCAGCAGAACTATAGATCACTCCTAGTGACAGTATGGTAGGACTGTCTTTGTGTTTCACCCTTTTAGTCACCTGCTTGCTTATATTGTGTTTTATCATC
The DNA here is from genome assembly GCF_031143425.1 of Pleurodeles waltl. NCBI lineage: Eukaryota > Metazoa > Chordata > Amphibia > Caudata > Salamandridae > Pleurodeles > Pleurodeles waltl. The sequence continues at coordinate 463,348,261 of NC_090442.1, forward strand.
CTAGTTATTGCAAAACATGCTATTTATCTAAAATGCAGTTACTTCAATAAATCTTTATTGAACTATATTCTGCCTCTGTTGTCTGTGCCTATGTGAGACTTTGATAACTGAGAGAAAGGGATGAGATCTGATTGATCACGATTCCCCGGAGGAGGCTTTCTTGTCATGCACCCGGTTGCCACAATCATCTCAGCCAGAGATGAGGTGCTGCTTGGTAGCCGGAGAGCCCGGATTAGGTTTACTGGTGTCATATGGTGTGGAATTGTATTCAGTACCCACAATCCATGTGATTCTGCCGCCCAAATCCAGTAGCCTCATTAGCATAATGAGAACCTACACAACAGGAGGGGTAATCTGCAGTGTCTGTTATTGGAAAGTGATGAAGTTGTGAGGCAGAACCTCCCCTTTTGTCTGACTCTGATTACTTCTTCAGGAAGGCTGATGACAGCCATGTGCAGAGATTTTATACTTCATTGAGCCCTTTGTTTTAGATACTCCTTCTTGGAGTCAGCATCATCACTATGTGATGTGACAGCCATCACCTTGCACAAAGTCTGTGTTTGAGAGGCAGCTGGAAAATGACATTTGAAAAAAAAAAAAAGCTCAAACATGTTTTGAAACCTAAGACAGCGGTTCCATATCCCCTCTCTGGATAATAAGTATTAAAGTTGGTTCCAAAATACCACACTTTATTCCAGTTGCAAGTCATTATTGACAAAGGAACGGAATATTGTGTGGCCAGGGCTGGTGTTTGCATGACAGGAAGACTCCCTATTTTAAAAGGGCATCATCTCAAACCTACACCTGAGTGTTTTCTTAGCACACAGAATCCAGCTTGACTGCTGATAGAGGGAGGGAGAGTCCGTAGCCCTGCAGAAGGAGATATTGTCCAGCAGGAGAAGCCAAACATGTTCCTGGCATGAGCAACATCTGGAAGAAACTTACTAGGTGACGGGGCAAAGCACGTAGTGATTCTTGTTGTGAGTGATCCCCGTGGTCTCTAGAAGAGATTATAATCCTGCACCCAAAACCTCTCTTGATCTGTGTAAAGTGTTTCTGCATGTTTGTTTGACTTTTGTATGTGTACTTTTATGGTTTTAAGTAACCGAATAAAGTAATTTCTAACTCTCACTCTCTGTGTAGTATTTCATCTTGATGTGAGATTTAAATAGTTTCTTTTAACTAAAAGATAAGCATTGGGTCAGACAAAATGTTATTGTGTCTGTTGAATGGCTATTGAATTCTGAGGCCTTGCACACTATTTCCTTGTTAAGCCTTTCACTGCTCAAAACCTGAATCATCAAGTGCAGAAAATGTGTACCTGGCTCAGTTTACACAGCCATAGTAAGACAGGTCCCAGAATACAAGCGGCAAATGACCTCGTCTACCACTGTGGGGGCCTTGTAGCCTTTGTTTGCCCTGTGCCCCCCCAAAATTGCATTGGATACCCATATTTGTTATTTTTTACTTTTCTGTAAGGCCATGGTAAATAGGTTAGAAAATATACCAATGGAATATGAGTTACCGGTCATTTGTGAGCTGCAGTGTATAGTCACACCACTCACATATATGAAACAAATATACGCTGCCAGGAGCACCCCTTGGTGGTCTGTTGTTTAATGGTGTTGTAGTAACACATGGAAAGGAAGAATGCAGTTGTCATGTATGAAAACCAATTTAATATATTAATAAGTCACTTCTAAGGTGTGCCTTAGAAATCTACGGAGTGCCAGGTTCCATGTTGTCAGAATGTCTAAAACCCCTAATGTCCCTAAATTTCTGCACTGAAGTATCTAGTAGTTGACGGGGAAACTGGGGAAAAACCAGTATCGTGGGTATGAGAAATTGTCTGAACAGTGGAACCTTCCAAGGACTTCAACATGGGGAACCTCTAGGACTTCAAGGGGTTATAGACCGGCTATAAAGTAAATGGAATACCACAGTTAGAAACATGGATTTCTGTGTAGTGGTGACATAGGAAAACAATGCAGCAAAATAGAATGAGGCTTATTTGTCACAGTAGCTGAATGGGCTGGAGCAAGCACACTTCAGACCAGGAATCCAGACGAGAACCCCAGACACTTAAAATTGGTGAGGTCACAGGCAGAGAACCAAACTGAGAAGTGGGAAAACACATGGAAACAAGTATATGGACTAATAACCCAAAAGGGGAACTCTAGGGATGCTCTTAGCATCTGCAACTGTTGACAGAGAAACCAACAGTTTCTCCAGAAGTTGGTTTAACCAGAAGTTGGTTACCATTAATTCCCAGAGCACTTCTAGTATCCGTATCTCCAGTCTTCAAATTTGGGTGAACCACTTTTGACCTGACCCTGACATAGGGAAGGAGAGCTCATCTAGATAGGGGTGTGGCTATGAGGAAAAAAACATTATGGAAATCTCACAATTGCAAACCTCAGGAAGCCATGGTAGACATATGATACACCTTTTGCCAGACCTAAAACTTTCTTTTTAAAACCTGTATGTCACCCCTAATGTAGTATAACCACTTAGAGGACATGTTGCATAGTATTTAAAAGAAGGACGTATGTCCTGGTAGTGAAAACCTCCTAAAGCCCCCTAGTACTGTAAGTGCTATCTCGCCCATAAGTGAACACAGGGTTACATTGTTTTCAAATAATAAATGCTAACTTTGGACTGGGAGCAGAAACAGATATCCTGTTACACTCAAATCAATTGTAATTTAAAATCATCTTTAATGGTAAAGTTGGATTTTAGATTACAGTTTTCAAAATGCTACTTTATTAAATTGTCATCTTTCTGCCCAAAAGTGTCTAATGATATTTCAGCTGTTTGGGACCATTAATGATTTCCCCATTAAGAATGTGTGTTGGGCCCGGACAGTGCAAAATAGGACCAGGGTGTAGCTGGGGAGAGGGCCTTCCTGAAAGGATGACTAGGGTAGAGCTGTACCCCGCCTCACTTATATTTCAAAGGGCGTTGCCTCCAGCACACACAAACAAACCTGACATTAGGCCTTCCCTCCCATTTGTTACCCCAGGCAGCTTGGAGCCTTGACCAAGGGAAGGTGAAGAACTTTCTATAACTAGTCCCCCCACACAAAGACCGGCACCAGGTATAAAAATAGGACCTTCGGGACCCTTCTTCAGTACACTGCTGGACCTGTGGAAGCTGTGAAAGGACAACCCCGCTGCTTGCTGGACTGCCTTGCTGTATTAAGAAGTACTGTACCTCCTTGCCTTCCTCCCAGCCTACCCAGAGTCACTCCATGGGTCAGTTGGCTGACCTGTGTGAGCTACAGAGACAAGAAGATTTGTGAGGCCTTCCTGCAACTGTCCAGCTGACCAGCTGCAACTTGCTGTGCCTGGACCTGCCTGAGCCCTGCTGCTGGCCTTTGCTGGCATGAGTCCAAATCCCAAAGAGATGGCCCCTTGGCTAGCGTTAGTGGAAGGTCCTCCCAGAAGAAAAAGATGAAAATCCTGAAGTTGAGCTCCTCTTGGCCTCCTCCAACATGAACAGAACTCTTTGCACCATACTTGAGAAGGTAACTCTTCAGCGGGACTAACCTGCTCCCGACATCCAGTCTGCCCTCCATTGTGGTCAGCGTGAACTTGTGACTTTTCCCTGGTCTAACGCGTCCAGATGACCACGAGTGGTGCTATGTGCTTGTGGCATCATTTTCACTAAAAACATGTGGTTATTGTCTGACTGGGGCTCCCACTGCCCTCAACCAGTAACACAGTTTCTTGCAATGAGCATAACCACCTTCATTACAGTACAGTGCCATTGAAATGAGTTCCTTGTTCTCTAGGTTTGGAAGGCTGCCAAGCAGTATGAAATGGGTCCTCTGACCCGTGCTCATAGTAAAATATAATCACATTTGGTATGCAAGTTGCCCCTCTGATCCATTTGCCCTGGGGCCACTGCACCTGCTGCACTATTGATAACTACACATCTGCCTATTTCCGGAGAAGTGTGCAACTGTGATTCAGGAGTTACTTTGAAAGCAATGTCTCCCTCAGTGGATTGTGGTCTTCTGTCCCCATTCTCCTTGAGCAGCTAGACTCTCCTGCTAGACTTTGTCCTTTTTTTCTCTTCCTCTCCTGCACTCTCTCAAGCTTACTTTTACGACACCCTTTACTTTTCTCTGTTTTTTTTCACTATATCTCCCTCACACTTTCCTGTTTCTATATTCCCTTTCCTCAGTTTCATTTTGGTTTTTCTTCTCTTGCTTTTAATCTCTATCTTCTCCCAAATCCCCTTTCTTTCACCTTTTGCCTCTTAATTGCCTTCTTCCATTACCCTCTTCAGCTTTCTCTCTATTTTAATCCACGGGAAATCGTTTTTGGGTTTGCTTGTTAACAAGCCCTGGCCTTACCTAGTTAATCTTCTAGAAAAAAGAAAACTTTGTAAATATTTGTAGAATGAAAGCGACTTGCCTACTAAATTCTCTGAAGTTTGCAAAACATTAAAATACAGGCAAGGGAAGAACACTAATCTTGTGAATATAATAATTCAGTTTCTGACCTAGAGAGATGAGAAGCACAACACTTACATTTTTAAAAATAAAAACATATAATTTTATTGTATATTTTCAACACTCGGAACAATAACCCTAGAACGACTGGACATTTTAATTAAAATGACAAAGTATATAAAATAATATTTTCAGCTGAAATAATAGGGGGCAGTATTCCTATGAATTCACACAACGTAGTTCAGCAAGACAAGTTGCTGCACTTTTTTGTGTGAATGGGAAAGAGCTGAAGAGTGCCATATTTACAAATGGAGCTCTTCAGCTCTCCCATCACTAGTGCACTTGTGGCTGCCTAGCATCACCGCTGGCAGCCTTGCGCTATGCTGCAAGGGTGTCTGCATTATGGCCATGATTGTTTTTTTGCTAGAAGAGATACCTGACCACATAAAAACAATCTAAAGAGGTATTTCCCTCTTTCTGTATGTGATGCAGAATGCATCATGCATAGAAAAAGAAAATAACGAGGAGAAATAAACAAATATCGCCTCATTACGCCTATCTGTGTTATGCGTATAGATTTCATGCAATTTCATGCAATTCCAGCTTTGTACATCTGGAATTGCATGAAATGCTTGGGTGAATGCACGGGTACGTGAATGCACCACCCATGAACTCCTATCACCAAGAAATGTAAAGTGCAAATCGCTGAGATTCAATACATTTCGTTACAAATCCAAAAAAGGCCTCACAAATCAAGCCTGACATGGCTTTGGAAATCCCTAAAAAGGGGCTGATTTAGAGTTTGGGGGATGAGGTTACTCGATCACAAACATGACGAATATACTGTCCACTGTATTACAATCCCTTTATAGCTTGTGGAAATTGTAATACGGCAGATGGGATATCCGTCACATTTGTGACGGAGTAACTCATCCACAAAACTCTAAATCAGGCCCTAAGTCGTTGCATTGCACCTTGTTGCCTTGTACAACACAAGGTCTAGGTTAATATGGACCTAGATTTGAAAGAAGACCATAGTAAAACAAGCAATGTGCCTATATTTTCAGCCCACACAGGTTTTCGAGCTCGAATCAATATTGGGATAAAAATATCATGGATGAAGTAGACATCAAAGATATTGGGAGAATGAATCTTTAGAAGTATATCATTTTTTAAATGTGTAAAAAATGTAGGGCCTCATTATGAGTTTGGTGGTTCCACCACAGAACCGTCAAACTCACGGGGAGGACGCCACTACCATAGCAGTGACGTCCCCCCGAGTGTATTACAATGTTCCCGCTGGGATGACCGGTGAGAACGTTGTAAAATGCATCAGCCAGGCAGGAGCAGTGTTAGGATGTTGGTCTCGGCTCCTTTACGGGAGCGGAGGCCCGTATCCTAACACTCCTGCACCCTCAGAATGTGCACTGTCTGCTTTGCAGAGTAGACCGTGCGCATTCCGATGGGGCTGGAAAGGGGGGCCCCGGCACTGGCTTTCTGCCATCCTTTTCATGGTGGGTTCCCTACCATGAAAAGGCTGGCAGAAAGTGGGGTTGCATTCTGCCAGGTAGTGCTGAGTTCATTGCCGTCCTGGCTCGTTACAAGCCCGACCGATGTCATAGCATCAGGAACCATGTTCCAGGCGGGGATAGCGGTACCTTGACGGATCCGCACTCAGGGTTGTAATTGGGCAGTCAGAGCGCCAAAGTTGCGGCAGTCTGACCATCAATGTGAGTGTGGCGGGCTTCGGATCGCCACACTTGTAATGAGGCCCTAAGATATTCAAATATTGTAGGTCTAAATATTGTTGTATATAAAATGTGTGTACTAATAAATTATATATTTGTGTGAAATCTTTGTAAATGTGTGTTTGTGTTAATTCTTTACTATACTTTATAGCAATGTTTGTTTTCTCAGGTGGTTAGGTTTATTAGCATGCTAGGTGGACAGTTCTTTTAATGAAAGACTATTAGAAGTATTTTGAGAGGATTGTACTAGAGGAGCCTTGGCCCCCAGCAGGAGAGAGGGAATTATATTCATGCTGCCAAAGCCCTGTGGGGACCCCTTAGACCCATTCTTATATAGACTGCTGACCGTGATCAACACAGACACCAAGGTACTATGCAAAATCCTAGAGAGTCAGCTGTGACTCCACCAAAGGTGGGGAAGGGCCATAGGAAGTCTGCCCAGCCTGTTGTGAGTGTCACGGCGGATAAGTGCGCCATCATTTCCGGCGGTCGACACACAACCGCCAGCACCGTCGTCACTGGTCCAGAGACCACCGCCAGAGTCACAGCCCAGGAGGGCACAAGTATCATCACTGGTCCGGAGACCACTGCTGGAGTCACAGCCCAGGAGGGCCCAAGTATCGTCACTGGTCAGGAGACCACCGCCGGAGTCACAGCCCAGGAGGGCCCAAGTATCGTCACTGGTCTGGAGACCACCGCCGGAGTCACAGCCCAGGAGGGCCCAAGTATCGTCACTGGTCAGGAGACCACCGCCGGAGTCACAGCCCAGGAGGGCCCAAGTATCGTCACTGGTCCGGAGACCACCGCCGGAGTCACAGCCCAGGAGGGCCCAAGTATCGTCACTGGTCAGGAGACCACCGCCGGAGTCACAGCCCAGGAGGGCCCAAGTATCGTCACTGGTCAGGAGACCACCGCCGGAGTCACAGCCCAGGAGGGCCCAAGTATCGTCACTGGTCCGGAGACCACCGCCGGAGTCACAGCCCAGGAAGGCCCAAGTATCGTCACTGGTCCGGAGACCACCACCGGAGTCACAGCCCAGGAGGGCCCAAGTATTGTCACTGGTCAGGAGACCACCGCCGGAGTCACAGCCCAGGAGGTCCCAAGTATCGTCACTGGTCAGGAGACCACCGCCGGAGTCACAGCCCAGGAGGGCACAAGTATCGTCACTGGTCCAGAGACCAGCGCCGGAGTCAGTGCCCTGGAGGGCCCCGGCTGCCACAGCCCCGCTGGGCAATGATGGAACGTCATGCCATACACCAATGCCCAGTGTAGAGAACGTCATGCCACACATCAATGTCCGTATCAGAACTGCCATGTCAAAGCACTGCTGAACAGGGCAAAGACCGCCATGTCAAAGCACCGCTGAACAGGGCAAAGACCGCCATGACAAAGCACCACTGAACAGGGCAAAGACCGCCATGGCAAAGCACCGCTGAACAGGGCAAAGACCGCCATGGCAAAGCACTGCTGAACAGGGCAAAGACCGCCATGGCAAAGCACCACTGAACAGGGCAATGACCGCCATGGCAAAGCACCGCTGAACAGGGCAAAGACCGCCATGGCAAAGCACCGCTGAACAAGGCAAAGACCGCCATGGCAAAGCACCTCTGAACAGGGCAAAGACCGCCATGGCAAAGCACCGCTGAACAGGGCAAGCACCGGGTAGGAATGAATGGCCCGCCACATCAGGCATCCTTATCCCATGTGCAGCTGGGACAGTGACAGGACAGGAACTTTCACGGGGAGACTCATCCAGTCTGGGCACCAGTCCCCCCCAGTACCAGTAGAGACCTGCATCTACTTGAGAGACTGTGGCTTTGCACTCCCCAGGATTGAACAGTGGGCAACCCACCCACTGTAGAGACTTGAGAGACTGTGGCTTTGCACTCCCTAGGATTGAACAGTGGGCAACCCACCCACTGTAGAGACTTGAGAGACTGTGGCTTTGCACTCCCTAGGATTGAACAGTGGGCAACCCACCCACTGTAAAGACTTGAGAGACTGTGGCTTTGCACTCCCCAGGATAAAGCAGTGGGCAACCCACCCACTGTAGAGACTGTTGCTTTGCACTCCCCGGGATACATCAATGGGCATGGAGCCCCGTCGTGGATCTGGCTTTGCAATCATCCGGCTGAGGTGCCCCCCCTTCCCTTCCCCCTGAGGTGCCTGTAGTATTTCTATCTGATGCCCCGGCAGTGTTCTCTCTGATTGTGGTCAGGTATCCTTTGTGGGCTTCGCCCATGCATTTTTGGACTGTTGGTGCACGGACATTGTTATTTACATATCTGCACTACTTCTCGTATTGTATATAATTATGACTGATTTTCAAATATATATCTGTATATTTTTGTATGACATGTATATTGCCACATTACAATGTTTGACCAAATTTTGCATTGTCTTTTCATTCTTCCGGGGGGGTTTGTGGGTTGTTACTGTGATTTTTGTGAATGAATTGGTGTGTATGTTGTAATATGTAAGGGTGGGGGTGTTTGGTGGGTGTCCCCCTAACTTTTGCCTCTCCCCTCCCCTGTGTCGTAGGTGCAGTACTCACCGTTGTCTTCGGCGCCCATGTAGCTGTTGATCGTAGAGGAGCAGAAACACAAGGGCAGGGAGAATTTGGAGTTCCGGCTCCATGGAGTCGTCGTTCCTCGTGGGATGTGTTCAGGTGAGCGTTTTCCCATAGCAAAAGCTGTTTCCGCCGTGTTTTTATCCACGGAGATTCCGCCCCGGAAAAGGTGGCGGATTGGCGGGTTGTAATACTGTGGGCGTTACATTGTCTTCCGTCTGTCTGTTGGCGGTGACCGCCGCGCTGCTTGTTTGCATCGCCGTGGCGGGTGGTGTGTTAAAGTGGCTGTCTTTGTTGGCGGTTTCCGCCAGGGTCATAATTCCCTTTTTTTGTCCGCCGGCCTGTTTGTTGTATTTCCGCAGCTTTAACACCGTCCGCCAGGGTTGTAATGACCACCATATTTTTCATGTACTGACCACTCACCATGGAGCATTCTGAGAGAGCTAGCAACCAAGTTACATTGGTTCAATATTTGAAAATCTACATATTTGAAAAAAATAAATTTTCCATTCCTGACTAATATGCTCTGCCGGTTAATAAAGCAATATTCAAAGCTATGTAGTCACTCCTAGAGATTAAAATTGGGATGCTAAATTCAAAATGTTCTGAGTTTAGCTTTTAGTTTCAAAGATATATTTTCTGTATTCCGCAACATATAACATCAACACTTTAGGTATGTAAAACCTGCTATGTCTTCACATATGTCAGTTACTATGTGATTCATTATATTTAGGTTCACCAACTTGAGTCCACTTCTGTCCTTAAAAGTTATTGTGTATGTTTATGCTCACTCAAGTACATTTTTATATAAATACAATAAGATTGTCCCCTATTGCCTAACGATTTAGTGTCTCATTACCAGTGCTCTGTAGAATTGGCCAGTTACTCTTTCCCCTGCACTTACCAATACTAAAAACTTAAAAGGCGCTTTAAATCCTGGTCAGCTCATTAAGTCAGTGGCTGCCAAGGCCTCTGCTCCCCAGTCAGTTAATCGCCATCCAAATCTAGAGTCCCTGCCAGGCAAGCAGAGATCTCTGTGCCTTCAGTGGACCTGACACTGCTGCAGTACCACTTACGTGCAAAAAGAACAAGTGAACAGACTGCACTGTTCCCATTGGAAGCAGGGTCAAGACTGATTCCCATATGGCTGGTCCAAACTGGGGTGGCATGGTGGGCAAAAAACACAGATGTCAATGACTGGGTATGAATGTTTGCATTGTTCAGCATTCCGTCTATCATTTGTTCTTTTTGCCTTTGTTAACCTTAGTGGGAAGGGTATGCCCAGAGGTGGGTCCCCTGCTCACTGTAACATTGGATTCAAGCTAGCCTGGCTGATGAGGGGTGATACCCTGAAACCGGTCTCAGGATGCTTGTTTCAGGTCCAGGAAGGACATGGCCTGGCAGTTCTGGCTGGACTGTTCCCATGGGGAGCAGGTTCAAGACTGATTTCCATATAACTGGGTCCAAACTGGGGTGGAACAGTGGGCAAAAAAAATGTATTAAACCCAGATTTCTGTGACTGGGAGTTAATGTTTGCATGGTTCAGCATTCTTTCCATCATCTGTTCTTTTTGTCTTTGTCACCTTAAGAGGGAAGTGTGTACTCAGATGGTCCCGTGCTCACCTTTCCACTGGATTCTAGCTAGCCTGGCTGATAAGGGGTGATACCCTGAGACTGGTCTCAGGATACTTGTTTCCGGTCCAAGGAGGACTTGGCCTGGCAGTTCTGGCTGGACTGTTCCCAGTGGGAGCTGGGTCAAGACTGATTTGCATATGGCTGGGTCCAAACAGGGGTGGTGTGGGCAAAAGATTGATGGACTAGACTCGGATCTCTATGACTGGGGATGAACATTTGTATTGTTCAGCATTCTGTCCTCCATGTGCTCTTTTTGCCTTTATCATCCTAAGTGGGAATGGTATGTCCAGATGGTCCCATGCTCACTTCGCCACTGGATTCAAGCTAGCCTGGCTGATGAGGGGTGATACCCTGAACCTGGTCTCAGGATGCTTGTTTCGGGTCCAGGAAGGACATGACCTGGCAGTTTCAGCTGGACTGTTCTGAAGAGGGTCAAGACTGATTTGCAAATAGTTAGGTCGAAACTGGGGTTGCATGGTGGGCCAAAAAACGATGGATTAAACCCAGATCTCTGTGACTGTGGGTCAACGTTTGCATTGTTCAGCATTCCTTGCATCATCTGTTCTTTTTACCTTTGTTGCCCTAAGAGGGAAGGGTATGTCCAGAGGTGGGTCCCATGCTCACCCCTTCACTGGATTCAAGCTAGGCTGGCTGATGAGGGGTGATACCCCAAAGCTGGTCACAGGATGCTTGTTTCCAGTCCAAAGAGGATCTGGCTTGGCAGTTTGCACTGTTCCCATGGAGAGCAGGGTCAAGACTGATTTGCATGTGGCTGGCTCCAATCTGGGGTGGAGTTGAGGGCAAAAAAACAATAGATTAAACCCAGATCTCTGTGACTGGGGGAGAATGTTTGTATTGTCCATCATCTTTTCTTTTTGCCTTTCCCACCTTAAGTAGGAAGGGTACGTCCAGATGTAGGTCCCGTGCTCACTGTGCCACTGGATTAAAGCTTCCCTGGCTAATGAGGGGTGATACTCCAAAACCGTTTCCAGAGTCCAGGGAGGAACTGGCCTGGCAGTTCAGGCTGGACTGTTCCTATGGGGAGAAGGGTCAAGGGTGATTTGCATATTGGTGGTTTCAAACTGGGTTGGCGTGATAGGGTAGACAAAAAAAAATGGATTAAACCCGGATCTCTGTGACCGGGGGTGAATGTTTGCATTGTTCCACTTAAGACACAAAGCCTTTGAGGAGCTGGTGAGTGCCTAATGTGCTTGCTTGGCTAAATACTTTATTTAGCAAGTACAAACTCACACACCTCTTTAAAAACAAAATACCATTGGACTCAGCATGCAGGGAAAACCCACTGCTCTTGGGGGATTTTTTTTCCAGAAATCTGTTTATTGTTTTTTCAGCCATATTGTAACATTTTGACTTTTGCATCAACATTAGTGCAGTAAATATTCATAATTGCCAATCATGTTGCGTAATTATACCAACAAAAAGCAGATATCAAAACACACTGGCTATTAACAATCAGAGCTCTGAATGGAATTCTCAAATGTGCTCTACTAAATCTTACATACAGCAGGATACGCTGACACCGAGTGCGGAAGATCCATGCAAGGAAAATTTGGGTCTCTGGTACTAGATGCCGCAGTGCCCCCCTAGTACGCAAAGATCGATACATTTTTTGCAGAGTCGTTCATGTAAGTACTGGTCCTAGGACAAGCAACAGATAACAATAAGATCGATTTCAAACAATGGAGTGCTATATCTTCAAGTGGTTGACAATTATATAAACGTGCCTTCCTGCATGCGGAAACCCCTCTATGACGCATGTGCGCGCTAACATGTGATAGGAAGATGTTTAAGCACCAGATGCCTGCTGCCTGTGTTGAACCCGCCTACACCTTTAGGACAAAAACAGAACTAGCGACTAGTGCTCAGGCAGGCACCACCGCACGCTCCTATCTTTGGATTGGGAGCATTTCCATCACAATTACTAGTCTGATTCCTCCATACCTGACCCTGTTCCTCGGCCCTGCAAGTGCGCCATCACTGCTCTTGGGGGCTATTGTATGATTTCCATACCTGAGACAGCCATTTCTTGCCTGGTGGTTCCAAGTACGGAAAACAAGTGGCATCACACCATGCTAAGAAGTGCAGGGTGAGTGTCACTGTGACCTGATAGGCCTGATAGTCCAGTGGCAGGCAGACTGTTAATTCAAAGTATCAAGCCAGCGTCAACCAAGCGCTTCCCTGACTTTACATGTAGCAAGGTGTTGGAAAATGGGTTATTGGTAAGCGCAGGTAGGTACCTACACTTAGCAATAGGCCACCAACCTTCAGTTAGGTCCAGTTAGGTCTCAGTAAATTAAACCCAGCTCAACCCTTGGTAGCTTGGCAATGAGCGTCAAGGCTTAACTTAGGAGACAGAGTGTAAAGCATTCAAATATCACAAAACAGTAATTAAATAAAACACAGGAAACAGTTTAAAAATCCAAAACCAATTTATAAAAATAGATTATATTTTTAGCTTTAAAATGACACCAAAACGAATAAAATCGGACAAGGAGAACCGGAGATATGACATTTTAAAGAATTATTTTTTTTTTAGCACCTAGAAACAAAAAGCGCCAATCGGGTCATCTGGTTGCACCTTGACCGGGGCAAAGTCAAAGTTTGAGCCCGACCGCGATGGAGCCCTGCTCGGCTACAGGCCGCGGGAGGCCTCGGTTAAAAGTTTACCTTCACACTTAGGGGGTCATTCTGACCCTGGCGGTAATTACCGCCATGGCGGAGGTAGGCGGTAGCACCGCCAACAGGCTGGCGGTGCACTGCTGGGCATTCTGACCGCGGCGGTTCAGCCGCGGCCAGAAACGGAAAGTCGGCGGTGTACCGCCGACTTCCCGCTGCCCTTGAGAATCCTCCATGGCGGCGGAGCGCGCTCCGCCGCCATGGGGATTCTGACACCCCCTACCGCCATCCGGTTCCTGGCGGTTCTCCCGCCAGGAACAGGATGGCGGTAGGGGGTGCCGCGGGGCCCCTGGGGGCCCCTGCAGTGCCCATGCCAATGGCATGGGCACTGCAGGGGCCCCCGTAAGAGGGCCCCACGAAGAATTTCAGTGTCTGCTTTGCAGGCACTGAAATTCGCGACGGGAACAACTGCACCCGTCGCACCTTCCCACTCCGCCGGCTCCATTCTGAGCCGGCGTCCTCGTGGGAAGGATGTTTCCCGCTGGGCTGGCGGGCGGACTTTCGGCGGTCGCCCGCCGGCCCAGTGGGAAAGCCAGAATGACCGCCGCGGTCTTTCGGCGGGAACCGCTTGGCGGGCGGCGACTGCCGTCCGCCGCGGTCAGAATGACCCCCTTAGTCTTTTTTTCGAAGATTTTCTTCAGCGGGACGAACCTGCCAGTCCAATCCGACCTCCTGGAGCCCTTCTCCGGATACGCGATACGGGAATCCTTGGTGGAGATTTTTACCTTCGGACTTAGTTGTTTTTTCGAGGTGAAACTCCTTCGACCGGGGTAAACCTGGATCTTGATCCGACGTCCATGGAGCCCTCCTCGGATACGCTGGCTGTGAGGTCCCGGTCAACTTTTTACCTTCGGACCTAGTCTCTTTTTCTGAGATTTTCTTCACCGGGACGAACCAGCAAATCAGGCCGGGTCGCGGTTGAGGCAAGCCGACTAGAGTTGCCGCAGCGGGTCGGTCCCTCTATGGAGCTTTTTTAACAAAAGTTGTCCAAACTTCTCCAAACTTCTGGGGCTTCTCCCAGATGTCCTTTTAAGGTTCTTTTGGGGTCCACAGCTCACCCCAAGGGCCCAGAAGTTCTGAGATGGTCCTTGGGAGGAGCGGACTATAACTCCCAGAATGCACCTGGCGCAAACTCCTTTTTGGCCACTGGACAGTGGTCAGCTGGTCGCTTTCTTCAGGAGTTGGTGCAGGGGACTCTGGATAGCAATTTTTCACCTGTAGCAAACAGGGAGTCCCTCCTTGAACCAGTTGAAGCCAGGCAAAGTCCTTCTTGTGGTTAAGCCCAAGTGTGCAGCTGGTGCAGTCCTTCTGAGTGCAGGTTCCAGGTGCAGGCCAGGGGTCCAGCAGGGCAGTCCTTCTTCTCCTTTGGTTCTTCCTTGTTGGAATCTGATGGGGATCTGAGGTGTGGGTGCAGGTCTTCCAGTTTTATCCTTGCTCCTGGGTGAAAAGCAGGGAGTCCTGGTTCTCCAATCAGGTGCAGGGTCCTTCCCCCTGTGATGACTACTTCCTGGGAAGTGTGGCAAAAATCAATCCCAGGAGGCAACATTCTCTAAAAATCCATCATGGCTGAATCTGATTTTTGGAGGTTACATCTGGCTGAGCCCACCCACTGGTGTGGCTAAAAATCATAAACACACCCCTCTCCTGCCCTCTCCTAATCTAATCAAGGGGGCACCTAGTTGTCTGGGGTTGCAGGATGTGGGGGTGTTGCTGGTTGCTCCAAATGTCCTTCTCTGCCTTTGAAGACCAGTTTGGCAGCCCTCCCCCTTCCTGTCTCATCATCTGCTGAGGGGAGATTCCCTCCCACAGGCACATTCCTTTGTGTGAAGCCAGGCCACTTCACACCTCATGAAGGCAGCTTGGCCAAGCTACTAGAGGCTGACCAATCAGAGCACAGCAGCAAAAACAATGCAGGGCTGAAATGGGCAACTTTTCAGGTAAAGTTTAAAACTCTTTACCTGAACAAGTTATATTAAATCTAACAACTGGAAGGTGTGGGATTTATTACAACAATTAATTTGATACCAGATTCTTGGTATGCATCCTTTAAGGAGACTTTAAAAATTAAAATAAAGTCTCCCCATTCTAGCCTATGAAGGCCATTTACTACAATGAGGGAAAAACAAATTTGGCTGTTTTTACCTCACCAGGGCTTATACAACTATTTTTATAAAGTCCCTGCTTATAGTTACATGGCACCCAGCCCTAGGGGCACATAGGGCACATCTTAGGGGTGACTTATATGTAAAAATAAGGTAGTTTGAGACTTTGGAACTACTTTTAATGCCAAAGTCGAATTTGCATATAACTTTAATTTAAAAGCAGCCAACAAGGCAGGCCTGCCTTTAAAATGACACTGGGCACCTCAGCAGTGCACCTATGGGTGCACTACCTATGCTGTGGTCCCTAAACCTACATGCCCTACCATATATTAGGGACTTATAGGTAGGTTAACTTAGCCAATTATAATTAGCCTAATTTGCATATCCATTTTACACAGAGCACTGGCGCTGGGACTGGTAAGCAGTACCCAGGACACAGCCAAGAGTCAGTAACCACCAGTACCTGTCCAAAAAGTGTGGGGGTGACCAGGGCAGAAAGGAGGACTTTCCTACACTGCCTCCCCCCAGATGAAAGGTGATGGGTACTAACCTACACCCTGGTAGTCCTCATCAGCTAAGTGGAAAAACCTGGAAAGGCCATCTGCATTGGCATGGGCAGTCCCAGGT
Source organism: Pleurodeles waltl (assembly GCF_031143425.1). Taxonomy (NCBI): domain Eukaryota; kingdom Metazoa; phylum Chordata; class Amphibia; order Caudata; family Salamandridae; genus Pleurodeles; species Pleurodeles waltl. The sequence continues at coordinate 463,364,098 of NC_090442.1, forward strand.
CTATGCTCCACTGTGAAGTCCATCCCCTGTAGGGAAATGGACCACCTTAACAGCTTTGGGTTCTCCCCCCCTCATCTGCATCAACCATCTGAGAGGTCTGTGGTCAGTTTGTACACGGAAGTGAGTGCCAAACAAGTAAGGCCTCAACTTCTTCAGGGACCAGACCACAGCAAAGGCCTCCCTCTCAATGGCACTCCATCTTTTCTCTCTGGGGAGTAGTCGCCTGCTGATGAAGGCAACTGGTTGATCTTTGCCCTCTTCATTAACTTGTGCTAACACTGCCCCAATCCCTTCCTCTGAAGCATCTGTTTGCACTATAAACTCCTTGCGATAGTCAGGGGCCAGTAACACTGGTGCTGAACACATAGCCTGTTTTGGGGTGTCAAAAGCTTTCTGACACTCTGGGGTCCAAATTACCTTCTTGGGCTGTTTCTTGGAGGTAAGCTCAGTCAGAGGGGCCACTATGGTCCCATAATTCTGAACAAACCTCCGGTAGTACCCAGTCAGGCCAAGAAAGGCCCTGACCTGAGTCTGGGTTTTAGGAGCCTCCCAATCCAGGATAGTCTGGATCTTGGGCTGGAGAGGTTGTACATGGCCTCCACCAACAAGGTGGCCCAGGTACACAACTGAGCTTTGCCTTATCTGGCACTTGCTTGCCTTGTTAGTCAGGCCTGCTTGAAGCAGGGCCTGAAGCACTTCCTTCAGGTAGACCAGGTGGTCCTCCCAGGTGGAACTAAATACAGCTATATCATCCAGATAAGCTGCACTGAAAGATTCCAACCCAGACAGGACTCTATTCACCAACCGTTGGAGGGTGGCAGGAGCATTTTTCAGGCCAAAGGGCATCACCTTGAACTGAAAGTGGCCCTCTGGTGTGGAAAATGCTGACCTCTCCTTAGCTCCTAGACTTAAGGCAATCTGCCAGTATCCTGAGATCAGATCAAACGTGCTAAGGAATTTGGCAGCCCCCAACCTATCAATGAGCTCATCAGCTCTAGGTATGGGGTGAGCATCAGTCCTAGTGACTGCGTTTAGACCTCTGTAGTCCACACAAAATCTCAATTCTTTCTTCCCACCTTGGGGATTAGGTTTGGGCACCAGTACTACTGGACTGGACCAAGGACTGTCAGAGGTCTCAATTACCTTGAGCTCCAACATCTTAGCCACTTCAGCTTTGATGTTGGCCTTGACCTGGTCAGACAGCCTGTACAGCTTGTTCTTGACAGGCAAGCTATCACCAGTGTCAACGTCATGGACACACGAATTGGTGAGTCCAGGGGTCAGGGAGAACAGACTAGCAAACTGTTCCAAAACTTGTTTGCAGTCTTTTTGTTGCTGATCTTTCAACTTGGGAGAGAGTACCACTCCCTCCACTGACCCATCTTGTGCATTTGAGGACAGGAGGTCTGGCAGTGGTTCACTCTCCTCCTCCTTCCCTTCATCAGTGACCATCAACATGGTCATGTCTGCCCTGTCCTGGTAGGGCTTCAGCCTGTTAACATGCAGGATCCTATGAGGATTCCTGGGGGTGCCAAGGTCCACCAAGTAGGTGACCTCACCCTTTTTCTCCGGAATTGGATAGGGCCCAGTCCATTTGGCCTGAAGTGCCCTAGGAGCCATGGGCTCCAAAACCCACACCAGCTGTCCTGGGTGATACTCAGGTATGGTAGCCTTCTGATCATGCCAGAGCTTCATGAGCTCCTGGCTGGCCTCCAGGTTTCTGCTTGCCTTCTTCATGTACTCAGCCATGCGTGACCGCAGGCCCAGCACATAATCTAGCACATTCTCCTTGGACTCTCTGAGAGGCTTTTCCCAAGACTCTCACACCAAGCACAATGGGCCTCTTACAGGGTGCCCAAACAGTAACTCCAAGGGGCTGAATCCAACCCCCTTCTGTGGCACCTCTCTGTAGGCAAACAGCAGGCATGGGAGGAGAACATCCCATCTCCTCCTGAGTTTGTCAGACAAATCCATGATCATGCCCTTCAGGGTCTTATTAAATCATTCCACCAGACCATTGGTCTGTGGATGATAGGGGGTGGTGAACTTATAAGTAACACCACACTCATCCCACATGGCTTTCAGATAGGCTGACATAAAGTTTGTGCCCCTATCTGAGACCACCTCCTTTGGGAACCCCACTCTGGTGAACACACCAAGTAGGGCCCTAGCCACTGTGGGAGCAGTGACTGTCCAGAGGGGTATTGCCTCAGGGTACCTGGTGGCATGGTCCACAACCACCAAAATGTACCTGTTACCTGAGGCAGTTGGTGGGTCTAGGGGACCAACAATGTCAATCCCCAGCCGCTCAAAGGGAGTCCCAACCACTGGCAGTGGTATCAAGGGAGCCTTTGGCTTGCCCCCTGTCTTGCCACTGGCTTGGCAAGTGACACAGGAGCTGCAAAATTTCTTGACTTTTTCTGACATTTGGGGCCAATGAAAATGGTTGACCAGCCTGTTCCAGGTCTTGGTCTGTCCCAAATGTCCAGCTAAGGGGATATCATGGCTTAAGGTAAGGAGGAATTCTCTGTACTTCTGGGGGACCACTACTCTCCTGGTGGCCCCTGGTTTGAGGGCCCTTGCCTCAGTGTAGAGAACTCCATCCTCCCAGTAAACCTTGTGGGTCCCACTGGTATCCCCTTGTTCTTGCCTGGCAGCAGTCTGCCTCAGGCCCTCAAGAGTGGGACACTCTCTTTGTCCCTGGCACAGCTCTTCTCTGGTGGGCCCACCTGCCCCTTGCAGTTCTGCCAAGTCAGGCAGAGCTTGCAGGGTAAGTGTCCCTCCCTCAGAGGTCAGATCCTCCCCCTCAGGGTTGGATTCCTCCTGACCCTCTGTACTTGTAGGGGCTGGCAAGCCAGACCCACTGCCCTTTCTTTTCTTCTTGGAGGCTTGGCCCATTGTTCCAGGGTCCAGGTGTCCAGCACTTCCCTGTTGTGCTGCCTGTGACCTGGTCACAGCACACACCCATTCAGGGAGGTCCAGCATCTGTGCATGGACCCTTCTCTCCACCTCTGACCATTCAGATGCTTCAAGATCATTTCCCAGCAGACACTCTACTGGGAGGGCAGGAGCTTCAGCTACCTTGTTTGGGCCAGTCACACCTCCCCATTCCAGACTCACCATGGCCATGGGATGGAGTTTGGTTCTGCTATCTGCATAAGTCACTTGGTGGAAGACACCAGGTAAGAACTGTTCTGGAGAAACCAGCTTCTCTGTGACCATTGTCACACTGGCTCCTATATCTCTCAGAGCTTCCACCTCAGTCCCATTGACTTTAGGCCTCTGCCTATACCTCTCCATGCTGGGAGATAAGGTGGCCATAGTTGCAATGTCCACCCCACCCACGGATACTAAGGTGACCTCTGTGTACCCTGATCCCAGCCCTGGGCCAACTTCCACCCCCAACCCTACACTAACAATCCCCTGGGATTGCCCACCAGTGGGGGGCTTCTTGCAGCAGATAGAATTTCCTCTTTTGTGTCCAGGTTGATGACACTCAAAACACTTGCCGGCCTTAGCAAGCTCCTGAAACTTTCCTGCTTTAGCAGGATCATAATTCTTTCCCTTGTACCCTTTCCCCTTAGAAGTGGAATGGCTCGGGGCTCCCCCACCCTGAGAAGGTTTTGGGGACTCTTGTGAGGACTCCTTGGGCTTTTTATCATCTTTCCCTTGGTTCTTCCCCTGAGAAGAACCATGTCCTCCCTTTTTCTGATCACCCCCTGGGGGTTTCTGGTTAACCCTAGTTCTTAACCAGTCATCTGCTGCCTCCACCAGCTCTCTGGGGTTGGTCAACTTAGAGTCAACTAGATACTGGTGGAGCTTCTCTTGGACACAATTGGTTAGAAGGTGCTCCCTCATAATCAAATTGTACAGCCCCTCAAAGGTACTTACCTTGTTGCCCTGTATCCAGCCCTCCAGTGCTTTTACTGAAATGTCCACAAAGTCCACCCAGGACTGGGTGCTTGTCTTTTGGGTGTCCCTAAACTTGAGCCTATACTGCTCTGGGGTCAGACCAAACTTTTTAGTCAAGCATCTCTTCATACTGGGGTATGAGTGTGCCTCCTCCCCCCTCAAGGTTAGGAGCCTATCCCTCACAGAGTTGGGAACCAACTCCCAAAGAAGTGAACCCCAGTACTGAGGCTTGACTCTTCTCATCTGGAGGGCCCTCTCAAAGGCCCCCAGCCACTTATCTATATCATCCCCCTCTACATAGGCAGGAACCACCCCTTTGGGTAATCTGGGGCAAAACCCCCCACCCAGGGACACCTCAACTTCTTTGTCGCTGCCACCATCTCTTTTCTCTTCCCTTGCCCACTTTTTCTTTTCTAGGGCCAGCTTCTCTGCCTCCAAAGCTATGAATGCTAGCTGGGCCTCCAGCTCTCTTTCCCTGAGGGACAGGTTCTCTCCTCCTGAAGGGACCCCCTTCCCCCAACTAGCTTTGGATCTGCCCCTAGTGACTGTATGCAACGAGGACCGGTCTTCCTCATCCTCACCTAGGCTCAGATGCCCTCCCTCCCTTGAGTGGTTGGAGCTAGCATCCTCCCCTATTTCTCCCTCCTCTGGAGCTTCCTCTGGGTCTACCTCTTGGGCCTCAGCCCATGCTGTTAGGGATTTGATCAGGACATGCTTCCTGAGGTCAGTGGTTGCAGGCAACCCTCTTTCAGTACACAATCCCCTAAGCTGGACTACTGTCAGTGTGGGTAGGCTAGCCAGATCAAGCTCCATGGTTCCCTAGTTTTGTGTCAACAAAAACGTTTTGCAAACATTGGAAACAAGAATTTAGAAAAATTACAAAAATTCAATAATTGAAATTAATCCAAATTAAAAATTAAAAAAACAATTTTTGCACTAGGACAATTTAAAAGATTTTTAATTTGCTTTACTTAAAACTGTAACGTGATACTGAACACAAGTACAGGATCCCACCACTGCTCACCAAAAATCTTGGAAAATGGGTTATTGGTAAGCGCAGGTAGGTACCTACACTTAGCAATAGGCCACCAACCTTCACTTAGGTCCAGTTAGGTCTCAGTAAATTAAACCCAGCTCAACCCTTGGTAGCTTGGCAATGAGCGTCAAGGCTTAACTTAGGAGACAGAGTGTAAAGCATTCAAATATCACAAAACAGTAATTAAATAAAACACAGGAAACAGTTTAAAAATCCAAAACCAATTTATAAAAATAGATTATATTTTTAGCTTTAAAATGACACCAAAACGAATAAAATTGGATAAGGGGAACCGGAGATATGAATTTTTAAAGAATTATTATTTTTTTAGCACCTAGAAACAAAAAGCGCCAATCGGGTCATCTGGTTGCACCTTGACCGGGGCAAAGTCAAAGTTTCAGGCAGACCTCGATGGAGCCCTGCTCGGCTACAGGCCGCGGGAGGCTTCGGTTAAAAGTTTATCTTCACACTTAGGGGGTCATTCCAACCCTGGCGGTCGGTGTTAAAGCGGCGGCTAACCTGCTAACAGGCTGGCGGTAAAACAAATGGAATTCTGACCCTGGCAGAAACCGCCAACAGAGACCGCCACTTTAACACTCCGACCGCCACGGCGGGTCAAACAAACAGCGCGGCGGTCACCGCCAACAGACAGGCGGGAGACAATGTACCGCCCACCCTATCACAACCCACCAATCCGCCACCTTTTCCGGGGCGGTAGCCCCGCCGATAAAAACACGGCGGAAACAGCCATTTCAAATGGAAAACGCTCCCCTCCATACAGCCCACGAGGAATCAGGACAGCATGGAACCCGAACTACACATCCTCCCAGCTATTGTATTCCTGCTCCTCTACCAGGAGCACGAACGCCGGCGCAGAAGACAACGGTGAGTACTGCACCTACGACACAGGGGAGGGGGGAGGCAAAAAATTACGGGGACACACATACGCGACACACCCACCCCCACCCTCACCCACTACAACACACACATCAATGCATAGCAATACATCACAGTTACAACCCCCAAACCCCCCGGAAGAATGCAAAGACAAAAGGAAATGATCATAAACAGTCAAATATATTGTATTACTGGCTTATAAAAATATCACACATTTAAAACTATTATATACATAAATATTAAAAGTCCGATAATTTTTGCAGGCATTGTCCGTGGACCACTGGGCCCAAATCCCATGGGCAGAGCCCACACAGGATACCTGACACCAACGGAGAGAACACTGCAGGGGCATCAGATAGCAAAACTACAGGCACCTCAGGGGGAAGGGAAGGGGGGCACCTCAGCCACATGAGTACACAACGCCAGATCCACAAGGGGCCTCCATGGCCACTGTGCCCTCCTGGGGAGTGCAAAGCCACAGTCTCTCAAGTCCATACAGTGGGTGGGTTGCCCACTGCTGCATCCTGGGGAGTGCAAAGCCACAGTCCCACAAGTCTCTACAGTGGGTGGGCTGCCCACTGTTACATCCTGGGGAGTGCAAAGCCACAGTCTCTCAAGTGGATGACAGTCTCCACTGGTTCTGGAGGGGGACTGGTGCCCAGAGTGATTCGTGCAGCCCTGCCCGACACAGATGAGGGCCTGCCCCTTCTGCCAATGGGCCAGCGGCGGTGCCCTGTTCAGCGGTGCTTGAGACGGCGGTGCCCTGTTCAGCGAGGCTTGAGAGGAAGGGCCCAGTGCAGCGGTGCTTGAGAGGAAGGGCCCAGTTCAGCGGTGCTTGAGACGGCGGTGCCCTGTTCAGCGATGCTTGAGACGGCGGTGCCCAGTGCAGCGATGCTTGAGAGGAAGGGCCCAGTTCAGCGGTGCCTGAGAAGGCGGTGCCCTGTTCAGCGGTGCTTGAGACGGCGGTGCCCTGTTCAGCGGTGCTTGAGACGGCGGTGCCCAGTGCAGCGGTGCTTGAGAGGAAGGGCCCAGTTCAGCGGTGCTTGAGACGGCGGTGCCCTGATCAGCAGTGCTTGAGACGGCGGTGCCATGTTCAGCGGTGCTTGAGAGGAAGGGCCCAGTGCAGCGGTGCTTGAGAGGAAGGGCCCAGTTCAGCGGTGCTTGAGATGGTGGTGCCCTGTTCAGCGGTGCTTGAGACGGCGGTGCCCTGTTCAGCGGTACTTGAGAGGACGGGCCCAGTTCAGCGGTGCTGGAGACGGTGGTGCCCTGTTCAGCGGTGCTTGAGACGGCGGTGCCCTGTTTAGCGGTGCTTGAGAGGAAGGGCCCAGTGCAGCGGTGCTTGAGAGGAAGGGCCCAGTTCAGCGGTGCTTGAGACGGTGGTGCCATGTTCAGCGGTGCTTGAGATGAGTGTCCAGGTCAGCGGATCCGGCCATGGCATGGATGTCACTCGCCACCTGACATGTGGCTGGCGGGGCCTTCCTGCCCATCTGTCTGTTGGCTTGCGGGGCCCTCCTGGGCTGCAGTACCGGGCCTGTGGTTGTCCTCCTGCACACCTGGGATGGGGCTGGTGGGGCCCTCCTGGGCAGCTGGCCTGCTGCCGGACTTGTCGGGCGTGCTGCCCTTCCCACCCTTCCCTGGTCGTCTGTGGCCCTTTCCCACCTTTGGCGGTGTGCCAGGTGGCACCCCACTTCCTGCAGGAGCCAGGGTAGGGATTTTGGTCCCTGGTGTCTTTGGCCTCTCGCGCCAGGCACTGGCAATCTTTGGGTGCTTTTCCGGGGGTGGGCTGGCTGTGCGTTGGCTCCTAGCAGAACTAGCTGTCCTTGCGGGTGGGGGACTCCACAGTCCTTGGCAAATAGTCTTGATAGGTCCTGGTTTTGTGGTGGCTGAGGTGCTGATTGGAGTCTTATGAGATGGAAGGGGTGGGGGAGTTGTTGGAAAGAGGTCAAGTTTGGAAAGGAAAAGCAATTTGGAAAGAGAGGGACGGGTAGGTGTAGTGGGTATGGGAGTGGAGGAAGAGGATGTGGTTGTAGGAGTGTGAAGTCTGGTGTCTTTGGGTGCAGGTGCTTGGGCTGGAGGCTGTCGTGAGGTGGATGGCTGTTGGGTTGGTGGCTGCCTGCGTTTGTGTGGTTTGGAAGAGGGAGTGACAGACACACTGGGAGAGGACACAGGGGACGTGTAAATGGTAGTGGGGGTGGTGACTGCACGTGTGCGGAGTGTTCTGGTGGGTGTGCTGGTGATGGACGTAGTGGCTGAAGATGTTGTGCATGCAAGTGTGAGTGGAGACGTCACAGGGAGGGAGGAGGGAGACGAGGAGGAGGGGGACACAGTGGAGGCAGTGGGTGTTGGTATGTCTGCATGTGGATGTTGCTTGTGTGAATGCTTGTGTGATGTGTGGTGCTTATGTCTGGATGAGCTTCCCTTGGGTGTTGAGGTGTGTGCAGGCTGGTCTGATGGTGTGTCTGGGATAGGCAGAGGTACAGGGGATTGGGTCTGGGTGGAGGAAGTTGGAGGGGGGAGGCTAGAGACAGGGACAATGGCTGCCGTCAGTGCTGAGGCCAGAGCGTTGAACGATCGCTGATGGGCAGCCTGACCAGAATGAATGCCCTCCAGGTATGCATTACTCCGGTGCACCTCCCTTTCTACACCCTGGATGGCATTCAAAAGGGTAGACTGCCCAACAATGATGGTCCTCAGGAGGTCAATGACCTCCTCACTGAGGGCAGCAGGGGTGACAGGGGCAGGGCCTGAGGTGCCTGGGGCGAAGGAGATGCCCACCTTCCTGGGTGAGCGGGCACGGGGCAAACACTGAGGGGCTGCTGGGAGGGCGGTGCTGGTGCGCTGGGTGGCGGCTGTACCTGTTGTTGCGGGGGGCACGGATGCTGCCGCCACCACAAGGGAGCTCCCTTCAGAGGACGAGTCGCTGTCACTAACATCAGCACGAGTCCCCGCTGTGGAGCTCCCCTCGCCCTCCGTCCCACTTGTGTACTCAGAGTCCGTTGCATGGCCCTCCAGGGCCATGTGGGATGCAGCTCCCTCGTGCTCCGATGCCACTTCTCCTCCGCCTGATGATGCTAATGCACACATGAACAGGAAGACCACAAAAAAGGGTGGGGGGGAGAAATAAAGACATGTTGAGTGCATGCATAGGCGACACCGTTGGTGGAGAGGACAGACACAGAAGCCCCCTGCACTACGCCGCGCTCTTGGGGTCCACTTCTCAATCAGTGGGACATGGCCTACAAGCCTATGGACGACAACTGCACACATAGATGACACAGGGCCATGGATACCTGTACTTGGCACCCTACAGAGGTGGGGCGGGGGCACAGGGCCATGTCTTACGGAGGGGCCTAGCCTACAGAAATCGCCCTGGCCTAGGAATACCCACAGCCCTCCTCCCCCACCCAGACACCTCCACTGCGCGAAAAGTCAGCAGAATGTGTTTGTACTCACCCCCTTGTGTCTGCTGTGATGTCCTCACGCGCCCATCCAAATCGGGGTAGGCCACCGCCAGGATCCGGGACATCAGGGGGGTCAAAGTACGACTGGCACCCCTCCTACGTTGGGAGGCCATCCCCAGCTGAGCCTCCGCCGTCTAACTGCTCCAGCGTCGGATGTCCTCCCACCTCTTCCGGCAGTGGGTGCCCTGTCTGTTGTGGAACCCCAGGGTCCGGACATCCTTGGCGATGGCACGCCAAATAGCGACTTTCTGGTGGGCGCTGACCTATGTGACATGTACAGGGGGAGAAAAAAAATCATCACCTTCTGCATGCTCGATGTGAGTGGCCCCCCATCCCCACCCTTGCCATGTGGCACATGCTCTCATCTGTCGTTTGATGCATGCCTCAATCGCTCCCCTCCCCACCATATTTCATCCACTACACTCAACACAGGCATTGCCCACAAAGCATGGTCCCAGTGTACTTACCTGTTGGTCTGGAGGACCGTAGAGTAGCGCATACTGGGGGAGGACCCCATCCACGAGTTTCTCCAATTCTTCAGAAGTGAAGGCAGGGGCCCTTTCCCCAGTCGCATGAGCCATTGTCTCTTCCAGACCGAGCTCACAGCAGCACTTGCAGTATAGGTCCTCTCCTGTGGAAGATCACGTATCGAGTGATTAAGCAGATAGAAAATGGCGGTCACACCCGCGGCGGTGCGTACCGCGACCGCCGGCGCACATCGTCATTGGCTCGTGAAACCCATAGGGTTCAATGTTAATCAATGCGGCTTTGCGCTGCGGTCTTCGACCGCCTACCGCCACGGTGTGCCACGCCAGCGCATTGACCTCACATCCCACTGTCTCACTTCACAGGTCAGGCAGCCGCCATTTCAAGGGCCCACATGGCTTAATTACTACTGCGTCACACATACCTAGGCCTTGCATCTACACTCATACAAGCCATTCAATGCATAGTGAATCGTGTTATGTGCAAGCTGTGGGAACGTACCTGTGGGTTGATTGACTCTGTGCTCGTTGTTCTTCATGGGCACCGTTCGCTGGGACATGCGAGGAGATGGAGGAATCTTCCCGTGTACAGACCGCTGGTGGACCTGTCGACAATGGAGGAACGACATATCATACTGACATACAGGCTTGACCGAGCCACTATACAGGAACTGTGTGCCCAGCTGGAGCCAGACCTGATGTCACCTATCCGCCAACACACAGGGATCCCCCCTCTAGTGCAGGTGCTGTCAGTACTCCATTTCTTTGCCAGTGGGTCATTTCAAACAACAGTGGCCATATCATCAGGGATGTCCCAGCCCATGTTTTCCAAGGTGTTGTCCAGAGTGTTGTCTGCCCTGCTCAAACACATGCGGAGCTACATCATTTTCCCTGAGGTGGGGGATTTGGCTACAGTGAAGGGTGATTTCTATGCCCTTGGACATATTCCCAACATCATTGGTGCCATTGATGGGACACATGTTGCTTTGGTCCCCCCCAGCAGGAGTGAACAGGTGTACAGGAACAGAAAGAGTTATCATTCCATGAATGTACAGATGGTGTGTTTGGCAGACCAGTTCATCTCCCATGTTAATGCCAAGTTCCCTGGGTCAGTGCATGACGCCTACATCCTGCGGAATAGCAGCATCCCGTATGTGATGGGTGAACTCCAGAGGCACCTTGTGTGGCTATTAGGGGACTCTGGTTACCCCAACCTGTCATGGCTACTGACCCCAGTGAGGAATCCCAGGACCAGGGCAGAGGAACGGTACAATGAGGCCCATGGGTGGACTAGCAGGGTGATCGAGCAAACCTTTGGCCTCCTGAAGGCCAGGTTCAGGTGCCTCCATATGACAGGTGGATCCCTAATGTACTCACCAAAGAAGGTGTGCCAGATCATCGTGGCCTGCTGTACGCTTCACAACCTGGCTTTGCGACGCCAGGTGCCTTTTCTGCAGGAGAATGGTCCAGATGGTGGTGTTGTAGCAGCTGTGGAGCCTGTGGAGAGTGAAGAGGAGGAAGGCGAAGAGGACGACATAGAGAACAGGAATACAGTAATACAGCAGTATTTTCAATGACACATAGGTAAGAGTACACACCGGCATATTACATTTATTTAAAGACTTCTATCTCTCTACTGTCTGACTATTTTCCCCCAGCGTATGGTAACTGTGTTGTGACTTTCCCTTCCGTTTTCAGAGATGTGGGCCCCACTGCGTGACATCTGCTTTGTTTCCCCATGGACTACAGCTGTGTGACAGCGGTTTGTTGGCATCACAATGTGAATGAACATTTTGGCACGGTCATGTCTAATACAATTGTTAAAATCACAGACTGACTCCAGATTGTTCATGTGCAATAATTGTGTTTATTACAGTGCTCTAAATTGGATGGGTGGTTGCAAATCGGTGAGGGGTGATGGTGGAGGATTGTCCATAGCAGAGTCCAGACAATCAGTATCACAGGTGCATTGTCCAAATGCCTGTGGAAAGTGGAGCAGGGGCAGTTTAAAGTTGGACAGGGTGACAATGTGGGACAGTGGGATGACAATCAGGGCGGTATCCTTTGCTGGCGGGGGTCTTGACATCTTACTCTGTCTTCTTCCTGGATCTCAGGTCCCGCTTGCGGGGTGGTTCTCCTTCTGCAGGGGGTGGGGTTCTGGTGGCCTGTTGGTCTTGTGTCGGGCCTCCTATCCACTAGCGCCGGCGGAGGTGGTAGGCAGTTCTTGGTCCATGCTAGTGACAGGGGCCCTTTGAGGTGCCACAGTGTCCCGCAATGTGGTGACTACCTGATTCAGGGCCACTACGATGGTACCCATGGCGGAACTGATGTTTCTTAGTTCCTCCCTGAACCCCATATACTGTTGCTCCTGCAGAAGCCGGATCTCCTGAAACTTGGCCAGGACCGTCGCCATCGTCTCCTCGGAGTGGTGGTATGCTCCCATGATGGAGGAGAGGGCCTCGTGGAGAGTGGGTTCCCTGGGCCTGTCCCCCCCCTGTCGCACAGCAGCCCTCCCAGTTCCCCTGTTTCCCTGGGCCTCTGTCCCCTGGACCGTGTGCCCATTACCACTGCCCCCAGGTCCCTGTTGTTGTTGGGGTGGTGGGTTAGCCTGGGTTCCCTGCAGTGGTGGACACACCGCTGATTGACGTGTCCTGGGGACAGAGGTATGGGCCCGCTGGGTGGGTGCTGTGCTGGTGTTCCCAGAGGGGGGAAGGTCTGCTGTGGCCTGTGGCTGTCTGAGGGGAACCGACTGTCCTGAGGTCCCCGATGGACCGGGCTGGTCATCTAGATCCAGGGAGACAGAGCTGCTGTCCTCACTGTGGGCCTCTTCTGGGGGTGGAGTGGACATTTGTGGACCCTCCTGCGCGGTGACCTGGCGTTCGGGTCCTGCAGGGGTACAAAAGTATGGTTATTGCTTCTGTGTGTGCCAATGGCGTGCAATGGGTGGGTGCCCGTGTACCCCAGTGCTGGCATTCCTTTGAGGGGGCTGTTGTGACGGTGGTTTGGGGGTGGGATGGGGATGTGCAGTGGGCATGCTTTGGTGATGGGTGTCCATGCTTTGTGGTCGCATGCAGGGCTAGGTTTTGGGATGGGTGGGTTGTGATGGTGAGACATTTGCAAGGAGTAGGTGTGATGGGGGTGGGGGTGAGTGTGAGGGTATGATTTGGCATGCTGGTGGGGTGGGGGGATGAAGTAGTGAAGATGAGACTTACCAGAGTCCATTCCTCCAGCTACTCCTGCGAGGCCCTCAGGATGCAGGATGTTCAAGACTTGCTACTCCCATGCTGTAAAATCTGGGGGAGGAGGTGGGGGTCCGCCGCCAGTCCGCTGTACCGCAAATTTGTGCCTGGATACCATGGAACGCACCTTCCCCCGTAGGTCGTTCCACCTCTTCCTGATGTCGTCCTGATTTCTTGGGTGCTGTCCCACAGCGTCGACCCTGTCGACTATTCTGCTCCATAGCTCCTTCTTCCTGGCAATGGTGGTGTGCTGCACCTGTGTCCCGAACAGCTGTGGCTCTACTCGTACAATTTCCTCCACCATGACCCTGAGTTCATCATCAGAGAACCTGGGGTGTCTTTAAGGTGCCATGGGGTGGTGTGGGTGATGTGTAGGGTGGATTGTGTGGTGCTAAGTGTGGTGATGTGTCTTGTTGTGTTGTGTGAAGTGCGTGCTAATATTGCTGGGTGACAGTGAATCGGGCGTCTGGGTGCTCGGATGTCTTTTCTCGGTGCGTGTTCACGAATCTCTAGGAGTGGAAGTTTATGGGTGATGTGGGTGTGTGTTTTATATTGTCTTGGGTGTTTGGGAGTGGTGTGTGTATGCGTATCAGGTGTGTGTATTTTGAATTGTCCAATGTGGTAGTGTTTTGTACAAGTATGTGTATTTCGAGCGCGGCGGTGTGTACCGCCAATGAAATACCGCGGTTGAAAGATCGCCGCGTGGATTCGTGTGTCGTGATAGTGTGGGCGTATTTCTGTTGGCGTGTCGGTGGAGGTTTGGTCATCGCCAGTTTCTCTCTGACCTTTGTTGTGGCGGAATTTTTTGGATGTCGGGATTTTGGTGGTTTGCCTGTTGTGGGTCAGAATGACCGTGGCGGTTTACCGCGACCGCGGCGGTGTCATGGCGGTCTTCTGTCTGGCGGTAAGCGCCTTTTACCGCCGAGGTTGGAATGACCCCCTTAGTCTTTTTTTCGAAGATTTTCTTCAGCGGGACGAACCTGCCAGTCCAATCCGACCTCCTGGAGCCCTTCTCCAGATATGCGATGCGGGAATCCTTCGACAGGGGTAAACCTGGATCTTGATCCGACGTCCATGGAGCCCTCCTCGGATACGCTGGCTGGGAGGTCCCGGTCAACTTTTTACCTTCGGACTTCGTCTCTTTTTCGGAGATTTTCTTCACCGGGATGAACCAACAAATCAGGCCGGGTCGCGGTTGAGTCAAGCCGGCTAGAGTTGCCGCGGCGGGTCGGTCCCTCTTTGGAGCTTTTTTACAAAAGTTGTCCAAACTTCTCCAAACTTCTGGGGCTTCTCCCAGATGTCCTTTTAATGTTCTTTTGGGGTCCACAGCTCTCACCAAGGGTCCAGAAGTTCTGAGATGGTCCTTGGGGGGTGCGGACTACAACTCCCAGAATGCACCTGGCGCAAACTCCTTTTTGGCCACTGGACAGTGGTCAGCTGGTCGCTTTCTTCAGGAGTTGGTGCAGGGGACTCAGGATAGCAATTTTTCACCTGTAGCAAACAGGGAGTCCCTCCTTGAACCAGTTGAAGCCAGGCAAAGTCCTTCTTGTGGTGAAGCTCAAGTGTGCAGCTGGTGCAGTCCTTCTGAGTGCAGGTTCCAGGTACAGGCCAGGGTCCAGCAGGGCAGTCCTTCTTCTCCTTTGGTTCTTCCTTGTTGGAATCTGATGGGGATCTGAGGTGTGGGTGCAGGTCTTCCAGTTTTATCCTTGCTCCTGGGTGAAAAGCAGGGAGTCCTGGTTCTCCAATCAGGTGCAGGGTCCTTCCCCCTGTGATGACCACTTCCTGGGAAGTGTGGCAAAAATCAATCCCAGGAGGCAACATTCTCTAAAAATCCATCATGGCTGAATCTGATTTTTGGTGGTTACATCTGGCTGAGCCCACCCACTGGTGTGGCTAAAAATCATAAACACACCCCTCTCCTAATCTAATCAAGGGCAACCTAGTTGTCTGGGGTTGCAGGATGTGGGGGTGTTGCTGGTTGCTCCAAATGTCCTTCTCTGCCTTTGAAGACCAGTTTGGCAGCCCTCCCCCTTCCTGCCTCACCATCTGCTGAGGGGAGATTCCCTCCCACAGGCACATTCCTTTGTGTGAAGCCAGGCCACTTCACACCTCATCAAGGCAGCTTGGCCAAGCTACTAGAGGCTGGCCAATCAGAGCACAGCAGCAAAAACAATGCAGGGCTGAAATGGGCAACTTTTCAGGTAAAGTTTAAAACTCTTTACCTGAACAAGTTATATTAAATCCCACAACTGGAAGTAGTGGGATTTATTACAACAATTAATTTGATACCAAATTCTTGGTATGCATCATTTAAGGAGACTTTAAAAATTAAAATAAAGTCTCCCCATTCTAGCCTATGAAGGCCATTTACTACAATGAGGGAAAAACAAATTTGGCTGTTTTTACCTCACCAGGGCTTATAAAACTATTTTTATAAAGTCCCTGCTTATAGTTACATGGCACCCAGCCCTAGGGGCACATAGGGCACATCTTAGGGGTGACTTATATGTAAAAATAAGGTAGTTTGAGACTTTGGAACTACTTTTAATTCCAAAGTGGAATTTGCATATAACTTTAATTTAAAAGCAGCCAGCAAGGCAGGCCTGCCTTTAAAATGACACTGGGCACCTCAGCAGTGCACCTATGGGTGCACTACCTATGCTGTGGTCCCTAAACCTACATGCCCTACCATATACTAGGGACTTATAGGTAGGTTAACTTAGCCAATTATAATTAGCCTAATTTGCATATCAATTTTACACAGAGCACTGGCCCTGGGACTGGTAAGCAGTACCCAGGGCACAGCCAAGAGTCAGTAACCACCAGTACCTGTCCAAAAAGTGTGGGGGTGACCAGGGCAAAAAGGAGGCCTTTCCTACACAAGGGAACTGGGAATTTGGTGGGGTGTGACTAGAATGGGAAGTCAGAGGACAACTGCCCGCACTGCGAGCCACTGTGTTGCTGACCTGATTACTGGGGACTGGACTCCCCCAAAAAGTTGCAATCTGCATCCACAGGTTTCTGACCTTGCCTGGATGCAGATTGCAGAATGCTGATTTATGACTTATTGTTTTTCTAAATGCTTTCCAGGTTACATCTGGGAACCTGCTGGTGGGGATAAGAATACCTGAAAAATTGTGAATTCCGTTTTCTTATGTAAAAATGTATACCTGCATATTTTGTATGAGAAAATCGGAGGCACCAGGAATTATGCTCATGCAAGCTCAATTCTGGGGAAAAGGCTAATTTCTTTCAATGGAGATAAGCCTTCCACTTCATCAACACCAAGGCTGAGGTTTTAGCTTCCCACTGCCTAACTTGGAAAAGGATTAGCTTTTCCCCATGGTAGGAGTTTATCTCTAAACTTAAGGTGAGAAACGGTCAGAGAGGAGCTTGCAAATGGCAACAAATGAGTAAGTTCATAACCCATCCTGCAACTCCCATTCTCTACCCTTGCTCATAGATTTGCTTACACAAATTCTTCACATTGAAAAAAAAGCTAAAAGCAACATTTTTGAATTATTAGGGTGCTTTTGCACTCATAAGTAAGGCTATTCGATTATAACATACAAACAGTTCTGAGGGTTGATCCCAATGCTTTCTTACAAAATGAACTAATTTGTTAGCTTTTGCATTGCCCTTGTGCCACACAAGGGGATGCAGAGCGACACAAAACCAAGAAGGAGATTTGCCAAGCCATGCAAGGCCACCTTGCATGGCCATGCATGGCGTGCTGCCTTCCATTACTCTGCCCCAGGGAGGCACTCCATGGGTGGAGCCTGGGTGTTCCCATGCATGCACCCATGGATTTTGGTGCATTCCAAGATTTACCATGAGTGGTAGACCTGAGAATGTATCAAAATGCTAGACCTTCCCAGGGGAGGCGTAACTAAGAGAAATATGTTTATTTCTCCTTGTTTTTTCCTCTTTCTGCATGTGCTGCACTGTGCACCACGCACAGAAAGAGAAAAACCCTCACAGGATTTTTTTTGTGCAAGAAGATGTGCCTTCCTGCACAAAAGTAATCCTGCTTGCAACTCAGGGATACTTGCATCATAGTGCAAAGGTACCTGCATTGGTGCAAGGCAGCACATTGTGCGCTTGTACAAGGAGAGGACAGGAACGCACTATTTAATGTTAAATGTGGCACATTCCTGCCCTCTCTCTGTTATGCAATGCAGTGCAACAAGGTGTATTGCTGTGCTGTGTGACATTTTGATAAATCTGCCCCTAATTGTGGATGGAGGCACATTGAACATGGCAATGGGGGTTTGTTTTTTAGCAAAGGCAAATATACATATGGATTTGACCTGAATGTCTCTTATAGAAAAATCATCATTCAAAAATCCTTACTAGGGACACATTGTTTCCAACATTGTGCATGTGTGTTTCTCTTCTGCCGGATCTACCAAAAATGTAGCACTTTTACCAAAATAATTTGTTGGGTCAATTCATCGCTTTTTTCGGAGTTCTGGCTAAATAATATCTAAACTCAAACTCTCTCCATAGTTATATTGATGGAACAGTTAAGCAATGTAATATGAACATTAATTATTTAATTGTAGTGCTTGCCTTTCTCTAGCATCCTTATAACTGAGTCATTCTAAGTTAAAATACTCAATATTCTTGAGTTTACTGTGTGATTTGTTTTGAGGCATATTAACACAAATTGTCACCGAAAGAGTAGAAAGACAACTAGTCACAGAGGATTAAAGGAACAGTGGTCTCGTAGAGCATTACCAACATCTTTGTCATAGAACTCGATATATGTCACAGTGTAATGCTCGTTTTTTATTATACGGATAAATGTGCCACACACCTTGTCTTTTTAGCACCTTCGGCCAAGATTATACTCACTTTCAAAAAGCAAATTAAAAGGCTTGGTGCCAGTGGCGGAGGGGCGACGCCCCCCTGGCTGAGCCAGCAGATGAAAAATAAAACGATAGCTTGCTATCATTTTATTTTTCATTTTGCATCTGCTGGTTCAGCCAGCAATTGCAGGGAGGGACAGGGCTGGGCCACGGAGAGGTGGGGGAAGGGAGGGGAGAGTGCACTAAGGGGGTTATTACAACTTTGGAGGAGGTGTTAATCTGTCCCAAAATTGACGGTAAAGTGACGGATATACCACCAGCCGTATTACGAGTCCATTATATCCTATGGAACTCGTAATACGGCTGGTGGTATATCCGTCACTTTACCGTAACTTTTGGGACGGATTAACACCTCCTCCAAAGTTGTAATAACCCCCATGTGTGTTTTGCAGACGCCTCAGGCCAGCCAAACACACATGTGCACTTAGGTTTCTCCAGCCTGGCTGTGTTGAACAGCCGGGCTAGAGAAACAGCACAGACCCAGGCTTGTGTCTGAGCGGCAGTGACGCTCAGACCAATCCTGACACTGCCTACAAGCTATGTTTAGCATGTAAGCAGCGCCAGGATTGCTGGGGAGCCTGTGCTGGTGTCCCAGCATTTAGAAGAGGACAACGAGCGAGGCAGCATGATGCGGCGGCGACAACGAGGAGAACCGGTAAGTGTGTTTTATTTATTGTTTTCTTTCGGCTTCCCACGTCCCCGTCATTGCCCCCTCCCCCTTGACATATGTGGCAGCTGCTGCTGGCCCCACTCTCTCTTCACATTTATCATTTTTTTTATGGGCGTTGGTGAATTTTCTGGCTTCTGGTGTCTCATTAATTTTTTGGTGTCTTTAATTTTCTGGTGTCTCTTTGATACAAATCTCTTGAACTCGGCATGTCTCTACAGCATTGAGTTAAGAGGGGGTGGCTCACCGACTCTGGCTCATGCTAGCCAGAACTTGCTCAGAGCGGGGAGAGTGTGGTGAGGCCTATTACATGTTTAATGAACTACTATAACCTTGAAATGAAAGAAAAAGAATTACTGCTTTCAAGGTTTTTTTTTTATAACGAACTTTATTACTTTTGGGTGAAAAAAAGATGAAATGGTACAAGCACTTTAGACATGTCAAGCAATTTGTATTTTATACAAAGTTCTGCAAACAAGCATTTTTCCATGTATTGTGGTACATTTGTAAAAAGAGGGGGGTCTTAAGCCCCTCCTGGACCCATATAGTCATAGTTGCATATGAAATAACCCATACAACCTTGTCTACTTTTCTTGGCTTATACCTTATAAATTATACATTATATTATATTATACAGTCCTCAGCCACTGAGACCGGATTTTGTTGAATTTCTTTGGGCAGCCCCTAAACTGATAAACTGAGCGTTCCATTGTGGTGCACCAGTCCAGTCCCCTCCTCCACTGTGTCAGGTATGGAGGAGTGTTCTGCGCCCAGTGTGTCACTATGTCTCTTTTGGCTATAAGCAGTGCTATACCCAGGAATGTTTTTTGTGTCCGTGTACCTTTGACTCTATCCATCACCCCCAGGAGAGGGCAAAGCCCCAGCACTTCCGAGAGCTCCCCCAGGATTTGCGACCAGTAGTGCGTGATGCTAGGGCAAGACCAGACTATGTGAAAGAAGTCCGTGAATGAATGTGCACACCTATTACATTCAGAGTTGGCTTGCAGCCCTGCTCGGTAGAGCCGTGCAGGTAGTATGTTTGGATTAAGTGTAGTCTGGCAGATATGGGAAGGGTACATGGTGCCATTAAGGCGTCCCTCCAATCCTCATCGTCCATCGGGTCAATCCATGCCTCCCAGCGAAAGCGCAGGGATTGAGGAGAAACAGGAACGTTTAACACCAGGGATCGATAGATGCTGGACATCCCCCCGGTACCCAAGGCTCCCATCATTATTTTTGCCTCCATGGGACTGAATTCCGGGACCAAGGTGTCCCCAGGAATGTGGACCACCAGTGAGTGTCGCAACTGCAAAAAATTGGCTAGAGCATAGCTCAGTTGAAGTTCCTGAAATGACCTCAAATTATTTCGGTCCCAGATGTCGCCTACCACTGTAATGCCAATATTGTCCCATTAGGAGATCCCCTCCAGGCCCGCCACCTCCAGAAGCAATGTCCCTTGCCATAACGGTGGGCATTGGGTGATTCGGTTCCACCATCCTGTGTGTTTCTATGCAGAGCACCACCCCTGGAAAACCTGGCTCATAACCTCAGGGAGTGTCCTAGAGATGGGTGTTTCATACAGCATATCCATGATTCTGGAGAACCCGATGATAGAAAGTTCTAGGCGGTAGGGCGGGTCATCCTATCCCCCGTTAAGGCACTCATTAATGACCAGTGTGTGCATGGCCAAGTAGTACAGGTATAAATTTGTCATGCCTAAACCGTCTTCGTATGGATCCTGCTGGCATACATCCTAGGAGAGGCGGCGCCTAGCTCAGAACCACTGGCGAGGGAGTTGAATAGGGAGATTTTGGAAGATGTACAGAAAACGTGGTAATGCTATCCTCTTCACCCCCATCCATCTCCATCCTGTGAGGGAAGGCTTCCTGACGAATCAGAGGCGCTAGGGTTTCTAAGGCGAGGGCAAAGTGGACCGGACAGTGGACACCCCTGCCGCGTCCCCCTCCCCACAGAGAAGGGCTCCAACAATACTCCATTTACCAGAACCCTGGCAGTCTGCCTCTGATAAAGAAGTTGCACCATACAACGGAAGGTGCCTCCCAGATCCATTTTCTCAAGGTATCCCCAGTCTACAGAATCAAACGCCTTCTCAAAGTCTATTAATAGTAATGTCAGTGTGGAGTCAATGCTCCGTCGGTGTGCCAAAGCGGCGTGCAATCTCCTTAAGCAGTGTCGGGTCCCCGAGTGGGTATAAAGCCACACTGATCGGGGTGGACTAGATGGCGAATGTCCATCTTAAGGCGATTAGCTAAGATAGCAGAGAATATTTTTATTTCGCCATTTATTAGGGAGATGGGCTGGTATGCAGCACATGACCTGGAAGGGGGATGGGATTTTGAGAGGACTAATAGAGTAGCCTGGTCTAGTTCCTCGGGCAAGTGACCCCTATGCAGTGCTTCACTGTAGAGGTCGTGAAGGTGGGGCATCAGTATGTCTCTAAATTTAGAATATTATTCTGCAGGGTAGCCGTCAGGACCAGGGGTGTCACCCGGCTTCAGTGTCGATATAGCCTCGCCGATCTCCTCCCGTGATATAGGTTCATCTAACGTGCGACTAAACACTGTTGAAAGGCAGGGGAGAGAGATCTCATGTAGAAGTGGGGCATCCCTTTCAATGGTTGGTTTAGGTACAGGTCTATACGGTTGTGTCACTAATCTCTGGAACCACTCATCCTCCTAACGGTCCATGGGCCAGTTGGTACAATAGTTTGCTATTTTTATCCCCCCATCCATATATGCGCGCCTGGGAATCGCGCCAAAGCAGCTTCGCCTCCTCAAGGGAACGGGTCCTGAGCTCCTCTCGCACAAGCTCCAGGGCCCGCCCCGGTCCACCCCACCACCTTGGTTCAGCTCTCGTTCCAGCAGCAGTGCTCGGGCCTCAAGCTCCGTTGTGCACGCTTGTTTCTCCTTTTCTATCCAGCGCAAGAGAGCCTTAGCGTGGCCCCGGATAACCTACGTACCCGCTGCCCAAAGCGTTACATTGGAGTGGACGCTACCCGCATTCTCTCGAAAGTATTGTTCAATTTCAACACGGAGATCGGGGGAGTAGGTTGCGTCCTGTAGAACCCAGGCATTGAGTCGCCATATCAGTCTCCAAGTGGCATCTGGGGAGCCAATGTTCAGGAGCAGTGTTCCATGATCAGAGATGTCCCTGGCGAGCATCTGCACGTGGGTGAGCAAATGAAGATGAGTGGCCGGCATAATGAGCTTGTCTATGCGAGCGTGTGTGTGATGGGCCGTCGAGGTGTGGGTGTATTGCTGGGAGCAAGGATGCCAAGTGCACCAAGCATCCCAATAACTCAAGTTACATACACATTTGTTGAGAAGAGCAGAACGATTGCGTCTGGACTGTGAGGAGGGTCCCTTAATGCCCAGGTCTAGGTCAAAAACGGCATTCATTTCACCCCCTATGATGGTGGGTCTATGGGCATCTGGACGATTATGTCTGTTCGTTTAGTGAGGAATGTTTCCAATCCTTAGGGGGAGCGTATATGCTAAGAAGGTTAATGGGCTGTCTCCCTTCCATTCCCGTTAGGGTGATGAACCTCCCAAGGCGATCAGGCCATGTTCAGTGTACCACCACAAGGTAGTTGCGATGGAAGAGTATCACAATTCCCCTGGTCCCACGTGTAAAGCCCACATGATTAACCCTGTTGAAGCCGTAAAAGGCTAGGAATGGGCAGTTAGTCCCCATAAGGTTTGTTTCTTGAAGGAGTAGAATCGAAGGACGTAGACATTGTGAGTAAACAGCCCTTTTGATTTTATCTAGGAGGCCATTGACATTCCACAACATTATGGTGTATGGAGCCATGGAACTGGAGAATTGAAGAGTGAGGCCCAGGAGATCCCCTGAGTGAAGAGTCTCCGAGGCCTAGTGAGAGGACCTATGTTATAGATGTACGCTTGTGCCTGAATCCAGTGTGTGCATGAGTGTCTGATACCACATAACAATGACATAATGAACAAAAAGTGTTTAACTGTGCAGTGCCCAATGATTCCCCCTCCCAACTTCCCTCCCCAACCAGAGAAGTGTCTGTCACCCTTCGATCTAGTAAAATAACTTGAAAGAAAAGAGCAAAAACTTGAGTGCTATGGAGTGGTGGACACCTCCAAAAAGCAGGATCTTTATGTTTGTTCTGCCCGCTGACCCCAGTTGTCTTTATCACGAACCACAATAGTCATTCAGATTATTGGTGAGGGGCTTAATCTTTACCCCTCAAGCTGGGGGGGCTGGGTCAGCCAGGTCAGGCTGTGAGGGGTTTCAGTGTGGTGTTAATCCAGGGAACTGGCGATTTAGATAGATGCATCGATTTCCACCCCTGCGGTGTGGTCCCCTGCAGTTGCCCCAGATCCGTGAGTCCAGAACCGGCCAGGAGGACTCCCTGTCCCCAGGCCCAGGTGGAGCAGCCACTCCTCAGCTCCCTACTCCCATGCTGATTCTGGCTTATCAAAGAAGTGGGCCTTTCCCACGTGCAGGACCTTGAGGCGGGCAGGGAAAAGAAGCATGTATTTTAATTGTAGGGCTTTTAGTCTCTGTTTCACTTGATCGTAAGAGCGTCTTTTTGTTTGGACTTCACGGTAATAGTCTGAAAAAATTAGGATCATCTTTTTTTTGGTAGTGTATGCCGTCAAGACGGCGGGCTTCTGTCAGGATACAGTCACAACCATGGAAGTTGAGGAAGCAGGCTATGAGAGCCCTGGGGGCAGACCCTGCCCTGGGGGTGGTGTCACTGTAAGTGCCCTGTGGGCATGTTCCACAAAGAAGCATGAAGACAGTTTCTCGGTGGGAATCCATGTCTTAAGCCATGTCTCAAGGAAGTCACCAGTGCGGGCACCCTCGTTTCCTTCTGGAAAACCAATGAAGCGCAGATTGTTACGTCGCGATTGATTTTTGGCGTCTTCTGCCTAGCGCTGCAGTTCGTAGGTATTGGTGAGCAGGAGGTTTACTTTAGTCTTTAATTCCTGGACTTCATCTTACACTGTGGAGATGCATTCTTCAGTTTCAGTGATACGCATTGTGGCATTTTTAAGGTTTTGTCACAGTAAAGCCATTTCGACTTTTACTTCCCCAATTTTATGTTCAACTGCAGTTTGTGAGGACTGGATGCCTTGTGGGATTTTTGCAGTGTGTCCTGCTGCAGTGGGCCCCTCTGCCATGTTCTCCCCCCCGGCCCCCAGTCAGGGCAGAGTATTTATCTATATGGGCCTGGGGTGATGAGGGCGCCACCCGTTTCTCCTTACACATGGCGGGTAGATGTGATCACTTTGGAGTGGTTGACTGAGCAGCGGGTGCGACAGGAACTGGGGATGGAGGAGTCCCCCTCCCCCACCAGCTCCACTGCTCTCCCCGCGGGCCTGAGGCGGGCAGGATCAGAACTACAGGGGCTGCCCACACACCTTCCCATGGCCTCTTTGGCCCTTATTTATAACAGTGCTCCGTTGTGGTGGCCCGGTCTCCCGTGGTGTTGTGCTTGGAGTTCCTTGCTGTCTCTGTCCAGGCACGCAGGGAGGGTCTGAATGTTCTACCTCTCATGGGCCCGTGATCCTGTGTCGCCCCAATGACTGACGAGCCAACAAGTAGCCCGCTAGGTGTCCTTGCACCCCAAGCCGATTGTGGTGATGAAAAGAGAGGGAGGTGGGTTTGAGTGTTTGGGGGACCCTCAGCCGATCCTCCTCGCCCGCCGATTTACTTCTTGCATGTCTCCTCCATCCAGGGTCTCAGACCCCCCAGCGCCATGGTCATCCCTGCACCTCAGGCATCCCAGGCCCTGTTTTCACTGTGCGTAGAGCCACTGTCGGGCAAAGCGGGAGGCAGCAAGGTTTCTCTCATCAGTCACTATTCACAGGTGCTGAGGTTCAGGCACTGCACCGTCACGCTTCAGGCAGGAGGCCTCCATATCAGGGCCTCAGGTGGAGCGCTTTCATGTGCACCGCCACGTTCCACTGGGGCCATCCCAAACACTCATCACCTCTGGGGGGGTCCGCGATGATCTCAGGGACCTGGAGGGGCCTCAGCAGCTCTAGCCCCTGGGCCTGAAGGGAGGTGGCACTGAAGGCAGGGAGGCGGCACTGAAGGCAGGCCTTCCAGCAGGTCACAGGTCAGATCGGCGCGGCCGCATCCTCGTCCTCAGCTCTGCGGGAACTCCGGCCCCTAGACACGCAAGGGGGGCGTCCAGCGGCGACAGGTCACTGAATGTGGGGGTCAGCAGGTGGATGATACAGCATGATTCTGTGGCGGATGGCGGAGGGGTCCGGAGCACTCTCAGAGTGCGACCTCCCATCTTGACGCCCCAAGCCACATCTCCTTCTTCCAAGGTTTTAACACACAGACTTTAAACTGTCCAGTTCCTTAGAGAACTAAAGTAATCAGCTTTTCACACTTGTTTGAAGCGCTGCACAGAGCGTGTGACAATAAATTTAAGCCCTAGGACTATCTCAAGGGTATTGAGTGTGTGTGTTTCTGGGTGCAGAGACCAAGGTGCTTGTATAAGTGAGTGGATTTACGAGCCACTCTAGCTCTGTAGGGTCTCTGAACCCAGCAACCTTGCCCCTAGGTGTGTAGCAGATTTGTAGCGCTGCACTCAATTTTTGTCATGTTTTCCCACCAACACCCTCATACTCTTCACAACTAGTAACAAACTCAGAGTCTGGGATTTAACATGCATACTTTAGTAATGTGAATTATTCTAGGACACACACTAAATACAGTTGGGTGTGAATTTTGCCTGGTGCTAAGTTTCCAAGGTCTCATTTACGCTCCAGGCTCCCTGGAGTTCCCATGCTGAAACCTAAGCCTGTTTGTGGTTTGCCTATATTAGCGCTTCGTTATGGGACTCTATTTTAAGCCAACATAGTCCACATTTAAAAAAAAGATATGTGTTAGAATCATTTAA
This sequence comes from Pleurodeles waltl, assembly GCF_031143425.1. NCBI lineage: Eukaryota > Metazoa > Chordata > Amphibia > Caudata > Salamandridae > Pleurodeles > Pleurodeles waltl. The sequence continues at coordinate 463,389,579 of NC_090442.1, forward strand.
TACTTATTTATGTTACCCAGAGCCCCCTGCCATGTGCTCGGCTTCCAATGGAAACAGGACTGCTACAGTTTGCTCACTATACTGTACACAATCACATGTTGCTTTCTCCTAGCCTGTGGAGGGCTTGGGAGGCCTGTGCGCATTAATAGGCATCACTGAGGTATTTTTTTGTTTGTTTTAAGGGTGAAGTTGTCTTGTAATTCTTAAAGATGTGTGCAGTGTTAAATCTTTAAGACACGTTTCCCGGTTGAAAAGCCCGAAGTGTGCCAATAAAGTCATAGTGGTATAACAACCAGTTTTCTTCACCAGTGGGCAAGCTGGAGGGTGTTGTACCAGAATTTCTTGTGTTTCTAGCAATTATCAGTCAGCAATACAAATGGCAAGGTAAGACTGGTGATTAATGTACTCCTGGAGAGATCTGAGTTTTGTTTAGTGACAGTTTTGACTCATCGTAAACTAGTGGAGAGGGTAAATGTACCTTCTGCAAAGCCCAACGTGTAACATGCAGATCACAGAGTATGTAGATAGCTTAGTGGGTTACTGCTTTTATCTCAGAGGTCCTTTTGTTACTTGCAGTCCAAACGTTGCAATCCTAATATGGCACAGTGAGCTATCAACTACACCTAACAGCCTCATGCAAACAGCAAGGCAATCTTACAAAAAAGCCTTCCTTTTGGATAGTAATGCATTCTTATTAGTAAAGACAACCTACATCACAGTGCTGCCTTTTAAATCTCAAGTTTATGTTTCTCCAGACTATCCACTCTTAACATATAAAGCCCACTGGTTTGGGTGACCATTGACTTACACCTTGCTGTCTTCATGGTCTTACACAACATTTCCTATGCATTGATTTACACACTCAAAAGATTCATTTTCTCTATAGTGTATGTGTGCAGTACATTGCTCTGACACACTACATTGAGATGCATAGCATTATAAAATAAATTCAATGTATGTGAGAAGGGTGCTATGGAGGCATGAAGGGCCCATTTGGAGGGTGGTAGGGAGGGAATCAATGGAGGAGGTGAAGAGGGAGTAGGCCACCAACAACACTAAAGCGGCCCTTGAATGTAGATATTTCTCTCATCAGTAACTATTCCCCAGTGCTGAGGACTCAGGCAAACTGAAATGGCTCCTGTCCTGAGTGGACACACTGCCTAATGCCCGCCTTTTCATATTTTATGGTATCATTTATTTTTATGCCAATGCTTTGCACAAACTTCAGGCCACTAAATATTTTGATTACACTTTTATTACTTTTAGTTTGCTTCACATTGTTCCTGAAGCATCACACAAAGGTCAAAACAGGCACCAGTTGCAGAGCCATATTGTTTCCTCCTTATTTCTATGGGCATCACTGAACAAAAGGGCTCAAGGTTCCCTGTGACACCCACATGCTAATTCCATGCCTTAATTCTCTATTTATTATTATTAGCAGTGGTATAGCAGAAGTCCCAAAACCGTTCGCCCTCAAATTGTTTTAGTGTTTGCCATGCACGATCTTACCACCTGCCTCGTCCTTGATGGCTTGATTCACTAATACAGAAAAAAGGCAGAGATTTGTTACACATTTGAGGAGCCTATTTTCGTTCATGGGTGTGTGCACTTGTTTGCGAAACCCCTACTGCACCCACCTTTGTAGTTCATGCTCGCTTGTATAAAATGTCCGCCCGTCCACTTTTACAATCCACCAACCGCCACTGCTTGGTGCATCTGAAGCAAAAGGGAAATTGTCTGACACGAGATATCACATAAGCTCTCACACCTGTTGGTTGTTGGGAGAATTACAAAAAAATACATATCTGTATGGCAGCCCCAATATTTCCCAAAGCACTCATATCTTAAGTGAAACAAAATGTTTACAGTACATGAAGTTTTATTAGTAGGGCGTGTTAGGTGTCCATATAGTTGTGATGCCACCATGAAATTCAACGATTTTCATCTGAATAAGACAAGTGTGTGCTATTGTGGTCTGATAGAATGGAATATCGGAGGTTGTGAGCGTGCCCAGGCTTCTCTGTTTGGTTATAGTAGCTAATAAGCAGACGCGTCCTTAAGGCCAACGAACCTTTTGACTCGTTTAAGAAAATCATATCCTACGCAGCACATAAAAGACAATGACAATTAAACAATTAAACAATATAAATCATTAGAGTCAGTAAAGAACGCACATGACTCATTTGGCCAACAATATCCACACCTTTATTATCAGTTAAAATGTTTATTTCCCTATATTAGCAATGCTAAGATCATGTAAATTAGTCTCAAAACCATATGATAAAAGTATAAAAACAACATAGGCTGTCCGAAACGCCTTAAGAATCTTAGCTTTATCAGAGGTACAACAACTAGGACTTCACTTGCAACAGTACAGATCAATAGTAATAATAATTGAGCAAAGGTGATAACATACATTTGATCAGCAAATTAATGTTGCCAGTTTGTTGTCAAATCAAATGAATAGAGAAAACACCTTACTAACTCCAGATTAGCATCAGCATGTTGAGCTTAATGCAAACATTTTAGTAACATGAATTTAGGAAACATATAGCTACGGTTCTATTAAAACAGCAGTTGGTACCTGGAAAACAAAAGACAAACACCAATAAACATTGCAGTTTATAATACCTACCCTTAAGGATCAGCATACTGGCATTTTTGTCAGGGGTACATCAGGACAGAGGGGATTTGGGAAAGGGGGATTGTTCAGTATTTGGGCTCAAAGTTCTCCAAACCATCAAGTTAATGTTGTAGGCAGAGAGCAACACTACAGGCTCTGAGCGCTAAAGTTAGCACCAGCACCATTCCATGGAGCATAGGAAATAACTCAAAATAATAAAGTACCAGAACGTCAGTAGACAGGCTGGCAAGAGTCAAAGTGACTCATCAATCAGTAAAGAGAAGTGGCTCCGTAAAATGGCAAACAAAGAATGGCCCCGCACTCCAAGTGCAGGATGGTTAAGACAAAATTGTCCCACGTTGTTCATTGGTGAGAAACATCTTGTGATGGAGATTGTCCAAATACAGATTTACTACATATCAGGAAAATATGCTAGACAGACATCTGCACATCAATGATGGGCTCTTCTCCATCTGCTTACATGCAGTTGATGCAATAAGAATCAACTTGTGGAACCTTCCGTTCATTATCAGAGAATTCATTGTTCTTCTCCATTCCCAAATATGCTTCAAATCAACAGTTACAGTGATGTAGAAACATTCCTGGAAAACTTGAGGCCTTTTAGTTAGTACAAAATAAAGTTCATAATATTTAGCCGAAAGTATGACAAAGTAATACATTTTCAAGCATATATAAACTTCTTAATTCATATTAATACATTATTAGTAAATAACCCCATACACGTCGAAGGCCAATCAAGTAGGTACACTATGAATCACACATTATTTTTCCGTGCTAATTACATCTTATATGTTAAGTCAAATATAGGACTGCATGTAAAAATTCTTAATGTTAATTTCAGTGCTCACAATCCCTCCTCTGTATATGTCATCACACTTATATCTCAAATACATTTATTTATTTTGTTACTGAACATTTCTAAAATGTTGTCTCTTGCACATTTTTATTTATTCTTTTTCCCCTTGAATTTTCCCTTAATAATTTTTCCATTCTTATTTTCACCCTCCTCTGATTCTTTTTCAATCTATTCTTTTTAATCACATTATACAATGAACGCATTCCCCATATTCCAATAAGAAAAATCACAATAATCAAAACCCCTTGTATTATCTTTATTAACATTCCTTTTCCCAGGTTGCCAAGCCAATTCCCCGTAGAAGCAAATTCTTTGGCAGCTTTTTCCCAAACAGTAGGTTCTGTTAGTTCTTTTGAATCAGTTTTATCTCTGGTTAGATTGTTAATAAAGCCTCTAACCGCTTTACTACTGTCCGGTATATATGAACAACAATGTTGCAGACTAAGCAATTTACAAACTCTGCCCTCCTTCGCTAAAAGGATGTCTGACGCAAGGCGGTTCTGAAGAGTCATAGCTGTTACCGCAGCCAATTCAGTGTGTATGAGGACAATGGCTCCTGAAAAACCTGTCAGCATGTTATCCACAACACTGGACAACTGTCGAATTTTAATAGAATTCAGAACAACTCCTACTGAAGGAATTATTGCTCCAAATATGTCTCCATCAATGCCAGAAACTGCTTCTCGCTTTTGTCTCTTGTGTTGTAATTCAGTCATTTTAGGAAATTTACTCAAATCATCAAGTTGGTACATTTTCGGGAAAACTATTCCCAAATAACATATGCCAAACCATCCTCTAGGAAGACGGTAATATGCACTTGTCCCACAGATGTAATAGGTGCAAGGCACTGCTGGATGCTGACCACTCAACATAAACACCCATTTATTCTGAAACAAAAACACATCTGCATTCACATGTTCCGACAAATATCCTATCCATAAAAGACTGTGGCCCTCATTACAATCCTGGCGGTCGGTGTTAAAGTGGCAGTAATACCGCCAACAGGTCGGTGGAAAACAAAATGGAATCACGACCATGGCGGAAACCACCAGCATAGTCAGCCACTTTAACACTCCGACCGCCACGGTGGTAGAAACAAACACCGCGGCGGTAACCGCCAACAGACAGGCGGAGGACAAAGTACCGCCCACTGTATTACAAGAGGCCTATCCGCCACCTTTTCCGGGGCGGAACTAACGCTATCAAAAGCATGGCGGAAACAGTACACAGACGGGAAAACACTCACCTCTCAACACCCAACGATGAACGAGGACGCCATGGAGCCCGAACTACAAGTGTTACCAATGCTGCTCTTCCTCCTGCTCTATCAGGAGCAGGACAGACGCCATCGACGACCACGTTGAGTACTGCACCTACAACACGGGGGAGGAAAAAGAGAGTGACACACACATGCAATACGCAATACCCCCATCCCCACCCACAACACCATACACACAAATACATGCTGCAACGTTACATATACCACCCCATTACCCCCTGGAAGACCACCAGGACAAAAGGAAATGATTTTAACCAGTGTAATCATGAAAAACCTGATAGTCAAAAAGCAAAATTCAGTATATACAAATATGTACATCAACTACACAAGTCCGGATAGTGTACCAATCATTGTCCGTGGACCACTGGTCCCAAAATGCATGGGGGAAGCCCACACAAGATACCTGACTGGAAACGGAGAGAACACCACTGGATTAGATCGAAAATATACAGGCACCTCAGGGGGAGGGGTGGCACCTCAGCCAGATGAACGCACAACGCCACTTCTGCACGAGGGGGCTCCATGCCCATTGCTGTATCCTGGGGAGGGCAAAGCCACAGTCTCTCAAGTCTCTCCAGTGGGTGGTTTGCCCACTGCTTCATCCTGGGGAGTGCAAAGCCACAGTCTCTCAAGTCTCTTTAGTGGGTCGTTTGCCCACTGCTTTATCCTGGGGAGTGAAAAGCCACAGTCTCTCAAGTCTCCCCAGTGGGTGGTTTGCTCACTGCTTTATCCTGGGGAGTGCAAAGCCACAGTCTCGCAAGTGGATGTATCTCTCCACTGGTTCTGGAGGGGGCCTGGTGCCCAGAGTGCTTCATCCTGCTAAGGACTGAGGTAGTGGATGTATCTCTCCACTGGTTCTGGAGGGGGCATGGTGCCCAGAGTGCTCCACATGCAGTGTGGCCGGTACAATTCCCTTACCTCGGTGTGTGTGCTACGAGATTGCCGAGGTACAGGTAGCATGATACGCCATGGAGGCAATGACATACCCCACACTGCTGCGGTTTCGCCTTCCACCTGCAAGTGCAAACAGTGATGGAGTCATGCATCATGGAAGCTGGCCAGGGTCCAGGAATTCTCCTCCGGCCTCGGACGACTGACCACTGGGAATGGTAGCCATGTCAGCGGTGGTACCACTGTCCGAGCACGTTGCGGGGCTGGTGGCGGTGCTTGCGGCGGTGTCTGTGGCGGTGGTGCTGGCGGTGGTGCATGGGTCAGCACCTGCTGAGGGACACAGCAGGACATCTCCTGCAGCCTCGGACGGTTGCCCGCTGGGGAAGAGGCTGGGGACTGTAGCTGAGGCTGTAGATGTGCCGGTGGCTGTGCAGGTGGCTGTGCAGGTGACGGTGCAGGTGGTGGGGCAGCTGGCGGTTGTGGTGGCCGGGCAGCTTGTGGTGTTTGCCGCCATACAGGTTGGTGTGGTTGTGGACAGAAGGTGTGACACAGGTCCCTCACTCGGTGCCACCGTGCCCTCTCCTGACCTGCTCTTGTGCTTTTGTCCCTTCCCCACCTTTGATGGTGCCGTAGTTGTCTTGCCATCATCCCCTTTTGTTTTTGATGAGCCCTTGGTGGCTGGTAGGTGAGGGGATGTGGGCACCTTTTTCACCTTGGCTGGTGGCGGAATGTCCTTGCCCTCGCTACGTGGCACACTGGCAGCCCTGATGGGTAGCGCACTCGATGACCCCACAGTTGCTGCCACCACTGTGCCTGGGGATTTGGTGGCTGAGGTGCTGGGCTGGGACCTGGATAGCCTGGCCCTAGGGGAAGGACGGAGGGGAGGAGGTGTAGGGAAGAGGTCAGTGTTAGCCAGGAAGAGTTTTCTAGAAACACTGGGACGGGAAGATGGAGGGGGTTTGGGAGTGGAGGAACAGGTAGTGGTTGTAGGAGGTGTATGTCTGCTGAATTTGGGTGAAGGTGCATGGGCCGGAGGTTGTTGTGAGGTGGATGGCTGTTGGGTGGGCGTGTGCCTGAGTTTAGGTACTTTGGGAGGAGGGCTCACAGACACAATGGGAGAGGACGTGTGAATGGTAGTGGGGGTGGTGATTGCACGTGAGCGGTGTGTGGTGATGGGCGTGCTGGTGATGGAGGTAGTGGCTGAGGATATGGTGCATGCAGGTGTGAGTGGAGACGAGACAGGGAGGGAGGAGGAGGACGTGGAGGAGGGGGGCACAGTGGAGGCAGTGGATGTTGCTGTGTCTGCATGGGGATGGTGCTTGTGTGAGTGCTTGTGTGATGTGTGATGCTTATGTTTGCCATGTCCACTCTTGTGTGTTGATGAGTGTGCATGGTGGCCTGATGGTGTGCTTGGGATAGGCTGAGGTACAGGGGATTGGGTTGGGTGGAGGAAGTTGGAGGGGGGAGGCTGGGCACAGGGACAATGGCTGCCATCAGTGCTGAGGCCAGAACCTGAAATGCTCTCTGTTGGGCTGCCTGCCCAGAATGAATGCCCTCCAGGTATGCATTTGTTTTTTGCAAATACCTCTCAACACCCTGGATGGCATTCAAAATGGTAGATTGCCCAACAGTGAGGGATCTCTGTTGGGGCAGGGCCTGAGGTGCCTGGGGCAAAGGAGATGCCCACCCTCCTGGTGTGCGGGCATGGGACACACGCTGAGGGGCTGCTGGGAGGGTGTTGCTGGTAGGGGGGATGTGGCAGCTGTACCTGTTGATGCAGTGGGCACAGAGGTGCCCGCCACCGCAAGGGAGCTCCCATCAGAGGAGGAGTCGCTGTCACTGGTGTATGCTCCTGTCCCCGTTGTGGAGCTCCCCTCGCCCTCTGTCCCACTGGTGGCTTCCGACTCTGTTGCTTCACACTCCAGGGCCAAGTGGGTTGCAGCTCCCTCCTGCTCCGGTGCCACTGCTCTTCCGCCAGATGATGCTATTGCACACAAGAACAGGGAGACAAAACAAAAAGGGGGGGGAAGACAGAAGAAAAACATGTTCAGTGCATGCAAAACCACTACCGTTGGAGGACACAACACACAGGGAGCAGTCCTCTCCACTAAGCGATGCACTAACAGTTCCTGGCAAATTCACATGCCCATGGGGTACGAGGCCTAAGCCCAATTGCTGCACACCTGGAAGTCACAGGAGCCGGACTAGGTGTAGATGGCTATTACCACTAGTGGGGTTGGGGTGCCACAGAGCCTACCTAACAAGGGACCTTGCCTAGAAAGTTTGCCCTGGCCTAGGGGAACCCACTGCCCACCTTCCCCACCCAGACACCTCGTAATGCGCACAGAGTCAGCTGAATGAGAGTGTATTCACCCCCTTGTGGCTGCTGTGATGCCCTCAAGCGCCCATCCAACTCCGGATAGGCCACCGCCAGGATCCAGTACATCAGGGGGGTCATGGTGCGACGGGTACACCTTCCACATTAGGGGCCATCCCCAGCTGGGTCTCTGCCGTCTTCTTGCTCCAGCGGTGCAGGTCCTCCCATCTTTTATGGCAGTGGGTGCTCCGTCTGTGGTAGACCCCCAGGGTCCGGACGTCCTTGGCGATGGCTCGCCAAATACCCTTCTGGTGGGCGCTGACCTAGAGGAAAGGTACAGGAGGAAAGGAAATTACTCACCCGTCCGGACCGTCATTCTCATTGCCCACCAGTTCCCACACATGCCCTGACGCACACACACTCACCATCCGCACATGCAGGCCTCAGCCCCCCTCCATGCATCTTCCATCCACACCACTCAAAACAGGCATTGCCCACGCAGCATGCTCACAGTGTACTCACCTGTTTGTCTGGAGGACCGTACAGTTGTGTGTACTTGGGGAGGACCCCATCCACTAGTTTCTCCAACTCCTCCAAAGTGAAGGAAGGGGCCCTTTCCCCAGACACTGTAGCCATTGTCGCTTCCAGACACAGGCCACAGCAGCACTTGTAGTGTATGTCCTCTCCTCTTGAAGGTCAGGTATCAAGTGAGTGAACAGACAGAAAATAGCGGTCACGTCTGTGGCGGTGCATACCGTCACCTCCGGCGTACATCGTCATTGGCTCCTGAGACCCATTGGGCCCAATGTTAACCAATGCAGAATTGCGCCGCGTGCTTCGACCGCCCACCGCGACGGTGTACAACGCCTGCGCAGTTACCTCATATCCCCTTGTCCCACCTTACAGGTCAGGCAGCCGCCATTTCAGGGGTCACATGGGATGGATGAAAACTGCCTCACACCTATCTAGGTCAGGAATACAGACAGATACCAGCACAATGCGGATTACTAACTTTTCTGCAAATAACACATTGTGATACCTCAGTGTTAGATGACTCTCTGCTCACTGTTCTCCTCCATAGGGCATGTCCGCTGGGGCAGGTAATGAGATGGCGGCATTCTCCGGTTTATAGACCCCTGGTGAACCTGTCGACAATGGAAGAGAGACACATCATAATCACGTACAGACTTGATTGTGCAACAATCCTGGAACTGTGTGCCCAGTTGGAGCCAGACCTGATGTCAGCTATCCGCCAGCCCACAGGGATACCCGCTCTAGTGCAGGTCCTGTCTGTACTCCATTTCCTGGCCAGTGGCTCTTTTCAAACAACAGTGGCCATGGCATCAGGGATGTCCCAGCCATTGTTCTCTAACGTGTTGTCCAGAGTGTTGTCTACCCTGCTAAAACACATGCCCAGATACATCGTTTTCCCTCAGGTGGAGGATTTGCCCACAGTTAAAGGTGACTTTTATGCCCTGGGACATATCCCCAACATCATTGGTGCCATTGATGGTACACATGTGGCATTTGTCCCCCCCCCCGGCAGGAATGAACAGGTGTACAGAAATCAGAAAAGCTACCATTCGATGAATGTGCAGATGGTGTGTTTAACAGACCAGTACATCTCCCATGTGAATGCCAAGTATCCTGGCTCTGTGCATGGCGCTTACATTTTGAGAAATAGCAGCATCCCTTAGGTGATGGGGCAACTCCAGAGGCACTGTGTGTGGCTAATAGGTGAGGCCAAGGTCCCAATACAGTTGACATAGGTGTCTGGGTATGGGGTTGTCCCTAAGGGTTAGTGTGTGTCTAACAGTTGTCCCTCGACATTTGCAGGTGACTCTGGTTACCCCAACCTGTCATGGCTACTGACCCCAGTGAGGAATGCCAGGACAAGGGCAGAGGAACGTTACAATGAGGCACATGGGCAAACAAGGAGGATCATAGAACGCACCTTTGGCCTCCTGAAGGCCAGATTCCGGTTCCTCCATCTGACAGGTGGTTCCCTATACTACTCACAGAAGAAGGTGTGACAGATAATCGGGGCCTGCTGTATGCTGCACAACCTAGCTTTGCGACGCCAGGTGCCCTTTCTGCAGGAGGATGGGCCAGATGGTGGTCTTGTGGCAGCTGTGGAGCCTGTGGACGGTAAAGAAGAGGAGGCAGAAGAAGAGGATATCGATAACCGAAACATCATCATGCAATACTTCCAGTGAGACACAGGTAAGAAGATGTCACTGCTTCCCACATCTCATACTATTCTTGGAGCTAGCATAAGTCTGTCATTTTCACTCAGTGTATGGACACTGACTTGTCACTTTGACTTTCCATTTCACAGATCTGGGTCCCACTTTGTGCCCTCTGCTATGTTTACTCCTGGCCTACAGCTGTGTTACATTGGTATGTGAACAAGTAAATTGACATTGCTATATTCCATAGATATTGCAATTACACATTTGTGAAAGCACAGACTGACTCCAGATTGTTTTGTGATTGAAGTGTGTTTATTCCTGTGCAGATAAGTGGAGGGGGTTATAAAATGGGCTGGGGTGATGGTGTAGGTATGTCCATGGCAGAGTCCTGTCTATTTATTTCAGAGGTGCATTGCCCAAAGGGGCATAGGAAGTGGAGCAATGGCAGTTTAAGGATGGACAGGGTGACATAGTGGTACAGAAGGGTGACATTCAGGGGGGTCTTATTTCCTAGCGGGGGTCTTGGCAATGTTCCCTGTCTTGTTCCTGGATCTCAGGGACCGTTTACGGGGTGGTTCTCCATCTTCAGGGGGTGGGGTGCTGGTGTCCTGTTGGTTCTGTGGCAGTGCCACCTGTCCACTAGCTCCGGCGGAGGTGGAGGGATGTTCTTCGTCCAGGCTAGTGTTAGAGGCCCGTTGGTGTGCCACTGTGTCCCTCCTGGTGTTGAGAAGGTCTACCAGGACCCCTGCAATGGTGACCAGGGTGTTGTTAATGGACTTCAAGTCCTCCCTGATCCCCAGGTATTGTTCCTCCTGCAGCCGCTGGGTCTCCTGAAACTTGGCCAGTACTGTGCCCAAGGTCTCCTGGGAATAGTGATAAGCTCCCATGATGTTGGAGAGTGCCTCGTGGAGAGTGGGTACCCTGGGCCTGTCCTCCCCCTGTTGCACAGCAGTCCTCCCAGCTTCCCTGTTATCCTGTTCCTCTGTCTCCTGAACCGTGTGCCCACTGCCACTGCCCCCAGGTCCCTGATCGTCCTGTGTTAGTGGGGTTGCCTGGGTTCCCTGTAGTGGTGGACACACTGCTGATTGACGTGTCCTGGGGACAGAGGGATGGGCCCGCTGGGTGGGTGCTGTGGTGGTGTTTCCTGAGGGGGGAGGTTCAGTGGTGGTTTGTGACTGTGTCAGGGGAACCGACTGTCCTGAGGTCCCTGATGGGCCGGGCTGGTCATCTTGATCCAGGCGTGCAGAGCTGCTGTTGTCACTGTGGGCCTCTTCTGTAGGGGGACTGGATATGTCTGGCACCTCCTGTCCGGTGACGTTGGGTAGGGGTCCTGTTGGGGTGTAAATGCATAGTTATTGTATCTGTGTGTGCCATCTTGTGCAACGGATGAGTGACCCTCTACTCCTGTGCTTGCATTATTGGCTTGGTCCTTGTGTGATTGGTGATTTTGGGGCATGAGTAAGTCTGTACTGGACATGCTTTGGTGATGGGTGTCCCTGCATTGGTGTTACATGCTGGGCTTGGTTTTGTGATGTGTGGGTTGGGTTAGTGGGGTATCTGTGGGTTGTTGGGGTGATGAGTGTGAGGGTAAGGGTGGCGGTATATGATGGCATGCAGGTGGGGTGTGGGGGATAAAGTAGTAAAATTATGTCTTACCAGAGTCCAGTCCTCCTGCTACTCCTGCGAGGCCCTCAGGATGCAGTGTTGCCAAGACTTGCTCCTCCCATGTTATTAGTTGTGGGGGAGGAGGTGGGGGTCCACCGCCAGTCCTCTGTACAGCAATCTGGTGTCTTGATACCACGGAACGTACCTCACCCCGTAGGTCGTCCACCTCTTCCTGATGTCATCCAGTGTTCTTGGATGCTGTCCCACAGCGTTAACCCTGTCGACAATTCTGCTCTATAGCTCCATCTTCCTTGCAATGGAGGTGTGCTGCACCTGTGATCCGAATAGCTGTGGCTCTACCCGGACAATTTCCTCCACCATGACCCTGAGCTCCTTCTCAGAGAACCTGGGGTGTCTTTGAAGTGCCATGATGTGGTGTGGGTGATGTGTGAGGTGGTGTCTGTTGTGATGTGTGAGGGGATGTGTGGGGGTGTGTTGTTTGAGGTGCGTGGATGTTGTGTAAGTAATGGTGTTGTGTGTCTGTGGATGCTGGTGTTGTTTTAGGTAGTCTCTCTCTCTGGCCTTCTTTCAAAATGTTGGTTGTAAGGGTTTGTGGGTGATGTGGGTGTGTGCTTTATATTGGATTGGGTGTGTGGGTGTGGTGTATGTATGTGTATCAGGTGTGTGTATTTTGAATTGTCCAATGTGGTTGTGTTTTGTAAGTATGTGTGTATTTTGAGCGCGGCGGTGTGTACCGCCAGTGGATTACCGCGGTTCAAAGACCACTGCGTTGATTTGTGGGTCGTGATAGTGTGGGCGCATTCCTGTTGGAGTGATGGTGTCGGTTTTGGTATTGCCAGTTTATCACTGACCTTTGGTGTGGCGGACTTGTGTGGGTGTCTGTATTGTGGCGGATTCCGAGCTGTGGGTCTTAATACCTGTAGCAGAATTCCACGGCCGCATCGGTATGTTGGTGGTCTTCTGCATGGCGGAAAGCGGGATTTACAGCCAGGGTTGTAATGAGGGCCTGTGGCCTGTATATACATAGCTTACCCTCATGTAGTGCATCTAAAACCTGGGAATGACTATGTATTTAAATGCATAGTCATTCCCAGGTTTTTGCAGAACTATTCCCGTATCCATTTTTGCGTTAATGCTCTCCTTCTATCTTCTGTGTGATCTAGAAAACTCTTTTCTACTGGTGTAAGTAAGCATGTCAAATTATTGTGGTGCGCGTATGCTGTCCCGAACGTTACTGTAGGCTCAAAGAAGCCTCTCACTATTTCTATGTTATTTTCTTTAGCTACCTTACTCAGGTACTTAATTAATTATAGGACCAAAAGAAAACACCATGGGGGTCATTATGACCCCGGCGGTAGGTGTAAAGGTGGCGGTAGTACCGCCAACAGGCTGGAGGTACATACCTTCACATTATGACATTACCAACCTGCAAATTTACCATTCCTACCGCCATGGTGGTAGCAGCCACTGGGCCGGAGATATCAATCTCCAGCGCAGCAGCTGCTATAGTACTGCTGGCGGTATTATTGGGCCAACCTACCGCCATGGTTTTCGTGGCGTTAGCAATGCTACGAAAACTATGGTGGTAGGCCCTACCAGTGACAGGGAATTCCTTCCCTGTCACTGGAAGGAGGCTCACCCTCCCCCAAACACTCCCCAGATGCCCCCCACACCCTCCTCCATCCACCCTCCCCCTTCTAATCACCCTATACATGCACACACCCGCAGACATGCATCATGCATACACCCACTCACTCACACTGGCATACATGCATTCATACATGCATACATCCAGTCATGCTCACACACATCCGTACACATATTCACACTGACATGCAGACACGCACTCACATTACTATTCATACACGCATTCACACACATGCATACACCCACGCAAAAAACACTACACACACAGACACATTCATGCACACACTCACACATTCATGCAAACAACCTTCCCCCCCACACACACAAAACACTCCCACCCCCTCCCGTATCGGAAGCCCAACTTACCTTCCTCCAGCTGGTGTTCCGTCAGGGAACGGGGCGGGGTGCTGCTACCACCAGCAGCGCCCAACAGCAGAACACCACCAGGCCGTATCAAATGACATGAAACGGCTGGTGGCGGTCTACTGGGGTGGCGGTGCTGGTGGTAGCAGCGCCACCTTACCACCATCCGCCAGTATGGCCACGGCCGGTTTTTGCCCTTCTTCTGGCAGATGTCTGACTGTGATCATAATCTGGCAGACGGATGGTCACCGCGGTGGTGGTATTTTGGCGGCCGTCACCGCGGTGGTAGGTAGTTTTTTTTACAGCCAGTGTCATAATGAAGGCCTATGTCATAGTTAGAGTAGAAATATTAGATATACTCCTGGTTATACAATCTTGTTAGTAATAGACTACAGCTTATGCCATAGATTAAAGGCAAACTATGATAGGTTACTCCCTCCTCAAAAGAGGCTGGAATGTGTGTGCAAACATGACACTCTTTCCCATCCATTGTTTCTACATACTCACACACTAAGCAATAGAAGACATTAGAAGAAAGTTCTCCCTGCGTGTCATCTGCGTGTAGATATTGTTCGTCTAACCTAAACCTATCTAGTTCTGAAAGCATAGTAGTTGCTTCTATAGCTGTGGTATGGTTGGCCTGACCCTAATCGAAAACAGTTACACACACAATCAATATCAGGCATATTATCACACAAACAATCGACAAACCAATACCTATGTTTTTACAATACCTATTCTTTCTACTCTTCTGGTTAATGTTACTCATGATCTGTATAGAATCAGAAAGTAAAAGCAAGTAAATTTATAGCTATGCAGCAATAATCAAAAACAATGTTCAATCTTATTCAGAAATTATTTACAGCTCTCAGTCTTACTTTCAGGACTTTTTTGTCAAAAATCAGTTTAGCAGCTTGTCAAAATCAGGTTATCAAAGGCTTTTCTGGTAAAATTTTCAACAGTCTCTTTCTTTGCACTTTTTAATTTGTGTTTTCTCAACAGTTCAGTTCATCAGTTCTCTTCACCAGGAATGTCTCGATCAAAACAAAAACTCAAAAAATCCACTTGCCATTCGTTGGTAGTGACATATGCCCAATCAGGACTTGAGTATTTTCGGTTTACAATTCTCTTTCTTTTCAAATTGCGTTCTTCACTTAATTCACCAGCACTCAGATCTTCTTTTCTGGTGGTGTCAATTTCTTCCTGAATTGGTGGTACTGAGTTTATCATCTTTGTTTCAGGCCACTTGTCACCTTTCAACGTTTTTTTCTGTCAGTGCTCTTTTCAGTATTGGACACAAGTTACATTCTTTTGACGTTCCCGCAACCAGTTCAGGAGGATTCAAATCTATTTTGCGGTTATCTGCCTCAACTCCTTTTCCGCTGGGTAAGTTGTTTCTTTTGTCAGTCTTTGAAGACCATCTTCTTCTGGGAAAGCCCTCCTCTGATCAGGCCTTCCCATTCTTCCAGTTGAAGTTTGTTCATTATCATCCTCCTGCATCAGGAGTGGACATATCAGTTGAAGAATGCTCAGGCACCGTTTACAATTGGGTTCTTCTTTTCTCCAAGCCTGGAGTTTGTCTGGACGTTGTTGGTACTCTCAACAACTCTTCTTCTTGCTCTGTAGGATTTGGTACTTTCTGAGTGTGGCTGGCATGGATCCAGTTCAGGAGTCCTGCACACTTCACAGCCGTGGCAGTGATCAATACCACCTGGCAGGGACCTTTTCACTGAGGTTCCAAACACGATTTTCTCACGTGTTTTTGAATCACAACCCAGTCACCTGCTCTCAGGTTGGGTCCTTAGTCTTGAGACTGTTGCAATGTGGTACCTTCCACCTGATGAGAGAAAGAGCGAACCACATCGGCTAGACCTTTGCAATAGTCTAACACTATATCATTTGTAATGTTTACAACAGCATTTACAGGAACAGCTGGTAATCTCATGGCTCTTCCCAGGAGGATTTCATGAGGCGACAATCATGTTTTCTTGTCAGGTGTACTTCTCATTGACATCAGAACTAGTGGTAATGCATCAGGCTATTTCAGATTTGTGGATGCACACATTTTCGCCATTTTTGATTTCAAGGTACCATTCATCTGTTCTATAAGTCTGAGGCTTCAGGGCGGTAACTACAATGCAGTTTCTGCTCAATTTTTAAGGATAAACATAGCAATTTGATGACTTCATTGTTGAAGTGGCTTCCCCTATCTCATTCTAAAGAGACCGGGAAACCAAAAAATGGAATTAATTCTCCAAGCAGTAACTTTGCTACTGTAAAACTGTCATTTCTTCATGTGGGATAAGCCTCAATCCAGTGACAAAAAATGCATAAAATCACCAGCACATACTTTAATCCTCCACACGCAGGCATCTCAGTGAAATCCATTTGTATTCTGCTAAATGGTCCTCCAGCCATGCCAACATGTCCCATATTGACCACAGTTCCTCTTCCCACATTCATCTGCTGGTATATGATGCACCTGTGACAAATTACTTCAGCAACCTGTCTAAATTTGGGATTAAACCAGAACTGCTTTGAACGCCCCGGCCCTCGCATCCCTTCCCACATGAGTCTGACCATGATAGTATCTAGCTATTTGAGTCAGCAGGCTGTTAAGCAGCACCACTTTCCCTTCACTAGATACCCAAACATCATCATCTCTCTGCATGCATTTCAATTTTTTGCCAATCTCTACGCTCTTCCTTTGACACATTATCCTGTAAAGTTTTCAACTCCTCTAATGCGTCTATAATGTGCATTGCATAATGTGTATAGATTTCATCATTCTCAGGTAACAATTCCCACTTATCCTTGAAAGATATAGAGTTCAAGGTGCAAAACCTCGCAACCTGATCTGCATATTCATTTCCCAATGACACGTAATCCAGTGATCTCTGATGTACACTGCATTTCACCACACCAACTTTCTCGGGCAACTGAATCATTTGTAACAGTTCATGAATTCTTTCACCATTTCTTACTGCTGAGCCAGATGAGGTCAGAAACCCTCTTTGTGCCCACAACTGGCCAAAATCGTGGACAATGCCGAATCCATATTACCTATCTGTGTAAATGGTAACTCTCAGATAGGGTGAAATATGCTATGCTCTAGTAAGAGCCACCAATTCTGACACTTGTGCAGAAAACACTCCTTGAAGCCATGAAGCTTCCAGTATGCCAGAGATGGTACATACTGCGTATCCTGCTCTCAATGTGCCCATATTATCTCTCAGGCAGGAACTGTTAACAAAGGCAATTTTGAAAATTTTCTTCCAAACAAGTATCTCTAACATAGGCTCTTGGTTTTGTGCACGATTCAGTATTTTCTAGATAATCATGCTTAATGTCATTCATTTTATCAATGTTAACACTCTCATTTGAAAGCAAAGTTGCTGGGTTAAGCACTGTGCATCTCATAATTGTCACATTAGGAGGTCCTAGGATTGCAGTCTCATACCTAGTATATCTGGCACTTGTCAAGTACTGTGTCTTTGACCTAGTGAGCAAGACTTCAATAGAACAGGGGACCATGATGGTGAGGAGATAACCCATCACAATACTCTTGCTCTGAGCGAGGCTCTGCTCAACTGCTGCAACGGATCGCACATAACCTGGTAAGGCTGCTGCAACCGAGTCCAAAGTGGCTGAAAAATATACCACTGGGCAAAAAAAAAGACAAAGAACATGCATCACGTTCATGACAAAACAACATAAAGGGTTTTGGGTTGTCAGGCATACCCTACTGGAGCTGGAGCTTGGCAATAAATCTCTTTCAAATCGGTAAATGCTTTCAAACAGTTCTGATCTAACACTAAAGGATCGGAAACATGTTGTGAGTCAGTTTCTGCAAATGTTTTGAAATTACTGAAAATTTTTGGATCTATTGGCGACAGTAGCCAACCATTCCCAAAAACATCCGCACATCTTTTGAGTAGTTTTTCCTGATTCCTTTTTCAACAAATTACCCAAATATTTCACTTCTTTCTGACAATACCGCAATTTAGCCAGGGACACTTTATGACCATTGTCTCCCAAGAAGTTCAGCAATGCAATTGTATCGTATTTACATAATTATCTTGTTTTGGACGCAATCAGTAGATCATCAATATACTGCACCAATGTCGACTGGTAAGGCAAGGTAGGCATTCCCGTCCAAAAAATGACTCTAAGCTCCTAGCGCCATATTTATCCACTCGGGCAAAAAAGACACACGGATGGGAGGCGGACCCAAAAAATGACGTGCTCCGAGTAGCATCAGGGGTCAGACCAGGTGTTAAAATGAGACCCACGTACCACTACTTAAGGAAAACACACAGAAGCAATATTACAGACCCACAGGAGAAGATGGAAGTGCTACTGCTCCAGCTTGCGAGACGACGCAGAGGACATAAACAACAACTGCAACCACCACCATAATGCAGCCCACAAAAGTAATGCAGAAGGCAGGAGAGGGTATTCAGAAACAGGACAACCCTCCTTGGCCACAGGGAACAAGACATTAAAAGTACATGCAGACTCAACTGGCAAGCCATACTACACCTATTGCACCACATTAAGCCACAAATCACAGCCAGCCTGCAGACCCCACACAATATACCACCTGTGACAAAGCTGCTAGCTGTCCTTCACATGCTGGCAAGTGGTTCATTTCAAACAATGGGTGCCTTGGATGTTGGTGTGTCACAGTCGTCATTCTCAGTGTTCCTTCCAAAGGTGTTAGACGCAATTATCTCACTGACACCCCGCCACATCAGCTTCCACAACACCCAGCAAAAGCAGCAGGAAATAAAACAGGGGTTCTACCAATTTCATGGTTTCCTGCATGCGCTTGGTGCAATTGACTGCACCCATGTCCGACTTGTGGCACCTGCAGAAACAGAGCACTTATGCTGGAATTGCAAGCACACGCATTACATTAATGTGCATGCCATAGTGGACCACTGGGGACTAATCACAAACATTATGGCTAAGAATCTGGGGAGTGTCCATGACGCCTTCATATTCCGACACAGCAGGATCAACGAACACTTCCAGGATGGACAATACAAAAATGGCCTACTTGTGGGTAAGTCAACAAACCTAGCAATATATACACAACACACGAACCCTGTACGACACAAGACATACACCACTCCAAAACCACATGACCAGGATAATACAGATGTTCAGGTAACAACACATATGCACCATGCTGCAGTACAGCACAATCAGTGCACACCACAAACACATACACCCACATGTACGTAACACACCCACAACTTGACAGGCCCACCACGTGAAGCACAAGTTCAGATATCTATCCTTTGCCAACAGAAGAACTACACAAACCACTACAAGTGCCCACATTTTGCCTACTACGTACACTTCACACACAGTACACCAAAAAAAGAATAGCACAGTAATGTCAATGGCATAAACCATGCTCATGTTACATAAGTCTCACATAGGCACAGTTCCCTCAAATCATGCCGTGCAAGTCAATGTCAGAACAAACATCAAATGCTAGACAACTGGTGCCAATACCAACTACATCTCATCAACACATACATGAATTATCTGTAGTGTGCATATACATCTGCCTGATGCATTGGGTCACACACATAGGAATACAAAATGAATGACCATCACATACCATGTGCCAGATTTGTGAAAAGTGGCACCACACCTACGGTAGTGCAACCTCACATGCACCACTTACTGACCCACAACACCATCATGTCAGAACCATAAACAATAAATGGCCCACCATGAGGCAGAGTCACTGTTAGACAGTGCAGATCATAGATGCTATAGTGGGACCCTGAGGAGTATTTAGGACATCACTGACCTTACATGCACTGTGCCAAGGGACACATTTGCTAAGTAGCTGAGCTCCATCCCATAGCCTGCACTGTGCATGTGTTGACAGTATAAATGCTAAATCATGTTTTGGAAGAGAGGAGATACACTGGTAGTAATGTTGATCATCCTGAAACAATGGGATACACACCATTGGACACCTGATGGCTGGCACAAACATCAGCTGCCACTTAGGATCACTAAGGGACCTATGTAAGAGCCCCCAGTGCCATTGTCATGGCCTGCACTGTATGTACAAGTTGGTGGATAACCACTCTTTTGTGATTTGAAGTCACATTGGATATCGGCCACCCTCCCACACAGCACTAATGAGGAAGGGGCGTGCAATGTGTGTTGCTGCAGGTCTGTCAACACAAGGTACATAGCATGATGATGCTGACTCAGATGTCGGTGTCACCTAAAACCTGAGGCTGTGCCAACATCAAGCACCACCCCAGGGGTGCTGTTTGCAGGTTGCAATAAGGAAATAGACTGTGATTTGAACTCAAATGAATGTGCCATCCAATGCATGCTGCATACTGCTACACACACAGAAAGAGCCAATTGTCCATCAAAACAGCATATGAATAGGGAGGTGTCCCTTCCTGCACAGACACATACCCCTCCACAGGACAGCTAGACAACCACTCTGGTGCAAGGTTAGTAGTGTCGGTGCACGGCTGCATATTAGCCACTGGCGCAGGGGACAACAAAGGTTTGTCTAGTAACATCTCACACATGGTGCATTCCTGCATACTCATAGGTGGTCATTATGACCCTGGCGGTATTACAACCGCAGGGCCAAATCGACGGGAGCACCGCCAACAGGCTGGCGCTGCCTCCCGGCGTATTTTGACCGCGTCGGTAGCGCCGAGGTCGCACAGCTGGAGCCGTCGGTTTTCCGCCACAATGGCTCCGGCGGATGTAATCCGCCAGGGCAGCGCTGCCCAGGGGATTACGAGTCCCCGACCGCCAGCCTTTTTCTGGCGGTCTCAACCGCCAGGAAAAAGCTGGCGGTACGGGGAGTCGTGGGGCCATTGGCATGGGCAGTGCAGGGGCCCCCTGACAGGGCCCCATGCGGCTTTTAACTGTCTGCTGTGCAGACAGTGAAAAGCACGACGGGTGCAACTGCACCCGTCGCACGGCCGCAACACCGCCGGCTCCATTTGGAGCCGGCTCCTATGTTGCGCCCGTGATCCCCGCCGGCCCAGCGGGGATCTCCAAATGGCCGCAGCGGGGGTCCCATTGGCGGCCGCATGGGGGTCAGATCTTGGCAGGCGGCTGATGCCGCCTGCTAAGGCCGTAATGACCCCCAAAGTGTTGAAGCACAGTGCTGCCAATGTTGGAGCTGTGTTCTGCATAGTCACTTACTCATTTAAAAGAGCCTAAGTGTCGCACCTCATCTGTAATGACACATGTCGAAATGGCTGGGATGTTCAGGCTCTGTGGTGCTACCACGTTGCCACCAAATATGACCTCATTGTGTTGTGAGTATGTGTCATGTCCCCTCTAGTGATAGCACTCTGACACAAATGTGCACTACACAACGCATAGTACATACACACTGACCATCAGTTAGAATTCAAATTCATATGTCCCAGGTCCTTGAGCCAATACCAAGATTGTCATGTCCAACAACACAGTGCTAAGAAAACTTTGCACAAGGCCAGGAACTCACACCATACCACAAACACATATGAGTCACAACCAAATCAAAATAACAACTGCCACGCTACATGACAAACATGTTGCAAGCCTTAACAACTTATTCCTTTAATCTTTTGCAGCGGATCAGGGTTATGGCATACAGCCACAGATTATGACCCCATTTGCTAACCCAAGCACAGCAGCAGAGCATGCATTCAATGAGGGACATTGTAAGACATGGAATATCGTGGAGAGGACATTTGGCATACTGAAGTCAAGATTCAGGTTCCTGGACCTCACAGGAGGCGGTCTCCTATATGCCCCCCACATTGTCTGCAAAATCATCCTGACATGTGCTACCCTGCACAACATATGTGTGTGGATGAAAGTCCCCATGTATGACCAGGTTGATGACATGTCTGAGGAGGAGGATGGTGTTGAAGAAATGGAGGGGGAACAGCACAACACAGCTGCTGCGATGCGCCACAGACAGCACATAGTTGAGAACGTTTTCACTTAAGAACCACTTAAATCACCTTGTCAATTTCATAAATATACACTTCATTTATACAACCAATCCTGCTTTGGTCTCTTCAATCTCCACTATATATACACCATAGGATTGTGAGTCTAACCTCACGGAGCATGTTACAAATACGAATCTGACAAGTACTGTTGCAACATCATATGTGATGTGTAAGATTGTACTGCCAACATCATACACATCACTAATAGCCTCATCACTGGTATGTGACAACTGAAGGACACAATCTATGGACCACAACATATATTGTATAACTACGTTGCCAACTTGTTCATCAATAGCTCATAACACACAACTACATCACATCCAAATAGGAAGTATGCAAGGGTCCCCCACATGAGGTAGTGGATGTTCAAAATTAGAAAGTTAGTAATGTTGGAACAGAACACTGTTACACCTCAGTGTGAGAGTTGCAGTGACTGCATGGAACATGCGTGACAAGGAGGGACATAATTGGTAACAATGGTCATCATAATTTTCCCAGATATAACAAGCGAAGCAAGAAGTTGGGCCTACGCAGTACATCCATGGTAATCTGTCCTGCCATGTGGCCCAATCCTGACCCAGGGTACACATGACCTCACACATTGCACGGACACACCCGAGGAATGCACTTCAGAAAGGATGAGAACATATGCAGCTAGGGCTGCAGGTCCACCATACAAAACCAACAACCATTGATGAATGCAATGAGTTAAATCAAACGTTTGTGGTCAAAGCATAATCTGGGTGGAAGGTAGGCCGAGTGTGTCATACACAGTATGTACCAAAGATGTACACATGTCAGACATGTATGTAGGCCACACACAAGTCTCCATAAACTTCAAATCTACATAGATTAGACAGTGGTCAGGTAACATTTCCTATGTAACATTGGTTCACCCATCATCAACAACGCTTGAGCTGTGTATGTAGTTTTAAACACACATCACATACAAAACCACAATACACAATCACAAACCAGAAAGATTACATTGCACTGACTGCCAAACATATGTGGATACACTGTTGTCACAAATGCATATATGTATGCACGACCTGCAATTATTTGCATGCTGTTGACTCTGTAACACACACATTGGTGGAACAGACCAATCACACCCTCATCACATTGTTGCATGGACTACCACATGTGGCCATACCCAATATGCCACACTGCAACACAGCCCATGTCATATATATGTTGATTCAGGGTGCATCTAAGGACAATGGAAAAAAAATATGCAATCAGGAACTGAGTAAAATAAATGCTTATAAGACATCCGCAAACGCAAAGTAAATGACATGTGGGCCCTTCGCGTGAATTCCACTTTCGCACTACTCTCAATGCTGATTTCCAGTGAAATTGACGCATAACTCTCATGCTTCAATATAAAGGACGCACATGCATTATGCTTCTAAAAAACCCATGCAGATGTCAAATGTGTCATATAAGTACACGTATAACTGAAAACGTGACTCACGGGCACAGGAAGTGATGTAATAGGAAATCCTATGTACAAGCATGGTACACTGGGTGTAGTTTCACTTTCTCTTTACACTCTGTTGTGCCTTTTTGACTATGTGCTTGTGTTTTGGAGCTGGTGGTTGTGTCTTGGTTGTGTATTGTATCTTGTGGTTTCCCTCCTGTCGTGTTGTGTTAAATATTGTCTGCTTTTTGTCACAGTATTTGTGATTTTGTGTGTTTATTGTGTATATTTGTATTTGTACTGTGGTGTCTTTGTCCGGGGTAGGTAATCTTTTGGGATAGTTGGGAATAGTTAGTGGGCTTACGTTTCCAGTAATATTTCTTTTTTCTACGTATTTGGGGTCAACCTTTACCATTAACAAGATGTCTGGTAGGGAGGAGGTTGACCAGGACGGGAGAGGATGAGTTGGGTGGATTTGTGTGGCTGGTGGCCCACTACCTGCAGATGATGCTGGAGATGGGGGACCGGGTCTTCCAGGGCAACCGGACTGAGGCAAGTCAGCTGCAGTGGGACAAGGTGCTCCACCACGTGAAGAGGGTCTTCAAGAGCACCAGGAATGAGCAACAGCTCAAGCATTGCTGGGCAGATCTGGTGGCTAGAGAACAGGATCTGCTTGATCATCTTGGTGTGGAGATCGGTGGACCTGTTGGTGATTCTCCCATTGGCATACTATTTACTGTTCACTGCTCTTGAATGACAGTAGTAGATGAGTTGGAGTGATGCATGCAATGCTTGTGTACAGGTTGCATGCAACCAGAATGAAGTGTATCTGCGCCAGTCTGGACATGAAGTTCACATGTCCAACCATGATACCAATGCAGGTCAGATGTCTGGTGAGTCAAGCACAACCATCAGGAAGTCACACGTTTAAAGGGGCATAGTGATGTTGTATAGCCATTTTAGTAATGGCTCCATGCACGTTAGTTTAATTCACTACGTCGCTGTGCGCCTTGACCTAGATATATTTTATTCTCCATGCATGTTAGTTTAATACACGAGGCCGATGTGCGCTTTGACCTAGATGTATTTTATTCAGCTTCATATTGTTATTTTTACAATAACCAGTTTTACGGTCTGGTTTTCATTTCTTCTATCTAACTGTTTTGCTTAGCCCAGCACTGTGTTCTCAAACAACACATTCTTGATCACTTTGTGCTTCAGTCAAGGCTACAGTCTGGTACATTGCCGGTCAACGTGGTAGAAGTTTAGTCTCCAACTTTTGTAGAAAATACACATCCTTACGTAGGGACATTTTCTTAGAACATTAGCTGTGTTATTATAAAAACACTTCCTAGTCCTATTACACGTCAAGAGGGAGATTCCAGTCAGGGAACCACAACTGTATGCTGAATGCTTTGCTGCAGATGCTAACGCAGACTACAGGCCTTTGCTCAGGTATGAGGGTTGATGTCCTCCCGGGGAACCTGAAAGGCAGGATTAGAGCTTAATAGGCTGTGCTCAGATCATGACCTAGATAGGAAATAGTCCACAAATAATAGTGACAACATGATAGTGTTATTCTTGTGCTTCACTCTTCTAGTCACCATTTTAATATTGTCATGTTGTGTCATTCTGGTTATTGCAGCTCACTCTTTGCTATCTAACATGCAGTTGTTTTATTAAACCAGTCTTTAAAACTTATACTGCGGTTATTGTCATTTATATATAAGACTGAACTGTGAATGAGAGAACCGGATACATCCTGAGTGACCACGACTTCCCTGAGAAGTATGATATGTCATGCGCTCGGCTGCCCAATAATCTCTACCTTTCGGGAGAGATGAGGCACTGCTAGTTAGCCAGAGCAAATCCCGGATTTAGAGTGACAGGTGTCACCCACGTGGGTCAGACTCAGTCTCCCATACTGTGGAAGATCTTGCTGCTCAAAATCCAGTAGTCTCATTAGAATAATGAGAGCCTACGCGACAGCGACACCTGTGCCCTGGCATAGTGTCATGTATGAGACACCAAGGCACTGCCAGCCTACCATTTTTCCCTGGATTGTGTCAACAAAGTTGGGCAATGTGTGTATAGCACAACTTTGTCATCATTTGCTGCACATGATCCCTGCCCCTGCCATTATGTCAGCAAAGGGGGCTTACCCGCCTTAGGGGACAATGTTAATGGGGTATTTGATACCATCAGACAACTTTGCCACCTCAGTCATAGATTACTCAAGGCATGATCATTGCAGACTTATTATTGAGCCACATGTCTATCACAAAGTGCCTCTGGGTGCCTTGCAGGACAAGCTTGAGTATCTGAGTCAAATGTCTTGCAAAGCACCAGGTCATGTATTAATTGCACAACTTCCCCTTATACCATTTAGTTCCATCTTATATAGATTGTCCATATATGGTTGTTGCAGGGTGTAGCACTACATGAGTCTCTGGCCCAGCGTAAGTGTACAGATGTGTGTCTCTCACTCACCTGAATGTCTGTGTCATCATGTGATCATAGTGGTGTGTTTGTTGCACTGTTTTACACTAGGATAACTAACTCATACCTCTCTTGTCAACTAGTAGTGACTGTGATATGTCACTAAGCATGGTATTCCATTCATACAGGTGGACCTGCCCCCACACGATCGGCAAAGTGGCACAATTTGAGGACCCAGATGTATCCAGTAAGTGTGATAATGTGTGTCCTGTGAAGTAATCCAGGGTTTGGTGTGAGTGAGTCATGTGTGTTGCATACAATGATAGATGTGGTAAGCTGTCCAATGATCAGGTATAAAAGTAGGATGGATGGTGACATTGTGTCCCATTAAATGGATCCCCATGCACCACCAGAGGGTAACTTCTTGTGAGGCTTGTGGTGCTCAATGGCCAGCATCGTGTAAACAAGGTGATGACAGGTCAAGGCCAAACGTGTGCTGGCATGGAAATGGGTGTGTAAGGAATTGTATTGGCAGATTAGGTATTAATGGGTGTCTACACCTGGACACATGATTGTAGATGTGATAGAATGATGAATTCCAGCTTCCTAGTTGTTAGCCCTCCTAACATATGGTCCACTCCTTGACTCCATGTATGAGTAGGCATGCCTTGGTTGAACACCAGGACAGTTGAGATGATGGATTGCATGGCCACTGCCCCTTAGGCAGAGGGGGAGAGGAATACCAATTTTGTAGGTATATGTGATGCTCACAGTGTAGGTGACAGTCATATTGATCAGGCTTGCATGTGTACCTATGAGCACTGACCCCTTATGGTTACCAACATCATCCCATCCTCCCCATAACGTGTTCAAGTTACTGGTGATGTATGGTTGAAAATTTACACAGATGATGAGGAAGTTTGGGCCTGATTATGCAAAGTTTGTGCTGCCTTTGCATCATTACATATTACGCAAAAGCAATGAACACCTCCATGTGTTTGGCTCATACTCTTGTTTTGCGATGCTATGGTGTCAATGAAATTATGCTACGGCAGCATAGTCATTACATTTATCAGGGCCATTGTCTTTTCTTGGTTGTGAGTTGGAGTGCATGTGTAATTAGATGTAGAAGTGTAAGCTAATAATCTGTACATACTCTACACAATGCTAACACTGATGGTTGTCTGTCTCCATTTAACAGCTGCCAACATGACCAATGGGGAAATACATGCATTCCAAATGAGGGCAGTCTGGTACCCCCATATCCTGGCAGTGGAATTTGGGTTCCGGAGAATGGCTAGCAGCTATTGTGCTAAGAAGTCAAGAAGATGCCACACAGAAGAGACCCAGCACCACAGCAGTACAGGGGGGCACAGCTGCCACCATGTCAACACCCACAACTGCAACAACTTCAACCTTGGTGCAACAGCCCACACCACCTGCTGCCATCAACCCTAAAATGCTGCAGGATCTGCAACGGGACATTTCCCTTGTGTTGCAACGGTTGGACAGTTTGGAGAAGGAAGTGGCTGCCAACACAAAGAGACTTAAATATGTAAAAAAAAGAAAACTCAAGAAGGCCAAAGTTTGAGTGCCATCAAAACTGTCACCTCCAAGTTCTGTCCCCTCCCTCCTCATTTTCATTCATGTTTTATAGTGAGTTTTAGGGGGTTAGTGTTAGGTTTGAACTTTGTACGTGTTTATTGGTGGGTGGGTGTTGAGGTCATGTTAGGGAATATATGTGTGTAAAAAATAAAAAAATAAAAATACAACAAATATATATTTGTTAAGTTTAGTTAATATATTTGTACTATAAGTATATGTTGTCCTGCATGTGTCTCGTAACTTAAAGGGGATGGGGGGCCAATGTTTAGAGTGTGGTGTCAAATGTGTTAGGTAAGTTTAGCATAGGGTAGTTAGCTGTAGTTGTTGGCTAAGTATAGATAGAATAAGTAAGTTTAGGTTAGGATAGGTTTTCTTGAATTTTTTAGTTTAATTTCATACTTAATAAAAAAAAATTGGTACTCCTTTACTTTTTGTGTCATCTGCTTGTGTGTCAGGGTCTTCCTGTAGGAGGCTGGCCTGGCTTATAGTGGTTAGCTGATGGTACATACAAATTGTGCAAGGACCAGTTATCCATTATTAGTAGATTAGTAGTGTTCTAGCTGCTTAGGCTGATAGAGGAAGCTATAGCAGAGCAGCTTAGGCTGAACTAGGAGACATGCAAAGCTCCTACTATACCACCTATATCATGTGGCACTATATCATAAGAATCACAATACTCAGAGTTACTAAAAAATAAAGGTACTTTATTTTAGTGACAGTGTGCCAAAAATATCTCAGAGGATATACTCCCTTAGGAGTTAAGTAAAAACACAAACTATACACACAAACCAAAATCAGTTAAGTAAACAGTTAGAAAAGTAGTGCAAACACTGTAGAATACAATAGGATGCAATAGGCCTAGGGGCAACACAAACCATATACTAAGAAAGTGGAATGCGAACAACTTAGGGACCCCAGGGCTAGTGTAGTGTGTAGACGGTCGCTGAGAGTGTAAGAAAACACTAAGGGTGTCCAAGATACCCCACCCCAAGACCCTGAAAAGTAGGAATAAAGTGACCATACTTCCCCAGAAACACACTAAAGTCGTAATAGGAGATTCTGCAAAGTCCACAACTGACTGCAAAGCACTGAAGATGGATTCCTGGACCTGAGGACCTGCAAAGGAAGGGGACCAAGTCCAAGAGTCACAAAAGTGTCCGGGGGTGCAGGAGCCCACTAAACCCCAGATTAAGGTGCAAAATGGCTGCCTCCGAGTGGAAGAAGCTGAAGTTTCTGCAACAACGGAAGATGCCAGGAACTTCTCCTTTGCACAGAAGATGTCCCACAACGTGCTGGAGGATGCAGAGTTGTGTCCATCCAGAAAGACTGCAAACAAGCCTTGCTAGTTGCAAAGGTTGTGGTTTAAGAAAATGGGTGCTGCTTGGGCCCAGGAAGGACCAGGAGGTCGTCCCTTGGAGGAGGAAACAGAGGGGACACTCATCAACACAGAGAGCCCTTGCAGAAGAAGACAGCACCCGCAGAAGTACTTGAACATGGGTTCAAGAAAACTGAGCATGGCGGTCATCTCAACACTACAAAGGAGGGTCCCACGAAGCCGGTGGTCAACTCAGCAAGTTAAGCAATGCAGGACGGAGGGCTGGGGACCTTGGCTGTGCTGTGCACAAAGGATTCCTTGCAAAAGTGCACAGAAGCCCTAGCAGCTGCAGTTCACGCAGTACACTGGATTACTCTCTGGCGTGGGGAGGCAAGGACTTACCTCCACCAAATTTGGACAGATGGACCACTGGACTGTCAGGGTCACTTGGATCCAGCTCCTGTGTTCCAGGGACCATGCTTGTCATGATGAGAGGGGACCCAGAGGACCGGTGAAGCAGAAGTTTGGTGCCTGCGTTAGCAGGGGGACGATTCCGTCGACCCACAGGAGATTTCTTCTTGACTTCCAGTGCAGGGTGAAGGCACACAGCCCCCAGAGCATGCACCACCAGGAAACAGTTGAGAAAGCTGGCAGGATTAGGCACTACGATGTCACTGGGAGTCTTCTTGCTACTTTGTTGCAGTTTTGCAGGCATCCTGGAGCAGTCAACGGTCGATCCTTGGCAGAAGTCGAAGAGGGAGATACAGAGGAACTCTGGTGAGCTCTTGCATTCGTTATCTGAAGAGAAGCCCACAGGAGAGACCCTAAATAGCCCTCAGAGGAGGATTGGCCACCAAGTCAGGTGAGCACCTATCAGGAGGGGTCTATGACGTCACCTGCTGGCACTGGCCACTCAGAGGCCTCCATTGTGCCCTCACACCTCTGCATTTAAGAGGGCAGAGGTCTGGGATACACTGTAGGAGCTCTGGGCACCACCCCTGGGGTGGTGATGGACAGGGGAGTAGTCACTCCCCTTTCCTTTGTCCAGTTTTGTGCCAGAGCAGGGGCTGGGGGATCCCTGGACTGGTGTAGACTGGTTTATTCAAGGAGGGCACCATCTGTGCCCTTCAAAGCATTTCCAGGGGCCAGGAGAGGCTACTCCTCTCAGGGCCTTAACGCCTATTTCCAAAGGGAGAGGGTGCAACACCCTCTCTCAGAGGAAATCCTTTGTTCTGCCTTCCTGGGACTGGGCTGCAAGACAGCTGGGGCTGGCCTCCCAACGAGGAAGGGGTGCCCGTCGCACCATGACCCCCCTGATGTTCCGCATCCTGGTGGTGGCCTTTCCGGAGTTGGATGGGCGCTTGAGGGCATCACATCAGCCACAAGGGAGTGAGTACAGATTCTGAATCCAGACGTTGCGCGTTAAGAGTTACCTGGGTGGGGGATGTGGGCTATGGGTGCCCCTAGGCCATGGCGAAGATGGCAGGGTAGGTCCCTTGTTGGGAAGGCTCTGAAGCACTCCTACCCCAATAGTGTTAGTGGACATCTACTTCTGGGCAGGGTCCTGTGGGTTTCAGGTGTGCAGCTAATGGCGTTCGGCATTGTACCCCATGGACTTGTGACTATCTTAGTAACTGGTAGTGCATGACCTAGTGCATAGGGCTGCTCCCTGTGTGTTGTGTACGCCAACGGTGGTGTTGTTGCTGGCATTGACCAAGTGAATCCTCTGTCACTCCCCCCCCCTTTTTGTTTTGTCACCCTGTCCTTGTGTGCATTAGCATCATTTGGTGGAGGAGCAGAGGCACTGGTGACAGAGGGAGCTGCATCCCACATGGGCCTGGAGGGTGAATCCACCTATGGTGAGGGCACCAGTGGGACGGAGGGCGGGTGTAGCACCACGATGGGGACAGGAGGGGAGACTACAGACAGCGACTCCTCCTCCGATGGAAGCTCTCGGGCAGTGGCGGACACCTCTGCGCCCACCCCAACAACAGGTACAACCGCCACCCTCCCCTACCAGCACCGCCCTCCCAGCAGCCCCTCAGTGTGTTTCCCATGCCCGCTCACCCAGGAGGGTGGTCATCTCCTTCGCTCCAGGCACCTCAGGCCCTGCCCCAGTCAACCCTGCTGCCCTCAGTGAGGAAGCTATGGAGCTCCTGAGATCCCTCACTTTTGGGCAGTCAACCATTCTGAATGCCACCCAGGGTGTCGAGAGGCATTTGCAACAAACAAATGCATACCTGGAGGGCATTCACTCTGGCGTGGAGGCCCAACAGAGATCATTTCAGGCTCTGGCCACCGCACTGATGGCAGCCATTGTCCCTGCCTCTAACTTCCCCCCTCCAACTTCCTCTACCCAGTCCCAATCCCCTCAACCCCAGCCTATCCAAAGCACACCTTCAGACCAGCATTCACCCAAATCACCACACAAAAGTGGCTCAGGCAAACACAAGCACCACAATTCATCTCACAGGCACTCACACATGCACCATACCCATGCAGACACACCAACATCCACTGTCTCCACTGTGTCCACCTCCTCCTCTTCGTCCACCTCCCTCCCAGTAGCGTCTCCACTCACACCTGCATGCACTACATCCTCTTCCACTACCTCCATCACCAGCACGCCCATCACACCACACCCCGCACCTCTCTCTTCGACTTCTGCCAAGGATCGAACACTGACTGCTCCAGGATGCCTGCAAAACTGCAAAACAGTAGCAAGAAGACTACCAGCAACATTGTAGTGCCTAATCCTGCCAGGTTTCTCAACTGTTTCCTGGTGGTGCATGCTTTGGAGGCTGCCTGCCTTCATCCTGCACTGGAAGCCACGAAGAAATCTCCAGTGGGTTGACGGAGTCTTCCCCCTGCTCCAGCAGGCACCAAACTTCAGCATCACTGGTACTCTGGTACCCCTCTCATCCTGACGAGCGTGGCCCCTCGAACACAGGTGGTGGCCCCAAGTGACCCAGCCTGTCCAGTGGTCCAACTGTCCAAATTTGGAGGAGGTAAGTTGATCTCCGGCTTCGTGGGACCCTCTGTTGTAGTGTTGAGGTGACCACTGTGCTCAGTCTTCTAGGACCTGTGTTCAAGGACTTCTGTGGGTGCTGCCTTCTTGTGCATGGGCTCTCTGTGTTGCTGAGGGCCCTCTCTGTCTCCTATCACAAGTGGCAACATCCTGGTCCTTCCTGGGCCCGGGCAGCACCCTTTCGTTTCAACCGTGACCTTTGCAGCTAGCAATGCTTGTTTGTGGTCTGTCTCCAAGAAAACAATGTTGCATCCTCCAGCACTCCGTGGGACATCTTCTGCACAAAGGAGAAGTTCATAGCACCTTTTGTTGTTGCAGAATCTTCAGCTTCTTCCATCCGGAGGAAGCCATTTTGCACCTTCATCCGAGGTTTTTGGGCTCCTGCCCCCCTGGACACTTTCACGACTTTTGGACTTGGGTCCTTTGCAGGTCCTCAGGTCCAGGAATCCATCTTCAGTGCTTTGTAGTCTGTTGTGGTCTTGGCAGAATCCTCTATCACGAGTTTAGTGTGTTTCTGGGGAAGTAGTAGCACTTTTCTCCTACTTTTCAGGGTCTTGGGGTGGGGTATCTTGAACACCCTTAGTGTTTTCTTACACTCCCAGAGACCCTCTACACTCTACACAAGTCTAGGGGTCCGTCCGTGGTTCGCATTCCACTTTCTTAGTATATGGGTTTTGTTGCCCCTAGGCCTATTGCATCCTATTGTATTCTACAGTGTTTGCACTACTTTCTGACTGTTTTACTTACCTGATTTTGGTTTGTGTGTATATTTTGTGTATTTTAGTTACCTCCTAAGGGAGTATAACCTCTGAGATATTTTTGGCACATAGGCCCTCATTACAACATCGGCGGTAAAAGCCGCTTACCGCCGTGCAGAAGACCGCCAAAACACCGCCGCGGGATACCACCACAGCTATTATGACACACATCTCGGAATCCGCTGATATTCAGACACCCACACAACTCCGCCACACCAAAGGTCAGTGTTAAACTGGCGAAAACAAATCCTCCACCGTCACGCCAACAGAAACACGCCCATGCTATCACGACACATGAATCGATGCAGCGGTCTTTTAACCGCGGTATTCCGATTGGCTGTACACACCGCCACGCTCAAAATACACACACATCTCCAAAACACCGCCACATTGGACAATTCCATATACAAACACCTGATACACATACACACACCACGCCCACACACCCAACACAATATAAAACACACACCCACATCACCCACAAACCCCTACAACCAAAATTCACGAACGAAGGACAGAGAGACTGAGAGCACAGCAATTGAGAACCCCACCACACAGAGGCACACAACACCATCACCCATACAACATTCCACACACAAAACACCACACACCACTACACATCACCACACACATCAACACTTACACCACCCCACACATCACCCACACCACCCCATGTCACGCCAAAGGCACCCCCGGTTTTCCGAGGAGGAGCTCAGGGTCATGGTGGAGGAAATCCTACGGGTAGAGCCACAGCTATTTGGAGCACAGGTGCAGCACACCTCCATAGCCAGGAAGATGGAGTTATGGCGCAGAATCGTGGACAGGGTCAACGCTGTGGGACAGCATCCAAGAAATCGGGAGGACATCAGGAAGAGGTGGAACGACCGACGGGGGAAGGTGCGTTCCGTGGTCTCCAGGCACAACATCGCGGTACAGCGGACTGGCGGCGGACCCCCACCTCCTCCCCCACAACTAACAACATGGGAGAAGCAAGTCTTGACCATCATGCATCCAGAGGGCCTCGGAGGAGTCGGTGGATGAATGGACACTGGTAAGTCAAATCTTAACTATCATATCCCCCACCCTACCTGCATGCTATGACACACACCCCCACCCTCACCCCCTCCCCTATCACCCCAAATCCTCACTAATGTACTAATAACACAAACCACTCATCCCAACACCAAGCGCTGCATGACACAACTAAGCATGGTCACCCCTCACCAAAGCATGCTCACTGCACATACCCAGAACAACCCCCTAACCATCCTCACACAAACCCACACACAGGAATGCTTGCACTGGGGTACACGCACACCCACCCATTGCACACCATTACACACACACATGCAATAATCATGCTCTCATATCCCTGCAGGACCACTAAGGAACGTCACCACACCGGAGGGTCCAGACATCTCCACTCCACCCACAGAAGAGGCCCACAGTGACGACAGCAGCTCTACCCTACTGGATCCTGATGACCAGCCCAGACCATCGTGGGCCTCGGGACAGTCGGTTCCCCTTGCACAGGCACAGCCCAACACTGACCTTCCACCCTCTGGTAACACCAGCACAGCACCCACCCAGCAGGCCCATACCTCCCAAACCCACGACACGTCAATCAGCGGTGTGTCCACCACTACAGGGAACCCAGGATAACTCACCACCCCAACAACAACAGGGACCTGGGGGCAGTGGTAGTGAGCACACGGTCCAGGGGACGGAGGCACAGGAACACAGGGGAACTGGGAGGGCTGCTGTGCGACAGGGGGCAGACAGGCCAAAGGGAACCCACTCTCCACGAGGCCCTCTCCTCCATCATGGTAGCATACCACCACTCCCATGAGACGATGGTGACGGTCCTGGCCATGTTTCAGGAGACCCAGCGCCTGCAGGATGAACAGTATATGGGCTTCAGGGAGGAACTCAGAACCATCAGCTCCGCCCTGGGCACCATCGTAGGGGTGCTGAAGGACAAACAAAAGACCATGCAGGACACCGTGGCACTCCAAGATGCCCCTGACACTAGCATGGACGATGAACTGTCCACCACCTCCGCCAGCGCTAGTGGACAGGACGCCCCGCCACAGGACCACCACACCAGCACCCCACCCACTGCAGACGGACAACCACCACGCAAGCGGTCCCTGAGATCCAGGAACAGGACAGAGCAAGATGGCAAGACCCCCGCCAGGAAATGAGACCACCCTTATTGTCATCCCACTGTCCCACTTTGTTACCCTGTCCATACCTTAACTGCCCAAGCTCCACTTCCTATGCCCATAGGGGCAGTGCACCTGTGTGACCAATAGACTGGACTCTGCCATGGACATTTCTCCACCGTCCCCCATCACCATTTGAAAACCCCCCTCCATTTTTGAGCACTTAAATAAACACCCTTGAACCACAAAACAATCTGGAGTCAGTCTGTGATTTGGTAAATTTGTATTATCAATGACAGTGTCAAAATGCGTTTCCTATTGTAAAGCCAACATACCTATGTCACACATCACAAGTCCTTGAAGGATGCAAGCAGATGACACACGTTGGTAACCACACCTGTGAAACCGTAACGGAAAGGTACAACTCAGTGACTAAATAGTGCTATGGAATGACAGACATGATAGAGGTAGAAGTGTGAAAGTGAATGTAATGGTAAGAAAGAAATGTTCTCACCTGTGTGTCACTGGAAATATTGCTGTATGACTGACTCCCTGTTGTCTATGTCTTCTTCCTCAGCTTCCTCCTCATCACTGTCCACAGATTCCACAGGCTCCACAGCTGCCACAACACCGCCATCTGGACCATCCTCCTGCAGAAAAGGCAACTGGCGTCGCAAAGCAAGATTGTGAAGCATGAAGCAGGCGATGATGATCTGGCACACCTTCCTTGGTGAGTAGAATAGGGAACCACCTGTCATATGGAGGCACCTGAACCTGGCCTTCAGGAGGCCGAAGGTCCGTTCGATCACCCTCCTAGTCCGCCCATGGGCCTCATTGTAGCGTTCCTCTGCCCTGGTCCTGGGATTCCTCACTGGGGTCAATAGCCAGGACAGGTTGGGGTAACCAGAGTCCCCTAATAGCCACACACGGTGCCTCTGGAGTTGACCCATCACATACAGGATACTGCTATTCCGCAGGATGTAGGCGTCATGCACAGAGCCAGGGAACATAGCATTTACCTGGGAGATGTACTGGTCTGCCAAACATACCATCTGTACATTCATCGAATGATAACTCTTCCGGTTCCTGTACACCTGTTCACTCCTGTGGGGGTGAACAGAGCTACATGGGTGCCATCAATAGCACCTATGACGTTGGGGATATGTCCAAGGGCATAGAAGTCACCTTCAACTGTAGCCAAATCCTCCACCTGAGGGAAAATGATGTAGCTCCTCACGTGTTTCAGCAGGGCAGACAACACTCTGGACAACACATTGGAAAACATAGACTGGGACATCCCTGATACCATGGCCACTGTTGTCTGAAAAGACCCACTTGCAAGGAAATGGAGCACTGACAGCACCTGCACTTCAGGGGGGATTCCTGTGGGATGGCGGATTGGTGACATCAGGTCTGGCTCCAACTGGGTACATAGTTCCTGGATAGTGGCACGGTCAAACCTGTAGATGATGATTAAATGCCGCTCCTCCATTGTCAACAGGTCCACCAGCGGTCGGTACACCGGAGGATTCCGCCATCTTCTCAAATGTCCAAGCTGACGGTGCCTAGGAAGGACAACAGCGACCACAGGGTCAACAAATTTCCAGTTATGTACCCACAGTTACACAGAACACGACACCAAACACAAAACTATTCCTGTATGTGTGTTGAGTGTAGGCCTAGGTATGTGTGACGCAGTAGTAAATGAAGCCATGTGGGCCCCTGAAATGGCGGCTGCTTGACCTCTAAACTGGGACAATGGGATGTGAGGTATCTGCGCTGGCATTGTACACCTTCGCGGTAGGCGGTTGTAGACCGCGGCGCAATGCTGCATTGGTTAACATTGGACCCTATGGGTCCCAGGAGCCAACGATGAAGTGCGCCGGCGGTGATGATACGCACCACCGCGGACGTCACCGCCGCAGACGTCACCGCCATTTTCTATCGGTTGAATCACTCGATACCTGATCTTCGACAGGCGAGGACCTACACTGCAAGTGCTGCTGTCACCTCGGTCTGGAAGAGACAATGGC
This sequence comes from Pleurodeles waltl, assembly GCF_031143425.1. NCBI lineage: Eukaryota > Metazoa > Chordata > Amphibia > Caudata > Salamandridae > Pleurodeles > Pleurodeles waltl. Next base: position 463,426,178 of record NC_090442.1, read on the forward strand.
TGCTGCGTCTGGGGAAAGGGCCCCTGCCTTCACTGCTCAGGAGTTGGAGAAGCTAGTCGACGGGGTCCTCCCCCAGTACACGCTACTCTACGGTCCTCCAGACCAACAGGTAAGTACACAGGGAGCACGTTGTATGGGCTATGCCTGGGTGGAGAGGGCTGGATGTCAGTAGGAAGGGGGCAGAGTTCAGGGAACATGAAGGACTGTGAATGCATGTGCCACATGGCAAGGGTAGGGATGGGGGCCACCCACTTTGACGGTGCTGTTGTTAATGACTTCTCTTCTTCCCCTGTACATGTCATCCTCCCCGGCAGCCGGGATGCCACCACCAGCACCGCCGGAGTCAGTGCCCAGGAGGGCAGCAGTATCGTCACTGGTCAGGAGATCACCGCTGGAGTCAGTGGCCAGGAGGGCAGCAGTATTGTCACTGGTCAGGAGACCACCGCCGGAGTCAGTGCCCAGGAGGGCAGCAGTATCGTCACTGGTCAGGAGACCACCGCCGGAGTCAGTGCCCAGGAGGGCCCTGGCAGCCACAGCCCCGCTGGGCAATGAGGGAGCGTCATGCTACACACCAATGCACAGGTCAGAGACCGCCATGGCAAAGCACCGCTGAACAGGGCAAGCCACTGCTGAACAGGTCAGAGACCGCCATGGCAAAGCACTGCTGAACAGGGCAAGGCACAGCTGAACAGGTCAGAGACCGCCATGGCAAAGCACTGCTGCACAAGGAAAAGACCGCCATGGTGAAGACCGCTGAACAGGGCAAAGCACCACTGAACAGGGCAAAGCACAGCTGAACAGGTCAGAGACCGCAATGGCAAAGCACCACTGAACAGGGCAAAGCACAGCTGAACAGGTCAGAGACCACCATGGCAAAGCACCGCTGAACAGGGCAAGGCACCGCTGAACAGGTCAGAGACCGCCATGGCAAAGCACTGCTGCACAAGGAAAAGACCACCATGGTGAAGACCGCTGAACAGGGCAAAGCACCGCTGAACAGGGCAAAGCACTGCTGAACAGGTCAGAGACCGCCATGGCAAAGCACAGCTGAACAGGGCAAGGCACCGCTGAACAGGTCAGAGACCGCCATGGCAAAGCACCGCTGAACAGGGCAAGGCACCGCTGAACAGGTCAGAGACTGCCATGGCAAAGCACCGCTGAACAGGGCAAGGCACCGCTGAACAGGGCAAGGCACTGCTGAACAGGGCAAAGCACCGATGCACAAGGAAAAGCACCGCCACAACAAGCATCGTTATCTCATGTGCAGCTGGGACAGTGACGGAACCGGAACCGTCACAGGGAGCTTGATGCAGTCTGGGCACCATTCCCCCTCCAGAACCAGTGGAGACATGCATCCACTCCGTCTGTCCTTACCAGGATGAAGCACTCTGGGCACCAGTCCCCCTCCAGAACCAGTGGAGACATGCATCTACTCAGTCTGTCCTGCACAGGATGAAGCACCCTGGGCACAAAGCCCCCTCCAGAACCAGTGGAGACTGTTATCCACTTGAGTGACTGTGGCTTTACACTCCCCAGCATGTAACAGTGGGCAAACCACCCACTGTAGAAACTTGAAAGACTACGGCTTTGCACTTCCCAGGATGTAACAGTGGGCAAACCACCCACTGTAGAGACTTGAGAGGCTGTGGCTTTGCACTCCCCAGGATGTAACAGTGGGCAAACCACCCACTGTATAGACTTGAGAGACTGTGGCTTTGCACTCCCCAGGATTGAACAGTGGGCAACCCACCCACTGTAGAGACTTGAGAGACTGTGGCTTTGCACTCCCTAGTATACATCAATGGGCATGGAGCCCCGTCGTGGATCTGGCGTGGTGCTGTCATCCGGCTGAGGTGACCCCTCTTCCCTTCCCCCTGAGGTGCCTGTTGTATTTCTATCTGATGCCCCTGCTGTGTTCTCTCCGTTTGTGGACAGGTATCTAGTGTGGGCCTCGCCCATGCATTTTTGGACCAGTGGTGCACGGACATTGATATGTGCATACCTGCACTACTTCTCGTAATGTATATAATTTTGATTGTGTATATATATCTGTATATATTTGGTACTGTATTTTGATACATTACAATGTTTGGACTGATTTCCTTTTGTCTTTGCATTCTTCCGGGGGGGGGTTGTGGGTTGTTACTGTGATGTTTGGAAATGCATTGGTGTGTGTGTTGTAATGTGCGAGGGTGGGGGTGGGGGTGGGAGTGTTGCGTGTGTGTGTCCCTGACTTTTGCCTCCCCCCTCCCCTATGTCGTAGGTTTAGTACTCACCGTTGTCTTCGGCGCCGCCATTGCTGGTGTTCGTAGATGAGCAGGAAGACAAGGGCAGGGAGTATTTGTAATTCCAGCTCCATGGTGTCCTCCTTCCTCGTGGAGTGTGTTGAGGTGAGCGTTTTCTCCATTGCAAAAGCTGTTTCCGCCGTGTTTTTATCCACGGTGAATCCGCCCCAGAAAAGGTGGCGGATTGGCAGGTTGTGATACTGTGGGTGGTACATTGTCTTCCGCCTGTCTGTTGGCGGTGACCGCCGCGTTGCTTGTCTGTACGGCCGTGGCAGGCGGTGTGTAAAAGTGGCTGTCTATGTTGGCGGTTTCCGCCACGGTCATAATTCCCTTTTTTTGTCCGCCGGCCTGTTTGCGGTATTACCGCACCTTTAACACCGTCCGCCAGGGTTTTAATGACCTCCATTGTCACTAAAATAAAGTACCTTCATCTGAAGCATCAGCTTCCACTATGAAAGGTTGATTCGCATCAGGATGAGTTAAGACTGGGGCAGTGGAGAAAGCTTTCTTCAAAGTTGAGAAGGCTTGATCAGCTTCTGGGGACCATACAAACTTTTCTTTCTTTCTTGGTAGCTTAGTGATTGGAGCTACTGTCTGGGAGAAATGATTTATGAACCTCCGGTAAAAATTTGAAAACCCCAGGAAACATTGTACATCACAAACAGTCTTTGGGATGGGCCAATCAGATACAGCTTTTACTTTCTTTTCTGCCATCACCATACCTTGAAGGGTAAGAATAACCCCTAAAAACTCAACTGTGGTAACATGAAACTCACACTTGGTTAGTTTGCAATATAAATGGTGTTTTCGAAGGTCTGCAAGAATTTTCTTGACATGTTGGAGATGTTCGTTTTCATTGTCTGAGTAGATCAAAATGTCATCGATGTAGACTATGGCAAATATGTCGAGGTACTCTCTAAGAACGTCATTCAAGAAAAATTGAAATGCTGCTGGAGCATTACACAGACCAAAAGGCATGACAGTGTATTCAAAAAGGCCATATCTTGTCTTGAATGCTGTTTTCCATTCGTCACCCTCTCTCATTCTGACCAAATGATAAGCACCTCGAAGGTCAAGCTTCGTGTAGATTTTTGCTCTCTTTACTTGTTCCAATAAGACTGGAATTAGGGGTAAAGGATATTTATTCTTGATGGTGACTTTGTTCAAACCCATATCGTCAATGCAAGATCGAAGTTCTCCATTAGCTTTTGGAACAAAAAACAAAGGCGAAGCTGCAGGAGACTTAGAGGGGTGAACGAAGCCATTCTCTAAAAATTAATCTAGGTATTTTCATAAATGTTGATTTTCATGTTCTGACAAGGCATATACACGACAGTTGGGAAGTATCGCACCTGGGGCTAGATCAATTTGACCTTCATAAGATCTATGAGGAGGTAGAGTCTCTGCTCCTTTCTCATCAAATACATCTTTGTAAGATGAATACTGTTTGGGCAGCTGAATTTCTTTCTCCGCTGCAGTAGCTATGTAAGAGTTGCAAACTTTTGGTACTTGAATCTTTTGAAAACATTGTTCATTACATAGCGCAGATGAGAACACGATTTTTCATTCTGCCCAATTGATCTCCGGGTTGTGGTGAGTTAACCATGGCAAGCCGAGGATAATCCCATATTGGGGAGCATGGATCATGTCTAGGATGATTTTCTCTTCATGTTTCTTTCTTTGAATCTTATCTTCACAAATCGTCGACAAGGGGATAGTCTGAAAAGTTACCGGACCTCCAGTCAAGAGTTTTCCATCGACTGCCTGGATGATTTCTGGGGTCTTCTTTTCAATACATGGGATCCCCCATGCACAAGCGAATTGGACATCAACAAAATTCCCAGTAGCCCCAGAATCGACTAGAGCTTTTTTGAAATAAATCTTTTTCTTGACCTGAACTCTTATTTCCAGTTTAAGATGTCTAGATTGTGAAGGGTCCACGGTGACACCCAAGAGCAACCCTTCTCTGCATCTCGGGTGTTTTAGTTTTCCAACTCGACTGGTGCATTGGCTGCGACCGTCTGAACTGGACCTTGCTTGTTCTTTGGTTTGATTGGACAATCTTTGGCAAAAATACCTTTTCGCCCACAATAAAGACATTGTTCATTTTTTCTGCAGAGGTCCTTTTCATCTTTGGTCAAAGGTCTTCTGATGGTTCCAATTTCCATTGGTTCCGGCGTTCTTTCTTTTGGAGTTCTTGAGTCTCTGTTATCATGAGCGCGCCACAAATATTTTTCAATCTTTTTGCGCATTCCTTTGCGTTCTGCTAAACGATGATCAAGTCTCAAGACAAGATTTATTAATTCTTGACAGTCTGTATGTTGTGGATCGATTTTCGCTAAGATATCTTTTAATTCCTCTTTGAGTCCCTTGTAAAACAAGACGGCTTGTTTTTCTTCAGGCCAGGATGTCTCAGCAACCAGCCGGTTAAAGTTGGCTAAATACGACACTAGGTCTCGATTTCCTTGGCGTAAATCTAATAATTCACGATATGCTGACTGTGTTACAGTTCTACGATCAAAAACTCTCTCAAATTCACAAATAAAATTTCTCCAGTTAGACAACAAGGGACTATTTTTACACACAAGAGGAATTGCCCAAGTAGCTGCATCCCCAGACAGATATGATAACAAGAAAGCTACTTTGGACTGGGCATTGGGAAAAGTATTTGGTCTGCCGGTGAAGTGTAGTTCCACTTAAACCAGGAAAGATTGCACTTTCAAAGGGTCACCTGAAAAACGTTCTGGGGGAGCTAAAGGAATTGCAGAAGGAACATTTAGGGAAATCGGGTTACTTCCAGAAGCCTGAGAAGAAGTACCTGGCCAAGACACACCTGTGGGACTTTGTTCCTTCTTCTCTACCTTATCTTGCAACTGACTCACCCTCTCTGCTAATCTAGTTTTCAATTCTTTGGATGATACCACCTCTGCTTGGAGCTGGGTGATAGCCTTGACTAACTTGTCTAGCGTGTCCATGCTGAGAACATACACAAGCCAAGAGGATAATAATTAGTGGGCTCACTATTCTGTCAGAGTCACCAGATCCTCGGGGTCTGTGCACGCTCCCAACACGTCCAGCACTGAACAGCTCCAAGACTCTGCTAGATAAATCACAGAGACTGAGAGAGTTCAAGAGGGGAAGAGGGGATTAGGAAGGGAACAGCGGGGAAGGAGTCCCGTAGTAAGAAAATGGATAAAACACAAAATATGAAAATTATATCTCCTGAAATCAATACTATACTATGATTCTAAGCCTAGTCACTCTGAAAACATTAACAATCTAAGAGTTAAGTTTAAAATGAGTAAGTTTCAAGATAGCCTGTTACCTGTAGGAGAATCAAGATGAATTAAATAAAAACTTTCTTATTCAAGTACGTTCCTTTACATGAGAATCAGAAAAAACATTCTGACTAAATTTTAAACCAGTCATATAAATCCTGTTTTTAGAATGTATACTAGGACCATACAATATTGCATCTAGAAACCCTGGCCTTCTGTGTACTCTCAAAATGTTTCAACACAAATTTTGCATATTGCAGATATATATATATATATATATATATATAAAGTAAACACCACAAAAAGATTGTGCACCATGAATAAACACAATATGGATTCAGAAAACAAATCACATAACTTGTCAACTCGAATATTACATAATAAATATCTTAGAATAGTAGCATACAAATAAACAACATGAATTAAACTTGAGGAGAGAATCGTGCGTCTTACCAATTCGAGTGTTACCATGTAAAATACCAAGAAATGGTAGCACGCAATGAATATCACAGTCAAATCATCATTAATCGAATCGAGCGTCTTGCCGATTTGTAAAACACGATGTAAATGTCAAGGAATAACAGCTCACAATAAATAACAAGATCAAAGTACAATGAAACGAATCGCGCTTCTTTTGCCGATTCTTAAGCCACCATGTAAAATGTCAAGAAATGGTAGTGCGCAATGAACAACAAAGTTAAATGCCCATGAAACGAGTTGTGCGTCTTGCTAATTCGTAAAACATCATGTAAATGTCAAGAAATAGTAGCGCGCAATGGACAACAATGTTTAAACACCATGAAACAAATCACGCGTCTTGCCGATTCTTAAGCCACCATGTGAATGTCAAGAAATGGTAGTGCGCAATAAATAACAAAGTCAAACCTTTATGAAATAAATTGCGTGTCTTGCCTATTTCTAAACTACCATATAAATGTCAAGAAATGGTAGCACGCAAGTAATCTGTTACTCATTTAACCAAGAATGTGAAAATTCTAAATAACGGTGTCGGAACAGTCCAACCACCGTCTTACCACCTGGAACAATGATCACCAATGAAGGATTAGGGCAGAAGACTGGAAGATCCAAATAGGCCGCCGGGACAGGAGCTCAGGAAGAAGCTGCTGCTCTGCAACGGGACCTCTGAATAGTGAGCACTGGGAGTTGGGCTGGTTCTCTTTTATAGAGTCTTGGCCCAGCCCAGAACCACGCCCAGGCATGTTGCAGGGAAAGTCACTGGAAGGCCCTGGAAAGGGGCCACACCCTAACACACTCTGAAAACCTGCAGCAATATATTGCAAAGGAACAGTATTTGTAAGCATATTAAAAATAATTTTTCAGGATTGAACTCTGCAATGCAAAAGGTTAAACCACAACATATCAGCACAATGCATAAATTACTTTGTTTTGAGAGTGCTGAGTTTTTGCATTTTTGTCGCCAATAGAGCGCGTACTGCTCTGGTGTTGACAGGGAGTTGGTAATAAGCATTGAGTCCACAAAATAAATAGATCCCAGGAATCACAGGGTCAGCACCATTCAACATGAACGTCCACTTACTCTGAAACAAAAACACATGCCTACATTGACTCGTTCCTACAAATAAAGTGTTGGTGCATGATTTTGGCATATATATACAAAGCTTCCCTACATGTAATGCATTTAAAGATAAATTCCCTTGTGTTTTAATAGCAGTGTAAGCATCATCATTTTTGTAAGCCCTTTTCTCTAATCCTTTTTCTAATTTTTCTTTTAATGCTTTTCTCCTGTCATCAGTATGCCCAATAAAACTCTTTTCCATGGGAGTTAATAAGCAAGTCAAATTGTTACGATGCGCATAAGCCGTGCCAAATGTTAGTGTAGGCTTGAAGAATCCTCTAACTAATACTATATCATGATCCTTAGCTATCTTACTCATATATCTAATTATAGGAACTAAAGCAAACAATAGGTCATAATTTGAGTAAAAATACTGAATATACTCTTGGTTATAGAAGCAAGTTATTAGCAAACTACAAGTTATACTGTAAGCCAGAGGTAAACTATGATAAGTAACCCCTTCTTCCACAGATGAAGGTATTTGCATACACACAAGACAATCTTTTGCATCCATCGTTTCCACATACTCACTCAATAAACGATTAAAGACGTTAGAAGACAACTCTCCCTTTGCGTTAGTATAATCATGCAAATATTGCTCATCTAATTTAAACTTTTCTATAGCTGTTAGTGTAGTAGTTTCATGAACAGATGTAACTCTTGCTTCTTTCATCTCCTGAATTGACATTCCCACAATCATTATTATAAACAATATTCCACACACAATTGCCATTCCTACACTCAAATATCTACAATACCTAATATGCCTCACGTTATCATGTAAACTAGCCATGATCTGTAAAGAATCAGAAAGCAGAGTTTCAACTCTTAATTAATATGCAATACAAAAATCAAAATCCAAAATCAAAAATATACTTATTTTCTTCACACTTCAACTTCACACAACAAGACCCCTTCTTCCTTTGTCAAAATTGATTAGCAGCTGGTCATCTCCAGGGTTTAAGTGTCATATCAGGCTAACAATGTCTTTTCCGGTAAATCAGTAATCTCAATCTTGTTTCTTTATTCAACAACACATTCTATCATTTCCCTCCTTATGGTTGCATCAATATACTGGTTTGGAACTTCTCTAACAAAACAAAAGGCCATAAACTCGTTCTGCCAATCACTTGTTGTGGCCTATGCCCACTCTGGTCCTGCGTATTTTTGACTTGCCACTCTCTTTTTTTTCAACCTCCTTTCTCCTTTCAGTTCTCCATCACTCAGTTCATCTTTCTTTGTGGTGTCTTGTTCTTCTTCTATTGTTTAATTTATTACCAAGTAATTTTTCTTGCTTATTTGAGATTCAGGCCAGTGATCTCCTTTTCTTACTCCTTCTGTCAACAATCTCTTCAAGATCAGACTTTTCTCTTTCACTTTGTCTGATGTGTCTTCTCTTGATGGACCTGCAACGGGTTCAGGAGGAGTCAGGTCACTTTTGCTTTGACCTGCCTCAACTCTTTCCCCCTCAGGCCCTGGCACTGGATCTTCTTGCGTTTCAACACTCTTTGTTTTTGTAAGAACCTCTCCTGTGCATGGATCTCTGGTTACTTGTTCTGCATTGGTTTCTCGTTCTGCCTCTGTATTTTCTACACCCTCGTTTTTCAATGAAATCCAATTGCATTCTGCTGATTGGTCCTCCTACTCTTCCAATGTGGCTCAAATTTACCACTGTCCCTTTTCCCACGTTTAATTGCTGACAGATCACACGTCTATGACACACTGCCTCAGTTACTTGTCTAAATTTCGGATTGAACCAATCAACTCTAAACAATCTAATCATGGCATCCCTTCCAATGTGTGCCTGCCCATGGTAATACCAAGCCATCTGAGACAACAGACAATTCGGTAACACCATCTGGCCCTCCTCAGATACCCAGATCTCATCTGGTCTTTGTACACATTTCAGCTTGATCCACATCTTTTTCTCTTCCTTGTCTGCATTTTCTTGCAATGTTTTCAATTCCTCTAGAGTGTCAATTACTTTTAAAGCAAAATTTGCGCAACTGGTCTCTTCTTCTTGCATTAGTTCCCATTTATTTTTGAACGATATACAGTTCAGGGCGCAAAATCTTGCTACCTGATCCGCATACCCATTTCCCAAGGAAATGTAGTCTGGTGTTTTCTGGTGTGCGCTGCATTTTTTTACTACAGCAATTTCTTCAGGTAAATGTATTGCGTACAATAACTCTTTCTTTTACTTGAGGATTATTTTGACTGTACTGAGTCTCCCATTCCCCTTCTCCCTAAGTCCTGTGATGTCCCATCATCATCATCATCATCATTTACTTTATTTCGGTAAGAAAAACATACCATAAAAGTGCAATACATGACAATATGTAAACGGAGTCATAAAAAATGCACAATAAGATAAGTAAAAGATTTTGAGAGAAGAAATTAAAACCATGGAAAAGTAGACATAAAGAATTACTTGCACCGATAATATAAAAACAACACCTCTGGGCCCAAAAAATATCAGCTAATATCATACACCAAGGTACAATAAATATACTTAAAAAAATCTAAGTCTAAAAGGCGGCCACCCAATCTTATTCTTTGAGTCACTAATATAAAACGGCACAAATAGTTCCTAAAAATCTTACCACCGGATGGAATATAGAAACAGATAAAAACCGGTTTGAAGAACTCTCTCAGCAAATGAACAGTTCCCCAAAACCATTTGTATCCAATTATATAAAAATAGCACCTCAAGTACCACAAAATATCAATTGATATCATGCACCAAGATACAATAAATATGCAAAAAACGATCTAAGTCTAAAATGCAGCTACCAGGTCATATTCTTTAGAGTCGCTAGTCTGAGACGCCAAATTGATTCAAGGAATTTTGCCACCGGATAAGTTATATGAACCAATGGATCAGATTTAAAAATTCTCTCAGCATGTAAACAGCTCCTAACACCCATTTGTTTACATAGGGGATTAATCCAAAAGGCCCTCTGTTTATCATATGCATGACATTGAAAGAGGACATGTAAGACAGACTCTTCATTCTTGCATACCATCGGACATAACTTAGACTTATTAATAGAATTGGACCATTTATAGGTTAAAGAACACAGAGGGAGGAACCCTATTCTGAGTCTGATAAAAAGGGCACACACAAATGGGGAAAGTGCTGCATCCATGAAGGACTCAAACTCATAATGACATTTGGACTGCAAAAAGCTATCAGACATGGACAACGGCACAACCTCAGCCAATTGGTCAGTTTGGACTTTGAGCCAAAAAGCGTCCTTCAATGACTGCACAACGTTTTTAGGAATAGAAAGGAGATCCTTCCAATAGTACCCCAAACCAAGGAGCGTTAGGGACCGTTCAATATAAGCACACCAATTGATTTTGGTCTTGAGGTTAGAGCCCACCAGATTGAGGAGCCCACATCCAGCTGAATCTAGAACAGGAGAGGCCTTAAGGCAGCAATCTGATTAATTGGAAAAAAGATTTAGGTCCATTCGGATAGGCAAGGATGGAGTGCTGGAAGAAACTTTTAACAGCATCTTCAAAAACTGGTTTTCCACCCTAGCCAGATTCACCAAGTTGCAATGACCCCAAAGCTCTGCACCGGACAGAGTCCCCCCCCCCCCCCCTCCCCCCTGGCTTGAGATTTATATATTTCGAGAGCAGGAGTCATGGCAAAGCTAGGGGATCTGGTAGCAAATCTCACAATGCCACCTGCCATTTGCTTCAGGCACATTAGTGATTTCTGGCGATGGGAGTGCCAGAAATGTGAATCTTCTAATTTTATACCTAGATAGTCAAAGGTGCCCACTCTTTCCAGGGAAACGCCTTCTAGATAAACAGGTCTCTTCATTTTCTGCTTTTTGTCCCCAAACACCATATATTTTGATTTGGCTGAGTTGATTTCCAAACCATGGTCCTTGCAGAACTCCAAGAACCTTGCGAGCAAACATGAGAGACCCATAGCTGTTCGGGAAAGTAGGAAGGTGTCATCAGCAAATAGGAGGCATGGGAACTTCTGCCCTCCCATACTGGGGGCATCACCAGGACAATCTAGAAGGTATGGAATGCAGGCAGTAATAAACAGGAGAAACAGGGTAGGCGCAAGGACACAACCCTGCCTCACACCACAAACTGTGGGGAATGCTGGAGTCAGATCACCTGCCGGGCCCCATCGTACTTTGGCACAATTGCCAGAGAAAAGATCTTTAATTATATTAATCATGGAGCCTGGGATTCCAGCATTGCTCATAACCTCCCACAGCTTGTGACGCAGGACCAGGTCAAAAGCGGATTTCAGACCAACAAAGGCCACAAATAAGTGGCCATGATCTACGTCTACGATCTTCCACTTTATGGTAATAAAGCGGAAGACCTGATTGATGGTAGTGACCTTGTCCCTGAATCCTGCCTGCAGGTGGCTTAATACCTGATTTTTCACTATCCAGTGTTCCAGTCTGCTTAGCAGCTGAAAGCAGAATATCTTTTGCAACTTATCCAGTAGGCTGATGGGTCTATAGTTTCCTGGAAGACTTTTCTCTCCTTTCTTATGAATAGGCACAATTATTGCCTCCTTCCAGGAATCCGGGTAAGACCTAGTAGCCAGAACAATGTTCGATATCCTATTGATATACCGGATCCATGTGGGCAAGTCTGATTTGTACAAATCCGAAGGGATGCCGTCTGGTCCAGGGGCCTTCCCTGATTTTTGGGCCCTAATTGCCAACTCTGTTTCTTTTAAAGTAAAGGGAGGCACCGCAGGGCAACACATTGAAGATTCTACAGAGCTGGTGGCAGCAGTTTTCGGCAAGGAGCCATACAGTTCCCTAAAGTGAGTAAGCCAAGTATCAGCAGCAATGTGGCATTCTGGAGTGAGTGGAAGATCTGGGTCTCTGCGTGAAACCAAGAGCCAAAAGAGTTTAACATCATGGGTCCTGGCCGCCTCAGCCAGATCTCCCCATAGACTTTCCTCATGCTTGAGTTTGTATAATTTGCAAGTGGAGACATAAGTTCTTCTCGGTTCTTTGACTTTAACACTTTAGTCAAAAGATTCTTGGCCTCACGACACCTCTTGTCAAACCATTTGCAATTAGGTGGAAAAGAGAAGTTCCTTCGTTTCGGAGCAGAAAAAAGCTCCTTAAGAGCCACAAAAGAACCACATGGGAAGACATAATTTCCAGTAGGGATAATACAATATAATCATCAAAAAGCTGATGTCTAGAAACTAAGGCGCGCAGTTTATCATTTAACAGGTTGGACTTCTGGAACGAAGCCCATCTCACAGAGTGCCTATTGCTAGACAGTTTCAAGAAATCATGAACGTTAGGAGCAGAAAGCGACGGAGGTCCTGCAAATAGAGTTCCATTAAAAACTATTTGTGAAGGGGCATTATCGCTGGTAAACCGTGAATACACTTCCACATCAATTATGGAATGCCAAACCTGTAGATCAAAAATGACATAATCCAGAATACTGCTATAAACGCCTCTAAAAAAAGTTGGTCTAGCAGGATTGTCAGCAGGAAATCGGCCATTTCCCAAGCGAAGGCCTTGAATTATTGTAAGATCTATTATTTGCGTCACCCTGCAGGAAGCAGTAGATGACGCTGATTGACTTGGAAAAAGGGGAATATTCCACACTTCGTCTTTGGCCTGTGTTGTCTCGGCATAAGCTGAGTCAAGTTCAATTTGCGCATTAATATCACCTGCAATCATAATACGGTATTTGGAGCGAAAGTCAGATATGAGATTATGCAGGAGATCTATAGTAGCAGACTGATGGTTGGAAGGGCCTGGTCTGTTGTAAATATTAATACATAGCAAGGGAGTACCCGAATTTGGCAGTATTACTATTGCCAGAATGTCACAGGAGTCTACAGCGACCTCCTTTACTTTGCCCACCTCTGTCATCTTGACCCAGGTGCATAAATCCCCTATTGCCCTGCCCTTAGAAAACTGCATAGCATTTTTGGTGAAGGAACAAAAGCCTTGCCTATACAAACATTCCGTGGCCCAAGTTTCCTGGAACATGCAGATGCAGAAAGGTTCGACATAGACCCCCCACTCGGGATCGGCTAATTTGCTCTTTATACCTGCCACATTCCAGGACAAAAATTTCCCTGTGACATGCATAGAACTGCACGTGCCTTCACAAGAATCAACAACCAATACTGGGTTGGAGTTCACAATAACAGTAATAGGTGGATCCCATAAAATATTAACACCCGGACTTGGCAAAGGACTTTGGAAGGGCAAGACCAACACTGGATATACAAGGACTAGGGGAACATAGTCAATCCACATCAGAAGAGCCCCCTTGAAGCGCAGAATCGCATGAGCTAACCCATTTAAAAGCAGGAACCATGTCGGGCTCAGCAACAGATATGGGTGGCAGACCAAATGAGGCCGCAGAGTCAATTATGTTGCGTGGAGTCAGCTTGACCATACTTGAACGAGAGAGCAGGTTCTTGTTTCCCAAAGCAGGCAAGCTGTCACTAAAGAATATATAAGGTTCCTTCCTTGAAAAATTGCGTGCTTCCATCTGTAGGAGGCCCATAACTAAGGAAGAGCTTGCAAGATTAAGTTTGATAATGTCCCGCCCGCCAAAACGACCACACAACCAAGAGGCAGATACAATGTCTGAGTGGATAATTGAGCCACATACTCTGACATGACGGATGCAATGCGAAGCCTTGCTAATTAAAGAAGGTGTGTCTTCCTTCAACTGGGCTGTGAGAGGGGGAACATTGCACATATAAATACAATGTCGGTTAGGCATGTAGATGGAGTGGCAAGAGACTGATGTAGAATTCACATTCCGATCGATAGTGAGAGGAAAGGATATGAGTTTTGCCAAAAGTGGAGCAGGGTATTTGCTGTGATGCAACCTGTAACTAGAGTTCTGGGCAGCCTCCAGAGTCGGTGGAAGATCTGCTAGCAAAGGAACAGTGACCGTCAGATAAATGCATTGCAATGGCGCTGGATTTGGAGCACACTGAGGAGTTGGTTCAGGTTTTTTGAGAAACTTAAGAACTTCAAGCAATAGACACTTCAACTCCCCTACCTCACGCTTTAAACTAGAGACTAAGGCCCTCATTCTAACCCCGGCGGTCTCAGACCGCCGGGGCCAGGGTCGGCGGGAGCACCGCCGACAGACCGGCGGTGCCCCGCAGGGCATTCTGACCGCGGCGGTTTGGCCGCGGTCAGAAAGGGTAAACCGGCGGTCTCCCGCCGGTTTACCGCTGCCCTTAGAATCCCCCATGGCGGCGCAGCTTGCTGCGCCGCCATGGGGGATTCTGACACCCCCTACCGCCATCCTGTTCCTGGCGGTTCGCCCGCCAGGAACAGGATGGCGGTAGGGGGTGCCGCGGGGCCCCTGGGGGCCCCTGCCGTGCCCATGCCAATGGCATGGGCACGGCAGGGGCCCCCGTAAGAGGGCCCCACAAAGTATTTCAGTGTCTGCCTAGCAGACACTGAAATACGCGACGGGTGCAACTGCACCCGTTGCACCTTCCCACTCCGCCGGCTCAATTCTGAGCCGGCATCTTAGTAGGAAGGTTGATTTGCCCTGGGCTGGCGGGCGGCCTTTTGGCGGAGCGGAGCGGTATTTTGGTGGGGGAACTTCGGCGGGCGGCCTCCGCCGCCCGCCGAAGTTAGAATCACCCCCTAAATCTGGAATATCTTCTCTGAGGGAATCGGAGTTAGGAAGCACAGGGATCAAGGCAGACTGTTTAGCACTGGCCGAGTCTAAATGATCCAAAGGAGAAAAACGATTTGAACAAGAGATCCCATGAAAAGTAGAGTCTGTGCCGATAGCTTCCAAATTAGACACAGAATCAAGCAAAGGTGAAAGGTTAGCCGTTTGAGGCGGGCTTAAGGGAACAAGAGCTTGAGCTGGGATTCTCAGTGGCTGAACATCAGTAGCGAAGTTGGATCCAGATGTTAAAAACGGCAATAAAGTTCCGGGTTTTGGCCTGTTCCGAACATTACTCTCTTTTTCCTTGAGAATTGACTCCACTTCTTCAATTAAATTGTTAATTTCTCTGGACACACAATTGGTATGAGGCTGCGTTACTTTACTAGATTTGGGGATTTTGGTTTTGGCAGGGCCTGAATCTGGGCTGAATCTCCCCTTATGTTTTCCCATTCTGAGAGAATAGAAGAGCTTAGCACCAGTGTAAGCGCAGAAAGAGAAAGTGAACACAAGTATATCAAAATGCCTTCAACCGTACCTTGGGTTCCAGAGGAAGGGCTTGGCCCGTCCCAAAAGCAAATGCTGATAATCACAGCAAATCAGACAATATTCTGTAGGACACAGCAGGTGAGCCAAGACTCCTTGAACCTCACAAAAAACTGATTGCCGCCAAATAGCAAAAGTAAAAGGGTATGGCCCAGGCTCTTCCAGGCACTGACGGGCGCAGGACGGGCCCGCCCTTGGCCTGGGCTTCACTTAGACGCGTCCCACGAAGCTGGTGCGTGTTCCAGATTTGAAGGGGCCTGGTCTCTGCCCCCTCAGTCAGCTGATGCTTCCCGGAGTTCAGAGTCAGCTGGTGCACCTGGAGTTCAAAGGCGCGTCCCGCGAAGCGGGCGCGCGTTTCAGATTTGACGGGGCCTGGTCCCTGCTCCCTCAGTCAGCTGATGCTTCCCAGAGTTCAGAGTCAGCTGGTGCTCCCGGAGTTGAAAGGCGCGTCCTGCAAAGCGGGCGTGTGTTGCAGATTTGAAGGGGCCTGGTCCCTGCCCCCTCAGTCAGCTTCCCGGAGTTCCTGTGATGTCTCAATTTGCCCCCCTGCTTCTGATTTCTTCTGAGCATATAAGGGTACCGCTGGACCAACAGTAATCAGTAGTGATATTGCATCTGGAGCTGCTCCCTTCGCCTGACTCATAACTGGTGCAAGATCCACTGATGTCCCTGTTAATTGGTTAAATCTCGACACATTCTGTATCTGTGCTGGTGGCAATACCATTGGAGTCAGGTCAGTCTGAACTAACATTGGCTGTGGATGCACCTGCTCCCTCGGCACCACAGTATTTGAAACAGACTCAAGAGTTGGTATGTTCGGGTAAATTCCTGGTGCTGAAGGTGTAGGTACCTGCACTTGAGCTTCCGCTTTTGTTCCCGCAACTGGTGTACTCTGCACTGCCCCTGGTAACTGTCCTCCCTCTGCTTGTACAGCCCCCGCAGCTCCCTGGGATGTCCCAGGAGTAGCAGAGGGGCTGTAGCAGTAGTTCCTGGACACCCTGCATAAGTCGTCATAGGTGGAGGTCTATCTCTCAGTAACTGCGTAATATAATCCTCAACATCAGAATCGTCATCATCTACACAAGATTTTTTTTCTTTTCTTCTTTTCCTCATTCTCCCTTTCCTTGCTATCATCCCCTTTATCTGAATCATCGCCTTCTGTGATTGCAGGGAACATCTTAATCTCCTTCATGGTTGCCATTCTCCATCTCTTTTGTTCCCAATCCCACCAAGCTTCGGCTAGTGACTTTGCTATCTTCTTTATCCTTCTGTTAGTTTTCAGCTCATGCTGCTGTCTGGCCACTAGCTCCCAAACTGCTAAAGCCTCGAACTGTGCCAGTCTTGGTAACGGTCTCATGTCATACAATGATGACCGCAACTGATTCAGAACCCTCAAATTAAACGTTCCATGCTCGGGAAATGCTAAGGTTCCTTGATTTTTAGTCAATGCACTCCATTGCTTTAATGCTTTAACCAAAGACATGAAGCTATGCCCTTTTCTGTCATTACGAGATGTGCTGGACTATCCTCCGGGGGGGGGTTGGTTCCCCTACTGAAGCCTTAATGTAAGATTCATCCTTCATCACACTCCTAAATGCCTTGAAAAGCTTCATTTTGCCTGTGTTATGTATTACGATTCAATAAATAAAATGAGTTTTACTACCAGATTCCCTTCACCCGTTATCTCAACCAATTGCCTCCTACAGACGGCTGCCAATTCTCAGTATCAGACCTATCCCAGCGCGGCACACACTGATGTCATACTGACACACAGTGGCTGACAAAGTCTTGTGGCTTCGCCTCCCTCAACTCAAATTCATTCAACTAATGCAATTAATTTGCGAGCATCTTCACCAAATAATAACTAAAATAAACCTGCTGGTTTACACATATTTCTCACATTATGAATATCTTCCATGTGGCAGTCTGGATTTGGACATGTTTTCCCTGGCAATAGCTCTCCAGTGTTGCCAGGTAGCACCATGCAGCTTCAGCCACAACAGTATAAGGTGCGAGCCGGCACTTTTGTTTCAGTTTTCAACTTTCCATGCGTTTATCGACATGGGTTTGGCCCTCTTCTTGGTGCTTTATCAATGACATTTCTTTCTTCTTCAACAGTGAGCACGTCAGCGATTGGTGAACTTTTGAAATGTCTGTGGACACCCGCTGAATCGCTACTGGAAGTTGGGGATCCGTATCTAATCAAGTGCTATGATTTGAACCACAAAAAAACACCCACAAAGACAAAAAATACATACATCAAACAAACAATGAAATATTTTCTTTATTTCACTTTAATTTTTTAAAATTCAAAACCAAAAAATTACAATATACAAACATTTTAGTTTTAATGAGAAAGTTGAAACTTTTCAAAATGTGGTTTTATTTCTAAAAGGCAAGGCGATGTGCTAGACTCTGCCACATCAGTGTGCCTTTTTTTGAGGCCACCAATCATTCATACCGCTGGTTTCTGTATTTGCACTGCTCTCACGAATCAAGCGAAGGATACAAAGATAATCTTTGGCCTCTTCTTTCAAATTCCTTCACATTTATTGAGCATTTTAAAATTTCAATTTTTACATTTTGCTTTTCATGTGTATATACCTTATTAATCTGCTAATATAATCACATTTCTAAACAGTCATGGACCTAGGTGTCGGTGGGCCACAGATTAAGAACCCCTGGACTAAGTCAAATGTCTCCTTATGAGAGTTCTGTTGCAGGAGCTATATCAAGATGTCCTTGTCGGACACACACAACATCTTGTGGGATATTGTATCTGATTGTAACCCTCTGGCCGAGATTCTCGTTTCTTAATGCCATCAGGAAGCAAGAGGTCAAGTATTTTTGGACAAGGTAAGCAGGGATATGCTGAAGCGATCCCATTTTTCTTGAGGTAGGTCTCCCAACAGAGAGTAATCTCTTAGAAGATCTTCCCACAAAAGCATAAGCTCCATAGGAAGGTATGTCCTTATGTTCATCACGGAAATGGTTATTTGTCTGGGACCATTCCAAGTCTCAAAGCTCTTTCCTGACACTGAGTGGTTCGTCACTGCAAATTTCAATGATAAAATAGATGAAGCTGGAGATTCTGACTGCAGTAGCCGCACCTGTGCAGGTTAAGGCCTTCCAGCTGGCTAAGCTGGATGATTGCTTCATTAACCTCTGTGGGATAGGTGATTCTGGAAGCTCTGACTTAAAAGGCACCTGCTTCAATATCTCCATACCTCCACAGAAATTGGCATCAGTGCTTCCAAAGAAGTGTGTTTGGCACTACAGCAAGTGAAATGGTTTTGGCACTACCCTTAAAGTCATCTGATATCATTTGAGTGGCAAAGGAGAGGATTAAGTTTTGTTTTGAACACCAGCCCTTGGCAGAGCCTCTTCCCTTGGTCCAGAGATTGGCTTTTTTGGAAGAACTGTTTGGTCAGACTATGATGTTCTTACCATGCTCCATTAAAGATTATAACTCAGCTCAGAGATAAGGGTTACCCAGTTGCTCAAGTGACTAGGTTCAGTAGCAACAGCAAAGCGAGAAATTGCCCCTTGGGCCCAATCCAGCCAACATATATCTCAGTTTATAACCAGAATTTTGGGAGGTACTACATTCATTAGTACTTAAAAATAAAAAAGGCAGACAAGTTCAAGTTGAGTTAACATTACGTAAACATAAATTATATATAAACACAAAGGACCCCACCTGTATGTGGTAAATATATTAAAAAAATTACAAAAGTAAAAAATGAACTCAAGACCAGACAACAAACCACAAAGTACGAGAGGCCTGAACAGTGGTCCTCAGAGTGCACTCCAGAGAGAAACAAAGGCTTGTTGTTTTTTGGAAATGGGCCTCTTCGTAGGTGTAGATGACATTTCGGTCCTATTTCAACAATTTTCCATGACCATCATCTGGACAAGAGATAATGTGGGTGACAGTTTACTGGATTATAAACTCTATCAGAAGTACACAATAGTTATCATATATTTCAGAGTTCAGGTGACCAACGTCAGACTCCTCATTTTTGGATCCAAAAAATCTTAAGAAGTACTCCTATGTGCCGATAAATGGTGCCACATCGGTCCATGTTGACGTTACTCACTCCGGAAGTGATGCGCGGGCCCTAAAATGGTCCCACCAATTGATAACTGACATCATTCCTTTCTTTCTTCACCAACAGAGGCGGATCTGTAACAACTGCTCATTTTTCTGAGACCACTCTTTTTACTTAACATTCTCAGTGTGCAAGGGAAAATGTCATCTTCCAAATCTATCATTTCAAACCCAATGGGGATTGTCGCAAACAGGTGTCTGTGACTGACCCACACTTAGTTTGCCTGTGGTGTCTAAGGTTTGACTGTAACTCTAAGGCCTGCAGAGACTGTGCCTTTATGCACCGAAGCCCATCCACGACCAGCAAGCACAGTTCTTCGTAGCAAAATACCGCAAGACACCCAATCGCAATTAGCCAAGGTCCAAGGACAGGCACTGGTCCCACTCCTGAGGCGAGTCACAAGGCAGATCATAATTGAAGTCCCTTGGGTACGTTCAAGAAAAAAACACCAGAAGTCCAAGTGAGACTCGGCCCTGTGCCTCCAAACCTAAGGCCTGATTACGACCTTGGCAGATGGGATACTCTGTCACAAACATGACTGATATCCCGCCCACCATTTTACAAGTTCTATAGGATATAATGGAACTTGTAATACGGCAGACAGGATATCCGTCACAGAGGAGCGTATTGTGGGGCAGAGCGGCGGCTCTCGCGAAGTTTGGCTGTGACCAATGCAGGACGATTCACACAGGCGCTCCATCAATAGTTCTTTGTCGAAGCCATCAGGCTCCTTTCTGTGGCGGGTGACGGGAAAGAGCACAGTCTTGTCACAAACAGGAAAATGCGGGCTCTTGCATGCTGTATTGATTGCAGCTACCCTGCGGTATACTTACCACCGCGCGCACATAGCAATATGAGGCATGGCTTAGAATCTCGCGACAGTTATGCGACATGCTAGAGACACTTTCTGTATACTTAAGTGGCAATGAGATTCTTAACCTACTGTCCTCCAAATAACAGACACAAGACTCTTTTTAATCTTTGTATTTCTAGGGATACAGAACAGTATAAAAAACAAACATTAAAACAAAACAATTGGATATCGCACATTTACTTTGAGCATCAACTCTTTCGATTATTGGAACAACCTAGTAAGCCAGACACTGAAGAAAGATTCCACATGCATCGGTGAAGCCAGCATTGTGAAGGATATTTATCAGTAGGTTAGCTCAGCAAACCCACTGCTAAGGTTTATTTATTTTGTGACATCCGAGGACAATCCGGTGAGTGAAAGCCCTAGAATTTAGCATTTGCATCGTGAATTTCCGAGCCGAGGTTCAGGAAAGAGCCTGTGGGTTGCGCTGTTGGTTTGTCCTGACTCTCCTCACCTGGGGGCTGACATCGGAGCACCGGAGTTAAAGGGCAGGAGCCCTTTAAATTCTTCCTTTGCGCTCCCGCTCGCGGGGACGCGGGTTGCGCTGTTGGTTTGTCCTGACTCTCCTCACCTGGGGGCTGACATCGGAGCACCGGAGCTAAAGGGCAGGAGCCCTTTAAATTCTTCCTTTGCGCTCCCGCTCGCGGGGACGCGGGTTGCTCTGTTGGTTTGTCCTGACTCTCCTCACCTGGGGGCTGACATCGGAGCACCGGAGCTAAAGGGCAGGAGCCCTTTAAATTCTTCCTTTGCGCTCCCGCTCGCGGGGACGCGGGTTGCGCTGTTGGTTTGTCCTGACTCTCCTCACCTGGGGGCTGACATCGGAGCACCGGAGCTAAAGGGCAGGAGCCCTTTAAATTCTTCCTTTGCGCTCCCGCTCGCGGGGACGCGGGTTGCGCTGTTGGTTTGTCCTGACTCTCCTCACCTGGGGGCTGACATCGGAGCACCGGAGCTAAAGGGCAGGAGCCCTTTAAATTCTTCCTTTGCGCTCCCGCTCGCGGGATGCGCGCGGATGCGCCCGGGCGAAGCCCGGGCCAAGGGCGGGCCCGTCCGTGCCCGTCAGAGGCTGAAGGAGGCCGGGCTGGGCCACCCCTCTTGGTCCTAAGGCACGGCAATTGCCCCTTCTGCATAGGGAAGTACCCCAATTTCTCCTCTATATTGTGACATAGTACCATTCGCCAATGGGGAAGCGTAAGGCCAAAGACAGCCCGACTTTAGGCTCTGGCAAATCCAAAATACTCAAAATCAATAAGACTATGTTACCCCACACTAGCCATGTTGCCAAGGAAATAGACGATTTAATAGAAGAGGTAGAACAGATTCTAAACAACAAGGAGAAGCCTAGTCGAAAGGGCTCAAAATCTGGCACGCTTATTCCATTTCTAACATCTAGTTCACACACTGTTGTTAACTCACATTCTGTCGCCTCATCTCACCAACCACTCCAACAGTCGTTGCCTTGTCAAGATCCCATTGCCCTCCTTACACCCTATTCTGAATTAGATGCTCCTAGAGCTTGCACACCTCACCCTTCAATTTTATGCTCTAATCGTTTTTCTCCGCTGGCATCCATTGATTCGGACAATCAGCAACCAGCCGTCTCAACTCTGCCATGTACAGTGAGTCCTCCTCTACAAAATGATCTGTTCACATTGGTGTGTAGCCTTAAGACTGAAGTTGGCGAGTTGAGAGCATAATTGCTTGAAATTACCACCCTTCTTAAAAACAAATATTCTTCCCCTATTAGCGAGCCTAACTCAAACCTTTTGCCTACCATGCATCCACCTGCAAAAGGCGTTTTATCAAACGAGCCTCTTTTGCCACTAGCTTGTGCTGCAGGTCCCATAGATGATCAGTGTCCTGCAAAACAGCTTACGTCCTCTTTTGGAAGAACTACTCCTCTCCTTCTTAATGTTCCCTTCAAATGGGATATTACCAAAGCTTCATACCACAATCATAAATTAATTAGCAACAACTACATATACATGTGCAATGTTCCACCTTTGCCTCCAAACGTGAGAGAAGACAAAGCCTCACTAACAAACAAGGTCTTGCACTGGGTGAGACATACCAGGGGTTGTGGTTCAATCATCCATGATGACATTGTATCTGTCGAACGATCTAATGGTTCCCCTGGTCTCTCTGGTCCTAGTGACTTTATAACACTTAGGTGGTCATTCCGACCTAGGCGGGTGGCGGTTGCCGCCCGCCCGTCGGAATCCGCCTGAATACCGCCCCGCGGTCAATTGACCGCGAGGGGTATTCTGACTTTCCCGCTGGGCCGGCGGGCGATCTGATTCAGATCGCCCGCCGGCCCAGCGGGAAAGCGCCTTCCACAAGGAAGCCAGCTCGGAATCGAGCCGGCGGAGTGGAAGGCGTGCGACGGGTGCAGCAGCACCCGTCGCGCTTTTCAGTGTCTGCATCGCAGACACTGAAAAGCCTAGTTGGGCCCTGTTAGGGGGCCCCTGCCGTGCCCATGCCATGGGCATGGGCACGGCAGGGGCCCCCAGGGGCCCCGCGACCCCCCCTACCGCCATCCTGTTCATGGCGGCTTTCCCGCCATGAACAGGATGGCGGTAGGGGGGGTCAGAATCCCCTCGGCGGTGCAGCGAGCTGCGCCGCCTTGGAGGATTCTAAGGGTCAGTGGAAAACCGGCGGGAGACCGCCGGTTTTCCCGTTCTGACCGCGGCCAAAGCGCCGCGGTCAGAATGACCAAGGGAGCACCGCCGGCCTGTCGGCGGTGCTCCCGCCCCCGTTGGCCCTGGCGGTAGGGAACCGCCAGGGTCAGAATGAGGGCCTTAGTCTTAAAAGCCCACATTTGGTAGCAGGCCTCATGGAAATGGAAGCACGGTCTATACGCAGGAAGTCCTCAGCAATTACTCTTTCAGCTAGCTGTCCTATTGCTAGCTATATGTGTGTGAACCCTTCCACTAGATCAGCCAATTTGGTCCCGAACTATTCTACAACTACTCAAGATATAAGACCAACAGGCCATCAGGTCCAGAGAGATCCACTCCCTGATTTGGCCCCTAAGTCCTGTTTTGGCCCTGTTTCAAGGGCCCAACTAACCCATGATCCTGGGGCTACCTCGGATATTGACTGACTATGTCTCACCAACCTTTGCACAGCTACAGCAGCCATGAACTTTCCATCTAATTCACCTTGCCCAGGCTCTCTTCTTTTATCGGACCCACAACCTGGAACTATTAATAATACCACAAGTTTATTTAAGGCGAACCCCGTTGCCAGTTACGTCCAAGTTGATACTACCACGAACTCAAACATCTCTTGTGCCCAGCACACAGCAAAACTTTTGTCCTGGAATGTGGCTGGCATTAACAGCAAACTTGTTGACACTGAGTGGGGGGCATTTGTCGGAAATTTTAACGTCTGCATGTTCCAGGAAACATGGGCAACGCATTGTACATACAAACAAGGGTATAGCTCTTTTTTCAAGCCTGCTAAGCCATCTTTAGCTGGCAGGGCGGCAGGGGGTTTAATCACATGGGTAAAATCTACAGAGGGGAGTGGTACAAAGGAGATATATGTGGATTCCCATGATATTTTGGCCGTTGCTATCTACCCAGCCTCAGGCTCTCCTGTCCTTTGTCTAAATATTTATAGCAGACCGGGACCCTCAAATCACCGATCTCCCACTGTCGAGCTATTGAATATCTTAATCTCAGACCTTTGCCTCAAATATCATATCATAATAGCTGGTGACTTTAACGTTCTACTTGAACTTAATGCAGATCACATAGAGGTCATGCAGTCTGAAGATAGTGTATGGAATATCCCTCCTCCTGCGACTTCTCATTCTACCCAGCAAAATTCATATAAACCATGCGTTAGGGCCTCACAGATAGTGGATCTCATGATATCCCATGGCCTTCGTTTGGGTAATGGCCGCTTTCCAGCGGACATTCCGGCCAGACCAACCTTCTTCAGGGGCTCATATAGCAACAAATTGGATTATATCCTCTTTGATTTAAGACTATGGCACCATATTCTAGACCTAGAGGTGGGCTTTCCCCATACTAGTGATCATGCTCCCCTCCAGATCACATAAAAGAGACCTCTCCTAGTAGGGGTCGCATTTCCTCCTGTCTCCTCTACTGCTATGGAGCTGTCTAGTAATAGGCGTACAGTCAGGTGGGACTCCTTTGTGCAATCAAACAAGCTTCAAGGAAAATTGCGTGCCCTAACCTCTTCTCATCAGTTATTTGATACCAACCTTATTCTGGCTCCATTAGAAATATTGCCTCTCCATCTGGACCTTTTTGCCACTTTGAAAGAGCTGTTTACTAAACGTCCTAGGCCACTGACTATCTCCTGTATTCGACCACATACTAAATGGTTCAACAAGAGGTGTAGGGAGGCCAAAAATACTTTGGCCATCGCGCTAAGGACCAAGGACAGATCAGGCATCATCAATGCTAGACGCCATTATGCTTCTACTTGCAATAAAAGTAAACTCGAGTACGAAGAGGGGCTATGGAGCAATTTACTTGAGGCAGCTACCGTCCATGATTCCAAACGGTTCTGGCTCCTAGTTTCCTGTGGTGATCAGAACCGCGCATCTCACCTGGAGTCTTATATCCCTCCTGACATCTGGCTCTCCTACTTTAAGGAATTGTATGGACCATTGCTGGCAAGTCATATTCCTGACATAATTTCGGAGGAGCTAACAACTTTTGACGAGCCCATGTCTTTCTTGCCCCCTTTTACACTGAACGAAACTGTGTCGGCCATTGCAGCCCAGAAAGCAGCAAAAGCCCCTGGGATGGACGGGATCCCCTCTGATATGTTTAAAGTGGACCAGAATACCTGGGGCCCATATATTAACAGACTTTCTAATGCCATCTTGATTAGCAGAATTTATCCTGACTCATGGAAAGAGGTGATCATAGTGCCCATCCATAAGAAAGGAGAGAGGAACAACCCGGGTAATTATAGACCTATCAGCCTCCTCGACAACCTTCAAAAAAAATTCTGTTATCAGTTGTTGAGCAGGCTGAACAAGTGGCTAGTTGAAAATCAAATCTTAAATCATCTACAAGCGGGCTTCAGAGAAAAAATTAGCACATTAGATCAGATATTTCGTTTTACTTCTATTAAATGGAAAGTTGTCGATGTTGATTTAGGCCACCTATATGTAGCATTTGTAGACCTAAAATCGGCCTTTGATCTAGTACCCCGCTACAAACTGTGGGAAGTTCTGTCTAAAATAGGAGTCCCGTGCTCTATTTTAAATATTATCAGGGATCTTTACACTGGCAACTATGGTAGAATTAGATGGGGCCCACAAGGTGAATTAACAGAAAAATTCCTTACTGCCCCAGGTGTAAGACAAGGTTGCGTTCTTGCCCCTACCTTATTCCTTCTCTTCATAAACGCATGCATCCCTTATCTTATGGAGTGCTCTAACGACTCGCCTAAAATAGGAGGGCAGAAGATCCCCTGCCTTCTTTTTGCCGATGACACCCTGCTGGTATCTCAAACAGCCACAGGCCTTTCAACCCTGCTTTCAAGATTCATTGACTATTGCAATGATTATGGGCTTGAAATTAACCGATTAAAAATCAAGTGCATGGTGTTTGGCGATAGGAAAGGCAGAATGAGACGACCTATTTATTTAGAGGGTGCCGCGCTGGAAAGAGTCAGCGACTTTGATTATTTAGGCCTGAAATTAGAAGACTCGCACAAGTGGCAGCGCCACATCCAGAAGGCAACTTTACGATTGCAACAGCGAGCGAGTGGCATTGCAAGATTTGCAGCTAGATCTCCTAGCTTTGCCATGACGCCCGCAGTAGAAATTTATAAACTACAAGCAAGAGGGGGAGCAATTTATGGAGCTGAACTGTGGGGCCACTGTTGCCTAGATGATTTGATAAAAGTGGAGAACTCTTTTTTAAGGTCACTGCTAAGAGTTCCTTCAAGTACCCCACTGCTCCCAATACGCATGGACCTAAATCTCCCTTCTATCAGCCAGATTGTTGCACTCAAGCCCCTATTGTACTGGATTCGCTTATGGTCAACAGATTCTCTCGTCCATTATAGATGTGCGCTAGTTAACTTGATGGCCAACAACACTAGCTCCAAAATCAAGTGGTGTGCATATGTAGAAAGGACCCTCTCGCTTCTTGGTTTGGGGTCCTATTGGAAGGAACCATTATCTATCCCTAAGAACGCAACCCAGACACTAAAGGATGCTTTCTGGCTCCACGCTCAACTTTCCCAATTGTCCGCTGTCTCGCCATCATCCATGACGGGAAACTTTCTATATTTTAAATGCCATTATGAATATGCCCAATATATGGATATAGTATCTTCTCCGTTTGCTCGTTCATTATACATCAGATTCAGGGTGGGCTCCCTTCCTTTGCGTTCCCTCACATATAAATGGTCTAATTTTAGTTGTTCTTCTAAGATGTGTCCGATGGGCTGTGCCAGAGAAGAATCAGTAACTCATATTCTCTTCCAATGCCCCGCATACTCCAAACAAAGAGCCCGTTGGATTATTCCTCTGTGCAGAAGTAAGGGTTTTAAAAACTGCTCGCTAGCTTTGAGAATTTTTAAATCTGATTCATCGGTTTTAGTGGTTTGTTGTTTGTCAAAATATTTAGATTCAATCTGGCGTATCAGACTGAACACGCTTAAAAAAGCAGAGGGAAATTTAACAATGAATGTGGCAAGCAACAATTGATGGACTTATCATTGTATGCACATATTACTTTTATTGGTTCAGACGTATTCCCTACCTGTTGTTTTTATCTCGTTTTGTTCTTAGATACTTTTTAAATAGAAACATCCTTTTTATCTGATATGGTTTGCCAGGCTTGTATTTTATTCTTTTACCCACAATGTGTTTTTACGTATAACTATAAGGTGCGATTTTCCAGTAGGGAACTGTTTATGTGTAAATATTTCTCTCTTCTTTTTTCTCTCCTTTTTAATCTTTTATGACTTAAATTGTTTATCATGTAGCTTGCCGTTCCTTTTTTATGTGATGTGCTTTTATGGTATTTATATTTACAGAAATAAAGCTAATGATGATGATGATGATATCCGTCACATTTGTGATGGACATCCCATTCGCCAAGGTCAGAATCAGGCCCTGAGTCTCCTAAGAAGGCACAAGGGTGTCGCCGTGCATCCAGATCACACTCCCAAAGTTGTTCAATTTCAGACCCGATTCTGACCATTGTCCTGCAGCAACCTGAATATCTGGAGCCAAGGAGTCGAGATGCCTCCCAACTAGGCTTCTGATGATAAAACTACCTTTAGTGGCCTCTGGGCCCTCAGGTCTCTAAACCGATCTCTGTGCTAGCTTCCTCTCCATAATCCCCTCCGGCGCAGGAACCAGTTATGCCATAGCCATCAACTCCAGTCGATGACGGCCAACCCATAATGCTGTCCAGCACTCCCTTAAATGAGGCCACACACAGCTTTTACTGAGCCACAGCCCTTCAGTCACCCTCCTTACTCTGACATGGTGACTTTGCCCTCTGGAAGAGCCCAAGTCCTCCACAAATTGTTTGGTGCAGATTCTGACAACAGTGGCAATGATGTTGGGGACAAATTTGCCCTGCCGTACCAGAAGGATACTTGGTATGAGGACGCCAAGGATGCCAGTGGTCTGGATACATCTACAGACACCGGATTGGTTTCACCTTCGGGTCCTGCCACAGAAGACAGCACCACCTTTGCTATGCTTATGTGAATGATGGCAGGAGTCCTCAATCTTTAACTTCCTACTCAGGAAGATAAAACCAATGTCTTGATTGAGGTGTTACAGCTTGGCCAAATGAGTTCTGAGCCCTTCCTTCCATTCGAGATGGTTCTTACCGACATACTTTTAGAAACCTGGGCCAAACCCTGCTCACGGCCACCTGTTAAGCAACAGATCACCAGGCACCCTCACCCTGCTATGAGCAACCCTGACTTTCTCACCCTGCACCCCACTCCGTAGAGCCTTGGGCTGCAGGTTTCACCCATCAGAGTAAACCAGAATTCGTTCCCCATTACTCTTCCTGATAGAGAGTCTGAAAAAAAATAATCATTTGGTACAAGTTTGACCCTTCACTCAGTGAAAGCCACCTCCTCTTAGACTTCTACTCTTACTCCTTGTAGGACTAGTTGGCCCATGTATAGCTCATGGTCCCAGGACAAGACCATTCCAAAACTTTCTCAGACCTTGCAGGACAGTTGTGATGCTGCCACATTCGCCATCCTTTCAGGATTGGGCACCACTGACTCCCTTGGTAGGGCTATTGGTTCTGATCCACTGACTTTTTGTGAGACGTCCAGGCCAGTCTTACGGACATGCTATTTGATGGTTCCACACTTTTCTGGGATAAAGCAAGTTCAGCATTCGAGCACAAGATAGCAGGGCCACAGCACGTTCCATGGCACCTCTGCTTCTATCCACCAGCCGCATCAGCAATTTGTCCCCCTCTGTAGCTGTGGAAGGGACTTCCACGATTGTCGGCTGCCCCAATCAGTACATCAATCTCCCTAGCATTTTCCGTGGCCGCAGCCACAATGCCAACAGGAAGGGGGCAACAGGTAATAGCATACAGCATAGTGTTCTGCCCACCCAGCTGCCTCACCCCCTAAGCTTCTTTAGTGTGTCCGTGATTGCTCAAAGGCACCCTGTTGGAGGCAGGATAATGGTATTACGCCTTACCATTCCTCAAAACTCTAGTGACCCTTCCACCCTCCTCGTGTGAGCTGACAAAGGAGCATCTGTCTCTTGTACAGCAAAAAGTAGTCTCTGTGGTCAAATTGTTGGTGGTTGTTATTCCTATTACTTTCTAGTGTTTAAAAAATACAGGGGCCTTCATTCCACATTAGACCTTCGCCCTTTCAATGCCTTTCTGCAGAAAGAAAGGTTAATGAATGCTCACCATGGCCTGGGTCTTGTATGCTCTCTACCAGACTGAATGGTAGTGTTGGACCTGCAGGTTGCCTATTTCCACATCCTCGTCCTGCAGGCCAATGTTAGGGCATAAGCATTTTCAGGCTCCTGTGCTCCCTTTTGGCCCTAACAGCAGCCCTTGCATGTTCATGAAAGTTATGGCAGTGGTAGCATCACATCTTTGGAGGTCGAAGGTACCAGCCTTTTCCTATCTTGATGACTCAACTGGCTGTTGAAGGCGGGCTAGCCTCAGGCAGTCATTGCCCACCACCAGAATATGGCAAACCTTGTAACATCCTTGGGGTTCACTATCAATGTCACACTTGACTCCTTCACATCCTCCCCTTTAACAGAGATATTCTGGACACAGTGCAGTTTCAAGCCTTTCACCGGAAAAGAGATTCCAGGACATTCAGGTTACGAACCTGCTGGTTCAACCTCTGTCCTAAAACTCAATGAGGACAACTCTGAGGCTGCTGGGATTGATGGGCTCCTGCATCCTGGTGGTGAAGAACACCAGATGGCATATGTGGAATCTACCACAGGACCAATGAGCACAGCCCCAGGGGAAATCTCTCCAGTCAAGTCCTGCTTTCGGAGGAGACTGCAAAAGGCCTGTAGTGTTGGCTGATAGATCGCAATTGGGTCAACAGCATACCCCTCTCCCTACCCCACCTGGAGCTGACTGTGGTGACAGATGCCTATGTCTTGGGCTGGGGTACCCATCGTAGAGCGGTGGAGATCAAAAGACTTTGGTCTCCTGCAGAGGTCTTGCCTGTACGTCAGTATGCTGGAATTCCAAGCTATCACTTGACATTAATAGCTATTACAGGTGCTCACAGACAACACCACCGCCATGTGGCACTACAGCAAGCAGGGCGGGGTGGAGTTGTGGGCCCTGTGGCAGGAGTCCCTGCTCCTCTGAACATGGCTGGAAAACCAGGTGACTTGCCTGGTGGTTGCCACCTGGCGGGATCTCTCAGCGTCAGCATGGATGAAATCATCTGTTGACGCCTCACGAATCACGAATGATGGTTACAACAGAAAGTAGTGCAAAGACTCTGCTGCAAATGGGGAGAAACTTCACTTGATCATTTCTCCACCGCTGAGAACACACAATGTCAGCACTTATGATTGTTGGAGTTACCAAGGCGTCTCTCCCACAAAGACTCATTCCTCATAGAGTGGAATTCAGACCTTCTATATGCCTTTCTGTTGATACCGCTTTTGCCCTGAATTTTGAAGAGACCAGGACCAACCAGATTGGCCACCTAGTGGCCCGATATTGGGCACAGAGTATGGAGTATCCAGAATTCCTGAGCATGA
This sequence comes from Pleurodeles waltl, assembly GCF_031143425.1. Classification (NCBI taxonomy): domain Eukaryota; kingdom Metazoa; phylum Chordata; class Amphibia; order Caudata; family Salamandridae; genus Pleurodeles; species Pleurodeles waltl. The sequence goes on from NC_090442.1 coordinate 463,456,787, forward strand.
GAATCTGTTCTCCAATTGGACTGGCTCTTTTGGAGGACCTTATGTTGCAGCAGCAGGGCAGGGTCCAACATCCAAACCTGTGCACGGAACTCCTCCATGGTTGGAGATTGAGCAGTGGCAGTAGAACTCTTTTGATATTCTTCCTGAAGTTTTTGATGTCATCTTGGCAGCCAGGCATACCTAAGCCAAATTTGTATACGCATGCAATTGGGACAAGATTGTGGTTTAGTGCAGTGGTTCCCAACCTGTGGTCCGGGGAGCCATGGGTGTCCGCGAAGTCTCCTCAGGGGTCTGCGGCTGCTTAGAAAATGTAATAATATTAACAGATTAAGGGCCTGATTCTGACCCTGGCGGTCTATGACCGCCAGGGTGGAGGCCGGGGGTAGCACCGCCAACAGGCTGGCGGTGCTACATGGGCAATTCTGACCGCGGCGGGAAAGCCGCGGTCAGAAAAGGGCAACCGGCGGTTTCCCGCCGGTTTACCCCTGCCCAAAAGAATCCTCAATGGGGATTCCGACCCCCTTCCCGCCAGCCTGGTTCTGGCGGTTTTAACCGCCAGAACCTGGCTGGCGGGAAGGGGTGTCTTGGGGCCCCTGGGGGCCCCTGCAGTGCCCATGCCAACGGCATGGGCACTGCAGGGGCCCCCTAACAGGGCCCCACAAAGATTTTCAGTGTCTGCATAGCAGACACTGAAAATCGCGACAGGTGCAACTGCACCCGTCGCACCCCAGCAAATCCGCCGGCTCCATTCGGAGCCGGCTTCATCTTTGCTGGGGCTTTCCCGCTGGGCCGGCGGGCGATCTTTTGAAGATCGCCCGCCGGCCCAGAGGGAAAGTTAAAATGGTCCCCGCGGTCATTTGACCGAGGGGCGGTTTCCGCCCGGCAGGCGGCGCCCGCCGCCCGCCGGGGACGGAATGACCCCCTAAGTTCCTCAGCTTTCAGTAATGACTCATTGGTGGGTCCCCAGGTTCCAATAATGATTCACTGGGGGTCCCTGGATTTCAGTACTGATAAAGTAGAGGCCTACAGAAGTCACAAGGTTGGGAACCAATGGTTTAGTGTGTTACCAAGCAGATTTATCCACTTCATGCTAAGCTGTCCAAAGCGTTGTTGTTTGTGTTGTTCCTAACCCAGCAAGGACTTGCATTGGGGACTGTTAAAGAACATCAGTCGGCGCTTTCGGCCTTCTTGCTGTTACCAGACCAGCCTTGTTTGTTTAAATCACCTATAATGATGTGTTTTCCTAACAGTCTAAAGTAAATATTTCCCCCTTCTTTGTTTATTATGCCTTAATGCGATAGGTTCTTCATCATTTGTGATTCATTTGAACCTCTCCACAGCTGTCCTCTTCAGCTGCTTACCTTCACAGTAGTCTTTCTCATTACAATAAGATGGGCATGGCAGGTGAGAGATCGACAAGCCTTCTCCATCTACCCACCTTACACCACCTTCTACCCAGATAAGGTTGTTCTAGGGACCTGAATCTCCTTCCTTCTGAAGGTAGTGAATCCATTTCATGTTGGACAGAACATCACTATCCTTACAACATTCTTTGCCCCCTTCCCTTCTAAGTTGGAGGACAGACTCAATTGATTGGATGGATGATCTTGGATTTTGTGGAGCAAAGAAAGGCAATGTAGTGCAGAAGTGGACTCTCTCTCACTGGATTGTGCTCTGCATTAAGATCTACTACGACTTGGAAAAAAGAAGCCCCAGAAGCCTTATAGGCTCACTCCACCGGCGCCAATGCTGCAACCAGTGTTTTGACACGTGGGGTGCCTGTCCTGGACATTTGCCAGGCAGCGACGTGGATGTCCCTACATTCGGTCATGAAGCACTATTGCCTGGACAATGAGGACTGTCGAGAAGGGCACATTCTGGTCTTGAACTTGCAGGACTTTTTAGTTTGAGTAATTTTACAGATCCACCATCTCAGATGTACTGTTCTTCTTGGCTATCCATTCAAAAGGTGAAGAATCTGCAGTTAGAAGTCTCTATCAGAAGAACAAGCTCTTTCTAGTAATCACAGACCCCTATCTGACCCTCCAATCCTCTCTGTTCTGTGAATTAGACTGTTCTCATTTAAAACGTTCCCTGTTAGAGATCTGCACACTGGTCACTACCAATCTGAAGTTTTGATTCTACATCTGAGGGTGTGAACAATTCAGTAAGTAACTTATGTGAGCATGCATGAGTGGTGCCTATATGGGGCTTCACATGCCCCTTCCAAAGTGGAATGTCGTTGGGGCAGAACTGCAAAGCACCACTGGTCGGCAGGAGTATTGCTGAAGATTTTCCAGGGAGTATTCATTAATATAAGGTGAATAATCTGTGGTTAGAGAGGGTCGCTACTAGAAAGAGCTTTACTGAAGGTAGGTAACTTGTTTGTCAAAACCAATGAGAGTATTGAAAGATGCTGGTTGCATATTTATATAAAAGTACAGGTAATCTTTATAAATGAATAGCCTCTTCAATGATATACTCGCTGTGTTAAAAATTGGGTGATTAAGTGCTGATCGAGTAATCACCATGCCAGTGGTGCGAGGGAACAGAACATAACCATATGGGATCGAAGCATTGGGATGGATACCTTTTTCTCTTGTTACAAAAACAAAAATCACAAAATGATGCATGTTTAATTCAGAGGTGGACCTCGACCCCTAAATGATGAGACAAACACTCCTTGAGTCCTCTTTTCAGGGAACTATTAAGGGAGCACTTATAAAATAGACTATATAAATAGCCCCTGAAATCTCAGTCTTTAAAAGTGCTTGCCAAGTTGTGGTACTAGTGCAAGGCCTACTGGATCTAAGGTAATGTCGAGTGCGACAGAATTTATAAACAAACCTTTAGGGCACATGTATGGCTACGCAGAGAAGCCCCATGTAGCGTGAGTCAAGCGAAGGGCCTGTTAAGCAGGCAAAACTGACTGGTTGAGGCGCATGAGTCAATAGTGTGAGGCCCTCTCAACAGGCAGTAGGGAATATCTGTGGGGTGAAGATAGAAAATTGTACACAGAACTCCTGGATATCTTTCTCAATGTAGGAAACTGAGAACTTTACAATACCTACAGGAGAAACACTTCATCCCTTAAGTGAACATGATATTTGAACAACATTTATTTTTTTCAGGATTCAGAAAGTGAACAATTATTTTGTAAGATACATGGTTGCATTTTGAGGGTTGGAGGATTAAATGATTCCCTCATAAGGGATAAAGTAGATGTGCAAACAATAAAAGAAGAAAGTAGAAATGACTAACTAAATATCCAATGGTATACAAAGCCATTCGGATTGCAATATGGATAGAGAACAATGTCTCAAATATATAGACTTGGAGAGGGTGAAAGGAATAGAAATGGGTATTGAAGCCAAGATATTAGAAGTAAAATCTACAAACCAGGAGACACCTGGCAAGAATAAAGAAAGTAAATGGAGAAATATGAAGTTTTATCAATATGATTCTCTGTGACACATACGATCCAGTACTATGTGCAGGGCCAGGAATGTAATTTCTTGTAACTGTTGGAAAAGAGACCACTTTGCTAATGTTTGTTTAGCAAAGTAAAAGGGCAAGGAATTAATATAGATTACATTTGTCAAAACAATAAAGAAGATTTGTCAGAGGATGAACTGGACAAAGTGAATCGAGATGAGATGTGTAGGAAGCTGGCCTGGTGTGTGGTGATCACCTACGGTGTTGTGACCGTATACCAGGTCCAGGTGTCCCCAATTGGTGAAGTGTTGCAGTATCTAGGAAGCCAGGGCTCTCCAGAGGTAGCTGTGGCTGAGCAGTCAAGCCTTATCTAGGAGACATGCCAAGCACACAGTGTTGCAAAAGTAAAGGTACTTTATTACGGTAATACAAATACTAGACTACAACTAGGCAGTCCCCCCCAACTGGAGGTAAGTAAACACACTAAATATATACACAATAGCAATCAGTAAGGAGCATAAAAAGCAAAAAGAATCGGTAAAAGCAATGAAAAATAGTGAGGGCCCTAGGGGAGGGTCAAACTACAGTATATACTAAGAAAGTGGAATGTGAGTTACAGTCCCCCACCCAAGGATGTGTAATCGTTAGAGGGGAGCTGTTGGCACCCCAAGAGGTGATTACCAGAGTGACTCCCAGTGACCGGAAGAGCAGAGGCAAATTCCTAGTTTTCCCCAAACCCAACAGAAGGACTTAGGAAAAGGATTGTGCAAGACCCAAACCAGACTAGAAAAACAGGATCCATGCAGTTCCAGAGGGGAGCAGATCCACGCAGAGGGTCTCAATGCAGTTGGTGCCTGCAGATGCAGGGGAGTGACTCCTTCACTCTAAGGGAGATTCCTTTGTACTTTTTGGTGCACCTCTGCTCATGCAGGGGTGCCCTCACACACAGGAGGGCCTACCATAGAGGGGATGTACATTAACCTGGTGCAGTGACCTGTGGTGAAAGGGTGCATGCACCTTTTTACGCAGGCTGCAATGGCAGATCTGCAGACACATTTTGCATGAGCTCCCATGGGTGACACAATACATGCGGCAGCCCATGAGGAGCCCCTGGTGCCCCAATGCTCTGGATAACCAAGTACTGCATACTAGGGACTTATAAGGGGACACCAGTATGGCAATTGTGGGGTGTGTAAAGTCCTAAGCAACCAAATTTAGAGAGAGAGAGCACAATCACTGGGGTCTTGGTTAGCAGGATCCCAGTGAAAACCGTCTAAGCATACTGATAGCAGACAAAAAGTGGGGGTAACCATGCCAAAAAAGGGTACTTTCCTACAAGATGTATCAATTCAGGCAAACGAAAAAAGAAAGTTGTGGCAAGCTACAACCACACTGCAATGTGGAAACTGGAGGATTATTATTAAGAATGCTTGCTGACTTAGGACATCCACACAATCTGTTATCCAAAAATGGATACAAGGGAAAACTAAATATAAAAATATCTTAACTGAAATTAATGGAATAAAAATAATCAACAGTTTGGGAATTAAATGGATGGAGCTAGTGTACAAATGGGAAGATGTGTTTTTATGTCTATGTGATTGGAAATTTATCAGACCAGATGAGTTTGTGGCATGAAAAAGTGAGGAAATGCATAGTTAATGCTCCCATGCTGGTGCTTTTCGATGTAAGGACAAGACAATGCATGACTGATGAGTGTGAAGTTGGTCTAGATGCGGTGTTGACACAAAAGTGGATAGACAGAAAAAAATTAGATTTCTTCCTCGGTGCTTACAAGGAACAGATTCCTCATACTCAGGGTTATTGAGAGGGAAGCCCTTGCGTGTTGTTGGGCATCTTCCTTTTTAGATGTTTCTTGTCAGGCTACCCTTCAACGTTAGAAAGGAACATAAACCATGGCTACACCTCTTTAAGTGTAGAAGCTGTCTGGACAGAAGTGTGACATTACATACTTTGTGGTGTTTTTGACAATAACAGAGTACAATTTTGAAGCAGAGTATGTGAAGAGACCAATAAATTTGGTGGTTGACTTTTAAGGTTACAAGTGTAGGGTGAAACATAGGAAATGGATGAGAATGAGTTAGTGCTGGCTGAGGAAGTACTGGCCTTAAGTGGATGAGAATTGAAAGAAGCTATAGGTGAAAACATAGTACAGAAGAAGGTGAATAATTGAGTGAAAGAAGGGTGGAAATGTTCATAGGGTGGCAGACTAATTAGGCATATACGGGAACAACTTAACATGCAATCAAATTGTGCCACTAGAAAACTAAGAGCACATATAACGCGCATGAGGGGCATTTAGGATTCAGTATGGCAAAAAGAAGGATAGGCCTGGCCCTTTATTGGCATAGTATAGATGGTAAGGGAGAGGATGCCGTAAAGAACTGTTACACCTGTGCAAATGGTAACAAGGCTAGGGCTGTTAGATAACTTCCACTGAAGAGTACGGATTTGCCTAACAAGCTGTTGGGGAGGCAGGCTATTGTTTTTTTTAAGTCCAGTAGGCAAACATGGTATTAAGGACCTATACATATTGATACTCGTAGATGATCTCACTAAATTGTTTATCGCCTCATCAGTACAGCTGGTGAATGCTAGCAGTGTTATAATTGTTTTTAAAACACTTTTTTAGAGAGAGAGGATTCCTTTAATAATCATGTCAGACAACGGAATCAAGTTTATCTCCAGAGAGAGGACGTCATTCTTGGATGGAACTGTGTTAAGCATTATAGGGTGGCCTTGTCTAGAATATGGCTATACGGTCTTGTTGAGAGGGGGAGTCATTTGGTGATAGAGTGACCTCCATTCAGTTACAGGGGTTTCACTGTTTGTATTGGTTAAGGTATGGGAGATAGCTAGCAAAGCGTCTCCTATGTGATGTCTGAAAGAAAGATTGTGTGCTTATAGACATGAAATAAGGAATGCGGTGGCTACTAAACAGAAAGAGGCCTGTCCACAAACTGCATTTTATAGTATTTGAAAAAGTACTAGAGTAGTTTTACTCATGTACTACAAAATGCTATTCACTAACCTAGGAGTAGAGACCTTCACCTCTCCTATCTTTTGTGTGCTGATCTTCATGATCCTATGCTTTAATAGTAAATATAGGGCAGTCAAGGGGGAGTGTCTGGAAAATGGGAAACACTTACTAAATGGAAGGAGCCGAGGGAAAAGTAAAGTGGGATTTAATGAGTAGCGGGCTACTAAAAACACCCACCCACAAAAGAGTAGGCCTGTTGCTATTTGCAAACTACGCTTCTAAAATTACTATAGTTTGAATGGTGACAAAACTGTGGTAAGTATACTCCAGCCCAGCCTTCGACTAGAACGTGCACCACACATGGCCAACCCCTGGTACTGCAAAAATCTTCCATGGAACAGCACCCCATGGGAAATTATATATATATATATATATATATATATATATATATATATATATATATATATATATATGTATATATATCCACTGAAAAAAACCAAAGGTTACAGGGACGTTATAGTTAGGGAACAGAATTTAAAAAAACATAGAAATTCACTTTAAGGAAAACAAAAGTTACAGGGACGTTTTAGTTAGGATCTTAATTTACTCGCACAAAGCCAAAGAAATTCAGCTTTTATAGTTATGGTTAGCTTAAGTAACTATGACTCATGCCCTAAGGTAACTAAAACTCGCACCCTTGCCATGCACTGCTAATTACACCACATATTACATCACTCATGACATCTTTGATAACACCATTGATAATATCAATGCAACATTGTGAGAGTGAGTGGGTTTGTGAGTGGATGAATGATTAAGTCTGTGAATGGGTGTGTGTGTGTCTGAGTGGGTTCATGAGTGTCTGAGTGAGTGTATGAGTGGGCATGACTGAGTGGGTGTGTGAGTGGATGCATGAGTCTGAGTGGGTGTGCGAGTGGGTGCATGAGTCTGAGTGGGTGTGCGAGTGGGTGCATGAGTCTCTGAGTGCATCTATGCGTGAATGAATTAGTGTCTGAATGAGTCTGGGAATGTGTTTTTTCTTGGTGTTCTTCACAAATTTGTCACAAAGTTACACCTGGGCTGCGCTGATGGGCGCAGCAAGTTCACAAATATATTACGTGGGAAAGAATACCTGTTTCTCACCATATTATACACCTCAGGGGTCCCTCAAAGATCCCTATTTGCCAAACATAGGGTACCGCTACCCAGACCCCTTATACCACTATTGTTTTTAATTTTGAGTCCTGGGGACCGTGTTCTGTTACCTAAAATGGCGGCTGCCACTTTCTGCTCTGGTTGCCAATCATGGCCTTCTTATTGGAGCATGTATTTGTGAATTTGCAGCGATAATCGCATCTTCATCACAAAAGATCTGCAGACCTAGATATAGAAGTCTCTTTTCCTGTTAATATCCCAAAAACTACTGAACAAATTTACAGCAAATAACAAAAAGCACAATCTGCGGATCAAAATCTAGCTTTTGCCCAAATTTGGTGTAATTCTGTCCAGCGGTTTGGGCTGTAGTTGTGTGTCCAAACTCCTATGGAAATATATATGGGATTTTTTTTACCCCGCCTTTTTCTCGGCCCCAGCTTGACAGATCACCCCAAAACTTTCCATGCGCAGCAAAAAAAACATTTTGGGGAAAATTTCATGGAGATTCGTCAAATGATGCCAAAAATATAGGCAAGTCAAAAAATGCTTTTCATATGGAAACATGGTCCTAACTATAACTACCTAAGACGACTACAGGTAGGTAATGTATATCACTTTCTTACAAGAACATTAACAAAACATTTAAGATCAGAATCAACTAATCAATGAAATTAAAACAGGCACAATGTATTGCTAAAGATAAAAATATCACATAAATCCATAATTATAGTCATCCAATGTGGAAGAGACATATAGGTGGTCATTACAACCCTGGCGGACGGTGTTAAAGCTGCGGTAATACCGCAAACAGGCTGGTGGAAAAAAAAGGGAATTATGACCGTGGCGGAAACCGCCAACATAGACAGCCACTTTAACACTCCGACTGCCACGGCGGTACAGACAAGCAGCGCGGAAGACAAAGTACCGCCCACAGTATTACAACAGGCCAATCCGCCACCTTTTCCGGGGCGAATTCGCCGTGGATAAAAACACGGCGGAAACAGCTTTTGCAATGGGAAAACGCTCACCTTAACACACTCCACGAGGAAGGAGGGCACCATGGAGCCTGAACTACAAATACTCCCTGCGCTTGTCTTCCTGCTCCTCTACGAACACCAGCAACGGTGGCACCGAAGACAACGGTGAGTACTGCACCTACGACATAGGGGAGGCAAAAGTCAGGGGGACACACAAGCAACACCCCCACCCCCAACCCGACCCTCGTACACTACAACACACACACCAATCCATTTCCAAACATCACAGTAACAACCCCCAACCCACCGGAAGAATGCAAAGACAAAACCAAATTAGTTGAACCATTGTAATGTATCCAAATACAGTAAGCTCATATATACAGAAATGTATACACATTCCAAATATATACATCATGATTAGTAGTGCAGGTATGCACAATTCAATGTCCGTGGACCACTGGGCCCACAAAGCATGGGCGGGCCCACACTAGATACCTCTCCACAAACGGAGAGAACACTGCAGGGGCATCAGATAGAAATACAACAGGCACCTCAGGGGGAAGGGAAGGGGGGGCACCTCAGCTGGATTACAGCACCATGCCAGATCCACGACGGGGCTCCATGCCCATTGATGTATCCTGGGGAGTGCAAAGCCACAGTCTCTCAAGTCTCTACAGTGGGTGGATTGCCCACTGTACCATCCTGGGGACTGCAAAGCCACAGTCTCTCAAGTCTCTACAGTGGGTGGCTTGCCCACTGTGCCATCCTGGGGAGTGCAAAGCCACAGTCTCTCAAGTCTCTACAGTGGGTGGCTTGCCCACTGTACCATCCTGGGGAGTGCAAAGCCACAGTCTCTCAAGTCTCTACAGTGGTTGGCTTGCCCACTGTTCAATCCTGGGGAGTGCAAAGCCACAGTCTCTCAAGTCCCTACAATGGGTGGGTTGCCCACTGTTCCATCCTGGGGAGTGCAAAGCCACAGTCACTCAAGTCTCTACAGTGGGTGGCTTGCCCACTGTTTAATCCTGGGGAGTGCAAAGCCACAGTCTCTCAAGTGGATAACAGTCTCCATTGGTTCTGGAGGGGGACTGGTGTCCAGAGTGCTTCATCCTGTGAAGGACAGAGGTAGTGGATGCAGTTCTCCACTGGTTCTGGAGGGGGACTGGTGCCCAGAGTGCTTCATCCTGTGAAGGACAGAGGTAGTGGATGCAGTTCTCCACTGGTTCTGGAGGGGGACTGGTGCCCAGAGTGCATCACGCTCCCCGTGACGGTCCCAGTTCCGTCACTGTCCCAGCTGCACATGGGCTAACGATGCTTGCCATGGCGGTCTTTGCCCTGTTCAGCGGTGCTTTGCCATGGCGGTCTTTGCCCTGTTCAGCGGTGCTTGACTTTGCAGTTTCTGACCTGTTCAGTGGTGCTTGCCATGGCGGTCTTTGCCCTGTTCAGCAGTGCTTTGCCATGGCGGTCTTTGCCCTGTTCAGCGGTGCTTGACTTTGCAGTTTCTGACCTGTTCAGCTGTGCTTTGCCATGGCGGTCTTTGCCCTGTTCAACGGTGCTTGACTTTGCAGTTTCTGACCTGTTCAGTGGTGCTTGCCATGGCGGTCTTTGCCCTGTTCAGCGGTGCTTTGCCATGGCGGTCTTTGCCTTGTTCAGCGGGGCTTGACTTTGCTGTCTCTGACCTGTGCAGCGGTGTGTGGCATGACGGTCCCTCAGTGCCCAGCGGGGCTGTGGCTGCCGGGGCCCTCCAGGGCACTGACGCTGGCGGTGGTCTCTGGACCAGTGACCATAGTTCTACCTTCCAGGGCACTGACTCTGGCGGTGGTCTCCGGACCAGTGACGATAGTGCTGCCTTCCTGGGCACTGACTCTGGCGGTGGTCTCCGGACCAGTGACGATAGTGCTGCCCTCCAGGGCACTGACTCTGGCGGTGGTCTCCGGACCAGTGACGATAGTGCTGCCCTCCTGGGCACTGACTCTGGCGGTGGTCTCCGGACCAGTGACGATAGTGCTGCCCTCCTGGGCACTGACTCTGGCGGTGGTCTCCGGACCAGTGACGATAGTGCTGCCCTCCAGGGCACTGACTCTGGCAATGGTCTCCGGACCAGTGACGATAGTGCTGCCCTCCAGGGCACTGACTCTGGCGGTGGTCTCCGGACCAGTGACGATAGTGCTGGCGGTGGCGTCCTGGCCAGCGGGGAGGATGGCGGCCTTCTCCGCCGTGCTGCTCTTACCAGACTTTGGAGACTTCTTCTACCCCTTCACCACCTTGGGAGGAGTCACAGCTGACTCAGCACTCCCCCCGGGACCTTTGTGAGCGACTTTGCAGGCAGGAGTCTTTACCCTCTCCCGTCGGGCACTGTCCAACTTCTGGTGCTTTACAGGGGGTGGACTGGCAGTGCTTTGGCTGCGTGTCACACTGGCTGCCCTGGTGGCCGGTGCACTCCACCGACCTCTAACACGCACCACTAGTACCGGACTTTTTTTGCCTGAGGTGCTAGTACGGGACCTATGAATTGGAGGGGTGGGGGTGGTGGGACCGAGGTCAAGGTTGCTCAGGAGAAGTTTCTGACGAACACTGGGATGGGTAGCTGGAGGGGGTCTGGGAGTGGAGGAAGAGGAGGTGGTTGTAGGAGGTGTAACTTTAGATGATTTGGGTGCAGGTGCAGGTTCTGGAGGCTGTCGTGAGGTGGATGGATGTTGGGTGTGTCGGTGCCCGCGTTTGTGTACTTTGGGAGGGGGCGTCACAGACACACTGGGAGAGGACACAGGGGACGTGTAAATGGTAGTGGGGGTGGTGAGTGCAGGTGAGCGGGCTGTGGTGCTGGGTGTTCTGGTGCGAGTCCTAGTGGCTGTAGATGTAGTGCATGCAGGTGAGAGTGTAGATGACACTGGGAGGGATGAGGGAGACGACGAGGAGGGGGACACAGTGGAGGCAGTGGATGTTGCTGTGTCTGTATGTGGGTCATGCATGTGTGAGTGCATGTGGTATGTGTGGTGCCTATGTTTGCCAGATCCACTTTTGTGTGTTGAGGTGTGCGCATGCTTGTCTGATGGTGTGCTTGGGATAGGCTGGGGTACAGGGGATTGGGTCTGGGTGGAGGAAGTTGGAGGGGGGAGGCTAGACACAGGGACAATGGCTGCCATCAGTGCTGAGGCCAGTGACTGCAGGGTTCGATGATGGGCAGCCGGACCAGAATGAATACCCTCCAGGAATGCATTAGTGTGTTGCAACTCCCTTTCTACACACTGGATGGCATTCACAATGGTAGACTGCCCAACAGTGAGTGACCTGAGGAGGTCAATGGCCTCCTCACTGAGGGCAGCAGGGGTGACAGGGGCAGGGGCTGAGGTGCCTGGGGCGAAGGTGATGCCCACCCTCCTGGATGAGCGGGAACGGAGCGAAGGCTGAGGGGCTGCAGGGAGGGCGGTGCTGGTAGGGGGTGGTGGCGGCTGTACCTGTACTCCGTCTCTCGTGGACCCCCAGGGTCCAGATGTCCTTGGCGATGGCACGCCAAATCTCCATCTACTGGTGGGCGCTGACCTACATGACATGTACAGGGGAAGAAGAGAAGTTATTACCAACTGCACCGTTGAAGTGAGTGGCCCACATCCCTACCCTTGCCATGTGGCACATGCATTCACTGTCCTTCATGCTCGCAGAACTCTGCCCCCTTCCTACTGACATCCAGCCCTCTCCACCCAGGCATAGCCCATACAACGTGCTCCCTGTGTACTTACCTGTTGGTCTGGAAGACCGTAGAGTAGCGTGTACTGGGGGAGGACCCCGTCCACGAGCTTCTCCAACTCCTGTGCAGTGAAGGCAGGGGCCCTTTCCCCAGACGCACCAGCCATTGTCTCTTCCAGACCGAGGTCACAGCAGCACTTGCAGTGTAGGTCCTCTCCTGTCGAAGATCAGGTATCGAGTGATTGAACAGATAGAAAATGGCGGTCACGTCCACGGCGGTGACGTCCATGGCAGTGCGTATCATCACCGCCGGCGCACTTCATCATTGGCTCCTGGGACCCATAGGGTCCAATGTTAACCAATGCAGCATTGCGCCACGGTCTACGACCGTCTACCGCGACAGTGTACAATGCCAGCGCAGTTACCTCACATCCCATTGTCCCTGTTTAGAGGTCAGACAGCCGCCATTTCAGGGGCCCACATGGCTTCATTTACAACTGCGTCACACATACCTAGGCCTACACTCAACACACATACAGGAAGAATTTTGTATTTAGTGTCGTTTTCTGTGTAGCTGTGGGTACATACCTGAGAATTTGTTGACTCGGTGGTCGCTGTTGTCCTTTTTAGGCACCGTCAGCTGGGACATTTGAGGAGATGGCGGAATCCTCCAGTGTAACGACCACTGGTAGACCTGTTAACAATGGAGGAGCGACATTTAATCATCACCTACAGGTTTGACCGTGCCACAATCCAGGAACTGTGTACCCAGTTGGAGCCAGACCTGATGTTACCAATCCGCCATCCCACAGGAATCCCCCCTCAAGTGCAGGTGCTATCAGTGCTCCATTTCCTAGCAAGTGGGTCATTTCAAACAACAGTGGCCATGGCATCAGGGATGTCCCAGCCTATGTTTTCTATACGTGTTGTCCAGAATGTTGTCTGCCCTGCTGAAACACGTGAGGAGCTACATTGTTTTCCCTCAGGTGGAGGATCTGGCTACAGTTAAAGGTGACTTCTATGCCTTGAGACATATCCCTAACATCATAGGTGCCATTGATGGGACCCATGTAGCTCTGGTACCCCCCCACAGCGGTGAACAGGTGTACAGGAACCGGAAGAGTTATCATTCGATGAATGTACAGATGGTATGTTTGGCAGACCAGTACATCTCGCAGGTAAATGCTATGTTCCCTGGCTCAGTGCATGACGCCTACATCCTGCGGAATAGCAGCATCCCGCATGTGATGGGTCAACTCCAGAGGCACTGCGTGTGGCTATTAGGGGACTCTGGTTACCCCAACCTGTCATGGCTACTGACCCCAGTGAGGAATCCCAGGACCAGGGCAGAGGAACGCTACAATGAGGCCCATGGGCGGACTAGGAGGGTGATCGAACGCACCTTCGGCCTCCTGAAGGCCAGGTTCAGGTGCCTCCATATGTCAGGTAGATCCCTATTCTACTCACCAAGGAAGGTGTCCCAGATCATCATCGCCTGCTCTATGCTTCACAACTTGGCTTTGCGACGCCAGGTGCCTTTTCTGCAGGAGGATGGTCCAGATGACAGTGTTGTGGCAGCTGTGGAGCCTGTGGACAGTGATGAGGAGGAAGCAGAGGAAGAAGACATTGACAACAGGGACTCTGTCATACAGCAATATTTCCAGTGACACACAGGTGAGAACACATTCCTGCCTACTACAAGTACTTTCACACTTCTACCTCTATCCTGTCTGTCAATTTGAAGTAGTATTTGCTAACTGAGTGATACATTTCCATTACGGTTTCACAGGTGTGCTTACCAACGTGTGTCATCTGCTTGCATCCTTCATGGGCTTGTGATGTGTAACATAGGTATGTTGACATTACATTTACGGACGTTTTTTGTCATTGTAATAGATATTACAAATGTTCAAAATCACAGACTGACTCGAGATTGTTTTGTGGTTCAAGGGTGTTTATTGAAGTGCTAATTATTGGAGGGGGTGGCAAAATGGTGATGGGTAATGGTGGAGGAATGTCCATGGCAGAGTCCAGTCTATTAGTCTCACAGCTGCTTTGCCCATATGGGCATAGGAAGTGGAGCTGGGGCAGTTCCAATCTGGACATGGTAACAAAGTGGGACAGTGGAAGGACAATCAGGGTGGTCTCAATTCCTGGCGGGGGTCTTGCCATCTTGCTCTGTCCTGTTCCTGGATCTCAGGGACCGCTTGCGGGGTGGTTCACCGTCTGCAGGGGGTGGGGTGCTGGTGTGGTGGTCCTGTGGCGGGGCGTCCTGTCCATTAGCTCCGGCGGAGGTGGTGGGCAGTTCATCGTCCAGGCTAGTGTCAGGGGCCCCTTGGAGTGCCACGGTGTCCCTCGTGGTCTTTTGTATGTCCTTCAGCACCCCTACGATGGTGCCCAGGGCGGAGCTGATGGTTCTGAGCTCCTCCCTGAACCCCAAATACTGTTCCTCCTGCATGCGCTGGGTCTCCTGAAACTTGGCCAGGACCGTAGCCATCGTCTCCTGGGAGTGGTGGTATGCTCCCATGATGGAGGAGAGGGCCTCGTGGAGAGTGGGTTACCTTGGCCTTTACGCCCCCTGTCGCACAGCGGCCCTCCCAGTTCCCCTGTGTTCCTGTGCCTCCGTCCCCTGGACCGTGTGCCCACTACCACTGCCCCCAGGTCCCTGTTGTTGTTGGGGTGGTGGGTTCTCCTGGATTCCTTGTAGTGGTGGACACACAACTGATTGACGTGTCCTGGGTACGGAGGTATGGGCCCGCTGGGTGGGTGCTGTGCTGGTGTTACCAGAGGGTGGAAGGTCAGTGTTGGGCTGTGCCTTTGCAAGGGGAACCGACTGTCCCGAGGCCCACAATGGTCCGGGCTGGTCATCTGGATCCAGTTGGCCAGAGCTGCTGTCGTCACTGTGGGCCTCTTCTGTGGGTGGAGTGGAGATGTCTGGACCCTCCTGTCTGGTGACGTTACGTAGTGGTCCTGCAGGGGTATAAAAGCATGATTATTGCATGTGTGTGTGTCATGGTGTGCAATGTGTGGGTGTGCGTGTACCCCAGTGCAAGCATTCCTGTGTGGGGGCTTGTGTGATGATGGTTGTGGGGGTGTTATGGGTATGTGCAGTGGGCATGATTTAGTGATGGGTGTCCATGCTTTGTTGTGTCATGCAGCGCTTGGTGTAGGGATGGGTGGTTTGTGTTCTTAGTACATTGGTGAGGAGTTGGAGTGATAGGGGAGGGGGTGAGGGTGGGGGTGTGTGATAGCATGCAGGTAGGGTGGGGGATATTATAGTTAAGATTTGACTTACCAGTGTCCATTCCTCCACCGACTCCTCCGAGGCCCTCTGGATGCATGATGGTCAAGACCTGCTCCTCCCATGTTGTTAGTTGTGGGGGAGGAGGTGGGGGTCCGCCGCCAGTCGGCTGAATTGCGATGTTGTGCCTGGAGACCACTGAACGCACCTTCCCCCGTAGGCCGTTCCACCTCTTCCTGATGTCCTCCCGATTTCTTGGGTGCTGTCCCACTGCGTTGACCCTGTCCACGATTCTTCGCCATAGCTCCATCTTCCTAGCTATAGAGGTGTGCTGCACCTGTGATCCAAATAGCTGTGTCTCTACCCGTAACATTTCCTCCACCATAACCCTGAGCTCCTCCTCGGAAAACCTGGGGTGTCTTTGGCGTGCCATGGGGTGGTGTAGGTGATGTGTGGGGTGGAGTATGTGTTGATGGGTGTGGTGATGTGTAGTGGTGTGGGGTGTTTTGTGCGTGGATGTTGTATGGGTGATGGTGTTGTGTGCCTCTGTGTGGTGGGGTTGTCTATTGCTGTGCCCTCTGTCTGTCGCCTTCGTCTCTTATTTTTTGTCGTAAGGGTTTGTGGGTGATGTGGGTGTGTGTTTTATATTGTGATGGGTGTGTGGGAGTGGTGTTTGAATGTGTATCAGGTGTGTGTATTTCAAATTGTCCAATGTGGCGGTTTTTGGAGATGTGAGCGTATTTTGAGCGCTGCGGTGTCTACCGCCAATGGAATACTGCGGTTGAAAGACCGCCGCGTGGATTCGTGGGTTGTAATAGCATGGGCATGTTTCTGTTGGCGTAATGGTGGAGGATTTGTTTTCGCCAGTTTATCACTGACCTTTGGTGTGGCGGACTTGTGTGGGTATCTGAATTTCGGCAGATTCCGAACAGTGGGTCGTAATAGCTGTGGCGGTATTCTGTTGCCGCGGCGGTGTGTTGGCGGTCTTCTGCACGGCGGAAACCGGCTTTTACCGTCGATGTTGTAATGACCCTCATAGTATTGCTTGTAATCACTAAGCTTATACAATATGAAACACATTCATAAAAAAAAAATATTGATTGATGATGTCGTATTGCTCACTTTAAAAATGAGCCCGTGGCTAGACATACTTCAGAGCTGCTGAGGGTTCGGAATAAAAATTGTTTTGCAAAGGGCTAGCAACATTTACATAGCAATGTGAAATGCAACAGACACTGAGGGGAGACTTTGTCACAAGGACAAATTAAAATATTCTCTACCTTGTATTGGCCCTGGAAGAAGCTGAGAATCTATGTAATGGATCCAAATCTGAACCTAGTGGGAAGCATGCTTTACCAGGTGTCAGTGAGTAGGTCCAGGTATGGCTCAACACTAAACGTAGTCTGTACTAAATAAACAGTACTCCCTTGCCAACGGTTTTATAGTATATTTCGTCTCTCTCTATGCCCTTCTGTTGGACATAAACCGCTTTCTGAGCCGACCTTCTACTAGCTTCCTTAGGGTGGTGGGACTAACACAAGGAAAACCTAGGGCATGAGTAATGTCCTTGATGTATTGTAGGGAAGGTATTTTACCCAGTGATCACACGAGAGACAATCTTTTATAATCTCTTTATTTAGGGTGGCTTGATCATTAGTCCAAATTGAGCACCACAGTAACAGTGGGGCTAGTTTGATAGGGTCCTCCACATATCCCAAGCGTAGTTCTGAATGTATCCCATAATGTGAGATGCTCAACAGGACACCCAAGATACGTATACAAGCTCTGTTTTCTTCTACCTGGATGCATCCCACATCCTTGTGCCCCCAGATGCCCGCAACACATATTAGGTTGGGCATACATTTCCTTTTGAAAATTTCCAACAGTGGATTAATGGGCTTTTTTCCAGGATGGAATAAAAAGAGAACTTAATAGTGATAGATTGCAAAAATATTTTTTTAGAAATGCAAAGTGCCCAGCTGCAGGCGTGGTTAACATTAACCCCAAGTATGAAAACTGATTTACTCTTTCGATTAGTCTGTCTTTGATGCTCATACAGCACATCTTCGTTAATTTCAGGCCACATACCATCATAAAAGTTTTGGAATAAAATAGTCTCCAAATTCGAACTATTCATGTGTTTAACAAAGGCATCAAGTAGCTTGATTAAGCTGATTGACGTACTTGCGAGCAGAACAGCATTGTCTGCATATAGAAGCACTGGGATAGTTTTTTTGTTTATTATGGGGATACCATCACCTTATTTACCAGAGCTGGTTCTAATCCATTCACATACAGTAAATACAAGATAGTTGCCAGAATGCAACCCTGTCGTACCCCCTGCTTGAGTGGGAAAGGCTCAGTACATTCACCCCCTGTCTCACTGAGGTAGAGGGATCAATATGTAGGGCCCTCAAAAAGTCCACTAGCCCTGCCTCTATACCAATATCTAAAAGAATGCCTCACATCTTAGATCTGTTGACATTATGAAACTCACAGGAGAAATCCATAAATGCTAGGTGTAAGGAGCTATGTTTGGCAAACGTATACTTACTTACTAGTAGTTGCAGATTTAAATATTGTTCAAGAGTGCCCTGATCTTGCCTTAATCCATATTGGACTGCAGATAAAACACTGTCCTCTCCTGTTCACAGCATCACTTTTTCAAAAAAAAAATCAGAGTGATTCTTACAGTAGATTATACAAGGGAGACATTAACATTTAGGCCCGTGAGCTTCCCCCTTTTTGAAAACAGGCACTATTATTGCAGAGGCTAGTAGTTTGGTATGGCAGCTTTGCGTGCCTCATTGATAGCGTTGGTGAGGAGCAGCACCCAGGAATCAAGGTTATCCTTGTAAAAATCCATAGGAACCCCATCTAGCCAAGGAGCCTTCTTAGAGGTGCTAGCAATTATGCTGCATGTCACTATCAAAGAAAATGTAATAGCTAAAGAAAGTTTGATAGGCTCCTTATTTGTTAAATCATATGTACTGTGTGAAGCGCAGTAGGTCATCCGAAAATTGTTTAGTCTACCTCTTCAGGGCCAATATTCAGACTTACGGTATTGCTGTTAGGGGCTAAATTATTTTTTAACTAAGAACAGGGCATCTTTTAGCTTAAAGAATCAATCATCTTTTCCCATTTCTAAATCTGCCTTCCTTTTTTGTGAGCCATTTTATATTTGCGCCTGCATTGAATTATAGCTTCTAAATTCCTCAGTTTATGCTTTAGCTCCCTTTTAAGCTTGGCATTTGCAGCTCTACATCAAACTTGGACAGATTTTGATCAATTTTATTCCTAGCTCGCTTCAAGAGCAAAGCCTTGATGTGGTAGTTCACAATAGTGGCAGGGTTGCCTTCCAGGAACAGGCAGGTGTCTATCAGGTCCCAATTGGTATTGATGAACCTGCCTAAAACTGCATCCAGTTTAGTAAACCACCACACTAACCTCCAACCCGAGTCTTTAGTGAACAAGTGAGGCCTGGGACTTGCAGATGGCGTGACCATTCTCTTTGGGGTGGCTAAGGAAAGTACTAGAAGCGAAAACATAATCTATAGTTGAAGGACTGCCTGTGCCAACCTATGTCGACATTCCATATCGTAACTGACACATGGGCCCTCATTCTGACCCTGGCGGTCTTTGACCGCCAGGGCGGAGGACCGCGGGAGCACCGCCGACAGGCCGGCGGTGCTCCAATGGGGATTCCGACCGCGGCGGTAAAGCCGCGGTCGGACCGGCACCACTGGCGGGGTCTCGCCAGTGTACCGCGGCCCCATTGAATCCTCCGCGGCGGCGCAGCTTGCTGCACCGCCGCGGGGATTCCGACCCCCACTACCGCCATCCAGATCCCGGCGGTCGGACCGCCGAGATCCGGATGGCGGTAGGGGGGGTCTCGGGGCCCCTGGGGGCCCCTGCAGTGCCCATGCCACTGGCATGGGCATTGCAGGGGCCCCCGTAAGAGGGCCCCTACATGTATTTCACTGTCTGCTGAGCAGACAGTGAAATACGCGACGGGTGCAACTGCACCCGTCGCACAGCTTCCACTCCGCCGGCTCGATTCCGAGCCGGCTTCATCGTGGAAGCCTCTTTCCCGCTGGGCTGGCTGGCGGTCTGAAGGCGACCGCCCGCCAGCCCAGCGGGAAAGTCAGAATTACCGCCGCGGTCTTTCGACCGCGGAACGGTAACCTGACGGCGGGACTTTGGCGGGCGGCCTCCGCCGCCCGCCAAGGTCAGAATGAGGGCCATGGTGTTCTGAAGGTTATAAGCCAGTAGCTAAGAGTATAACATGGGGTCTCTTGAACCTAAGGGTTGAATAAGATAAGGCTATGTTCCTGGTACAGGTAGTGATTATCTAAAATTTAGGGGTGACATCGTGTCACCCAGTTTGACGTTAAAAATCACATGCTATTAGGATGTTAGGCTTAGAACCCAGTGATCTGTTTCTATTTTGGACATTTTCAACAAAGTCAAACAGGTTACGAAAATGTGATTATCCTTAGTTGTAAATTCATCATAATAGAAATAACAAGTACTAAGCCAGAGTTGTTACCCTATTTCAGATCAAAGGCCTGAAGGTTCCCTCCTTCACCAGAGAGAACCTTAATATTACAATTGATTGTGGTTTTAAACCAAGAGGAAAGTCCAGCTCTTGCCCGCCCTGCAGTGGATGAAAGTGCTGGCAGGTTGTAGCATTTATATCCATCAACGTAAACCTCATGTGTGACCCATGTTTCCTGTAAGAGTATAATATCAAGTTCGCTAACAAAAGTTAACCAATCCTTGATCTGTAGTTTGACAGTTAACCCTCCTATGTTCCAACTCATCAGCCTTAAGTTGAGTATGATAAATTTGGTGTGGGCAGTGGCCTGGTCATGAACTGCTGATTTGGGACAAAGGTGTCGCTGTACAGAGCAACTTCCCCACCTCATGAGTGCATGGGGTATTTGTTGAACCATACCCCCCTTATCAGTGGAAAGGTCGGTGATGATGTCTGTGTCCCTAGTGGCTCCACATAACCCCCCACTTAGAAGCATAACTCATTGATAGACTCTCAGGTCGGGGCAGAATCCCTCTCTTCCTCTTAAGTGAGCTTGTCCTTGTTGATCACCCTGTACTTAGACAGCATGGAGCTGAAGGGGAAAATGCACACAAGATAAACAACAGGCTAATCTACAGTAGGACAGTGAATGTTGGACTTGCTGTGTAGGTCGCTACCATGAGAAGAACTAAATCTAAGCCTCTTCAGTCAATCATTTTTCTCCAGATCTGAAAGGATGAAATATTGGTTGGAATGAAAAAACTCATTGGATTGATGGAGGGCAGAGAATACCATATTGTTTAGGTTTATTGGTGTCACCTTGGGGGCCAAGGGCGTATAAAAGAATCCAAGTGGCAATATTTTATTTATACCCTGGTCAGACCGATTTAGGTGTGTTGCATGAGCTCGCCTACAATAGATGACCACTGAAAATTAACAATTGTGCACTCCCTTTTAAGGTTTTTAGGCTGGGAACTGAGGCAGCTTACCCTACGCACCATTAAAATCTCATCCGAAAGAGGCGCTTTGACTTTAGCATTGGAATGGAGCCAGTAGTCATTTTCATAGAACGCCATGCTACGTGGTAATAGGCATGGCACATTGGCCAAAATGGTGACAAATGGACACGAGTCTGGAGGTAAGTCAACTACTCAGTAGGTTACAGGGTAATACTCTTGTATAGCGTTGGAGGTGTTAGGCAGGTCTCTGATGGGCATACCACTGGGTGACAACTGACTAAATACCCTGTGCTTGTGTCCCCGAGGTCTGGTCCCTGGTTCCCCCTCAGTGAACCTCCAACCAAGCTGTATCAGGATTAGAAATTGTTTGAGTTTGTTTAACACTTTGCTGGGGTTGTGATATTTCTTTAGATACTCCATGTTCAGGACTCTATTTCCCAGCTGTTTTTCAGTAGTTTAGATGGACTAAAACAGGGCATAGACTTCTCTCTAAGACACGGCTGAATGTGTCAATTAGAGTTTCTATTAATACACTCTGTGAAGTGACAGCTTCTCCAAATCTTACCCAAATCTGGCTGAGGAGTAGCCTTCCATTCTTGGACCTGAGGCTTAAGGATCCTTTTCCTGAGTTGTGGAGCTGGGCCATTCTCTGGTGAATGCGTAGCTGCATATGTACAGACGCTGTCATCATTTGGGATAGTGCGTACCTTGGACGAGGGAACATTCTGTGATAGCTGTCCTAGTGTGTAACCTTGGCTGACTGTAGATAGTTGGCACTCAGCCAATTTGATCTCTTTAGAGAGAACCCCCACTGCTCCTGCTGAAAAGACCAACAATAGTTGTGTGCCCATTCATCTCGGTTTGTGCAAAGCCTATATTCATCTTACCTAGTCTTTAGGAGCGGAATAGGGAGAAGATATTGATTTTCAAAACCAAATTTTGATAACCAACACAGCTCCACACGGAGACCCTACGGATCCTGGAGTTGGATGACTAGGTATCTTGTGGCAACAGCAAGGTCCCCAGGAAATATCTTGTGCTTTATTTGGGCAGCACACAAATGTGTTGCTGAAGAAAAAAAATTATTAAAAAGAACCTGGATTTTGCTATGTTTAACAGGAACCATTGGAAGTGGCCCAGCCTGTTTTGGGCCAAGGGTCAGCCTTTGCCCTGGGCGAGTCAGGCATTCATTCTGCAGGATCCCTCAAGTGCTATGTAGCATGAGAGCTCCTGTCCCCCAGCCAACAGCTTGGGGGGCTTTCAGTCCCTCTTTGCAGAGTCCTTGGTTTGTTGACTCGCTCTCTGCACCAGACCCCTCAAGCGCTATGTAGCGTGAAGGAAGGGGTGTGGTCTGGCTCCTACTGCCCCCCCATCAAAAGTTTCTGGGGCTTGTAGTCCCTCTTTGGGGATCCTTGGCTAGTTGAATTCCCATTCCCTCGCAGTAGGATCACTCAAGTGGCAAGTAGCACAAGGGAAGGGGAGTGGTCTGGCTCCACCTGCCTCTGCCAAAAGTTTCTGGCCCTTGCAGTCCCTCTTTGCAGAGTCCTTGATTTGTTGGCTCCTCCACTGCAGTGGGACAACTCAAGAGCTATGTAGCGTGATGGAAGGGAGGTGGTCTGGCTCCTCCTGCCCCCGCCAAAGGTTTCTGGCCCTTGCAGTCCCTCTTTAGAAACCTTGGTTTGCTTTGCTCCCCCCGCAGTGTGACCCTCAAGCTCCATGTAGCATAAGGGAAGGGGTGTGGTCTGGCTCCTTGATGCCGTCGCCAAAGGTTCCTGGGTCTTGCAGTCCCTCTTTGAAGAGTCCTTGGTTTGTTGGTGCTCCCCCGCAGCAGAACCCTTCAAGTGCTTTGCAACATGAGGGAAGGGGTATGGTATAGCTCCTCCTGCCCTGCAGAAGGTTTCTGGGGCTTACAGTCCCTCTTTGCAGAGTCCTTGGTTTGTTGTGGGACCCCTCAAGCGCTGTGTTGTGTGAGGGAAGTGGTGTGTTCTGGCTTGTCCTGCTCCCACTGAAAGTTTCTGGGGGCTACAGTCCCTCTTTGCAGAGTCCTTGGTTTGTTGGTAGTTTCCACACAGTGGGCCCAGTCAAGTGCAAAGTCCTTGTTTTAGTTTGCACTCCCCTCCCACAGTGGAACCTCTCACATGCTATGTAGTGCAAGGGATTGGTGGTGGTGTGGCTCCTCCTGGCCCCCACCAAAGGTTTCTAGGGATTGCAGAGTCTTTGGTTTGTTAGTGCTCTCCCTGCAGCAGGACTCCTCAAGCACTATGTAGCGTGAGAGAAGGGCATTGTCTTGCTCCTCTTGATGTAGGTTTCTGGGGGTTGCAGTCAATCTTTGCAGAATCCTTGGTTTGTTGGCACTCTTCCGACTGTGGGACCACTATAGCGTTATGTACTGTGAGGGAAGGGGCATGGTTTAGCTCCTCCTGCCCTGCTGAAGGTTTCTGGTGCATACAGTCCCTCTTTGCAGAGTCCTTGGTTTGCTGTTGCTCCGCCTGCAGTGGGACCCCTCAAGTGTGATGTAGCAACAGGGAAGGGACGTGGTCTGGCTCCCACTGCACCCTCCCAAAGAGTTGTGGTCCCTCTTTGCAGAATATTTGTTTTTCTGGTGCACCCCCCTACATTGGGCCCCCTCAAGCTCTATGTAGCGCGAGGAAAGGGGCGTGGTCTGGCTCCTCGATGCCCCCACCAAAGGATCCTGGAGCTTGCAGTCCCTCTTTGCAGAGTCCTTGGTTTGTTGGGGCTCACCCCACTGTGGGACTCCTAAAGTGCTTTGTAGCACAAGGGAAGGGGCATAGTCTGGCTCCTCCTGCTGCCGCTGAAGGTTTCTGGGGCTTGCAGTCCCTCTTTGCAGAGACCTTGATTTGTTATGCTTCCCCACTGCAGGGCCTCTCAAGTGCTATGTTGTGCGAGGTAAGTGATGTGTTCTGGCTTTTTCTGCTCCTCCGAAGGTTCCTGGGGCTTGCAGTCCCTCTTTGCAGAGTCCTTGGTTTGGGTTAGTACATTTTTGCCATAAGTGTGGTCCAAAGTGCTTTTGAAATCAACGTGATCTACACTGCAAACTAAAAAAAATGATTGCATTCTTTCTAAGGGTGTGAGTCCTGCATCTCTAACGGCAGAAGGCGGTAACTGTCAGGAGGCAGCATGTCACCCATTTCGTGGGGCCCCAAAGACAAGATCAAGATATGTAAGGAGTTTATGTGGAAAAGTGGATGCTTTACAAGTAGATGATGGTTAATTCCCACTGAATTATGGGCGAAGTCTAAAAGTGGTGGGCAATGTGAACAAAAATATGTATGTAATCAAAAGAAAAATCAACACCAAACCGAAGGCAGGTCACCAGCGGAGGCTGCCGTAAATCTCAAGGAGGGGGTATTAATAAAAACATTTTAAAAAAACCTTTTTCCTTTCGTCGTTGCCGCCGCCGCCTCCTGCTACGTTGCTCCTCTGGTCTTCTTGTGGTGTCCCAGCAATCCTGGCACTGCTTACATGCTAAACATAGCATGTAAGTAGTGTCAGGATTGGTCTGAGCTGCTCAGAGTCGCGCTTAGACACATGCTTGGGGGCCGTGCTGTTTCTCCAGCCCGGCTGTGTAGACAGCCAGGTTGGAGAAATCTAAGTGCGCATGTGTGTTTGGCCAGCCTGAGACAGCACTCAAACACACATGCGCACTTAGTGCACTCTCCCACCTCCCAAAGCCCAGCACTGCCCCACCTTGAACACACTGCTGACTGAGCAGCAGATGAAAGATAAAAGACTAATTAAATGTTGTTTTATCTTTCATCTCCTGGCTTAGCCAGAGGGGCGATGCTCCTGCAGCCATCTTCAACAAGCAGGAAAGTGAGGAAGCCCCACCCTTCATGCCCGCTCTTAATTGTGGCACTTTAAAGGCTCGGTTAGGTGCAGTGTGGGCTCCGAATTTCCCGAGTCAGCCTGAATTTAAGGCACATCGTTGTGCACATGGAAAATAAGGAAGCATGATGTCACATCCAGTGATTCTTGAAACCCTTTACTGTGTACAGTCGTAACTGAAAAGCCAAGTAGAGATTTTTATTTGAAAGGGGATTCTGCTCTCTGGTGCATTCCAAGCACTAATTGCACATGGCATCAGTATAAAACTGAGCCTCCTTTTGACTACAATAAATTAACCGTTCCAGATTATATAAACAGACGAGGTACTGTAGGAGAAATAGAAAAGAGACAGTTGATTCAGTAACTGATTAACAGTAACAGTGGTCCAAAGACAAGAAATGGCACATGCATATATCGTTCTAGAAAAGTACAGTCTAAACTCTAGACCGCCCCTTGACAAACACGAGGAGAAGAAACCAGCAGACTGTCATATTAAAACCCATTGTCACAGTTCTTATATAATAACCTTTGTATTTCTGTTACGATGTGCAAAAATGTAAATAAAAGTTTTTTATTAAGAGTTTTTAAAAAATGATTCTAGAAAAATGAAATGAAATAAAGATGGGGAACAACAGCTAATTTCACATGCAAATCCAGTGTGGATTTCAACAGTGTAACAAGCACTATGTAGTTCTCTAGCGTTGGTTCTTTCATAGATTCACATCAGTGAATCATTGGCTGTTGTTGAGGTGGGAGTTCCACAATAACTTTCCAATAGCAGTACAAGGCACAGCTTGCCACTTTAGTAGTACATTCAACTTAATGTAAATACCTGAACTTCTGATGAGATGGGACAGTCCTTTACCTCACTCCTGCCAGAGGCCATCTCAAATCACATTTCTACTAAGTCATGTGGCAAGGAAGTCTCATAGCTTTGATCTCTTTTGAGCTAGTTAAACCTCAAATTTAACTTGAAAATGTGTACTCTGACCTAACTTTAGATTGTGTGTGTCTATCATTACACCTGGAATAGGCAATCTTATTGAATTTTACAATTGGGAAATTATCAAAAAGAAGCCTTTATAAGGCATGTGGCTATTGTGGAAAGATGAGGGAGTTTTCTGATGGCCGTCATTAAAAGTGTATTTATTACCTTTACCTGGATCATAAACCAAATGAATGCAAAAGTTGCATAACTTTTTCAGCTAAAACCCTCAATTACCTTAAGGGAAGACTTTTGAGGTGGCTACAAAAAACTAAGGGGCTATTTTACAAGCCCCCTTTTAGTGACAGTCCGTTGGCACACAATCAGAGCCATGTTTATAAGGCCATGTAAAGCCACCCTGTGTGGCTTTTCATGGCCTTGTAGACATGGACTGCAGCAACGCAGTGCAAGTTGCTGGGTTGCCTCACCCTGCGACAGGGAGGCTTGCCATAGCAGTTATGGAGGGTGTTCTCATGGCATTTGACACATTCCCATATTCACAAGATCTCGTAAAGCTAAGAATGCGTCAAAAGCCTGCGCCTCCCCAGAGGAGTCGTAAGGGAGGTGCAACAATACCTTTATTACTTTTCATTTTTCCTTTCTGTATGTATGCTGCCTTCTGCAGCACACATAGAAAGAGGAATACGCATCTTGTGATTGTTTCTGTGCAGGAAGTTGTCCCTTCCTGCACAAAAACAATCACTCCTGTAACGCAGACAGGCAAGGGTGACTGCATTGCTGCATGGCACCCAATTGTGTGATAGCGCAGAAAAAAAGGACATGAATGCGCCATATCTAGTAGGATTGTGGCGCTGCCCTGTGCCAAAACTTGCAAATATGCTGCTAAGTTTGCTGAAACCCCTCTTTTGGCGATGAATCAAGTTCAGGTTTTCAGCCTTTGCAAGAGAAAAATTTGTAAAAACGCCATCTATAAACATAAACTATCGTCAACAAAAAGTACTCATTCTATCCTAGGTGAGCCTCAGGAAAACTAATACTAAAAAGACACTGGTTGTCTGCATGGCATCAGAATCATCTGTGCAATGACCTGTTTTCAATGACAAAGAAGAAATATGGAGGTACAAAACCGGCTTTTACAGCACCACCGTCAATGACACTGCCACCACTAAGGAGTCAGTCAACAACAGATCCATTGATGGCTCTCCCAAAGGTTGGTAAGATGTTGTAATCACTGCCAACATTTCTGCCGACAACAGATCTGTCAGTGATGGCTCCATCAACGAAAATCGAGTCCTAGCAGGACCCCAGGCCAAAAAAGGATCTCCAATCCTCATATACATATTACCAGAGCACACCTCTTCCAGTAAGGCCCTCTATTGCCACCAGTTAAGCTGCTAGAAACGGAGATGGAAGATGAGTCTGATCCCAATGGGCCTTATGATTAGCAAGGGCATGGCTCCTCACCACAAGATGAAGGTACTCACCAATCACTGTACCACTCAAACTATCCAAAATACAGTGAGCAGGACTGAGCAGAGAAAGGATGCAGATGCAACAGTACTGAGGAGGCAAGAGTGGTTAAGTGCAACCTGTTTCAGACCAGAGGTACAAATTAGAATTTTAGGCATGCTCTTTGAAGGAGAATCCTTATTTGTAATACATATCAAGGCTATACTTCAAAAAATCAGGATCTACCCAGGTACAGCCTGGTCACTAGGAGCCTAGTAGCAGCAATAGCCTCAGCCCTGTCAGAGACAAAGAGGCAGAACCCAGCCCTTATAGCTACACTTCCTACCACCTGCAGTCGCAATACTCCCAATAGAATGGATCGCACCCGCAGCAACCACACTGAGCTCCACCTGCTGAGACTTACAGAAAACCTCCATCCAAAAATAGATGCAGAGGACAATCCAAATCGCTGGAAACAGGACACCATTCTTGACGATCCCCTGTCCTAAGCAACCATATCATCCACCTTCCAGTCTTCAGGCCCGACAGGTGGCAGAACATCTATTTTCTACAAGGAATAGGTGATGATTACAATTGACAAGTGAGAGTTGGATGTTATCCGGTACAGCCACACCTTAAAGTTTTTTCAGTGACCTCCTACAACCCAAGGCCGAACAGAAGTATCTGTGTTTATTGAAATCCAAACTTTTCATGATGCTGCAGAAGCAGGGAGCTAGTGATCCAGTCCTGAAAAACAAAGACTCCAGACCTTTTTTTCTCACAGAAATGAAGAGATCAGGAAAATGGAGGCCCATTCTGCACTTGGCCAGTTAAACGTATTCCTAAGAAAACAATCATTCAGAATGGTAACATTACAAAAGGTGTTGCAAAACAAATGTATTGCATCGCTCGTTCTCAAAGATGCTTCTATATACACATTAACAGCAAGCATAAAAAAATACTCAGATTCGAGGGGCGGGTCACCTTTATTAATTCCAAGTAACTTCCCCCTCATTTGAGCTTAGATGAGCTCCCATAATATTAGTCACAACTCACCTTTGAAAATTAGGTTATCAGTTATAATTATATCTAGAGTGGCTGGCCGAAGGTTCATCAGTACAGATCAGAATTAACTGTCAGGGCTTGTGCTGGGCTCTTCAGCAAGCTAGGACTCCCACTAAATAAAGACAGATTGTCCCCTGCAAGAGTCACAAGTGATTCACTTTCTGCGAGCGCTGATAAATACCCAGAGCAAAAGCATATCCTTAATAGGACAGACAGGCTGGTCTCACCACATCAGGAAGTCAGCTACAAAAGAAATCACAAGTAAAAGCATGCTTTCTGAAATATCTTCTTGGCATGTCAACATGTATAGGCCTAGTTCCACTCTGTTGAAGAAGTATGTGTCAGATTCAATAAGTGTTGGACAAGCAATGGGGCCAAATATCAGATTAGTTCGCCAATCACAAAGATCAGGGCAGAACAAAAAGAGAGGGTCCAAATAGTAGGTCTGTCATTTCTCTCACCTCAGTTAGACTTTGTGATAACTGGGGATGCCTCGATGAAAGGATGGGGTGTTTGGGGGGCACTTTCAAGAACTCACAGAAATAAGTTTTTGGTCTGCACAAGTTTCATGTAAATGTGCTGATATTACGAGCTGCCCAAAAAAGCCCTGTAGTTGTTTCTTACTTGAGTACGACATTAGTAGGTATTGATTCAGAAAACCAACACAACAGTGTTTTACATAAACAAATAGAGTGGTGCAAGATCCCAGATGCTTTCGACAGAAGCTCAATATCTTTGACACTGGGCCATATGACAATGCATTTTTCTAAGAGTGGAACATGTCCCAAGATCAAAAAATGATCAGGTAGATTATCTCAGCACAATATTTCAAAGACTGCTTGAATAGGCGTTCAACAATAGTCCCCCTCGGGAAGGTGTTAGGTGTGTGCGGAAAATGGACCCATGAAAGATACCATTTGTAATAAAGTACTTCTTTTTTTGTGGTCAACATCATTTTTTTATGACTGGTATTCCATCTCTGCACACTACGGCACTGCTGTCCAGTCCCCATTGTATGCCCTGACCCCTAAATCATAATAAAATTGACATATTTAACTTCCCAGTTACGTCATAATATATGGTGTAAGAAAAATCACCAATGGCTTGGGAAGGTTAAATGCCATACGTTAACTGCAGCACATGCTCTACCACCCACTAGGCTGACAAAGGAAACATGGCTTCAGGCTTATCTGTGTTGTTCAACTCCTGCAACTTTCAAAGGTGCAGGAAAACCAGTTAAACTAACCCTTTTTTGTAAAACTCTTTCTGTTTGTACATTTTACAGCCACTTTTTCATACAGACATGTGGCATCAGTAGAGAGTCATTAAACATTATTTTAAGATGCCAATGATATACACAGCTGCTGAAAAGACATACCGTTGTGAGCATACAATTCAAGGTTTAAGATCATTAGCCTAGGTTAGCAACATAAAAAGCCATTTTTAGTGCCCAAAATATCCCCCCCCCAAAATACTAAACTGATCCATGAGAGAGAGTGATGAAATCATAGTGAGCGCTATATGTGAGGGGGTGACTGATGAGGCTAGGGTTCTATAGAAGCTCATAAGTGTCACAGGGGAGTGACTCTCCTGTCATCTGAGAGGGACAGAATTGAAAGAGTTGCAGTGCTCTCGTACGGGTGGGTCAAGCATTGAGTGCGAGTCCCTCTGAGAGAAGGGTAACTAGTGTCCCCCATTGGTATTCAACGTTTTTATAAGTATCCTTAAGGATGTCTGGCATCCTTTCTATAGTTAATGCTTGCCCAAGCCTGGCGTGCTGTTGTGTAATTGAAGATACTGCGGGTTTTTTCCAGGCAGCTGCTAGGGCCATTTTTGTGGCTCCTAAACAGAGCCACATAATTCAGCAATTACTAGAAGTTTGGCCTTTGAAAGTGTCGCCCGGTAACCCCAACAGTGCCAAACTGAGCGTAGAAGGAAGGGGATATCTCAATATTGATTTAATGTGTGCCAGGATTTCCGACCAGAAGGGCGGGATATCTCAATATTGATTTAATGTGTGCCAGGATTTCCGACCAGAAGGGCGGGATATCTCAATATTGATTTAATGTGTGCCAGGATTTCCGCCCAGAAGGGCCGAATAACTGGGCAGTCCCATCAAATATGTTAGAAATCTCCAAGTATATCACAACCTCTCCAGCACAAATCAAACGGGGTATATTTTCTTTACTTTGGAGGGATAAAGTTACCAGTGATACAGAATTTTGTAATGAGCTTCTTGCAGTTCCAAGGAATAATTAAATCTGGGAATCTCTTTCCATAATTTTTGCCACTGTTTCTCAGGTATTACGTCACTAAGGATATTAGTCCACAATTGTACATGGCGAAGTGTAGTCAAGTGGGAAGGCTCGAGCAGATGAGCATAAAGGAAGGAGATAAAAACCTTTGGTGCAGCCCGCTCGTTTTACAAATATGTCCATCGGGTGTGGTCTTTTCCAAATTTTTCTATCAGGGAGAGATCTCTAGTGGCCGCTAGATGAGTATTTGGAGGAAGGACCCAATGTTTCAATTGAGTGCAGTGGTATCTCTTTGAGTTAGGTAGTCAATCACATTGGCAATTCTCAAAGGTGAGAGTATACCATCCGTGAAAGAGATCGGAGATGAAGACTCCTTTCTGCCAAAGGTTCAAATGTCCTGGCTTTGGGGCCGGGGAAAAACAGGATTAAAATGAATGTGGGTGTAGGTGGTAGGAAAAGTAGTCCATCTCGAGGTTCTAGTTGCTGCGTCCCACAGTTTCAGAGTTGTTCGAGTTGGCATGCTCAAATATGCATTGTCGATCCGGTTTTGATTTCCACAAGATATCCCACACTAACAGCCCATGACTGCTCTGTCTATGTTTGTATCAGATTCTCTCAGCACTCACTCCAATTTCACTCTGAGCTGCACCTTCCTATAATATAAATAAAAATCCAATAGGGCCAGGAACCCTGATTTTTTGGGGAGTTGTAACTGTTTATAGGGGAGCCGTGCTCTATGATCCTGCGAAATGAATCATATCCCCAGTCTGAGGATTTCCGAGAAGAACTCTTAGGGGTAGTTCAATGGGGAGGCCTTGAAAGAGGTATAGAATGTGTGGTCGGACTGTCATTTAACTGCTTTGATGTGTCACAGCCACATAGATAAATGGCAGCCCAGCACTTAAGGTTGAGTTTGATCCCGCGTAGGGAGAGGGAAAAGCTGGACGGGTAAAGATCATTAATCTTGGGAGTAATTTTAATGCCCAAGTAGGTGATATCTTTTTTGCCCACTGGAAAGGGGTTGTAGGCACTAGCACCTTCATCTCTAATGTGGAAAGGGTCAGGCTAAGGAGGAAGGATTTATGTAGGTTCATGCAGCAACCTGCTGCCTTTTCATAATGGCTTATTCTCGTTGTAGTTAATGAAGCGGAGGGTGACATGAGAGAAAGCAGCACATCGTCTGCAAATAGTGAAACCTTTTGGTCCAGTGAGCTAAATGGGATGCCTTGAATCTCAGGTGTGGCCCTTATTTTGGCAGCTAAGGGTGCTATAGTGAGTGCAAATAGAAGTGGGAAAGCATGCACCCTTGGGCGACGTGTCAAGGGGAAAAAGTTTGAGCCCACCCCATTAACCGCCATCCTGGAAAGAGGCCTCGCCTATTTTGCTTGGACCATGACAATAAAAATGTTCACTAATCCCAAATTTACATAGGTGTGAAAGACGAAGGACAAGTCTACCCGGTTGAAGGCTTTTTCAGAATCCACTGGTAGGAGAATTGCTGGATTTTGCTTTTTAGGTGGCTTTATCGACCAGGTGGACCAACCTCCTTAAATTGTCATGGGTCTGTTACCCTCAAATGAAGTCTGGTTGATCTGGGTGGATTAAACCTGGTAAACTGATTTCCAATCTAGTGGCTAGGATCTTAGTGTAGAGGTAAACATCTAAACTAAGTAGGACTATTGGCCTATGTGAGGCACAACAGTGGGGGTCCCTCCCTGGTTTGGGGATAACAGAGATGAGTGCTCCGCTCATTTAGGGGTGACCATCCTAGTAGCTACCATGTGATTGAATAAACGTGTAAGGTGGGGTCTGGGTTCGGCACTAAAGGTTGTGTAAAATTGCGCTGTAAACCTATTGACTTGTGGATTTGTGTATCTTGAGGGTAGCTATCGCTCTTCGTATTTCTTCTTCCTCGATGGGGTTACTCAGTTACTCATTTTGTTCTACTGATATCTGGGGAGCTCCACCCCTTCCAAATATTCAAGCTGCCTTTGTTTACAGGGAGTGTCAGCCATGTACAGGATTTTATAAAAATTATGAAACGTCTGTGCTTCTTATTGCTCAGAAATAGCTATCTCTCCGTTGTCTTTGTGTAATTAGCTAATATAATCCTTCTCATGCTTGATTCTGAGTTGACGGGCTAAATGTGTGCCACCTTATTCCCCTTATCATATGTTGGTATAAGTTGGTAGTTGTAATTCGTAAATTGTAGTTGGTAGAGTTTTTACCATTGTAGAACGCCTGATGACAGACTGCAGCATGTCCAAACTAGTCATTTTGTTGGAATTAGGAGGTAACAGCTTGAATATTAGGTTATGCCATCATGAAGAACATTTGGGGACAATGTATCATAGCTATTCCTTGCCACGCCAGAAGAGGAGTAGATTACTTGACTGGTAGGTATTGACACTTTCCTCCCTTTCTTTCTCCCTTACCCTCTCTCCCTGTCCTCTTGTATCCCTGTCTGCATCAGCATCATTGGGCAAAGGAGAAGGGGCGTCTCCTTCGCTGCAGGTATCTCTGCCCCTGCCTCAGTCAGCCCTGCTGCCCTCAATGAGGAGGCTATTGACCTCCGGAGGTCCATCTCTGTGGGGGCAGTCAACCATTGTGAATGCCATCCAGGGACTGGCATCCCAGATGCAACAAAGTAATGCCTACCTGGAAGGCATTCACAGTACCTTAACTAGTCTATAGAGATTGTTTCAGGCTTAGGCCTCCTCTTTGACGGCAGCCAGTGTCCCTTCATCTTCTGTCCCCCCTCCAGCTACCTGTGCCCAGTCCAACACCGCTCACCCATCTAGAGCACACATAGAGACCAGCATTCACCCACTACAACAGACAAGGTGTGCAAAGACAAACACAGGCACCACAGGACAACCCACAATCATGCACACAGTCAACACACACCTGCAGACACAAGAACAGCCATTCACAACACTGTCTCTTCCACCCCTCCTCCATCAGTCACATTACCACTCACACCTGCTATTACTACATCAGCATTCCCTGATCCTGCCACCAGTCCTGTCATACCCACAGACACCACAAGAGAAGACCCACAGACATTCACCCAACACACACACCACATCCATACTCACCACAACAACCCTCACGACCACATGCAACACATCCACCTTACTTGCAGCCACCACCGTAACATACACTCCTACATCTTGCATACCGTCTCCCTGCATCTTCCCCCTCCCAAAAAAACATAAATGCCCTCACTCACCCACCCAACATACACCCACCACACAAGCACACATTGCACATACCTGCTTCCACCTCGAGCACAGCCAACACTTCCTACAACCACTCCCTCCATCTCCACTCCTCAAACTTTTACCCAGGACTGCCCTTGTGTCCCTAAAAATGTTTTCCTTGCCAGTCTTGACCTGTTCCCTGCTCCTGTCCCACCCCATGATGCCCCTAAGCGCTATGACTCCCTGCCTCAACACAGACTTTCCACCTTCCAGTCCTCCCATGGCCCCCCTAGTAGTGGCCATGCCCCTCCCCCTGCAGAAAAAAAACACCACCTCCAAAGCGTAAGGTCCCTAATCCTACCCCAAAAATCCAAACCCCCTCCCCCACAATCAAATTCTAAGCCTGGACTCCCAAGCCTAAATCCAGGGACCCCCTTTCCAAGCCCCTTCCCTCCCCCCCTGGAGCCCTGAGGTGCCTGCCTGCCCCATTGATGCCCCTGCCATGTGGAGGACAATTTGCAGTCAGGAGTCAAGTTGGGGCATGTAACTGTACCCAATGTGCCTCGGGCACTTAAGACATTTGGACTGGCCAGTAGGCCTCACTTGCACACAGTTTTTACTATTTATTTATTCAATACATTAGCCCACATAGATATGGATGTCAAGGTGTAGAAAGTGTCCTGGATTTCCTTCAGCATGGTTGTGTTATATCTGTATACTTTGATGCTTGTGTTGTATGAGTATGGGATATCTATATTGCTGCATGCGCTGGGTTGATGACTTGTGCCATGTGCTTGTTGTGATGTGTTGTTATGGTTGTGTGTGGCATTGTTTGGCAGTGGTGTGTGCATCCGTGGGTATAAAGATGCATCTGCGATGTCCTTTGTATGTTGGTTGGACGTGGCATGTCACCTGTGGCCTTGTTTGGATATCTGTACTATTTATATGATTGTGTGTTGTTGCTACGTATTGCTGCCAGTAAGTGTTGTCCGGTGGAGTAGTTCGATGTGCTTTTCTGACAATGCATTTGTGTGTTTGTGATGATGTTGTCATTGTGTGATTGTGGGGTGTTGTGTATGGATATGTTTGACAGTGGTGGTGGTGTGTGTGTGCAGTCTGCTGTGTGAATGCCACATGTTGGCTGTGGTGTGTGTATTTAGGGTATGCGTTTGTGTAGTTAGTTAGTGTGTGTGTGTCTGTAGATGGTTGTGTTAACGGGCGTTTGCGTGTGTGTGTGTGGACGTCGCTGTCTGTGCTGGGTGTGTGTGTTGTGCCCTTCCTTCCAGTGTGTGTTAGGTTTGGGGTACTCACGGTTGTCATCTCGTCGTCGTCGGTCCTGGAGGTGTATGCCGAGATGCAGCAGTGGGAAGAATTCCAGTTCGACTTCCATGGCGGCCGTGAATGCGTCTGTGTACCTGGAGGCGAGTGTCTCCTTTTATACTGGCAGTTTCCCCCAGGCTTCTCATGGAGTTCAGTCTGCCCTGGAAATCCTGGCGGTCTGCTGACTTGTAATAAAGTGGGTGGCAAATTGATCCTTGCCGGCCTGGAGAGGTCTACCGCCGACGGTGGCAGTCAGACCGCACTGGGGTACTGGTGGTGACTTGGCTGCTAAGATTTACTAATTTAAAATATATGTATATATTAAAAAAGATATTTTGAAAGTTTTTAACGATTTTGTAAAATATTGTTATACTTACCATCATAAGTATAGTAAAGCGATATTTTTGACAACTTTTTTTGCACAATATTGTTGGTTCCGATATTATGTCAGCGATCTGTTAAGATGGCAGGAATTCCTCAGGATGTGATCAGCAGTTTCATTGGTAATTTTTAGTTGGTTTTCAAAAGATGCAACGAATGCTTCAAGTCTGATGCTGGCCTTCATAACAAATTCAACAGATTTAGGCGCAGGGATGCCAAGGGGCCAGAATATCTGAGTCCAGCCAGTATTACTGCACCTAAATCTGTGCATTAAGAGGTTTTTTTCCCCTCAGAATGGAAAATAACATTAAGATCTTGGAATAGCAGGTCCACATAAGCGCGTTTTCCCCCACTCCACCAAATAGTAACTAGTCACTCGTAACAAGTGGGATGTCATTGCAGATGTTCAAGGCAAAACCTGAAAATCAACATGTTAGAGAGGAGGCTTTCTTACACAAACTGATTTCACATGGAAGCTGCTTTTGTTGCAAAGGTGTCTCTGTCTTCCTGAGAATATTAGTTTATGGAGTGAGAGTTTAGTTGTTTCAGAGATTTAGAAATGATTCAAGCATATGTGAAAGTGGCCAGACATACTTGAAGTGGAAATTATTTAAGTTAAATAATTGCGGCACAGTTTTGTCAGATTTCCTTATGCTCATGACCAATCTTGAAGCTGCATCAAGGGTAGCTTTATATGGTTGGTTTTATAGGAAATGTATACCAGCGAGGATGCAGACACCATAAACCATTCTCGAGATTAGTAGTGACTGGTTTAAGATCTTGGTTGGAAATAAGTTTATTGATCGATTTACTAAATCTTAACTTGTTCTGAGAACTGTCTGCTACTGATTTTTTATGGACATTAGGTTTAATTTGTGCTCTAGAATACACAATATGTACAGAACAGAGACCTGTTTCTTTGTGGTGTGTGCCAACATTTCACAGTATTGGTTTCGTTATCTGGATAAAAGGAAGTTAGTTCTGTTTTGATTACATTTTAGGTTCCCTCTGCTCATCCAGCATTCATTTAAGTGTTTAACAGAGGTATACTTGGGAATAATTATCATGTAAATGGTTGAGTCACAAGCATATGTATGTTGCGAGAGGCCAGGAGTACTTAAGAATTCCTCACGGGGTTCAAGATACAACATTAATAAGATGGGGCTGGATGCTAATCTTAGAGGGACTCCCAAAATATTTTTTGTCAGGGTCTGGCAGCGATCATGCAGCTACTGTTTGGACCATTGTAGAGCCATTGCACTGACACCGACACATAAAGAGGAGGTATTAATCAG
Source organism: Pleurodeles waltl (assembly GCF_031143425.1). Taxonomy (NCBI): domain Eukaryota; kingdom Metazoa; phylum Chordata; class Amphibia; order Caudata; family Salamandridae; genus Pleurodeles; species Pleurodeles waltl. Next base: position 463,493,533 of record NC_090442.1, read on the forward strand.
TATATCAAGATCAGAATCAGGTGCTGCTCAGACTTCCAAGGAAAAATATGAGATAAGTTTCATTTTCACGTCAAGGAACATTATTAGATAAGTTTAATTTGTGTCCAACATTTGGTAGGCATGACTAGCGATGTACAGTGTGATCATTTCTATTGTATGCCTAATTGCTAATAGTTTAGGGGGCTCTTTACACACTTCAAGATTTTTCTTACAATGAAAGACAAGGATGGGAGAGAGATGTTTGGGAGCAGCCTCCTGCTTTGCTCCTTCATCCCATTCTATAGTGCGGCATTAGCAATGTTCTCCCGTATTTGCAGCAAGAAGACAATTGCGGATTTAGCTAGGCTATGTGGAATTGGGTCCAGTGATTAAATAGATGGTTAAAGAGATGGTTTGGTTAAGGAGAATATGTCTCCTAAGTCTCCTTTGTAGAGAGGGGTAAGGATGTCCAGCAGTCAAAAGCAAACTTACCTTGTGAATAGGATCCACTGTTTAAGAAGGTGGCTAATTCATTACAACAAGAATTCTGTAGTTGAGCAGTTATTTTTGGATGAGTCACTAGTTTGAGCCTATAACATTTCAACCAGTTTCCTGGTCTGAATTGTTTACATCTTATATTTGGGCCTTAAGAATGGGTATTTTTGCATATTTTTCTACTTTGCAAATTTGCGTCCAGTTTCCATCTTGCATTCAGTCACCTCTTTGGCTTAGCAACATCCCTGCAAGGTCGGTCAAAAATTTTGGGTGTGTTCCTCCATTGGAATTTAACTTGGCTCGTTTACTAAAGCAGGTTTCTCTCTGCGTTTTTCCAATTCATCCTTAACAATCCCCATTCTGTCATTTTGTCCCCCAGAAACCCATCTTCCTTCGAAGAGTTGAAAATATGGCAGGCAGTCTTTGTTGCTTACTAACCTATGTCATATTTCCTATCCTAAGAAGCATTCACCAGCTTAGTATTGTGGCCACTTTCAAATTAAACATCCATTCCTTTTCCTTCTAATGCCTGTCAAAGAGTGAGGATCATAGCCAACTTCCACAATTATGTCTGCCCTTGAATACCGATGCCACTACTATTTTGCACCACTAATAGCAATAAATACGATTCTCAGCTTTTCAATGTGTGCAGTTATTTTAATTAGGTGTTCCCTTCTGCTTACGTCACTTCTACTCAGTGGCGTAGCATGGGGGGTGCAGGGGGGGCCGGCCCCACCGGGCGCAACATCTGGGGGGGGGGACTCGAGTGCTAAAATCCACGGGTTAGGGGGCGCAAATTACTTGCCTTGCCCCAGGTGCTGACAATCCACGCTACGCCACTGCTTCTACTACTTGCATCATGTATGAATTACTGACCTGATCAGCAGGAAGGTAGAGTCTAATCCTCTGCTCCCCTCCCATGGATCATGCGTCTTTGGCTAGGCTTTCTTCAGGGCCACCTACATGTGCTCAATTGGATTTTTACATTTGCATAAGATACACAAGAGTGTTGCAAAGCTTGCATTAGCATTGCCCCCGAAGTAGGGACAAACTATTTGTGTTAGTGCAAATCCATTGTAGTGCAAAAGAAATACACACTGTTTAAAGCATGCAGTAGGACATTTTACTGTTGCATCTTAGTTAACAGCTACTTTCTGTGAAGGATTTTAGGTTACCTTAATTAGCAGATTAAAACAGTAAGTAATCACAAAACACGTCATGGGTAAGTGAGTAGTACAATTTTATTTGAAATATTCCGCGAAAAGATCTAAAAGTTATCTTTTTATTAAATGTTTCTAAATGCTTTTTTTTTTAGTTTCATGTTCTGCCTGAGAAGGATGGATGGACAATAAACTCCCCATTCAGTTTTGAGTGAGTGACATTTGTTAATTCTTCCAAAGTATACGACAGGACACCTGCAATCAAAGTATTTATCCCGAGGCTGTCAATAGTGTACTATTTCTGAAGGCTAATTTCGAGACTAGAGTGTGATGATTTTCATAATTTTGATTTAATAGTAAGTATTTATTTGTCAAGATATCACCAATTCTGATTAAAATGCATCTGCAGTATGTATTTCACCTTTGTCATCACCATGTAGCAGTTACACTCATCACAATTTCGAATCGGCCAATACAGTAGCTTTGTTGACGCTTAGAGAATGCAATTCAACAATCACTAGTGTTTGTCATTTCACCATACGGTCCCAGCTTCTGAGTATATCGTTAGAAGGCATTAATGACATTAACACAGTTATTTTACTGTTAAAGGTTGCTGCATGATCCCGCTCTTCAGCTCGCTGAGTTTCAAAGGTTTATTCTTTCTCCTTGTACAAGTCGTGCTCTCAGTTGCCAAACATCCTAAAGTAATTAAAATAAGATCGTTATCAAAATGTGTATAACAGTGTAAGTCGTTAACCGCTGTATATGAAAAAATAAACTGGGCTCATCACCGAATACTAACGGTGACAAGGCGTTCTTCTAAATTAGGCAAAGTTCTTCTAAATTAGGCAAAGTTGACCGCTTTGGCTTTTGAATGAAACACACACAAAGCTTGAACACACTTAAATGCACACCTGGTAACAAATGTAATAATATAAAAACTGAAGAAGAAATAACCTACGTTTTCATAAAACACATAGGTACACATGGCAGGTGGCTAAAACTCCCAAACCCTGGATACAGACTAAGGTATCTGAAGTTCCAAAACCTCGTAAAAATAATCATAAAAACCGATACAGACGCTGCAGGTTATCCAACCAAAATCACACTAAAAATATCAGGAACACTTTTTCATTGGCATGAACGCCTTGAGTTGATGCACAAATGGAATGCGATTTCTTGCGAAGGTGATCCACAATATCAGGCATCATTAATCATATTGATGAGACAGAACCATGTGGAGTTGAAAGTATAAAATTGAGAATATGCTTCCCTAGAGCAATTTTATTTGCAGTATACACTGAGCTACTTGCAGAGATCTTGAAGAAACAGATATGAATCAGACCATTTTTTTTAATAAGAAAGACTAATTGGTCGTGATATTCTATCACCTGAGATAAGACTGATGTTTTTAAAAGGACAATTACCAATCTACAGAAAGGCTACAGCTTCTTAATAAAGAAATATCAGTGCCTCCCAAACGTTTCAGAACCACGACCCAATTTTTAGAATGACAAATTTTGGCGACCCAGCTAGCTTAAATGGACATGAGGCAGGTGATTTTTTGATGAAATTTACGCATTGTGTGACAGTGCACTGTAATTTACAGAAAGCACATTTTCAATTGAAATTTTCACTTAATTTGCACAGACATGCAGTTTTACTGATAAAACGTTACTGCGCACAAATGATAATGCATCGAAATCGGGCATGAGTGAATAGTTTTATCATTTTGGCATCACAAAGTAAAGCGTCTTCATTTGTTTTGATCCCATGAAAAGCGTTGTTTCGATCACATTTCAAAACTACCAAAAGTCTTAAAAAATGTGCTTTATCAGGCGAGTTGTTTGTTACAAATAAATCACATCCTACAGACTCCTTTAACTCTTCCTCCACCCCAGCAAGACTGTCACATAATTCACATTACCTTCCCTGACCGCAAAGTGAGAGGAATTTGTAAACACCTATCCGCATGTTAAAAATATAAGCAACAATTTTTCAGAAGTCATTGCCTGATGTTTTCCCAGTGTCTTTGAAGCAGCAACTGTGACACTATAGGGAACCAATAAACACATAACTTAAAGAATTTTTTATTTCTTGCTTTGGCGACTCACCATAAATCAACTGGTGACTCACTAGTAGGTCATGAACCACAGTTTGGAAAACACTAACATAGGGGATACAGACGTAATAAATGAGTCATACAGTATCTTTTTGCATTGAAAGTGTAAGCCACTGGCTCAACAGGAGAACAAGTTACATACAAATTACTGCTGTATTAGAAATTTGTGATCATTCATTTTAGGGACTTAAAAAAAAAAATCAAAATAAAAACAAAATCACTAGATTTCTTTTTTGAAGAATAAACCTGCAAGAATTGTATATGAAAGAATAAGAAATGAAAGGACAGAGAAAAAGACGATTTAAAATTGGTGAATTTTTTCCCTCAAGTAACTAATAATTACAATTTCACTACCTGAAACTTACCACCAAAACAGAAATCCAACTATATGCGAAGCACAGGCAGCAAACTAGCCCAAACCTGGCTCAGCGAGAAATCTGTATGGACATAAGCCTTTGCTTTAACCCAGTGACAAGCCACTTGTATTTGGGGGCGTGGCTTGAAGCCGTTCGGGGATGGCCGCCTTCTGCTGAGCTCTGCGACCGCAGCGGGAGTCGGGAGAGCCGGCAGCTTCATTCAGACTTTTTTTGTGTTCCTGCAGATAGGAGCGCTCGGGGGAACATGCCTGGAATGGAACACTCCCCTTGAAAGGACTACAGAGGTACTTTTACATCCTCTCTGATGATTTTTATGGCGGTCGTGTGTGAATTTTCATTGCGGCCGGCATTTTTTTTTTTTTCTTTTACCTCACATTTCTTCTTTTGGAATAGGTTTTGATGCCTGAAGGACTCTTTTTTGCATTTTTTGACCTACAGATGTAGGCTTTTTTGCTTTCTGCTCATTGTGTCTTACCTTTTGAAGTAATTTTGCCCAGATTTACCTTATTTTCTCGTTCTACTCTCTTACCTGAGGTAAACCTTTACTTTATAAGGTATTTATTTTATGACATTTTAGGCAGAAATATATAATTTTTGCTTATGGGCAGATCCAGGAACTTTCAGTTGACTAACAACAAATTACAGTGTAATAAGAATCCTGATAATATTCCCTTATCAAACTCCTTTGCTTCTTTATCAACTATCGAGACTACAGGAGCTACTTCTCTCAATGTTACTACTTCAACACCTGTTTCTTCTCATGTTCTTGTGAATAAAGTTTTGTCTAAGCTTCCGGTAACGGTCTTGACATCCACAAATAAAAGAGCTAAAAAGGATCCTCCATCCCCTATTAAGGTGGCAGATACTTTATCTATGGAATTACTTCTTGTGGAAGTAAGAGCGCTCAAACCTTATATGGAGGATACCAATAACAAATTACAAATATTGGATGACAAATGGTCTCTTTTGGAGAACAGAGTCTCTTAGGTGGAGCGAAGAGTGGAAGAGCTAGAGGATACAGTTACATCGATACAATCTGAAGTTGTTATGCTGAAAAAGCATGCAATGGATATAGAAAATCGGAATTGCAGGAATAATTTACGCATTTATGGTCTTCCTGAAGGAACTGAAGGCTCAGACCCTTTATCTTTCTTTCAGGCATTTTTGCCCAAGATTCTGGACTTGCCTATTTCTTCTGTTATGAATATACAACAAGCACATAGGCTTGGTCACCCTTCACATTTGGCTTCGACATAAAAGAAACCAAGAGGAATAATACTGTATTTTTTGGAGTATACAGACTTGCTGAAGGTTCTCAGAGCAGCAAGAGCTAAGGGTCAGATCACATGGTCAGGGTCCAATCTCTTTTTTGCTCAAGATTATGCTAAGTTGACTGCAGATAAATGGAAGAAATTTCTAGATATGCATCCGACATTGAAGTCGCTTAATGCCCGATATGGTCTTTTTCATCTGTGCTTGTTCAAGGTGACATACAACAATAAGACTACAACATATGAGGACCCAGTATTACTTCAACGGTTTATTGACTCTTGCAGAGGTGAAACAATGGACACTTCCAAAGTATCAGAGAATTGATTATTAAATTATAATTTTTCTCTTTTTTTCCCTTTTATCTTGCACGTATTTGAAGGGATGTGCCCTTTGTTGGTTCAATGTAATCTTAAAAGTGTTTGATTATTTAGGAGATTTAATTTTTTCCTCTATTTTCTCTCTTTTTAGATCTTTTATACATTCAGGGGGTCATTACAACCCTGGCGGACGGTGTTAAAGCGGCGGTAAGACCGCAAACAGGCCGGCGGAAAAAAAGGGAATTATGACCGTGGCGGAAACCGCCAACAAAAACAGCCACTTTAACACTCCGACCGCCACGGCGGTACAGACAAACAGCGTGGCGGTCACCGCCAACAGACAGGCGGGAGACAAAGTACAGCCCACAGTATCACAACCTACCATTCCGCCACCTTTTCCGGGGCGGATTCACCGTGGATAAAAACACGGCAGAAACAGCCATTTCAATGGGAAAACTCTCACCTCTACACACTCCACGAGGAAGGAGGACACCATGAAGCCGGAACTCCAAATACTCCCTGCGATAGTCTTCCTGCTCCTGTGCGATCATCATCAATGCCAGCGCCGAAGACAACGGTGAGTACTGCACCTACGACATAGGGAAGGGGGGAGGCAAAAGTCAGGGACACACACACAACAGCCCCACCCCCACTCCGACCCTCACCCACTACAACATACACACCAATGCATATCCAAACATAACAGTAACAACCCCAATACCCCCCGGAAGAATGCAAAGACAAAAGGAAATGAGTGCAACCATTGTAATGTATCAAAATACAGTAAGCAAATATATACAGATATAATTTCACATTCAACAAAATATACATCACGATTAGTAGTGCAGGTATGCACCATTCAATGTCCGTGGATCACTGGGCCCAAAATGCATGGGCGAGGCCCACACACGATACCTGAGCAAAACGGAGAGAACACTGCAGGGGCATCAGATCGAAATACAACAGGCACCTCAGGGGGAAGGGAAGGGGGGGGTACCTCAGCCGGATGAGAGCACCACACCAGATCCACGAGGGGGCTCCATGTCCATTGATGTATCCTGGGGAGTGCAAAGCCACAGTCTCTCAAGTCTCTGCAGTGGGTGGGTTGCCCACTGTACCATCCTGGGGAGTGCAAAGCCACAGTCTCTCAAGTCTCTACAGTAGGTGGTTTGCCCACTGTACCATCCTGGGGAGTGCAAAGCCACAGTCTCTCAAGTCTCTACAGTGGGTGGTTTGCCCACTGTACCATCCTGGGGAGTGCAAAGCCACAGTCTCTCAAGTCTCTACAGTGGGTGGTTTGCCCACTGTACCATCCTGGGGAGTGCAAAGCCACAGTCTCTCAAGTCTCTACAGTGGGTGGTTTGCCCACTGTTCAATCCTGGGGAGTGCAAAGCCACAGTCTCTCAAGTCTCTACAGTGGGTGGTTTGCCCACTGTACCATCCTGGGGAGTGCAAAGCCACAGTCTCTCAAGTGGATAACAGTCTCCACTGGTTCTGGAGGGGGACTGGCGCCCAGAGTGCTTCATCCTGTTAAGGACTGAGGTAGTGGATGCTGTTCTCCACTGGTTCTGGAGGGGGACTGGTGCCCAGAGTGCTTCATCCTGTTAAGGACTGAGGTAGTGGATGCTATTCTCCACTGGTTCTGGAGGGGGAGGGGTGCCCAGAGTGCATCACTCTCCCCGTGACGGTCCCAGTTCCGTCACTGCTCCTGCCGCACATGGGCTAGCGGTGTTTGAGTTGGCGGTGCTTGCCCTGTTCAGCGGTGCTTGACTTTGCTGTCTCTGACCTGTTCAGCGGTGGTTACCATGGCGGTCTTTGCCCTGTTCAGCGGTGCTTGCCCTGTTCAGCGGTGCTTGCCATGGCGGTCTTTGCCCTGTTCAGCGGTGCTTGACTTTGCTGTCTCTGACCTGTTCAGTGGTGCTTGCCATGGCGGTCTTTGCCCTGTTCAGCAGTGCTTGCTCTGTTCAGCGGTGTTTGACTTTGCTGTCTCTGACCTGTTCAGCGGTGCTTGCCATGGCGGTCTTTGCCCTGTTCAGCGGTGCTTGCCCTGTTCAGCGGTGCTTGACTTTGCTGTCTCTGACCTGTGCAGCGGTGTTTGCCATGGCGGTCCCTCATTGCCCAGCGGGGCTGTGGCTGTCGGGGCCCTCCTGGGCACTGACTCTGGCGGTGGCCTCCTGGCCAGTGACGATCGGGCTGCCCTCCTGGGCACTGACTCTGGCGGGGGCCTCCTGGCCAGTGACAATGGGACTGCCCTCTTGGGCACTGACTCTGGCAGTGGCCTCATGGCCAGTGACGATGGTACTGCCCTCTTGGGCACTGACTCTGGCAGTGGCCTCCTGGCCAGTGACGATCGGGCTGCCCTACTGGGCACTGACTCTGGCGGTGGCCTCCTGGCCAGTGACGATGGGACTGCCCTCCTGGGCACTGACTCTGGCGGTGGCCTCCTGGCCAGTGACGATCGGGCTGCCCTCCTGGGCACTGACTCTGGCGGTGGCCAACTGGCCAGTGACGATGGGGCTGGCGGTGGCCTCCTGGGCAGCGGGGATGATGGCGGCCTTCCCCGCTGTGCTGCTCTTCCCAGACTTTGGCGCTGTCTTCTGCCCCATCCCCACCTTGGGAGGAGTCACAGCTGAGTGGACAGTCCCCCCAGGACCCTTGTGAGCGGCTTTGCCGGCTGGAGTCTTCCCCCTATCCCATCAGGCACTGTCCAACTTCTGGTGCTTTACAGGGGGGAACTGGCTGTGCTGTGGCTCTGTGTCACACTGGCTGCCCTGGTGCCCGGTGCACTCCACATACCTCTAACAGGCATCGATGGTACCAGAGATTTTTTGGCTGAGGTGCTAGTATGGGACCTATGAATTGGAGGGGGGGTGGTGGGAAAGAGGTCAAGGTTGCTCAGGAAAAGTTTCTTACGAACACTGGGACGGGTAGCTGGAGGGGGTCTGGGAGTGGAGGAAGAGGAGGTGGTTGTAGGAGGTGTAACTTTTGTTGATTTGGGTGCAGGTGCATGCTCTGGAGGCTGTTGTGAGGTGGATGGCTGTTGGATGGGTGTGTGCCTGCGTTTGTGTACTTTGGGAGGGGGCGTCACAGACACACTGGGAGAGGACACAGGGGACGTGTAAATGGTAGTGGGGGTGGTGAGTGCAGGTGAGCGGAGTGTGGTGGTGGGTGTGCTGGTGTGGGACGTAGTGGCTGTAGTGGTAGTGCATGCAGGTGAGAGTGTAGAGGACACTGGGAGGGAGGAGGGAGACGACGAGGAGGGGGACACAGTGGAGGCAGTGGATGTTGCTGTGTCTGTATGTGGGTGATGCTTGCGTGAGTGCCTGTGGGATGTGTGGTGCTTATGTTTACCTGAGCTTCCCTTGTGTGTTGACGTGTGTGCAGGCTGGTCTGATGGTGTGCTTGGGATAGGCTGGGGTACAGGGGATTGGGTCTGGGTGGAGAAGGTTGGAGGGGGGAGGCTAGAGATAGGGACAATGGCTGCCATCAGTGCTGAGGCCAGATATTGCAGGTTCGATGATGGGCAGCCTGACCAGAATGAATGCCCTCCAGGAATGCATTAGTGTGTTGCAACTCCCTTTCTACACCCTGGATGGCATTCACAATGGTAGACTGCCCAACAGTGAGTGACCTGAGGAGGTAAATGGCCTCCTCACTGAGGGCAGCAGAGGTGACAGGGGCTGAGGTGCCTGGGGCGAAGGTGATGCCCACCCTCCTGGGTGGGCAGGCACGGGCGGAAGGGTGAGGGGCTGCTGGGAAGGCGGTGCTGGAAGGGGTGGTGGCGGCTGTACCTGTAGAAGTGGGGGGCACAGATTTTGCCGCCACCACAAGTGAGCTCCCATCGGAGGACGAGTCCGTGTCGCTGGTTGCTGATCCGGTGACACGGAGAGCTCAAAAAAGGGGGGGGACGACAGAAGAAAGACAGGTTGAGTGCATGGCTTACCGCTACCGTTGGCGGACAATACAGACACAGCAGCCCCCTGCACTACGCAGCGCTGTTGGGCTCTATTGATGCAGTTCCTGGGATATGGCCTACATGGCTATGGTGGAAATCAGCACACATAGATGACACAGGGGCATGTATACCTGTACTTGGCACTCTACAGAGGTGGGGTGGAGTGCCACATGGCCTGCATTACGGAGGGGCCTAGCCTACGGAACTCGCCCTGGCCTAGGGAAAACCACAGCCCTCCTCCCCCACCCAGACACCTTCACTGCGTGCAAAGTCCGCTGCATGAGAGTGTACTCACCCCCTTGTGTCTGCTGTGATGCCCTCAAGCGCCCATCCAACTCAGGGTAGGCCACCGCCAGGATCCGGAACATCAGGGGGGTCATGGTGCGACGGGCACCCCTCCCACGTTGGGAGGCCATCCCCAGCTGAGCCTCCGCCGTCTTCTTGCTCCAGTGGCGAATGTCCTCCCATCTTTTACAGCAGTGGTGCTCCGTCTCTGGTGGACCCCCAGGGTCCGGACGTCCTTGGCGATGGCACGCCAAAAATCCTTCTTCTGGTGGGCGCTGACCTACATGAAATGTACAGGGGAAGAAGAGAAGTCATTACCAACTGCACCGTCGAAGTGAGTGGCCCACATCCCTACCCTTGCCATGTGGCACATGCATTCACAGTCCTTCATGCTCGCAGAACTCTGTCCCCTTCCTTCTTACAACCAGCCCTCTCCACCCAGGCATAGCCCATACAACTTGCTCCCTGTGTACTCACCTGTTGGTCTGGAGGACCGTAGAGTAGCGTGTACTGGGGGAGGACCCCGTCCACAAGCTTCTCCAACTCCTGTGTAGTGAAGGCAGGGGCCCTTTCCCCAGGCGCACGAGCCATTGTCTCTTCCAGACCGAGGTCACAGCAGCACTTGCAGTATAGGTCCTCTCCTGTCGAAGATCAGGTATCAGGTGATTGAACAGATAGAAAATGGCGGTGACGTCCACAGCGGTGACGTCAGCGGTGGTGCGTATCATCACCGCCGCCGCACTTTGTCATTGACTCCTGGGACCCATAGGGTCCAATGTTAACCAATGCAGCATTGCGCAGCGGTCTTTGACCGCCTACCGAGACGGTGTACAACGCCTGCGCAGTTACCTCACATCCCATTGTCCCAGTTTAGAGGTCAGGCAGCCTCCATTTCAGGGGCCCACATGGCTTCATTTTCAACTGCGTCACACATACCTAGGCCTGGACTCAACACACATACAGACAACTTTTTGGATTAAGTTTCGTGTTCTGTGTAGCTGTGGGCACATACCTCTGAGTTGTTTGACTCTGTGGTCGTTGTTGTTCTTCCTAGGCACCGTCAGCTGGGACATGTGAGGAGATGGCGGAATCCTCTGGTGTACCGACCGCTGGTGGACCTGTTGACAATGGAGGAGCGACATTTAATCATCACCTACAGGTTTGACCGAGCCACAATCCAGGAACTGTGTACCCAGTTGGAGCCTGACCTGATGTCAGCTATCCGCCATCCCACAGGGATCCCCCCTCAAGAGCAGGTGCTATGAGTACTCCATTTCCTTGCAAGTGGGTCTTTTCAAACAACAATGCCCATGGCATCAGGGATGTCCCAGCCTATGTTTTCCAACGTGTTGTCCAGAGTGTTGTCTGCCCTGCTGAAACACCTGAGGAGCTACATCGTTTTCCCTCAGGTGGAGGATTTGGCTACTGTTAAAGGTGATTTCTATGCCCTTGGACATATCCCCAACATCATAGGTGCCATTGATGGAACCCATGTGGCTTTGGTCCCCCCCACAGTAGTGAACAGGTGTACAGAAACCGGAAGAGTTATCATTCCATGAATGTACAGATGGTATGTTTGGCAGACCAGTACATCTCCCAGGTAAATGCTATGTTCCCTGGTTTAGTGCGTGACGCCTACATCCTGCGGAATAGCAGCATCCCTTATGTGATGGGTCAACTCCAGAGGCACCGTGTGTGGCTATTAGGTGACTCTGGTTACCCCAACCTGTCATGGATACTGACCCCAGTGAGGAATTCCAGGACCAGGGCAGAGGAACGCTACAATGAGGCCCATGGGCGGACTAGGAGGGTGATTGAACGCACCTTCGGCCTCCTGAAGGCCAGGTTCAGGTGCCTCCATATGACAGCTGGTTCCCTATTCTACTCACCAAGGAAGGTGTGCCAGATCATCATCGCCTGCTGTATGCTTCACAATCTTGCTTTGCGATGCCAGGTGCCTTTTCTGCAGGAGGATGGTCCAGATGACGGTGTTGTGGCAGCTGTGGAGCCTGTGGACAGTGATGAGGAGGAAGCAGAGGAAGAAGACATTGACAACAGGGACTCAGTCATCCAGCAATATTTCCAGTGACACACAGGTGAGAACACTTTCTTGCCTACTACAAGTACTTTCACACTTCTACCTCTATCCTGTCTGTCAATTTCAAGCAGTATTTGGTAACTGAGTTGTACATTTCCATTACGGTTTCACAGGTGTGGTTACCAACGTGTGTCATCTGCTTGCATTCTTCATGGACTTGTGATGTGTGACATAGGTATGTTGACATTACATTTGAGAACGGATTTTGTCACTGTCATAGCTAATACACATTTTCAAAATCACAGACTGACTCCAGATTGTTTTGTGCTTCAAGGGTGTTTATTGAAGTGCTAATTGTTGGAGGGGGTGGTAAAATGGTGAGGGGTGATAGTGGAGGAATGTCCATGGCAGAGTCCAGTCTATTAGTCTCACAGGTGCACTGCCCATATGGGCATAGGAAGTGGAGCTGGGACAGTTCCAATATGGACAGGGTTACAAAGTGGGACAGTGGGATGACAATCAGGGTGGTCTCATTTCTTGGCGGGGGTCTTGCCATCGTGCTCTGTCCTGTTCCTGGATCTCAGGGACCGCTTGCAGGGTGGTTCTCCGTCTGCAGGGGGTGGGGTGCTGGTGCAGTGGTCCTGTGGTGGGGCGTCCTGTCCACTAGCGCCGGCGGAGGTGGTGGGCAGTTCATCGTCCATGCTAGTGTCAGGGGCCCCTTGGAGTGCCACGGTGTCCCTCATGGTGTTCTGTATGTCCTTCAGCACCCCTACGATGGTGCCCAGGGCAGAGCTGATGGTTCTGAGTTCCTCCCTGAACCCCAAATACTGTTCCTCCTGCAGGCGCTGGGTCTCCTGAAACTTAGCCAGGACCATAGCCATCGTCTCCTGGGAGTGGTGGTATGCTCCCATGATGGAGGAGAGGGCCTAGTGGAGAGTGGGTTCCCTTGGCCTGTCCACCCCCTGTCGCACAGCAGCCCTCCCAATTCCCCTGTGTTCCTGGGCCTCCGTCCCCTAGACCGTGTGCCCACTACCACTGCCCCCAGGTCCCTGTTGTTGTTGGGGTGGTGGGTTATCCTGGGTTCCCTGTAGTGGTGGACACACAGCTGATTGATGTGTCCTGGGTACGGAGGTATGGGCCCGCTGGGTGGGTGCTGTTGTGGTGTTACCAGAGGGTGTAAGGTCTGTGGTGGCCTGTGACTGGGTGTGGGGAACTGACTGTCCCGAGGCCCACGATGGTCCGGGCTGGTCATCTAGATCCAGTTGGCCAGAGCTGCTGTCATCACTGTGGGCCTCTTCTGTTGGTGGGGTGGAGATGTCTGGACCCTCCTGTCTGGTGACGTTGGGTAGTGGTCCTGCAGGGGTGTAAAAGCATGATTATTGCATCTGTGTGTGTCATGGTGTGCAATGGATGGGTGACCGTGTACCCCGGTGCTAGCATTCCTGTGTGGGGGCTTGTGCGATGATGGTTGGGGGGTGTTATGGGTATGTGCAGTGGGCATGCTTTAGTGATGGGTGTCCATGCTTTGTTGTGTTATGCAGGGCTTGGTGTTGGGATGGGTGGATTGTGTTATTAGTACATTAGTGAGGAGTTGGAGTGATAGGGGAGGGGGTGAGGGTGGGGGTCTGTGATAGCATGCAGGTAGGGTGGGGGATATGATAGTTAAGATTTGACTTACCAGAGTCCATTCCTCCACTGACTCCTCCGAGGCCCTCAGGATGCATAATGGTCAAGACCTGCTCCTCCCATGTTGTTAGTTGTGGGGGAGGAGGTGGGGGTCCTCTGCCAGTCCGCTGTATTGCGATGTTGTGCCTGGAGACCACGGAACGCACCTTCCCCCGTAGGTCGTTGCACCTCTTCCTGATGTCCTCCCGATTTCTTGGGTGCTGTCCCACTGCGTTGACCCTGTTGATTATTCTTCGCCATAGCTCCATCTTCCTAGCTATGGAGGTGTGCTGCACCTGTGATCCAAATAGCCGTGGCTCGACCCGTACGATTTCCTCCACCATAACCCTGAGCTCCTCCTCGGAGAACCTGGGGTGTCTTTGCCGTGCCATGGGGTGGTGTAGGTGATGTGTGGGGTGGTGTATGTGGTGATGAGTGTGGTGATGTGTAGTGGTGTGTGGTGTTTTGTGAGTGGATGTTGTGTGGGTGATGGTGTTGTGTGCCTCTGTGTGGTGGGGCTGTCTATGCAGTGGAGTCTCTCTGGCCTTCGTCAATAATTTTTGTCGTAGGGATTTGTGGGTGATGTGGGTGTGTTTTATATTGTGTTGGGTGTGTGGGAGTGGTGTTTGTATGTGTATCAGGTGTGTGTATTTCAAATTGTCCAATGTGGTGGTGTTTTGAAGATGTGTGTGTACCGCCAATGGAATACCGCGGTTGAAAGACCGCCGTGTGGATTCGTGGGTCGTGATAGCATGGGTGTGTTTCTGTTGGCGTGACGGTGGAAGTTTTGTTTTTGCCAGTTTAACATAATAGCTGTGGCAGATTTCTGCGGCCGCGGCGGTGTATTGGCGGTCTTCTGCACGGCGGTAAGCGGCTTTTACCGCCAATGTTGTAATGACCCCCTCAGTGTCCCAGTCTTATGTGGTTGCAACCTGTGTGGTCGGATCTCTCTTCCCTTCCGTGTCTGCGGTTATGGAGTGAGGGTTACGTCATCCTCCCTTTCTGGTTTCACGCCCCTCACGTTGTTTTTGTCTCATAGGTATGTTTTTACTATCCGTTCATTGTTCTTTATGTAGTATTAATGTTTTCTGCTATATTACATTATCTTTGTCTTTTTTAATTTTATTTTCTCTTCATTTTCTCTCTTCTCTCTTCTCTCTTCTCTTTGCTCACTTGTTTATACTTCTATTATTCACTTTTCCTACACTAAATATTTTTTTTTGATTCAATTTCTGCATACTAATAGATGGTCTTTATGCATTACTTCCATGATCATATTACTTATTCTCTATATTAAATGACAACTAGATTTATTTCATGGAAAGTTAAAGGTTTGGGATCCCTAATAAAACGTCAAAGAGTTTTAACTCATATTTTAAAATGAAAAGCTGATATTGCCCTGTTACAAGAGACTCATATAACAAGTGCTGAGGTTGGCCAAACTTAAAAGACAATGGGTGGGTCATGTTTTTGCCTCTCCAGGTATGGGGAAAAGAAATGGGGTTAGTATACTCTGTCATAAAGCCTTGAATATTTCAGATTTTTCTCAAGAGTCTGATGAGCAGGGTAGATGGGTTGTAGCTTCAATGAATATTAATAAAGTACCTTTAACTATATTTAATGTTTATGTTCCAACCCAACCTGATAAAACTTGTTGGAATGGAATATTAGCTAAGTTAATGACTCTTTCAGATGATTATTTAATTTTTCGGAGGAGATTGTAATATGGTCATGGATCCCTTCCTTGATCGTAAATCTAACTCTAGATTTGTGCCATCCACCACATTTTCACAGTTTACCTCCATGATTGAAGAAAGAGCATTAACAGATGTTTGGAGATTGTGTAACCCCACATTACAGGAATTCTCTTTTTTTCTCCAGTGCATTCTTCCCAATCGAGGATTGATTATTTATTTGTATCACAACATCTCGTGCAACATGTTTTGAATTCAGAGATTGGTACCATATTAATATCAGATCATGCTCTAGTGAGTTTGGATCTTGATATTTTACCACAAAAACAGCCAAGTAATAGATGGAGATTTAATAACTCATTACTTCTTGATACTAATTTTACTAAACTTTTTGAAAAGTTTGCTACACAATTTGTTGTAGAAAATGATAATCCCCAGCTATCTGTTTAGATTATTTGGGATACTTTCAAAGCGGCCTCTAGGGATTTTATTATCTCTTTTGTTGCCAAAAAACGGAAAACGGCTAATAAAAAGTTATTTAACTTAATGGATCGTATTAAACAGCTAGAAAAATTGTATTATTCTTCCAAGTCTGAAAATTGTCTTAAGGAATTACTTCAAGCTAAATTCACTTTTAATAAAAATTCGACTGATATTGCTAATTCTTATCTTCTTAAATCCAGTGCTAAGTATTATGGGGACCAAAATAAATCAGGAAAACTTTTAGCAAATTATCTTAAAATTAAAAAAGATAGAACGAGGATTGAATCTATTTATAATTCTTCTCACCTTTTACTACACAAAAACGAAGATATCTTAGATGAATTTGTTCATTTTTTTACATAGTTATACACACCTGAGTCTGTTCCCACGCAGGAGCTTATTGATTACTTATCTACTATTAATGCACCTATACTTTCCTCGTCTGAGTTCACTGATCTCGACAATGATATCCCTATTAAGGGCATTCCGGATGCACTAAATCTTATTAAAAAAGGTAGAGCTCCAGGCCCTGATGGTTTTACTATTGAATTCTGTTTACATTTTTCAAAATTATTAGTTCCAAGATTATTTACTCTTTTTACTTATTTTGTTAACACAAAATCTTCTGGAGGATCTTTTCAGGAGGCTTTAATTGTCCTTAGACCAAAAGATAACAAGGTATAAAGTTTTGTAAGAACTATAGACCCATATCTCTAGTGAACTTAGATTATAACATTTTTGCTAAGATTATCGCTATGAGTATGGAATTGATTCTTCCTAAGCTAATTGGTAAGGAACAATCTGGTTTTATTAAAGGATGTCTATTATCAGATAATACACGCCTATTTTCTAACATACTAAGTAAATCTGGGACATATAAAGATTCACTTTTTGCAATTGCTCTTGATGCTGAAAAAGCTTTTGATCGTGTTAACTGTTTTTTTATTTTTTAGACGCTTTCTTGGTTTGGATTTGGAACTAAATTTATAAATCTTATCTTATTATTATATTCCTCTCCTAAAGCTGCTATTTATTTAAATGGTCTCATCCCTCCCTCGTTCTCACTTCATAAAGGAGTTCATCAAGGATGTCCGTTATCGCCGCTTCTGTTTGTTCTTGCCTTGGAACCCTTTTTATTGAAACTTAAGGCTAATTCAACTTTATATGGTTTCCGGTTAGGAGAGAGACAGATAAAATTCTCAGGTTATGCTGATGATATCTTACTTTTTATGTCAAATCCGAAATCTTCACTTCCTTCTTCTCTTTCTGACGTAGAACATTTTGCTTCTATTTCAGGGTGTAAGTTAAATAAAGAAAAATGTGAAATTCTCCCCTTAAATAAATTCTGCCTTCCAGTTGACTTTAAATCTTCTGAATTTCACTGGAACAATGACAAAATTAAATATCTTCGTTTATGGTTTAAATCTTAATTTCGGGATACAATTTCTTGTAACTTCTTGCAACTATTCTCTAGCCTTGAGTCTCTTATATCTAAATGGAACCCTTTATTTCTATCCTGGTGGGGAAGATTAGATTCTCTAAAGATGATGTTACTTCCAATTATTCTCTTCTATTTGTCAAATATTCCAATTAATATTCCGAATAACTACTTCAAGAGGTTTGAACTCTATTTTAACCAAATTCTTATGGAATAATAAGAGATCCAGAATGTCTCTTCAAAAATGAATGAGACCTCAAATGCAAAGAGGAGTTAATTTTCCGTATCTCTGCTCTTATCATATGGCTTTTTCTCTTAAGCAGGCTTCCTGTTTATTGACCGAAAATGTTTCCACTTTTTTGCCTTTATGGGTTGAGGTTGAAAAAACCTTTGCTGCTCCTTTTACATTTCCGGAAGTATTAACTCTGTCAAAAAAGCCTTCATTTATTTCCCTCCCGATCTTGAAAAATACTTGCAGAATTCTACAACCTATTTTTGCTTCATATGATACAGTCTGACTCCAATTTATGAATTTGTCAATCTGGTACAACAAACTCATCAAGTTAAATAATAAAACCATTTACTGGAAATCGTGGCATTTGAAGGGGTTGAAATGGGTCCACCAACATTTTGACAATGATTCCCCTCTTTCTTTTGAGCAAGCACGTTTTCTTTTTTCAATTCCATCCTCTTTTAATAAGAAATATGATGCCCTAATACATGCTATAAATAGTTCTTATCAATCTTTCTCAGTTCAGCAAGCACCATTGGTTCGTTCTTCTCCAATTAGGAGCTTGTTGCTACATTCTGCCTCAGCCTCCCGTATTTACCAAACAATTGCAACTCTTCCTACAGATAGACCTAAATCAGCAATAGAAGTACAATGGGAGGAAGATTTAGCTATTTCACTTTCTCCCTCATTATGGAATAATGTGTGGATTAGGATACGAAAGACCTCAAGAGCAGCTAATGCAATTCAAACTTTTCATTTATAATAGGCTATTAATTACACCTTCATCCCTACATAAAATGAATTTAAACCTTTCATCCGCATGTTGGTCTTGTTGTGAACCGGTTTCAGATCTTAAACACATGCTCTTTGAGTGCCCATATATTTTTCAATTTTGGATTAAGGTTTGGATTCAGATTAATACTCTTTTTAAAAACACATCTCCTTAACTTTTGCAACTATATTTTTAGGTAGCCTTGCCTCCAATTGGTCACGTTGTCCAAAAAACTCTATTATAATTTTGGATTTATTGTTGGCTGTTGCTTTTCAACAAATTTGAAATCTTGGAAAGACTCCTCTCAATTATCCTTTGAGGTTTGGTGGTACGGTATATGTTATAACCATCGGTTGGATAGAGCGTATGTTTATCCTATCTCCCTGGGTATTAAAAGAGACATGTTTTGGTTACCTATTACGAATTACCTTAACTCTTTGGCTTAGTCTTCATGTAATCATTTTCCTAGAAATGAAGAGGTTTGTAAACCACCAAGAAATGTTTTTTTTCCCTTCCTTTTTAGTACACGTACCCCACTGTTTATAACTTTTTCTACTGATCTATTTAATATATGCATGTACATTTTACGATTTAAAGTATTAATATATGCATTATGCTTCTCATGATGTGTCTCTCTGGAAATTGAACTGTTATTGTTTTCTTTTCTCTCTTGTTATCAAATGTATTCATATCTTTTTAATATTGTAGGAATTTTCAATAAACTTTCTATTTTCAAACTTTAAAAAAAAAGTCACTTGTATTTACCATGGACACTGATCTTGCCATCAAGGAACACTAGCAAAAAAACATCACATTGGTATGATCTCAGGAAAAGAAGGTAAAACCATTCCCCCTAAAATGAAACTTCAGAACTGCTGTCCAAGTGCTTATACTCTGGCATATAGATGATGCAATGCCTTGCCCCACAGCCTCATAGATTCCACACTAGGCTCCCTATTTTCTGCAGCATGCCTCATCAAGGGCCTGAATAGAGATGACCACATCAGCCACCACCTAATGGTGCTCCACTGTCTACCTTGCCAGTCGCACCATCTTCAAATCCAGAAGCATTCATCTACAAAGCCATCATAACAGACTCCACTGCCTATCTGACTGACATGCTCCTCAAATCTGGTGACTCTGGGCTCACACAGCAGAACTACATGAGACTGGCAATGCACAAGTGCAAAAAAAACCAACAATGCAATGTGCGTTCTCTATTTAGGCCTAGAGGATCTAGAACAAGGTCACTGCACCCATCTGGATTATTACAACCCTGTTCCACTTTAGGAAAGTGCTGAAGATACACTTCTTTAAACAACACAACATCATGATGAAGTACATCTACTTCCACTGTTAGATCCCAACCTAAATTCCAATCACTGTTAGACTGTATCTTAGCCGCTGACACTGTAGAACACTTCACTGCCTTCTGATTAGAATTCTGCTGTCTAAATCACACACAACATACGTTTTAGCTGAAGAATAGATTCAGTGACAAGTAACATACTTGTAATTTCAAAGTACATCAGTACTAGTTTTGGACTTCTGGTAAAGAATACTAGAAATTTTGAAGAAACCATACAAAAGTAACTAATCAATCATGGTTACCTAACGCCATTTTTTTAGAATTCCTCATTACAAAGGAAATGTGCGAGAGAGATGCAGGCAATCCATATAAGAATGTTGGGTGAAAAAACTTTGAGATCCAGCCTAATACCTGGCATTCAGCACTAGTGTCTATTCCTAAATGTGACAAGTCATTAGCCATGAAGTAGAATTAGTACTATACCTTATAATACTCAACTTAAAGAATGCTGAAATGTAAACTATGGCATACGGACCTATAGAGCTAGTGTGAGGAGAAATAAAGTCTGACAAATTATTATAGAAAGTATTCTGTCAAATAAGTTATAGAAAACATGTTCTATCTCAAACTGAACTGATTGATTGGGTCGACTTAAACTGATGGATAAGGTTTAACAGTAATTACTGATCATGGCAATGGTGGAAATGCTTTGAAGAACAGGTTACTGTATGTGTCCTTAGACACAGAACCCCAAGAGCAAATTGGTTGTGACCAGTGTGCATATTCCTACACTTGGGATCTTATTCATGGACAGTGTCCAATCACAAAACAGGGAGAAAGGCAGGGTCAGCGAAGAATCTGGGGCTAGATAAAGGCTCTACCAGAAAGAGTGTTCTCAAAGGTAACTAACTTGTTCTTCTGATAGAAATGACTTGCCGCTGATTCCTCACTTCTGAATAAATAAGAATCAAAAGCAGTCCCAATTTGGAGGTGGGTCTGTGAAAGAACTCAAAACAGAAAGTCTTGCAAGACTAAGCAGGCAAAATGCCCCCTCTGTGAATTGGACTAACCAGGCATAAGTGCTTAGTGAACATTTGGAGGGATGCCCATGTTGCTACCTGGTAAATGTCTAGGACAGGGACTCAGCGTGCCACTGTAGTGGTAGCAGCTTTGGCCCTGGTAGAGAGGGATTGCAGTCCTTCTGGAGGCTGCTTTTTGGTCTATGCATAGCAGACCTTAATACAGAGCATAATCCAGCAGGAGATGGTTCTCTTCTGCACTGCTTTGTCATTTTTCACTCCAGAGAACCAGACAAAAAGCTGATCGTGCAACCAGTGATTTTTGGTACGATCAATGTAAAAGCTGAATTCTCTTTTAGGATTCAGGCAATGAAGCTCCTCATTCTTGGAGAGGGAGGTGGATGCCAGGAGGGGGATAGTTTGACCAACGTGGAAAAGCATCACAACTCTAGGTAGAAACGATGCTCGCGTCCACAGAATCAATTTGTCTGAGAGGAAGATAGTGTACAATGGCTTGACCGAAAGAGCTTAAAGCTCACTCACATACCGTGCCGTGGTGATGGCAATGAGGAGCACAGTCTTAACAGTAAGGAGCTGTGAAGAGGCTCGAACAGAGTGCACATCAGAGAGGCAATGACCAGATTAGGGTCCATAGAGGCATTACAAAGGGAGAAGGTGTAAACATGTTGTTAGAACTGCCAGCTTTAGGGTGGGTTTCCCCCTAAACTTTTTGCTTTCCTCCTCCACTTTTTGCTGATCTCGTTTTTGCCAGTCTTAGGACTCTGCCCACTTAACACCTGCTAACCAAAGCTTAAGTACATGTGCTCTGTTCTTAAAGCATAGTAACACTTGCCTATCCCCAATTGGCATTTTTAATTTACTTGTAAGACTATAGTAAGGCAGTACTATATGTATCCAGGGCCTATATATTAGATGCTACTAGTGGGCCAGCAGCACTGATGGTGCCACCCACTTAAGCACCCCCTTTAACAATGTCTCAGGCCTGCCACTGCAGCCATGTGTGCAGTTTTTAAGCTGCCATTTCAAACTGGCAAAATAAATCTTTTGCCAGGCCCAAACCTTCCTTTTTATTACATATCAGTCACCACTAGGGTAGGCCCCGGACAGCCCAGTGGGAAGGGTATAGTGTATTTAAAAAGTAATACATATACTTTTAACTTTTACATGTCCTGGTAGTGAAAAAATCTTAAATTTGTTTTTTACTATAGCAAGACCTACCTCTCTTACAGACCAACATTAGAGTTACCTTATTATATTTAATAGGCTGTAATTTTTGAACGGGAAGAGGTATTCGGTTCATGGTTCGTGTCTTTGGAATTGTAATGAAAAATACTAACTTATGGTAGAGTTGAATTTTAAATTACAGTTCTGAAAATGCCACTTTTAGAAAGTTTACTGGGTGTAGCTGACAGTTGGGCTTTGTGTATGCCTCCTAGACAGCCAAACACATTAGAGATCTCAGGAGTGCCTGGATAGGCCATTACGGGCATTACGGGCAAAGCACACCCCTACTTTCACTTGAATAGGCTGTGTCCTGCCCCCACACAAAGGGCTGCATACCCTCAGTAGATAGTCTGGAGCCAGGACAGGGAAGGCAGGATGCCTGGAGACTTCAAAAGAAAACTTCTAGAAGCTTCTCTCCCACTTCAAAAGCAAAACTGGGTATAAATACTGGACCTTAGACACCAACTTTTTAGTTCACATCTGGACCTGTGAATGCTCTGCCGGGAAGAAGGACTGCTGTCCTGCTAAAAGGATTGCCACTCTGCTGGACTGCCTACCTTAAGGGCTTCTGCCCTACTGTGCTGACCTGCTGCCTTCCTGCCTGGGTGAGAAGGACTAGACCTGTATTTCTTGAACCCAGGACCCTAAAGTGACTCCAAGGGCTAGTTAGCTCACCTTCTGACTTGAGCCTCAGGGACGGAAAGCTCCAACCACCCTGACCCAGCACATGGACTCTGCCATCTTTGAGTCTACTTTACCAAGTGGTGCCATCCAGACCTGGACCCTTGGAAGTGGGCGAAAGGTGCTCTGCCAGCTACTGTGGATCCAGCAGAACAGATGCATCTTCTCTGCCATGCAGCATGACCCCGAGCATAGCCGATGTATCGCCACTACTGCAATTATCAGAACCACCGCAAATACCTGTATCACAGTCCAATGATTAATTGGAACCACCACTGTGCGACTCAGCCTCGGCGCAGACCTCTGCATCCCTCTTCGATGGCAGCCTCGACCCCAGACTTCGTATCGTAGTCTTGCAGCCCTTTGGAACCAACGCATCGCCCCTGACTGTGCGGCCCATTCTCGACTTCGCTCTTCATATTTCAAGCCTTGGTCAACGGGATCATCAATGATGACAAAGAGGACCTCGCACCTTCGCTGCATCTCGAAACTGACTCATCGCTTCGGCTCCTCAACACTTCTTTAACGTGCATCTTCGCAAAGCAGGATTTAAAATACTTTGTTCCGCAGGCCTAACAGGGTACCCGTAGCCAGCCCGAACTTGTAACTTTCTCCCGGTCCGGCGTAGGAAGATATCCACAGTGGGAGTATTACACCTTTTGGTGCTATTTTCACTGAAGTGTGTAACGTTGAATATCTCCAGTTCTCCTGATTAGATTTTTGTTGTTTTGGTTTTTTTTCATGGATTTTTGTTGTTTTGGTTTTGTTTCATTTATTAAAAATGATTATTTTTCTAACTCTGTAATGGGATCCTTCTGTGGTGTGTTTGTGCTGTATTATTATTGATTATTATTATTATTAATCCGCATTTGTTAAGCGCACGTTCACCTCACAGGTATCTTGGCGCTGAAAACCAATAAAGAACAACCGGAAGATGCAGCACAGCAGCCAGAGGTTTTCCAGCTTAGGATCTTATATCTGCTAGTATTTAGGAAAAAGCCAAGTTTTTAGGCTTCGTCTAAAACTTTCTTTCTTCCTAAGAGTAAGCGGTAAATGATTCCACAACTGAGCAGCTTTCACTTGAAAAGATCTGCCCCAGTACTTCAGCTTCTTTATCTGGTAACAAGGATCAGATTTGCCAAAGCCGAGCGTAGCAATCTCTGCTGTCTCTAGTGGCACACCTTCTTCTTCAAAAGTGCCAGACCACTTCCCTTTAGAGCTCTAAAAACAATACACAGAGCTTTAAACACAATTCTTTCCTTTACTGGCAACCAGTGCAACTCTTTCAGTGTTACTATTTGTAGTGTTGCACAGATACTTTACACATTGCCTCTAAGTTAAGCATGACTGCTCTGTGCCAACCCACTCAAGGGTTGAGTACAGGTTAAGTTAGGGTTGCTTGTGACTTCATCCTGAGAATAATTGTGATTGCTGCTTGAGACGGTTTTCGCACCTTTCAACCAGTAACCCAATTTCTCACAAACATGTTGTACCCCTTTCACAAATCAAATCAGAACTGGTGACTTAAACAAAGACTGCTGATCTGGCAACCATTAGAATGCCAAAAGCGTGTACTTTAACTGTGCCCAAGGCAAAGCCTTACTGTGCAAGAGACAAAAGAATGATAGAAAGTCAGATAACTTGCCCTAGAGGAGGTCAATCTGGTGTGTGCCATACCATCCCACAGTTGTCCCAACAAGAGGCATATACAGTTTTTATTGAGGAACGCCTGGATGACATTAACCATCTCCAGAGGACAGACAGAGGTGGTCAGCTGTTGCCACTTAATCTCTCAGCATGATGATGGAAATTATGAGGGCCCGGGTGCAGAACCCTGCCCTGTTGCTGTGAGAGGTAGCCTTACTGGAGGACATGTGCTCAAGCCCAGGAGTTCTGGATGCCATAGTTTCCGTGCCCAAACCAGAGCCATTAGGTTGACATGGGCTTGGTCGGTCCTGATCTTCTTGACAACATGGGCCAAGAGGGGGTACTGGTGGGATGGCATAGAGGAGTCCCAAGTTCCACTTGTAGCGGAATGTGTCTCAAGTGAGGTACGCCTTGGAAACTCTAACACGCAAAAGTGTTGACATTGTGCTTTCTCAGTGGTGTACATATTCTCCACATTCATTGAAGAGACGTTATGCCACTTCCGGATGCAACTGCCACTCGTGATCCACTAGGCGCTGTCGACTAAGTTCATTCTTCGGCATTCAAAGAAACTGTCGGATGATTCACCACCAGCAAGATCCCTTGTGTGTCCCGTCATGACCAGAGACGCAGGGACTCCTGGCATAGGGTGTGTGACCCCACCCTGTTTGTTGTAGTACGACATGCAGTGATGTTTTCTGTGAGCAACTCTACCAGTCTCCCCTTGCTGGGTGGAAGGAAGTATTTCAACTCTAAGTGGATGTCTTTCAGCTCTATAAGGTGGATGTGGGGCTGGGATTCTGCCAGAGACCAGAGGCTTCTGATTTCCACTTCTCCCCGATGGCTGATCAAACCCAGAATTGATGCATTGGTCACCAGTGTGAGCTCTGGGTGGGGATGGGTGAGGGCTCACCCGCTGACCCAGTATTGGTCCAATAATGACCACTGCAGGTCTGTTACAGTCTCTTCCAATATCTGAACATGGTCAAAGAGGTCCCCTTGATGTTGGGCAAACTGAGACCTCTGGTCCCACTAAGGCCCTGCATATGCCACCTGAAATGCTTGACCAGTAGGATGCAGGAGGCCATCAGCCCCCGCAGTCTCGCAGTCAATGTCACTGAAATTCAAGACTGAGGCTAAAAGATCTAAATGACAGCCTCAATGTCCTGGACTCCATCCTGGTGGAAAGGCATGGAACTGAACCGTGTCTAGAATGGCTGCGTTGAAGGAGTCAGGTGTCACTTTGGCATGTTGCTAGTAAACCCCAAGAATGACAGAAGATTTGCCGTAGTCTGGAGGTGGTTGACAACTGCCAGGGGTTAGCCTGCCTTTAAAAGCTAGTCATTGAATATGTCATGAATGAGGTAATTTGTGAGGTCATAAGCAATGTATGGCGGGGGCTCAGGTTTTAGTCAGCTCTGTTAATTAAAACTGGTGAATTTCTGTGGGGTGTTGAGTTCAAAAAGTTAATATTGTCACTGAGATATTCACCTAACTCTAACGTCACTTTAACCTTTGTTTTTCTAAGTGAATTTCTAGATTTTTTAAAACAAAAACAGATGTTTTAATCACACCTAACTGTAATGTTATTTTAACTCTTAATTTTCAGTGATTTAAAAAAAATATATATATTTTATTATTTTTTAAACGTACAGTAATATTTTTTTACCATAGGCTCTGCCATTCCCTGGGGGGTTGGCCTCAAGGCAGCCAACCCCATACTGTGCATGGCCTTCAGGGGGCAGCCCTGTTGCCAACTCACTCGGGGGCAGCCAGCCCCCCTCCGGAAGCTAAGCCCATGCTGCACACAGCCTTTTATTACAAGCAGCATAGGTTGGCTGCTGGGACTGGCTTACGGGCAGGCCCTGCAGTCAATTTCCCGGAAGCAGCCACCCGGTGGCAGTCCAAACCACACCGTACACAGCCTTGGGTCTTGTAGTCAGGCCCTGTTTCCAACTCCGTGCAGGCAGCCACCCCATTCTGCGCACAGTCTTTGGCCGAGTGCAGCAGGGCGTTGGCCACATGGCTTAGCCAGCTGCCATCCCTGTGGCCAAACCCCTAGGAGGCTGCCAACCCCACACTGATGTAATATGTGAGGTCATAAGCAGTGCATTACGAGGGTGCAAGTCATAGTTAGCTCAGACAACTCTAACTGTTGAATTTCGATGGTTTTGTACATGTGAAATGTGAGCCACACTATAACGTCACTGTAACCTTCGATTTTATTAACTGAATGTCTATGTTTTTTCATTCTATTTCCTAACTATAATGTCCCTGTAACCTTTGCTTTTCTTCAGTGATTCATTTGGCCGTGCACAGCGTGGGGTTGGATGGTTTTAAGGGTTGGCCACAGCCCCCCCCCCCCCCTCCCGAAGGTCAATCTCGGCCCTGGGGATCCCATACCGCGAGGCCCAGCCATGTGACGTGGCACCTAGTCACAAAGTTAGGGACTGCTGGGGGAGCCTGGAGGCCCCTGCTGTCTCAGCTGGCTTCCCACCTCCTGTGCAGCTGCTAAAGCAACTCCCTTTCTGTGAGAGCAATGTTTACTCGTGAGCAGGAAAACAGAGAAAAACGCTGCTCTGGGTAAGCGAGAGCTGTTTGAAAATTAATGTCCCGGGGAGGCAGCGGTCCTAGGGACTGCAGGGGGCCCCTGCATTCCATATAATTAGAGCTCCGAGGAGGTAGCGCCTCCCCCCCAGCATAGAAAAAAACAAGAAGTCGGCACTTAAAAAAAGAAAAGAAAATTGCAACGTTGTCACGAATATGCATGAAAAATTAAAAATATATATATCTTTTTTTGCTCTGGGGGAGGTCTCTCAGGGACCCCACACCAGAGCTAAAGTGGTCAGAGTGGCTCCACCCTGGCCCTACGTCTTTATTTTCTTTTTAACGCTTCTTTGGGACTTGGCTGAAGCCGAGTCCCAAGATTGCTGCCAACTCTTCATAGTTTGAAGTGTTAGCAGCCAATCAGAGCTGTACATTTCCCTGCACGAGCTTGTAAGTATTCGCAAATTCGTCATGCCAGAGATATACAAATTTGGATTTCCTTTCATTTCTCCTAAACTACCAAAGTGATTTACACCAAATAATCAAAAGCACAATCTGCATAACGAAAGCTTGCTTTCTGCCAAATTTGGTGTACTTCTGTCAAGTTGTTCCGGCTGTAAGCATGTTCAAAGGTCCTGTGGGAATTAACATGGGGCATGCAGCTTTTTTGACCCCCTCTTTTTTTCAGCCCCCCACTTGACGGATCACTCTGAAACTTTCTGTGTGCAAAAAGAATCACCTGTACACTTTAAAAAAAAAAAGATTTGTGAAGATTTGTCAAACGGCGTCAAAGATAATAGGCAAGTTAAAAAACACTTTTTCTATGGAAACATGGCCCGAACTATAACTACATACTGGCGACAACATTTCTATAATCAAACCCAAAAATTGCATAAAAGGTAAAAAATACAATAAATGAAATAAATTTATTAAAATGAATTAAATTGAGCAGCCTGATCACAAGGTAACATGACGAACGCTGACCAAAACCTACCAACCCAAGTGGGTGGAAAAATTACTCAATCACAGTGCAATTACCATTCATTTTAGTCCAGAGTTCCATGATTAAACCTCTGAAATTGCATAAAGGTCACAAATACATTAAAAAATACAATGAATAAATTAACAAACAGGATCACAATGTATCATAATAAACGCCGCCAAGTGGGTAAACACATGCTTGTTAAAGAACATGAAAACCTACTGAAACCACGTCCATACCAATGTACCACTATTATGTACACCCCTCCTGCTCAAAATTAAATAACATATCATAGCAAATAAAATATCACAATATCCCTATGGCTGAATTTAGTGCCCCAATCTACTAACTTAAAGTCAATCTCCAGGAATGCAATAAAGGCAGCTCCTCTATCTACAGATGGACATGTAAATCTTCATTTACATTCAAACCCCTTGGGGCGTTTGTGTTGAGCATGAGAATTTACCAGGATTCTAATCTTCTCAGATGTTGTTCCCTATTTCCATCCCACACTCTTTTGGGTACTGAATCAGGTACAAAATAACTCAGTTCACCCTCCCGACCACCATGACACTCCTCAAAGTGTCGGGCTATGAGATAATTCTGGTCTTTGTTCTTAGTCGCTCTAATATGCTGTGAAATTCAAAGGTGGACTTTCAAAGTTGTACACCCTACACAGAGTTTGGGACAGAAGCATTTGAGGACAAATAGCAAATTCACTTTTACAATGCAGGCTTTTGTTAATACATATGTGGGTCATCATTAATGGCGAGAACACTTGAGATGTGTTAAGCTGTAAAACACAGGCCTTACAAATATGGGACTTCCTGACTCCAGGATTATGTGTAAACCATGTACTGTCTTTTCATAACTCTGGACTACTGACAACAAGTCCTTGCCTCATGGGTTCACGAAAAATCAACAACGGCCTATCTGGCACCATGTCTCCAATTATGGGATCATTCTGGATTAGATGCCAATTTCTATTCAAAATAGCTCTCAATTGAACATGCTGTGAACTGTAACCAGTAATCATACACAGTTATTGACATCCTGTCATCTTGGGCTTCCTTTCCCATTCAAACAAGAGTTCTTCCCTAGATTTTCTGTTCGCTTTATCTCTCGCTCCCTGTATTACTGCCTCACTGTAACCCCTTTTCCCAAATCTACTAGCCAGTTCATCCTGAGCAATTACCAACAATAGTTGAGCGCCCCTGCAAATCCTGCGCATGCACAGATTTTCAGCATAAGGGAAGCTATATTTCAACTTATTTGGGTGCAAGCTACTAGTGTGTAATGTGGTGTTCCCTACTGTGGCTTTGCGAAATGTGTGTATCCTGCCTCCCTTCAGAAAGACTGTGAGATCTAAAAAAAAAAATGTACAGTTTGCTTACTGATGTAGGAATAAAATTGTAGATTCAGCTCTTTGCCAATTGCTTTGTGCCCTTCCTGATAACGAAAACATAATCAATGTTTTCTGCAAATTCACGTACTAGCACCTGCTCCTTCCACCAGCCCATGTGCAAATTAGCATAGTTAGGGGCAAAGCAGGTGCCCATGGCTGTGCCTCTCAACTGGTTGTATACATCCTTTCCAAATAGAAAGAAATTGTTCTCCAGGCACCAATATGCGATCTCTAGTAACATCTGGGTGTGCTTGTAATATGAAATGTCTTGTGTCAAAAAAAAGTTGTAATGCCTTAAAATAGTTTCCATGCCTATTGCTTGTGTAGACAGATGTTACATTTTAGGTGATTAACACAAATTCATTCTCCCAACAAATATCATACACACTTTTCAGGAAGTCTCCCGTATCTGGGATATAGGAGGACAGATATTTCACATATGGTTGTATAAAAATAATTCTATAATTTGTGACGTATGTTAAAAAATCCCTCCTCCCTGTGCAGAGATAATGAGTCATCCTGTGGGGTTGATTACATTTTTGAGGACTTTGGGGATAAGATAAAAAAAACTGGCAAAATTGGAAAGTTAGTTTTCAGGAACTGATACTCCTTCTGAGTGATCAAACCTGACCCCCTCCAACCACCAAGTTCCACCCAATAAGCTCAACAGATCTATTTTGCGGTAGCAGCTGAAATCATTAAATTGTCTAAGTGCTATATCGAGATACATTTCTCAAGGGCAGAGGACAATGTTGTCTCCCTTATCTGCGTGCCATATTACCACATCACTTCTACTCTTCAACTTAGTCATCAATTGCTTGAACTTGAACAATTCTCTTGTGTGTCTTGTATCATTCCTTTTGCCTATTTGAATTTATACATTCTTCAGTTCTAGTGTCACTAAATTAGAAAAAATGTCAATTGAGTCTTTGGGCAGGGAAGGAATGAATGCAGACGCCTTGAATGGAGTTGTTGGACTCTCATACAGGTTCAAAACCTGTTGTTGAAATAATAATTCTTCCATAATTGGTTCATCACTCTCATTGGTCCCCTCCAATAAGCCAACTCCTTGATTAAAGAAATGTCAAATACCAATACATTTACTGCATAGTCCTGTAGGTGTGAGGGCATGCTCTGACTTGGTGTAGATTTAAGTGTTTAACTTGATTTTCCTCACAGATTTGAACAGGTTAATCCTAGTTTTGCTGTGATTATTTTGGGCTGGTGCACAATAAATTAAATCCAAAGGACAAGATATTTTGCTCATCCTCACTCAGTCATATCCGATAATTTGATTATACATTATAGATTCAATTATGTCACTTCCTCGCTGGCCTGTTTTTCAATCTGAAACATTTCTTTGGTCCTGCCGTATCTTCATTTTTTTCTTTCTCTTTTTCTGCTGATGTTCCTCCTCCTCTGAGATTTCTTTCTCTGCTCAGTAGCGATCAGAAACTGAGAGTCAGGTCTAAACGTGAAAAATGCAATTCATCTTCCACTGAAGGAACGTTCTAGATTCTCTGTCCTTTTTCTATGTCTGTTTCCACTACAGAGCTAAATTGAAAACTAGTTTTTCTCTGTCCGTTTCACCCCAGTAAATATACTGTCTTCGCAAATTGTCAAACTGTTGTTAGAAATTGAAAATCTGGCCTCATTGATAATCTACTTTATCTCTCTTAAACTTGAGAGTTTCTCTCCTTGAGCGACAGTTCATAGTTCTCAAGCTGCCCTTTCATCTCGGTCTCAGATATATTCACCTGATTCTGATTTTGCATCAAAATTAACTCTCAAGCTCTCTATTTCCTCCATGAGAAAGTCACAATCTATATCTGCATATTTATTAAGAACTGCCATAACTCTGCCCATTCCTTTGGCAGACTGGCAGTTTCATATGTCTGTGCTATCAATATGTGCAGCTCCCTCGGGACGCGCCCTACATCCAGGTAGCCTTGGAGGGATTTGCTCTCCCACCATTTTGATATTTCCTTCTTTTGCAACCTTTCTAATTGCTTAACAATGTCCTTCACATCACATCGCCCAAAGGAGCTCCTTGCACACGTGGATCCCTTGAAACTGCATCTTCGGGTTCATTCTCATCACAAAACATTTTCTACGCTGCACTTTCTCTATCTTTCAGCCACTGTGCTGCCATGGCTGGCAACAAAAGCCCCCAGCCGTCCATATCCCACTTTGCTGATTAATGCCGCTAGCTTCTCTCCTCTCTGTATTTGTGTGTGTGTATATATATATATATATGTATAAACCTTTATTACCTACTGGTGATCGCTAGTAGGTATAGTTAGGACTATGTTTGCATTGAAAAAGCATTTTAGGCTTGCCTATATCTATTGCACCATTTGATGAATCTTCACGAAAGTTTCCAAAAAATAGTGTGCTGAAGAATCCTATTCTGCATTGAAAGTTTTGGGGTGATCCGTCAAGCTGGGGACTACAACCTGAACTACTGGATGGAATTACACCAAATATGTCCGATATTATTGCACATTTTCATTATTTGGTGTAAATCCATTTAGTACTTTTTGAGATATTAAAAGAAATCGAGATATCTAGAGGCATGAAGGCTTCACAAACCCTCCTGATTTTGTGCCGAGAACTGATTGGCTGCCAACACTGGTGACATTTTCTTGTGTTCCATTACACAGCTGTAGTGTAGAATCCATACTGGAGATTTACCCAAGGATACAGAAAGAACTCCACTTAGGTAGATATTTCATGCAAAGCTGTGGACTCTTGTTGGATAAAAGGGCAAGTGAGGTTCCTCTGTGGCAGACTCACTCACACAGGTACTGACACACCTACACAGACACTCACACACCCACCCACAGACGCACTCAGACACCCACTCAGAGACTCACACACCTACTCACAGACCCATGCAGACTCTCACACACACTCACAGACCCACACAGACCCACACACTCACAGAGACACTCATACCCACTGACACCCTCTTACACCCACTCTCACACTGACACAGACCCTCTCACACCCAGAGAGACCCTGTTACACCTATTCTCACACCCACAGAGACAGGCCCTGCGGCCAACTCCTGCTGCACATGGCCAACTCCCACTGCACATGGCCAAAGGCCATGCTCTGCGGAGGAGTTGAGTGGTTAGGTTAGTTGCAGGGCCTGGCCAAAAAACATAGAAATTCACTGAAAATAACCCAAAGGTTACAGGGACATTACAGTTAGATTCTGAATTTACTTGTACAAAGCCAAAGAAATTTAGCAGTTAAAGTTAAAGTAACTATAACTCGCGGCCTAAGGTAACATAACTCATGCCCTCAACATGTACTGCTAATTACCCCAGATATTACAGCACTCATGGCAACTTTTAAAACGTCAATAAAAATATCAGTGAAAAATTAGAAGTCAAATTATTGAAGCAAAAACTGTGCACGGCATGGGTGCAAGTTATAGTTACCTTAGGCCGCAAGTTATAGCTACTTTAACTATAACTGCTAAATTTCTCTGGTTTTGTGCGAGTAATTTCAGAACCAGACTAGAACGTCCCTGTAACTCTTCGTTTTTTAAGTGGTATATAGTTTTCATATATATATGTGTGTGTGTGTGTGTGTGTACGTTGGACATGGCCCTTTTTGCAGGGTCATTCCCAAACGTTTTGCCTCCTTCTTTCTATTTTTCCTGACCAATTTTTGTTGGCTTTAGGACTCTGGGCACTTTACCACTGCTAACCAGTACTAAAGTGCATATGCTCTCTATGTAAATTGTATAGGTGATTGGTTTATACCAGATTTGCCTATTTGATTTACTAGTAAAGTGCACTAGAGGTGCCCAGGGCATGTAAATCAAATGCTACTAGTGGGCCTGCAGCACTGATTGTGCCACCTGCACGAGTAGCCCTGTAAACATGTCTCAGACCTGCCACTGCAGTGTCTGTGTGTGCAGTTTTGCACTGCCAATTCGACCTGACAAGTGTACCCACTTGCGAGGCCCAAACCTTTCCTTGAACTACATGTAAGTCACCCCTAAGGTAGGCCCTAGCTAGCCCCGTGGGCAGGGTGCAGTGTATTTAAAAGGTAGGACATGTACGGGTGTGTTTTACATGCCATGATAGTGAAATACTGCCAAATTTGTTTTTCACTATTGCACTATCCATAGGTTAACACAGGGACTGCCCTTAACTATGTTTTTGGTGCAGTTTTCCACTGGGAACAGACAGACATATGGAGTTTGCAGTCTCTGAACTCACAATGTATAAATGCATCTTTTGGTAGAGTTCGTTTTTAGATTGTCTGTTTGAAAACGCCACTTTTAGAAAGTGGGCATTTTCTTGCTTAACCATTCTGTGCCTTTGCCTGCCTGCAGAATCCATGTCTGGGTCAGACTACCAGTTGGGCTGTTTGTGAATTCCCTCTAGACAGTGACACAAAGGGAGTTGAGCAGTGTCCTGCATATACTGATGAGTCTCCTGGGCTAGAGTGGGAAGGGAGAAGCGGACGCTTCCACCTGAAAGGGATGTGCCTGTCCTCACACAATGCAGTCTCCAACATCCTGGTGTGTGTCTGGGACCAGGCCTGGGCAAGGCAGGATCTTGTCAACAACAGAGACTTTCTTTTTAAGTGTGTTTACTTCAAAGGCAGAAATTGGTGTAAGTAGTGGACCCAAACCCAGACTTTTAGAACACTTCTGGAAGAAAAGGAACCTCTGCCAAAGAGAAGAGCTGAAGAAGTACTGCCCCTTTGCTGTGTGTGCTTTGCTGGTTTGGCCTGCAGTTGCTGCTTCTGCCTTAGAGAGGGCAAAGACTGGACTTTGCTGTGTATCTTGCTTGGGAGGTTTCCCCAAGGGCTTGGACTTAACTTGCTTCCGGGTTAAACAGCAAAGACTTCACCTACCAGCCTCTGGGTTCGCTTGCTGTGGACCCTAACTCACCAGGTGGTGCCTATTCCAGTTTTTGGGCCGTTGGGAGTGAAGGCTGATTAAAAACCAAGAAAAACTAAGTGCACTGATGCTGGTTTGATGCCCAGACTGACGCCAATGCCCAACCCTGTGATGCTGCCTGCAACTAAAGCCGTAGTCCCCGCTGGAGTGCGACGACCCCGACTGACATTGGAGGCCTGATGCCGCCACAGCTCTGCTGACGTCCTGTGGCTTTGTGAATCCCGAGTGCTGCGTCACCAACATCCATGACACCCGACTCTGCCGCTGCATCTGCAGCCCCATGGCGTGACGCGACCCCTTGAGGTCGCCCTACCGCGTCTTGACCCACCAGACATCGACCCCGCCGGAGCGTAAGGAACCAACGCTTTACACCGTTGCAACCTCATCTCCACTGCTCCACAGCAAGGCCCCAACACTTCGCACTGATGCCTCAGTTCCACAGCTCTGCAACACCAGAACCAATGCTGCACCGGATCCAGCGACGCTGCCCTTCTCCGACTCCATACACAGGCTTGTTTCCTCATTTTTGAAAGGTACTGTACCTGGGTGGTCTGTGCGGCTCTGTAACCGGTGCCATTGGCATTAGATTGTTGGGAACTACCCCGTCATGACCCCGTGATAACACCAAATTGAAGCATTTGAGTTTCAAAGTGCTATATTGAAGTTTAATATTTTAAAATTCATAACTTTGCTTGTGTATGTTAGATGTTTGTTGTTTTGGTCTTGTTTTAATCAGAGACATATTGGCTATTTGTCTAAAGTGGTGTTGAGTCATTTTGTGATGTTTTCACTGTGTTACTGTGTGTGATTGTACAAATACTTTAATATTTGAGATAATCCTGACTGCTTGTGCCAAGCTACTAAGGAGGTGAACAGGGGTTATCTTAGGTGTGTATCTCCCTACCCTAAATAAAGTGAGGGTCCTTGCAAACTGACTGCCAACCATGGACCCCATTTCTAACTCTATATATGTATATGTATATATATATATATATATATATATATATATATATATATATATATATATATATATATATATATAAATAAATATATATTCACTTAAGAAAACAAAGGTTATGTGAGACTAACTATAACATCCCTGTGATATGTGTATATATATATTTTTTTTTTTTACTTAAAAAAAGAAAGGTTACAGGGACGTTATAGTTAGGCTCACATTTTAAACATACAAAACCATAAAAATTCACCTGTGATGGTTAAAGTGATTTCAAGGAGTCACGGTGGCGCTCAGAGGCAGTGGCGGCCTGGGTGTTGGCCGCGGCGGGAGACCGGTGCCTGGAGCAGACCTGAGGCAGCGGTGGTGAGGAGTGTGTGCATTGAGGGCCCGAGAACAGCGCGCCGCAGGGGAGACGCGGCGCTGGGGCGGTGAGGCCTGTGATCAAGGGGCCTGTTGAGGAGAGGCTGGACAGGGCTGGGCCGGGAGTGGCATGAGAAGTGGGCCGCTCGCCCTGGGGGGCGAGGGCTGGGTTGCCTGGTGGGCAGGGTCGATCTCCGGATCCCTGCAACCCGGCTCATCAGGCCAAGAGATTTTGGAGCCGAGCATTAGATGCCTAACAGTCCAAGGTGCGTAGGCATTTATTGTACTCCTTGGGCAGGTGGTGAAGTGTCGGGCGGCAGCCTGGAGAACCAGCGAAAACCAAGCTTGGCAACCCGATTGGATCACGGCAACAGAGCTAAGAGGTGGGGCGGCCTGTGAGAGCGGGCGAGGTTGCCCTGCGGAGGGCGTAGTTGGTTACAATTCACTGACTCTGTCGGGAGTAGCTACGGGGGAGGATATCTTGGGGTTTATCGCCAAAACTCAGAGCGAACTGCATGTCCCCTAGAGCGCGCACAATGGGCAAAGCAGACAAGAACCAGGCCAAGCTGCAGTTTGACCGGCGCAAGTCAAGCGGCCCTGCGAGTGAGGGTGCGGAGCCTGGCCTGATGGGGAGATCTGGTGTGTCTTCAGGAGAGTAACAAGACTTGTGACACATCTTGGTGGCGACGCAGCATAGCTTGACCCAGATCGATGGTAAAAAAAGATTCCCTCTCCTACCGCATGGACAGACTGACTGAGCGCTTGGATAAACATGCGGAGCGGCTCGACCAATTGGAGAGGCGAGTATCCGAGGTGGAGGATTGCCAGGCCGAGCTGGTCATGCTAAGCTGAGTAAAGAATTAGGCGCCTTACAAACTAAAGTGTACGATTTGGAAGCTAGATCCCAGAGGAAAAAGTTGCGCATAGTGGGGGTCCCTGAGTCCACTGCGATAGATAACATGGAAGGCTTCATTGAATGCTTGTTGGTGCAGCTACTAGGTTAGGCCACCTTCTCTGATCTCTTTGTGGTGGAGAGGGCCCATTGCTCATTAGCGACCCGGGTGCCCCTCCGCCCCCCATTATAGCGAGGCTGTTGAACTACAGGGATCGAGACGCAGCCTTGCACCCGGCCAGGGAACTAAAGACTTTACAACATGAGGGCATGGCAATCTCACTTTATCCGAACTTCACAATGTAGGACCAGGAGGCGAGACGGCAGTTCATGACTGGGAAAAAACAGCTAAGAGAACTACACTTGGAATATCGCATGCTCTACCCAGCTAAACTATGGGTGGAGGTGGATGGAAGCCGTTATTCTTTACAGATCACAAAAAAATTGAAAAACGCAGAGTAGTAGATAGAGAAGACCGCGGATTGGAGGACGCTGGTTCCTGGGCCGTTGGTGTTTAAACCACACATATACATTTAATGGCCTGAGGGAGACACTTACAGTGTGACTGTGGCAGAGACCATGCTACTGTGCTCCACATGATTGACTAAATGATGATGGTAGGCCGCGGGATTGGTACACTACTAGTAAATGTCAGTGGCATTGGTTATTTAGTTATATACGAAAATGTTAGTTTTTTTTTTTACATGTATCATTCTAATACACAATAGTTTTGTTTGTCACAATATTATGGGTGGGCGGCATATAGGAGAGATATGAAGCGGCTGGGCAACATCCACCTGAGCGTGTGTAACACCCTATAGACACAAGAAGGGGTAGTTCTACTTTAGTAGGGGAGGGAGGGAGGGTGGGGAGATAGATGTCAGCTAGGCATGTTTGGGTATTGCCTGCTGTGGGTGGGGGCGGGTTTTGGGGGGTGTTTTGGGCTTTAACTGTTGGTATTGTGCTGTATATATTAAGCAAAGCGATAGCAGACTCATTGACAAGGTGGGGCAGACACAGAGTTGTGTTTATGCTGTAGTTAATGGCACATAAATATTCATCTCCAGACCGATACGGGGGCTTTGGCAGGTTCCGATTGGTCATGTGGAATGTGAGAGGTTTAAACGATGCTGGGAAAGTGCGTAAGTTTGTGGCCTATTTGCACAGACACAAGGTAGATCTTGCTATTTTGCAGGAGATGCACTTGGCACCAGGCAGCCCCATGCTCACCCCTAGAAGACTACAGGGGCAGTTTTTAGCGGCGGGCTTCACCTCCGGGAGGTAGCGGTGGATCCGGGAGGAAGATATATTGTGGTGCAGTGTGGTGGGAGTGCTGCTCCATTTCTACTAGTTGATATATATGGCCCAAATTTCGATAACCCTCAATTCTATTATGATTTAGCTGCCAAGGCGGGTTCCTGAGGGGGACTATCGCAGATCTGGGGGGAAGACTTTAACTGCACATTGAATCCCACACTTGACAGATCAGGAGGAGGGAACCGTAGGCCGGCAGCCGAAGCTAGAGCAGTGGCAGAGGTGGCACCTGAGCTAGGGTTCGTAGATATATGGCGGGATGGACACCCAGACGGGGGTGGATACACGCATTACTCAGCTGCGCACATGAATAGATTTGTGGCTGGTCGCCAGGAGTCTGTTGGACAGTTTGCAATCAGTGGCTCCTTGGCCAAGGACGTACTCCGACCATTCACCGGTCCCATTGACAATGACTTTAGGCACACAACTAGTTCCCCCATTCTCGTGGGGTCCCCCACCCCACTCGCTACTAGACTCAAGTCTTTTGGGAAGAGCAAGCCACGGCGATTAGAGACTTCTTTCTGAATAATAAGGGTTCGGTGGCCCGTGTATGCACAGTGGGGGAGACATTTAAGGTGTATATTAGAGGTGTCACCACTGCAAAACATGCTGGGGTTCTGAGGTCGATTAGGGGGCATTTATGCTCACTGGAAAAGGAACCTGCGCATCTGGAGAAGCAGCATATGCATGGGGCTGACAGTAGAACCCTAGGTAACATACATGCTAAATTGATTGAGTTTCAGGACACAGCTCTCACGGAGATTCAACATTTGGGGAAATATCCCACAGCTCATGCGTATGGGGAGGGTGAGAGGCCAGGATCGGTGTTGGCAAACTCAATCCGTCCCAATAGAGAAAAAAGCACAATTATAGCAGTGCAGGCTGAGGATGGCAGTGAGATGCAAGAACCAGAACTTATAGCAGGCAGGTTCCGCAACTATTACGAGTATCTCTACGTCTCAAGGGTTGTCCCGGATCAGGAGGCGCTGAGGGATCACCTTGCACACATCGATATGCTGTGGTTGACAGACACAGATAGGGAATCTCTTATGGCTCCTTTGACCCTCGAGGAGATGGGCAGGGTGCTAGGGGGCATGTCAAAGGGTAAGGCCCCAGGCCCTGATGGACTCAATGTGCGGTTCTATAAAGCCTACAAATACCTACTGTTCCCACATCTGAGGGAGGTTTATGAGGAGATGGTAGAGGGTGGGCTTATGCCCCCGTCGATGCGCAAAGCAATGCTGATTACGCTGCTTAAGCCAGGTAAGCTCCTGGCTCAATGCTCATCCTACCGACCGTTGTCATTACTAAATGTGGATGTTAAAATCTATGCTAAGATTCTGGCGGATCGCTTGGCTAAATTGATGCTGAGGCTGGTCCGGCCGGAGCAATCGGGATTTGTTCCGGGCCGTAACCGTACTATGAACCTCCGCACGCTGTTCAGAACAATACAGAACATAAAACCAGAGATGAGGGCAGTGGCAGTTTTTCTGGACGCCGAAAAGGCGTTTGATTAAGTGGAGTGGTGGTTCATGAAGGCAGTATTACAGCGATTCGGAGTGGGAGATTTTTTTTGCATCTAGTCTCAACACTGTATGGGGAACCATCAGCCAGGCTAAGAGTTAATGGTATAGTGACTGACGCTTTTCAAATCACTAGCGGCACCAGGCGGGGGTGCCCGTTGTCTCCCCTTTTGTATGCGCTTGTGGCAGAACCACTGGCATGTGCCTTGAGAGAGTACCATGGAAATCATGGCCTCTGCTTTCAAAATCATACTCTCGTGCTCTCTGCTTATGTGACGACACATTATTATATATCAAGGACCTGCAGCGCAGTGTTGCACCGGTTCTCCGGGAAATTGCGAGGTATGGCACATTCTCTGGTCTTAGGGTTAACTGGAGCAAATCCATTATGTTCCCCCTGACACCGGTGACTGTACAGGTAGATGTGGGGTTCCCTCTCAGGTGGGAGGTAAGTTCGGTTCGGTACCTGGGTATTAGGGTCCATACAGATCCCAAAGTAGTGGCGGCTGATAATTTTGATGCTGCGCTCAAGACACTAGCAGGTGACATGGAGAGGTGGATCAGACTCCCGTTATCTTTGATGGGTCGCATAGCTCCCATGAAAATGGTGGTGCTTCCTAGGTTTTTGTTCCTTTTTCAGAACATTCCTATGTTGCTCCCGAAGGAATATTTCACGTCTTTGAGAGCGTTACTTATTTAATTAGCGTGGGCAGGTAAACAGCTGCGAGTAAAATGGGGCCTCCAGCACAACAAACAACGTCAGATAATGTGCATGAAATGTCAACACATGTTAGTACCCTGACAGTCCACACGCTGATTCACATTGCCCCCCAGATATTGATGGAGCTTGCGTGGTGAATAGCTGTGAGATTAATCAGAAAAGAGGCAATGATGTTCCCGGATGCAGTGGGAATTTTAGAGGCCAACCTGTGTACAAATGTTGTGAGGAAACCTGCCGGTTTAAAATTCCTGATCGATTAACTTTGTCAGCACACCAAGGTTGCCCTGTTTTCAGTCTCATAACACGTCTGCAGTGCCATAGCTGGACTATCCCCATGTGTGTTCTCAATTCCTCATTGGCTTTCCTTCAATTCAGCTGTGAAGGATACTTTGTAGATGCAGGAAATGACTCCACAGACTCATGACTAGACCTGCACGTAACTGTGACAACATGGACCCCAATAATGATACAGGTTAAACATTGGCCGACACACTTGAACCGGACACCTTTGTGCATTTTACCACTGGAAATATGTGAACACGTGCTGCTTGGTCTGCTGGTCCTCTACTGCCACAGGAGAGACATGGCTCGTTTATATGACTCCAACTGTGGCGTGACATGATATTTGTGGATTGTATTTGGGACTCGGTGTTACAAACACCGTACCCACATAGCATTATCTCATGCCTGACTCATGGGGAGTGAACAAACAAGTGCCTAGGAAGTAGTATTCAACATTCCAGGACATGTGATTCTTAGTTTTGGAACATTGCCATGATCAACCGTCTGCTATCTATCCTGTGCATGCTTTGTCATTGGTAGTGCTTATGTTCTAAAAAACCTAGGAAGTGAACACAGCATTTGTTGCTACGTGTATGACAAACACGTGTATTTCCTCTCTCATTTCCACACTGAATAGCATCTGATGGTTGGACACATTGACTCCACATGCATACAAGCAGATTTGCAAAAATGCATCTTGTGATGTTCACACAGTGGGACAACTACAATAGTAAGAGCCAAATCACACACATTGACACATAGGCATTGAGTTACTGTATTGAGTTGAGTTTCCTTGCTATCCTCTCGACGCAAAACATGCCCTAACTGGGTAATACCTAATTGTATTCCACATGTTTGGCCATCTATTGCATCAGTGAAGAGTGCAAATCCGGTACAACAAGTAGAGGATCATAGTCCACAGTAGTATGATCTGTCACATGTACCCATACACCGGAATGCACAATGTTAGGGCAATCAGCCTATCTCTGTATTGTTATACCTGTCATGTACTATTACAAATGAGAAATGACCCAAACCCAGTCAAAGACAGAAATGTTGACATATACGCGTCAAAAAAAAGAAACACATGCGTAAAAAATTACGCATATGTATTGAAATATGGCGCTCATTGCCATGAAACATCCATTAGCCCTGAGCGGTAATTCCCACACTGTACCCCCTGAAATTGGTTAAGTATGCAACATATTTCAAAATATGGATGCAGGGTTATTTCTAAGCATGTGCGTAAAACAAAATGACGCACAGACTGTAAGCGTTATAATATTTTGATGCATAAGATTAAAAACGCACCGCATTTGAGGCAGGAAGTGATGTAATAGGATATCCTGTTTACTGAATTGGTACAGTGGGTGCACTTTCACTTTCATTTTGCAGTCTGTGATATTTCCTGACTGTGTGGCTGTGTTTTGACTTGTCTCTCTGTGCATTTTGTGAATTTGTCTCCAGTGTGCTCTTTAAATTGTCTTTTTGTGTTTCCTAAGTGTCTGTGGTATCCTGTGTTAGTGTTTTTTTGGTAATTTCTGGTGTCTAAATTTGTCTTTGTACTGTTGGAAGTCTGTTGTGGGTAGTGATATTTTGGGGATAGTTGGGCTGTGTACTGTTAATTTCTTTCCATTTCCCTCTCCTACTTTCCCTCCATTCTCCTCTGTACCCTTTTATTCCCTTTTTTGGTGCAATCATGTTGGGTAGGCCTCGTCTTGGCAGGATGGGAGAGGAGGAGCTGGGTGGCTTTATTTGGCTGGTGTGCCACTTCCTACCCTTAATGATCAAGGCAGGTGGACGTGTGATACAGGGATATCACACAGAGGCAAGGAGGCTCTGGTGGGCAAAGGTCCTGTACCATCTACAGCGAATCTACAAAATACCGCACAACGACCACCAGCTGAAACACTGTTGGGCTGACCTGGTTGCCCGGGAGCAAGACCTGCTGGACCACCTGGGGATTGGGATTAGTGGTCCTGTTGGTGAGTGCAAATCAAAGTAATGTGCACAATTAAATGCTCTGTAGTGACAGTAGCTGATTTGTTCATATGCTGCAGGCAATGTTTTTGAACATGTGGAATGCAAGTTAAACATACAGGCCCATATTTATACTTTACTAGTACCGCATTTGCATCATTTTTTGAAGCAAAAGCAGTGCAAACTTACAAAATACAATTGTATTTTGTAAGTTCGCGCTGCTTTTGCGTCAAAAAGCGGCGAAAATGTGGCGCTAAAAAAGTATAAATATAAGCCACAGTTACCTGTGAGATATACAATAATTCCTACACA
Source organism: Pleurodeles waltl (assembly GCF_031143425.1). NCBI lineage: Eukaryota > Metazoa > Chordata > Amphibia > Caudata > Salamandridae > Pleurodeles > Pleurodeles waltl. The sequence continues at coordinate 463,535,921 of NC_090442.1, forward strand.
TTACCGTCATTTGTTGACGCAACAGCTAGACTAATTTACAAAACACAACATGAGCCTGTAAATTAGTGCTGCCTTCATGTCAATAGATTATGCAAATGTGGCTCTAACATATGTTTCATGCATGGTCTGTGAGTGTACCAGGAAACACATGTTTTAAATCCTGATTTTTACAAGAAATATTGTGTTCCTCAATTTTTTCGGATACATGTCTGAACTGGATTCCAACACATACGTAACAAGTTATAGCTGACCTCAGGTAACATCTTAGACTGATATTTGGACTTTATAGTGCCACAATTAAATTAGGGATGGATGCCAAAAGTTATGCACACAGTTTAATATCTCTATGGTTGGTGCAACTTACCATAGCTGTGGCAAATAAAATGAAGGAAATGATACAAATTGAGGGCTAACAACTGTCCTTGGCCCTCTGTACATTGTACCTGTGTGTTTTAAATTGGTCTTAGTCACAATAGCTGGGTGACTGGTATTGCAGTCCTCTAGGAAAGTGGCTTTGCATGTCTCTCATGGATACACATGATGAGAGGAATACACTCCATGAACTAGTCTGCTGACTAATGATGGAGCATGTTTGCCACCACATGATAGTTAGGGCCACTGCATGTGTGCAGATATGTGTGTATCACTCACTGGAGTGCCCGGATCTGTACATGTTTGCAGTGGTATGTCAGATGCAGTATCTTCATGTCTGAGAGGCTTGACTTTCTGATTTAATATTACTCATAGTATTTGTACTTGGAAGTGTTGTACAGTGCACAGACATTGAGCACATTTCTACCTCCTATGCCTTACAGGTGTACCATAGCCCTACACTATCGGAGAGGTGGCTCGATTCGCGGACCCAGATATCTCCAGTGAGTGTTGATATTTCTGTTCTGTTATGTGTTTGGTGATGTTGTGTGATTGACTCCTATGTTTTGGACATATAGCAAGGTGTGATGCGCTGGTCAATGATCGGATATGTTCCTTGAGTGGAGTATAATTTTTTCCCCATCTTTGAGTTGGCCAATCATTAGCGTATTGTCATAAGTTGGGATTGTAGGTCAGTCCTGTAGGCACGGCCATGTGAATAGGGATGAGTTTTGTGGATAAAACTTAAAATCAGAAAATGTAGCAGAGGACCATATTTGTGATTTAGTCAGCAAGTCAGACCCTGATTCTCACAGAATAGGGATGCCAAATTCTTACCCACAGACTTCAGCTTCCCTATTCACTAATGAACATGTTTGACTGTATGTTTGACTTCCTAGCAGCATGTAGCTTCACATGTTGTGCTACGAGTATGAGGCACTTGAGCACAATGGCCTAGGTGTGCATGCAGCTCATGGGCAGATGTATGCTTGCATCTATTTGCTTGTTGTAAGTCATGTGTTACTGGTAGGAAATGATGTTGACAATTGTCTGCATTTCCAAACATGAGAGTGGATGGGATTGTCCAAGGTTTAGCTGTATTCTAGTTGGACTTCCTCCTTACCTGTGGTGGGCTGCCCAAACCCATGTACAGCTGTTCAAAGCTTCCTTTGTGTCCTTGTTGTATGAAAGTATTTTGCCTGCTCCCCCCCCAATCAGGCACAGGCGTAGGATTGTGAAAAGTGTACCTAGGACTGATGATCCAAGTTTAGTACACAGACATGTAAATCTGTAAGTGACTTGTCCAAACCTAGGATCCCCACTCATGATGAGCAACTGCATTCTATCATGGCAATTCCATTTACAACTCGCAGATCTTGTGGCCCTTGATTGTCATCAAGAACAGTCATTAGTTGGCCTGGCAGTGGTGGAGGACTTGCAGCTTTTTCTTTACCTGACAAATGGACGAACAATGATGCATAAAAGATTCAAGTTGTTACCCATCTTTTAGAGTATTGCTGTGCTGTTCCATGTGTAGGCTGCATTAGCATGTACTTTCCCAGGGACAATCAGTGATCTGTATGATGATATGGCCTGTTTCTGGTACATTAGATGTATTGTCTGGTTTACTTCTGGAGCAATATCACACAATGAAGTACCTAATGTTAGGTTTTCTATTTGTTTTAACAGCTGCCAATACGAATCCCATCCAGATTCGGGAGTTTCATCGCAGGGCGATGTGTTACCGCCACATTCTGGATGTGGAGTTGGGGTTCCACAACATGGCAAGGCGTTACCGCCATGAAAGAGCCTCCGGAGTGTGGAGGGCATTTGCCCAAGGGGGCCTTTCCGTGTCCACCACAGCCACCACCACCAGCACCACCACTACCACCCAGGTGGCACCAATCTTAGCAGGCACCTTTGCTGGACCGTCAACCTCCACTGCTCCAGGACCTGTCACAGCACCATCTGCACCTCCTCCTACAGACAAGGGCACATACTTCCTCAACTGGCACCCAGACCACCCCTGCTGCAGTCATAGTCCCAGCAGCTTTTCAACAGATGCAACAGAACTTGGACTGTATGTTGTAGAAAATGACCAGGCTGCAGCAGGAGGTGGCACAAGTAAATCGGAGGGTGCGTGCCACAAAAAAGACCCTGCGGAGGGCAAACTTGTAGACAATATACCCTCAGCCATGATTCCCTCCCCTCCCTCCTCTTTCCTGGTTCTTTTAATTAGTGAGTTAAGGGGGCTTAGTGTTAGGTTAGTATAGGCTGTTAGTTTAGTTAGTAGTAGTGGGTGGAGTGGTGGGGGTATAATACTTTTAATAACTGTTTTTTATTATGTGTGTTTGGATGATGTTGGGGTTTTGGTGTTTACATTTAAAAAAAAAAAATAATAATAATAAAAAATATATATATTTATATATATATATATTTGTTTAGTATAATATAGTATGTGTTTAGTTTAGTATATGTTGTCCTCCATGTGTCCCGTCTTATAAAGGGGGTGGAGGGTTGATGTTTAGATCGTTTCATTAAATGTGATAAGTAAGTTTAGCTTAGGATAGTTAGGGCCAGTTGTGGGTAATGTGTAGTTAGGATAGGTTAGGTTAGGTTAGGTGTTTCCCCTGGTTTTAGCTTCTGTTTTTACTGTTTAATAAATATTTGGGTAACCCTTTACAGTATGTGTCACATGCTTGGAGATCAGGGCCTTGGCACGAGTGAACAGTGTCTCTTTTGTATTAGCTTTTGTGTCCCATACTGCAACCAAATCCCACCTGAGCTGTTACATTGGCAGCTACACCAAAGCTACTTTGCTAAGATTCTGCCATCCATTGTACCCACCACTCACGGTTACTATGGATCCCAAAGTGTTGTTAATTTTTTATGTACATTTTCAATGTCACATACTTTGCTACCAGAATTAGTACTGAGGACACTATATTAAGTCTGCCTGCAGCCTGATGTCAAAGCGAATCCTTATAAGGTGAGTCGTAGTATGCTCTCATGTAGTATGGTATACATAACTCAAACCTATCATTTGTTATAATGTTCAGCACGGTGACATCTTTGTGTGTAAACTCATACACATCCATTCATGCAGTATGGTGTGCGTTAGGTAAAAATCGGGTCAAATGTCACATACGTAAGTTTTGGCTTGAAGAAAAATTTGAAGGCAATATTTTTTGGCTTAGACATCCCTTGAGGAAGCATTATTCTATCCAACACAGCATTATGGTGTATAGTTTCTATTTTCCTCTGAAATAACCCTCAGGAAGGGCAGATGATGGTACCATCCAGACCACTGTGCATAGTTATCAGCCAACATTCTTTCAGGTCAGGTGTATTGACAATCTATAATCATTGACCTGAGGTAAACATCACTGATCTACCTCACGATTGATGTGTCACATTACAGAGACAAAGTTGTTGTGTAAGTGCTATTTAAAGTGCTGTAGTGCTATAGGTACATTGTCCATGATTGTGAGTCCATTAGTGTGACACCTTCCATTGTGATCCTACGCAAGTGCAAAAGGACATGTCATTGGACATGCAGGGGTGAAGTGTCAGACAGTGCAGAGGGACAGGATTTGCCAATGAGTTAGTGAGAGACAATCACAGGGCAGGGTGAAAAGATAATCAGTGGGCTGAAGAAACAGTGCTTGAGTACAGTTGTTGCAAGACTGGCAGGTTACAAAGCACAAGACCTTGGCAATAGGTGGCCATGTGGCAGAGACTAGTGCTACTGAGTACTCTTACGGGTGAAAGTGATCTGTTCCACGTCTTCATCTTCTGATGTGTGTGTTGTCTCCTCTGCCCTTGGTGGTGGTGGTTATGAAGGGGCAACACACACCTCAGTGTTTGAAGACGTGGAGTCAGACACCCCGGTAGCTGCCAACTGTGGGGCTATTAAGGGCAGTACTGCAGAAAGGAGGAGCTGCTGGTTCTCAAGAATAGCAGCCACATCACTGTGGTAGGCAACCAGGTCGGCCCTGAGGGGTTCAATATTGCATTTGTGCATGCATTGACAGGATTGTTGTTGTAGGTGTTGGGTCAACTCTCTTACAGCTGTGCTGATTTCCTTCAAACTTCTTTCAAGTTCCTGCAAGATTGTTGTTCGCCCTTGCATGCCTGCTGCCTGTTCTTCAGTTGACATCATGCACAAACACACCCCCTCTAGGCTGGCTGCTATATTTTGCATCCCCACCCACACCTCCTTGGCCAGCTCCCGCTGTACTCCAACTACAGTTCTCTCAAAGCTGGTGCCAGTGTCATCAGAGTCCTCCGCTGTGTTGGAGCTGGCAGGTCATACGATTGGGGTGGTGGGTGGGTCCTCTGTGATGGCTGCTAATTCTGTGCTCCTCCTTGTGACTGGAGGTGGGGTCTGGAGGGTTCCAAGGACATCTTGGAGGGTCTGCTGGCTGATGTTTGTCAGCTCGTCATCCATGTCATCAGGGTAGTCCTGGACAGGCATATCCGCAGGAGAGCCATTGTCCTCTGCAATGAGATATGGTACAATTAGTGTGTCTGTGTTGTGGGATTTGTAATGTGACGTGCCTGCCTTCCTATTATTTTCATATTGTGATCTTGGTTCCTGTTCATTGTTCCTGCCTGTCATATTAGCATTCTCCCAGGCCTATGCCCCACCTGCATGTCACATGTATTGTGGTCAGTTTGTGGACTTGTCAGCATCACATCCTTTAGGTGTTGGTTCTGGCCAAATTGTGAATTGCCACCTTCTTGTCCTACTCAACCCTCTGTCTACTTCCATTCTCATGGTGAGGCCTTTCACTGGCTGTGGGTGTTCTGATGGCACTAGCACCACACTTAACATTCTGGAACTGCCCCAGTCTCTGATATTTTGCATCCACCTATATGTTGCTGAGATCTAGCATATACTATGTATAGCATTGGTACGGCACAATACGGATGTCAGCATTGGTTATGTGTACTGCTGAGGTTGGGAAATGTGTGCTACATTGGATTGCACTGATGGTCCTAGCAGTGTTCCATTTCCTCCTCTGACTGTGCGGGTGTATTTCTATAACCAGTTACATATGCCCTCCCCCTCATTTCTGTTGTCTGAGCAGTATGACATTAGTGCTGTGTACCTCATAATGTTTATGACAATGGCTGATGTTTGTAGCAACTATGGACAATCATATTTGACAAAATTGGACCATTTGTATTGATTTCAGGGGATTGATAACGTTGTCATCCTAAACCCTCTAATTTGGGTGTGTTTGATCCATGGGGAGGTTACTGCCATTAGCTCCTTGACCTGCACACACAGCAGAGGTGGTAATGGCAACTGTTGTCAATGCTAAATTCCACTTGCAGATATGGCCAGAAGTTGTTAATTGGGCCCTAGTTCATGTAGGGAGAATACTGGCTGACGTGTGACAGCATGCCAGTTTTACGTTGTACCCTACACTCCTGGCCTGGCTTCACCTTTCCAACATCCTTGCCATGGCAGAATACCCCCATGCAAAGGTTGTTGGTGTAGTGTAGTACTGTGCCCCAGCTTTCCTCTGAACGGGCCATGCCCGTTACCGTGCTCCTTTCACCATGCCACTCCCTGAATATCATGACTTCTATGCATTGTGTAGTGGGTATGCCCCCCCCGGTTGCAGTTAACAATTAGGCATTTTAGTTCCCCATGTGACTTACCGTGCATCTGTGTTGTCTCCTGGAAGTCTGCGCTGTCCTGTCCTTGAATCCCTGTGACGATCTCCTCAGGGATGACGGCTGCCACCATCTCCTCCAGGTGGTTGAAGGCCTCCTGCGGTGCTGGACTCCCGACTCCAGTCTGCAGTTCTGCCTTCCTGTTCCTGGCCATCTTTTCCTTGGTCCTGCGCTTGCAGTCATGTCATAGTTTCTTGCACTCGATGACTGTTCTCCGTACTTCTGCCGCACTGTTAATCTTGTCAACAATTTGTTACCATATTGCCTCTCTCCTACTAATTGGCAACCTTGAGGTGACAAACAGTTGGTGCTGGTGTTCCGTCACCTCTTTCACCAGAATTCCCTGCTCCTCTGCACTGAAGCGACACTTTCTTTTCTTCTTCTCCCTGTCTAGGGTCTTGTGTGGGTCCTCCTGTCTGGTTCCTAGTCTGTTGTCATCTTCCTGGGGTCTGTGCAAAAATCTGGGATCCATTATGGCTCTCCTTAGCACATTGTGCTGTGTTTGCGCTGCTTTTTGATGCACTTGCATCAAAAAACGGCGCGCTTCCGGTTTGCGACGTCATAAACCGGCTCACAGTCATTTTCGCTGCGTTAACGTAGTTTTTCTTTACGACGTGACACATTGGTTTGAGTAAAAAAAATGACTCACACCTGTGGTTTGCGCCGCCGTGCTTCAAAGTATAAATTTGACTCCCGCATGGCGCAAAGAAATGGCGTTAGCCGGCGGTAACATTTTTGATGCAAAACTGCGTCGGCACAGTTTTGCATGAAAAAGTATAAATGTGGCCCTCCGTTCCTAAAAATAGAGCCTGAGCTGGCGTCCCCGGTTCCGTTGCAGAGTAAAATGTTTCATGTTCCGAATAGGCGCTATGGAGAGTTTGCATCTCTGAACTCCACCACGCGGACCTGGCATGGACTGCTATACAGACAAGGACTGGCCCTGCTGTACTCTAGACATGTGCCCTTGGAGTGATGTGCTTGGTTTGAGTTATGCAGCAATAAAAATTTAATACAGGCTATGCGCACTCTGAATATCACCACCATTGGGGATTTGTTTGAGGAGGGTGTTATGAAAACATGGGAATTAATAAAGGAGCGGGCCAAAGGGCCGACTGCACTGCTCCGGTACCAGTATTACAGAGTAAGGCATGCTATGGTAGCGCTTTTGGGGAAGGATATGCGGGAGCCCCGGTAGTAACGAATGACCAACCCCGGCGATTGGTGTCCTGCCTATACGCATACATACAGAAGACACATATATATGAGCTGACGAAAGCAAGGTTTGAGTGGCAGGGGGATTTGGGGTTACAGCTAACTGCTGTTCTGTGACTCGTACGATCTCTTTGAATGGCCGGCATCGTTTGATACACTTTAAGTACTTAAACAGTGTATATTACACTCCCCTCAGACTCTATAAATATGGATTACGCACCAGTGCTAATTGTCCAGGTGCGGTGAGGACCAAGCAGGCTTTTTTCACATGTCCTGGGCCTGTGCTGGGGTGCAGCGCTTCTGGGGGTTAGTGTTCAGGGAATTGGAGGGAATAGGTGGACAACAGCTAATTCGAGAACCGATAGTGGCGCTCCTAGGCTGGGATGGAGATTTACCAAAATTGATTAGATGGTTGGTGGCTATTGGGTTGCTACTAGCCAAACGTTGCATAGCCATGTGCTGGGATCGGGGTTCAGTGCCAACAGTGGAAGAATGGCATAGAGATATGGTGTACTGTAACACACAAACAGATATCTATAGTGAACTGCTCTCCCCAACTAATAAGCCTGCGAAGCACTGGGATATTTATAAGCAATATTTGGTTGATAAAGAAACTGGCGAGCCGGAGGGTGGATGAGCCCATACTTGTGTGGGCTGGAATGATTGGCTATGTGGTGGAATGGGCCTGGATTTTTAACATTATAGCAATGTGGAGACCCCCTGTTCGGGCTATTTAGGCAGCTGTTGGAACCGCATGATTCTGTGGTATTTGTCAATATGTACTGTAAATGGATGCAATTGCTTTTTTGTATGTGGAAGTGTTAAAAGGCACAAATAAAAAATAAAAAAACAAACAAACTATAATTTGGGCCCTAAGGTAACTATCACCCGCGCCCTCGCCATGCAGAGTTTTCTACTCAATAATTGTACTGCAAATGAGGCAGTGATAATATTAATGATGTTATAAAACATGACATGAGTGCTTTAATATCTGGGGTAATTAGCAGTGTATGGTGATGGCGTGAGTTATAATTACCTTAGGTCACGGGTTTTAGTTAATTGAAATAACTCTAAATATAAGATGTGAATTTCTATGGTTTTGTACATTTAAAATGTGGGCCTAACTACAATGTCCCTGTAACATTTGGCTTATATATATATATATATATATATATATATATATATATATATATATATATATATCCATCCAGTGCACTGCCCACGCCTCTCCAAATGAAGGATTGGATGCAGACATGAGAATACTGCTCACAATTTATTTAATCAAATGCCATTGTCTTGCCATAAGCTGTTTCAGCCATCACAAGCGACCCTGATCACATAACAAGTGTGGTGCTATTTTCCTGACATTAACCCCTTCGCTGCCAGGCCTTTTCCCCCTCAGGTGCAAAGCCTTTTTTTGGCTATTTGGGGCAGTTCGCGCTTAGGCCCTCATAACTGTCTGTCCACATAAGCTACCCAAGCCAAATTTGCGTCCTTTTTTTCCAACATCCTAGGGATTCTAGAGGTACCCAGACTTTGTGGGTTCCCCTGAAGGAGACCAAGAAATTTGTCAAAATACAGCAAAAATTTAGTTTTTAAAAACAAAATGGGAAAAAAGTGCTGCAGAAGAAGGCTGGTGTTTTTTTTCCCTGAAAATGGCAAAGGGTTTGCGGTGCTAAAATCACCATCTTCCCTGCTTTCAGGAACAGGCAGACTTGAATCAGAAAACACCCTTTTTCAACACAATTTTGGCATTTTACTGGGGCATTGTTAGAAATGGGGTTTTTGGTTGGCAGTCAGGTTGCCCTCTGTCCAAGCAAGAACCCTCACTCTAGTCAGGGTAAGTCACACACAATCCAAAATCAGCCTGTGCCCACCCTCCGGTAGCTTGGCACGAGCAGTAAGGCTTAACTTAGAAGGCAATGTGTAAAGCATCTGTGCAATAATTCATACAATACCATAATATAACACCACAAAAATACACCACACAGTGTTTAGAAAAATATATAATATTTATCTGGATAATTGCAGGTCAAAACAATCAAAGTTGCAATATGAATTTGTAAAGATATCACTGAAAAGTGTTATAAAGTGTCTTAAGTCTTTAAAAAGCAAACAAAGTCTCTTTCAAGCACAAAGTACCTGGTTTCTGGTGGAAAATCTCCTCAGAGTGCCACAGGAGAAGAGATATGTGAAAAACTGGTGTGTGCGTCGATTTCTCCCCAGCACACACGGACTTGCATCGTTATTTTTCACGCAGGGAAGTCGTGCGTCGTTTTCCGGCACGCGGACAGTCTCTTTCTGTGGATCGCGGGGATTACCAGATGTCCCGGGTCTGTGCGTGGATTTTCCTGCTTGTTTTCCGGCTGCGCGTCGTTCTGCGGGGCTGCGCGTCGAAGTTTCGATCTCACGGCAGGCGTCGCGTCGATTTCTCCTTGGAAGTCGGGCGACGTTATCCTTGCAATGCCGTGCGTCAAAATTTCGATCTCACGGCAGGCGTCGCGTCGATTTCTCCTTGGAAGTCGGGCGGCGTTGTCCTTGCGAGGCCGTGCGTCAAAATTTCGATCTCACGGCAGGCGTCGCGTCGATTTCTCCTTGGAAGTCGGGCGGCGTTGTCCTTGCGAGGCCGTGCGTCAAAGTTTCGGTCGTCCCGAAGGCGTCGCATCGATCAGCGTCGGTGTGCGGCGTTTTTCTTGCCGCGGAACAAGCTGTGCGGCGAAAATTTCGGCGCACGGAGCGTCCAAGTGAAAAAGAGAGGTCTTTTTGGTCCTGAGACTTCAGGGAACAGGAGGCAAGCTCTATCCAAGCCCTTGGAGAGCACTTTCACAGCCAGACAAGAGTTCAGCAAGGCAGCAGGCCAACAGCAAGGCAGCAGTCCTTTGTAGAAAAGCAGACAGGTGAGTCCTTTGAGCAGCCAGGCAGTTCAGCAAGGCAGCAGGCCAACAGCAAGGCAGCAGTCCTTTGTAGAAAAGCAGACAGGTGAGTCCTTTGAGCAGCCAGGCAGTTCTTCTTGGCAGGATGTAGTTTCTGGTTCAGGTTTCTTCTCCAGCAAGTGTCTGATGAGGTAGGGCAGAGGCCCTGTTTTATACTAAGTTGTGCCTTTGAAGTGGGGGTGACTTCAAAGAGTGTCTAAGAAATGCACCAAGCCCCCTTTGAGTTCAATCCTGTCTGCCAGAGTCCCAGTAGGGGGTGTGGCACCCTCCCAGCCCAGGAAGACCCATTCAAAATGCAGATGTATGCAAGTGAGGCTGAGTACCCTGTGTTTGGGGTGTGTCTGAGTGAATGCACAAGGAGCTGTCAACTAAACCTAGCCAGACGTGGATTGAAGGGCACAACAAGATTTTAGTGCAAAGAAATGCTCACTTTCTAAAAGTGGCATTTCTGGAATAGTAATATTAAATCCGACTTCACCAGTCAGCAGGATTTTATATTACCATTCTGGCCATACTAAATATGACCTTCCTGCTCCTTTCAGATCAGCAGCCGCCACTTCAACAATGTATGAGGGCAGCCCCAATGTTAGCCTATGAAGGGAGCAGGTTTCACAGTAGTGTACAAACGAATTTAGGAGTTTTACACTACCAGGACATATAACCACACATGTACATGTCCTGCCTTTTACCCACACAGCACCCTGCTCTAGGGGTTACCTAGGGCACACATTAGGGGTGAAATATGTAGAAAAAGGGGAGTTCTAGGCTTGGCAAGTACCTTTAAATGCCAAGTCGAAGTGGCAGTGAAACTGCACACACAGGCCTTGCAATAGCAGGCCTGAGGCAAGGTTAAGGGGCTACTGAAGTGGGTGGCACAACCAGTGCTGCAGGCCCACTAGTAGCATTTAATCTACATGCCCTAGGCACATGTAGTGCACTCTACTAGGGACTTCCAAGTAAATTAAATAGTCAATCATGGATAAACCAATCAATAGTACAATTTACACAGAGAGCATATGCACTTTAGCACTGGTTAGCAGTGGTAAAGTGCCCAGAGGTCAAAAGCCAACAACAACAGGTCAGAAAAACTAGGAGGAAGGAGGCAAAAAGTTTGGGGATGACCCCGTCAAAAAGCCAGGTCCAACAGGCATACCCCATTTTTACTATTTTTTGTGCTTTCAGCCTCCTTCCACTTAGTGACAGAAATGGGTGTGAAACCAATGCTGGATCCCAGACAGCAAAAGATTTCTGAAAAGTAGACAAAATTCTGAATTCAGCAAGGGGTAATTTCTGTAAGAAACAAGTGTTTCTTAACAGCAGAAATAAATAATATTGAAATGGAGGTGAAAAAAACTGCAATTTTTCGCCAAATTTTTCCTGCAATGTCAGATTTTTTAAAGCAATATACCGTTAAGTCTGCTGGACTCTTCTGGTTGTGGGGATATATACGGCTTGTAGGTTCATCAAGAACCCAAGGTACCCAGAGCCAATAAATGAGCTGCACCTTGCAATGGGTTTTCATTCTATACCGGGTGTACAGCAATTAATTTACTGAAATATAAAAAGTGAAAAATAGGTATCAAGAAAACCTTTGTATTTCCGAAATGGGCACAAGATAAGGTGATGAGAAGCAGTGGTTATTTGCACATCTTTGAATTCTGGGGTGCCCATACTAGCATGTGAATTACAGGGCATTTCTCAAAAAGACGTCTTTTTTTCACACTGTCTTACATTTGGAAGGAATAAATGTAGAGAAAGACAAGGGCAATAACACTTGTTTTGCTATTCTGTGTTCCCCCAAGTCTCCTGATGTAAATGATACCTCACTTGCGTGGGTAGGCCTACTGCTCGAGACAGGAAACTCAACATGGACACATCACATTTTTACATTTAAATCTGACCTGTTTTTTGCTAAGTGCCTAGCTGTAGATTTTGGCCTCTAGCTCAGACGTCATCTAGGGAAACCTACCAAACCTGCGTATTATTGAAAACTAGACACCTAGGGGAATCCAAGATAGGGTGACTTGTGGGGCTCTGACCAGGTTCTGTTACCCAGAATCCTTTGCAAACCTCATAACTTGGCCAAAAAAACACTTTTTCCTCTCATTTTGGTGACAGAAAGTTCTGGAATCTGAGAGGAGCCACACATTTCCTTCAACCAAGCATTCCCCCAAGTCACCCAATAAAAATGGTACCTCACTTGTGTGGTTAGGCCTAGTGCTCGTGAAAGGAAATGCCCCAAAACACTATCTGGACACATCACATTTTCCCAAAGAAAACAGAGCAGTTTTTTGCAAAGTGCCTAGCTGTGGATTTTGGCCTCTAGCTCAGCCGGCACCTAGGGAAACCTAGCAAACCTGTGCATTTTGGAAAACTAGACACCTAGGGGAATCCAAGAAGGGGTGACTTGTGGGGCTCTGACCAGGTTCTGTTACCCAGAATCCTTTGCAAACCTCAAACTTCGGCCAAAAAAAAACTTTTTTCCTCTCATTTCGGTGACAGAAAGTTCTGGAATCTGAGAGGAGCCACACATTTCCTTCCACCCAGCATTCCCCCAAGTCTCCCGATAAAAATGGTACCTAACTTGTGTGGTTAGGCCTAGTGCTCGCGAAAGGAAATGCTCCAACACACTATCTGGACAAATCAAAATGATCAAAAACAAAACTACCTGTTTTTTGGGGGGGTCTAAGGGGGCACCTGCGTTTTTGGTCCATGGCTCAGCAGCCATCTAGGGAAACCTACCAAACCCAGACATTTCTGAAAACTAGACACCCGAGGGAGTCCAGGGAGGTGTGACTTGCGTGGATCCCCCAAAGATTTCTTACCTAGAGTCCTCAGCAAACGTTAAATTTAGCTAAAAACCCCTACTTTTTTCTCACATTTCTGTGTGGGATTACCGCACCGGGACAAAAACATGTTGAAATTGATGGGGAACCAAAGCGGGTCCAAAAGGGCAGTTTGAAAAAAAGTTAGGCTGACAAGTGCAGCGGAATCTTTATCTGAATAGATGAGACAATGTTGGGTGGTAGGAATTTTGTGGATTCCTGCAGATCCCGGAAGGTTCCATCACAAAAATGTGGGAAAAATGTGTGATTCCCAGCAAAGTAGGAGGTTTGCAAGGCATTTTGGGTAAGAAAATGGTGCGGGTGCATGTGAAGCACACCACTCTGGAATCAACTAGAGGTTTAGTTTTCAGATGTGTCTGGGTCCTGTAGATTTTTCTACATGGCAGGGTCCCAAGGGCAAAAAAGTGTAGACCTCACCATTCCAAGTGGGACGATTTTGAGAGTTAAGAAGCTCTCATGGCCCAAATGTAAAACCAAAACCCAAAATAATCAAATGTCTTCTTGCTTGCCGTGGGATAAGATGTTTTAGTGTGCGGGGGTAGAGCTGAAAGACTGTTACCTCCTTCAGTTGGGGTGGGGGCATAACCAGGCCCATACTGGTTAGTAGCCACCACCCAACTATTTTATTAATATATTTTTTTTAATTCCAGGCCATCTAGTAGACTTTCTGCCCCCATGGAGTGTGGATCGGGGGTAATTGCCCCATCTGCCCACTGGTGGGCAGAACAACTTTGGCCCCATTTATTTGGGGTGGGGGAATGGCCATACCCCCACCCTCTTAGTTTGAAAAAAAAATCTTCCCTGGTCTCTGGTGGGCTTTCGATGGGCCTTCCAAAACTAGGCCGATCTGCCCATATGACCAACATTAATGTGCCCCCATGGGGAGCGACCCTTGACCAATGGGCAGCCCCCAAACAAAACACACACATACACACACACACCAATCCCTGGTGTCTAGTGGTTTCTGCCCCCCTTGGGGCAGATTGGCCTAACAAAAATAGCCTAAATACAATTTGCCCCTCAGGGGAGCGACTCTTGCCTAGGGTGTCACTCCCCATTCATAATAACAAAGTAAATAAAAATATATATATATCCCTGGTGTCTAGAGGTTTCTGCCCCCCTTGGAGGCAGATCCGCCTAATTATATTAGGCTGACCTGCCCCCAGGGGGGGCAGAAATGGCCTAAAAATTATTTGGCCCCCTGGGGACCAGCCCTTGCCCAAGGGGCTGCTCCCCTTATGCGTAAGTGTAAAAAACAAAAAAAGAATCCCTGGTGTCTAGTGGTTTCTGCCTCCCCGGGGGCAGATCGGCCTAATTATATTAGGCCGAAATGGTATAAAAACAATGTGGCCCCCCATGGAGCGACCCTTGGCCCCCCATGGAGCGACCCTTGCCTAGGGGGTCGTTCCCCACACATAAATGGGGGAAAAACATTTATCCCTGGTGTCTACGGGTTTTCTGCCCCGGGGCAGAAATGGCCTAAAAACTATTTGCCCTCTGCCAGGGAGCGACCCTTGCCAAAGGGATCTCTCTCTACACATAAAATAAAAAACAAATTAAAAAATAAAATGATCTCTGGTGTCTAGGGATTTTCTGCCCCCCCTGGGGGCAGATCGGCATAATTATATTAGGCGGTGAAATGGGCTAAAAATTATTTCCCCCCCTGGGGAGCGGCCCTTGCTCAAGGGGCCGCTCCCATCATGTCCATTTCAAAGAAGAAAAAAAATTCCCTGGTGTCCAGTGGGCATTTCTGCTGCCCGATCGCAGAAATGCTTGCAGAAACATGAAAGGAGAAGCCTTTCCTTTCATGCCTCTGGTGGCCCCCTCCTCCCGAGCGTAAGAGAAATGCTGAGTATTTCTTTTCTGCAGGAGGTGACCTCTGATGAGGTCCGCACGCTCTTGCGTGCTGACGTCATCAGACATCACTGGGGGGGGTCAGGGTTGAAGGGGAAGCGATTCCCCTTCCAGCCCTGACCTAGGGGGTTGAGTGGTTGGCCCTCGGGGAGCGATAGCGCTTCCCTTGAGGGCCTGAGAGGCGCAGCCATGGAAGTAACCATTACGTCCATGGCCCTCAAGGGGTTAAATACGTACTGCGTCATCTTTGATGTAAACAGCATACTTTGTAGTGCCCCCAACATATCATCATTTACCTCCACAACAAAGAATTTATTAATGCACCAAATTATACCCTATGATCACGCCTTTACATACAAAGTTATAAATTCAAGCTTAAACATCCAACGCACATTTTTTTATAAAAATTGATCACTGTTTGATTGTTCAATGTCCTCAATCACATACTATAGATTGTATCTTACTCCTCTTTAGAGATTTACACCATTTACTGTCCCAGAACAGCATTAAATATTGCAAGAAATTATGACATATGATCACGCTGTTACAAATTATACATTCAAATTTAAATACCTAATGCGCATTTTTCATCAACAATAAAATTAATCACTATTTGATTGTGCAATATCCTCAACCACACTCTTAGATTGTATCCTATTCCATTATAGGGCCAGATGTAGGAAACAGTTTGCGACTCGCAAACGGCAAAATTTGCAGTTTGCGAGTCGCAAACCGGAGTTTCCTATGCAGAAATGCATTTTGCGAGTCGGGACCGACTCGCAAAATGCATTTCCGACTCGCAAATAGGAAGGGGTGTTCCCTTCCTATTTGTGACTCGCAGTGGTATGCAATTCCATTTGCGACCGCGTATGCGGTCGCAAATGGAGTCGCAGTTACCATCCACTTGAAGTGGATGGTAACCCACTCGCAAATTGGAAGGGGCCCCCATGGGACCCCTTCCCCTTTGTGAATGGACCCAAAAATATTTTTTCAGGGCAGGTAGTGGTCCAAAGGACCACTACCTGCCCTGAAAAAATTCCGAAACTAAAGGTTTCTTTTTTTTTTTTGAGTGCTGCTCGTTTTCCTTTAAGGAAAACGGGCTACACTTGAAAAAAAAAAAAACTGCTTTATTTAAAAGCAGTCACGGACATGGAGGTCTGCTGACTACAGCAGACCTCCATATCTGCGAGTGCCCATAGTCGCTATGGGGCCGCAATTTGCGACCCACCTCATTAATATTAATGAGGTGGGTCTTTGCGACCCCATAGCGACTCGCAGACGGTGTCTGAGACACCGTTCTGCATAGCAAATTGCGAGTTGCAATTTGCGAGTCGCTCGGTCTCGCAAATTGCAAGTCGCAATTTGCTTAGTACCTACATCTGGCCCATAGTGATTTAAAAGCTGTAATCACAATAATACACACACGATAGTGCCCAAGTGGGCAAAAGCGTGGTCACAATGATTGATACTCAATTGTGCCCGAGTCCGGGTAGGCTGTTGCTGATGTCCTATGCTGTTTAAATGGCACACAAAATAATATCCTTTCTAAACCCAATTACTTGATGATGAACTATAAAAGTAAGTATTACTAAGGATAAGAAAGATTAGCAGCGGTATATTTGAAATCAAAAAATTCTTCAAATTAGATCTAGAGGATGCATGCTATTTGTTCCACAAGGGACACATTCCGTTCAGACAGATACATTATAAACAAGTATAGAATTCATCATTAAGGCCATTTGATGTTTTATAGTCAAGATTTAAGATGTTTTTAATTTCCAGTCGCCTCAATGCTTTCTCTTGAACTACTCCCTTTCTACTGTATGGGATTGCATCTATGACAAAATAACTCCACTGCATTGCATCATGATTGCGTACTTGTGCAAAATGTCTTGCCACTGGATATGTGTGAACCATGTTTTTATAGCTCTCATATGTTGTAGGATTTGTTTATGGACCTGGAGTTTAGTACTACCAATGTATCTGAGGTTGCACCTGCATGTCAAAACATACACAGCAAACTTCGTTTTGCTGGTGCAAGCACCCTTAATCTGATATAGTCTATCACAAAAGAGAGTTAGGCAATTGGTGGTGTTTACCCCAGTTTGGCAAGCCTTGCACTTAGTGCATCTACGAAGCCCATTACCAGAATTCAGCCAGCTTTTTTGACTTATCACCTGTGGGCTTTTCCTGGCAAAAGTGTCCTGCATTGAGTAAGCTCTACAGTATGTTACAAGGAGGTTTCGTGGGATTTTTGATCAAGCACTGGGTCCGATTTGATAGCATGCCAATATTTCTGAGGGCTTTGTCCTGGTTGCTGTAGGGAGTGATTAATCTAATCTCACCACTATCATGCTTTTTTGTTTTATTAGCAGATAAAACAGCATCCCTTTATTTTCTATTAACCGCAGCCTATGCATGTACTAATAGGTCACAGCTGTAGCCTTGTTAGCTGAATCTAGAAATCATATCCTCTTGGAATCTAAATGCATCAGCTTCTATGCTGCAATTTCTCGTTGCCCAGAGCATCTTACAATATGGTATGCTGGCTTTTAAATAATGAGGCTGAAAATTTGAGGCATGTAATGTTGTATTGCCGGTATTATCCTTTCTAAACAAGCTATATTCAATTCTGTTGTTACTTATGACTACTTCCAAATCTAAAAAGTTTACTTTGGTCTTACTAATTTGGCTCGTAAAGTGCAGGTTTAAACTGTTGTTATTAATGTAATTTACAAATTTACATGCACTATAACTAGAGCCTCACCTCACAATCATCTATGGGTAAGATCATCTACAAATTTTACCTACGTTAACACATGTTCCTTCCAAGCCATTTTACAGTCATTGCAGAGCACCTGTTTCTCCCTCCAGCCCATGTGTAAACATGCATAGCTAAAGGCAAAACAGGTACCCATCGCTGTGTCCCTTACTTGAAGGAGAAACCATTGTTGAACATGAAATAACTGTTTTCTAGACACCATTGAATCATAGTCAATAACATCTAAGTGTGCTTGTACAGCTTCAGAGGGTTTTATCCCAAATAATGCCCCACTGCTATTAGCCCATCTTGATGACAAATACTCATGTAGAGAGTAGTTACATTCGGTGGCATTAACAGATAGTCATTGTCCCAGGGGATATCATAAATCAGTCTCAAAATGTCCTGTGTCTTTACTGTAGGAGGGTAGGTTCCTAACATATTCCTGTAAAGAATAATCAATATATTTGGAGGTGTTTTCCAAAAGGCTGCCTTTAGCTGATATTATCGGTCTTCTACCCAAGAGATTTTTATTAACTTTAGATATTAAGTACATAATCCGAATTCTGGGGTGGTCATTTTTTCAAAACATCATGGCATAATAGGCAGCTGTTTGTCCATTTTACTAATACTGACTTGTATATCATCTTTGCTTGCACTGTCAATCCGATTACATCCTACATAACAGTTCACATTGTTCAACTGTCTATAGGCTTCTCTCGTACACACGTCCAGTGGCCAGAGAACAATGTTTCCACCCTAATTGGAGTTTCTGAAGACTACTTCATTATGAGCTTGTAGCTTTTTGATCAGAGCTCTATATATTTTTTAAATTAAATTGAAGGCTTCTTTTTGTTTGCAACAATATGCAAGCACTTTACCCCAATGACTAACATCTCTTCAAAAACATCCACAGCATCTCGAAAGGTCACTGGCAAAAAAAGTAGCAGGACTCAATGTTATGCTGCTCAGTCACTGGTGCAGTGATTCCCAAGCATTCATTCTCGAGTTTGCTTAATTCTTTCACGAGAGATAGATCAGAAACTTTTAGGTGTTGTTTATCATAACAATCCCAAGCGGTTGGCTTTGCTGGTTTGTTGCCATTAAGTAGATGAAATTTCAACAACTTCAGCTTCTGGATACATTTGAAAATGTCACTATGTGTCTGACTACAGTTGAAGGTACTTTGGGGACAATAGGAGAGGCCCAATGATAGAATGTGCTTCTCCGCTTCACTAAACACAATCTGGGAAAGAACAATAATTGATTGCATATTGGTCTTGTTGATTTCTTTTTTCACAAAGATTCTGGTTGATTGGTTCTCGTTTTCGAGAGTTTCGCCTGTTGTGGTTTTGTCTCCGCCTTCTCCTTTTCTTGCATTGCCTCAGGGTTTGGTGATGTCCATCGGTAAAAAATCCAACTCCTAATTTATGGATGCTTTCTAAGCCAAAACCCCACCTACTCCTATGCCTTTGGCAGCTTTGTCTGTATCAGTAGCCAACTCCGAGCTTACTTCAGTTTCAGTATCCCCAGTCTTTGTTTCTTTAATGATCTATTGCCTTCTATAATCTCTGGTGATAAATAGTGTTGAAACGCCGGACAAACTTTAAAGTTTGACCTCTCTCATATTCTTGTTTGTCTCTTATGAATTTCTGTGTTTTCCGCTGCTTGATGATTTCTTTATGTTTCCTTGGACGAGTATTTGCATCTCCACGATACTGGTTTATTAGATCTTTCTGTGGGTCTTTATCAAGATCAGAATTATGTTGATCTATTTGCTATTGCAACTTCACTCTATCAATATCTGCATATTTGTCGAGGATATGGATTAATCACTTTGATGCTTCAATATTACTCTCTGCCGATTCTTTCAGCATTTCGGGATTAGGGATGTCAAAACTGGTGGCGATTAGAATCCTATGCACCCTTCTAAATATTTTTGTAACAATTTGTGTTCCCACCATTTGGACTGTTCGTTATACATCAGCTTTTCAGCAGTTTCAATTTACTTTTAATGTCACCCCTATTGGAGACATCCATAGCCCCTTGCGTTGCTCCTGCATCACTGCTCAAGGACTCATCATTCAACAACATCTCCACTGCCTCCTCTCTCTTCTGCAGCGTGTTTGCAGACATGGTCATAACAGTCTATGATGCTGACACTATCGTACTTAATCCTTTGGCTGAACTGGTAAATGAGCATAATTGCCCTCCTCCCATAGCATTTCTCTCATCTGCGAATTAGGTTGAACCATGCGAATACTCTGACTCCTCGCAGCGTCCTCACTTGTATCCAGGCTATTGACAGAACGGAGGCGCATGCAGCCGATTTCCTCGCTTCCTCACAATAAGGCTCACAGCAGCGTTCTGTAAGCAGTGTTGCTGAATACCGCTTGCTCCTCACAGAGGGGGTCTGCAAATCAGAGTATACATGCACATACACGTGTGTGTGTGTGTATATATATATATACATATATATATATATGTATATATATATATATGGAAAATGTCACTTACCCAGTGTACATCTGTTCGTGGCATGTTGTGCTGAAGATTCACATGCTCTGCATATCAATTCCGACATCTAGTGTTAGGCTCAGAGTGTTACAAGTTGTTTTTCTTCGAAGAAGTCTTTTAGAGTCACGGGATCGAGTGACTCCTCCTCTTCGTTCCATTGCGCATGGTCATCGACTCCATTGTTAGATTGTTTTCCCGCAGAGGATGAAGAAAGGAGTGATAAAGTATATAAAAGAAAAGAGATGTCCATGCAAATGTAAATGTAGATACATATGTACAAATGTGTTAACTTAAATGACTACAGGCTTCTGGGGAGGATGGCAGGTGCATATGAATCAGCAGCACAACATGCCACGAACAGATGTATGCTGGGTAAGTGACATTTTCCGCTCGATGGCATGTGTAGCTACAGATACACATGCTATGCATAGACTACAAAGCAGTTAGTCCTCCCAAAAAACAGCAGTGGCTAGCCTGTAGGAGTTGAAGTTGTTTGAAATAATGTTCTTAGGACAGCTTGTCCCACAGTGGCTTGTTAATGTGATAAAACATCAACACAGTAGTGTTTAGTAAATGTATGAGGTCTTGACCATGTACCTGCTTTACATATATCAGCCACTGCTATGTTTCCTAAAAAAAAACATTGTTGCACCTTTCTTTCTTGTAGAATATGCTTTAGGAGTGACTAAAAGTTGTCTTTTTGCTTTGATATCACATGTTTGTATACATCTAACAATCCATCTTGCTAAACCTTGTTTTGATATAGGATTGCCTGTATTTGGTTGTTGAAAAGCTACAAAAAAGTTGTTTTGTTTTTCTAAACTGTTTAGTTCTGTCTATGTAATACATTAGAGCTCTTTTAAGATCTAGTGTATACAGAGCTCTTTCTGCCACATAATCTGGCTATGGAAAGAAGACTGGCAATTCCACTATTTGATTGATGTGAAAAGGTGAGACTACTTTTGGCAGGAATTTTGGATTTGTTCTTAGTACAACCTTGTGTTCGTGTACTTGGAAAAAAGGTTCTTCAAGAGTGAAAGCTTGTATTTCACTTACTCTTCTTAAAGAAGTAATTGCCACCAGGAACCTAACTTTACATGTTAGAAACTTTATTTAGCAAGAGTGCATTGCTTCAAATGGTGGTCCCATAAGTCTTGTAAGCACTATATTTAAATTCCAAGATGGAACTGGTGGAGTTCTTGGTGGAATGATTTTTTTTTTACCCTTCTATGAAAGCTTTAATAACAGGAACTCTAAATAAAGAACTATGTTGAATAGTTTGTATGTATGCAGATATTGCAGTAAGGTGTATTTTTATGGAGGAAAAAGCTAAATTTGATTTTTGCAAATGAAGTAAGTAACATACAGGGCGTCATTCTGACCTCGGCGGTAAAAGGCGCTTACCGCCGGTCAAAAGACCGCCATAACACCGCCGCGGGCGTGGTAAACTGCCACTGTCATTCTGACCCGCAACTGGCAAACCACCAAAAACCCAACATCTACACAAGTCCGCCACACCAACGGCCAGCGTAAAACTGGCGATGACCAAACCTCCACCGTCACGCCAACAGAAATATGCCCATTCCATTCCGACCCACGAATCCACGCGGCGGTCTTTCAACCGCGGTATTCCATTGGCGGTACACACCGCCACGCTCAAAATACACACACATTTACAAAACACAGCCACATTGGACAATTCCAAATACACACACCTGATACACATACACACAACACTCCCACACACCCAATACTACATAAAACACACACCCACATCACCCACAAACCCTTATGACCAAAAAAAACGACAGAAGGCCAGAGAGAGACAGCACAGAATAGAGAACACCATCACACAGAGGCAAACCACACCATCACCCACACAATATCCACGCACAAAACACCACACACCACCACACTCACCACACTCTACAACACATACACCACCCCACACCTCATCCACACCACCCCATGGCACCCCAAAGACACCCCCGGTTTTCAGACGCTGAACTCCGGGTCATGGTTGAGGAAATAGTTCAGGTAGAGCCCCAGCTCTTCGGGACACAGGTGCAGCACACCAGCATTGCCAGGAAGATGGAGCTATGGCAAAGAATAATCAACAGGGTCAACGCTGTGGGACAGCATCCATTAAATCGGGACGACATCAGGAAGTGGTGGAACGACCTACGGGGGAAGGTGCGTTCCATGGTATCAAGGCACAACATCACAGTGCAGAAGACTGGCGGCGGACCCCCACCTACTCCCCCTGAATTTACAGCATGGGAGGAGGAAGTCTTGCACATCCTGCATCCTGAAGGCCTCGCAGGAGTAGCTGGAGGAATGGACTCAGGTAAGTCTCATCTTCACTACTTCATCCCCCCCACCCCACCTGCATGCCAAATCATACCCCCACCCTCACCCCCATCACCCCAAATCCTTGCAAATGGCTCACCATCACAACCCACCCATCCCAACACCCAGCCCTGCATGCGTCCACAAAGCATGGACACCCATCACCAAAGCATGCCCACTGCACTTACACATCTCCCCCACAAGCCACCCTCACAAAAGCCCCCACACAGGAATGCAAGCACTGGGGTACACGGGCACCCACCCATTGCACGATATGGCACACACAGAAGCCATAACCATACTCCTATACCCCTGCAGGACCCGAACGCCACCACACCGACCAGGAGGGTCCAGAAATGTCCATCCCACACCCAGAAGAGGCCACCAGTGATGACAGCAGCTCTGTCTCCCTGGACCCAGATGACCATCCCGGCCCATCGGGGACCTCGGGACAGTCGGTTCCCCTCACACAGCCACAGGCCACAGCAGACCTAACCACCTCTGGGAACACCAGCACAGCTCCCACCCAGCGGGCTCATGCCTCTGTCTCCAGGACACGTCAATCAGCGGTGTGTCCACCACTACAGGACACCCAGGTTAACCCACCACCCCAACAACAACAGGGACCTGGGGGCAGTGGTAGTGGGCACACGGTCCAGGGGACAGAGGCCCAGGGGAACTGGGAGGGCTGCTGTGCGACAGGGGGGGGACAGGCCCAGGGAACCCACTCTCCACGAGGCCCTCTCCTCCATCATGGGAGCATACCACCCCTCCCAGGAGACGATGGCGACGGTACTGGCCAGGTTCCAGGAGATCCAGGTACTGCAGGAGCAACAGTACATGGGGTTCAGGGAAGAACTCCGAAGCATCAGTTCCGCAATGGGCACCATCGTCGGGGCACTCAACCAGATTGTCACCACATTGCGGGACACTGTGGCACCACAAAGGGCCCCTGTCACTAGCATGGACCAAGAACAGGCTACCACCTCCGCCGGCGCTAGTGGACAGGAGGCCCCCACACAACAACAGGCCACCAGAACCCCACCCCCTGCAGAAGAAGAACCACCCCGCAAGCGGGGCCTGAGATCTCGGAAGAAGACAGAGTAGGATGCCAAGACCCCCGCCAGCAAAGGATACCCCCTGATGTCATCCCACTGTCCCACATTGTCACCCTGTCCAACCTTAAACTGCCCCTGCTCCATCCTTCCACAGGCATATAGACAATGCACCTGTGAGACTGAAAATCTGGACTCTGCCATGGACATTCCTCCACCATCACCCATCACCGTTTTTCAACCATGTCCCTAAATTCAGCACTTTAATAAAATCACTGATTGCACAAAAATAATCAGGAGTCTGCCTGTATTGTGAACAAATGTATTAGACATAACGCAGCCAAAATGTCCAGTCACATAGTGATGATAACATACCACTGTCACACAGCTGTAGTCCATGGAGAAACAAAGCAGAGGTCACGCAGTGGGGCCCACATCTCTGAAATTGGAAGGGAAAGTCACAACTCAGTTAACATACACTGGGGGAATAGGACAGACAGTAGAAAGGCAGGAGACTGTAAGTAATTGTAAAATGCTGGTGTTGATTCTTACCTGTGTGTTATTGAAAATACTGTAGTATCACTGTGTCCCTGTTGTCTGTGTCGTCCCCGTAGTCTTCCTCCTCTTCACTCTCCACAGGCTCCACAGCTGCCACAACACCACCATCTGGACCATCCTCCTGCAGGAAAGGCACCTGGCATCGCAAAGCCAGGTTGTGAAGCATACAGCAGGCCACGATGATATGACACACCTTCTTCGGTGAGTACATTAGGGATCCACCTGTCATATGCAGGCACCTAAACCTTGCCTTCAGGAGGCCAAAGGTTCGCTCGATCACCCTCCTAGTTCTCCCATGGGCCTCATTGTACCGTTCCTCTGCCCTGGTCCTGGGATTCCTCACTGGGGTCAGTAGCCAGGAAAGGTTGGGGTAACCAGAGTCACCAATTAGCCACACCCGGTGACTCTGGAGTTGACCCATCACGTAAGGGATGCTGCTATTCCGCAGAATGTACGCGTCATGCACTGACCCAGGGAACTTGGCATTTACATGGGAGATGTACTGGTCAGCCAAACAGACCACCTGGACATTCATGGAATGATAACTTTTTCTGTTCCTGTACACCTGTTCACTTTCTCTGGGGGGAACCAAAGCCACATGTGTCCCATCAATGGCACCAATGATGTTGGGAATATGTCCAAGGGCATAGAAATCACCCTTCACTGTAGCCAAATCGCCCACCTCAGGGAAAACAATGTAGCTCCGCATGTATTTCATCAGGGCAGACAACACTCTGGACAACACCTTTGAAAACATAGGCTGAGACATCCCTGATGAAATGGCCACTGTTGATTGAAATGACCCACTTGCCAAAAAATGGAGTACTGACAGAACCTGTACTAGAGGGAGAATCCCTGTGGGTTGGCGGATGGGTGACATCAGGTCTGTCTCCAGCTGGGCACACAGTTCCTGTATAGTGGCTCGGTCAAGTCTGTATGTCAGTATGACATGTCTTTCTTCCATTGTCGACAGGTCCACCAGCGGTCTGTACACGGGAACATTCCTCCATCTCCTCCCAAGTCCCAGCGGACGGTGCCTAGGAAGGACAGCATGGAGCACAGAGTCAAGCTACACACAGGTACGTTCCCACAGCTTGCACAGTACACGATTCTCTATGCATTGAATGGCTTGTATGAGTGGCAATGCAAGGCCTAGGCCTGTGTGACGCAGTAGAAATTAAGCCATGTGGGCCCTTGAAATGGCGGCTGCCTGACCTGTGAAGTGTGACAATAGGATGTGAGGTCAACATGCTGGCGTGGCACACCGTGGCGGTAGGCGGTCGAAGACCACGGTGCAAAGCCGCATTGGTTAACATTGAACCCTATGGGTTACAGGAGCCAATGACGAAGTGCGCCGGTGGTCGCGGTACGCACCGCCGCGGTACGCACCGCCGCGGGCGTGACCGCCATTTTCTATCTGCTTAATCACTTGAGACCTGATCATCCACAGGAGAGGACCTATACTGCAAGTGCTGCTGTGACCTCGGTCTGGAAGAGACAATGGCTGCTGCGACTGGGGAAAGGGCCCCTGCCTTCACTTCTGAGGAATTGGAGAAACTCGTGGATGGGGTCCTCCCCCAGTATGCGCTACTCTACGGTCCTCCAGACCAACAGGTTAGTACACTGGGACCATGCTTTGTGGCCAATGCCTGGGTTGAGTGGGGTGAATGAACGATGGTGCGGAGGGGAGCGAATGAGGCATGCATCAAACAACAGATGAGTGCATGTGCCACATGGCAAGGGTGGGGAGGGGGGGCCACTCACATCGAACAAGCAGAAAATGACGATATTTTATTTTCTCTCCCTGTACGTGTCACATAGGTCAGCGCCCATCAGAAACTCGACATTCGGCGTGCCATCGCCAAGGACGTCCGGACCCTTGGGGTCCACAACAGACGGGGCACCCACTGCCGCAAGAGGTGGGAGGACATCCGCCGCGGGAGCAGAAAGACCGCGGAGGCTCTGCTGGGGATGGCCTCCCAAAGTAGGAGGGGTGCCACTCGACAATTGACCCCCCCTGATGTCCCGGATCCTGGCGGTGGCCTACCCAGATTTGGATGGGCGCGTGAGGACATCACAGCAGACACAAGAGGGTGAGTACAAGCACATTCTGCTATCTTAGCGCGCAGTGGAGGTGTCTGGGTGGGGGAGGAGGGATGTGGGTATCCGTAGGCCAGGGCGCTTTCTGTAGGCTAGTCCCCTCTGTAAGGCATGGCCCTGTGCCCCCGCCCTCCACCTCTGTAGGGTGCCAAGTACAGCTATCCATGGCCCTGTGTCACCTATGTGTGCAGTTGTCGTCCATTGGATTGTAGGCCAAGTCTCACTGATTGAGTAGTGTACCCCAAGTGCACGGCGTAGTACAGGGGGCTTCTGTGTCTGTCCTCTCCGCCAACTGTGTTGCCAATGCATGCACTCAACATGTCTTTATGTTCCCCCCCTCTTTTTTTTGTTTGCTCTTCCTGTTCATTTGTGCATTAGCATCATCTGGCGGAGGAGAAGTGGCATTGGAGCACGAGGGAGCTGCATCTCACATGGCCCCGAAGGGCCATGCAACGGACTCTGATTTCACCAGTGAGACGGAGGGCGAGGGGGGCTCCACAACGGGGACACGTGGAGACGTCAGCGACACCGACATGTCCTCGGAAGGGAGCTCCCTTGTGGTGGCGGCAACATCTGCGCAACAACAGGTACAGCCGCCACCCAGCGCACCAGCTCCGCCCTCCAAGCAGCCCCTCAGCGTTCGCCCCGTGCCCGCTCGCACACCAAGGCGGGCATCTCCTTCACCCCAGGCACCTCAGGCCCTGCCCCAGTTACCCCTGCTGCCCTTAGTGAGGAGGTCATTGACCTCCTCCGGACGCTCATTGTTGGGCAGTCTACCCTTTTGAATGCCATCCAGGGGGTAGAAAGGGAGGTGCATCGGAGCAATGCATACCTGGAGGGCATTCATTCGGGTCAGGCTGCCCATCAGCGATCGTTCAACGCTCTGGCCTCAGCACTGACGGCAGCCATTGTCCCTGTCTCTAGCCTCCCTCCTCCAACTCCCTCCACCCAGTCCCAGTCCCCTGTTCCTCTGCCTATCCCAGACACACCTACAGACCAGCCTGCACACACCTCAACACCCAAGGTCAGCTCATCCAGACATAAGCACCACACATCCCACAAGCATTCACACAAGCAACATCCACATGCAAACATGCCAACAGCCACTGCTTCCTCTGTGTCCCCCTCCTCCTCGTCTCCCTCCTCCCTCCCTGTGACGTCTCCACTCACACTTGCATGCACAACATCATCATCCACTACGTCCATCACCAGCACACCCACCAGAACACTCCGCACACGTGCAGTCACCACCCCCACTGCCATTTACACGTCCCCTGTGTCCTCTCCCACTGTGTCTGTCACCCCCTCATCCAAACCACACAAACGCAGGCAGCCACCCACCCAACAGCCATCCACCTCACGACAGCCTCTTTCACAAGCACCTGCACCCAAAGACATCACACTTGACTCTCCTACAACCACATCCTCTTCCTCCACTCCCATACCCACTCCACCTACCCTTCCCATTGCTCCGAAAAAGTTTTTCCTCTCAAAAATTAACCTCTTTCCATCACCTGACCCACCCCCTCCATCTCGTAAAAGTCCAATCAGGACCTCAGCCACCACAACCCCTGGACCTACAAGGACCATAGTCCAGGGATATTGGAGTCCACCACCTTCGAGGGCAGCTACATCCTCCAGCAGCAAAGGGACAGCCAGCCCACCCCCTGGGAAAAAATCTAAAAAAGGCAAGGCCTGGCGCGAGAGGACAGAGACGGCAGCCTCCACAGCCACCACCCTGGCACCGTCAGGAAGTGGGGTGCCACCTGGCACATCTATAAAGGGAGGCAAGGGCCACAGAGACTCACGTAAGGATGGCAAGGGCAGCACGGCCGACAAGTCCGGCAGCAGGCGAGCAGCCCAGGAGGGCCCAACCAGCCCCATTCCGGGGGTGAAGGAGGACACCCACGGGCACGGGACACCAGCACAGGAGGGCCCTGCAAGCGAGAAGTCGGATGGCGAGTGAACACCATATATTGGCCGGATCTGGTGCACTGGATACACATGTGAAGAACCGCTGAACAGGGCCCTTCAAGACAAGAACCGCTGAACAGGGCCCTTCAAGACAAGCACCGCTGAACAGGGCCCTTCAAGACAAGAACCGCTGAACAGGGCCCTTCAAGACAAGCACCGCTGAACAGGGCCCTTCAAGACAAGCACCGCTGAACAGGGCACCGCCGTCTCAAGCACCGCTGAACAGGGCCCTTCAAGACAAGCACCGCTGAACAGGGCACCGCCGTCTCAAGCACCGCTGAACAGGGCCCTTCAAGACAAGCACCGCTGAACAGGGCACCGCCGTCTCAAGCACCGCTGAACAGGGCCCTTCAAGACAAGAACCGCTGAACAGGGCATCGCCGTCTCAAGAACTGCTGAACAGGGCCATTCATCTCAAGCACCGCTCCGCTGGGCCCTTCCTCTCAAGCACCGCTCCGCTGGGCCCTTCATCTCAAGCACCGCTCCGCTGGGCCCTTCATCTCAAGCACCGCTCTGCTGGGCCCTTCATCTCAAGCACCGCTCCGCTGGGCCCTTCCTCTCAAGCACCACTCCGCTAGGCCCTTCCTCTCAAGCACCGCTCCGCTGGGCCCTTCATCTCAAGCACCGCTCCGCTGGGCCTTTCATCTCAAGCACCGCTCCGCTGGGCACCGCCGTCTCTGCACCGCTCCGCTGGGCCCTTCATCTCAAGCACCGCTCCGCTGGGCACCGCCGTTTCTGCACCGCTCCGCTGGGCCCTTCATCTCAAGCACCACTCCGCTGGGCCCTTCATCTCAAGCACCACTCCGCTGGGCACCGCCGTCTCTGCACCGCTCCGCTGGGCCCTTCATCTCAAGCACCGCTCCGCTGGGCCCTTCATCTCAAGCACCGCTCCGCTGGGCACCGCCGTCTCTGCACCGCTCCGCTGGGCCCTTCATCTCAAGCACCGCTGGCCCATTTGCAGAAGGGGCAGGCCCGGATCAGTGTCGGGCAGGGCTGCACGATACACTCTGGGCACAAAGACTCCTCCAGTACCAGTGGAGTCTGTCATCCACTTGAGAGACTGTGGCTTTGCACTCCCCAGTATGGCACAGTGGGCAAGGCACCCACTGTAGAGACTTGTGAGACTGTGGCTTTGCACTCCCCAGGATGGCACAGTGGGCAAGCCACCCACTGTAGAGACTTGTGAGACTGTGGCTTTGCACTCCCCAGGATGGCACAGTGGGCAAGCCACCCACTGTAGAGACTTGAGAGACTGTGGCTTTGCACTCCCCAGGATAAAGCGGTGGGCAACCCACCCACTGCTGAGACTTGAGAGACTGGCTTTGCACTCCCCAGGATTGAACAGTGGCCATGGAGACCCCTTGTGGATCTGGCGTCGTGGACTCATCTGGCTGAGGTGCCCCCCCTTCCCTTCCCCCTGAGGTGCCTGTAGTTTTGCTATCTGATGCCCCTGCAGTGTTCTCTCCAATGGATTCGGGTCTCCTGTGTGGGCTTTGCCCATGTGTTGAGGACCATTGGCCCACGTACGATGACTGGAAGCCATTTTTGTCCGGACAATTTACATATGTGTATATAGTTATAGTATGTTCGATTTTCTTATTTACTTAGCCTTACAATATATTTGGATTTCAATATCATATTATTTTGTCTTTGCATTCTTCCAGGGGGTTTGGGGGGTGTCACTCTGAGTTGTTGCTCTGCATTGGTGTGTAGGTAGTTGGGGGGGGGTCGCGTATGTGTGTGCCCGTAATCTTTGCTCCTCCCCCCTCCCCTGTGTCGTAGGTGCAGTACTCACCGTTGTCTTCTGCACCGGCGTTCGTGCTCCTGGTAGAGGAGCAGGTAGACAATAGCTGGTAGGATGTGTAGTTCTGGTTCCATGCTGTCCAGATTACTTGTGGAGTGTGTAGAGGTGAGCGTTTTCCCGTTCGTAGTCTGTTTCCGCCGTGTTTTTATCAGCGGGGCTCCCGCCTCGGAAAAGGTGGCGGATTGGTGAGTTGTGATAGGGTGGGCGGTACATTCTCTGCCGCCTGTCTGTTGGGGGTGACCGCCGCGCTGTTTGTTTGTCCTGCCGTGGCGGTCGGAGTGTTAAAGTGGCGGGCTGTGTTGGCGGTTTCCGCCAGGGTCCGAATTCCATTTTTTTTACCGCCTGCCTGTTGGCGGGTTGGCCGCCGCTTTAACACCGACCGCCAGAGTTGGAATGACCCCCACAATGTCTTGTATTGATGCTTTAAGAGGATCTATGGTTTTAGATTGACAATAATAGACAAATCTTTTCCACTTGTTTGAGTACCACTGTCTAGTAGTGGGTTTTCATGCTTGTTTAATGACTTCCATACATTCGGATGGGAGTTTTAAATATCCAAATTCTATGACCTCAGGAGCCAAATCGTTAAATTCGAGAGCATTGGGGTCTGGATGTCTGACTTGACCTTTGTTTTGTGTTAGCAAATCTTGTCTGTGTGGGAGTTTGGAGTGAGCTACTACAGATAGATCTACTAGTGTTGTTTACCACGGTTGACGTTCCCATGTTGGTGCTATGAGTATCATGTTGCGTGAAGTCTGACGCAACTTTTTGATTAGAAACGGAAGAAGTGGGAGAGGGGGAAAAGCATAAGCAATTATCCCTGACCAATTGATCCATAGAGCATTGCCACTGGAGAGAGGATGTGAAGTTTTGGCATTTTGTATTTTCGCTTGTTGCGAATAGATCTATGTCTGGTGTTCCCCACTTTTGAAAGTACTTTTAAAGTACTTGAGGGTGAATCTCCCATTCGTGTGTTTGTTGGTAATTTCTGCTGAGGACATCTGCCAACTGATTGTCTTTCCCTGGAATGTACTGTGCTGATAGATGAATTTGATTGTGAATTGCCCATTTCCAAATTGTTTGGGCTAGACGGGACAGTTGAGGAGTGTGTCCCTCCCTGTTTTATGAGTTAATACATTGTTGTCTTGTTGTCTGTCTTTATAAGAACATTCTTCTGTTTGAGAAGAGGTTGAAATGCTTTTAGGGCAAGAAACACAGCTAATAATTCTAAATGGTTTATGTGTAGCTCTTTCTGTTTGACATCCCATTGCCCTTGAATATTGTGATTGTTTAGGTGAGCTCCCCAACCAATCATTGATGCATCTGTCCTAATTATGGTCTGAGGCACAGGGTCTTGAAACAACCGTTCCTTTTATAAGTTGCTGCAATTCCACCACTGAAGGGACATATGTGTCTGGCGGTCTACCAACATTATATCTTGAAGTTTACTGTGTGGCTGTGACCATTGTTGTGCAAGGCACTGTTGTAAGGGCCTCATGTTTAATCTTGCATGTGGGACTATTGCTATTCAAGATGCCATCATTCCTAAGATTTTCATGACAAATCTTACAGTGTATTGTTGATTCGGTTGTATAAGTGGAATTAGATTTTGAAAAGCTTGCATCCTTTGTATATTTGGATACGCTAGAGCTAGTTGACTATTTAGAATAGCATCTAAATACGGTTGTACTTGTGCTGGTTGAAGGTGTGACTTTTGGTCGTTAATAGAAAAACTTAGCGTGTGCAGAGTTTCTATCACGTAAGGTGTATGATTTTGGCATTGTGTACGATTGCTTGATTTTATTAGCCAATCGTCTAGATATGGAAAGACATGGATGTGTTGTCTTCTTAGGTAAGATACTACTTCTGCTAAACACTTTGTGAACACTCTTAGAGCTATCATTATGCCGAAAGGTAACACCTTGAATTTGTAGTGTTTTCCTTGTATGACAAACCTGAGGTATTTTCTTTGAGCTGGATGGATGGGTATGTGGAAATACGCATCTTTGAGGTCTAGGGCTGTCATAAAGTCTTGTTTTTGTAGCAGTGGGATAACATCTTGCAGAGTTACCATGTGAAAATGTTCTGATAGGATGTACAAATTTAGGGGCCTGAGGTCTAATATTGGCCCGAGGGTGCCATCTTTTTTGGGAATTAGAAAGTATAGTGAGTAAACTCCTGTTCCTAGTTGACCCGGTCAAACTAATTCTATTGTTGCTTGAGTAGTAGAGATTGAACCTCTTGTTGTAACAGACCTGTATGTTCTGGGGTTAATTTGTGATATCTTGGTGGAATAGTTGAAGGAGTGTTTATCAATTCTAGGCAATAGTCATTGCGGATAATTGATAACACCCAGTTGTCTGTGGTGATATTCTGCCAATGTGTGTGGAACTGCTGTAGTCTTCCCCCCACAGGAGATGTGTGAAGTGGAAGGGAGTGAAGAAAATCACTGTTTTGGTTATGTTGCTGGTTGTTTAGAGGTTTGGAATTTACCTCTATTTCTAGAGTATTGTCCTCTGTATGTTCCTCTAAACTCACCTCTCTGGTACTCGGTTTGATAAGTTGGTTTTGCTTGTGAAGTTGATGCCTCGGACGATTGTGGTCTAAAACCTCCTCGAAACTGAGGCTTACGAACTGTCCCCCTATATGGTGTAGTATACAGAGCACCCATTGCCTTGGCTGTACTGGAGTCTTTTTATAATTTTTCTATTGTAGTGTCCACTTCTGGCCCAAAAAGATGTTTCTTGTCAAAAGGCATGTCTAACATAGCCTGTTGGATTTCTGGTGTAAAACAGCCATGCATGTTTTCGAATGGTAATTGCTGTATTCACGCTCCGTGCTGCTGCATCAGCCGCATCAAGGGCAGATCGTATCTGGTTGTTACTGATAGCTTGCCCTTCCTCTACTACCTGCTGTGCCCTCTTTTGGTGCTCTTTTGGGAGATGCTGTATGATATCCTGCATCTCATCCCAATGGGCTCTATCATAACGGGCTCGTAGTGCCTGGGAATTAGCTATCCTCTATTGATTTGCTGCTTGGGACGCAACTCTCTTCCCTGCAGCGTCCCATTTCCTGCTCTCTTTATCATGAGGGGGTGCATCTCCTGAAGACTGGCTATTTTCCCTCTTTCGTGCAGCAATAACCACCACTGAATCGGGAAGTACCTGATGGGTGATGTAATCAGGGTCAGAGGGTGCAGGCCTATACTTCTTCTCTATTCTAGGTGTGATTATTCTTGCTTTCACAGGCTCATTAAAACTTTGGTCTGCATGCTTTACCATGCCTGGTAGCATTGGGAGGCATTGGTACCTAGAATGTGCTGAGGATAACGTGTTAAACAAAAAATCTTTCTCTAAAGGTTCTGTGTGCATTGTTACCCCATGGAATGCTGCAGCCCTGGCTTTGACGTGATTGTATACCGTAGTATCTTCAGGTGGAGATAGTTTAGCGGGGTAGGTGTTTGGGTCGATATCTGCTATGGGATCAGGATCATAAAGGTCCCAGGGATCTACAATGTCTTCCTGGGAATCAAAATAATGTTTTGGAGAAGGCATTGGAGGAGGGCTGGTGTGAGGAGAGGTAGGTATAAGTGCGGAGAATGAGGAGGAGAAGACTGAGGAGGTACTGGCTTCTCTTTCTGGTTTGGCACTTTAGCTGGGGGCCGTGCATTGTCCAGTTCTTCTTGGAATGCCAGCTTTCTCTTTGTCCTTAGAGGAGGTGCTGTAATAATTCTCCCCGTCTCTTTATGGATGTGGATCCTAGATTGCCTCTCATCTATAACTTGTAGAATGGGCTCAATGTCCGACTCTTCCTCAGAGGTTTTATGGCTTTCTTGTACTTTTTTGGAAAGTCCTTGCTCCTCTGTATGACCTGTCTTTTTTCGGTTCCGGAGTTTGATGTTTTTTCGGTATCGAAAGTGCTGTGGAAGGTCTCGGCTCCAAAACTGTCTTTCTAATTTTCGACTCTGAAAATTGCTGTTTTTTGCTGAAGTCCGAAATGGAGCCCTTGCTATTTTTTGACGACTCCGAAGTAGTTGGAGGTGTGGCCTTTTTCGGTGCCGAACCCAAAGGTCGGTCACCAGCAGTCTTTTTTCAGCCCGAACCATGGCCTTCCGGCAGTGGTGTACCCAAGGCCTTTTGAGGTTTCTTGTGTGGGGGTACAGGGGCAGATGTTCTCACATGCTGGCCAGCTGTGATGGGTCTGTCGTCTTCGGACTCCTGCTCAGAGTCTGTGTCTCGGATAGAGACTGCTGTTTGTGCCTGCTCCTCTTCTGTGACGTCGAGATGTTCACTGCTCTTCGATGCTATTTCCAGCCTTTTTGCTCTTCGGTCTCTAAGAGCCTTTTTTGATAGAAACGATCGACAGGCCTCACAGTTTTCCTCCCGATGGTCTGGGGAAAGGCACAGGTTGCAAACCAAATGCTGGTCTGTGTATGGGTACTTGCCGTGGCACCGAGGGCAGAATTGGAATGGAGCCCGATCCATCAGGTTCTCCATGCGGTCGGCCCGAATAAGCCCAAGTTGGGCGCATGCGCCCCGAAGGTCGAACAAAGTGTTTTACGACGGTACTACTGGTTCGATGCTAGTTGGATAACACGATTGAGACAATACTGACGAAAAAAAAGGTTTTCTAAAGTTTTCCAAATCAAAATCTTGGAGTGAGAGGAAACACGTCCAAACCCGACGGCGGAAAGAAAACAATCTAACAATGGAGTCGATGACCATGCGCAATGGAACCTAAAGGAGGAGTCACTCGATCCTGTGACTCTAAAAGACTTCTTCAAAGAAAAAACAACTTGTAACACTCCGATCTCAACATCAGATGTCGGAATAGTTATGCAGAGCATGTGAATCTGCAGCTACACATGCCATCAAATATATATATATATATATATATATATATATATATATATATATATATACAAGAAAGAGTTGTCCTGAACAAAAGCGCACTCGCAACTGGTCATTATGGAATGTAACAAAGTCAGCAACTTACAGAGAATTCTTTGGCATTTTCATTATTTCAGGCCTTGTATTCACAAACATCTCTGGACACGTGTTTCTGGGTTAATCCCTTCATCAGCAGAGAACAAACATTTCCTTCCTTTTTCAAAAGCCGACTGCCTGGCTGCTCAGCAGATTCAATTGCAGGCACCTGATATCATTTGTTACATTCCATAATGTCCAGTTATATGCATACACATACATATACCTTTCATCACAACATCAGTATTTTTTTTCCCCAAGGTCTGCACATTGGACATAATTAAAAGAAACATTACACAATACAGAAAAAGCAGCTAAAAAAATTAAAGGCAATAACATTTTGAAGTTCTTGGGGCAGCCATAAAATATGACAGTGCTATGTTTGGCGTTTTTACAATAACTTGGCAGTCACATTAACCACAAATACCTTCGCCAGCCCTTTCGCAAAGTTGAACATATAAATAGTACATGATTCCATAATTAGAAAGGGAACAAATACATTCGTTAAGTGACAAATCATCCCATGACCCAGTGAGAGACCACAAAAATAAAATCCCAGTTCTCATTAAGAGAAAGAATCACCTCAATTTACGAAGGCGCAGCATTATTTAATAAGATTGTGCTTTACTTGTTACAGCTGGTTTCGCTACTAATCCATTAACGACGACTTGGAGCAGTGTTTTTTATCTGAATCAAAGCAGGCTTTAGGTCTCACTTTCTTTTCCTCAATTGCTTCAGAATACCTATGTCCATTGTAACATATCTTTATACAATGAATTTAAATGTCTCTATGAATAACTGAGATTTCTCTGAAATCTATAGGAATCAAACTTGCACCATATTTAGCTCAGGTTTTACATATTCTCCTAAAGAATTATGGAAAGTGATAACTAATTTTGAACCCCAACGAACCATCACGCCCAGTGCTTCAGAAATATTACACAATAACCACGCAACATGCACTTCCATTAAATACGGGAGGCATACACTTTTTAAGTCTTTTGAAAATAGGTACACTAATGTAATTGCTTGCACTTACTTTAAAGGATAACTCTATTCCAGGCCCAATCCTTTTCATTGCAATTTCTGTGATTTCCTTTTGAATGTTTTCTTGAGTCGTACCCTTCACATCAATATACTCACAATTGGAGCTTGCATAATGACAAGACATTGCCTGCAAAGACATTTTTTTATGTTCACATACTCATCAATGGAAGTTTGTTCCAAGGTAATACATTTTGTTATTGCACAAAGAATTGTAAAATAAGTACCATGCCAAATTAAACAAATGACATAAGTAGACCACAACTATGAACAAATTAAAAGGTTGCAACTTTGAGGTCCTAATTAACTGTATTTAAATGGTTTTAATGGTCCACATACACAGGTTTACAATAACACTCCACATTGCTAAGGATATCTTTATGTTTTTTCGGTATTCCATATAAATTTGATGACCGTCTTTTGTAGGCACCTTCAAAATATGTTTTTAATTGTGTGTCGGGTGTGAAAAACACAGCTGTACAGATGAGGTCTTAATGATGCGGAAAATAGCCACTACACAGTGCTTTAGGGGCTAAACATTGTGGCAGATGCATTTAGAACATATATAAGATGGGGTAGAAAAAGCTGAAATGGCATGCGTACCACACGTATTTTGGACTTGGGTGACTTTTTTTTTAAGCCCTCATTTGTGTAATGCACTTCCAGGCTGTAGTCCAAGTTCTTCCTCTACTGATGTTGCCCAGTTACCCGAGGAGATTGAGGATTCACAGGTAGGGAAGAAGAAGGGGCTGACTTTTGGGCACTACTTACCCATCTCCTTGTCTTATCCCCACGCCGCTATTATCATCGGACCCAGTTGAATTTATCCCTCTTCACCTGCTAACCATTTTGTCAGAAGGGCTCATAATTTCTCCGCTTTTTTTGTGTGAAATCGGCTTAGATCCATCTTACGCATATAAATCACTGAGTTCAACCACACCGCCTTTGAGGTACTGACCGGGTTAACCATTGTTTGCATATTTCTCTTCTACCCAATAGGACCTGGTAAAACAGCCGATTCTCATTGCACCTTTGGGGGACTCCCACTTCCGGAGACATCCCAAAAATAACTAATTCTGGGCTTACCTTCATACGAGTGTGAAAAACATTGTTTAGCATCTTACCAACTTCTCTCCAAAACTCCTGTATATTGGAGCAAAGCACAAACACATGGAGGTTGTCTGCTTTCAGGAAGCCACATTTCTTACAGTATATTTTCTCTGCTCCCCGTAATTGCACCAGCTTCTTTGGTGACCAAAATACTCTGTGAAGGGAAAAAAGGTGATTTCTCCCAGGATATACCGGTTTTACCACACTTTACAATGTTCTAAAGGATACTTGTTATAATTGATTGATCCATGTACTTGACATAGTGTCACCCCGTAAAACCACAGGGAGATCAAAATCTCCATCCAAGATATCCAGGAGAAGCCCATACCAGACTTCCACTTCCTTCTTCCGGTGGGGTCCATTAATCAGCGGCTCTTCCATCTCATTTGTGTCAGTTTCTTTCTCTTCCAAAGAGTGCACCCAACTTTGTAATTGATAAAAGTTTAATTTAGTACCTCACCCAATGTTTTCTTCAGAAAATCCTCCCATGAACAGTTCCCCGTTTTGGACGATCTGGCCCCATACTGTAATGCCTATCTGTCAGAGAGATAACAATAGTCTCTCATTAAGGGTATGCCAGAAGAATCCCACACCTGGGCGTATTTACTATAATAAGACAGCCTCGACTCTCACCTGATCTGTGCCCACAACCGAGCAGCTGCTTGTAAGGCTTTCAGACTCACCTTTTTGAAAAAATTTGAATCACCAAACCTTTACATACATTTTGAACAAGCACCATCCACCTCTTTTAACATGGCCCCCCAGACCTCAGCACCCTCCCTTTCAGAAAGCAGAGCCTTTACATGTTTTTAATAGGAAATCCCAAGCATATAACAGAAGATCAGGAAGTGCAATGCCCCCTTTATCGTATTTCCTCCTCAACTTCTTCTTTGCTATTTTTCGCCCCCTTAGATTCCCAAATGAATAAATCGAATTGGCCATGCAGTTTTTGAAACCAGGTCTTCTGGAATTGCAACAGAATCAATTTTAAATAAAAAGATACATTTCGGGAGGATAGAAATTTTGACCAGATTGGCTCTTCCAAACAATGTTAAAGGTAAATGAGACCAACTTAGCAAAAGCCTGTTTGTGTCTTTCATGGCCCTATTCAAATTTAATTTAGCAATTCTCCCTAAAGAGCTACAAATCTTAATTCCCAAATATTTCAGTTCTCCTTTTATCAAGTCGTGTCCTCCCTCCATATTTCATACCATCATTTCCATTTTAGACATATTCACTTCATAACCTGATACTAACTCAAATGTTGCTATAACTTGATCTCAGCTGGCTAAAGTGGTATTTAGATCTCTTTTATAAACCATCACTTCATCTGCATACAATGATAGCTTCTTCACCCAACCCCCCAGAAGTAAAAGGTTTAACCATTTGTTCTTTCCTATTCTTTTCTGCTAATAGTTCTATATACAGGTTGAATAATAGAGGGGAAAGGGGACACCCCTGTCTCATCCCTCTCGCTATCTTGAAACTCGCTGTCAAATATCCATTCAACAAAATTCTAGCTCAGGGAGTGTTATAAATTTCCTGTATTACCCTACGAAAGTTATCTTCCAGATTATAATAAGCTGTAAGGACCTCTACATATTGCCAATTCTCCCTATCGAACGCCTTAGTGGCATCCAATGTTATTACAGCCAAGGGGCCTCATTTGCAACTGCCAAATCTATGGATTCAATTAGCTCATGCATTAGATCATGTATAAATCTCCCTTTTAGAAACTCTTTCTGATCTTCTGCTATCAGGTTTCCTACAACATTACTCAACCTCTTTGTCAAAACGCTTGCAAACAGTTTATAAACATTGTTTAACAAAGAGACAGGCCTATACGACTCACACATCAAGGGGTCTTTAACTGGTTTCAAAATAAGCATTATCACAGCCTCTTCCCAGGATTTTGGGAGAGGAGCACCTTCTTGGAAAATCCCCCAAAAAACCTGGGTCAGGGCTGGGCTAATTATCTCCTCCAGAATCTGATACAACTCACTTAGTAGCCCATCAGGACCTGCCCCGTTTCCTCTCTTACTCTTACTCTTACCAATTACCTGTCGTACCTCCTCCAAGGTAATAGGCTCATTTAAACCTTCCTTTTCCCCCCCTGACAATCTTGGCATAGCCAGCCCTCCCAGCCAATCGTTCACTTGAGACTTTGTCATTGTTGATTCCTCTGCATACAAGGTCCCAAAAAAGTCTAAGAAGGCTTGCTTCACCTCTCTCATTTCCTCCATTTTCTTCCCAGTGATTTTACATTTTAGCTCTCTCACTTTATTTCTTATGTCTGCCTTGATCTTCCAGGCCAGTAACTTCCCTGCACTTTCACTGTACTCAAAGTGTGCTATCTTACTTGCCTCCCATCTACCCCTTACCCTAGCTTCCACTACTGCTCCAACAATAGCCTTCCGCTCCTGAATCTCCTTTAGAAGGGTTTTGTTTATTCTCCCTGATCCCGTTGACCTCCAAGTCTTTTTTTTTAGAAATGCAAATTCTTGCTCTGCCTTCACAACTGCCTTCCTACGTTCTCTATTTTATTGGGCTGAACGGCTGGTCAATTCCCCTCTTATGTAGGCCTTAAAGGAGTCCCATACTACATGTAGCATGTAGAGTTAAAATTATTCTCAAAAAACTCCACAGCCCTAGCTCTCAAGGTATCCACCACTTCCAGATCTTTCAGTAATGAGTGGTCTAGTATCCATCTTCAAGTACGTTATGTAGCTTTGACCCTCAACTCTAAGACCATTGTTACATGGTCAGACAGGTAGGCCGCCAAGTGTTGGACCTTCTATACATCGGCCTTAAGAGCTTGGTCCACCAGAAAGAAGTCTATCCTTGACCAATATCTATATTTCTTATTATGAAAAGTATATCCCCGTTCCCCACCCCTCCTCTCTCTCCAAATGTCAGATGGCCTCAGCTGTTTCATTAGGATCTATTATATACCTGAGATTTGAAGCAGGGGCGTGATCTGTTATTACTTGACTTATCTAATAGATTATTCATTACTACATTAAAGTCACCTGACATTAATATTGGATCGGGTGCACCTAGCAACTCAAGGCATAATTTTTGTAAGGACTCAATATCATCTATGATGGGGCCATAACAGCCTACAACTGTATACAAACTGTTTAAGATTTTAGCCTTTGCAAGTACCCATCTTCCCTTTCTATCAGCCTTGTGGTCTAATATAAAGGCTTCAATCTTCCTTTTAATAAGGATAACAACTCCTTTTGTGGGGCCTACCTGGTCCGTACAAACGAGCTGCTGCACCCATCTCTGTCCCTTAAAAATATCTAAATATTCCTTTCTTGTGAGGTGTGACTCCTGTAAGATAATGATTTGGGATAGGGCATTTCTTAAATATTGAAAGATTTTTTCCCTCCTAGACTTTACTCGAGACTCTTGACATTCATACTTTCTTAGTATCCATCCTCATTACTAATTCTACCTCCGGATCTAAAGTTACCTATTACATCAAATTGGAGCTCTCCATGCCTGCAGGACTTTTTTTTTCCCCTCAATGTGCCCCTCCTTATGCTCCCCCCACCAGTACCTGATACCCACCCTCCCTGGAGAACCCTCCCCAACTTCTGGCTGGCTATTATAGTCATTTGGTGCCCAGGGCAGGTCTACTAATGTGCTATTTCAGAAAATAGAAGAACGGGCAAAAAGAAAGAAACAAAAGATAGAAACAGAACAAAATAAGAGATGAGGCGTACCTAATAAGGCGTACCTAACCTAAACCCTTAGCAAAGGAGGAGGAAACAAGGAAAGAAAGAGAAAAAAACTCTCAATCATGACTGGACAAATCATCCACTTCGTCACGGTCTTTCAAATTACACATCTTGTTGATAAACATCACTTTCAAAGTTGCTGGGAATTTCATTTGAGCTGACCCTCCAATTTCCTAAATTCCTCCATCCTTTTCCCTAGCTCCCACTGCCCCTTAGAGATGACAGGAGAAATGTTCGATTTAATTTCAAAGGAGAAGTCTTTCCATTTCAGAGAGACATCAAGAAAGTTTATCACGGAGTTGGGAGAACCAGACGCCCAGCTAAAGTCAGGCTGCGGCTTGCACCAGGCAAGGTGCTGTGTTATGCTGTGTATGAGAACAGGAGAGGGACAGCAAAGCTGTGGGGGATGAAGGAAATAGCTAAAGCATTTGACATATTTTGAATATCTTGAACTGTACTGGATAAGTGAGACGCGGCGGTCCGGTGGCATGCCGGTCAGCCAAAGGCAGCGAGGATGGCAGAGGACGGAGGAGAACCACTGAGGGCTGTGGAGAAGGTGTTGTGAAGACGAGCATCTCAGGAAGTGAAACAGATCCGTAAAATCACTTTCCGGTTACGCTATGGGGCAGGACCAGTTGCGGCAGAGGCGGCACTGGAAACTCTGTCCTGGGGACCTTGGTCGAGTCAGGAGAAGTAATGGCCTCGGAGAACAGGTTGCCGAAGGCACCCCCTCCCTCTCTGAAAGGGGAGAATTAAGTGGGAAGGTAGTCTTAGAAAGCGGCAAACCTTGGGGCTTTAAAGGTAGGAATCGGCTGATGGGGTGAAATCAGCAAGGGTAAGCAGATATTTGCTGAGCAGCATTCTAAAGACAGTGGGGGAGCCTGTTATAACCCAGGAGCCCACCACAGCCTGGGACCAAGTTCCCTTGGGCGATGGTATTACATCAGCAGACTTCAGGAGAACACCAGAGAGAGGCCAGAGGGAAGGTAAAGGCTTCAGTACCAGGCAAGGGAAGGCTCCTATATCACATAAAGGCCCTCTGGCAAAAGCTCCCCCTCGGAAAGCGCTTAAAGCAGCACCGGTTCCTTGTAGAGGATAATTGAAGATCACCCCCCCACTTAGATCCTTTTTTTAAAGTACAGGGCAAGCCACCAGAACTTATTGTGGCACCAGTACTCTCAGCATTTAGCCTGTCTTCAATGTATCCTGGGGGGACCTAGGGTTAGATATTATGGCCCTCATTCTGACCCTGGCGGTCGGTGATAAAGCGGCGGCCAAGCCGCCAACAGGCCGGCGGTCTAAAATATGCAATTCTGACCCTGGCGGGAACCGCCAACACAGCCCGCCAACTTAACACTCCGACCGCCACAGCGGTACAAACAAACAGCGCGGCGGTTCCTGCAAACAGCCCGGCGGCAGACAAAGTACCGCCCACCCTATTACGACCCACCAATCTGCCACCTTTTCCGGGGCGGGAGCACCGCCGATAAGAACACGGCGGAAACAGACTACGAACGGGAAAACGCTCACCTCTACGCACTCCACGCGAGATTCCGGCAGTATGGAGCCAGAGTTGCAGGTCATCCCCGCACTCCTATTCCTCCTCATATACCAGGAGCACGCCCGGCGGCGCGGAAGACATCGGTGAGTACGGCACCTACGACACAGGGGAGGGAAAAGATTACCGGCACACACCCACCCACCCACACCCACTACAACACACACATCAATGCATTCCCACAGATCACTGTCACAACCCACAAACCACCCCCCTCCGAAATAATGCAAAGACCAAAAGAAGAGATCATAAACGGGCAGATATATTGAAATATGTACACCAGTAATCCCAATAAATAAATAAACTATGTACAAAATATATACAGCTACTAAATGTAGTCCAACCACTGTCCGTGGATCACAGGGGTCCTGTGCAAAGGGGCAAGGCCCAGTCCCACGACAAGAACTCCACGGAGAGAACACTGCAGGGGCATCAGAAAGAAAATAGGACAGGCACCTCAGGGGGAAGGGAAGGGGGGGCACCTCAGCCACTTGAGTACACGACGCCAGATCCACGAGGGGACTCCATGACCACTGGCCCATCCTGGGGAGAGCAAAGCCACAGTCCAAACAGTCCATACAGTGGGTGGCCTGCCCACTGGGCCATCCTGGGGAGAGCAAAGCCACAGTCCATACAGTCCATACAGTGGGTGGCCTGCCCACTGGGCCATCCTGGGGAGAGCAAAGCCACAGTCCAAACAGTCCATACAGTGGGTGGCCTGCCCACTGGGCCATCCTGGGGAGAGCA
Organism: Pleurodeles waltl; assembly: GCF_031143425.1. Classification (NCBI taxonomy): domain Eukaryota; kingdom Metazoa; phylum Chordata; class Amphibia; order Caudata; family Salamandridae; genus Pleurodeles; species Pleurodeles waltl. The sequence goes on from NC_090442.1 coordinate 463,579,134, forward strand.
AAGCCACAGTCCATACAGTCCATACAGTGGGTGGCCTGCCCACTGGGCCATCCTGGGGAGAGCAAAGCCACAGTCCAAACAGTCCATACAGTGGGTGGCCTGCCCACTGGGCCATCCTGGGGAGAGCAAAGCCACAGTCCATACAGTCCATACAGTGGGTGGCCTGCCCACTGGGCCATCCTGGGGAGAGCAAAGCCACAGTCCATACAGTCCATACAGTGGGTGGCCTGCCCACTGGGCCATCCTGGGGAGAGCAAAGCCACAGTCCATACAGTCCATAACAGACCCCACTGCCACTGGAGGAGGCAAGTTGGCCAGAGGACATCCTGCAGCCCTGCCCGAGATAGATCCTGCCCTGCCACGTCTGCCAAAGGGCCAGCGGTTCCTGCCCTGAAGGGCCCAGTTCAGCGGTTCTTGAGACGGCGGGCCCAGTTCAGCGGTTCTTGAGACGGCGGGGCCCAGTTCAGTGCTTCTTGCCTTGAAGGGCCCAGTTCAGCGGTTCTTGAGACGGCGGGGCCCAGTTCAGCGCTTCTTGAGACGGCGGGGCCCAGTTCAGCGGTTCTTGAGACCGCGGGGCCCAGTTCAGCGGTTCTTGAGACGGCGGGGCCCAGTTCAGCGGTTCTTGAGACGGCGGGCCCAGTTCAGCGCTTCTTGAGACGGCGGGGCCCAGTTCAGCGGTTCTTGAGACGGCGGGGCCCAGTTCAGCGGTTCTTGAGACGGCGGGCCCAGTTCAGCGCTTCTTGAGACGGCGGGGCCCAGTTCCGCGCTTCTTGAGACGGCGGGGCCCAGTTCAGCGGTTCTTGCCTTGAAGGGCCCAGTTCAGCGGTTCTTGAGACGGCGGGGCCCAGTTCAGCGCTTCTTGAGACGGCGGGGCCCAGTTCAGCGCTTCTTGAGACGGCGGGGCCCAGTTCAGCGGTTCTTGAGACGGCGGGGCCCAGTTCAGCGGTTCTTGAGACGGCGGGGCCCAGTTCAGCGGTTCTTGAGACGGCGGGGCCCAGTTCAGCGCTTCTTGAGACGGCGGGGCCCAGTTCAGCGGTTCTTGAGACGGCGGGGCCCAGTTCAGCGGTTCTTGAGACGGCGGGGCCCAGTTCAGCGGTTCTTGAGACGGCGGGGCCCAGTTCAGCGCTTCTTGAGACGGCGGGGCCCAGTTCAGCGGTTCTTGCCTTGAAGGGCCCAGTTCAGCTGTTCTTGAGACGGCGGGGCCCAGTTCAGCGGTTCTTGAGACGGCGGGGCCCAGTTCAGCGGTTCTTGAGACGGCGGGGCCCAGTTCAGCGGTTCTTGAGACGGCGGGGCCCAGTTCAGCGGTTCTTGAGACGGCGGGGCCCAGTTCAGCGGTTCTTGAGACGGCGGGGCCCAGTTCAGCGGTTCTTGAGACGGCGGGGCCCAGTTCAGCGCTTCTTGAGACAGCGGGGCCCAGTTCAGCGGTTCTTGCCTTGAAGGGCCCAGTTCAGCGGTTCTTGAGACGGCGGGGCCCAGTTCAGCGCTTCTTGAGACGGCGGGGCCCAGTTCAGCGGTTCTTGAGACGGCGGGGCCCAGTTCAGCGCTTCTTGAGACGGCGGGGCCCAGTTCAGCGGTTCTTGAGACGGCGGGGCCCAGTTCAGCGGTTCTTGAGACGGCGGGGCCCAGTTCAGCGGTTCTTGAGACGGTGGGGCCCAGTTCAGCGCTTCTTGAGACGGCGGGGCCCAGTTCAGCGGTTCTTGCCTTGAAGGGCCCAGTTCAGCGGTTCTTGAGACGGCGGGGCCCAGTTCAGCGCTTCTTGAGACGGCGGGGCCCAGTTCAGCGGTTCTTGAGACGGCGGGGCCCAGTTCAGCGGTTCTTGAGACGGCGGGGCCCAGTTCAGCGGTTCTTGAGACGGCGGACGGTCTATGGCCAACTGCTAATTGCCTGGTGGTGCCCTCCTGGGCAGCGGGGATGGTGCTCCTTCACTGCCCACCTGGGCTGTGGGTGGTGGGGCCCTCCTGGCCAGCTGGGCTGGGTCCTCCCTGGGCAGCGGCTATGGGGGTGGTGGGCTCTCCCGGGGCAGCTGTGCCGGTTCCTCCCGGGGCAGCGGCTATGGGGGTTGTGGGCTCCTCCTGGGCAGCAGGCCTGCTGCCTGACCTCTCCAACTTGCTGCCCTTGCCCTCCTTAGTCGTCGGCCTGTGGCCCTTTCCTCCCTTTGGAGCTGTGGCTGGTGACTGTCTCTGGGTGGTGTCCGGGGGGGATGTAGAAGGCGGGCTCCTGCGGCGCCCCTTCCGCCTTCTGCTCCTCTTCCCAGGGGGTGGGCTGGCTGTCCCCTTGCTGCTGGGCGAAGATCCAGACATGCGGGCTGGCGGGCTCCAATACCCCTGCACCCTTGTCAAGGGGGCTGCAGGGCTGGTGGTGGCTGAGGTGCTCTTCTTACCCCGACGAGAAGGAGGGGGGGGCTCAGGGTCAGGAAAGAAGTTAGTAGTGGCGAGGAAGAGCTTCTTGGGACAATGGAGAGTGGTAGGTACAGTGGGAATGGGAGTGGAGGGAGAGGATGTGGTTGTAGGTGAGTCACGTTTGCTGTCTTTGGGTGCAGGTGCAGGAGGGATAGGCTGTCGTGAGGTGGATGGCTGTTGGGTGGGTGGGTGGCTGCGTTTGTGTGGTGTGGAAGAGGGGGTGACAGACACAGTGGGAGAGGACACAGGGGACGTGTAAATGGCAGTGGGGGTGGTGACTGCACGTGTGCGGACTGGAGTGGAGGGTGTGCTGGTGATGGAAACACTGGCTGATGGTGAGGTGAATGGAGGTGTGAGTGTAGACGTCACAGGGAGGGAGGAGGGAAACGAGGAGGTGGGGGTCACAGAGGTGGTAGTGACTGTTGGCATGTCTGCATCGGAATGTTGCGTGTGTGAATGTCTGCGTGATCTGTGGTGCTTATGTTTGGATGAGCTTCTCTTGGGTGTTGAGGTGTGTGCAGGCTGGTCTGATGGTGTGGGTGGGACAGGCAGAGGAACAGGAGACTGGGAGGAGGGAGTTAGTAGAGGCAGGCAGGAGACAGGGACAATGGCTGCCGTCAGTGCTGAGGCCAGAGCCTGGAACGATCGCTGATGGGCAGCCTGACCCGAATGAATGCCCTCCAGGTACGCATTGCTGCGATGAACCTCCCTCTCCACCCCCTGGATGGCATTCAAAAGGGTAGTCTGCCCAACAATGAGCGTTCGGAGGAGGTCAATGACCTCCTCACTGAGGGCAGCGGGGGTAACAGGGGCAGGGCCTGAGGTGCCTGGGGCGAAGGAGATGCCCGGCTTCCTGGCAGAGCGGGCACGGGGCGAACGCGGAGGGGCTGCTGGGAGGGCGGAGATGGTGCGCTGGGTGGCGGCTGTACCTGTAATGGCGGGGGGCACGGATGGTGCCACCCCCGCAAGGGAGCCCCCTTCCGAGGACGTGTCCGTGTCGCTGCAGGGTCCAGTCGTCCCCGTCGTGGAGCTCCCCTCGCCCTCCGTCTCACTGGTCCAGTCTGACTCTGTGGCATGGCCCTCCTGGGCCATGTGAGATGCAGCTCCCTCCTGCCCCGATGCCACTTCTCCTCCGCCTGATGATGCTGATGCACACAAGCACAGAAAGACAAACAAAAAGGGGGGGGGGGGAGAGAGAAATAAAGGCATATTGAGTACATGGATCTCCGGTACAGTTAGCGGACATGACAGACACAGATGCCCCCTGCACTAAGTTGCGCACTTGGGGTACGCTACGCATTCCGTGGAACATGGCCTACACGCCTAGAGTTGACAACTGCACCCATGGATGACACGGCCCAGGGATGGCTGTACTGACAAACTACTGAGGGTGGTGGCTGGGGACACAGGGGCTTACGGGGGTGCCCAGCCTACAGATATCGCCCTGGCCTAGGGGGACCCCCAGCCCTCCTCCCCCACCCAGACACCTCCACTGCGCGACAACAGAGTAGATAATGCTTGTACTCACCCCCTTGTGTCTGCTGTGCTGCCCTCACGCGCCCATCCAATTCAGGGTAGGCCACCGCCAGGATCCGGAACATCAGGGGGCTCAGTTGACGGCAGGCACCCCGCCTACGTTGGGAGGCCATCCCCAGCAGAGACTCGGCGGTCTTCTTGGTCCCGCGGCGGATGTCCTCCCACCTCTTGCGGCAGTGGGTGCCCCGTCGATGGTGGACCCCCAGGGCCCGGACTTCCTTGGCGATGGCACGCCAAATCCCGATCTTCTCATGGGCGCGGACCTATGTGACACGTAAAGGGAGGGAGAAATACCACGTTCAAGTTTCTCAGCATTTTCCTTTCCAGTGGCCCAACGCCCCCCATCCCCGCCAGGCCCCCCGCCATGTCCAACATGCCCCCCATCCCCGCCAGGCCCCCCGCCATGCCCCCCGCCATGCCCAACATGCCCCCCATCCCCGCCAGGCCCCCCGCCATGCCCCCCGCCATGCCCAACATGCCCCCCATCCCCGCCAGGCCCCCCGCCATGCCCAACATGCCCCCCATCCCCGCCAGGCCCCCCGCCATGCCCCCCGCCATGCCCAACATGCCCCCCATCCCCGCCAGGCCCCCCGCCATGCCCCCCGCCATGCCCCCGCCATGCCCAACATGCCCCCCATCCCCGCCAGGCCCCCCGCCATGCCCAACATGCCCCCCATCCCCGCCAGGCCCCCCGCCATGCCCCCCGCCATGCCCAACATGCCCCCCATCCCCGCCAGGCCCCCCGCCATGCCCCCCGCCATGCCCAACATGCCCCCCATCCCCGCCAGGCCCCCAAGCCAGCCAGTGGCCCCAAATCCATATTGAATTAAACTCACTTGTTGGTCTGGAGGACCGTAGAGTAGCGCATACTGGGGGAGGACCCCATCCACAAGTTTCTCCAACTCCTCTCCAGTGAAGGCAGGGGCCCTTTCCCCAGTCGCAGCAGCCATTGTCCCTTCCAGACCGAGGTCACAGCAACACTTGCAGTATAGGTCCTCTCCTGTGAAAGTTCAAGTCGCAAGTGGATAAGTAGATAGAAAATGGCGGTCACGTCCGCGGCGGTGCGTACCGCGGCGGTGCGTCCCGCCACCGCCGGCGCCCTTCGCCATTGGCTCCTGAAAGCCATAGGCTTCAATGTTAACCAATGCGGCTTCGCGCCGCGGTCTTCGCCCGCCGCCCGCCGCGGTGTGCCACGCCAGCGCATTGACCTCACATCCCATTGTCACACTTCACAGGTCAGACAGCCGCCATTTCCAGGGCCCACATGGCTCAATTTCAACTGCGTCACACAGGCCTAGGCCTTGCATAGCCACTCAGACACGCCATTCACTGCATAGAGAATCGTATACTGTGCTAGCTGTGAGTACGTACCTGTGGGTTGCCTGACTGTGTGCTCCATGTTGTCCTTCCTAGGCACCGTCCGCTGGGTTGGGCGAGGAGACGGATGAATCCTCCCGTGTACCGACCGCTGGTGGACCTGTCGACAATGGAAGAACGCCACATTATCCTGACCTACCGTCTTAACCGTGCCACTATCCATGAACTGTGTGCCCAGCTGGAGCCCGACCTGATGTCCCCCATCCGCCAACCCACAGGGATTCCCCCTCTGGTGCAGGTCATGTCAGTACTACATTTCTTGGCAAGTGGGTCATTTCAGACAACCGTGGGAATTGCTTCCGGGATGTCTCAGCCCATGTTTTCGAAGGTGTTATCCAGAGTGTTGTCTGCCCTGATGAAATCCGTGAGGAACTACATCATTTTCCCTGAGGTGGGCGAATTGGCTACAGTGAAGGGTGATTTCTACGCCCTTGGACATATTCCCAACGTAATTGGTGCCATTGATGGGACCCATGTGGCTTTGGTTCCCCCAAGAGACAGGGAGCAGGTGTACAGGAACAGAAAAAATTACCATTCAATGAACATCCAGGTGGTGTGTTTGGCTGACCAGTACATCTCGCATGTAAATGCCAAATTCCCAGGGTCAGTGCATGACGCCTACATCCTCAGGAATAGCAGCATCCCTTACGTGATGGAACAGCTACAGAGACACCGTGTATGGCTATTGGGGGACTCTGGGTACCCCAACCTGTCGTGGCTACTGACCCCAGTAAGGAATCCCCGGACCAGGGCAGAGGAACGGTACAATGAGGCCCATGGGCGTACTAGGAGGGTGATCGAACGCACCTTTGGCCTCCTAAAGGCCAGGTTTAGGTGCCTGCATATGACCGGTGGATCCCTAATGTACTCACCTAAGAAGGTGTGTCACATCATCGTGGCCTGCTGCATGCTTCACAACCTGGCTTTGCGCCGCCAGGTGCCTTTCCTGCAGGAGGATGGTCGAGACGGTGGTGTTGTGGCAGCGGTGGAACCTGAGGAGAGTGACGAGGAGGAAGACGACGGGGCTGAAACAGACAACAGGGACAGAATCATTGAACAGTACTTCCAATAGGACACAGGTAACATTTCAAAGAGAATTTAGTAAATGTTAACTACTCTGCAGCATCTCTGCTGCCTGTCTATTTGCCCCAGTGTATGATGACTGAGTTTTGGCTTTTCCCTCCCGATTTCAGATCTGGGGTCCCCACTACGAGTCCTGTGCTTCGTTTCCCCATGGACTACAGCTTTGTGGCAGCTGTTTGTTGACTTCACCATGTACAAGGACATATTTGCACTGTCATGTCAATTACAATCTATTGAAATCACAGCCAGACTCCTGATATTTTGGTGCAAAATAGGTGTTTATTGAAGTGCTCAAAATGGGATGGGTGGTTTCAAGTGGGTGGGGGCTATGGTGAAGGAATGTCCATGGCAGAGTCCAGAGTAACAGTCACACAGGTGCATTGTCCAGAGGCCTGTGGATAGATGGAGCATGGGCAGTTCAAGGATGGACAGGGTGACAATGTGGGACAGTGGGATGACATCAGGTGGTATCCTTTGCTGGCGGGGGTCTTGACATCCTACTCTGTCTTCTTGCGAGATCTCAGGGCCCTCTTGCGGGGTGGTTCTTCTCCTGCAGGAGGTGGGGGTCTGGTGGGCTGCTGCTGTGCGGGGGCCTCCTGTCCACTAGCGCCGGCGGAGGTGGATGGCTGTTCTTGGTCCAGGCTAGTGGCAGGGGCCCTTGGGTGTTGTTCAGTGTCCGCCCTGCTGTTTACGAGGTCCTGCAGCAGCCCTACCATGGTAACCAGGGTGGTGTTGATGGCTCTGATGTCCTCCCTGTACCCCCGATAGTGTTCCTCCTGCAGCACCTGGATCTCCTGGAACCGGGCCAGTACCGTCGCCATCGTCTCCTGGGAGCGGTTGTATGCTCCCATGATGGTGGTGAGGACCTCGTGGAGAGTGGGTTCCCTGGGCCTCTCCTCCCCCCCCTGTCGCACAGCTGCCCGCCGAGTTGCCCTGTTTCCCTGGGCCTCTGCCCCCTGGCCGGTGTGCCCACTACCACTGCCCCCAGGTCCCTGTTGTTGTTGGGGTGGTGGGTTATCCTGGGTGCCCTGTAGTGGTAGACACACCGCAGATTGACGCGCCCTGGAGACAGAGGCATGGGCCCGCTGGGTGGGAGCTGTGCTGGTGTTCCCAGAGGGGTTAGGGTCTGTAGTGGCCTGTGCCTGTGTGAGGGGAACCGACTGTCCAGAGGTCCCCGATGGTCCGGGCTGGTCATCGGTGTCCAGATCGACAGAGCTGCTGTCATCGCTGACGGCCTCTTGGGTGGGGGGTGTGGATAATTCTGGCCCCTCCGCCGCGGTGTGTTGACGGTCGGGTCCTGCAGGGGTATAGAGGTATGGTTATAGTTTCAATGTGTGGCATATGGGTGTATCTGTGGGTTCTCGTGTCCCCAAGTGCTGGCATTCGTGTGTGGGGGCTTTGGTGAGGGTGGCTTGTGGGGGGGATGTGTATATGCATTGGGCATGCTTTGGTGATGGGTGTCCATGCTTAGTGGACGCATGCAGGCCTAGGTTTTGGGATGTGTGGGTTGTGATGGTGAGACATTGGCGGGGAATAGGTGTTCTGGGGGTGGGGGTGAGGATGGTGGTGGGGGTGAGGATGGTGGTGGGGGTGAGGATGGTGGTGGGGGTGAGGGTGGGGGTGAGGATGGGGGTGGGGGTGAGGGTGGGGTTCGAGGATGGGGGTGAGGGTTGGGGTCTGATTTGGCATGCAGGTGGGGGGAAGCAGTATTGAAGCTTCAACTTACCAGTATCCATTCCTCCGCCGACTCCTGCGAGGCCGTCAGGATGCAGGATGTTCAAGACTTCCTCCTCCCATGATGTGAATTGTGGGGGTTGAGGTGGGGGTCCTCCGCCATTCTTCTGCACGGCGATGTTGTGCCTGGATACCATGGAACGCACCTTCCCCCGTAGGTCGTTCCATCGCTTCCTGATGTCTTCCCGATTTCTGGGGTGCTGTCCCACTGCGTTGACCCTGTCGACAATCCTCTGCCATAGCTCCGTCCTCCGGGCAATGCTGGTGTATTGTATCTGTGTGCCGAACAGCTGGGGCTCTACCCGAACGATTTCCTCCACCATGACCCTGAGTTCTTCGTCTGTGAAGCGGGGTTGTCTTTGGGGTGCCATGGGGTGGTGTGTATGATGTGTGGGGTGGAGTATGTGTATTTAAGTGAGTTGAGTGTGGTGGTGTGTGTTGTTTTGTGTGTGGATGGTGTGTGGGTGATGGTGTTGAGTGGCTGTGGCTGGTATGTTTTGGATGCTGGTGTCTCGCTCTTGTCTTCTTTACGAATTTTTAAGCGTAGGGGTTTGTGGGTGATGTGGGTGTGTGTTTTATATTGTATTGTGTGTGTGGGAGTGGTGTGTGTATGTGTATCAGGTGTGTGGGATTCAAATCGTCCAATGTGGCTGAGTTTTGTTCGTTTGTGTGTATTCTGACCGCGCCGGTGTGTCCCGCCAATGGAATACCGCGTTTGAATGACCGCCGCGTGGATTCGTGGGTCGTAATGGCATGGGCGTATTTCTGTTGGCGTGACGGTGGAGGTTTGGTCACCTCCACCTTTCCGCCGACCGCTGGTCTGGCGGTCTGTTGTGGCGGTCGGATTTTCGGAGGTTTGCCTTCTGCGGGTCAGAATGACCGTGGCGGGTTTCCACGACCGCGGCGGGATTATGGAGGATTTCTGACCGGCGGTAGGCGCCTTTTACCGCCGAGGTCAGAATGACCACCTATGTCTCCATTCCCCACAATGAGTATGAAAGGAACAAAGGCAGGAGAAGTCCAAATACCATTGGACCCAATTGGGTACCAGTGTCTAGCGGAGGCAACTGAGGCACTGGAGGGAGAGGCCCGAAGGATGGAGAGTAGGAACAAGGACTACGAGTTACAAGCTCTTGGCCATCCGCCTCTGTTGATTTAGGTACTGAGGTAAATTAGGCCGATCTAGCTGATGTAGAAAGAAACAGGTAAGTTAGACAACATATAGCTGAAGCGAGGAATGGGGTGGAGCAGGGTAGCTCTCTGGAACAGATTTTGCATTCACTGGCAAAAGAAGTCAGAAGTGGGATTTCTATCTCCCAAGCAAATGAAAAAGAGATACGGGGAGTATGTGAGGGGTTGGCAATCAAGTTGGATGCACTGTCTCAGAGAACACGAGCCTTGGAGGACTCTGTAGTGGAGTTAAAGGAAGTGACATCCCAGAATAGGAAAAAGGTAGACAAACTGAAGACAAAACTTAAGGAGAACCAGGACAAGCTAGAGACTTTAGAGAATAATGCTAGGAGATACAGCATAAAGATCCAGAAGGTGCAAGGAGGAAGAGAGGGGTTGGATATAAAAGCATGTGTAGTGGAGTAATTAGCCAGATGTGGAGTATGAGGAGGGGAGGTTCAGGGGGAAGCCCTCACCAAAGATATTCAAAGGGTACATCGTGATCCTTTTAGAAAAACTGCGAATAAATGTAAGCCTTGTAGGATTTTGGTAAATTTTCTTACATACTTTATCCAGGAGGAAGTTCTAAGCAAGAATTATGTGGCTTTTGTGAATTATTTCCTGCTAGGTATACCATTGAATAATACCCACAAAATTGTAGGGATTTGCAAGGCACGTATGCAGATGTGTCTGAGTTTATGGCAAGAACAAACGGGCATTGTAAGGATCTGAGTGTACTATTTGATATGGCTGTGGGGCCTTGTCATGGAGTACACTTGCAAATACAGTCTTGGATCCAGTCAGGCTCATCTACCTAACCTTAAGCTCATCCCTGGGCTGGGTAGCTGTGGCTGTGAGCAGTAAGACTTGGCTCAGGAACATAGTGTAAAGCATTTTACAGCACCAAACAACAAAATAATAAAGTCACACAGCAAGAAAGAAACTGGACACCAATTTATAAAAATAGAGTATATGTTTATACATTTTTTGATACCTTGTTCATCAAGATCTACCACAAGGTTCTGGAGATATGATTTTTTAAAGCATTAAATAACTTTTATATCAACTGCAAACAAGTACAGGCCAACTAAAAGTTTGTAAACCTATGAAAAGTTTGGAAGAGTTAGTCCAGCGACTCTGACCCAGTTTGGGTGACAAATTCTGACAGAACAGAGTTGTAGGAGGCCAGTAAGGATACTTTGGGCATTTAACTGGTCACCATAGCCTTTTTTAGTCCAGTTCAACCCTTTAGGAAGCAACAGCTATAGATTTTAAGTGAGTGGTCTTGATGCTGGAGATGCAGGATGAAAAAAAGCTCAATGATGCTCCTGAAGCTGTGCGAATGAAGAGGGAAATTCCAGGTGAATCTTTGGTGGGGCAACTCTGGCCCTGAACTTGGGGTCCCACAAAGTTCTCTTTACAATGGTTAAAGGGCAGCTGTGGCAGACATGTGATTCTTGCGACACACTGGTCAGGCTATAAAATGTTAGTGGGGGCTAGTGTCCTTCTTAGGCGACAAACCCAAGATCAGACAACACGCAGGGGTCCAGCAGACACTGGTGCAACTTTTGGCTACCTTGGTTAAGTCTCTTAAGGGGGGGGGGGGTAGCGGCAAAACGTCTACAGTGGCTATCAGCTTTGCAGTTTGGGCTCTTCTAGTTTTAATGGCCCTGGTGCTGTTCTATGGTTTCAATCGACTGACTCTTAGAGTCACTGCTTCGATCTGGAACTGGGAAAGCAACTTTTCCCCAAGCTCAGGAACCATGGACATAATCCAAACATCACTAGCCCAAAATGCAGCAGGTGCAGTCCTTCAGATGGTGCAGCCTCTCTTTGTGTGCTTTCAATGCCAGCAGAATGGTCCTTCCTTAGTCCTTTATCAAAATCCAAAGTGTAGTAAGTCCAGGATGGCAGGAATGCCCATTATATTCCTTCAAAGTGACCCAAGTGGACCAGGCGGTCACTAGCCAATGGGCTAGTAGGTCTCCTCCTCTCTGGAAGCGATGTGTAGCATGTGGCAGTCCCACAGTGTAACATTCTTACAACTCCCAAGATGTCTGGACATTTCCTCAGCTGTGAGGAGCTTGGTAGCCCACCTAGAGGTGTGGCTACCTAAGGGCTACATACCCATGGAAAACCGATTTGGGGACAGGTTTTCCCTCTCAGTCCCTGTCTCCAACTTGTCTACTGGAAGACCAGGCAGCCTGCTCAGGAGTGTTATCACCATTTGCCGTTCAAAGGAGGCTTCCCCTTTGAAACTGGCTTATTGAGCTTACACCCTGGGCAGCCATCGGGGGGAGGAGGGCACACCACACTCTGTGGCAACTGCCTAAGTTCCCAAGCCTGGGAGTCATTCATACATCTCCCCAGGTGTGCAGAAAGCTGTCTGTGTGCCACAGCATTTGTGAGGCCACTGAAATAGCTGGGGCACAGAGTGGCAACTTTTGACATTAATTTCGACTTGGCCATCAAGTTGCATTTATGCCACGATTAATTTGATGCCTTACAGTATCTAGTTAGGTAGTCCCATTCAGGAGTTAGCTAGGCCGGGGTGCCAGCCGGTAACCGTGTGGTAGCCAATGGGGGTACTAACCTTTCCAAAGTAAATCAACAATTTAAGAAATATGGAACATATATGTCCTACTTAATAATATACAGCTCACTGACATTGGGCTTTATAGGCCTTCCTTCGAGGAGACTTACATATATCACTAAGGGAAGGGATGCCTTTGCGATTAGGTGTAATGACAAAGTCAAGCTAGCAGTGCACACACTGCTCCTTCAGTCTGCAGTGGCAGGCTGATAGCCATTTTGTACTTTGTCACACTCAGGGTGGCCACAAAACAGTGCTGCAGCTCTTGGTGGACACTCTGCCTTACATGACCTTGGTACCCTGAGTAAAATATACTAGGAACTTATAAGTAAGTCAATGCTTGCCAGTTGGAGACACCCAGTTCAACATGTCTTTTGCAATGGGTCGGAACACTTGCAAAATATCAAGTGATGGACGGAATGCTGAACAATGTCAAACATTCTCCCCCACTACAGAGATCTGGACCTAAATCCATCTTTTTTTGCTACCCATGCCCTTCCAGTTTAGACCCAGCCATATGCAAATCAGTCTTGACCCTGCTCCCCATGGGACCAGTCCAGCCCGAACTGCCAGACAAGGTCCTCCTTGGACTGGAAACAAGCATCCTGGAACCGGTTTCGGGGTATCACCCCTCATGAGCCAGGCTAGGTTGACTCCAGTGGCATGGGGAGCACCGGGTCCACCTCACTTATATTGACCTCTTGCAATTAGGGTAGAAGGGAATATGCCTCTTGGGTAACATAAGGATTGTCATGTTAGGCAAAGCACAATGCCTACTCCCCCCAAAATGGGATTATGTCATGTTTGGTCGACATTTGGTCAACTGTGGATGTGACAGAGGTTCTTGCTTCAGCCCTCCTGACAAGATACTACTTGCCCAGATATGAGATACCTACTATGAATTATAGTTTCCCAGATACAAATTTATGAGAAACAAAAAAACAATGGCTCTGAAACACAGGTTGTTTTCTCCTCTGCACAGACCTCGCATAGCAGTCCCTAATAGGGAAAAATGCACTTCAACCTAGTGATATGGTGGCAGGTGGACTGTTAAGTCATGGGTTTATGAGGGTGCAGCAAGCAAAGTATCTTCTCTCAGAAACCCAGCAGGCCCCCCACTTCTAAATCAGGTGGAGGAAAGTGGGTTTGGCAAGGCAGAGGCAGTACCAATTTAAGGGAGGGCGCCTGTTCTGCAAACTTTAAATGATCCCTTAAGTCTGTTGAGATCCATCTTAAAACAGAGAGCACTGCCTAGGAATATTTTTGGTGATCCATTTGTAAATAAAAGTGCAAGAACTATTGGGTCCTACAAAGCCATAGACATGCAGAAGCTTTACAAAGTCTTCCTATCTGTAGTATAACAAGGCCAACCAAGATGCAACTATTGATTTAGATTTTGTTGGGAGGCTGCATAAAGGTTCACTGTAGTAAGAAAAAGCCTCAATTGATGGCAAAATCAGCATAGAAGTAACCCCTTGTTCTCAACGGCAGTGTGAGGAGGTAGCAAATGGACTGGATCAGTGCCACAAAAAGAATACTATTACACAGAGCACTTCACCAGTCTTACCTGCTCCTTTGCAGGGTCCGGTGCGGTATACATGGACAAATGGCATGTGCTTTCAGGGTCAGATTTGACGTTGCTGACGGGGGAAAGGTTCAGTGTGCTGATCTACATCATACTTGTTCAAAGAGGTGATCGCTAACATCTGTTACTTGAAAGCAGAAGGCCTTCTGGAGGACAAAGTTGTGGTAAACATATTTCCAACTACCAACTAGTTATTAACCTCATGTCTACGATCATCACAGATATCCCAGATATAGATCTTTAACTATGGTCTTGCATTTTGCAAATCAGCCAAAAGGGACCTGGTAGAAACTAAAATAGATTTCTTTGAATTTGTGCCCAAATTAAAGCTCCAAGCATACTTCTATAACAAACCACCTACAACTGACCAAGAGCCAGTAAATCTACCAGGACGGAATTGGAAGAGATCCATTTAATTGCCACACTATCAGATTCAGAAATTAACAACTCGATAACAGACATCAAAACTGGCATCATAACTATAGCAAGGGATCTGGAATTAGACATTTAATTCTCATGATCAGTTATTACAGACCTAAATCTATTTTTACACCCCAACTACTTGTAGGCAGCTCCATCGACTTGTTTCATACGGCCATTATCACAGATCTGCAAACCTGAAAAACAATATTTAAAATATCTTAAGGAAAATAAATACCTACCATCAAATATTGATCTGAATCAAACTAAAGAAATACAACTAAAAAGAAACCCAAATGTAATTATAAATGAAGCTGACAAAGGAAAAAAATTAGTGATACTGCATCCTTATAAATACATGTCAGAGGTGCAACGTCAACTCTTAGATACCACCAGTGCTTAATTTGTAAATAAAGAGGGGCTGGTGCCCAAAGCCCTCCTCTTAAAGATGCGGCTGCTGCAATTAATTGTGCGAACACGGAATACTGAGGCGGCGTAATCCTTAAGACATCTTGGGCCTCTTCAATCCATATAAAGTCACTCCCTGCCCCTTCAGCTCACTCTTGCAGCTTTCTGCTTTCTTTCTTTGTGATGCTTTTTAATTTTTCCCTTCCTCCGTCTTTCCCCTATGTGTCTTTTGCTCGCAGCAAATGCTTGAGTCGGAAAAGCAAGCCCCGGCCCTCCAAAATAAGTGCAGGTGCTCAGCACTGGAAACAACAAGCACAAATTAAGCACTGGATATCACATGCTATGAAAAACTATAGGAGAATCCAACTAGTGAAATCAAAATAGAATTACAGAGAAATTTTAAAAAAACAGTACAACAAAGGTCTTCTGTCATTAGAAGAGAAGTAACTGTTAGTCATCTAGTTATGGCAACTCTACACTTACTCCACATAATCCATTTTAAAGGTTTCCCCCTGAAGGAAGATCAATAACAGCAGGCATAGACTTGAGCTGTTCCAGGACTGTGGAATATCTGAACATCAAACTTCAGCCGTTCATCAAGAATCTCCGCTCTCCCCACCTAAGGTATACCAAGGATATCTTATTTAGAGAATATGGACTGATTGCAATCTAGTCACCATAGATGTAGTGCCATAAGACACTTTGAAAGAACAGGCTCTCAAAAAAGCATTATCCGCATGATCTGCCCACTGCTTTGAGACAAACAATATGATTTTGGAAATGTTTAAATTATGTCTTACAAACAATGTGTTTTACTTTTAACGATGAATACTATTTACAGAAACAAAGTATGACAATGGGTGCAAAATGCGCACCCCCATAACCCTGGATCCTGATGTGGAAACAAACGAACACTGAGATAACAGATTTCAAGACCTCAATTAATATGATCTTTTAAAAGTGTACATCGGACAAATTAACAACAAATGTAACATATTGATCAGCTCTGTAATCTCTGAACAATAGATTTCTTTAACCCCCGAACTCCATATACAAGACAACAATCTCGTCCCCAAAATAGGCAGAAAAGATGCAACTGTCAACTCACATAGGTACCACCCCAACTCCGTTAATCTGAACATTCCAAAGATGAGCTTCTGACAGCAAAAAGAAATTGCAGCAATCATGAGATATATTTGGAGAAATTCCAAGAAATTAACCAATGCCTGTCTGACAGAGGCTATAACAGCAAATTACTGGAGAAATCCACTAAAGAAATTGAACATTTTGACTGGAAGTCATTGATTAAATCAAAGATTAAGCATAATGCTTAAGTGACAAAAGAGCAAGTTCAATTTAACACCAAGTTTCACAATAGACACAACTACATCAAGAAAATCCTCAGAAAACATTGCTACCCTTTGGAACAAAATCCCTCCACCAGGGGTGCAGCATACCACACCACACTAGCCATAGGTGCAAAGATTTAAAGCAGTACCTCTGTAATTTTTGATTTGAAGACTAGCACAAACAACAAAAGAGCTTCTTGAACAAACCCAGGGCCTTTTTCACATGTCCCAATTATTCAACCTTCAAAGTAGGGAAGAACAAAATCATCAATTGCACCTTAAATAATGGATATGAATACCAAGTAAAGAGGTCGAATAACTGCAATAGTGCCTTCACCATGTATGCAATCTAATACGTACCTCAACTAACTAACATCAGTAGTACTATAAGACCACTAAAGACTCAAAAACAAGAACATTATAGAAACAACCACAAATCTGTTAAGAAAATGACACTAGTGCATCACTATATTTGTGAAACCATGAATATAGAAAAGTTTTCTCCTTTAAAGGCCTTGAACACATATCCAAATGCCAAAAAGGGCAAAAAACAGAACTACGTCTAAGCCGAAAGGAAAGTGAATAGATATTAAGGCTAAACACAGTAAAGAACAGGCTCAACAAGGTATTCAAACTGCCCCACTGATTCTCCTTCACTTTACTATTCACCCAGCACCTATTAATTCATATTTTTGCTCACTCAACTTAGAAGCCCAAGGAACGTCAATGAGTCTTAACACGTGCGTTCATATTAAAACATGGACCCCGACTATTCTGCTACCTCAGGGACTCCTTAGATTCTTTAAAGTCTTGGCTATGATTCTCTGATGAGACGGTATGTTGTACCTAGAGGCTTTCTAGTTAACTTGAGTGATTATGCATATATTTTCACTATAAAGGAGTCTCAGGCCCTTAATTGCTCCTGTACTGTTTGAAAGATACATGTAGAGTTAAGGGCCATAAGCAAACTGTAGATGTGTTATGATACATCATATCTGTAAGTACATTTTGAGAATGGCCTGGCAATTAACCATTTCCAACTTGCATCAAGATTTCCAGATGAAATTGCAAATAGTGTCAAGAGACTCTTTGCCAATGCTGCCATGCAAACTGTGTGATATTATGAGAAACTGTACCTACTTTCCACTCAAGAGAAACACTAAAATCTTGACATGTTCTAAGACTGACTGAAAAATATGTATTAGGTTCAATTGCTCATATTTACGAACATACTTGGTATTGGTTCAGCATTGTACCAGCAGTGATGACACACAAGTATTTATTCATTTGAGTTACAGTTATTTCCGGGATTTTTTATTTTTTCTTCACAGGGATGCTGCTGAGACTTCTGCTAGTAAAACAACACAAAGTTGCCTATAAAAAGTTACTTATCAATAATTCCCTATATATTTAGCCTCTTTTATTCTTCTAACGAAACGTTTGTTTCTACTTGGAACTTCAACCAGTACTAATTCAATAATTACACCGTTTCACCATTGCAACCACACTGAGGATGGGGTTCTCCCAGCCTCTGCCACTTAAACATAATCATTCTCATTTAAAATTCAAACATGGCTTACACACTAAGATGTCATGTTCTAGAGCATAAAACTGCAGCCATAAACAACATGACTTTTTTAGTCACCAACAGGCCGCATTTCCTGAGTGCCACTAACACGCAGCAATTCTGACACAGATTTCGACCACAGACCTGGCTGGAGACAGTACATTATTTCCCGACTGGCAAGATCAGACTTTTTAAACCACGTTCTTCATTTGAAGTGTTTTCACACCCTTACATGACTGAGCAAACTGCTCTTTTCTGACATTTTTGTCTTGTGGTATTGACTTGACCTGCCTAATTGCTGACTTCTCCTACTGTTTAGACCCAATAGCTGGGTAAGCAATGCCCATCTCAGACACATGCAATGCACAGCCAACCCACAACAGTTGTTTTTGTCTGACTTCCTTCTGTTATAAACATTTTTTTTTAATGACAGGTTTCTCGAACGCCCTTGTCCCTCCAATCTGATTAGCAGTTCCCAGTTAGTATCTTTATCTGGCACCATTCAGTGTTTATGCCTATTAGAAACTGAAATTGCAGTACCTTCTAGCCTATCCTCAAACAAAATGTAGATTCAGAGATGTTTCTCACTAATGTAGCACTGAAACACTCACCCTTTAAAATAATGTTTGGCAGTGTTACCTTATTCTTAATCTGGTTATTTTAATGCATGAGAATTTGCCTATATACATTTCAGTTGCATATTCTTGAGTTCTAAAGACGCTATCGATTATAAAGAAAGCTTTTGTATGGTACTAAAAGAATGTATTTGATTTCAAATTGTGCACCAAGTACACGTCTTATATACACACACACACACACCTTAGATGACAACAATACTTTCCTCTCGCTTTTCCGTGCTAAACCTGCATGTTTGTGCAGTTCCCCCCAGTATTATGAGCTGATATGATGAGCAAAAGTCTACTAACTTTTTTTTTTTAACTTTGTTTATTAATTTTCCATACTCATTAACAGCTATCAGTACATACAGTCTTGCTGCTCATTGTCAAAGAATATCTGTAGTTCCTTATTATACATTTCAGTTCTCCACCTCAACAGAAGTACTGTTATACCTGTATAGGACATTTCAGGTTAATCAAAAATAAGCTGTAAGAAAAGTGTTTAGAAACATTCTAATCAGAGCAGCTGTTGCATAAATAATTCAAATATCAAACCAAAACGAAAAAATAAAACTTGTGCAAACGTGGTAGTGAATGTCATATGCGGCTTCATCTCCTCATTTCATATCAGCTATACTCGGGCTGAGGTTCCTAGGGATATTTGCTTATCTCTTCTCTCATGGCCCAATCCTCCAGTCTACTTGTGTGGTGTTCCTGCTACGGTTTATGTGATACCCTCTGACCCAGCGTCATCCTACCTAGGCAGTCCGGTCCTCCCCCGGCGTGTCATCATATCCTTCCTCTTGGGGTCTACCACCCCTCTTTCTTTGTTCCTCCTAGGCCTCCAATATTTCTTTCCACAATGGCGCTATATGTTTGACCCTGATCCCACTTGCTTCTTCTTTCTGTAAGGCCTGTAATTCCGCCTGAGCCCATATTGACACGTCCACTCTCCAATCCTCTATTTTGGGTCCCGTTGAGGATTTCCAGGACATCGCTATCCGACGCCTATACAATATTATTGTAAGGTGTATGAACCTACTGCCAATCTTCTTTGATACTGGTCTGTTGTGAAGTCCCAGCAGGCACGAATGTACGCTCATATGGAGTCCCGTGCCCAGAGTCCTCCCCAGTCCTCTCAGCACCTGGGACCACCCCTCCTGTATGATGGCACAACTCCATACCATGTGGGCAAAATCCGGATCCAGCGTCTGGCATCTAGGGCACACCCTGCTTTCCCCCCGTATATCAC
Organism: Pleurodeles waltl; assembly: GCF_031143425.1. Classification (NCBI taxonomy): domain Eukaryota; kingdom Metazoa; phylum Chordata; class Amphibia; order Caudata; family Salamandridae; genus Pleurodeles; species Pleurodeles waltl. Next base: position 463,598,224 of record NC_090442.1, read on the forward strand.
CCTGAGCCTATGTGGAGTAAGGTATGTTCTATGGATGTAGTTAAATTGTATATATTGAAAACGTGTGTTTCTAGATACCTTCCGGGCGTATGCGAGTACTTTCTGCCATTCTACATTCCTTAGGTCCCGTCCCCCAATCTCCTCCCATTTCGTTCTTAGTGTTTGTAGAGGTTTCAGAGTGGTATCAACTAGGGCCTTGTATATTCTAGTGACCAAGTGTCCTTCCTCTCCACTCATCAAAAGCAGATGGAGTATGGTATTCGTTTCAGGTTCTACATTCACTATGGACCACAGTTGTCGTATCGCCAAAACCAGCACCTGATATGTCAGGAATTGACCTGCAGGAATCTCCTCGTCTTCAATAAGTCTAGCAAAGGACCTCAGCTTCCCGTCTTGGAAGAGGTCCCCAATAGTTAGTACTCCCACTCTGGTCCAGGCCCTGACCCTGCCTTCACTTGAAGTATCTCCCACTTCGTTTAGTGGTATCCCTGTCAGTGGTAGCGCTGGGGAGTAGGCTGTCTTCACCTCCGTTCGTCTCAGGCATCTCTTCCAGCTAGTGAGTGCTGTCGTTAATAGAGCCGATTTCTCGGTTCTGAGGTTTCCGGCCCCCAGTAACTCCGCCACTAACTTCTCTATTGTTATCCTATTATCAGAGCCTCTTAGTCCTGTGTGATGACCCCCCGAAATCCATCTTGCCACCCATTGTAACTGGCATGCCTGATAATACAGCTCAAAATCCGGAACTGCCAGTCCCCCCTTCAGAGAGGGGCAGCGGACATCCTCCATCCCAGAGCAGTCCCTGTATTAGTGTGTCCAGTTCCCTGAACCACTTCCCAGGGACTGTCAACTGTAGATTTGTAAAATAATTTAGAAGACGCTGCACCACTATCATTTTAGTCAAAGCTACCCGAGCCATCGTTGGAAGTCTTAGAGAGCGCCAAAACTGAACTGACGATCTCAGGGAGCGGAGGGCTGCTCCCAGGTTTCTGTCCCGCAAGTCATGGAGAGTGTGAAAGATCCACATACCCAGGTACTTAAAAGAGCGTGGGAACCTGGGAAGATCTGCCGGGCACATGGATGGATGTTCCGCACCCTCCACCAGTCGAAAGACATGCGTCTTGCCTCTGTTGACCCTGAGGCCTGAATTAACACCGAATTCCTCCAGCGGTTGCAGGGCCCAGGGAATGCCGGTCCTGCCATCTCCTAAATATATCAGCAGATCATCTGCATAAAGTGAGATGATATGTTCCTCTGGACCTATGGTAATTCCTCTGCCCCTTCCCTCCCCACGGAACCGTGCCGCTAGTGGCTCTATAGCAATCGCAAACAATAGGGGAGAAAGGGGGTAACCCTGTCTTGTTCCCCGACCAATAGGGTAAGATTCAGACACCAGTCCTCCAATGCGTACCTTTGCCACTGGTCGGTAATAAAGCAGCTCCACCCATCTGATCCAGTTCTCTCCCATCCCCATTCTCCGCATCAATGCCCTCAGATAGTCCCATCTTACCGAGTCAAATGCTTTTTCTAGGTCTACCGATAGTAGCATGTCTTCAGGAGTCCGCTCAATCAAGGGATTATGGAGAATCGCAAACAGTCGCTGGAGATTCAGAGATGTACTGCAGGCTGGCACAAACCCGTTTTGATCCTCGTGGATAAGGGTAGGAATGTGTTTCATCAATCTATTGGCCAGGGGTCTTAAAATCACAATTAAGCATGGCCAGGGGGCGTAAATCAGTCACGGACCTCTCTCTGCCTTTTGTCTTGGGTAACAGCACTACCAATGCCCCCCTCAGGGTCCCCGGCAGGACATCACTTTCATACGCTTCCGCATACAACTCAACCAGTTCAGAGGCTAATATATCTATATAGGTCTTGTAAAATTCTATGGGCAGTCTGACCAGTTCTCCCAGGCTGACCCTGACGGTTGGGTCCAGTCCCACCAAGGGCAGCGACTCCAGCTGCTCATCTAATACCCGCGGCAGCTCCTCTTCTGGGGGTCTGTATAAAGCCATGTAATAAGTTTTGAAGATTTCATTGATGGCAGTCGGTGAATAAACCTGTTCTCCAATAGACCCACTCACTCCCGTTATTGGTTCATTCCCCTCTGTGGGTCTCACCAACCTGGCCAGTAAGCTACCCGCTCTACCCTCCGCGGCCTGTACAGATGACATATGTCTACGATAATCATGGCACCGCAATCTATCTAGTGTCTGGTGGTAAGCCTCTTTAGCCCTGGTCAGACTATGGCTTTGCTCCGGAGTTTCCCCCTAGTCAACCTCCCGTTCATGTAACTCCTCTTCTAATCGATTCAGTTCATTAACCAGAGCACGCCTTGTCCCTACCGACTGTCCCAGGCAATGACCTCTTGCGGCTACTTTGAGTGCCTCCCAATCCGTCTTGCGAAGTCCCGTGGAGCCTTTGTTAATCTGGATTTGTTCTCTAAGATACATTTGTAACTCCTCCCTGTATATCGGGTTGTCCAGTGCCTGCGGATGGAGTCTCTATACAGGTATTGGGGCCCTCGGTTTGGTCCTATTCCAGGTGATAATCAATGGGCTATGATCAGAGATCGTACGGCCCAGATATTCAGAAGAGATTACTTCATGGGTAATAAAGCCTGAGCACACCACCCTATCTATTCTTGTATGGATGTGATGTATCCCTGAATAGAATGAATAATCTCTAATTTGTGGGTGCTGAAAGCGCTATGTGTCCTCCATCCCCCAGTGTTGCATCCACTCATTCAAAGTCTCTGCTATTTTATGCGCCGTCGCTCCAGTCACCGGAGGAGAGGAGCAATCGAGTTCCAAATCAAGTGTACAATTAAAATGTGCCACGATTAGGAGACAGTCTCCTGAGCATCTTGCTAGTCGTCCTGAGAGCGTGCGCCAAAACGGGGTCTGGTCCTGATTTGGCACGTATATGCAACTTAGTACCACTAATCTGCCCTGTAGGCGCCCTCCAACCACAGCATATCTCCCCTCTGTGTCTAGATCTATTGTAATGGCCTCAAACGGGATTCCAGCCCTAATCCAAATTAATACTCCTCTGGCATAAGCAGAGTATACAGTGGCATACAGTTGACCTCGCCATCTACGCCGCAATTTATCCGCCTCCTGTGTGGTGAGGTGTGTTTCTTGCAGTAGAGCAATATGTACCCCCCCTTCTCTTGAGGTATGACAGGATTTTATGATGCTTGACAGGAGACCCCATCCCCTGTACATTCAAAGTTATCAGCTTGTAAGACATAATGGCATAGTAAGCATGTCCAGTAGGGGTTTTATCCCCTTGTGGTTTCCATTAGTTCCCAACAGCCCATCGCTTCCTAGTCTTGCCTCATATCGCAGTACCAACAGGAGTAACGTCTTGCACATGGATATAAACTGAAACATCAAACCCCAACCCCGCTCCCCAGGGCAACTGGCGGTCGTCCAGTCAATGCTTATTACATCAAACAATAACATTAAGTCTTAAAGAGTTCCTGCCAACTGGTGGTGTTAGACGAGAATCCAATTTGGGGGGGAGCCTTCACTATACCTAGGCCTTCCATCCGATCTAGCTCCCGGAGGGAGCCCAGTTGCTTACCAGCGACATTCGTTACAGATCATCTGTAGTTCTCGGTGTCACTATAGGACCCCCCTCTGTGTGGTGGGAGTCTGAGTCCGATGAGTGTGTCTGATATCCAGTTTCTCCACCACTTTCCTCGTTTCCCACCTTCGCTAGTCGTAGCGATGCTACCGCCTCCAAAGCCGATTTCCTCGAATGATCCTGCTGCACTGTTGTCGGCCTGGTTCTGAAACGTGATCTATTCCATCTGCGCCTCCCCTCCTTACGCCGTTGACTGTGGAGCAACTCCGGCGGAGATCCCGAACGACCCTCCATCTTGTGTGCCTCCAACCACGTCCACACCTCTTGAGGCGATTGGAAAAATACACTGCGCCCGTCACAAGTTACTCTCATCTTGGCAGGAAATAGAAGCGCATACTGGACTCCAGCATCCCTTAAAGCCCTTTTCACCACCAGGTAGGACGCTCTCTTGGATTGTACTTCCACCGTAAAATCTGGGAACAGGGTCACTTGATGCATTGTCAATTTTAAAAGGGCCCACTTCCCTTGCTCGTTGCAGCAGTATATCCCTGTCCCTATAATGTAATAATTTGGCTATCATGGTTCGCGGAGGATGGCCAGGTGCAACCTTTCTCGTGGGGACTCGATGTGCCCTCTCTAGTGCAAAGAAGGGAGTCAATAAGCCTGGTGCCACCTCTTGTCGCATCCATGTTTCCAGAAATTTCACTGCATCATCCCCCTCTGCGCCTTCCGGTAGCCCAATGATGCACACATTATTTCGCGGTTACGGCTTTCTGCGCCCGCCGCACGGCGTTCCAGTCTCTGCACCCGGTCCTTAAGGTTCTCCAGTGTGGCATTAATTTCCTGTCGTTCCGGCGCCATCCCCGTGAGTGTTGTCTCTCTTTCTCGGACCCTGTCTGCTAGCTTCTGATGATCGGCACGGAGAAGTCCCAGCTTTACCGACACCTGACCAATCTCATGTTGAAGAGTCTTCTTAGACTCCTCTATTGCCCCCAAAATTTTGTCCAATGTTTCTTGTAGAGTTTGGGGTATCGGATCGGCCATTTCCAACTTGTCTGTGCCTTCCACATGGTCTTTCACTTGTGGTCTGTACTTTTTACGGCTGTGGGCCGACATTCGGTTGACGATGACGGGGTGTCTCCCCCTCCGTGTGGCCAATGAGGGCCGCTATATTCACCCCTCCACCAGTCTTGTTATGCGACTCGCACCGGTACAGTACACTCAGGAGATCGATAATGCACATGTATGTGTTACCAGCGATATCTAAACACCTTCGGTCGGTCCCTGTGTCTCCTTAATCTGGTCTGTCGTCTGTGCTGTCATCGTATGCTGTCCCGGTCGTTCTCCTCAGCCCCTCCCCTTATTACAATTCAGAGAGCGCTGTGGCTTCTACAATGTGTCCCCTCTTTGCACTACGAGGGTTGGGGCTATATTTAATTCTGTGCGCCGAATCCCAGGTGAGTTCTTGCCGAATTCATGTGACCCCTTAGCGTTCTTTAGAGTCTGATGCTACCTGGGTGGGTACTGTGATTGTCCAAGGCTTCGCCGGATCTGTCCAGTCTCCCCGGGCAGCACTTCGCACCGTCACCAGTGTGTCACCATATTTCCTACATACATACTTCGCTCCAGGCATTCAGGATGGCACTCCTTCACTGTTAGGGCCTCACCACCTGCCACTTTGGTCTGTTCTCTCCTCACCGCTCCTTCAATCTGCCCCAGGATCTCCTCCGAGCCGGCCCTCTTTTACACCCACCACTGCTCACCTCCGTCCCATGCCGGCCTTGGCAGTACCCTCCTGCAGCTCGACAGGTTCCATCCCTGTTTCCAGGTCGCCCTGTGCGCTCGCAGTATGTGTTAGTCCTCCCTAATGTTCTGGGGACTTCTTCAGAGCCAGCGCGCCTCCTCAATCACCGAAGCACAGTGCGCCCGAGGAGGTCCACCTCTACGCTGTTGTTTGTCATCCGATGCCTGTCGCACACCCACTACGCGGGCACGGGCTGCTCGGGTCCCCCTCAGGCGTCCCTGCCCAGTGAGGTCTCCAGTCCTCGCCAGGACGTCATTAGGTTCAGTGTTCCTCTCCGACCGCTGTGCATGGGTCTTGAAGCTGCGCTCAGTCCCGTACTCTCGGCGGAGACCGCGCCCCGGCCGCTAGCCCCTTGCCGTGGGCAGCCGCCCGCCGCACGGTCCACACAATCCGCCCGCTGCACAGCCCACACAATAGTGGATGCGCGTTGACAGACCCGAGGGCCCGACCGGTGTCTTCGGCGTCACTTTCACCGTCGGTGGCTCCCTCCGGTGCGCTGTTGTATTCGGATAATTAATAGGCCTCGCGGAGCGACGCGTTCACACGTCCTTGATTGCTGCCGGCCTGGCCACGCCCCGTCTACTAACTTAACATTAACCTACTTTGCAGCCTAGGAAAAAAAAAAAACAGGCTATATGTCATAAAGGGTCGAAACACGTGTTGGCTGTTGAAAAAACCTCACTATAGCTAGAAATTTCCTGTTAATAAAGGAAACAAAAAAAAGACAAATTAATAAATGCTTATCATACAGACACCTGAGGAAATCAGCCGTTTTCAATTTATTTTTCAATGTATTTCTTTCTCAATTGTTTGGGGTTTGAAAATGTTGACAAAGGAGTGTGTTGATTCTATTACTTTAATTCCAGGTATAAAGCATTCCATGGCAATATTTGAAATTACCTGTGGGATTGAGGGTCCACTCACATGATTTGCAAAAACATGCATATACAATTCTAATATGTGAGCCACATTACATTGGCTGTAGAAGGGGACACCATAGATGGCGGACCCTTCCACAAAATCAGTGATATGTCAGAATGTGGTGATCACAAAGCCAATTTGGATTTATTTTTATGTCTTTTTCTGGTGAAGTATGATAGTACAAAACTCTACATGTATATCAGTTTACAACAACCTACTGGCTGGTTGCCGGAGATGCATTTCAATATAGAGGGTATTTATCTCATGAGAGGTATCCTACTACCATGAGGGAGGTTGGCAAGACTGGATCTGAAGGGCACTTTCAAAACAGGTCCCTCCATGTTCATTCAGTTCTTCGAAGTAGAATGGACTTGTTTTCAGGTTATCTTTAGGCACCTGGTGTTTAACCATATTCCTCAAATCAGTGAAGTAAGGATTCAGGTCTATGTGCATTCCAATGAAACTTTTGTGGGAACAACATGTTGCAAGATAAATAGACCATGATTGTAATCTTAATATGGCTGCTGACGTTCTGCAGAGTATTGAGCCCCCATGGCCTCCTCTCCACACACTTCCTCATTACCACCCTCCAACGTTCTCCTCATCTCTCCATAGCCCCTCACCACATTTAATCTCTTTGATAGAGCACTCATCCCACTTTAGGGTGTCAGAGCCTTTTACATGACACATATTTCAGAGACTATGAATCGTGTGTAAATCAATATATAGGATATATCGTGTTGGACTTGGCCCTTTCTGCAGGCTCATCCCCAAACTTATTTTCCCTCCACCTTTTGCTGAATTTGTTTGCGCGAGCTTTAGGACTTTGTGCACTTTGCCACTTCTGACCAGTTTTAAAGCGCTTGTGCTCTCTCCTTAAACATAGTAAGTGGCTGATACCCAACTGGCATATTTATTGTACTTGTAAGTCCCTAGTAAAGTAGCACTACCTGTGCCCAGAACCTGTAATTAAATGCTACTAGTGGGCCTGCAGAACCACTTAAGTTGAACTTTAAACATGTCTTGAGCCTTCCAATCCAGTCTGCGTGTGCAGTTTTAAACTGCCATTTCAACCTGGAAAAACATATTTTGTCAGGCCCAAACCTTCCTTTTTAATACATATACATCACCCCTAAGGTAGGCCCTGGACAATCCTAACAGCAGGGCGCAGTGTATTTAAAATGTTGGACTTTGACTTTTAAGTTTTATATGTTCTAGTAATGAAAAATTCTTAACTTCATTTTTTACTACCTCAAGGCCTACCTCGCCTATAAGATAACGCCGGAATAACTTTTTTACATTTTATAAGTGTAATTTCCAAATAGAAACTGGTAATCAGTTCATGTTCTGTTTCTCTAGAATCACAGTTTAAAGTCCTCCCTTATGGTGAAATCGGATTTTAAATGGTTATTTGGTGCCTGCAGCCTGTCCCTGGATACATGACAGGGTGTAGCTGATAGGTGGGATTTGTGTATTCCTCCTAGACAGCCAGACATAATAGAGAGCTTAGGTTTCCCTGGATGGGCCGTCACTGGCAGGCTGGACCCAGCACACTTACACTCGAATAGGCAGTGTCCTGTCTCTACACAAAGGGCTTCATACCCCCTACAGTTAGTCTGGAGGCAGGGCCAAGAAGGCAGGGAACTTGTGTACTTCAAACGCATTCCTCCAGAAGCTTCTCACCACTTCAAAGGCACAATTGGCTATAAATACTGAGCCTCAGACACCAACTGTTCAGTACACTTCTGAATCTGTGGATATTCTGCTGTGCTGTTAGAAGGACTGCCACCCTGCTGCTCTGAGAGAACTGCTACCCTGCTGTGCTTACCTGCTGCCCTCTTGCCTGGTGAAGGACAACTGGACCTGTAACTTCATCCTGAACTCAGGACACCATAGTGACTCCAAGAGCTGGTCTGCTGGCCTCCTGATATGAGCCTTAGGGTCAGAAAAGACCCCCCAACATCCTCTACCAGCCTCTGGACCCAGCTGCAGTGAGTTCCTGGTCCCCAATTGGCGCCCCTCAGGTCCTGGATTCTTGGTGTGGCTCAGCAAGCTGATATAAAGCTGAGATAAAGCTTTTGGGCTCTTCACGAGACATTGACGCACGCACTGCAATTCTACACGAAGCGCTACCAACCCAACTCTTTGCACTCTAGCATCGACTGTTCGCAAGGGACTGCCAACATGATCCGCCTACCTGCCCGGCTGTGAAGCCAGCCTGCTCTTCTCGCTATGTCGACCGCCTCTTACAATGCTCACCTTGCTCACAGTTGCTCCTCCTGGCCCTTTCCAATGTGAACGGGACTCTTTTCTCTGTCTTGAGAAGGTAACCTTCATGGGACTAACTTGGTGACTGTATCTGACCTGCGCTAAATCACGGTTGGCCTGAAAGTATGACTTTGACCTATGCCAGTGCAACCAGATTTCCAGAGTTGGCTTTTTTTGCTTGTTGGCGCTAGACTCCCCAAATTCTTTAAAAATTCTTATCTCCGCTTCTACTGATTGGATGTTTGTCATTTTGGTCTTGGTTAATTTATTAACTTTTACTCTCTTTTTCTAACTTGGTGTGAGATACTTTTTGTGTGGTGTTTGCACTTTATTACTGTTTGATGTGTTGCACAAATACTTCACACATTCCCTCTAAGTTAAGCCTGACTGCTCTGTGCCAAGCTACCAGGGCATTGAGCACAGGTTAATTTGGGAATTGCTTGTGCCTTACCCTGACAAGGACTGTGGCTGCTGCATGACCAGGGCTCACACCCCAATCAACCAGTAACCCAATTTCTCACATATCACATGAGACAATGAGGGCTACAAGGTGTAGAAGTCTTGTGGCATTCATACTAATAGGCATTAGCTGTTCAATCTATCAATCAATCAGAGGTTCTTATAGAGCGCAACTACTCACCCTTGATGGTCTCAAGGTGCTGAGGGGGCAGGGTCTGGGATGGTGGATCTGATGATTAGTTCAAGAGCCAGGTCTTGAGGTCCTTCCTTAATTGCGGCATAGATGGTGATTGCTTGAGATGCAGAGAAAGGGAGTTCCAGGTCTTCGCAGCGAGATAGGAGAAAGATCTTCCTCCAACCATGGCCTTGCAGATCTGTGGGATGGTGGCCAGGGCTAGTTGGGCGAGCGGAGATGTCTGGTGGGAGTGTAGAAGGAGATGGGGTGGTTAAGGTATGCGGGTCCGGCATTGTGCTTTGTAGGCATGCTTGAGGAGCTTCAAGGTAATTCTTTTGTTGATAGGTAGCCAGTGAAGGTTTCTCAGGTGGAGGATCCACCTATCACACCTATCAGGAGGGGGCTGTGACATCACCTGCCTGACCTGGACATTCAGATGCTCCTAGAGGCCTCTGCCCATCTTGGATTCAAGATGGCAGAATAAAGTGGCCACCTGGAGGAGCTCTGGGCACCACCCCTGGGGTGGTGATGGACAGTGTAGTGGTTACTCTCCTTTCCATTGTCCAGTTTTGCACTAGAGCAGGGATGGGGGGGTCCCTGGACTAGTGTAAACTGGTTTATGCAAGGAGGGCGCCAAATGTGCCCTTTAAAGCACATCAGTGGAACCCCTCCCAAGCCATGTAGCACCTATTTCCAAAGGGAGAGGGTGCTGCCTCCCTCTCCCAAAGGAAATCCTTTGTTCTGCCTTCCTGGGCTTGAGCTGGTCAAGCAGCAGGAGGGCAGAAACCTGTCTGTATGATGGCAGCAGTGCAAGCTGCCCGGGAAAACCCTGCAAACTGGTCGAAGCAAAGCTGGGGGTCCTCTAAGGAGCCCCCAGAGTGCATGGAATCATCCAATCAATACTGGCAAGAGTATTGGGATATGATTCTGACATGTTAGATACCAAACATGCCCGGGTTTGGAGTTACCATTATGCAGCTGGACACAGGTAGTAGCCTGTGTCCAGTACACGGGCAAAATGGCTTTCCCACACTTACAAAGTCCAGGAAAATTGAGCTGGAGTTCGTAGGGGCACCTCTGCTCATGCAGGGGTGCCCTCACACACAGGTACTTGCACCCTGCCCTCTGGGCTAGGAGGGCCTGCCATAGGGGTGACTTACAGTGACCTGGTGCAGTGACCTTTAGTGAAAGGGTGCATGCACCTTTTCACGCAGGCTGCAATGGCAGGCCTGCAGACCCATTTTTCATGGGCTCCCATGGGTGCCCTAATGCCCTGGGTACCTAGGTACCATATACTAGGGACTTGCCTGGGGGCACCAGTGTGCCAAATGTGGGGTGTACAAAGTCAGGAACAACCACTTTTGGAGGGAGAGAGAACTGTCACTGGGGTCCTGGTTAGCAGGTTCCCACTGAACACAGTCAAAACACACTGACAGCAGGCAAAAATTGGGGGTAACCATGCCAAAAAGAGGGTACTTTCCTACAGTCTGCAGGTGTGCTTGGAGTCTGGGAGGGTGGGGAGAACCAGCTGGCTTTTTTCGAGGGCTGCTCCTCTGAGGGTTTGCTGAGGGGAGCCAGTGTGTTCGCTCAGCCAGATATCCAGCGGTAGAGGTTGCGGGCTGAGGTGTTGGCATCCGTGGATGTCGGTGGTGGGGTTTTGCTGAGGGAGGTGGTGAGCTGGTCTTCGGTGACCTTGTTCCAGCTTCTGCGAGGATCGCGCTGGACGTGGTGGCATACAGCGGGTTTGGTGAAGGAGAAGTGGATGCATTGGTGGTCTGTCCAGTGTAGCTCAGAGGTGTGGCTGACAGAGATTTTGTTGCTTGCGGAAAAAATGGGGTCAAGCGTGTGTCTTGCTCAGTGGGTTGGAGTTGTGACCAGTTGTTTGAGTCAGATGGTTGCGTGGTTCTCCAGTAGGGATGAGGTGTTGTGGTTGTCGAGGTTGTCCAGGTGGTAGTTTAGGTCACCAAGGAGGATGAAGTCTGTTGAGGCAAGAGCATGGTGAGCAATGAAGTTGACTATGGCTTTGCTGAAGGTGGGGGAGATCCGGGGGATCTGTAGATGAGTGTGCCACGGAAGGTGGAGTCCGGGTTGGTCTGGATCTGGAAGTGGAGGTGTTCCATGTTGGGTGAGGGGTGGCCACAGCTGGTTGTGAGGCAGAGGGTGTTTTTGTGTACAGTTGCAGTGCCTCCTCCTGATCAGCTGACATGGTTCTTGTGAATGATTTTGTAGCCGTCGGGGATGGCGGTTGCGATGTACGGGGCTGAGGTGGAGTTCAACCAGGTTTCAATAAGGAAGGTGACGTTGGGGGAGATGGTGTCGAGCAGGTCCAAGATTTCCAAGGCGTGCCTTTTGAGGGACGCATCTAAGGTGGGCGGGTCTGGTTCTTGAAGGTCGGTGGGTCTGGTGTGCGGCGAGAGAAGGCACAGTTGCGGTAGGTGAACGGGCCTTAGGTGTTTTTGGAGATGTGAGGTGGCAGGAGGTGGACCTTCAGGGGTTGAGTACGTGGAGGATGGTCTAAGAACCAGGATTTGTGCCGTGGGAGTGGTCCAGGCATGGACAGGCTTGTCTTTGGTGTGCTTGCAGCGCACATGTTGAGCGGCTCCGCAATGGCCACCATTTAGTAGTGTTGTGGAGGGCTGGACTGTTGGGAGGAGGGAAGTGGGAAAGCAGTGCTGGAAGGTGGAAAAAAGAAGAGAGGAGCAAAAAGTCAGAAAGTAAAAAAGACAGAGGGCAGAGAGCAGCTGCAGAGTGGAGATGCTCCTCACTGGACCATCGGGGCTGAGGCGCAAGTGGGTGCCTGTGGGTGAAGGAGGGCCTCGAACTAAGGACCTGAAAGGATCAGGGGGCAACAGCTACCATGCGGAGTTGTGGGGTGAGGGAAGCAATTTACTGACAAGGTCAGTAAAATCGCTCTCTCAACGTGCAGCGGGCGCCATTAAGTAGTGTTGAGGAGGGCTGGACAGCTGGGAGCTGGGAAGCGGGAAAAATGGCGTGGGACGTGGGCAGGGGTGCACGGGATGAGCAGCGGCAAGAGCACAAAGAGAAAAACAGGCACAAAAAAAAGAGAAATTAGATAAAGTGAAAGAAACCAGTAATAGATGAAAAGGTGGGAACAAACTGTGCAGTGAGGGAAGCAATTTACTGACAAGGTCCAGTCCAAGCTGTTAAGAGTGTTTGGACTGGAAAAATATAATCTCAGGCTCTGGAACGTAATACTGTGGGTGAGGTTATCCATACTAATAAGAATGATATATTACTACCCAAGGTAACCCTTTATGGCAACCTTAGAATAACGAAAGATTGAGAAATAAAATAAGGTTTTAAACCTTTAACAAGCTGTTTGTACGCTGCTTGCAAGTTGCAAGGACTTCTATTGAAAAAGCAATAACCCAGTGAGCTAACTACATAAAATACAAACCTGTTCCCTGCATGTTACGCGTTATACTTTGTAGCAGGCACATTAACCTTTTGCTGCTTTATCATGAGTCAAAACTGTGACAAGATAAAACACAGCATGAACAATAACCACCAGTTATCTTGACCTTATTATCCCCTGAAATATGCTGAGCACACAAAGACCTCTTAAGGTTGCCCTTGGCTCACCTTTTACTTCTGATCCATCTGCTCTGTCCTCGACTCTCCCCTTCTGGCAGAGTCCAAAAGGCGCCTCTCGTGCTTGGCATGGTGGGTAAGTGGATAAAGCGAATGTCACTGAAACTATCACTGGGCGAATACACAGATTATTATAAGGTTAGTTGCTTTGCTCTGCAAGAGTACTGGTTCTGATTTTTCACCAGGAATATTCATAGACTGCAACTTTAGTAAGTTCCGGTTGAATCAGTTGGCTGTGCTCTTCAACACGCTAGGTTAGCGGCCTCAATGTATGGCATTTTGACTGTGAGTAAGTGGTCTACGGATGAGGCCAAACTACAATTGCTTGGAATTGCTTGTGAGTTATTTTGTCGTCAAGTGCCTGACAAATTACCAAAGACAATACTGCTACAAAGGGACAATGCTTCAGCAGTTTGTAAGTCAGTGATTTGGGAAGCAAAAATTGAGTCTCACAAAGCATTTTTGTCATTATTTGCCTTGGTTATATAGTTAAACACCCACATTGGGGACAGCAAATTGGGGGCTGGATCCAATCATGAGTTCCTCCTTTTAAATGATGCTCCGGTTCTGTTTCAAATCTTTGGAAAGGTAGTAAGTTTTATTCTGATCACACCTCTGTCCCTACAGTAAGCATGACATCTAGCAGTTTTGGCACTTCCTATGAAGGTTCCGATCTCTCCCAGTTGCAAAGTTTCTGCAAGATTAAGAACACACCTTCTTGCAGAATGGTCACTGACCAGAGTGCACCAGATGATTTCACTGCACACGGGGGAATCCCAGGCTTTTACTGGAGAATGCGTTCTTCTTCTGATTTCAACTGTTGGTATGTACACTTTTTTTACGCGTATTAACCTTTATTAAGGATTAGTATAGGAAGCATTGCCAATTTACTAGAAAGTATCCTACAATACATTAAAAAGGCTTATGAATAATTATTAAATGTTAGTTGATTTATCCAGTAATATTCGTAGTTTGCCATGCCAGCTGTTGGCGAGTTAAACCTTCAGTCCTTTTCAAAACATGATGTGCAGCTAATGTACTAGTATGGTTAATTTTAACATGTACTATGGTTCCACATCTTGCTCACTTGAGCCACGACTGGCCCATAGAAAGGACATTATTTAGTCCAGCATGTCACTGTCTTTCATATCCCCTTCTACCTCAGGCACTAATATCTGACCTCAAAATGAATTCCTCTCGAGACGTTCTAGCAACCCTGAATGATCATTATGAAGATCAAGACTGGAGTCTGCACTGCCTCGTTCTGTGAGATAGGGTCAGGTGCATCACCCTTGCATGGTAGGCTTATCTCAACTTTACCTCTTCATAAATTCTTTTTACAAGAACTGTAACCTACAATCTAGGACGTAGGAAATGGGATGAGGATCAGCTTTTGGCCCCAGGAGCACTCTCTTCAGTGAATGCAGAGATGTGCAGCAGATGAAGTCGAAACACAGGGTGACCTGCACCATCAGATAATAGTAACAGTAAAGGGGCAATGTGTGACAGTTTGGTCCTTAGCTGTGACTCAGAGTGCACCATCCTTCTTCTGTTTATCTGATTACATGTACCCTTTTATTGTCGGGTTTGGGGTTGCAAGGGAATTCAAATCTCTTCTTTATCTAAAACTCCTCAAAATGAGAAACTCATGAATTGAGTGGACATCCTATACTGCCCCTTCAATCACCCGTGGTATGCAGAAATTTTAGGGAATAAGATGCCCCCAAGGCCCACGTATTATTGTATAAGAGAAGGCAACAAAGTTTTGCATTTATTCCTGGATTTCCCAGGCAAGTGATTTCAGCCAATTCTTCATCGGAGAATCAGAATACTGCTATGGTTCAACTCGTGCAAAACAGTATCACGTTAAGAGTGATGGCTGTATCATTTGACCAGAATGGATTATATTTAATATCTCTCAGATTATCAAATCCAAACTCCACCAAGTCAGTAGCATAGCAGGCCACAACAGAAACTGTGTGATCTGGAACCACACGAGTTGAAAGGAGTCATGGATTATGACACAGTTGTGCTGACGGCACTCATGAAAACTCTGCTCTGTTCTGCTCTGCTCTTCTGCTTTAGTGAAACGGGGCAGCGGACAGTGCAGGAGGTAGGCTTCCATGGACTGAGCATGACTTTTGTGAACAAAATGATAACATGAAGGCAGTATTCTCAATTACATTAGATTATACGTGTTTGCATGTATTTATTTATGTATTCCCTAGACTGTGCTTTTAAAAAGATACAACCATCCAAAAAAAGAAAAATATGTTTCATTGTGCTAATAATATTTCCTACGACCTAAGCTACATTGTTATAGATCATTCACCCTCAAGTTCTACCAGCTAGAGATGACTCACAATAAAGGTCTTAAATATGCGAATTGGTGTTATCTCTGGTCTGAAGAAAACTGTAAGATTCTAAAAAGAGGAAAAAGAAGGGGTCAACATTACTTACCATAATGAAAAGTGATGCACATATAATAGCTTATAAAGAAAGAAAACAGCTATTTTGGGATTGTAAAGGAAAATAAAATCCAGCCCTACCATTTATAATCTAGGTAGGTGGCTCCTGTTTATTTTGGCAAACAATAAATATGCGTATGAATACATTAAATCGATCATTGGGTTGTAATACCCCAGCATCTTTAAGATTCCGTTATCTTTTATCAGTTTATGGGAATTCGGCGCCTCCTAGACAATGTTTTCTTATACTCCTGATGAAAAATTATTAGTTATAAACTGTGAAAATGATCGCCAACACAAATAAATTTATGAATTACGGCTGGACCAGGGCGTATTCCAGCATGCATTTATGAGAAATTCCGTATAGTGGGCTTTTCACATGTAGTCTCTCTATAGACAGATTATCCACAGTGGAACAATTCCTACTTTTTAGAATTATGGCATAAATAAGCAAATTTATATTTAAAAAATGCATGCTCTTGTTTGACATTATTAATGGATAAACCACTTTTCTAGATAGTTTTCCAGAGGCCTTACGCATGGGTTAGAGATAAAGGCCTGATCTTGAAGCAACAAACTGGTTTCCAACTTGATCACGACCACAACAGACCAGTGCTTTGTGCTTTGAGGCGCAGCTGGCAGGTTTACAGAATTTAGAAGGACTCTATATTGCTGCTTTGTACACTTTAAAACCGCATTTTACACAGCGGATTGCTCCGAATTTTGGTCAAAACTAGAGATTAAGGATATTTCTCCGGGACACGTTGATTACACACACACGTCTTCAGACAATGTGGTGCAAATCTCATTAAACAGAAGTTTAATTGTAAAAACTCTGATTAGGAATGGTCTAAAATGGGGGTTGTCTGCCACTACCTTATTCTGTTCGCTTGTGCTGATCTACCGGCTGCATTAGCTAAAACACACTGAGAGAAAGTGACTCTTTAAAAGCTTATTGTGACACCAATAAATTGAGAATGAATACAGATAAAAACAGCTGAAATAGAATTCCCATTCCTGGTGGTTAGTGGGAACTAAATGGGAAATGTTTAAGGAATAATAGCATCTGGTGCTTACTTTAACCCAACCGTATCCTGGCGTCATCACTGAAGGAAAACCAAACTGAAAGCTTACACTACCCTGACATCCCTCTCTCATTTTGCTAAGTTGTAGTGTGGGAGGGGATTTGTATCGAACAACTTAGTAAGCACAACTGCAGGTAAAATTGAACCTATTATGTTGTATGAATGTGAAATCATAATTTTTGATGATCATTCAAGTTTTTCTGAAATTGAGGGCTGAGTGGGTAAAAAAAAAACCAAAAAAACTATCCCCTCCCATGCATGGCGATGAAACAGACCACTGGAACCAAGTAAGGACCAAACTGAGGGGATTTAATGGTGAAATACAGAGCATTAAATGCTTTTAAAAATGTAATAAGGAGGGCCTCAAACAAAAGTTCATACGTTTGGAACTTTCACAATGGTGGGACGCCTCAATACTTAGGAACTATATAGATCTCAAACAGGTTCCCCGGGGTCACTGGGTTGTTATATTCCCTTCATTTGAGGATTTGGATGGTGATTTATTACAGGAATGAGAACAGCTTCTACTATCTTCATAGTATGGTATGATGGGCATTCTCATTAAACATGATGAAATAAAAAGAGAAATCTTAATGCAAGAAATTAATAAACTGGAAGAGGTGATACAGAGGACAAATTTACTGGACGCAACAGAAAAGAATTACAAAATTCTTAGGGAAGTTCTTGACTCACATCAATTGCACATAAGAGAGAAAAAAAGCTAGGAAACTTTAAAGGGATGATAACAATTATCATAATACTCGAATATTCACATTTGCTAAGAAATGTAACGATATTAAACCAAGTTCCATCTCAAATTTAGGGAAACCTGACACTCACCCAACCATATTGTCAGCTAGTGAGTCTGACATCTCTAGTGAGACTAGTAAGAAATCTGACCGTTCCCTCACCAGTGCCACATCTGCTATGGGTACCACTACTTCGACTTCTTTTTAGCAGAACTCGAGAGGCACAGAGAAGGGACCAGACCTACGTACAAGAAACAGATAGATCCAAACACAAGAGAGTCAAAAGAGGAAAACATGGGTACAAAAACATACACAAGAGATCAGATTACAACCAGGTCATTGTCCTACAACCAGGTAAACTGAGGGCTTTTCAATTGGATTTATTTGTTATACGTGATGCCCAATGCAATATGGATGATGTTTCTATTGTCAATCTATTAAAGTATGTATTATCAAAGATTCAGATGAAGGTACTACAGAAAAGTCTTGTTTTTTGTCCTACATCTCTGTCTGATTTTCCACAGCTGCATTTTGATTTGTATAAATATGTACAATGTCTGAAATTAAAGAAATGCTTTGACGAGCATCCTCACCATATGGTTTCTGATTTACATGTCACGTTGGACTGTAACATGACCATTAAGGATTTACAGGATCTTCAAGTACTTTCTTTGGATGAAATCAGTGAGTCTGTGCCATCAACTTCTGAGATACTTACTGATCTTGACATTGTGTCTAATCCTAATCTTAATCTAGATAGTGGACTTAAATCCAGAACCACATTTGTACCCAATTGTCCTACTGATAATGTTATTGATGCATTCCACAAAGCAGTCACACAGGACCTCACTTGTTGGAGGGTAGACTTAACAACCGGCACAAGATTGGGGGTAATAATAATAATCATACTCCTGATGAAAGGTTGGCACTAAGATTGCTTATGATGGCCCCAGGTACTGTCATTAAAGAAGCAGACAAAGGGGGTAACAAAGTGGTGATGTGGCACACAGATTGCATTGGTGAGATAGATTGGCGAATACTAGGGCATACAATAAGCTCCCCATTAACCCCCTCATGAAAGTCAATAGTAAGGATAAGAATACATTAGCATTTTGGCGGGATGCTTGTTTTATTACAGAAGCTAAATACATGCACAACCCTTGTATCAGTGGGTGATTTAAAGGGGAAATTGGCGCTTCCTGTCACCTTATTTCCAACTTATCCAAGTGTGATCCGTTTTCAGATGGTGCACTTAATAGGGAAAAGCACCCCAAATCCCTGTACATCAACAATCACTAATCATTGATAGCAATTTATATACAGTAAGGGACACATCCCACCATTGTCCGATTTTTATATAGTCTTTATGATTTATTTCCGAATTCCTCTTCACTCCAAGGTTTCAATTCCTCATTTCTTTGTGAACTCGTGGGAACCTTAATAAAATAACACCACATTATTCCCTTCTACCAGTCCGTGTACTATGTACATTAGAAACCACATGCTGAATCTCAAAAAGTGATTGGTATACATTTATAGCCCAATATCTTTAAATTCTACTTATCTCAATCTTATGAGTGGTATTTCAAATATTTAATTGTGTGCGTGCATAAACATGTGAAACCCTACCATATTATGCCATATTGTGACAGTTTTAATACACTAAGATCATCTCCCATAGGAGATACCTGCAGATTGATCGTTCTCTACACATTGAGTTGTTGTTCCATATTCATACTTATTTCCTTTTTGTTAGTCAAATTATTATATTGTTTTTTAGATTCTCATTAAGTCTTCATATAGCTTTTGCATATTCTCTCCTCATATCGGGGTTCTATGAAAATAATCCATTAATAGAATCAGCTTTATTCGTGTTCATCTACATCCCCATCTTGTCCCTCCGTTGCAAGTAATAGTCTTACTCGCGTCCTACTTGTGTATAAATCCTCGAAATAGTCCCTCCTTTCTCCATCCCTCTATTTAAATCTCGTCTCTTGTCCCTGCCGCTCCTTGACACAAACTTCACACAGACCCCCCACCCAGATGCTCCATTGCCTGTAAATCACTCTTATTTTGCGTTCCAAACTCTGCCTCTGTTGTCCTCTTAGTAATTTCTACTCGTGTTTCTGCTATTCGCTAATCATTCTTTCACTACAAGTGAAGCTCCCACTTTTATCCACATTTATACCCTCGATTGCCCACTTGCCTGTATTTCTTCTCCGTCTTCGTAGCGAGTACACTTCCTTCCATTTACTTACTAGTCGTCCGCTCTCTATCTCCTTTATAACTTTCGCTACATAGAAAAGGAAAACGGACTACACCTCCGGCTCATTCTGCCAGCCTCACTCTTTATCAAACACTAAAGTAGGACTGTGTTTGTAAAGACAAATACTTCATGTAATTTTCCTAGTCTGGTCCAGAGAGATGGAAGACAGACTACATCTCAGGCTCATTTTGCCATCCTCTCTCTCTAATGAAGTCTAATGTGGGACAGTATTAATACATACAGGTTCTTCGAATTGTTCCACAAATCTGGTATCTTTAATCTATTCCTCTGCCACCTTTCGTATATGTCGCTATTACTGTTGGAAACTGTTGAATTATTGTTTCACATGTTTAAGCATGTACTGCTAATCTCCATAAGTGCTTTTCTCATCATTCACCCCATATAATTCTCATTGTGTACTAGACCTCCTTACATCTTTTAATATCATATTTACAGCTGCAGAACTATCATTTTGAACTCATTAAACCAGTAATCCAGTAAATTTCAACAGTATATTGGACATTTTTCAAGGTCCTAAAAAGTATTCCAATTCTTGATCCGTAGTCAGACCATCTTCTACCGCCCGTAACCTCACAATCCATAGTGATTCCCTTCTTCCTAAATATTATTCTCTGTTACCTCCCCTGGGGTCCAAAGATATAAATTCTAACCCAAAAGTTTTGAAATCTTTATTAGCAGACTGTGCCTTACATGTATTCATGTGCTGCACAATCGGATACCTTTCGTCTCCTTGCTTTATTGCTCTCACATATTCACTTATTCTAACTCTGATAGGGGGAATTGTGCTTCCTACATATATATGTTCACATATACATGATATTATATGTACCACAAAATTTGCCCCACAGTTTATATTCGTAAGTATGTGAAAGTTTTGACCTCTACAGTCCATAAAATCCTTTTTTCCATGCCATGCCCATCTACATATGCCACAATGGCCACATTTGTAAAAGCCTTGATTTCATTCCATTAACCAATCCTCTTTACCTTTACATCTTGGATAGCTAGTACATAAAAAATCTTTTAGAGATCTCCCTCGTCGATATGTAATCTCTGGTCTATTCATTATACACTCCTTCAGTATCGGATCCTGTTTTAATATATTCCAATGATTCTTCATTACTTTTCTCACTATATCTGATGTTACTGTGTAGTCTGTAACCAGTCTAATCTTCTGTTAATCTCTATCCTTTGTTTTGATAACACGGGATAACAGAGTTTCCGTCCTTGTAACTCGCCTAACTTTCTGTTGTGCCTTCTTTATAATTCTTGTTTGATAACCGAAAACACCGACTCATGTCTTGGATACGATCATAAAAGTCTTCATTTGTACTGCAATTCTGTCTAGCCCTTATCATTTCTCCATAGGGTATTGCATGAATTTGGTGCTTAGGGTGTGCACTCGAAGCATGTAAGACAGTTGCATGAAGTTGGTTTCCTATATAGTCTGCTTTGTATCTTATTATCTGCAATAAAAAGTTCCACATCCAGAAATTCTATTTTCTCTTTACTATATTCTAAATCTAATATTAGCATAATTTCTATTCAAATAATTACAGAAATCCATCACCTGTTCTTTAGTGCCTATTTATTTCATGAAGCAGTCATCTATATATCTTCCCTAATATAATATATATGCCTGCCAATCCGCTTCCCCAGGTCCCCAGACCCACTTCTCCTCAAACCATCCCATAAAGAGATTTGCATGAGATGGAGAGAATCTGGAACCCATAGCTACTCCCTGCTTTTGTCTATACCATTTTTTATTAAATGAAAACATGTTCTGATTCAGAATCAAATCAACCATCTTCAAAAGCATCTCTGTATGCTCCAATAAACTAGCCAATCTTCTGTGTATCATGTGTTTCAGTGCTCGTAAGCCCTTTTCGTGCTTTATACTAGTGTATAATGCCACCACATTTAAAGTAATCAAAGTCATACCTCTTTCCCATTGTATATCCCCAAATAAGCTCAATATGTGTTTTGTGTCTTTAATATAGGATGGCAAATTCTCTACTAAGGGTTGTAAAACTATATCTACAAGTTTCTCTGTTGGTCCACCAATTCCAGACAGTATTGGTCTACCCAGAGGGAAAGGGAGATATTTATGTATTTTTGGGAGAGTACAAAAACACGGAAATCTTGGATGGTCAACTTTCAAATAGGTATATTCATCTTCGTCTAATAGACCTTGTTGGTACCATGTTTTCAGTAAATTGTTAATGTTATTCGTCAAACTGCTAATAGGATTCAATGTTAGATTCTCATAACAGTCTTCATCACTTAGTTGTCTATAGATCCCATTATCATAGTCCACTCTATGCATTATGACATTATTCCCCCCTTTACCAGCCCGTCTGGTAATAATACTCTCACCCTCCTGCAGCAACCTAAGTGCTTGCCATTCACCATGGCTTAAGTTACTCATTACATTTTGAATGCCTCTTTTAAAAACCTGTTTGTCTAAGTCATTACTCACTAGTTTATGAAAAACTTCAATATTGCTGTCACTACCCATTTTAGGTATCCAATTTGATTTAATCTTCAAACCACTGGTTTCATGTAAACTCAGTGTTATGTTCAAATCACTCAATATTTTGAGAGTAGTTGTTGGAAGATCCTCATAATCTGTAATAGACATCAAAGCTGCAGTATCATGAATGTCCTGTATAGATAATTCAATATGTTCACATTTTTCACTTAATGATCTGTCTTCTTGTCCCAATTGTTGTCTCAATTTAAAGAATCTTTTCAATTTTAAGCGTCTAACAAATTTATACAAAACAATTTTATAACAACAGGTATCACCTCTACTAGTTGGGCAGAACCCCAATCCTTTGCTAAGAACTGACAGCATCTGTGCCGAAAGAATCTTGTCTGATAAATTGGTTACATTTAGCCCTTGATCCTCAGTTCTTTCTAGACCCTCTTGTCCTACGATCTTGTTTTCATGCCCCCCCTGTCTTTGGGACCTCTACCTCTCTTCCCCCTTCAAATTTTCCTTGGAATTCTCTTTTTCTTCTCGATTCCCTTGTTTTATTCTCCACATCTCTTGTAAAAAATTACTCTCATTCGCAGACACTCCTCCTGATCTAATCTCTACTCTCCCATCTGTATCATTGTCGCTTGTAGGGGTGAGTAGGACGCGAGTAAGACAATTATTTGCAAGGGAAGGGAGAAGATGGGGATGTAGATGAACATGAATAAAGCTGATTCTATTAATGGATTATTTTCATAGAACCCGGATCTGAGGGTAGAATATGTGTAAGCTATATGAAGACTTGATGAGAATTTAAAAAGCAATACAATAATTTGACTAAGAAAAAGGAAATAAGTATGAATATGAAACAACAACTCGATGTGTAGAGAATGATCAGTCTGCAGGTACCTCCTATGGGAGATGATCTTAGTGCATTCAAACTGTCACAATACGGGATAATATGGTAGGGTTTCACATGTTTATGCACTCACACAATTGAATATTTCAAATACCACTCATAAGATTGAGATAAGTAGAATTTAAAGATATTTGGCTATAAATGTATACCCATCACTTTTTGAGATTCAGCATGTGGTTTCTACTGTACATAGTACACGGACAGGTAGAAGGGAATAATGTGGTGTTATTGTATTAAGGTTCCCACAAGTTCACAAAGGAATGAGGAATTAGCTCAAAAATATTTTTGACATAAAATATAATTTAATCTATACCATATACATATGTAATTGAAGCCCTGATTAAGTCACTGGGTGATATCCCAGACGAAACACGTGTTGGCAAAAATCTGAATTGAAGCAGTTGCTTTGATGTGGGCTGCAATACAAACCAAAGCTGTTAATCTGATGTGAAGTATTGAAACCTTGGAGTGAAGAGGAATTTGGAAATAAATCATAAAGATTATATAAAAATCGGACAATGGTGGGATGTGTGTCTTACTGTATATACATGCACAACCCCATACCGCAAGCTACTTACATATACATTTTGCCTAAAATACACAAGCCCAGACTCTTTCCTCCTCACAAGCCAATCATTTCGGGCATTGGTTCCCCAACTGAAGGTGTTTCAGAATATGTGGAAATCTTTTTACAAACTTTTGTTCATTACTTACCTTGCTACGTACAAGGCACTAGGACTTACTTAACAAATTGGAAGACATAGAACAGTCCAAGGAATTCATCTTTTCTAACATTGGATGTGAATTCTTTGAATATCTGCATTCCCCTAGAGAAGGGTCTCTCTGCACACACTTCTACAATTTCTGATCTAAGATCTCACCAGGCTAGTGCTAGAGAACAACATCTTCTTACACAATGGGGTTTGATAAAGACAGGCACAAGGGCTGGCTATGGGGGTAAAAAATTCCCCATCATATGCTAACACTTACACACATAACTTTAAAAAGGTCCATTTATGCACCTTAGGCCCACCTGAGATCACAGAGCACATCCTTTATTGGGGTGGCTACCTTGATGATATTTTTGTCATCTGGGCTGGTGACATTACTCTCCTTGAAGGTCTGGTTACATATCTTAACCAGAACGACTACAATCTCAAATTCAAACATCATGTGGATTCACAGGCAATAGAATTCCTGGATGTTACACTATATCTCGAGGACAACAGGATTGCTTCCAGGTTGTACAGAAAATCCATGGCATGCAATGCCATTTTGCATGCTCAAAGTGCTCATCCCAAGTCACAAATACAAGGCCTTCCTCTGGGTGAGATGACCAGACTTAGAAGGGATTGTAGTAATGACTATGTCCTCACACAGGAACTTAAACTACTTGAGAATTGCTTCAGACGGGTGGGTTATAGCGAGGATGCTCTTACTAGAGCTAGGGAAAGAATTATTAGGACGGAACATCCTTCTCTCCTTAAGGAACACAAACGCAAGAAATCAGTTGACCACAGACTTACATTGATAGCCAGGTTTAACTCACAAAGTCATAATGTGTATAAGATTCACTGTAGACACTGGCATCTTTTGAAATTGGACAGTACTTTGTCTAGACATATTTCAACCAGCCCATGCATCACACATGGTAGAGGCAGGACTCTAAGGACATTCTTTGTGCCACATATACTTTTAAACCACTGAGCAGAACCGGAATCATTTTTTAATGTTCCAACTGCAACTTGTGCCAGTATGCCAAAGACAAGTGCATCACTTTTCAATACAACACTGGCCATGTGCACCACAATAACAACTTCATAAACTTCAACACAAAATGTGTAGTTTATTGCACTATATGTCACTTCCAGCAAATATATGGGGGCAGCACTATACATTCTGTTAAGGAGAGAATGCAAGAACATATCCAAGCTATTAAGAACTTTAACACTGATTACCCTCTCACTGTGCATTACAATACGCAACACACCAGATCAGAGATTATTAACATCAGCTTTCATGGCATTGCGTTGGGGGAAGCCAAACCTCAGGGTGGAGATAGACCACTAACTCTTAGGAAGTTGGAGACTAAATGGATCATAAAGGTGCAGGTGGTCAACAGAGGCCTCAACACAGATCACGAACTTCATGTGTTTCTTACTAAATAATTAGGGTAACAAACACTGACATAATGGAAACACAATATTTATGGTAATGATATGTAACTATTGTATGACGTTAACTTGACAATATTTAGCTTGTATTGGGGACACCAATTTCCATGTATAATGCATTATATGTCCCATTATGTAACAACATGTATTTTCGGGTATTTTTCATGAGCTTCGATATTCATTTATTGGACATTCACAGCCTTGACAAAGTCACAATAGTTGATGAAACACATGTTATACTCATATTGTTATGAAATCTACATGTCACCCTCAATTCTTCACACTGCTATTACGTGTTTTCGAATACTGTTGCCACCTGTAAAATCTGCAATGCTTTTGGATAATATTGTCATTTTGTCTCAATATTTGCACCATTATATTGCCATTATTTTAGCCACTTATGATCGTCAGTGACAAATATTTGTGTCTGGAACTTGAGCCCTTACTCCTCATATTCTCTCTCTTAAGTTTTACTACCTTCAACGCTGCTATATATATATTATTCTGGTTACTTTCCAAAGCTTGTTTAAAAAATTACATGTCACACTTTAATTACACTTGTTCTGTATCCCACCTCTTCTCACCCTGGTGAACCTATTCTGTATCCCTCCTCTTTTGACCCTGGTGGAATGCATCTTTTGGTAAAGTTGTTTTTTTGATTGTCAGTTTGAAAATGTCACTTTTAGAAAGTAGGCATTTTCTTGTTTAACCATTTTGTGCCTCTGCCTACTTGTGTATTCCATGTCTGGGTCAGACTGACAGTTTGGCTGTTGTGATTTCCTCTAAACCAGAGGTCTTCAAACTGGGGGCGGGCTCCCCTAGGGGGGCCTCAAGTGATCACAGGGGGGGTGCCAGACTCTGGCCAAAAGAAGCATTGTACAGATAACAGGCCTTTGTTTTAAGCAGAAGCATGTTATTGCATTTTCAAAAAGGAACAGTACTTAACTGCAATGTTTAAATAGGTCTAGACCTATTTAAACATTGCCATCTTTATAAAATAATTGTGAAAAATTCTGAGGGGGGGCAATATTCTTTATTTTTCAACTGGTGGGCGCAGCATTAAAAGGTTTGGAGACCACTGCTCTAGATAGTGGACCAAAGGGAGCTTGGGTATAGCCTGCATACCCTGATGAGTCTCCTGGGCTAGAGTGGGGAGAGAGGAGCTGACACAACTGAAAGGGCTGTGCCTGTCCCCACACAATGCAGCTTCCAACGTCCTGGTGTGTGTCTGGGTCAAGGCAGGATCTTGTGAACAACAGAGATTTTCCTTTGAAGTCTGCCTACTTCAAAGGCAGGAAGGTGTATAAGTAGTGGACCCAAAACCACAGATTTTTTAGAACACCTCTGGATCAAGAGGAACCTCTGCCAAGGAGAAGAGCTGGAGGAGGAGTACTGCCTCCTTGCTGGGTTGGCCTGTAGTTGCTGCTTCTGCCTTAAAGAGGGCAAATACTGGACTTTGCTGTATATCCTGGTTGTGAAGTTTCTCCAAGGGCCTGGACTGTGCTTGCCCCCTGTTCTGAAGTCTCAGGGCCATCAAAGACTGTAGGAAACTACCCTCTTTTGGCATGGTTACCCCCACGTTTTGCCTATTGTCAGTATGTTTTGACTGTGTTCACTGGGATCCTGCTAACCAGGACTCCAGTGACTGTGCTCTCTCCCTTGAAACGTGGTGGCCTGGAGCACAAACATCCTATATTTGACATAATAGTGCCCCCTTATAAGTCCCTAGTATATGGTACCCAGGCCATTGGGGCACAAGGTGTCCCCCATGGGCTGCAGCATGTGTTATGCCACCCATGGGAAGCTCATGTAACGTGTATCTGCAGGGTGCAGGAACCTGTGTGTGAAGGCACCCATGCATGAGCAGATGTGCCCCCACAAACTCCAGCTCCATTTTTCTGGACTTTGTGAGTGCAGGGCACCATTTTACACGTGTACTGGACATAGGTCACTACCAATGTCCAGCTACATAATAGTAACTCTGAACCTGGGCATGTTTGGTATCAACATATTGGAATCCTACCCCAATACTGTAACCAGTATTGGTTGTAGTATTCCATGAACACGGGGGTCTCCTTAGAGGACCCTCTCAGCATTCCTCCTACCAGCTTTCTGGGGTTTTCTGGGCAGCCCAAGATGCTGCCACCCCTCAGATGGGTTTCTGCTCTCCTGCTGCTTGAACAGCTTAAGCCCAGGAAGGCAGAACAAAGGATTTCCTGAACACACTCTCCCTTTGGAAATAGGTGTTACATGGCTTGGGTAGCCTCCCCAAGCCACTGGTATGCCATGAAGCACACATTTGGTGCCTTAATTGCATAAACCAGTCTGCACCGGTTCAGGGACTTCCAGTCCCTGCTCCGGCACGGAACTGGACAACAGAAGGGAGAGTGACCACTCCCCTGTCCACCACCACCCCAGGGGTGTTGCCCAGAGCTACTCCAGATGGCTCCTTGATTCTGCCATCTTGAATCCAAGGTGGGCAGAGGCCTCTGGGAGCATCTGGGTGGCCAGGTCAGGCAGGTGACGTCAGAGCCCCCTCCTGATAGGTGGTCACCTGGCTAGGTGACCAATCTCCCTTACAGGGCTATTTAGGATCTCCCTCGTGGGTGGGTCCTCAGATTCGACAGGCAAGACTCCAGCAGGACCCCTCTGCACCATTCACTTTGACTTTTGGCCACTGGAACCACAACTGGACTCCACAGGAACCTACAATCTGCAGCAACAGCACTGACTCTGCTCTGCAACATTGCTTCTCTGGCTCCTTCCAGCAACATTTCCCTGGCTGTGCATCCTCTAAGGGTGGCAAGTCTACAGTCTGCACAAGAAGGAATCTCCTTTGGAATCTGCAGGCACCAACTGCAAGGACGACTGGCTGTGTGGAACTCCTCTCATCCTGAGTTGCGTGGATTCAGCATCACAGGTGGTGGTCTGGAGTGGTCATCTTGGTCCTCTCTGCAAGCTGTCCAACTTTGGTGAAGGTAAGCCCTTGCCTTCCCACACAGGACAGTACCCCCGTGCACCGCTTCTCTTGCAGCTACGAGGCTTGTTGGCATCTACTACAAGGGACCTTCAGGCATTGTGCAGCTCCTGCCCCCAGCATTCTTCCCTATGAAACACAGTCGTCTGCGTGCCTCTCCTGCAATGTGGAACCCCGCCTTAGGTGTGGTGTGTGGGCCACTCTGCCACTCCTATGCCCCTTGCCAGTAAGTCTTCTGTGGGAGCTGCCTCTTCTTTGGACTGTCTGCACTGCTAAGGATCGCCTGGGACTTAAGTCCCCCTTGAACTTGGCTGGTCCCCAGCAGCTCTCCTTTTCCTCCAACCATGACATTTGCCTTTGCCAAGGCTTGTTGGTGATTTTTCCACAGACTAACTGTAATCCTTCTTCTGGCGTGGGACATAGACTGCATCACCTAGAAACTCTTCTTCTGCTCCAGTGCTGCATTGCTGAAAGTCTTCATCTCCCCGTCGACCAACTCCTGCATCCACAGACGGGTGGGTAGTGAACTGGACATGGTCCACTTCTTTTCCAGGTCTTCCTCTTCCAGGATCCACCTTTGGTTTCTCGCAGTCTTGTCTGGGTCTTGCAATATCCTTCTCTGAAGTCCTGTGGGTTGGTTTGGATAGAACCAGTAACTTACCTCTTTCCTCCTGGTCGCTTGGGGGCACTCCATTACTTACCTTTGGGGTTTCCTAGTACTTGCAGCTACCCTCTACCGATTCCACTTCCTTTCGGGGGGAACCCAATCTTCGTATTCCACTTTCCTAGTATATGGTTTGGTCTTCCCTAGGCCTTCAATATTATCTACTGCTTTTCACTGTTTTCTCTTGCTTTTTATGCCTATTCCTGATTGTTACTGTATATATATATATATATATATATATATATATATATATATATATATATATATATATAATAATGTGGTTACTTACCTCCTATTGGAGAGTTGTCTATCTAGTAATTTGGTAATTGTGTCACTAAAATAAAGTACCTTTATTTTTGTAACACTGCGTGGTTCTTTCAAGTGTGCAAGTGCTGTGTGACTACAGTAGTATTGCATGAGCTTTGCATGTTTCCTAGATAAGCATTGGCTGCTCATCCACAGCTATGTCTAGACATCCTGGCTTCTATACACTGCCTACACTACACTCCTATCGGATACCTGGACCATAGTATGAGAATCTTAGGTAACCACCACACACCAGGCCAGCTTCCTACAAAGACTTCCTCTGCCAACACCTGGACTCTCTTGCTGAGACTCTTAGCCTGCCATGTTGTGCCTAATCCAGTCAATGGGCCCTTAAAAGGAGAAGCTGGTGAAAAACAAAGGGCACTGACTTCCTACGATGCCGGGACTGATGTCGCCGGCAGATCCCGCAACGCCACCTGCAACTGAAGCTGTGGTCCCCGCTGTAGTGCAACCAGCCCAACCGATGCCACTGCAGCCTCTCTTAAGTCCACGAGTCCATAAGTCCTGAAGTGCTGTTTCACTGATGTCTGTGACACCTGACTTCAATGCAGCGTCTGCAGCCTTGTGGCGTGACCACCACCCCATGAGTTTGCACCACTGCGTCTTGACCGCTGGACATCGACCCCGCTGGAAAGGGCTGCCTCACCTCCACTGCTCCGCAGCAAGGACCCAACCCCTCACACAGACTCCTCTGCTCCGCAGCCGATGCCACACCAGATCCAGCGATGCCTCGATTCCTGACTATGCGCACCGACTTATTTCCTCATTTTCACAAGGTACGGTACCCGGGGGTCCATGCGACTCCATGACCGGTGCCATTAGCTTCCGTTAGTTGAGGAAACACTCTGGTATCAAACTTCTCAGCACAATAAACCCACACTGATGTCAGTGTTGGATTTATTGAAAATTGCACCCAGAAGGCATTTTAGAGATGGTCCCTGTACTTTAGCCAAACTTCTAGTGCAGGACTGACCGTTCTGTGCCAGCCTGCCACTTCCAGACAAGTCAATACATGAAACAACTGGTGGAATATGCCAAGAGCTCGCACACCCAATCAAGTATGTGAACAATGTGCTGGAAACAAAGTCCTCAGTTTTCGGGTGCCAACCTGGTGTAACACCCAACCACCAAGGGTGTTTGAAGATGCTGACTAGGAGAGTCAGCAAAAATGACTGTCAATATAAACCAGGGCACATCGTGGGTAGTTTAGCATAGTTCATCCAAGTGGAAAATCACTGAGAGTCCAAGACCACGTAGTTGGTGATGATATGGTTTTATTATTTTCCAGATATATTAGGTCCAACATAAAGCTTACAGCTGACACGTGTTTTGTTGCATTGACTTTCTCAAGGCTGATTTAACTTCCATTACTTCAACCAGCGACACAGAATCATCCAATGTCTCCAGCATTTCAAATGGAGAAACTGGGGTTTCTTACGACAACCAATAGATTTAGCTAGCGACAAATCATCTTTTTTGTTAGAGCTAGATAGATACCGAAAGGGCCAGAAACATCCCAGAATAAGAGAGGCAACATACACAAAAGTATCAGAAGAGGCAAAAACAAACATCGGAGACCCAATAAAAGAACGAGAGGGCGTGACTACCATGTCGACCTCCCGTCACCAGAAGTGATACCCAACAACTTGCCAGCTTCGGATGCTACAAATAATGAAATATCCATTGTTAATTTATCTAATTTTGAATTAAATGAACAACAAATAAAAGTCTTGAGTAAAGGACTAGGCTTTGTTCCAACATCACTGCCTGATTTCACGCAGCTGCATGTTAATTTATACAAATTTGTATGTAAATGCAAGCTATTTAAATTCTTCGAGGGCAGAACAACATCTATGACTTCAAACATGTCCACGAACACTGCATGTAGCGATCTGGCCATAAAAGACATAAAGGACATTCAAACTCTACTCTCGATAGAACACATTTCCATCCCCTCTCCATCATTAGTAGATATTTTGACAGACCTAGAGATTGACTAGAATTTAGGCATTGATAGTGGACTAAATTCCATCCGAGTTTACCAACTGATAACGTTGTGGATATCTTCTACAGACAAGTCACACAAGACCTGTATCGACTAGAAGACCTGTACTTTACAGGTCGTAAACACATAATACACAATATTACCAGATTGGAAAGAGAGGCACTACACTCCTGAACCAAGGGACAACACATAATCATCAAAGAAGCAGACAAAGGAGGTAATATAGTCATCATGAACAAGGATGACTACATTAGGGAAATAGACCGTCAACTCAATGATGTCTGTGCATATAAAAAATTAACACACAGTCCTCTTAGGGAGGTCAATACCTGCATACACCAGAAACTAATTAATTGGAGGGGCAGATGTCTCATCACGGATATGGAATACCGTTACATGTATAACCCGACACCAACTTCACCTTGCATTTACTTACTTCCCAAAAAACACAAACCTGGTACCTTTCCACCAGGAAGACCCATAATTTCAGGTATAGGATACCCTACGGAGAAACTATCCGAATACATCAACATTGTTTTACAACCATTTGTTAGCAACTTCCCATCTTACATCAGGGACACCAAAGACCTACTGTGTAAAATCAGTGATTTTGAGTGGACAGAGAGACACTATCTATTAACCTTAGATGTCACATCACTATACACGAGTATCCCTAGACTGATGGGCATGGTCGCCATTCAACACTTCTTGGACACACGAGATGCCACATCTTTAGAACATTCTGATATGTTTATTGATCTCATTGAAACAGTTCTGGACAACAGTTTTCTACACAATGGTACATGGTACCGCCAAATACAGGGAGTCGCAACGGGGGCAACATTTTCCCCCTCTTTTGCAAACCTCTATATGTTTTTTTTTTTTATTAATACACCTTTGGAGACAGTGCCCCCCAGAATTATAACAACACATCTTATACTGAGGGAGGTATATAGATGACATACTTATTTTCTGGTCAGGAAACTCTGACCTAATAGGCCAATTTCTCCAACACCTTAACACTAACACATTCAACATGAACTTTTCGGGGGAACACAGCACAACCCAAATAAACTTTCTTGATGTATCTCTGTACATTGAACAAAACAGTATCTGCTCCAAACTCTATAGGAAACCTACACCTTGCAATTCTATTTTGCTTGCAACTAGTTCTTACCCGGCTTCACAAGTCAATGCCATCCCATATGGTGAAATCACCCGAATTAGGCGTAACTGTAGTAATGACACTGTGTTCAAGGAAGAACTTGAAGCAACAAATCTACGTTTCACACAAAGAGGTTACCAACAAAATATTTTGAAGAAAGCCAACAACA
Organism: Pleurodeles waltl; assembly: GCF_031143425.1. NCBI lineage: Eukaryota > Metazoa > Chordata > Amphibia > Caudata > Salamandridae > Pleurodeles > Pleurodeles waltl. The sequence goes on from NC_090442.1 coordinate 463,630,519, forward strand.
AAATCAGTCATGTAAAAAGATTAGGGTGGTCATTACAACCCTGGCGGACGGTGTTAAAGGTGCGGTAATACCGCAAACAGGCCGGCGGACAAAAAAAGGGAATTATGACCGTGGCGGAAACCGCCAACATAGACAGCCACTTTAACACTCCGACCGCCACGGTGGTACAGACAAGCAGTGCGGCGGTCACCGCAAACAGACAGGCGGGAGACAATGTACCGCCCACAGTATCACAACCCGCCAATCCGCCACCTTTTCCGGGGCGGATTCACCGTGGATAAAAACACGGCGGAAACAGCTTTTGCAATGGGAAAACGCTCACCTTAACACACTCCACGAGGAAGGAGGACACCATGGAGCCGGAATTACAAATACTCCCTGCCCTTGTCTTCCTGCTCATCTACGAACACCAGCAACGGCGGCGCCGAAGACAACGGTGAGTACTGCACCTACGACATAGGGGAGGGGGAGGCAAAAGTCAGGGGGACACACACGCAACACCCCCACCCCCACCCTCGCACATTACAACACACACACCAATGCATATCCAAACATCACAGTAACAACCCACAACCCCCCCGGGAGAATGCAAAGACAAAAGGAAATCAGTTCAAACATTGTAATGTATCAAAATACAGTAACCAACTATATACAGATATATATAAACATTCGAAAATCATACATCACGGGTAGGACTGCAGGTATGCACATATCAATGTCCGTGGACCACTGGGCCCAAAATGCATGGGTGAGGCCCACACTAGATACCTGTCCACAAACGGAGAGAACACTGCAGGGGCATCAGATAGAAATACAACAGGCACCTCAGGGGGAAGGGAAGGGGGGGGCACCTCAGACGGATTACAGCACCACACCAGATCCACAACGGGGTTCCATGCCCATTGATGTATCCTGGGGAGTGCAAAGCCACAGTCTCTCAAGTCTCTCCAGTGGGTGGGTTGCCCACTGTACCATCCTGGGGAGTGCAAAGCCACAGTCTCTCAAGTCTCTACAGTGGGTGGCTTGCCCACTGTACCATCCTGGGGAGTGCAAAGCCACAGTCTCTCAAGTCTCTCCAGTGGGTGGGTTGCCCACTGTACCATCCTGGGGAGTGCAAAGCCACAGTCTCTCAAGTCTCTACAGTGGGTGGGATGCCCACTGTACCATCCTGGGGAGTGCAAAGCCACAGTCTCTCAAGTGGATAACAGTCTCCACTGGTTCTGGAGGGGGACTGGTGCCCAGAGTGCTTCATCCTGTTCAGGACAGATGGAGTGGATGAATGTCTCCACTGGTTCTGGAGAGGGAATGGTGCCCAGACTTCATCAGGCTCCCCATGACGGTTCCTCTTCCGTCACTGTCCCAGCTGCACATGGGATAACGATGCTTGATGTGGCGGTGTTTTCCCTGTCCAGCGGTGCTTTGCCATGGTGGTCTCTGACCTGTTCAGCGGTGCTTTGCCCTGTTCAGCGGTGCTCTGCCCTGTTCAGCCGTCTTCACCATGGCGGTGTGTTCCTTGTTCAGCGGTGCTTTGCCATGGCGGTCTCTGACCTGTTCAGCGGTGCGTTGCCCTGTTCAGCGGTGCTTTGCCCTGTTAAGCCATGCTCTGCCCTGTTCAGCGGTGCTTTGCCCTGTTCATCGGTGCTTTGCCATGGCGGTCTCTGACCTGTGCACTGGTGTGTGGCATGACGGTCCCTCATTGCCCAGCGGGGATGTGGCTGTCGGAGCCCTCCTGGGCACTGACTCGGGCGGTGGTCTCCGGACCAGTGACGATACTGCTGCCCTCCTGGGCTCTGACTACGCCGGTGGTCTCCTGACCAGTGACGATACTGCTGCCCTCCTGGGCACTGACTCCGGCGGTGGTCTCCTGACCAGTGACGACGGTGCTGGCAGTGGCGTCCCGGCCACCGGGGAGGATGGCGCCCTTCTCCGCCGTGCTGCTCTTACCAGACTCTGCAGACTTCTTCTGGCCCTTCACCACCTTTGGGGGAGTCACAGCTGACTCTGCAATCCCCCTGGGACCCTTGTGAGCTGTTTTGCCGCCAGGAGTCTTCACCCTGTCCCGTCGGCCACTTTCCAACTTGAGGTGCTTTACAGGGGGTGGACTGGCAGTGCTTTGGCTCCATGTCACACTGGCTGCCCTGGTGGCCGGTGCACTCCACACACCTTTAACACACACCACTGGTACTGGAGGTTTTTTGGCTGAGGTGCTACTACGGTACTTATGAATTTGAGGGGGGGGGCAAAGAGGTCAACGTTTCTGAGGAAGAGTTGCTGACGAAGACTGGGATGGGTAGCTGGAGGGGGTCTGGGAGTGGAGGAAGAGGAGTTGGTTGTAGGAGGTGTAACCTTAGGTGTTTTGGGTGCAGGTGCAGGTACTGGAGGCTGTCGTGAGGTGGATGGATGTTGGGTGTGTGGGTGCCCGCGTTTGTGTACTTTGGGAGGGGGAGTCACAGACACACTGGGAGTGGACACAGGGGACGTGTAAATGGTAGTGGGGGTGGTGAGTGCAGGTGAGCAGGGTGTGGTTCTGGGTGTTCTGGTGCGAGTCCTAGTGCCTGTAGATGTAGTGCATGCAGGTGAGAGTGTAGACGACACTGGGAGGGAGGAGGGAGACGACGAGGAGGGGGACACAGTGGAGGCAGTGGATGTTGCTGTGTCTGTATGTGTGTGATGCTTGCGTGAGTGCCTGTGGGATGTGTAGTGCCTATGTTTGCCTGAGCTACTTGTGTGTGTTGAGGTGTATGCATGCTTGTCTGATGGTGTGCTTGGGATAGGCTGGGGTACAGGGGATTGGGTCTGGGTGGAGGAAGTTGGAAGGGGGAGGCTAGACACAGGGACAATGGCTGCCATCAGTGCTGAGGCCAGAGATTGCAGGGTTCGAAGAAGGGCAGCCTGACCAGAATGAATGCCCTCCAGGAATGCATTACCATGTTGCAACTCCCTTTCTACACCCTGGATGGCATTCACAATGGTAGACTGCCCAACAGTGAGTGACCAGAGGAGGTCAATGGCCTCCTCACTGAGGGCAGCAGGGGTGACAGGGGCTGAGGTGCCTGGGGCGAAGGTGATGCCCACCCTCCTGGGTGAGCGGGCACGGGGCGAACGCTGAAGGGCTGCTGGGAGGGCGGTGCTGGTAGGGGAGGTGGCGGCTGTACCTGTAGAAGTGGGGGGCACAGATGGTGCCGCCACCACAAGGGAGCTCCCATCGGCGGACGAGTCTGTGTCGCTGGTTGGTGATCCAGTGACCGACGTTAAGCTCCCCTCGCCCTCCGTCCCACTGGTGTATTCTGAGTCCGTGGTGTGGGCCTCCATGGCCATGTGGGATGCAACTCCCTCGTGCTCCGGTGCCACTGTACCTCCGCCTGATGATGCTGATGCACAAAAGAACAGGGAGAGCTGAAAAAGTGGGGGACGACAGAAGAAAGACAGGTTGAGTGCATGGCTTACCGCTACCGTTGGTTGGCGGACAATACAGACACAGCAGCCCCCTGCACTATGCCGTGCTCTTGGTCTCTACAGATGCAATTCCTGGGATCTGGCCTACATGGCTATGGTGGACATCTGCACACATGGATGCCACAGGGGCATGTATACCTGTACTTGACCCTCTACTGAGGTGGGGTGGAGTGCCACATGGCCTGCATTACGGAGGGGCCAAGCCTACGTAATTCGCCCTGGCATAGGGAAACCCACAGCCCTCCTGCCCCACCCAGACCCCTCGACTGCGCGCAAAGTCCCCAGAATGAGAGTGTACTCACCCCCTTGTGTCTGCTGTGATGCCCTCAAGGGCCCATCCAACTCTGGGTAGGCCACCGCCTGGATCCGGAACATCAGGGGGGTCATGGTGCGACGGGCACCCCTCCCACGTTGGGAGGCCATCCTCAGCTGAGCCTCCGCCGTCTTCTCGCTCCAGCAGCGAATGTCCTCTCATCTTTTCCGGCAGTGGGTGCACCGTCTCTGGTGGACCCCAAGGGTCCGGACGTCCTTGGCGATGGCACGCCAAATGTCCTTGGGCGCTGAACTAAATGACATGCACAGGGGAAGAAGAGAAGTCATTACCAACTGCACCGTCAATGTGAGTGGCCCCCATCCCTACCCTTGCCATGTGGCACATGCATTCACAGTCCTTTATGTTCCCTGAACTCTGTCCCCTTCCTTCTTACAACCAGCCCTCTCCACACAGGCATAGCCCATACACCATGCTCCCTGTGTACTTACCTGTTGGTCTGGAGGACCGAAGAGTAGCATGTACTGGGGGAGGACCCCGTCGACTAGCTTCTACAACTCCTGAGCAGTGAAGGCAGGGGCTCTTTCCCCAGACGCAGCAGCCATTGTCTCTCCCGGACCGAGGTCACAGCAGCACTTGCAGTGTAGGTCCTCTCCTGTCGAAGATCAGGTATCGAGTGATTGAACAGATATAAAATGGCGGTGACGTCCGCGGCGGTGCGTATCATCACCGCCGGCGCACTTCATCATTGGCTCCTGGGACCCATAGGGTCCAATGTTAACCAATGCAGCATTGCGCCGCGGTCTACGACCACCTACCGCGACGGTGTACAACGCCAGCGCAGATACCTCACATCCCATTATCCCATTGTCCCAGTTTAGAGGTCAGGCAGCTGCCATTTCAGGGGCCCCATGGCTTCATTTAGTACTGCATCACACATACCTAGGCCTACACTCAACACACATACAGGAAGAGTTTTGTGTTTGGTGTCGTGTTCTGTGTATTTGTGGGTACATACCTGGGAATTTGTTGACTCTGTGGTCGTTGTTGTCCTTCCTAGGCACCATCAGCTGGGACATTTGAGAAGATGGCGGAATCCTCCGGTGTACCGACCGCTGGTGGACCTGTTGACAATGGAGGAGCGACATTTAATCATCACCTACAGGTTTGACCGTGCCACTATCCAGGAACTATATACCCAGTTGGAGCCAGACCTGATGTCACCAATCCGCCATCCCACTGGAATCCCCCCTGATGAGCAGGTGCTGTCAGTGCTCCATTTCCTTGCAAGTGGGTCTTTTCAGATGACAGTGGCCATGGCATCAGGGATGTCCCAGCCTATTTTTTCCAACGTGTTGTCCAGAGTGTTGTCTGCCCTGCTGAAACACGTAAGGAGATACATCGTTTTCCCTCAGGTGGAGGATTTGGCTACAGTGAAAGGTGACTTCTATGCCCTTGGACGTATCCCCAATATCATAGGTGCTATTGATGGCACCCATGTAGCTCTGGTCCCCCCCCACAGGAGTGAACAGGTGTACAGGAACCGGAAGAGTTATAATTCTATGAATGTACAGATGGTACGTTTGGCAGATCAGTACATCTTGCAGGTAAATGCTATGTTCCCTGGCTCTGTGCATGACCCCTACATCCTGCAGAATAGCAGTATCCCGTATGTGATGGGTCAACTCCAGAGGCACCGTGTGTGGCTATTAGGGGACTCTGGTTACCCCAACCTGTCATGGCTATTGACCCCAGTGAGGAATCCCAGGGCAGAGGAACGATACAATAAGGCCCATGGGCGGACTAGGAGGGTGATCGAACGCACCTTCGGGCTCCTGAAGGCCAGGTTCAGGTGCCTCCATATGACAGGTGGTTCCCCATTCTACTCACCGAAGAAGGTGTGCCAGATCATCATCGCCTGCTCGATGCTTCACAATCTTGCTTTGCGATGCCAGGTGCCTTTTCTGCAGGAGGATGGTCCAGATGGCGGTGTTGTGGCAGCTGTGGAGCCTGTGGAGCCCTTGGACAGTGATGAGGAGGAAGCTGAGGAAGAAGACATAGACAACAGGGAGTCAGTCATACAGCAATATTTCCAGTGACACACAGGTGAGAACATTTTTTTTTACCATTACATTCACTTTCACACTTCTACCTCTATCCTGTTTGTCATTTAATAGCAGTATTTGGTCACTGAGTTGTACCTTTCCATTACGGTTTCACAGGTGTGGTTACCAACGTGTGTCATCTGCTTGCATCCTTCAAGGACTTGCGATGTGTGACATAGGTATGTTGGCTTTACAATTGAGAACGCATTTTGACACTGTCATTGATAATACAAATTTAACAAATCACAGACCAGTCCAGATGTGGTTCAAGGGTGTTTATTTAAGTGTTTAAAAATGGAGGGGGGTTGTAACATGCTGATGGGGGACGGTGGAGGAATGTCCATGTCAGAGTCCAGTCTATTGGTCACACAGGTGCACTGCCCATATGGGCATAGGAAGTGGAGCTGGGGCAGTTTAAGAATGGACAGGGTAACAAAGTGGGACAGTGGGAGGACAATCAGGGTGGTCTCATTTCCTGGTGGGGGTCTTGCCATCTTGCTCTGTTCTGTTCCTGGATCTCAGGGACCGCTTGCGTGGTGGTTGTCCATCTGCAGGGGGTGGGGTGCTGGTGTGGTGGTCCTGTGGCGGGGCGTCCTGTCCACTAGCGCCGGCGGAGGTGGTGGGCAGTTCATCATCCAGGCTAGTGTCAGGGGCCCCTTGGAGTGCCACGGTGTCCCTCATGGTCTTTTGTATGTCCTTCAGCACCCCTACGATGGTGACCAGGGCGGAGCTGATGGTTCTGAGCCCCTCCCTGAACCCCAAATACTGCTCCTCCTGCAGGCACTGGGTCTCCTGAAACTTGTCCAGGACCGTCACCATAGTCTCCTGGGAGTGGTGGTATGCTCCCATGATGGAGGAGAGGGCCTCGTGGAGAGTGGGTTCCGTTGGCCTTTCCGCCCCCTGTCGCACAGCAGCCCTCCCAGTTCCCCTGTGTTCCTGTGCCTCCATCCCCTGGACCGTGTGCCCACTACCACTGCCCCCAGGTTCCTGTTGTTGTTGGGGTGGTGGGTTATCCTGGGTTCCCTGTAGTGGTGGACACACCGCTGATTGACGTGTCCTAGGTACGGAGGTATGGGCCTGCTGGGTGGGTGCTGTGCTGGTGTTACCAGAGGGTGGAAGGCTGTGCCTGTGCAAGGGGAACCGACTGTCCCGAGGCCCACGATGGTCCGGGCTGGTCATCAGGATCCAGTAGGGCAGAGCTGCTGTCATCACTGTGGGCCTCTTCTGTGGGTGGAGTGGAGATGTCTGGACCCTCCTGTGTGGTGACGTTCCTTAGTGGTCCTGCAGGCATATAAGCGCATGATTATTGCATCTGTGTGTGTAATGGAGTGCAATGGGTGGTTGTGCGTGTACCCCAGTGCAAGCATTCCTGTGTGTGGGTTTGTGTGATGATGGTTAGGGGGTTGTTATGGGTATGTGCAGTGAGCATGCTTTGGTGAGGGGTGACCATGCTTAGTTGTGTCATGCAGGGCTTGGTGTTGGGATGAGTGGTTTGTGTTATTAGTACATTAGTGAGGATTTGGAGTGATGGGGGAGGGGGGAGTGTGGGGGGGTGTGATAGCATGCAAGTAGGGTGGGGGATATGATAGTTAAGATTTGACTTACCAGTGTCCATTCCTCCACCAACTCCTCTGAGGCCCTCTGGATGCATGATGGTCAAGACTTGCTCCTCCCATGTTGTTAGTTGTGGGGGAGGAGGTGGGGGTCTGCCGCCAGTCCGCTGTACTGCGATGTTGTGCCTGGAGACCACTGAACGCACCTTCCCCAGTAGGTCGTTCCACCTCTTCCTGATGTCCTCCCGATTTCTTGGATGCTGTCCCACAGCGTTGACCCTGTCCACGATTCTGCGCCATAGCTCCATCTTCCTGGCTATGGAGGTGTGCTGCACCTGTGAGCCAAATAGCTGTGGCTCTACCCGTAGGATTTCCTCCACCATGACCCTGAGCTCCTCCTCGAAAAACCGGGGGTGTCTTTGGCGTGACATGGTTTGGTGTGGGTGATGTGTGGGGTGGTGTAAGTGTTGATGTGTGTGGTGATGTGTAGTGGTGTGTTGTGTTTCGTGCGTGGAATGTTGTATGGGTGATGGTGTTGTGTGCCTCTGTGTGGTGGGGTTCTCAATTGCTGTGCTCTCTGTCTCTCTGGCCTTCGTTCGTGAATTGTGGTCGTAGGGGTTTGTGGGTGATGTGGGTGTGTGTTTTATATTGAATTGGGTGTGTGGGAGTGGTGTTTGTATGTGTATCAGGTGTGTGTATTTGGAATTGTCCAATTTGGTGGTGTTTTGGAGATGTGTGTGTATTTTGACCGCGGCGGTGTGTACCGCCAATGGAATACCGCGGTTGAAAGACCGCCGCGTGGATTCGTGGGTCGTGATAGCATGGACGTGTTTCTGTTGGCGTGACGGTGGAGGAATTGTTTTCACCAGTTTACCACTGACCTTTGGTGTGGCGGACTTGTGTGTCTGAATTTCGGCGGATTCCGAGATGTGGGTCATAATAGCTGTGGTGGAATTCTGCGGCCGCGGCGGTGTTTTGGCGGTCTTCTGCATGGCGGTAAGCGGCTTTTACCGCCAATGTTGGAATGACCCCCTAGATCTGTTGACAACATCTAAAAGGAAGAAACCACAGCTAACAACTATCTCTAATCACTACTTACAATACCTTAGGCCCACAGATCCACAAAATATTTCACAAACATTGGCATTTCCTATTAGCTGACAATTGCCTTAAGAAGGGTTTCAACACAAATCCCAATATCACCTACAGTAGAGGCCGTACCTTATGTGATTCTTTATGTCACAGCTTTTTACCACCCAACACCACTGACACCTGGTTACCCAAACCACCAATGGGTTCCTATAAGTGTGGTCACTGCAGTATATGCTGCTACATTAAGGATAAGCTTGTTAGCTTCAAATACAATACCAACACTACACACATAATTCACAACTTCATCAATTGCAACACTAGATTTGCTGTATATTGTCTAGCATGCACTTGCAATCGCATCTACGTTGGCAGCACCATTAGATCACTAAAGGAAATAATCCATGAACACATTAGAGCTATTCGTACCAACAATAGCAGTTATCCTTTTACTGTGCACTACAACACTAACCACGACCAACGAGAAATCCTGGGAATCACTATAAATGGGATTGATGTAGCCACCTCCCCATCCCGAAGGGGTAATAGAACGTTAGATCTCAGACGTTTGGAAAGCTCTTGGATTATCAAACTCAGGGCGGTCGAGGAGGGGCTCAATGTTGATAAAGACCTGCATGTTTTCTTATAACCATGAGATCTACTATCAATTTTGGTTTTGGGCATATGCCGTCCATGATAGCCTAACCCCATGGTGCGTAATGTAGCACGATCTCCTGGACATATAGGGAGTTCTTTCACTTGTCAGTATAGCTATAAATAATAGTTACAATTCACACATTTCAATACGTACCTGTAATATTCACAATTTTACATACAATTGGATGCTCTTTTTTGCACTACTATCTCATTTTCATTGCTCTTCTCTATGCTCCCAACTTGGTTTTTCCCACATAGCATCATTTATTATACATGTTCTATTAACCTGTACAAACTGTATTGATATAGATCACAGCAATGAATGAGCACACTGAAAACAACCTGTGCCCTCTTCTGTCAAATTGCATTTCACCTGTTAATGTATATGCTTATATTTTTTGTTAAGTTTGAATAACTTGTTATACTTCTAAACGTTTTGTGTCCAATCTAAAATGGTGCCCGCTGTCTTCTGTACCTTCCCATGCTCCTCACGTTGTCCTTTCTGCGTTTCCCACACTAATGTAAGGTCTAAATGGCCTCGCTTCACATCACGTTTAGAGACGCTGCAAATTTGTTGATTTACCTGTTAATATATATGCTAATATTTTGTTAAGTTTGAATAATTTATTAAACTGCTGAAATGCTTTGAGTCCATCACAAAATGGCGCTGCTTTCTTCTGTACCTTCTCATGCTCCTTACGTAGTCCTTTTTCGGTTTCCCTTACTAATGTAAAACTTTAAATGGCCTCGCTTCACATCGCGTGTAGATGCAATACGAATCTGAGGCCCCTCAGCACGGTTGTAAAAACAGTAAGGTGAGCACATTTCGTCCTTCTATTTCTTTACTGCATACTTACGGGCTCCTTGCCTTAACCTTTCCAGGTTATGCGCAATATCATAGCTTGTGTCCGTCAATCATTCCCCCTGTTTCTTCTCACACTTGTTCGTGAAAGTGTTACGCTGCAAATACACATTTCCATTTCATCGATATATGTGTAATTTAATTCAAGACGCCGTGCTAATCACGTATTTCTGTTTTGCCCGTGTAACGGGCTCACCATAACATCATTTTTTTTGGTATAAATTGTGATCTCTTACATTACCAAAAGTTTTTTAATAGATGGAACAACAGCTGTTCCCTATTTATATTTTTTTATACATTCTTTCCTTTTTTCACTCTAAGCTGCGTTTCAATGCCCATGGTAATTTTGTTTAACATTCTTCATTACCGCTGTGCTATATATATTTTTTTCTGCCTGGATGGGCAACACACACTGGTACTTTTCCACAAGTTCAAGCAACTATTCTTTTATAATTTTAGCTTTTTTCCAGTCTCATCAATGCTGTCCATTGGGTCTACAGCATTTTATGAACATGCACTTGGGCTTTGTGTACAATACTCCATTATATTTCTTCCCCAACCTCCTCAACGCAGCATATTTGTGACTAAAGCATTATATGAACCCAAACACATTACAGTATAGACCTACTCAGCCCAATTTTCTTTATTCTTCTTTTTTTACTATTATCCTTATATTTATTTTTAATGTTTTCTACTTTTATTTTTAAACTATTTCTATAAAAAAAAATGTTTTTCCTCACTTTAGGCTTACCATGGTCATTCTTCGAGTTGCGTACCTAGCAAGTTTGTTACAAGCAGTTTCCACATGAGGATTCTATCTGCCCCAATTGGCAGTATTACTGATCCATACACCTAACTGCGACAACACAATCTTTCCTTACTATTGGTCAGTTTCCATGATCACATATCCTCATCAGGTATGTTCTTTCATTTTAGCTCTGGCTTATCGCACTTTAGGATCACTTTTTCACCTTAAAAGGGACATTTGGGGTGTCATTCTGACTTTGGCGGGCGGCGGACACTGCCCGCCAAAGTTCCCCTGTCGAAAGACCGCTCCGCGGTCAAAAGACCTCAGGGGTCATTTCGACTTTCCCGCTGGGCCGGCGGGCGACTGCCAAAAGATCGCCCGCCGGCCCAGCAGGAAAGGCCGTGCAACAATGAAGCCGGCTCCAAATGGAGCCGGCGGAGTTGCAGGGGTGCGACGGGTGCAGTTGCACCCGTCGCGATTTTCACTGTCTGCAATGCAGACAGTGAAAATCCTTGTGGGGCCCTGGTAGTGGGCCCCTGCACTGCCCATGCCAATGGCATGGGCAGTGCAGGGGCCCCCAGGGGCCCCACGTCACCCGTTCCCGCCATCCTGTTCCTGGCGGTAAAAACCACCAGAAACAGGATGGCGGGAAGGGGGTCGGAATCTCCATGGCGGTGCTGCAAGCAGCGCCGCCATATAGATTCAGCCCAAGCAGGGGTATTCCGGCGGGAAAACGCCGGATCCCCTTTTCTGACCGCGGCTTTACCGCCGCGCTCAGAATGGGCTCTGAAGCACCGCCAGTCTGTTGGCGGTGCTTCCGCGTCCCTCCACCCTGGCGGTCATAGACCGCCAGGGTTGGAATGAGGCCCTTGGTCTGTTAAGTGTCTTCCTCTCAAACACTCAGAATTCGGATATCCTATCACACGTTAACTGCGCTTGATTCTTTTTACACACATTGCGCATGTTTTTTCTATCAATGACTCTTTCTGCCACAGTTCATCCGTCAACACATTACTGATCCTTTTTTCCTAGGTGGTTTTATCACTCACAGCGGTCTGTTCATTTTCTTTAACCTTATCATCTATTCAATGATCCCTGTTTATCATCAATACTATTGTTTTTTTCTCACCATTGCTTATGTTTGCCCATGTATTCTACAGCCTTGAGAAAGTCAATACGACAAAACACGTGTCGGCTGTAAGCTTTATGTTGGACCTAATATATCTGGAAAAGAATAAAACCATATCATCACCAACTACGTGGTTTTGGACTCTCAGTGATTTTCCACTTGGATGAACTATGCTTAACTACCTACGGTGTGCCCTGGTTTATATTGACAGTCACTTCCAGACAAGCTTCTGACCACATGGGGAGAGTGCCTTTGTTCTCTGTGGCCAGAAACAAAGCCTACACTGGGTGGTGGTGCTTCACACCTGCACCCTGCAGGAACTGTAACGCCTTGTGGTGAGCCTCAAAGGCTCAGGCCTCTTGATACAGTGCCTCAGGGCACTCCAGCTGGTGGAGAGACCTGCCCCCCTGGACAAAGCCCCACTTTTGGCAGCAAGCCCGGAGGGAAAGTTAGGAAAAACAAGGGGGAGTGACGACTTCAGCTAGGATCACCCCTAAGGTGTCCAGAGCTGAAGTGACCCCCTCCTTGCAAAGTCCACCATCTTGCTTTGGAGGACAGTGACCAATAGGGTTAGGTCTGTGTCCCCCTCCCCAAAGGGAGTGGACACCGGAAAGGGGGTATTCACCCTCAGGGACAATGGCCATTGGCTACTGACCTCTGTAACGTCCCTAAATCCAGGATTTAAGGGCTTCCCTGAACCTAGGTCGTCAGATTTCTGGTGACCTCAAGAAGATGACAAAGAAAGAAGAAGGACTGCTAAGCTGACCCCCAGCAGAGAAGACTGAAGACACCAACCTCTTTGGCCCCAGCCCTACCGGCCTTCTCCAGCTTTTGAAGCCCCGCTACAAAAAGGCGACGCATTATGCAGGACCGCGGATCCTCCTAAAAGCCTCAAGAGGACTCCGTGCACTCCAGAGGACCAAGATCTCCTGTAGACAGCAGCCCTGTCCAGAAAGAAACTTCAGCAAATTAATCCAGAACCGCCCCAGATCCGCAAGTCCTGCCCACTCTGCACCTGACGCCCACAGTCCATATCTAGGCCCAACCGACTCAAGCTGGTCCCCAGGCAATCCTGACCTAGTGTCAACCCTGGGTTGACCCCTCCTGTCCAACCCAACATCGCCTTCAGACTAAATCCAGAGGAGCACCCTGCCCGTGAAGGATCTGGAAGAAGATACCAGAGTCCAAAAGGTACCCTGCACCTGCAGCCCCCTGGCCTTGGGGAACCCGACATCCGGTGCAGCAACCTGCAGCAGGCGGCCCTCCTCTTTGTCCAGCTTGTAGGTTTTCCGAATGGACCGCATGGACCCAGCCTGCAGCCTACTTGTGACCCTCGGGGTCCCCCTATTCAAAAGCATTGGGAGCTCGATGCGGGGTTTACACCCTGCACCTGGCCACCACTGTGCCGCTGAGGGTGTGTGTTTGGTGCTGACCTGTGATCCTCCCCTTTGCTCACCTAAAACCCCCCGGTCTGCCCTCCCAAGACGTGGATACTTACCTGCAAGCAGGACTGATTTTAAGTGCCCTCAGTCTCCATAGGATCCCATTTTAAATCCGACAGTAACTTTGACCTCTGCCCCAGGCCGGCCGCATTTTGATGGTGGTGGGTGTTTGGGATTAACTTCAACCGTACCCTGAGGACATCCTAACCCCCGGAGACTGGAACTGTAAGTCTGGTACTTACCTCAAAAACGAAACTAACTTTTTTCCCCCCGAACTGTCTTTGAAAATTGCACTGTGTCAACTTTTCACACAGATATTTGCTATTTTATTGAAAAACGTTTAACTTGCCAAATTGAAACAAAGTGGTGTTGATACATGTGGTTGGCCAGGTTAAAGGACGACACGAAGCTCTGGATTAGATTACGAATGTGATTTATTGAAGAATATAGTGGAGTGACGAATAGGTTTTTCTCTGTGTTTCTTGTATTTTTTTCTGGATAGCTTCTGTCTCGTTTCCCTGGATCTTCACCTCTTCTACGTTCTTTTCTTCTCTTTCAGGGCTCCCAGGAAGCGCATCCGTGGAGAAGAACAAGAGAAGTATTAGTAAGTGGTTTTATTCTCAGTCTGTCTCTTTTCCTTCTCTACCACTTTGTTTCCTTCCTCCTCTGTCTTTCATATGTCTTGCTCTCTTTCTCTCTTCCTTTTCTCTGTTCCGGTTCTTACTGTATACTTTTTTTCTCTCTCTTACTTGTTTCTTTCCTCTCTAGAATTCTGCGTCTCTTTTTTTCTGCTACTATCTTCTGCTATGCTGGCTTTCCCTTAATTCGCATAGCCTTTACTCTCCTCTTACTGCCCTCTCTATCTTTTATATATTCATTCCTCTTATAGCTCCTTCTCCTTCCTTTTCTGCTCTTTATGTGGTTTGTTGCTGAGGCCCTTCCTCTTGGTGTTGTAACTACTATGGGACTTTGTACTGTAGCGGATTTATCCCTCAATGCCTTCTTTTATTCTTTTATCGGGGTTGTGCTCTTAAAGTGCCCGTATTCCTTCTCCTTTTTCCGTTATTCCCGCCACCCACTCCCCCTTGCTTATTATTCCTGCTCCTCCCGTCCTCCGCACCCCTGGTTACCCTCAGTTTGGCATCGAAATGCACCTGATTGTGCCACGCTTCTCCAGATGCTTAGCGGGGTTCCTTGCTCCGCCTCCCTGGGCCAACACGGAGTTCATTCTTCCGTCCGCCTCCTCCTCATCTTCTTCTCTCCTGGTGAAAAATGCCTGCACTCCAACGACGCCGCTCTCCTTTTTCTCCTCGTCGCGCTCCCTCCCCCTGTGGGACGCTGGCTTTTCTTCTTTTCCAGGTTCTGTATTTCCGCTTCCTGGAGTCAACGTCTCAGCCGTTAGGGACATCGGATTGGCTTCTGCCCCAGGATGTTCCCGAGCACCTGGGGCAGTGTCAGCACCAGTTGGTTTTGTGTGCGGGATGACTATGACCGGCCCGTCACAATACATATGCTTGCTACTTACTTGCAAATGTACTTACCTGCAAACTGAATCTTGTGGTTCTAGAAAGAAAGTAACAAAATATATTTTTGCTATATAAAAACAACTGGAATGGAGTAAGTCATTGAGTGTGTGCTTCGTTTATTGCCTGTGAATCTACAACAAATGCTTTGCACTCCCCTCTGGTAAGCCTAACTGCTCGACCACACTACCACATAAGAGATCATTAGTATTATCTACTTTAGCCTCTGCTAAGCCTCTGGGGAAAATCTGGACTCTGTGCACACTATATCTCATTTTGATATAATATATACACAGAGTCAGCTTCCTACAGTCCGGATTTGGCTAGTGAGAGAAGATAAGGTTTAATTTGTTCAGGAGAAGCCTCAAATGGGTGCAAGCTGTTTTGCTGACACCAAGCGCAGAATCTATGCCACTTCAGCATGTAGGTCTTGGTCTTACTTTGAGCCCATGCTCTGGGCAGTATCACCCTACATTTGTGGTCAATATTCATTTTCCGGAATTCACAGGACTCAGGAGCCATGTGTGCAGCTGGAGAAAGGCTGGCTCTGGATGTAATAGCCGGCCTTGGTTCTTCATCAGTTGTGTCAGCTTCCTGGGAAGCCGGAAGGGGTTGGATACAGATAAGAGAATCAGCTCTGTGAACCAGTATTGCCTCGCCCACCTGGGAACTATTTAGATGAGCCGGCAACGTTCTGTTTTAATCTGCTTGAGAACCTTGGGAAGCAATGGGAAAGGGTGAAAATCGTATGCAAAGCTCCCAGACCATCGCATCGAAAGGGTATTCGCCCACGATCCCAGGAGTGAGTATCGAATGGCGTACAACAGGCGATCTTGTTTGTAGCGAATAGATCCAATGCTGGTTGGCCCCAGCGAGAGAAGACATTGTCCATCTCTTGTTGATCCAGCTCCCATTTGTGGTAGCTGGCCTGCGTCCTGCTGAGTGCATCTGCAAGAGCGTTGCTGACACAAGCCACATGTTCTGCCCTCAGAGGAATCTTGTGTAAAATGAGACAATCGCAGAGAGCTTGCTCTTCTTGTGAAAGGGATAGAGATTGAGTTCCTCCCTGTTTGTTTATGTAATACATGCTGGTTGTGTTGTCTGTGCGGACCAGCACAGATGAGCCCGATATTCGTGGGAGAAAATCCTGGAGAGTGAGAAATATTGCCTTTAACTGTAAGAGATTGGTATGCATCCATTTCTGATAGTTAGACCATTTTCCCTGGATGCGCATCTTGCAAATGAGCACTCAGTCCTCGAGAGAGGCATCCATTGTGATTACGAAGTCTGGGACTCAGGTAAGGAAAGTCAACCCTTGAGAAATGTGATTGATGTGAGTTCACCACTGCAATGCCTTTGTCATCCTTGGTGTAGCACTGATCACGAAGGACCCTTGAGAATGAATCCATTGATGCTGAAGTTCTTTCTGCAGTAGTCTCATCTTCAGCCGTGCCAGAGGTACCATATTTGTTGATGAAGACATAGGGGGTCATTATGACCCTGGCGGTCCTGCCCCGCCATTGCGGCGGTGACGGCCAGACCACCGACAGCGTGGCGGTGCAGGACCACCAAATCATGATCATTGCAGTTCATCATCTGTACCGCCAAGGGGGGGTTGAACCGCCTGGCTGAAGGTTCACCACTTCGGCACGGCGGTCCACCTAACAGCACCAGCGGTATAATGAGTATCCTTACCACCAGAGATTCCGTGGCAGCAGCCACACCACGAAATCCCTGGCGGTAAGGATACTGGCAACAGGAATACTAATTCCTGTTGCCACTACAAGACTCCCCAACGCCCCCCCTTCCTGTAGGATCCCCCCACCCCGAACCCCATCAGAAGCCCCCCAAACAGCAATGCCCCCTACTCACGAACCACGTACTGCCCCTGATCTCTGTACTGCTCCCCCGAATCCCCGTACTGACCCCCCGATCTCTGTACTGCCCCCGAACCACACACACCCACACCACACATACAGACATACACACTCACTCATTCACACACACACACACACACACATGGCAATAACACTCCCCCCCACCCTCTGCATACACGCATTCACACAAGCACACAGACACTTGCACACACGCACACAAACATACACAACACCCCCAACCCCTCCATTCACACACACCTATTCACGCACACAACACTCAACACCCCCCCACCCCTGGTGGTCTATCACCTTACCTGGTGGTCATCCGCGAGGGAACGGGGTCCATGGGGCCTGCTCCGCCGACACCGCCCTGTCACCACAACACCGCCGCACCGACTACAAAGTTGTAATATGACGGGTAGTGTTGTGATGACGTCGTGGTGCCAGCAGAGCAACCTCCACTAGACTGCTGACCGCCAGTATGGTTGCTGGGGGCTCTCTGCCCAATTTATGGCAGAGAGCTGCCAGGAGTCATAATATACCAATCTCAAGACCACCATCACGGGCGGTCTCCTGCAGGGTGTGACTTCGGCGGTCAACTGTTTTGACTGCCTAAGTCATAGGGGGTCATTACAATCCTGGCGGTCGGTGTTAAAGCGGCGGTAAAACCGCCAATAGGCCGGCGGTAAAAAAAATGGAACCACGACCGTGGCGGAAACCGCCAACATAGACAGCCAGTTTAACACTCCGACTGCCACGCCGGTACAAACAAACACCGTGGCGGTAACTGCCAACAGACAGGCGGAACACAATGTACCGCCCACACTATTACAAACCACCAATCCGCCACCTTTTCCGGGGCGGATTCACCGCAAACAAAAACACGGCGGAATTGGAAGGGAAAACGCTCACCTCTACACACCCCATGAGGAATCAGGACGCCATGGAGCCCGAGCTCCAGATTCTGCCAGCCTTTATCTTCCTGCTCCTCTACCAGGAGCACAAACGCCAGCGGCAAAGACAACGGTGAGTACTGCACCTACGACACAGGGGAGGGGGGAGGGAAAAAACAGTGACATACACACGCAACACCCCCACCCCCACCCTCACCCACTACAACACACACACAAATACATATTGATACATAACAGTTACACCCACAACCCCCCCTTGAAGAATGCAAGGACAAAAGGAAATGAATCGAATAATTGTGATCTATTCAATTACATACATCAAAAATATTTACAAATATATACATTTATACTATATACAATTATATACACCAAGAACACAAGTCCAAGGGATTCCACCATTATAGTCTGTGGATCACTGGGCCCAAAAGGCATGGGCGAGGCCCACACTCAATACCCGAATAAGACAGAGAGAACACTGCAGAGGCATCAGTTAGAAATAAAACAGGCACCTCAGGTGGAAGGGAAGGGGGGGCACCTCAGCCGGTTGAGTGCACAACGCCAGATCCACGAGGGGGCTCCATGCCCATTGTTCAATCCTGGGGAGTGCAAAGCCACAGTCTCTCAAGTCTCTACAGTGGGTGGGTTGCCCACTGATCAACCCTGGGGAGTGCAAAGCCACAGTCTCTCAAGTCTATACAGTGGGTGGTTTGCCCACTGTTCAATCCTGGGGAGTGCAAAGCCACAGTCTCTCAAGTCTATACAGTGGGTGGTTTGCCCAGTGATCAATCCTGGGGAGTGCAAAGCCACAGTCTCTCAAGTCTCTACAGTGGGTGGTTTGCCCACTGCTGCATCCTGGGGAGTGCCAAACCACAGTCTCTCAAGTGGATAACATTCTCCACTGGTTCTGGAGGAGGCCGTGTTCCCAGAGTGCTTCATCCTGCCAGGGACAGAGGTAGTGGATGTCATTCTCCAGTGGTTCTGGAGGGGGCCTTGTGCCCAGAGTGCTTTAGCCTGCCAAGGACAGAGGTAGTGGATGTCATTCTCCACTGGTTCTGGAGGGGGCCTTGTGCCCAGAGTGCTTCATCCTGCCCGTGGCGGACTCAGTAGCGTCGGAATCATTGGCGCTCACTGGCCTGCGGTGCTGCTTGCGGCGGTGTACTGGGCAGCGGTTCAGCTGGTGGCGGACTTGTCCTGGGCAGCGATTCAGCTGGTGGCGGTGTCCTGGGCAGCAGTTCAGCTGGTGGCGGTGTACTAGGCAGCGGTTCAGCTGGTGGCGGACTTGTCCTGGGCAGCGATTCAGCTGCTGGCGGTGTCCTGGGCAGCGGATCAGCTGGTGGCGGTCTTGTCCTGGGCAGCGGTTCAGCTGCTGGTGGTGTCCTGGGCAGCGGTTCAGCTGGTGGCGGTCTTGTCCTGGCCTGCGGTGCTGCTGGCGGCGGTGTCCTGGGCAGCGGTTCAGCTGGTGGCGGTCCTGTCTTTGGCAGCGGGGCTGCTGGCGGTCGCCTCCTGGGCAGCGGGGCTGCTGCTGGCGGTCCTGTATGTGGCAGCGGGGCTGCTGGCGGTCGCCTCCTGGGCAGCGGGGCTGCTGCTGGTGGTCCTGACTTTGGCAGTGGGGCTGCTGCTGGCGGTCTTCCCCTGGGCAGTGGGGCTGCTGGCGACCTTGTCTGCCGTGCTGATTTTCCAAGACTTGCCGGTTTTACTGTGCCCCTTCCCCACCTTGGCTGATTTCTTTCCCCTCTCCCGCCAGGCACTGGCCAACTTTTGATGCTTGACAGGTGGGGGACTGTGCTTGCAGTGGCTCCTTGTCACACTGGCTGACCTGCTGCATGGTGCTCCATAATCCGGTGACTACTGGCACCACTGGTCCCGCCAATGTTGTGGCTGAGGTGCTAGGTTGGGACCTGGAGAGTCGGGCCCTAGGAGACTGAAGGGGTGGGGGAGGTGAGAGAAAGAAGTCAAGGCTGGCCAGGAAAAGTTTCTTAGGAACACTGGGAAGGGTAGCTGGAGGGGGTTTGGGAGTGGAGGAAGAGGTTGGGGTTGTAGGAGGTGTTCGTTTGCTGACTTTGGGTGAAGGTGCATGGGCTGGAGGCTGTTGTGAGGTGGATGGCTGGTGGGTGGGTGTGTGGCTGCGTTTGTGTACCTTGGGAGGTGGCCTCACAGACACACTGGGAGAGGACACATGGGATGTGTGAATGGTAGTGGGGGTGGTGACTGCACGTGAGAGGGGTGTGGTGGTGAGTGTGCTGGTGATGGATGTAGTGGCTGAGGATGTAGTGCATGCAGGTGTGAGTGGAGATAAGACAGAGAGGGAGGAGGGAGACGAGGAGGAGGGAGACACAGTGGAAGCAGTGGATGTTGGTGTGTCTGCATGTGTGTGATGCTTGCGTGAGTGCCTGTGGGATGTGTGGTGCTTATGTTTGCCAGAGCTTCCCTTGTGTGGTGATGTGTGTGCATGCTGGTCTGATGGTGTGCTTGGGATAGGCTGAGGTACAGGGGTGTGGGTCTGGGTGGAGGAAGTTGGAGGGGGAGGCTAGAGACAGGGACAAGGGCTGCCATCAGTGCTGAGGCCAGAGTTTGAAAATCTTGCTGAAGGGCTGCCTGACCAGAGTGAATGCCCTCCAGGTATGCATTGGTTTGTTGCAACTGCCTCTCTACACCCTGGATGGCATTCAAAATGGTAGACTGCCCAACAGTGAGGGACCTGAGGAGGTCAATGGCCTCCTCACTGAGGGCAGCAGGGGTGACTGGGGCAGGGCCTGAGGTGTCTGGGGCGAAGGTGATGCCCACCTTCCTGGGTGAGCGGGCACGGGGCAAAAGCTGAGGGGCTGCTGGGAGGGCGGTGCTGATAGGGGGGTTGGCGGCTGTACCTGTAGCAGCGGGGGAGCTCAGATAGGGCCGCCACTGCAAGGGAGCTCCCATCAGAGGAGGATTCCGTCTCGCTGGTGTCAGCTCCTGTCCCCGCCGTGGAGCTCCCCTTGCCCTCCGTCTCACTGGTGAATTCGGAGTCCGCAGTCTCGCCCTCCAGGGCCATGTGAGATGCAGCTCCCTCCTGCTCCGGTGTCACTGCTCCTCCGCCTGATGATACTAATGCACACAAAAACAGGGTGACCACAAAAAGTGGGGGGGGGAGACAGAAGAAAGACATGTTCAGTGCATGCAATACCGCTACCGTTGGCAGACACAGCAGACACAGAAGCCCACTGCACTACGCTGCGCACTTGGGGTCCACTATTCAATCTCTGGGACATGGCTTACAAGGCTATGGCCGATTTCTGCACACATGGATGTCACAGGAGCCTGACTAGGTGTAGTTGGCACTGTACACAGGCGGGGTGGGGTGCCATAGGGCCTGCCTGAAGAAGGGAACTTAACTACCAAACTCGCCCTGGCCTAAGGGAACCCACAGCCCACCTCCCCCCACCCAGACACCTACAATGCGTGCTGAATCAGCAGAATGAGAGTGTACTCACCCCCTTGTTGCTGCTGTGATGCCCTCAAGCGCCGATCCAATTCCGGGTACGCCACCGCCAGGATCCTGAACATCAGGGGGGTCATGGTGCAATGGGCACCCCTCCCACGCTGGGAGGCCATCCCCAGCTGGGCCTCTGACGTCTTCTTGCTCCAGCGGAGAATGTCCTCCCATCTTTTCCGGCAGTGGGTGCTCCGTCTGTGGTAGACCCCAGGGTCCGGACTTCCTTGGTGATGGCACGCCAGATGTCCTTCTTCTGGTGGGCACTGACCTACAGGAATTGTACAGGGGAAAAAGAGTAGTAATTACCAACTGCACCGTCACAGTCACTGGCCAGCATCCCTACCCTTGCCATGACGCACATGCACTCACCGTCGTTTCATGCACGCCTCATTTTCACCCCCCCATCTTTCATCCACCCCACTCCACACAGGCATTGCCCATACAGCATGCTCACAGTGTACTTACCTGTTTGTCTGGAGGACCGTAGAGTAGCGTGTACTGGGGGAGGACCCCATCCACAAGTTTCTCCAACTCCTCCGTGCTGAAGGCCCTTCCCCAGACACACAATCCATTGTCTCTTCCAGACTGAGGTCACAGCAGCACTTGCAGTGTAGGTCCTCTCCTGTTGAAGGTCAGGTATCGAGTGATTGAACAGATAGAAAATGGCGGTCACGTCCACAGTGGTGCGTACCGTCAATGCAGGCATACATCGCCATTGGCTCCTGGGACCCATAGGGTCCAATGTTAACCAATGCAGAATTGTGCCGCGGTCTTCGGCCGCCTACTGCAACGGTGTACAAAGCCAGCGCAGTTACCTCATATCCCCTTGTCCCACCTTACAGGTCAGACAGCCGCCATTTCAGGGGCCCACATGGCTTTATTTTTTACTGCGTCACACATACCTAGGCCTTGCCTAAACATTATTACAGGCAAAATTGGATTTATGAATATTTTCAGAGTAAGCTGTGTTCACGTACCTCGGAGTTGGTTGACTCTCTGCTCGCTGTTCTCCTCCATAGGCACCGTCAGCTGGGGCATGTGGCCTTGGTCCCCCCACGCAGGAGTAAACAGGTGTACAGAAACCGAAAGAGTTACCATTCCATGAATGTGCAGATCATGTGTTTGGCAGACCAGTACATCTCCCATGTTAATGCAAAATTTCCTGGCTCAGTACATGACGCTTACATCCTGCGGAATAGCAGCATCCCTTATGTGATGGGGCAACTCCAGAGGCACCGGGTGTGACTATTAGGTGAGCACATGGACCCACATCAGTGGGAATAGTTGTCTGGGTCTGTGGATGTCCCTATGAGTTAGTGTGCGTTTAACAGTTGTCCCTCGCCATTTGCAGGTGACTCTGGTTACCCCCAGCCTAGCATGGCTACTGACCCCAGAGAGGAATCCCAGGACAAGGGAAGTGGAACGCTACAATGAGGCCCATGGGCGGACTAGGAGGATTATAGAGATGACCTTCGGTCTCCTGAAGGCCAGGTTCCGGTGTCTCCATATGACAGATGGTTCCCTATTCTACTCACCAAAGAAGGTATGCCAGATCATCGTGGCTTTGTGACGACAGGTGCCTTTTCTGCAGGAGGATGGTCCAGATGGAGGTGTTGTGGCAGCTGTGGAGCCTGTGGACAGTGAAGACGAGGAAGCAGAAGAAGAGGACATCGACAACAGGAACACGTGATCCTGCAATACTTCCAGTGAGACACAGGTAAGAAGACAAACCTGCCTGCTACACCTAATTTAAATCTAATACCTCTCCAATGTCTGTCATTTTTACCCAGTGTATGGTCACTGAGTTGTCACTTTCCCTTACGATTTCACAGATGTGGGTCCCACTGTGTGACATTTGCTTTGTTTCCTCATGGACTAGAGCTGTGTGACATAGGCATGTTGACATTACATTTGAAAGAGCATTTTGGCACTGTAATTGCTAATACACTATTTCGAAATCACAGACAGACTCCAGATTGTTTTGAGCTGTAAGGGTGTTTATTTAAGTGCTCAATATTGGAGGGGGGTTGTAAAATGGTGAGGTGTGATGGTGGAGGAATGTCCATGGCAGAGTCCAGTCTATTAGTCTCACAGGTGCATTGTCCAAAGGGGCATAGGAAGTGGAGCTGGGGCAGTTTAAGGATGGATAGGGTGACAAGGTGGGACAAATGGATGACAATCAGGGTAGTCTCATTTCTTGGCAGGGGTCTTGGCATTGTTCTCTGTCTTTGTCCTGGATCTCAGGGACCGTTTGCGGGGTGGGTCTCCCTCTGCAGGGGGTGGGGTGCTGGTGTGGTGGTCCTGTGGCAGTGCCTCCTGTCCACTAGCTCCGGCGGAGGTGGTGGGCAGTTCATCATCCAGGCTAGTGTCAGGGGCCCCTTGTTGTGCCACAGTCTCCCTCCTGGTGTTCACGAGTTCCTTCAGCACCCCTACAATGGTGCCCAGGGTGGAATTGATGGATTTGAGTTCCCCCCTGAAGCCCAAATACTGTTCCTCCTGCAGCCGCTGGGGTGGGGTGCTGGTGTGGTGGTCCTGTGGCGGTGCCTCCTGTCCACTAGCTCAGGCGGAGGTGGTGGGCAGTTCATCATCCAGGCTAGTGTCAGGGGCCCCTTGTTGTGCCACAGTCTCCCTCCTGGTGTTCACGAGTTCCTTCAGCACCCCTACAATGGTGCCCAGGGTGGAATTGATGGATTTGAGTTCCCCCCTGAAGCCCAAATACTGTTCCTCCTGCAGCCGCTGGGTCTCCTGAAACTTTGCCAGTACCGTTACCATTGTCTCCTGGGAATGGTGGTAGGCTCCCATGATGTTGGAGAGGGCCTCGTGGAGAGTGGGTTCCCTGGGCCTGTCCTCCCCCTGTCGCACAGCAGCCCTCCCAGTTCCTCTGTGTTCCTGGGCCTCTGTCCCCTGAACTGTGTGCCCACTACCACTGCCCCCAGGTCCCTGTTGTTGTTGGGCTGATTGATGTGTCCAGGGGACAGAGGTATGGGCCCGCTGGGTGGGTGCTGTGCTGGTGTTTCCAGAGGGGGAAGCCCTGTAGTGGCTTGTGCCAGTGTGAGGGGAACCAACTGTCCCGAGGTCCCAGATGGGCCGGGCTTGTCATCTAGATCCAGTTGGTCAGAGCTGCTGTCATCACTGTGGGCCTCTTCTGTGGGTGGAGTGGACATGTCTGGATCCTCCTGTCCAGTGACATTGGGTAGGGGTCCTGCAGGGGTGTAAAAGCATGATTATTGCATCTGTGTGTGCCATGGTGTGCAATGGGTGGGTGACCGTGTACCACAGTGCTTGCATTCCTGTATAGGACCTTGTGTGATGATGGTTTAGGGGGGTGTATGGGTATGTGTAGTGGCCATGTTTTGGTGATGGGTGTCCATGCATTGGTGTTGCATGCAGGGCTTGGTGTTGGGATGGGTTGTTTGTGATATTGGGACATGTGTGAGGAGTAGGAGTGATGGGTGTGAGGGCGAGGGTGGGGGTATGTGATGGCATGCAGGTAGGGTGGGGGATATAGTAGTAAAGATTTGACTTACCAGAGTCCATTCCTCCAGCTACTCCTGCAAGGCCCTCAGGATGCAGAATAGCCAAGACCTGCTCCTCCCATGTTGTTAGTTGTTGGGGAGGAGGTGGGGGTCCGCTGCCAGTCCGCTGTACCGCGATGTGGTGTCTTGAGACCACGGAATGCACCTTCCCCGTTGGTCGTTCCACCTCTTCCTGATGTCATCCCTATTTCTTGGGTGCTGTCCCACTGCATTGACCCTGTCCACGATTCTTCACCATAGCTCCATCTTCTTAGCTATGGAGGTGTGCTGCACCTGTGATCCAAATAGCTGTGGCTCTACCCGATTGATTTCCTCCACCATGACCCTGAGCTCCTCCTCAGAGAACCTGGGGTGTCTTTGCCGTGCTATGGGGTGGTGTGGGTGATGTGTGAGGTGGTGTGTGTTGTGATGTGTGGGGTGATATTTAGTGGTATGTTGTGTGAGGTGCGTGGATGTGGGTGATGGTGTTGAGTGCCTGTGGATGCTCGTTTGTAGATGGTGGTGTCTCTCTCTGGCCTTGAGTCGCAACTGTTGTCGCAGGGGTTTGTGGGTGATGTGGGTGTGTTTTTTATATTGTATGGGGTGCGTGGGAGTGGTGTGCGTATGTGTATCAGGTGTGTGAATTTCAAATTGTCCAATGTGGATGTGTTTTGTAAAAAAGTGTGTGTATTTTGAGCGTGGCGGTGTGTACTGCAAAAGAATACCGCGGTTGAAAGACCACCGCGTAGATTCGTGGGTCGTGATAGTGTGGGTGTATTCCTGTTGGCGTGACGGTGGAGGATTTCTTATCGCCAGTTTATCACTGACCTTTGGTGTGGCGGACTTGTGTGGGTGTCTAGATTTTGACAGATTTCGGCCTTTGGGTCAAAATGGCCGTGGCGGAATTCCGCGGGCGCGGCGGTGTGTTGGCAGTCTTCTGCACGGCAGTAAGCGGCTTTTACCGCCAATGATGTAATGACCACCATAATGAGGGCCATAATCTCTAGGAGCAACTTGAAGAGTCTCACAGAAACTGATTTTTTTTCTGGATAGCCTTATGGCTAGATTGGATAACTTCTGCTGTCTTTCTTCCAAGAGAGAGGCTTTGTTTCTGACTGTATCGATTTTTGCCCCCATAAAGAATCATCTTGCATAATGGACAGGTGGAGGACTTTTGGTAATTTACCATTAGTCCTGGCCTGCAAATTAATGCAAGGTGTTGGTGGCTTGGGAAATCTGCTGTGGTGTTGTCACTTTTAGCAGCCAGTCGTCCAAGTAGGGGAACACTCGAAAACATTGTTTGAAAAGTGCAGCCGCCATTGGCATGAGACACTTTGTGAATATTCTGGGAGCTGACTTCAGTCCGAAAGGGAGAACACTGAACTGATAGTGGGTACCGGCAATGGTAAAGCGAAGGTACTTGCGATGCCTGGGTTGAATGGGTATGTGAAAGTAGGCATCCTGGAGATCCAATATGTCTTGCAATTTCTGCTGTTCAGAAGATGGAGGATGTCCGACAGGGTGATCATACAGAAGGATTGTTTGAGCAGAAACTTACTTAACTGTCTGAGATCCAGAATTGGCCTCTATTCTCCTGTTTTTTTTTTCTTACTATGAAAATCTGGGAGTAGACACCCAGTCCTCTCTGATGAAGGGGAAACTTCTCTATTGCACATTTGGAGAGCATTTGAGATGCTTCCTGTTTTAGTAAGTGAAGATGAGGTGGGTGTGCCCCTTTTGGAAGATGGTTTGGAGGTCTGTGAATAAACTCCAGGGTATGACCAGATATTATCTTATCCAAGAACGATTTGTCTGATGTTATCTCCTCCCATTGATGTAGGTAATTTGAGACGTTTGTGCCCACCTGGTTGGAATGGGAGGAAGGAGGAATTCTTTGCTTGCGTCTGGTGTCCTGACTTTGGGGGGGCTGTTTCCCTCTGGCACCTTGTTTGCTATAGGCTGCTGCATGTGGTTCACGGTAGGCCTGGTGATAAGGAGGCGTGTATTGTGATTGTGGCGGGTGTTGCCTCTGGTAACCACCTCTGAATAAAGAGAAACTTCTGCCTCTGGCTCAACGAAAGGGCAATCTTTGGTACTGCAGGGTGTCAAGAGACCGGGCAGTGTCCGTGTCTGTTTTAATAGCCAACAAAGCATTGTCTATATGCTTGCCGAACAAAGGGGCTCATTTCCAAGCCCCTTGCACCACCATAGCATAATTCTTTTTTTTAACGCTACAGCGGTGCAAAACAGTCCCCCACCCGCGCCATATTTACAAACTGGCGCAATGTTACCATTGTGCCAGTTTGTAAACCTTTGCGCCACATTATACCTGCTCCAGGTATATTGTATGCCAGGAAGGCATCCCCCGCAGGGAGCCCAAATAAAATGGTGCAGTGGGCGCAGGACGATGCAAGGAAACTGGCACATCAGAGCCGATGCACCAGTTCTTTGTATATGAGGCCCAAAGTTTCGTCATCATAGGGCATGTCGAGAATCTTTGATTGAATCGCGAGTTGCAAAACTGCTGCCAAGGCTAATTGTCGGAAGCCTTTGGAGGCGATATCTAAGGCGCAGTCAATGATTTCTGTCAAGGTGCGTTCACCCTCTTGCAATATCTTTCTAACCTCAGGTTGTTTATACTCCGGGATGAGGTCGATGAAGCTACCTCATATCATACCACATGTGGTGCTCATAGCGGACTAAAATTGCTACGGTATTGGCTGCACGAACAGTGACTGCCAACATAAGTGAGAATCTTTTCCCTACATTGACCAGGCACCTGCCTTCCTTGTCTAGCACAGCCAAATTAGAAAGGGCTGGATTCTTGGACCACCGCTGCGCAGCTTGAGACACAGGCTTCGGATGGCCTATTAAGCAGGCAGGAGAGTCTTTCCTAGCTTTTTAAAATGATTTTCCAGCCAAGGTGGTACTGGTGGCATAGTGGCTGGATTTTTCATTGTTTTTATCTCTTCGCTCCATATGTAGTCAATTATGGAGATAACCTTCACTGACTTTCTGGCTTGCTCCTTGAAATCATGGACAAAACAATCCGTGAGGGAGACAGATGTTGGCAAGTGAAAACGTGTGGCAGCCCTATCCTTCAAATTATGAAACCCTCCGATATCCTCAGGTATCATCAGGATGTTGAGAAGCAATGATTTCTCCCTCTTCTCTCTCTCTCCTCTTCCAAGGGAGTATCATCCTCTATGGGTGGCGCTGCAATCATAGAGGATGGTGTAATCCTAGCTGTTGCTGGAGGCATGTTTCTTGGTATAACCGGAGAGGTAGGCTGTGATTGCACAGGCTGCTGTGGTTTGTCTGTAGTCCTGAAGCATGTCCTGAAGGTCTTGAATCAGGTATGTAGCTATCTGCACCGTACTGTGAGGTTGAGAATATTGGAATGGCTCATATTGTCTGCCAGGAGCCGTGTAATATGAAGCAATCCTGCTGGTCATATTCATCATCTTGATATTTGACATGCAGCTCTGATGGACTGTGCATGTCACCGAATGGCCCTTCACCCTCAGACTCTTTCCAGTCCAAGAGGTGGCTGGGTAGTAATGTTGAAACCTTGCTAGGGGACATGTCATCAGGATGAAAAGTACTCTTTGCGACTTTAGTAATACTGATTGTAGTATGAGAATCAGCAGAATCTGAAGTGGCGGCAGCAATAGTGTATTGTGGCAATGATGTCTCTTTCATGGTAGATGGTGTCGTGGTTGGTGACACCGTTGATGGTGCTCTCGGCGGTTTCGCTGCTTTTGGCATAGACTAAGATGGCCTCGTCGACTGTGATGTCTTCGTTGACTTTATCGAAGGAAGGGACGTAGATGGTGGAGGAGACTTTGTCAACGATCCTGAAGATATTGCCGTTGACGGAAGTTTTTTCTTTACTGGTGGCAATGTCAAGTCCACTGTGTCTGAAAAGCTTGTGCCATCCACCGTCGCAGAAGAGATTAGTGTTGGTGTGGCTGTCATCGACGATGTTAGTGACGATGATGGCCTTGTTGACAAGGCAATGGTGATGGTGGATAGGGTGGTGGTTGTTGACAGCATTTTTGATGGCGTTGTCGTCGACTGGAGCCTCAGTGATACTTTTCTTGATGTTGACGGTTCAGAGGAAGGAGGAAGACAAGTCTTCTTTTTCTTTAGAAATGGAGTGGACGACTGTGAGGAGGCTGACCCTGCAGAGACCTGATGAATATTCTCCTTTTAAGGGTCTTTATGATGAGTTTTAAAAGCCTTCCTGCTCTCCTCAGAACACCCCTGGTCGGATGATCTTGACCTTCTCTGAGATTTTGAAGCTGTGTCACTGTCCTCACCTGAAGTATTAGACTTTGCCTGTAACCATGAGAGATGCCTTTCTTCCCTGTCCCTCAGAGTTTTAGAGAAGGTGCAACAGATATTACAGATGTATAAGCTACAGGCAGTACAGGCAGTCCTTGCGGGGATCATCAATATGTAAACTTGTCTTGCCACTGGATTTGCAGGAACAAAAAATTACTTTTTTTGAGGGATCTGACTTCTTTGGCTGTAGAAAGTAGCGTTCAGAGGAAAAAACTGAGCAGAGCTCAGGGAGACTCACTTCACTTGATGTGCAGTAGGAAATCTGAGGAAGTATTCCAGTGGGTGCTGGTGCATGATTGGTCATAGGTCAAGGTTGGTTCTTTTTTCAAAAGGACATAGATAGGCTGTTTGATTGATGGCTACTGCCATTATAGCCAATGCTGATTCCTGCATCCTGCTTTCCTAAGGTACCGTGGGACTCCCACTTTGACAACTGGAAATAATTTAAGCATGTGAATCTATGAAAGATCCAATACTGGATAACTCAGGAGTACCTAGGCTCACTAGGTACTGTAAAATAAATGACGTTTCCCAACTCCATCCACAAGTAATGCCATTCTGAGACTAAGAGTGGAAGCATAAGAATATGGCAGTGTTGTTTGACTGGGGTATGAGCCTTGGTTAATCAGGAACCAAAATCCTTGTCAGGGTGAGGCACAAGCCAACTCTAAATTAACCTGTGCTCAACCCTCTGGTAGCTTGGTACAGAGCAGTCAGGCTTAACTTATAGGCAATGTGTAAAGTGTTTGTGCAACACTTCAAAAGTAATAAAGTGAGAACACCACACAAAATGAACTCCAGCCCATGTTAGACAAATAGAGCTTTCTGTAATAAGTAAGACAAGACCAGAACAACAAAAATCCAAACAGTAGAACCAAAGATATGCAATTGTCAAGATGTTAGTGAAAATGACGCCAAAAAGCAGCTAGTTCAGGTTGACTGCGATGCAGCACGGACTGGCTACAGGAACCCAGTGAGGCCCGCTTAACAAAGTCCCTTAAACCCGGGTTTGTAAAGTGTTGCAAGGATCCACGTCGAAGATGTGCTGCACAGCTGAAGCAATAGTCTGTTCTGGGGTGCGATGAGGATGCAACGCAAGGGCCTGCATCATTGTCGAGGATCTGCCGATGGGATTTGATGTGAGACACTGCGAGGGGTCCACTCCACACAGCAGCGGTGATGTGTAGGTTCTGCTTGGGTTTGCGCTGTGCAGCAGAGGAGATGAGCCAGTTTTAATGGATCCGCAGAGGCTGGCAGATAACTTCAAGTCCACTTCCAGGTTCCAGGACTGGGGTGGCATCACTCAGCTGGGTAGACTCACAGATGGCAGAGTCCAAGTGCAGTTGGAAGTTTGTTGGAACCCTGTGGTGTCCCATAGGCTTCAAATCAGGAGACCAGCCAACTGGTTCTTTGAGTCACTGGGTTCTGGGTTCAAGAGATGCAGGTCTAGTCCTTCTTACCCAGGTAAGGAGGCAGCAAATAACCACAGCTGTCAGCATTTCTTTCTCAGCAGTAGTCCAGCAGGGCGGCAGTCCTTTCCACTGCACAGCAGTCCTTTTTCCGGGCAGAGTATCCACAGGTCCAGAAGTGTACTGAAGTGGTGGTCTCTGAGGTCCAGCATATACACCCAGATGTGCCTTTGAAGTTGGGAGAAGCTTCTAGAGGCATGCCTTTGAGGCGTCAGCTGCCCTACCCATCTGGCCCTGGCTCCAGACTAACTGCAGGTGGTATGAAGTCCTTTGTGTGGAGACAGGACACAGACTATTAAAATGTAAGTGGGTCTGGGTCCAGCTCCTCCCTCCCATCCTGCCAGTGATGGCCTATCCAGACACACCTAAGCTACCCATTGTATGTGGCTGTCTAGGAGCACGACACAAACCCCAACTGTTACCTACACCCAGTCATGTGACCCAGAGACAGGCTTCAGGTACCAAATGGCTGATTCCAGAGACACCAAACATGAGCATGTTATTGCTTCCCATTTGGAAATTACACTTATAAAATGTGAGAAGGCAACTCTGTTGTTATATCTTGGAAGAGATAGGACTTGCAGTAGTGAAAAAACAAATTTTACAGTTTTTCACTACCAGGACATGGAACACTTCATAGTACATGTTCTACTATTTAAATACATTGCACCCTGACCTCTGGGCTGTCCAGGGCCTTCCCTAGGGGTGACCTATACATATAAAAAAGGAAAGTTTGGGCCTGGCAAAAAGCTTACTTTTTCAGGCCGACATAGCAGCTAAAACCTGCACACACAGCTGCAATGGCAGGCCTGAGACATGTTCACAGTGCAACTTAATTGGGTACCCTTCTCACAGTTTCTTTGTATCAAAAGAATCTCTTCAGACAATGAGGTTTGTATGAAGATCATGGAAGAATTTAAAATACATTTCATCCAAAGAGGATATCCTCAGGACTTACTTGATTCTACAATTCGAGTACAAGAAATGAACCGCAAAAGTCTGCTGCAGGACAAACACAGTGGAGAAACCTGCACATCCAGTATTTGTATCAGAATTTGCAACTAAATCGCAAACATCATCAATCAGCAGTGGGAACTCTTACAGTCTGAGTCTGATTTCAAGGGGCTGTTCCAACACAAACCCATTTTTGCATACCAACGTACAAAAAAATTTGAAGGAGATTTTGGCTTTGACAAAACCTGTGATGACTACCTCATTCTTTGGGACCAGAAAATGGGAGAATTGTATACACTGCAACAACATAATTGTGGGGGCCACTGTTGTTCACCCTAAATCGGGTCAATCTATAAAACATAGACACGCCACAGACTGTAATGCACGTTGTGTAATATATGGCATTAAGGGGGTCATTTCAACATTGGCGGTAAAAGCCGCTTACCGCCGTGCAGAAGACCGCCAACACACTGCTGCGGCCGCGGAATTCCGCCACAGGTATTACGACCAACATCTCGGAATCCACCTAAATCCAGACACTCACACAAGCACAAACTACCATCCACAGGCACTCAACACCATCACCCACACAACTTCCACGCACAAAACACCACACACCACTACATATCACCACACTTATCACCACACACACCACCCCACACATCACCTACACCACCCCATGGCACGGCAAAGACACCCCAGGTTCTTGGAGGAGGAGCTCAGGGTCATGGTGGAGGAAATCGTCTGGGTAGAGCCACAGCTATTTGAAGCACAGGTACAGCACACCTCAATTGCAAGGAAGATAGAGCTATGGCGAAGAATAGTCGACAGGGTCAACGCAGTGGGATAGCATCCAAGAAATCGGGACGATATCAGGAAGAGGTGGAACGACCTACGGGGGAAGGTGCGTTCCGTAGTCTCAAGACACCACCTGGCGGTACAGCGGACTGGCGGCAGACCCACACCTCCTCCCCCACAACTAACAACATGGGAGGAGCAGGTCTTGGCGCTACTGCATCCTGAGGGCCTCGAAGGAGTCGGTGGAGGAATGGACTCTGGTAAGTCAAAACTCTAACTACCATATCCCCCACCCTACCTGCATGCTATCACAGACCCCCACCCTCGCCCCCTCCCCTATCACTCCAACTCCTCACAAATGTACTAATATCACAAATCACACATCCCAAAACCAAGCCCTGCATGCAACACCAACGCATGGACACCCATCACTACAGCATGCACACTGCACATACCCATACACCCCCCTAAACCATTATCACACAAGCCCCCACACAGGAATGCCAGCACTGGGGTACACGCTCACCCACCCATTGCACACCATGACACACACAGATGCACACACACACAGATGCAATAATCATGCTTTTCCATCCCTGCAGGACCAATACCCAACGTCACCAGACAAGAGGGTCCAGACATCTCCACCCCACCCACAGAAGAGGCCCACAGTGATGACAGCAGCTCTGTCCAACTGGATCCCACTCTCCACGAGGCCCTCTCCTCCATCATGGGAGCATACCACCACTCCCAGGAGACTATGGCAACGGTCCTGGCCAAGTTTCAGGAGACCCAGCGCATGCAGGAGGAACAGTATTTGGGGTTCAGGGAGGAACTCAGAACCATCAGCTCCGCCCTGGGCACCATCGTAGGGGTGCTGAAGGAAATACTCGACACCAGGAGGGACACTGTGGCACTCCAAGGGGCCCCTGACACTAGCATGGACGATGAACTGCCCACCACCTCCGCCGGCGCTAGTGGACAGGAGGCACCGCCACAGGACCACCACACCAGCACCCCACCCCCTGCAGATGGAGAACCACCCCGCAAGTGGTCCCTGAGATCCAGGAACAAGACAAAGCACGGTGCCAAGACCCCCGCCAAGAAATGAGACCACCCTGATTGTCAACCCACCGTCCCACTTTGTCACCCTGTCCATATTGGAACTGCCCCAGCTCCACTTCCTATGCCCATATGGGCAATGCACCTATGAGACAAATAGACTGACTCTGCCATGGACACTCCTCCGCCGTCACCCCTCACCATTTAACTCCCCCACCAATATTTTGTATGTAAATAAACACACCTAAAGCACAAAATGATCTGAAGTCTGTCTGTGATTTAGAAATAGTGTATTTGCAATTACAGTGAAAAAATTTCCAGGAAATAGTAATGTCAACATACCATTGTCACACAGCTCTAGTCCATGAGGAATCTAAGCAGATGACACACGCTGGAAACCACACCTGTGAAACCGTAAGGGAAAGTGACAACTTAGTGACCATACACTGGGTGAAATCGACAGACACGAAAGAGGTAGAAGTGTAAAAGTACTTGTAGTAGGCAGGAATGTATTCTCACCTGTGTCTCACTGGAAATATTGCTGAATGACTGAGTCCCTGTTGTCAATGTCTTCTTCATCTGCTTCCTCCTCATCACTCGCCACAGGCTTCACAGCTGCCACAACACCGCCATCTGGACCATCCTACTGCAGAAAAGGCACCTGGCGTCGCAAAGCCAAGTTGTGAAGCATACAGCAGGCCACGATGATCTGACACACCTTCTTTGGTGAGTAGAATAGGGATCCACCTGTCATATGGAGGCACCTAAAACTGGCCTTCAGGAGGACGAAGGTGCGTTCGATCACCCTCCTAGTCCGTCCATGGGCCTCATTGTAGCATTCCTCTGCCCTGGGATTCCTCACTGGGGTCAGTAGCCATGACAGGTTGGGGTAACCAGAGTCCCCTAATAGCCACACCCGGTGCCTCTGGAGTTGACCCATTCCGCAGAATGTAGGCGTCATGCACTGAGCCAGGGAACATGGCATTCACATGGGAGATGTACTGGTCTGCCAAACATACCATCTGTACATTCATAGAATGATAACTCTTCCGGTTCCTGTACACCTGTTCACTCCTGTGGGGGGGGGCAAAGCTACATGGGTCCCATCAATGGCACCTATGATGTTGGGGATCTGTCCCTGGGCATAGAAGTCACCTTTCACTGTAGGCAAGTCCTCCACCTGAGGGAAAACGATGTAGCTCCGCATGTGTTTCAGAAGGGCAGACAACACTCAGGACAACACGTTGGAAAACATAGGCTGGGACATCCGTGATGCCATGGCCACAGTTGTTTGAAATGACCCACTTGCTAGGAAATGGAGCACTGATAGCACCCGCACTTGAGGGGGGATTCCAGTGGGATGGCGGATTGCTGACATCAGGTCAGGCTCCAACTGTGTACACAGTTCCTGGATTGTGGCACGATCAAACCTGTAGGTGATTATCAAATGTCTTTCCTCCATTGTTGACAGGTCCACCAGCGGTGGGTACACCGGAGGATTCCGCCATCTCCTCACATGTCCCAGCGGACAGTGCCTAGGAAGGACAACAGCGAGCACAGAGTCAAACAATTCAGAAGTATGTACCCACTGTCTACACAGAACACCATTCATACACAAAATCTGGCCTGTATGTGTGTTGTGAGACTAGGCCTAGGTATGTGTGACGCAGTTGGTAATTAGGCCATTTGGGCCACTGAAATGGCGGCTGCCTGACCTGTAAAGTGGGACAATAGGATGTGAGGTAACTGCGCTGGCGTTGTACACCGTCGCGGTAGGCGGTCAAAGACCGCGGCACATAGTTGCATTGGTTAACATTGGACCCTATGGGTCCTAGGAGCCAATGACGATGTACGCCGGCGGTGATGGTACGCACCGCTGCGGACGTGACCGCCGCGGATGTGACCGCCTTTTTCTACCTGTTTTATCACTTGATACCTGATCTTTGACAGGAGAGGACCTACACTGCAAGTGCTGCTGTGACCTCGGTCTGGAAGTGACAATGGCTCGTGCATCTGGGGAAAGGGCCCCTGCCTTCACTGCAGAGGAGTTGGAGAAGCTCGTCGACGGGGTCCTCCCCCAGTACATGCTACTGTACGGTCCTCCAGACCAACAGGTAAGTACACACGGAGCAGGTTGTATGGGCTATGCCTGTGTGGAGAGGGCTGGTTGTAAGAAGGAAGGGGGCACAGTTCTGCGTGCATGAAAGACTGTGAATGCATGTGCCACATGGCAAGGGTAGGGATGTGGGCCACTCACTTTGACGGTGCAGTTGGTAATGACTTCTCTTCTTCCCCTGTACATTTCATGTAGGTCAGCGTGCACCAGAAGAAGGATATTTGGCGTGCCATCGCCAAGGACGTCCGGACCCTGGGGGTCCACCACAGATGGAGCACCCACTGCCGGAAAAGATGGGAGGACATTCGCTGCTGAAGCAAGAAGACGGCCGAGGCTCAGCTGGGGATGGCCTCCCAACGTGGGAGGGATGCCTGTCGAACCATGACCCCCATGATGTTCCGGATCCTGGCGGTGGCCTACCCGCAGTTGGATGGGCGCTTGAGGGCATCACAGCAGACACAAGGGGGTGAGTACACTATCATTCAGCAGACTTTGTGCGCAGTGAAGGTGTCTGGGTGGGGGAGGAGGGCTGTGGGTTCCCCTAGGCCAGGGCGAGTTCCGTAGGCTAAGCCCATTCGTAAGGCATGGCACTGTGGCCCCCCAGCCCACCTCTGTAGAGTGCCAAGTACAGGTAGTCATGCCCCTGTGTCATCTATGTGTGCAGATGTCATCCATAGCCTTGTAGGCCATTTTCCAGGAATTGCACTGTAGAGCCCAACAGCGCGACGTAGTGCAGGGCGCTGCTGTGTCTGTATTGTCCGCCAACGGTAGCGGTAAGCCATGCACTCAACCTGTCTTTCTTCTGTCGTCCTCCCCCTTTTTGTGGTCTCCCTGTTCTTGTGTGCATTAGAATCATCAGGCGGAGGTACAGTGGCACCGGAGCACGAGGGAGCTGCATCCCACATGGGCATGGAGGCCCACACTACGGACTCAGAATACACCAGTGGGACGGAGGGCGAGGGGAGCACCACGGCTGTCACAGGATCTGACACCAG
This sequence comes from Pleurodeles waltl, assembly GCF_031143425.1. NCBI lineage: Eukaryota > Metazoa > Chordata > Amphibia > Caudata > Salamandridae > Pleurodeles > Pleurodeles waltl. The sequence goes on from NC_090442.1 coordinate 463,666,870, forward strand.
CGACACGGACTCATCCTCCGATGGGAGCTCCCTTGTGGTGGTGGCAACATCTGTGCCCCCACTTCTACAGGTACAGCCGCCACCCCCCCTACCAGCACCGCCCTCCCAGCAGCCCCTCTGCCTTCGCCCCGTGCCCGCTCACCCAGGAGGGTGGGCATCACCTTCGTCCCAGGCACCTCAGCCCCTGCCCCTGTCACCTCTGCTGCCCTCAGTCAGGAGGCCATTGACCTCCTCAGGTCACTCACTGTTGGGCAGTCTACCATTTTGAATGCCATCGAGGGTGTAGAAAGGGAGTTGCAACACACAAATGCATTCCTGGAGGGCATTCATTCTGGTCAGGCTGCCCTTCATTGAACCGTTCAGACTCTGGCCTCAGCACTGATGGCAGCCATTGTCCCTGTGTCTAGCCTCCACCCAGACCCAATCCCCTGTACCTCTGCCTATCCCAAGCACACCATTAGACCAGGCTGCACACACCTCACCACACAAGGGAAGCTCAGGCAAACATAAGCACCACACATCTCACAGGCACTCATGCAAGCATCACACACATACAGACACACCAACATCCACTGACTCCACTGTGTCCCCCTCCTCGTCTCCCTCCTCCCTCCCAGTCTCGTCGACACTCAAACCTGCATGCACTACCACTACAGCCACTACGTCCCGCACCAGCACACCCACAACCACACCCCGCTCACGTGCACTCACCACCCCCAATACCATTTACACGTCCCCTGTGTCCTCTCCCATTGTGTCTGTGACGCCCCCTCCGAAGATACACAAACGCAGGCACACACCCACCCAACAGCCATCCACCTCACGACAGCCTCCAGCCCATGCACCTGCACCCAAATCCACAAAAGTTACACCTCCTACAACCCCCACCTCTTCCTCCACTCCCAAACCCCCTCCAGCTACCCATCCCAGTGTGTCCATCAACTTTTCCTGTCCACCATTAACCTATTTCCCACCACCCCCCTCGTCCAACTCATAGGTCCTGTACTAGTACCTCAGCCAAAAAATCTCCGGGACCAGTGGTGCCTGTTGTTACAGGTATGTGGAGTGCACCGGCCACCAGGGCAGCCAGTGTGGCACGGAGCCACAGCACAGCCAGCCCCCCCCCCTGTGAAGCACCAGAAGTTGGACAGTGCCCGGCGGTAGAGGGGGAAGACTCCAGCCAGCCAAGCCGCTCACAGGGATCCATGGGGGGAGTGTGGACTCAGCTGTGACTCCTCCCAAGGTGGGGGAGGGGCAGAAGAAATCTCCAAAGTCTGGGAAGAGCAGCACTGCGGAGAAGACCGCCATCATCCCCGCTGCCCAGGAGGCCACCGCCAGCCCCATAGTCACTGCCCAGGAGGCCACCGCCAGCCCCATCGTCACTGCCCAGGAGGCCACCGCCAGCACCATCATCACTGCCCAGGAGGCCTGCCAGCCCCATCGTCACTGCCCAGGAGGCCACCGACAGCCCCATCGTCACTGCCCAGGAGGGCCCCACAAGCCACAGCCCAGCTGGCCAGGAGGGCCCCGCAAGCCACAGCACAACTGACCAATGAAGGACCGCCAGCCACAGCCCAGCTGGGCAATGACGGACCGCCATGGCAAGGACCGCTGAACAGGTCAGACACTGGCAACTCAAGCACCGCTGAACAGGCCAAGCACCGCTGAACAGGGCAAAGACCGCCATGGCAAGCACCGCTGAACAGGGCAAAGACCGCCATGGAAAGCACTGGTAGCCCATTTGCGGCAGGGGCAGCGATGCAACTGGGACCGTCACGGGGTGAGTGCTGCACTCTGGGCACCAGTCCCCCTCCAGAACCAGTGGAGACCTGCATCCACTCCGTCTGTCCTGCACAGGATGAAGCACTCTGGGCACCAGTCCCCCTCTAGAACCAGTGAAGACCTGCATCCACTCCATCTGTCCTGCACAGGATGAAGCACTCCGGGCACCAGTCCCCCTCCAGAACCAGTGGAGACCTGCATTCACTTTGTCTGTCCTGCATAGGATGAAGCACTCTGGAGCCTGCATCCACTCCGTCTGTCCTGCACAGGATGAAGCACTCTGGGCACCAGTCCCCCTCCAGAACCAGTGGAGACATGCATCCACTCCGTCTGTCCTGCACAGGATGAAGCACTCTGGGCACCAGTCCCCTTCCAGAACCAGTGGAGACATGCATCCACTTGTGAGACTGTGGCTTTGCACTCCCCAGGATGGAAAAGTGGGCAACCCACCCACTGTAGAGACTTGAGAGACTGTGGCTTTGCACTCCCCAGGATGGTACAGTGGGCAAACCACCCACTGTAGAGACTTGAGAGACTGTGGCTTTGCACTCCCCAGGATGGTACAGTGGGAAAACCACCCACTGTAGAGACTTGTGAGACTGTGGCTTTGCACTCCCCAGGATGGTACAGTGGGCAAACCACCCACTGTAGAGACTTGAGACACTGTGGCTTTGCACTCCCCCAGGATGGTACAGTGGGCAAACCACCCACTGTAGAGACTTGAGAGACTGTGGCTTTGCACTCCCCAGGATACATCAATGGGCATGGAGGCCTATCGTGGATCTGGTGCGGTGCACTCATCCGGCTGAGGTGCCCCCCCCTTCCCTTTCCCGTGAGGTGCCTGTTGTATTTCTATCTGATGCCCTTGAAGTGTTCTCTACGTCATATTCAGGTATCTTGTGTGGGCCTCGCCCATGCATTTTGGGCCCAGTGGTCCACGGACTATGAATGGTGCAAAACCTGCACTACTAATCATGGTGTATATAAATATATGTATATATTTGCTTACTGTATTTTGATATATTACAATGGTTACACTCATTTCCTTTTGTCTTTGCATTCTTCCGGGGGGGTTGGGGGGTGTTTCTGTCATGTATAGATAAGCATTGGTGTGTGCGTTGTAGTGGGTGAGGGTCGGGGTGGGGGTTGGGGTGTTGCGTGTGTGTGTCCCTGTGTTTTTGCCTCCCCCCTCCCCTATATCGTAGGTGCAGTACTCACCGTGGTCTTAGCCGCCGGCGTTGATGCTCCTGGTAGAAGAGCAGGAAGACTAGCACAGGAAGAATATGGAGTTCCGGCTCCATGGTGCCCTCCTTCCTCGTGGAGTGTGTAGAGGTGAGCATTTTCCCTTCGAAATGGCTGTTTCCGTAGTCCTTTTATCCGCGGTGAATCCGCCTCGGAAAAGGTGGCGGATTGGCCTGTCATAATAGTGTGGGCGGTACATTGTCTCCCGCCTGTCTGTTGGCGGTGACCGCTGCGGTGTTTGTTTGTACCGCCGTGGCGGACGGAATGTTAAAGTGGCTGTCTTTGTTGGCGGTTTCCACCACGGTCGTAATTGCAAAGTTTTTACCTCCGGCCTGTTGGCGGTCTTACCGCCGCTTTAACACCGTCCGCCAGGGTTGTAATGACCACCTAAGTGCCCTTGCAGCTTGATGTATGTTGGCAAAACAGAGAGTAAGATAAAAGGGTGGATAACTGAATATAGGAGCATGATAAGGCTGCACATTGGTAGGAACAAAAATATAATACAGTATAGCACAATTATTCTTCCTGATTCTGGAGGTGATTAAACTTGACCCTGAAATCAACATACATAAAACCTTGTCACAAAGGGAAAGCTTTTGGATAAAAAAATGAATACCCTTGTACCTCAAGGTCTTAATGACACCTGGAGATGTTACTTGATAGGTAAGTAGACATATATTCCAAACGAGGCACACATCTATTACAGTCCACTGTTTCTTCTTTCTCTTCTAAGCACAGCACACAGGGATCTAGATCACGGTCGGACAGTTTTTTCAGGCAAAATCATACCATTAACAACTTAAGGTAGTGTTGACAGATAGTATGGTATAGGCAGGTACACTCAGATACATGGGAGATGCATGTTCAACACGAGATGTGTACAAAAACACACATAAGATCTTGTGCAATGAGGTTCTACATTGAATATTCAGTGTCACATTTTTGCTAAGTTTTTATTACCATTTTGGGTAAAATTTGTTGTACAGCGAAGCTTACCTTTAGGTTGACACACATAGGTAGTGCAACACCTGTGGAAAGTGTTATATCTAATACTTTTATAATTACAATTATGGTCAGGATTTCAAGTTTATGGGGATCTATAATTGCATTTCACTAAATGTGCATTGATCAAGTAGTACACATGAATTACCAGCTTTGTATTGTTTCCTGGCATGTGCTAAGACCTCTCTTTTTTTTAATCTATTATATCTTGTATGAAAATATATATTGACTATTCAGTGTCACATTCTTGCTATGCATTTATTACCACTTTTAGGGCGCAATTTGCTGCACACTTAAATTTGTTTCAAGTCTGAAGACACATAGGTGATGTGTCCTTAATGGAGAACTTGCGGAACGCGCCATACAACCCTATTCGTTTATATAGTGAGAGAGCGTAGTTTAAATATTATATATTAGACGTGAAATGCTTATACCTAACAATGCTGCATACATAAAACGATCACAAAATATTATTCACTTGGATGTATTCTTAACGGAATTATAAGTGTGAAGCTGCTATTATACTCATATACTAATGTCGATTATAAGAAATAATTGCTTGCATTATGATTAATTGAAATGTTAACATCTACGAGGATTATGTTTATTAGAATCCATGAATCTTAAGTTAGCGTGAGTTGAAAACTTAGTCGTGTAGCTCTCATATTAAAGCATATTTTTTTCTGTTTCTTCAGTGTGCTGACTCGCAAAAGGCCATGATCCAGCATTTGTTCTTTTCTCCGCTTTATGTAACAATGATAGTTATATTCTCATCCGCTTACTAGATGTTTTAGTATAAGATTTATATGCTTTGCAACAAAAATAGAAACTTCCAAGGACATTCGACCATGGACAAAGGAACTTTTGACCTGATGAACGTGCCAGAAAATGAAGTAACCCCGGATGTGCCACCTACGAAGACGTCAATTATGAAGACCAATCAAAGTATTATAATTTATCATGGAATGACAAATGCATTACTTAATGTATAATTTGATAGGTTGAAGATAGTGGGGTGTAGTGACTATCCAATAGAATTTTGTGGGAATGTATTATGAAAAAGGGATAAAAACTCATGACACAGGAGACTCGACAGCATTAGGGAATGATATTGATTGGATCCAGAAACTCTGTCACTCTATTTGGTGATTTGAGACTTAGACAAAACCATCCTCACCCATAGACTGCCCCATTACACTTTCCCTCCTTATGAGGGAAGTGTCCCCTGTCCTTAGACGAGATAGACTGATGATGATCTAACTGATTTCCTGAAAACGAAGACTGATCTTGTATGCTGACTCATTCCGAGGAGGGTAATTATGACAGTTGCTCTTGAAATTTGTCTATTTGCTTTTCCTTTCTAGGTACCAACTGCTGTATTTTTGGTTAGAGACCATAGTTAGATGTTTTCCAAATTGGTGTTCTAAATTGTTTTGCATGAAGCCCAACATGCTGATGCCAATTAGCGGTTAGGTTAGGGTTCACCTTGACTGACGCAACGAATGTGACTAATATTGTGCTATGCTGAACCGAGACGTATATGCTGAGACGTTTATGCTGATTTGTGTAGATCATATATTAGTGTTTTAATGTTTATCATCTTCGCATTGTCAACATCTTATCACAGTTGCCATATTGTGACTATGCTCTTTGCTTCATGGTTTTGAGATTAATACTTTAGCTATTAGATTGTAATCAATAGGGAATAAAATTCACAAAACTCTAACAAAGGTGTGGTTATTCATGACTGAAAGGTCATGGTTACGTCGGTAGTTTAACCAATGTCTAAAGTGAAATATATTGTGGTAATATTTGTTGATAACATCATTGACATATTGCTCAACATATTGATTAGTTATCTTGTTCTACGGTGTCTCACTACTGGGTCAAAAGATTAATCAGCCTAAAACGAGTCCTAATGTGTATAAATTAACATAGAGGGACGCGTTAACAGTTCTGGTAGCAGAGCGACGGTTTGGCCCTTGGGGGCCCTAGGACGGAGATTCATTGTTTAATTTGTTTTTCTATGATAATGCAATTCGGTATGATGGGTTTCTAAGTTCGCCATTGGCTTTCCCGGGATCTCGTAGCCTGCCTAAATGAGTTGGGAATGTTCTCGGTGCCATAGTGTGTGTGGTTAGGGTCTTTGCGCTTGCCTAAGCTTATGCATCTTGCAGGTGGTTGTGAAAATTTGTGTGTATTTAGGCCAAATTAAGTGTTGTTTAGCAGGAGTGGGCGTACTCCACAGTATGAGAGTAGGGAAGTTGGCGTACTTCATGTGAATGTAGCGCTTGTTGCTCAAAATTTTCCACGTGGTTGGTTGTTGTGTACGGACCTGTTGAGGTCTAAGAGTCGAGTTTGAGCTATAATGTGTGTATGAAACCTTCGATGGAGATTTGACAAATTCTAAAGTGCACTAGAAGGAGTCATTGACAAGTCGAGAGTAGAATTTGTGGGTCGAATTCTGCTTGCGTATGCGGGAACTAATAAGGGGAGAGTAGCAGCTGAGGCTTCAATTGAAATCTCTGTAAAGTTCTGAAGCGAATGTGTTACCCTTCCTGTAGTAAACCGACAGATTTGTGTTGTCATTTTAAGGTGCTCGCAATAATTTGCATTAATTTGTGTGAGTTGTAGAGGTCAGTGAGGAGTAGACAAGCCGCAAGACTTTGTCAGCCGCAGTGTGTGTGAGTGTGACGTCAGTGGTGCCGCGCTGAGATAGGTCAGATGTTGAGAGGGGTCGCGCACGGATTGGCTGCCTTCCGTGAGAGGCAATAGGTTGAGAAAGGGCGAGTGAAGAGTGTCCTTGGAACTAAGCCATTTCTGATTAAATACGAAATAAGAAAATCGCAAAAATGAATTTTGTCAGAGCATTCAAGAGCACTCTAAAGGGAGATGTATATATTGTCGCAACTGATGGAGAACCTACACCACCTGAGGGTACTCCAGCTTATACGGTTATGGAAGAAAAGGATGTTGCACCTTGTTTATGGATGAAACAGTGGCGCAAATTAACAGAGAAAGAGGGGGTATCTAGCTTTCCCAGAACATGGGACATTTAATCCAAAGGTACTAGAAAATTTGAGGTGGATGTTAAGTACGCAGAAACCACCTCCGAGACCGGCACAATACGAGGCTTTGGCGATCTGGGACTTGATGGCTCTTAAACATAGACAAGAAAGGTTTCAGAGAAGACTGAGAAGGGCAGATAAATCCTATGCAGAGGCTAGATGGGACAATGAGAGCAAAATGTGGAGACGGGGAATTGTAGACGGATTGAAGTTGTTCCCAGCAATAACACAGGGAGAAGAGACGCAGGGAAAGAAAGCCTCCTGTAAAACCGACAAAGATTCAGGCAAAACTAAAGAAAATAAAAGGTCCTGGGAAGAGGAAGATGATTCAGATGATGAGGAATTTATGGATAGATTGTTACATGATCGTCCGCCACCATATGCGGTGAGCGACAGTACCCCAAGTACTAGCTTGGATCCTGGAAACAAGACGCAGGAAAAGGTAGTTACTGATACAGTACAGACTAACAATACAGCTTTGATACAGAATGGTGTCAGTGTACCCACTGCACCAGACTTGCCGATACAGTTGCAGCCTCCACCGCAGATAAAGAGAATCTACCCTGATGTTCCAGTGCTTGAGACTACTACAAACTTGATAGTGCCACCAGACCCGATATACACAAAGCCGAAGCTAATACAGATTGAATTGACTCCGAAATTAATGTCTCAACCACCACCACAGTTGATACCAGGGTATAACCCTGTAGCGGGACCACCGTTAGTACCTGTTCCAGGTACATTGGAGCAGACCTACGGCGTTGAAGCCCCAAGAAGTCTGGGTCCAGGTCAGACACCTGCTGCTATATCGTTACCCATCACTGTTGGTCCCCCCGTACCTTTGTATGCGCAAGGTAAAACAGGGGTGTGTGATCAGGGAGTGATGACACAGGAAGCGATAAGAGGAGGGTCTATGGGAACTCCACAGATAATGGCTCCTGGAGAACCAGTAATTGAACAGCCCAGGCCCTTAATGGACCTTAGTCCAGTGTGGGGGCACCTCTTGAAGCGATGCGTCAAGCAGGATTGGGAGTTTTAACTCCCCAAACCATGAGTACAAATACCTCACACTCCCCAATGATACATGCAGGGAATATTTCACTGCAGGGTTTTACAGTACAGCATTTAAATGAATGGTTAGAGAAAACATATACCTCACAAAAGACTGCAGTGGCTACAATTGAACCTGAGAAAGAAAAACAAGATGAATACCTGAATTTTGTACGACTAGGGGCAAAAGCTGCCGAGTTAGTGGAAGGGACAATGGGAGTAAATAGATTGGAATCATACACTGAGGCAGAATTGAGATACTTGTGTCCCAAGATTACCAAAGAGGTAGGCAAAGTACATCAGAGATTAGCGAACTTGGCAGACAAGTACAATATCGATATCGGAAACACTAAGCATTTGAAAAGGAGTTACAGACTAGATTTTGACTCAAAAGATTTTGAACACATGAGATCTGCAGGCATGAAGGCACATCTAAGAGAACTGTTGCAGAGTGCACAAATTTGGGGTGCATTAGAAAAATGGGAAGGCCGATGGGCAAAGAAAAGGGATAAGGGAAAGGGTGATAGTCCAGGATCTAATCAAGCCAAAACCTCGCCTGATCTGGAATCGGTGAAAATATTGCCTATGAGAGAGACAGCTGGCGGTGTCTTAGTACATGTGCCGTGGTCTAGAGGAGATATTTTGTCTTTCACTAACGATTATCCTAGATTAAGAGAGAAACTGATTGAATGGTATCAACAAACGGACAGGTTTGTGAAACTTGCAAAGTGTCTCTGGGAGGACTTGAATACTTTGTTTGAGATCATTGTTCCACCTGATTTGTGGCTCGAGTGCAAGAGAGGGGTAGATTGGCCGACGAAGGAGCCGGCCGGGATAAGGTGACCGGAGCGCCCTCAGAAGAGGTGATGAAATATTATCATAAAGTGATTGAGTTCTTGAAACAAAAGGTGTCGCCGACGGTGACCGATTGGCAGAAAATCGACCGGACCTCTCAAGAGGTTAAGGAGTCAATACATGCTTATTACGAGAGATTGTTAAAAGCGTTCAAACATTACAGTGGTACTGAGACTATCGAAGCGAAGGACATGAATCAACTTGTGTTTAGATTCGTCGAAGGGTTGAGACCAGAGGTTAGCCAAATGATTAAGAATCATTTGATTTGTTGGCAAGCTAAACCGATTGATGAGGTGTTGTAGTATGCAAAGTACTGTAGTGATGAGATCGAATTGAAGCAGAAAAAGTTGAAGGAAAAGGTGATGGTGATGCAGATAAGAGCTGCACAGGCTGGAATACAGGGAAATGGAGTTCAACAGATGATACAGCTCCAACCGCAAATGAATGGTGTGTTTCAGGCACAGCAGAGAGGCCGAGGTCGAGGGTTTGTGAACCGTGGTTCAGACATGAATAATGTTGTCGTCCAAAATGATGTTCAAGGGGTGAAAAATATGTCACCATGTCACGCATGCGGGGGCGTGGGGCACTGGAAACGGGAGTGTCCGAATATGGTGCAGGATGGTGCAGTTCAGCAAAGCACTAATGTTGGTACCTTACAAAATTTGCGAGGCCCAAAAATAAGACACCAAAACCCACATTTTCAAAATAATCAGGTACAAATGCAAGGGGTACAACCCATGCAGCAGATGCAAATGCCACGTTTCCAAACAATACCAATGCAACCAGTGCAACAGCAGATTCCTATGGTGCCTACACAGCAAATGCAATTACCAATGGCTCCGATGGGACAGCAACAGGTGATGCTTCCTCAGCAGGTCACAGGTCAGGTAACCAATCAAAACAATACTGTGCAACAATTCCCATTACGAGGTGAAAATGGCATGAATGAGGATTGGTCAGATGATAGCTCAGACAGTGAAGAGTGCAGGCTTGCAGCATCCTTAGAAGTGGATCAGAGAGGCCCATATGTAGAAGGGAAGGTGATGGGCTATAAGGTTTCATTCCTGGTTGACACAGGAGCTACGCGCTCCACAGTTAGAAGTGCAGAAGTTCCAAGGTTACCTCTCTCAGGGCGTACTATACGGGTGGTCAGAGTAGCAAATCAGTACCTGACTAACCCGATTACAGATCCAGTACAAGTTGAAATTGGCAACTTCCAAGGGCTACATAGATTTGTAGTATGTGATTCAAGTTCAGTATCCCTACTGGGAAGGGACTTACTCTGTAAGACAAAATGTTCAATTATCTGTTCCATGATGGAATTGAAGTACAGACAAATAGCGACGATGAAGGAGATGAAAGTCAATTACTAGAGGAAGAAGCAGGGACAAATGAAGACTATCCATTAATTACCTTATTCCCGATGCATACTTTGATTGACCTACCTGTCGAATTGCAAGGAACAGTGACAGAGAAAGTGTGGGATTTGACCGGAAAAGAAGTATGATTGATAAAAGGGGTAGAACCAGTCAAAGTTCAGATCAAGCCGAATGCAGTGATCCCACAGGTGTCACAATATCACATGACCCAAGACGTCCTCATTGAGGTGTCACAAATAATTGCTGATTTTCTCAGACAGGGAGTCCTGAAAGAAGTCTTGAGCAGTCCATGTAACTCTCCCATAATGGGTTTAAAGAAGCCCTGTGGAAAAGTTCGAATTGTTCAAGATTTGCGAAAAATAAATGAAATTGTGATAAAATGCTGCCCTGTGGTACCTAACCCAGCAGTAATAATGTTCCAAGTTCCCTGTGATGCTGAATGGTTTACCGTAATAGACCTATCACAAGCCTTCTTTTCAATACCACTACATGAGGACAGTCAATTTTTGTTCAGTTTCAAATTCCTGGATAAGGTGTACAGTTGGTGCAGAATTCCTCAAGGGTTTTCTGAGTCACCATCCATCTTCAATCAGATATTGAAAAAGGATTTGGAACCTCTTGTGTTGCCTTTTAATTCAACTCTTGTGCAGTACATCGATGATCTGCTAATTGCGTCTAAAACCAGAGACAGTTGTAAATACGATACCATTGCATTACTAAATCATCTGGGAAAGAATAGACACAAGGTGTCACCCAGAAAGTTACAATATTGTCAGAAGGAAGTGAAATACTTGGGACATTTGATTGAGAAAGGGTCCAGAAGAATATCAAAAGAAAGGATAACACCTGTCTTGCAAATGAACCCCCCAACAACAAAAAGAGATGTTAGGATGTTTTTGGGAATGGTGGGCTACTGTCGTCAGTGGATACCCAACTTCTCAATCATCTCAAAACCATTAATAAAACTGACAGGAAAGGAAATCAAAGATGAGCCATATACTATAACCCAATCAAAAGAAGAACTTGAGTCATTTTTGGAATTGAGAGAATGCATGTGCAGGGCACCAGCATTGGGAATGCCAGACTACGAGAAACCTTTTCTGTTGTTTTGTCATGAACGTGATGCTTGTTCTTTGTCTGTCTTGACACAGGTCCACGGAGATGCAAATCGCCCTGTAGCATACTTTTCAGCTACCTTGGACCCTGTTGCAGCAGCCTTACCGGGTTGTTTGCGTGCAGTTGCAGCAGTTGGTCAGAGCCTTTTACAATGTGAAGGCATAGTCATGGGATACCCTCTGACAGTAATGGTCCCACATTCAGTTGAAATTCTGTTGACACGAACTAAGACTCAACACATGACAAATGCACGTCTCACTAGGTATGAGACAACCATACTGGGGTCGCCTAATGTCACTCTCAAAAGATGCACTGTACTGAACCCAGCAACTTTACTACCTAATGAAAGTGCTGAAATCAAGGATGGGGAAGAATTTGAACATGTGCACCAAACCTCGCCCAGACATACAGGATACCCAGTTAAAGGAAAATGATTGTATTATGTTTGTCGATGGGTCCTGTCTAAGAGATTCTGCAGGACACTGAGAGCTGGTTATGCAGTATGTTCTATAACTGGCATTGTCGAAGCCTCCTGGCTCGAAAAAGTGTTTTCTGCACAAGTGGCAGAATTGATTGCTCTTACAAAAGCATGCCACGCAGCTGTAAATTTGAAAGTCACTATCTATACTGACATCAGATATGGATTTGGAATTGTGCATGATTTTGGCCACTCTGGTCACAGAGAGGTTTTATGACTTCCCTGTGAAAAACGGTGAACAGATACGAGATTTGTTACACGCGATTCAGTTACCTCTCGAAATTGCCGTGGTGAAGTGCAGTGCTCACACCAGATCACAAGATTTTGTGTCTATGGGAAACGGCTATGCAGATCAAGTTGCAAGATTTTGTGCACTAAACTGTATATCGTTTAAGGAGCAATGGGAATTGTTACCACAAACTGAAAACGACACAAGTTTAAATCTAGCATTACGAGTTGTTGATACCTTAGACGAACTGAAAACATTACACGGTCGTGCTAGCAAGGAAGAAAAACGCTCCTGGCAAAGAATGCAATGTGTACAGAGAGCTGATGATCTATGGGTTTCAGACGAGGGAAAGTTGGTCTTGCCAAATAGCCTTTTGTCACAGTTTGCCCGGCTCTATCATGGGCAGGCACACCTGGTAAGGGATGCCATGATCAGGTCCTTTAAAACTGATTGGTTTACCCCAAAATTTAGACATGCCACGGAAATCACTTGCCACAGGTGCGTCATCTGTCAACAGATGAACGCCGGAAAAGGAACTGTGGTAACTTTGAGCCACATTGGGAGAGCTGGAGGTCCATTCAACAAAATGCAAATGGATTTTATTGAAATGCCTGTTTGTGGAGGATTGAAGTACGTGTTGGTGATTGTGTGTGTTTTTATTCATTGGATTGAGGCATATCCCACACGTAGGAATGACAGTCTTACAGTCGCAAAACTATTACTCAGGGAACTGATACCCAGATTCGGGTTTCCGGTTTCTATAGAGTCAGGGGGAGACACTTCGACAATGAGGTGATTAAACTCCTGTGTGCCGCACTCAACATTGAACAAAAGCTGCATTGTAGCTATCGCCCTGAAGCATCAGGACTAGTAGAGCAGATGAATGGTACTTTGAAATCACGAATGGCAAAAATGTGCGCAACAACTAATATGAAGTGGCCAGATGCCTTACCTCTTGTACTGATGTCAATAAGAAACACACCAGACAAGAAAACAGGACTGTCCCCCCATGAAATCCTCATGGGCAGAGCTATGAGATTACCAGCAGTACCTACAAATGCACTAGTGAATATTACAGATGATATGGTGTTGGATTACTGCAAGAGTTTGGCTGACGTGATTCGCTCTTTTTCTCACCAGGTGGAAGCTAACACGTTGCCGCCGATTGGCGATCCAGGCCACTCTCTACAAGCCGGTGATTGGGTGGTTGTCAAGAAGCACATAAGAAAATCGTGTCTAGAACCACGTTGGAAAGGGCAATATCAAGTAATATTGACGACTACTACTGCTGTGAAGTGTGCCGGGGTTCCCAACTGGATACATGCCAGTCACACGAAAAGGGTAACGTGTCCTGTTGAAGAGGAACTTGAAGTTTCCGGTACAGCAACCTTGGAAGGAGGTGTCTCAGGGTCAGAGAACAGTCAAGAAGGAACTGAGATTACCGGAGAGCCCACTGAGAACAGCCTTGTCCCTCAAACAGTCAATGAGTTGCGAGAGAGGTGACAGAGTGCCTATCTCAGTAGAGGCAGCAGGAGAACTAAGCCAAGGAGAGGTTCTCCCAGAAGTAGACGAATACGGGTTAGAGCCCGAACCCAACTTAGAACCGGAAGAAGAAAGAGAAGGAGAAACTATAAACACAAACATGTCAGAGTTTACCGAACCAGTTGCAGGTCCGTCAAGAGAAAACACCATATCACAAGAGGAGGGTGCTGTCCAACGTCCTAAAGGAAAACATCGAACCAAGTCACATAGAGGCGATAATTGGCCAGACAAGTCGCATCCTAAGATAAGGGAGGTATCGGATGACACCATAATAGAAGAGAGTGATACCTCACAAGCAGATGATCTGAGTGAGGGAGAGCAACAAGGTGAATGAAGATTAAAAAGAAAAAGAATTGCAAACAGAAGATATACAGGTCCTGAATGGGCGTATGCGACAACATCTGAATGGCAACAAGAATTCCTAGCATTCTGTTTTGATCGAGAAGTACCAGTTCAATACTACAGTACCTGAAAAGGAATTCAAAGAAAAACCTGGCTAAAATTAAAATTCCCAAAAAAAAACTGAAAAGAAAGAGACTTAGAAATTACCGGAAGTGACACTAGAAAACTGGACTTGACTTTTAAAGAAACCTGATTACCACAAGCTGCTAACCTGAATTGACGAAAAGGGGTCCTGGAGTGAGTGAAGACGCTGTAATATACGCAGAAAAAAAAAAAAAAAGAGGGTTTATCCTCGAGTTGATTTGTTGATCTGCTATTCTGATTCTATACAAACATGGCTTACAATAGAAATAGTAGCAAGGGAAGTAAGGTGTGTGGTTGGTTAGGTATTATAATAGATATTGTGTGTGCAGTGATAATAGTGGGAGTGATTGTAGGAATGCCATGGATAGAGAAAGAAACTATTAATGCTACTTCAAAACCTGAAACTACTAGTGCACTAGCACCGTGGGAGAGATTTGAGCAAAACGCAAGACACATGCATGAGGGAACTAATGCAAAAGGGGAACTCTCTACTAACGTTTTCTATCGCTTACTAAATGAGTATGTGGAAACTATGGATGCGAAAGATAGTTATGTATGTACTAAAATTCCTTCATCTGTGCAGGAGGGGGTTACTTATCATAGCCTCCCTCTTACTTATGGAATTAGTTGCAGCTTGCTACTAACAAGATTCTATAATCAAGAGCATGTGCAATACTTTTATTCAAATTTGGATGTTGTGTTTTCCTTTGTGCCTGTGATTGAGTTCTTAAATAAACTAGCTAAAGAGCACGATATAAAGATAGTTAGAGGATTCTTTGAGCCAACAATTACATTTGGCACTGCTTATGCACACCGCAATAATTTGACTTGCTTATTATCGCCTGTAGAGAAAAGTTTTTTAGATCACACAGATGATAGACGCAAAGCACTGAAAGAAAGATTAGAAAAAGGATTAGAGAAACGTACATACGCAAATGATTATGCTTACACTGCAATCAAGACACAAGGCAAATTAGCTATAGATGCATTACATGTAGGTAGGCTTTGTATATATAGGCCAAAATCTGAACAGGATAATTTGTTTGTGGGAACAAGTGAATGCAGACATGTGTTTTTGTTTCAGAGCAAATGGACCTTTATGCTGAATGGACAAGATCCAGCTATTCCTGGAATCTATTAAATCTGTGGGCTAAATGCTTATTACCGTCTCCCTAAGGGATGGTATGGGACATGTTATTTGGGAATAGTATTCCCAAAGATATACCAGATTGATGACTTAAAACAGATACCTAAAACGTCTGAATTACAACATCCTAGACAAAAACGAGAATCAGTGGCGGCTGTCATTGGTGATATATTTGGAGCCATAATCCCATCAGTAGGGGTTATTTTAAATTCCATGAAAATTCAAAAGTTGTCTACTCTAGTGGATAACATGTTGACAAATTTTACAGGGGCTATACTCCTGATGGATACTGAACTTGCTGCAGAAAGAGCTATGACTCTTCAAAATCGGCTTGCTTTAGATATTCTTTTAGCAAAGAGTGGAGGAGTCTGCAAAATGCTTAATGAGCGTCATTGTTGCTCATTTATCCCAGATAACAGTAAGAAAATCAGAAGCATGCTTACTAACCTTACTAGAGATAGTACAGATTTCAAAGATCTAAAGGAACTTGGTGTTTGGGAGAAATTTGGAAAGGGAATTGCCCGAGTCGGAAGCTGGTTTACCAACATTTGGAATGGGGTACTTGCAAAAATTCTCATGGGTTTACTGATTGTTTTGATTTGTCTATTAGGATTATGGGGGGCATGTAAAATAAATGACAAAGTAAAAAGAAATTGGACCAAAAGAGCCAGAAGAAATGAAGAAAGTGAAAGAGAGAAAATGTTCAATGAGATATGGGAAAGCTCACATAAAGGGCAAGATGTTGAAATGCGTAATATGCGCAAGGTGAAAAATTAAGATCAAAGAGAAATTTGTGTGATGACGAGCGTCATCAGAGGAGGGACTGAGAGAGCGTAGTTTAAATATTATATATTAGACGTGAAATGCTTATACCTAACAATGCTGCATACATAAAACGATCACAAAATATTATTCACTTGGATGTATTCTTAACGGAATTATAAGTGTGAAGCTGCTATTATACTCATATACTAATGTCGATTATAAGAAATAATTGCTTGCATTATGATTAATTGAAATGTTAACATCTACGAGGATTATGTTTATTAGAATCCATGAATCTTAAGTTAGCGTGAGTTGAAAACGTAGTCGTGTAGCTCTCATATTAAAGCATATTTTTTTCTGTTTCTTCAGTGTGCTGACTCGCAAAAGGCCATGACCCAGCATTTGTTCTTTTCTCCGCTTTATGTAACAATGATAGTTATATTCTCATCCGCTTGCTAGATGTTTTAGTATAAGGTTTATACGCTTTGCAACAAAAATGGAAACTTCCAAGGACATTCGACCATGGACAAAGGAACTTTTGACCTGATGAACGTGCCAGAAAATGAAGTAACCCTGGATGTGCCACCTACGAAGACGTCAATTATGAAGACCAATCAAAGTATTATAATTTATCATGGAATGACAAATGCATTACTTAATGTATAATAATTTGATAGGTTGAAGATAGTGGGGTGTAGTGACTATCCAATAGAATTTTGGGGGAATGTATTATGAAAAAGGGTTAAAAACTCATGACACAGGAGACTCGAGAGCATTAGGTAGGGAATGATATCGATTGCATCCAGAAACTTTGTCACTCTATTTGGTGATTTGAGACTTAGACAAAACCATCCTCACACATAGACTGCCCCATGACACTTTCCCTCCTTATGAGGGAAGTGTCCCCTGTTCTTAGACGAGATAGACTGATGATGATCTAACTGATGTCCTGAAGACGAAGACTGATCCTGTATGCTGACTCATTCTGAGGAGGGTAATCATCACAGTTGCTCTTGTAATTTGTCTATTTGCTTTTCCTTTCTAGGTACCAACTGCTGGTTTTTTGGTTAGAGACCATAGTTAGATGTTTTCCAAATTGGTGTTCTAAATTGTTTTGCATGAAGCCCAACATGCTGATGCCAATTAGCGGTTAGGTTAGGGTTCACCTTGACTGACGCAACGAATGTGACTAATATTGTGCTATGCTGAACCGAGACGTATATGCTGTTCTATGTACTCTGATTTGTGTAGATCATATATTAGTGTTTTAATGTTTATCATCTTCGCATTGTCAACATCTTATCACAGTTGCCATATCGTGACTATGCTCTTTGCTTCATGGTTTTGAGATTAATACTTTAGCTATTAGATTGTAATCAATAGGGAATAAAATTCACAAAACTCTAACAAAGGTGTGGTTATTCATGACTGAAAGGTCATGGTTGCGTCTGTAGTTTAACCAATGTCTAAAGTGAAATATATTGTGGTAATATATGTTGATAACATCATTGACATATTGCTCGACATATTGATTAGTTATCTCGTTCTACGGTGTCTCACCACTGGGTCAAAAGATTCATCGCCCTAAAACGAGTCCTAATGTGTATAAATTAACATAGAGGGACGCGTTAACAATAGCAATAAATGTCAGGATTTTGAGTTTCTGAGGATCTATTACTGTACTTCAATAAAGGTGCATTGACCAAGAGGCAGGTATTAATTACCAGCTTTTTTGCGTTTCCTCGTATGCGCTAGTAATCTTCCACTTTCTGAGTCTGTCTATTAAATCTATGACACATCACATTAGGGGCGGTGATAATTCACTGGTATTGTCAATGGCGGCATGCTTGTTTTGGGCAGACGTCGCATTCACATTGAAGGTAACCACGCATGCTTTACTTTGAGTGCTTTTTCATTTTGTAAATTTTAAATCACTGAGCAAAAGTTTTAATTTTCATTTCTGTAACCGACAAACTAGCAGAGTACGGCTCACCGACAGGATTGGGTGCCACTATGCATTATTTTATGGGTTTCGCTAGTTGAGTATAGCTGAACCATCACACAGTTCTCTCGGGTGCTGCTTATTATGGTCTTCGGATGGATGGAACATGGGCTTCCTGCTTGTCACTCATGGTGGTTTGTTTCTTTCACAGTATTTTCAGGCTGTTTGCCCAATTTTGTACAGTACTTAGGAGTGACTGACCATCGGTAAATGGAGAGCATCAGGCACTATATTGACGCCATTGTTTGTATGTGAGAATTTGCAAATTTATACAGTGAGATGCATGCTGGTATATGCAGTTCCTTTGAGCTGTCACAGGCACTTTGGGCACAGAAATAGCACAGGTTTCTTAGCACACAAATTGCAAGAGATCACTGTAACACTCATATGGATAAGCCTTTCGCACTTTTGTATGAGGTGATTGGGTCTCTCATATAAGTTATGGAGAGACATGGATATCACGCTTACCGTCACCCCACGGCTGTTTTCATTCAGTCGCTTGGACGGATCACTATTAAACACGGTTCCCTTTTTTCCCACATGCACGAAAGGAACTTACCAGTACTTTTAAAACATAGGGAATGTTTTTACTCCACCTAACACTCATGTGCTTTGCTTCCTTCACTTATTCTGACCCCCTACAAACTGTTCTAATTTGACCCTTGATGTTTCTTATTCCTTTTATAGTTACCCCACAAAGATTTTTCCCCGAAATGCACTAGGTTATGACGTTAGTTATTTGCATAAGACGTTTGGCTCAGTGACACAATGTTTGAGCCAGAAGTGTGGAGTAATATTTGCATGTGCATCACGGAAACTGAGATCATCATATGCTGCAAAAAACGGTTTGAAACGGTGATAAACAATAATCTTGTTTAGAAGAGGAAACTGTCAGGAAAGAACAGGATTAGATACTAGTCACACTGGAAGCAATAGTTGTTCACTTGGGTCTAGCCCTTCTTAGTGGACCAGCTATTTACGGAAGAAAAAGTTTACTTTGACAGGTCAAAAAGGCAGTTTGAGCTGCATACACAAGCTCTGCAATGGCAGGTCTGAGATCTATTTAAAGGACTGCTTACGTGGGTGGAAGAATCAGTGCTGCAGACCCACTGGTAGCATTTAATTTACCGATCATGGGTACATATAATATCACTTTACTAGGGACTTACAAGTAAATTAAATATGCCAATTGGGTTTAAACCAATATTGCCATGTTTAGAGGAGAGGGCACAATCACTTTAGCACTGGTGAGCGGTATTGGAGTGCACAAAGTCCTAAGGCCTGACAAAACAAGGTCAGTAAAAACGGAGGAGGAAAGCAAAATGTTTGGGGGAAGACCACCCTAAGGTTGACAGGTCTAACAGGCCGTTTACTCAGTGAATGAGTCAGAACTTTTTGAAAGTTAACTTAGAGAAAAATGTTCTCCTAATGTTTTCTTGTCCTAGCTCACCCAGTCCCCCCCCCAATCTCTGGCATATGGTCCTCAGTCCAGGGGTACAATCCCAAACATATTACTTCCGTCTGGGACCTCAGCTTTATTCTGGATAACAAACTCTCCATTCCAGGAGAGGTTAGTAAGTTATTTTCTACCTGTATCCTAGTACTCAAAGCCCTTTGTAAATCATTCCATTCCTTTCTGTATCTTCCTGGCTACTCATTATCCAGGCCACGGTTTTGAGTAGATTGTATTACTGTAATAGTCTGTTTCTAGGCACCCCAGTTTCAATTTTTCATAGGTTTCCGATTATCTAAAATGCAGATGCTAGACTGACTTTACAACTACCACATTCTTTCATCCCCTTTAGTAACCTTCACTGCCTGCCAATATCAAAAAGGGTGGTCTCTAAATCCCTATGTATTTAGTTTAGAAACTTTCTTGGCTTTGGATCTATTTACATGCAGAAAAGATTCTCACACTGTACCCAATGCTTGTCTTCTCAGATCCACTGACCACAGTCTGTTCGCCATCGCTAATATACAACGTCTTCAATCTGGAGGAACAGCCTTCTTTTTTCAAGCTGCTGTGATCTAGAACACTTTTCCCTTACAAGTTCACCAACATGATCAACTGATTTCCTTTTATAAAGCACTGAAATTAAAGTTTTGCACCATCTAGAATATAGTCAACCAGAAGACAATGCTGTTCTTTGTTGTGATGTAGTGCCAGGACACCACTATGATAGCAGTCACGCTTTACAAATATGCAATACAAATAAATTTAAATATATAAAAAACAGGATTGGTATGTGGAAATATACATCCTACAACTTAAAAGACACCATTCAGTCTCCTTCTTATAACACCCAAAGGACCTGAGAAAGGAACTGCTTCTCGAATTTTACCTTGCGGAAGAAAAGACTGAAGATCCTGAGGTCTAGGACTGGAAGAAGACCGCTGCCCTTCTTGGGAACCAGAAGTATGGAGAGTAGCATCTGTGGCCAATTCCTGATCCGACAGCAACCTTCAATGCTATTTTCTGCAACAGAGTCATTCTCTTCTGCTGCCGAACATGGAGATGTTCTTGTGACTAAGGGAAGCTGGGGGGTGGGGTATCTTGGGAGGAAACTGTTGGAATGGAAGGACATAACCCCTTCTTTATAAACTCTGAATGACCCACTGGTCTGAAGTTCTAGCATTTCAGGCCTGCAGAAAGGAATGCCGGTCTCTCACCAGTCTCACATGCTCCGACATGGGTGATCTACAGCTACTTCCCAGTTGGAGCAGGGGAGGAGAAGGATGAACAGGACATTGTCTGTTGAAGGGCATGAGCTCTGTCTTTTCCTCAGATTGCTTATGCAGCAGGTTTTGGGACTGCTGCTGGGGTTGAGCTGCCTTGCACTGCCAGAAATTAAAGCCTTGTTTGTTGCCTTGTAACTTCCAACATTTTTATAGTCCCTTTGAGGTGGCTGTAGTGCTATGGATCGTGACATAGTTCTACTTGTTTTGTACTAAAGCAGAGTCAGCTTTATCACTGAACGGTTGGGATCCATTGTAAGGCATAACATTTATGTGGTCTTGACATCTGTTAAAAAACCTGATGTATGAAGTTAGGTGTGTCAGTGGAATGTTACAGAAGAGGCTATAGCCCTTGCCGCACACAAAGGCAGTATCGAACCCTGACTTTGTGATGTTCTTCTATGCCACTTGTTCATCTGTCAGGAGCTCAGAAATGTGCTTTTTAACGTTATCACGCAAATTTCAGACAATTAGTTGATGCTAACATAATCCGAGTCAAAGACTTTATTCGATGACCAAACGGGGAGAGGGCTCAACCTCTCCCACATCTGTCCTTTACTGCCAATCTAGTATCAACAAAATCTGTTTTGATTCTGCCAAAGGCCTAAAACATACCAGTTATTTGTAAACTTCACTAACAAGACCTTCCCAGTCTATCTCTACAATTTGTTAAAACTTCCCTCCATGTTCAACTTCATCCAAAAAGCAGGCATGGTGAACACTATAGGCCTCAAAACAATTTACTTACCTTTGTTCCCTGAGACCCTTTACTGTGTTACGAACTCTCCTGACGCCTCAAGATAAGCATCATGTTCCCTTCAATTAATACTGTTGGTACTATACAAAACTTAAAATGTGTTGTAGCACATAAAAACAACATTGCTTATTGATTAGGTTTTCTTGAAATAAAAATGACATACCTTGCGGAATCCTGTAGTCCTGTTCATTCCAGATCCATGAATAAGTAGCGGATGGAAGAGAACAGTGTCACCTTTCTCCATAACAAGGGGGAACCCTGGAAGGCTTTTATCATAGTCACGCACACCATGATACATCTTATTTACACCCCCCTAGTAAGAAAAATATATATTTTAGCACCATCAGTGGGAATGTTTGAGCTCTTGAGATGATAAAAGCCTGGAGTGGATATTAATGAGCCATTCCTGAAATGAGTTGCTCAGGATACATCTCTACATTTTTATTTCTTAAAATTGCCTGGTGAGGCAATTCAGTAGGTAAACTGATTGCATAATTTGGCAGTCTAAGTGAGTACTCTGTATGGAAATGTTGCCCATAAATAATACAGAATACAGCATAGTTGGATTATAATATTTATGTAGTGGTACATGAATTAAAACAGAACAAGCAAATTAAAACACACATAACAAATATGAGGTAATGAACCACTTTTGATATTCATATAGTATTTGTTGATTTGGTACCCCAAGAAATTTGTTAGCATAACCTCTCACAAAATACCTTAGCAGAAAATAAAAGCCTTGGCATGAAAGTTATGGTGTATGACACTGGAGATACTTTCAGCTATTTGGATAGCACATCTTGTGTTTTGAGGTTTGCTTTCCTCCACCATTTTTGCACACTCTTACCCTTTAGTGCAGTGTTGATCACTGTAGGTTGAAATAGTATAGTTTGTACAATGATGATGGATCATCCTTTGTGAAATTTCTAATATTATAGAGCAGAGGTAATTCCATTTCTAAAACATGCCAATCTCTGGCTGTATCATATTTATTTATGATAATATTACAACCCCTTATTGGATATATTTTTTACAAATAAACCCTGATCTTTTGTAAGCAAATTTATATTTGATATATTTGCTATGCAATATAAGTACATCCACAATTCTCCCAGTCATCCATTAGGGAGGATATTGTTTGCTAATAATGGAAAAGAGGTGAAACTCTTTAATAATTCAGCTTCTTGCTATGTTTTAATGATCTTCAATTTTATTTCATGAAAAAAAGAGTAATGTACTGTAGCATTTATTTGGCCCTTACTACCCCGATGTGGGACACTGAGGCACTTGCCTACATGGGCAACAAGCTACACTATGTAGGTTGCACTGTTGGAAGCATGCTGACTTTTGATCCTAAGTGGGAAGTGTTTCCATGCCCTGTGTAATGACTACCAAGGTGCAGTTATCGTGCTTTGGGACGCAGCACTTAGCAGTGTGGTGGACGAAGAGGTGAGAGAGAGAGAGAGAGATATATTCAGAGTTTATAGTTTTTAGTAGGCTGGCAGCTTAGAGTATCTTATCAGGTCTTTTTATGGTATTTTTTAAAGATCATAGTCTTGTTAGTGTAGAGAGAAAAGTAAGGTGGTGCGAAAAGGATCTTATCACGGCGGACAATCCTCTGCAGTAAAATGTTTTATGTGTTGGTCAAGAAGCTGCCTCCAGAAGGCCTGAGGGCTCATTCCACCATGGCTAAAGCTGCTACTGGTGGCACGTTGAGTGCCTGTCTTTGACATCTGCTAGGCTGCAAAGTGGGAGTCAGTGCACACATTCACAAAGCACTGCTGCCTTGACGGCCAGGTCTGACAGCAAAGGCATTTTGCAAAGTCGGTCCTGCAGTGCTTTTCAGTCTCAGCCCACTACACAGACGATGTACCTTGGGGGAGATTCTGCTTTGGTATCTATTCCAAAGGTGAGGAATGTACAGTTAGAATTATCCATCAGAAAAGCAAGTTACTTACCTTCAGTAATATTATTTCTGATTGATGCTCTAACAGCAGATTCCTCACTGCCCTCACACCTTCCCATTCTATGTAATGGCCTTTTTTTTTACCAACTAAAAAGTTCTCAAATTAGAGTTCTACACGTTGGTTCCTAGTTTTGTTCCTGTTCCACGGCTGTGGGGGAGGGTGGAATGTTACGAAAGTAACTGACATCGGGCCCACGAGTGGTGCCTATATGTGGCTCCATTCCCTCACTTTTGGGTTAGTATGAGGAGGTCAAGGCAGCCATCCAGTTGTACAGATTCAGGGCAGACGGAACGTGGGCCAGAGTGAGCATCTTGAATTTGTCCTGCTGCAGAAAGACATTCGAAGGGCAGCGATCTAAAATAAGGCAATAAAATACATTAAAAAAGGCTCTGCCCTTCAGCAGAAGGGAACAGCAGGAATTATAACCCATCCTTATTTCTAAGGCTGGCACCCTGTTAATGGCCCCTTTTTCCAAGAGATACTGTACCTCTTGCAGCAAAATAGATAGGTCCTCACCTGAGAACGTCTATGATGTGGGAGGAAGTTGAGATGGCTGGTAAATGAATGGAATGGCAAAGCGAGACTGGACTATACAGATGACCCATCTGTTGGATGTAATGGCCAGCCACCCTGGAGGAAAGTGTCCAATCCTGCCTCCCACAGAGTGGCTGCGCCCAGTTAAGGGCAAACTAAATCAACTTGGAGGCTGATACCATAGGGGAGGAGGGCTGGTGGAATGGTGTCTCTGGTGACCTGCAAGAGGTCTGTTTGATCTTTGTCATTAGCCACAAAAGAACCGACAACTGCTGTGGTGGCGAGGCCTGCCTGTGCTTAGACACCAGTCCTCTGGAGCATCTCAAAAGGAGGAAGTCTGCTGAGCAAACTGTCACGCCAGATCAAAATGGCCAAATGGATGTGCTATGGTCTGCTTTTTTTAAATCATTCGAGGATTGGATCACCCTTTTCACCAAAGAGGCGGACCCATCAGAAGACATAAGCATGAGGGATGCGCTGTGGTCTGCTTTCTTTAAATCATTTGAGGATTGGATCACCCTTTTCACCAAAAAGGCAGAACCCATCAGAAGACATAAGCATGAGGGATGCAAGTATGTCCCCAAAAAAGACTGTGGACTGCATCCAAGTATGGGTACGAAGCACCACAGTAGTGCATACTACTTGCACCAAGCAGTCAGTGTTCAGGCCAGCATGATGTACATACCAGGCTGCATCTTGGCCATCCTGAATCGTTTTATCTAAAGGGGCCCTGAAATCTTCCTGGACAGCTGGCAGGATCTTACTGCCCATGGCCTAGGGGGCATGTTTGTAATAGTTTAAAAGCCAGACCACATTGAGTAACCTCAATGGCAAACTGACAGAAGAGAACATCTGCTTCCAAAATGCTTCAATCCTTTTTGGACTCCCTAGCTGGAGGGATTGTAAGGTATGCATTAGGGTCGACTTTGATGGTGGAGGCTTGGACCACCAAACTCTAAAAAGTTGGGTGCTCCATAAAACAGTGTAGGTCCCCGGCACCGGTCAGTGTTGCTTGGCCCCCTGCCAGTTCACAGGTGGGCAAGAACACAGCTTTGCCCACATACCCAAAAGAGTGTCAGTGAGGGCTACATTAAAAGTAAGGGCTAAGACGAGGCTGACCCAGGGTGTAAAATCTCAGTCAGGACATTAGACTTGACTTCAGCTTAAGGCAGTTGTACTTCCAGGACCTCTGCTGCACATCTAATCACCATGGCAAATGATGCACTCTTCTCCACTGGGGTGAAACCAGCACTGTGTGATGGGAGATATTCAGGCCTCTGGGATCTTGCAATCCCATATAAATATCATTGGCATTATAGTGTGGGAGAAAATAATCACCATCGTCATTATCAGATTCATCAGATTCTGAGCAAGGGCACAAGTTATAGTTAACTTAGGGTGCAAGTTATAATTACTTTAAATAACTCTAACTAGAACTGCTGAATTTCTATGGTTTTGTACGAGTAAATTCAGAACCTAACTAGAACTTCTCTGTAACCTTTATGCCCTAAGGTAACTGTAACTCACGTATTCGCCAGGCACAGATAATTACCCCTCATATTACAACACTCATGACATCTTTGATAAAATCATTGATAATATAAATGTAATATTTGCAGTAAAATTATTGATGAGATAACTGTACATGTCGGGGTGCAATTTATATTTATCTTAGGGCACAAGTTATAGCTGCTTGAATGAACTAACTATAAAAGCTGAATTTCTATGGTTTTGTACATTTAAAATGTGAGTCAAACTATAACGTCCCTGTCGTCTTTGGTTTTTTAAGTGAATATATAGCTCTAACAATTTCTGTCACAAGTTTTATTTAGTTGTGATCTGCCCATCACAATGCATCCAAGTTCTGTTGCAAATGTCGCAATTGATGATCTACCTCACAAGGAGGATGCAATTCACAGGAGATCCCTCTTTTCCTTGATGATGGGGGATGTTTCCCCTCCACATCCTCCTCGGTTGCTTGTTGACTAACTAAGGGGACACTTGCATCAGCAGCTCTTTATCGGCATGGGTGTATTCACCAAGATAATATTAGAACTCTAAATAAAACAGGCAAGCTTTTGTGGGAGGGCAGGTGGTTGGGGGAGACAAATTTAATAGCAAAGAGGCAAACATAGCCTTGGAAATGCAGCGCAAAAACACGTAGCAGAGAAGAAATCAAACATATAACCAGAGTGCAATTCTTCTTAATGGAAAGTTGTCTAATGCCGTCCAAAATGAAACTTTAGCAAACATCACACAAGGACTTTATAAGTAGGTAATGATGCAACGTTTAAAAAGAAAAAAATAATGCAAAACAAAACTTAAAACCTGCAAATGTACAGCTTAATTCAAAGTTTACATGCAAAAAAATTCACCCCAATCGGAGAAGGTAACCTATTTGTATAATCGACCTGAAATACAACTAATAAAAAATAAACATGAAAATATTCTGCTTGGGACAGAAATTCCTTTACAGAAAATGAAAAGAGTATCCCGACAGCACAGTAGGAAGTGAAAGCAAACAAGGTCCCAGAGCTGACAGCAGAGGGGTCATAAATGGTGGGGTGGTGGAGAGGGGCAATGTGAGATCAAGTTCAGCTGTAATTTACTGCACCCAAATCCAGCCCCCTGACCCGCCTGATATCTCTAACGCCTCCAAGGGTCAGGACCCATGGCTTTCCATCTGTAGCCAGCCATGCAGAAGAGTACTTGGTAGTCGCAGAACAGTAATGAGATGCTGCAGCTACAAGACAAAAAAAAGTTACAATGCCAGGGTTGGGATTCCAGTTGAGAGCAGTAGGATGTCTGTGTCTTTTGCATTCTACAGAATTCACCTTCATATGTGCACGCACTTCTCTCCACATGTGTGGGTCTGATCAAGATGAACAAGTTACTTACCTTCTGCGACATCTTTACTGGTAGAGACTGTATCTAAATGCAGATTCTTCACCTTAGAATATTCCCTAGACATCAGACTGGATCTAGAAAATCTTGAGCAGTGTCTCTGTGCGTCAGCAATTGGTGTCCATTGGTGCCACGTTAGCGTCATGCACCTAAAAAGGGACTAGCACGGTTCTTATATAGGCGCCACCACAGCATGCTCACATGAGTTTCTTTCATGACTAGTTCCACACCAAAATCGCAGATCCAAGTCAGACTGATTTGTGATCGGAGATCCTCCTGAAGGGGCAGCCTGATTGGAGGACTAATGCACATGCCCATGAGCTCTGGATACCAAGCTCTCTGTTCCCAGTCCAGAGCCACCAAGATGACTGATGCCTGGTCAGTCCTGATCTTTCATGAGAACTCAGGGTAGGAGCAGTATCCGTGGCAAAGCATACAGGAGTCGCTTTGGAAACTCCAAAGTGCAAACCTGCTGACCTTTTTGTGTTCTTGGCAGTGGCAAACAGATCAAGCCAAGGTTTTCTCCATTCTTGGAAAAGACCTTACTCCGCCTCCAGATGACCAGGCTATTTGTGACCCGTACGCATTAATTGCTGAGCTTGTCTGCCCTGGCATTCAGAGACCCAAGCCAGGTGTCGCACACCCACAAAGACATCCTGGCAGTCCAGCCATGTCCAGATGTGCTGAGTCTCCTGGCACAGGGTCCAGGACCCCACCCATCCCTGTTAGTTGCAACATCACATGATGGTGGTATTGTCGGTGAACACTTGCAACAGCCTTCCCTTGGTAGATGGGAGGAAGCTTTCAATGCCAAGTGGTTGGTGGTCTGCTCCAGAAGGGTGAGCTAGGAGTCCACTGGAGACCAGAGTACTTTGATCGCCACCTTTCCTGGGTGGCAGCCCAACCCAGAAATGATGTATTGGTCACCACTGTCAGATCTGGGTGGGGAAAGGAGAGAGGTCTGGACTAGGTCAGAGAGACTCCCCTGGTACTGTGCCCACTGAGACTTGAGGTCCCACTGCAGAGGCCGCATGAGCCATCAAGCATGCTTCACAAGCTGGATGCAGTAGGTCATCAGACCGAGCAGCTGAGGTTGATACTTAGGGATCATAGCCGAATGTCCTTCATACACAATGTTTTCAACTCACTCGCCAAACTACGTTAACTATAACTCACAACTCTACCATGCATTGCGTTCTGAAAAATCATCTCAACTGAGATGTCATAAGTGTTGCTATGAAAGCTATGATTTTAAATGGTATAAATAATGTCATATGCAAAGACATAACCAGTGCATTGGTAAGGCGTGAGTTATAGTCAATGTAGTATGGTGAATGAGGTGAGAGCACTGTGTACCAAGCTGAGAGACTTATAGAAATTTGAAGATGGTGTGTTAACTTAAAACGTAAGTTATAAGTAACACTGTGTAAGTAGGTGGGTGACATAGTAATATGAAGATGGTGTGTAAATTGAAGTTATAACTATAAGTTTAGAATTTTTAATTGTGGTGTAGTTTAAGAATAATTTGTATGGAAAGAATTAATATAGTTTTCCTAACTATAACTTATCTATAAGCTTTGGCCTTTTCATGGAATTCCAATAGTTTTTATGTTTTTAATGAAAATGTGTTTCAAATCATAGTAATGAGTTATTTATTAAGGTATTGCTCTTTGGAGGGTTGTACAGTAAAATTAAGGTGAGTGTCTTACAGTCAAGTGTCAGAGTGGAGTATTGTATAGTAGAATTGAGAGCAGTGTAAGAGAATGTAGTGGGGTAGAGTGGGAAACTGTATTAGGCTGTTGTACAGTGGACCTATATGGAGTATAGTAGTATGTTGTACAGTGGAGCTGTGTAGAGAGGGTGGCACAGAGCGAGGTAAAGTCTCATCTAGTGGAGTAGAGCTCAGTGGAGTTACGTAACGTCGTGTGGAGTAAAGTAGAATACAGTGTATTTGCATGTTGTACAGTAGAGTGGATTATAGTGTAGTTGGGTAGTGTATAGTTGAGTAAACTTATAAATTGGAGTGGCTCCTGTACAGTAGCTTGGAGGCCGATTTCATTGAGTATTGAAAATAGTTGTTCAATGTAATAGAGTGTCATACAATGGAGTGTATGGGCATAGATTAGACTGTAGAGTTAAACAGTGATAGTGTACATGGATAGAGTGATGTAGTCGTGCACAGTGCCATAAATTGCAATATATTTTTAAAGAGTGCAGTTCTAGAGAGGGTAGTCGAGTGTCCGGTAGTGGAGTCGCTTACAGTGCAGTGCCATGAGCACTATATGATAGAATAGAATACAGTGGAATACCATACCGTCTAATAGTGTACAGTGGAGTGTAGAAGAGTGGGTTGGCAGAAAGTTGAAAAGCGCACTCTGGAGTGTCATGCAGTGGCGTGCCATACGCTGGAATAGCGTATAGTGGAGTACAGTGGTGTGGCACACAGTGGATTAGTGCACAGTAGAATAGATTGGCGTGGCGTAGGCTGGAGTGGCATACAGTGCAGTGTGGCTAACTGGAATACCATATAGTGGAGTGGCATCCGAAGGAATAGAATGGAGTACTGTGGATGTGCATTACAGTACAATAGCATACAGTGCTGTAACGTGCAGTACAGTGGAACAACATATAGTCGAGTAGCGTATAGTGGAGTGGCATAAACTGGATTGCTTCCACTGTAGTGCATACAGTGGAGTTGGGTAGAGTGGAGTCGCAAATATGGCAGTGGAATACAGTGGAGTTAGGTACAGTGGAATAGCATATAGTGAATTGTTGTCTAAGGGATTAGCATAGAATGGAATGGCGTAGAGTGGAGTGGCATGGAGTGCAGTACAGCAGAGTAAAGTGCATTGGCTACCGTACAGTTAAACAGAATAGAGTGGAGTGACACATACAGGAACAGCATACAGTGGAGTGACGTAGAGTGTAATAGCCTATAGTGGAGTCACGTACAGTGGAGTGGTGTACAGTGCAGTGGCGTACAGTGAAATAGTGCAAAGTTAAGTGCTGTGTAGTGTGGTGCCGTACAGCGTAGTACGGTACGGATGTAGTTTAAATTTTAGAGGAGTGTGCATTACGATGTGCAGAGTAATGGAAGTCAGAGACTTGCACTGCATTGCACTTCTGCACATGTACCAAGCAAAGCAAGGCAACAAATGGTGGCTTTGTGTAGTTTGTAAATGTTACATAAGTATTGTGCTGCCTTTGCGACACTATGCTAACGCAAGGGTAACGCAATAGAATCCCAAATTTGTCCCTAGTGATAATATTGCACCACAATGTACCACAGTAAGCTAGTGTTATACTGTGGTACACAGCAATACAAGCCAGTGTATAATTGGCTAATGTCTGCATTTACAAATTTAAAAGGCAGCCACGATCCATTTAGTTGAAATTTGGATTTTTCTGGGTTAGGGCTTTAACCACAGTTAAGTACTAGGTTTTATTGTTGTTCCCAACCTATTACCAAGTGGAAATAGGTATGAAAATGTTCTATATATTTATTTCACCAGTTTACTGCAGCGGTACCTAGCAAGTACAGTGTTTTTACCAAACATACATTTTTTACAAATTCTTTTTAAAGTAACACTGTAAATTGTAGGTATTGCTGTGGTAATCTATAGACTTTTTGACATAATTAACTATTTTAAAAAGTGTAAAAATGCCATAGTACAGTACATTTGTGAAATATTGTGTATTACAATAGTTTTTCAATTTTTGAAGATTTTTTTAAGGTACCGCAGTACTAATTATGTAGTACCTTGGTACTCTGTAATATGTTTTAAATATTTAGAAATGTATATTTTCTTACCTATTACTACTTCAATTAAGTGCTAATAGGTAAAGAAAACTTAGCAAACCTAATACTTACCTGTATTTAAAGCCCTAAGCTGGAACACTGGCAAAGTGGCCTTAAAACAACATGGCTGGTTGCAGTTTTGTAAAGACAGTCATTATCCAATCAATCATCGCTATGTACTGTGTTAGTACCTTGTAACTACCTTCAAACTACTGCGCTAAAAGGTTTCACTACGTTTAAAATGCTCATAATTCTAAAAACTCTTATCCTTTTAAGATGCAACCACATAAAGAATCATCTGCACATTAACATCTTCAATCCTTCCAAATTTCATCCAAATCCGAAATTCTGTTTTAGCGCTACGTAAAATACAAAAGTCCATGTAAAATGTATTAGATTTCAAGTGTGTTTTGGCTTCCCCCCTTTTTTGCACTGCCTTGACCAAATGGCCCAAATTTTCAATCCTCCACCAATGTAACAGATGCAAAAGGTCTGCAAAGTTTCACAGATGTTCATCTAAAGGGAGAAAAATCTGAGCAATTCCTGGGTAGCCCTAACTATAACTACAGAGTAGGTACCACCTCCCTGATATATAATATATATCTATATATATGTGTGTGTGTGTGTGTGTGTATTTGTCCCACAGTAGGTCCACCAGTAGGTCTGCTGCCTCGTCGACCTCTGGCAC
This sequence comes from Pleurodeles waltl, assembly GCF_031143425.1. Lineage (NCBI taxonomy): Eukaryota > Metazoa > Chordata > Amphibia > Caudata > Salamandridae > Pleurodeles > Pleurodeles waltl. Next base: position 463,698,401 of record NC_090442.1, read on the forward strand.
AGAACAGAATCCCTTGTATCAGGTAAGTAATAGAAAAGAGTTTTTTTCTTTCTTTGGTTTATTGCATGGACACCAATCTTAATAAAAGTGCAAATGAAAAACTAATTATCATGGGTGACACATTTCAGCTCTATGCCTTCAACTGGGCCTATATCTTCGAAATTCACTGGAATAAACCACAGGGACTTTACAAATAGGTTGACGTTTTACCCATAGAAATACAGCAGTTATAGTTATATTTATGTTAAGAAACTATAACTTGTTGCCTAAAGTTACTTTCTGGCACGAGTTATTGTTTCTTCAGGTAAGTATAACTATAACTGCTGAGTTTCTACGGTTTTGTATGGGTAAAACGTCAGACTAACAATAACATCCTTGGAACCTTTGTTTCTTCAGTTAATATCTATTTTTTTAAAATATAAAGTAATATGTAATAACCACACCGTTAATACATAGACTGCTGTTGCCAGGCAACCCCCCCGCCCACATGTACCCAAACTCATGCTGCACATTTGCATATCGGGTTTTGGTGTTGTAGTGGGAGTATTTTTTTCTTTTTTCCTCAGATATGCAGATCCTTCGCAAATTTACACAGGGGGTCGCGCTGGGCACCGCAGAAGATCAGTAGATCAGCCGGAAAAAAGTGGACAATTTTTTGCCTAGGTGGAGTCAGTTTGCAGCCAGCCAATGGGGGCCTTGCTTTTCCCCCGGATCTATGGATCCTCCACGAGTGAATCTGAGAAAGATCTGCGTCCCTAGATATCTATATTTGTTAACCTTAGATAACTCCCAAACTACTGAGCAGATTTACAGCAAGTCACAAAAAGGGTGCTTTCTGGACCAAGATCTAACTTTCTGCCAAATTTGATGTAAATCTGTTCACTTGTTTGGGCTGCAGCCGTGTCTAAAACCTGAAAAATCCCATAGACCTAGAATGCGGAAAAAGTGTTTTGGGACCTCCCTCTTTATCTCATCTCCTGCTTCACCCCAAAACTTTCACGACAGCAGCTGATCTCATTGGAGTACTAGTTTTGAACATTTTGTGAAGATTTGTGAAACAGTACCAGTGTTATTAGCAAAACAAAAATAGCTCAGTTGAAAAAATATATGAACAGTGATTTTTGTTTTGCCAATAACTTTGGCACCGTTTGCCGAATCTTCATGAAATGTTCACAACTAATACGACAGTTGGTTCAGCTGCTGTCTTGATAGTCTGGGGATGATCCATCAAGTGGGGACTGAGGAAAAGAGCGGGGGCCAAAACGCATTTTCCCTATTAATTTCCCATAGGAATTTCAAACATGACTACAGCCCGATCCGCTGGATGCAATTACACCAAATTGGGCAGAGAAGCTGGCTCTTGGTTCAGAAAGCAAGCTTTTTGTGATTTGGTATAAATCTATTTAGTAGTTTTTAAGATATTAAAGGAAAAACAAATATAGATATCTAGGGACACAGATCCTCCGCTGATCTAACAGTCCCCCTGCTGATATCAGATTGGCTGCCAACACTTCAACCAGTGTTGGCAGCCGTTTTGGGACTCTGCGTCAGCCAAGACCCAAACAAAAAAAAAAAGGGGGGATGGGGGTACAAAACCCCTATCCCTGGTCTTGGCATCCCCTTGGAACCATGTCAGGGCAAAAGAGTATGTTTTTTTTTAATTGGCAAAATCTGCAGTGGATCTGTAGATTTTGCTGAATTATTATTATTTTTTTTTAAAAAGGCAGTCTCCTCTGCTTCATATTAATATTACCCCCGGGTGGACCACGTCCGGGGGAATGCCAAATATAATAATTAAGGAGGGGGGCACACAAATGCCAAATATAATAATTAAGGAGGGGGCACACCTCCTAGGGTTCTTAAAAGCTCCCAGGATCACCATCTCCCTGGGCCTATATCTATACGATTGTTAGGGGGGCCATGCGGACCCCCAGCCCTGGGGACCACCACATCCCCGGGGTCAATAGTTTTTAAAAAACATTGAGGGGGGCTATGCTGCCCCCTACCAGGCCTGATGTGGCCCCGGGGACCACAAACTCCCTGGGGCTGGCCTGTGCAAAACAGCAAGTGGGAGCTGTAAAAATGCTCCTGTTTGCTGGAATTGGAGATTTCACTGTTTCCCTACCTGCAGACATGTGGGCAGGAACACAAATCAAAGTATTGCTCCCACACACAGGGAGATGCATTTCCAGCAGCTCCCTCATGCCACTAGCCATGCCGGATCATGCAGGAGGCTAGCAGCCGGCTGGGACCTGGAGGCTTTTCAGGGGGTTCCCAAAATTCATTAAAAAAATTAATACTGCCTAGTCAGGGTAAGTCACACACAATCCAAATTATCCTGTGCCCGCCCTCTGGCAGCTTGGCACTGAGCTGTCAGGCTAAACTTAGAAGGCAATATGCAAAGTATTTGTGCAATAAATCATACAATAACACCATGTAGCACCATAAAAATACACCACACAGTGTTTAGAAAAAATATAATATTTATCTGATAAGATGCAGGTCAAAAGAATTAAAAATTCAATAAATATATGTAGAGATATCACTGAAAAGTGACATAAAGGGGGTGATTCTCACCCTGGCGGGCGGCGGAGGCCGCCCGCCAGAGTTCCCCCCTCCAAAATACCGCTCCGCGGTCGAAAGACCGCTGAGGGTATTTTGGGTTTTGCACTGGGCTGGCGGGCGACCGCCAAAAGGCCGCCCGCCAGCCCAGTGCAAAACGGCCTTCCCACGAGGACGCCGGCTCAGAATTGAGCCGGCGGAGTGGGAAGGTGCGACGGGTGCAGTGGCACCCATCGCGTATTTAATACAAAGTGGGGCCCTCTTACGGGGGCCCCTGCAGTGCCCATGCTATTGGCATGGGCACTGCAGGGGCCCCCAGGGGCCCCACCACACCCCATACCGCCATCCTGTTCCTGGCGGCTCTGCCGCCAGGAACAGGATGGCGGTATGGGGTGTCAGAATCAGCGGAAAACCGGTGGGAGACCGCCGGTTTTCCCTTTCTGGCCACGGCTGAACCGCCGCGGTCAGAATACCCTGTGGAGCACCGCCAGCCTGTTGGCGGTGCTCCCTCCAACCGTGGCCCCGGCGGTCCATGACCGCCGGGGTCAGAATGACCCCCAAAGTGTCTTAAGTCTTTTTAGAAGCAAACAAAGGGGGTCATTCTGACCCTGGCGGTCATTGACTGCCAGGGTCAACGACCGCGGGAGCACCGCCAACAGGCTGGCGGTGCTCCCAAGGGCATTCTGACTGCGGTGGTATGGCCGCGGTCAGAAAGGGAAAACCGGCGGTGTCCCGCCGGTTTTCCGCAGCCCTGAGGAATCCTCCATGGCGGCGCAGCTTGCTGCGCCGCCATGGGGATTCCGACCCCCTCACCGCCATCCTGTTCCTGGCGGTTTTGACCAATGGCATGGGCACTGCAGGGGCCCCCGTAAGAGGGCCCCACAAAGATTTTCAGTGTCTGCCATGCAGCCACTGAAAATCGCAACGGGTGCAACTGCACCCGTCGCACCCTTCCCACTCCGCCGGCTCCATTGGGGAAGGGGTTTCCCGCTGGGCTGGCGGGCGGCCTTCTGGCGGTCGCCCGCCAGCCCAGCGGGAAACACAGAATTACCGCGGCGGTCTTCTGACCGCGTAGCGGTATTCTGTTGGGGGAACTTTGGCGGGCGGCCTCCACCGCCCGTCAAAGTTGGAATCACCCCCAAAGTCTCTTTCAAGCACAAAGTACCTGGTTCATGAGACAAATCTCTGCAAAGAACCGCAGCGGAGGAGAAGCGTGGAAACAAAGGGGTGTGCGTCAATTTCTAGGGCCGCACACAGTGATGTGTCGTTCAGTTTTCACACAGGGATGCCTGTATGTCGATTTCCGGTGCTCGGTCGTGGATCCTCTTCGGGTTCTGGGGTTTTCAGATGCCCCTGGGAGAATGCGTAGATTTCCTGTGCTGGCAGGCCGAAGTCATAGGAGCTGCGTCGATCCGGTGGGCGTTGCAACAAAATTTCTACCGCGAGGCAGGCCCTGCGTCGATTCTTCTCTGGAAGTCCGGCTGCATCGTTGCGGCTCGGCTGTGCATCGATCCAGTGGGCCGCGCATCGAATTTCCGGTTGCTACGCTGGCGCTGTGTCGATCTTCTCGTTGCGATGTCGGGCTGCGTCGTTCCAGTTTGGCGTGCATCGAATTTCACCGCACAAGGAGTCTTTCTTGAAGAGATTAAGTATTTTTCATCCTGAGACTTCAGGGAACAGGAGGCAAGCTCTAGCCTAGCCCTGGGAGAGCACTTCTTCACCTCAGCTAGAGAGCAGCAAGGCAGCAGTCCTTCACAGAAAGCAATCAGCTGAGTCCTTTGGGCAGCCAGGCAGTTCTTCTTGGCAGGATGCAGGTTCTGGTTCAAGTTTCTTCTCCCGGAAGTAACTGAGTTGGTAGGGGCAGAGGCCCTGTTTATATACCCAAATATGCCTTTGAAGTGGGGGAGACTTCAAAGAGTGGCTTAGAAGTGCACCAGGTCCCCTTTCAGTTCAATCCTGTTTGCCAGGGTCCCAGGAGGGGGTGTGGCAGTCCTTTGTGTGAAGGCAGGCCCTCCACCCTCCCAGCCCAGGAAGACCCATTCAAAATGCAGATGTATGCAAGTGAGGCTGAGTATCCTGTGTTTGGGGTGTGCCTGAGTGAATGCACAAGGAGCTGTCAACTAAACCCAGCCAGACGTGGATTGTAAGGCACAGAAAGATTTAAGTGCAGAGAAATGCTCACTTTCTAAAAGTGGCATTTCTAAAATAGTAATATTAAATCCAACTTCACCAGTCAGCAGGATTTTGTATCACTATTCTGGCCATACTAATTATGATCTTCCTGCTCCTTTCAGATCAGCAGCTTCCACTCAAACAATGTATGAGGGCAGCCCCAATGTTAGCCTATGAAGGGAGCAGGCCTCACAGCAGTGTAAAAACGAATTTAGGAGTTTTACACTACCAGGACATGTAAACTACACATGTACAGGTCCTGCCTTTTGCCTACACAGCACCCTGCCCTATGGGTTACCTAGGGCATTCCTTAGGGGTGTCTTGTATGTAGAAAAAGGGGAGTTTTAGGCTTGGCAAGTACTTTTAAATGCCAAGTCGAATTGACAGTGAAACTGCACACACAGGCATTGCAATGACAGGCCTGAGACAAGGTCAAGGGGCTACTTAAGTGTGTGGCACAACCAGTCCTGCAGGCCCAATAGTAGCATGTAATCTACAGGTTCTGGGCACATATATGCACTTTACTAGGGGTTTATAAGTAAATTAAATAGTCCAATGACCATGTCATGAATTATGTAATCTGTGAGGTCATAAGCAGTGCATTAGGGAGCAATTTGTAGTTAGCTATGGTAGCTATAACTGCTGAATTTCTATGGTTTTGTACGCTTGAAATGTGAGCATAACTATACCATACCTCTAACACTTTTTTCCCAATGAATTTCAATGTTTTAAAAAAAATCTATGTCCTAACTATAACGTCCCTATAACCTTTGCTTTTTTCAGTGAATGTATATATTTTTTAAAATCTGTTTCAGACCTATAACATCCCTGGAACCTTTGTTTTTTTCAGTGAATTTCTATAGTATTTTTAATGTATAGTAATTGTCATTACTATACGTTAATCCAACCACTGTAGTGCATGGCCTTTGGCAGTGCGTGGCGGTGGCTGGCCGGAGGGACTGGCCTCCGGCCAGGCACTAAGGCCAACCCCCTATAAGCGTCCAAACTTGCACCATGCATGGCCTTCATCTGTGGGAAAGAGAGGTTGCTTCCAAGACCTGGCCTACAGCCACCTCCCCGTAACCATTTAACTCCATTCTGTACACGGGCCTTTCGCCATTCATGGCGCGAGTTGGCCGTGGCCTCTCTGGGTGTGAGAATAGATGTGAGAGGGTGTATCTAGAATGAGAGTGGCTGTCAGATTGTCTGGGTGTGAGAATGTGTTCACAACTATTTTGGTGGGTGTGTTAGTGTGTGCGCAGGTCTGAGTGGGTGCATGAGGGTGTGAATGGCTCTGTGAATGGATGCGTGAGTGTCTGAGTGGGTCTGTGAGTGGATGTGTGAGTAAAAGCAAGAGAGTCTCAGTGGGTCTGTGAGTTGGTGCCTGAGTGTCTTAGTGGGTGTGTGAGTGGGTGCGTGTCTCAGTGGGTGTATGAGTGACAGAAAGTGATTGAGAGAGAAAGAGAGTGAGAGGGAGACAGACTTTTTTAGGTTTTGATGTATGATAATTTACAGTTACATTTTTGTGTAATTCACAAATGAAAAGGTATTTTTTAATTTTAAGTAGAAAGTCACGGTTACATTTTTTATTTAAACATTTGAAAATCGAAAAAAAAAAAAAAAAAAGGGAAAAAAGTCCAGCTGGACTCGAACCCTCAGTGTTAAAGCCCTTGACTTTCACGCTGAGCTATTTTTGCATTTTTTTAGGGCTGGTTTTTTTGCCCTTTAAAGGCTATCTGGAACATCCAGGGCTCCCCACGGTCCCTATATATATTTTTTTTACATTTATTATTGAAAAAAAGCTCTTTATGGGCTAACTAGGACCGCAGGGAGCCTTTACAAGCTATCTGCCCCTGCGAGGGCCCTTGCAGTGCCATTGCTTTAGCAAGCACAGAGCTGCTTTGACAACAGCTCCATGCTTGCTGAAGCATTACATTTCTGTCCTATGCACACATGAAGCTTTGGATTTTGACAGCGAGACCTGCTTCAAAGGTCCCGCTGTAAAAACCTGAAGTGTTTGCCGTGGCTTGGCTGCAGCGCCAGCACTGCAGTCAAGCCAGAGCAAACAGCTATGTCCTGGGGGTGGGTGCCCCTGGGACATAGCAGGAGCCAGCCCTGGGGGGTCGCGGTCCCCAGGGCCATCACAGGCAACATGGAGATAGCCCTGGGGATGGTGGTCCTCCGGGCTAATGGGGGTCTGAAATTGACCCCCTTTCACTTTTTTCTGTTTGCCCCGAGGGGTAGTGGTCCCCGGGGCACGGGAGGGGCCGGAAGGCCCCACCTGCATTTCTAAAGAAATTCCCCCAGGACGTGGCCCACCCAATGTTACAGTACCTTTTGGATTTGGATTTCTTAATGTTTTTGTCTTGGACTCCACTTCAGCAGAGTCCCAAAACGCTGACAACACTTCTGTTGTTAAAGTGTTATCAGCCAATCAGATCTCTGCACGAGATCGTTAGGGGGCGCGAATCCTTTGCGTCTCTATATATACACAAGTTTGGATTTTCTTACATTTAGAATAAACTACTGAACGTTTATACAACAAATAACAAAAAGGGCTCTTTCTGGACCAAGAGCTACTTTTCTGGCCAATTCGGTGTAATTCCGTCCAGTGACTTTTTGTGCTATCGCTGTTTAATTGTAACTATGGAAATTAACTTGGAAAAGCTCTAAATGTCACCGCTTGGTGGATCCCCCTGAAATTTTCCAGACTGCAGCTCACGTGACTGTCGAATATGTTTGGAAAACTTCATAAAGATTTGTCAAACGACACCAAAGATATTGATAAGCAAAAAACTGCTTTTTCTATAGAAACTAGGTCCTAACTATAACTACCTAGTGGCAAGCACCACTAGGTAACATGTACATATATATATATGTACATATATATATATACAGTATACACACACATATACACAGAGTTTAAAGAGCAACAAAACAATTTGACGTACAGGTTTGTAACTGCTGTTGTATGTTAGAATCAATCTGTGTGGGGTTGTCTTTGGTGTTTTCGTAAAAAGAATCTGAATCTCATCAAATCTTGACCAAACATTGGGAGGTCATCAAAGGTGATGCTATCATTGGCAACAAAATAACACCCAAGCCTAGTCTCACATCCGCACAACAAAATCTTTGAGGATCCCCTGGTACAAGGTGATATCAGAGTGACTAAGGCAGACTCTGAACTTGGGTTGCAAGTTTTTTTTTCCATGTGGCTGCTGCAAGGCATATAAATATAGTTAGATAAAAAAATTATTTAGTTATACATGCCCTATCAGACAATTCTTTACATGCAGCACGCAATTTTTGATATATATATATATATATATATATATATTTACGTGAATGTCCCTGTCCTTTGAGAAATGTTGGGAGCACCATATGTGCTGTTAAGAAACAGATGCTTGAGCACGAGTGCTATTGAACATGGTGATCCTATCTCCCCATATCAAGACACTTTCAGGCTGTTCATTTTAATGATCATACTAAGCTATCCTATGCTGTTGCTAGAAATCCCAGAGAGAGTAGTAGTACTTTGTATCTTAGAAAAAGGGAATTTTAATTGATTATTGACCTCCAAACATTAGCCTGTAATGGGTTGAACTGTGATGAAGACTTACGTGCACATCTTCATAGAGATTAATTATATTAAGACTTGTTTATGTTGTTTATCATGCAGTTTCTGTTTTTATGTGTTGAACAGTGATGACTATATTGTTGTTTTGGTCTTATATGCTGTTTCATGTTTTTGAGGACCCTTTACTAGTTGTGCCTTTGTGGTACAGGAAGAAAGGAAGGGGCATTCGACCTGGTCTCTCCTGTGTGGTGGAGGGGGGAGCACCCCTACCCTTTTCTTCACCTTCACTTCTCTGGTATGGTGACTTCTGAGAAAACAACTGCATGTTTTTGATGCAATCTGTTTACCTCATCATATTGCTACTCTATATGGGGTGTCCAGGTGAGTGCAGCTTGGTTTATAGAACACTTGTCAATATATTGATGTCAGGACGCCCCCTTCCTTTGTGTGTGTGTGTGTGTAGGTATATATATATATATATATATAAATATTCCTGATCGCGCCAGGTCGCAACGGGCCACATGTCTATCCACAAAATCAATGTTTTCAACCACCTGCTCCTTCCATCAGCAGGAGGAGCAGGTGTAGAATTGCGATGTCCATTGATGTAAAGCTAAGGTAATTTTTCCCTTCTCTCAAAAGTACTATTGTATCCTTTTGGGCCCACTTGGACTTAATAAGTGGAATAATGAAGTGGCTGAGAATTTATATAAATTAAAATTGATATAAATATGAACACGAAATGATGCCCACTTAGGCTTTGTAGGTGGAATGATTAATTGGTTGAGATTTTATATACATTTCATTGATATAATTGTAAACATGAAATGGTGCTCACTTGAGCTTAGTAAGTGGAATAATGAATTGGTTGAGAATTTATATGAATTTCATTGATATAAATGTAAATACGTAAGGACAATATTTATAAATATTATGGAGAGTGATGACATTTAAAGATGGCAGGCACATTGTATGTATTTAAGAGCTAAGCAAAGATATTTAGTCCATTCTTTCTGTTGTTGTACACAAGGGTGGTGTGTTTAAAAATGAAGTCTTGCATATGTAATTGTTAGCCATGATCAAGGAGATTGAATCTCTGAAACGCATTGGGTGTTAGAATGGCTATCAAACGTTTATGATAATAAATTGCCACTGAAAGGAGGAGTTGGTGGTCATGACTGTTTTCGACATCACATTGAGAAAAATGTACTCCATGAAGCATTACAGTGCAGTCATTTATTTTTAGAGTAATGTATTTTGGCCTCGCCATGACTTTTAAACCATTGATTTATTTTCTTATGTATACATTTTCTATAGTTGCTTTTTGCATTTCTGAATGACGCATATAAACCTTTCCCATCATTGTTTTGGCTGGGCCTTTGCTCTACTTTGTCTTATCCCTTTGGTGGTCTGTCCGGCAAGGCAGTTTGACATTATTCAGCTAATATTTTGGGACTGTGCAATCACTTTCTTGAAGCATTTGCCCACGTTGAGATACACGCTGTATTTTGCAGCGATTGGTATACATGGCCAAAGATTGTACTGTGTGGGTCTAATTTGCCCCACCAATGTACTGTGATCATCACTGTACAACTTTCAGTTATTTGACTTAACCACTGTTCCAATTCTGTTGTGTGCCAAGCAGGGTTCAGTCTGCTTATTATAGTTTGAGAAAACGCTGTAATATGTGCAATAATGTTGAACACTGCTAATATGCCATGAAAAAATGTTGCTGACTCTACTTTTTTCGCTTCCTTTTCTTTCACACGCTGGTTATGTGAGAAAGGCCGCTTGGACTAAAGAAAAGTGTCATGTGGTGGATAAACGGTTGTAGTCTGGCTGCCTGAGTGAGTGCTTTTCATGTCATTGCTCTTTGGATTGTGGATTCTATTGCTGGTATCTCGACCGGCAAAGTGCACCACCCCTCTACGGGTGCAGGATCATTGAATCGATCACGCACTGCTGATTACACATATATAATTACCTAGTGGCGGTCGCCACTAGGTAGTTATAGTTGGGACCATGATTCCATAGAAAAAGTGTTTTTTGGCTTGCCTATATCTTTGGCACAGTTTGATGAATCTTCACCAATTTTTCCCCCAAAAAAGTGCCCCAGTAATTCTTGCTGCGCATGGAACGTTTCGGGATGATCTGTCAAGAGGGGGGCAGAGATAAAGGGGAGGGGGTCAATTGCACTAGCAGCTCCTTCTCTGTGACACCATTGCTGGGTGGGTAGCCAGCTAGTACTGTGGGGACCTTCAGGCTCCCCCAACGGTCCCCAACATTGTGACTCGGTGCCCTGGGGGCACCCAGGTCACATCATTGGGCCCTGAGGGATGGGGTCCCTGGGGCAGGGATCGGCCTTGGAGAGGGGTCCATGCGCCCCCCCTCAAAAAAATGTATTAGCCCTGCTGTCCGTCCCCTGAAAAACGTAAATGTTTAGGCCGGGCCACGGGGATGGGAACCCGGGGCCAAGATCGGCCCGGGGCGTGGGAGGAGTTTTTTTGTGTGTGTGTGGTGGGGGTGGAATGGCAGCTGTGTGGCCACGTTAAGAAAAAAAAAAAATTATTTAGGCTGGGCCTCGGGGGTGGGGTCCACGGGGCTGAGATCGGTCTGGGGAGGGAGGCCATGCAGGGTTGGGTTGTTATAGGAGTTGGCCACAAAGACTGGCTAGCCACACGCCAGGCCCTGCAGCCAAACCCCACCAAAGAGCGTGAGCAGAGCGAGTGTGGTTGTTATAGAGGTTGGCCGCAGGCTCTGCGACTAACCCCCGCTGCTGTGTGCAGCAGTGGTTGGATTAATGTATAGTAATGAAAATTACTTCACGTTAAAAAAAAAAAGAAGAAATTCACTGAAATAAACCAAAGGTTACAGGGACGTTATAGTTAGGTTCTCAATTTACTCGTACAAAACCATAGAAATTAAGCAGTTATAGTTAGAGTTCTTTCAAGTAACTATATCTTGCACCCCCTGTAACTATCACATGTAAAGTAAACTGTTGGTGTAACGAAGAAACCAAAACCATGGCCAGAAACCCCTGCCAGCTCCTTCTTAGTTTCTGTAATGACCCCTTTTTCCACTCCCTTCTTTAAGGTCTGCCTTGTTTTCCTCTCCCTCTGCTGTTGCTAACTGGGTGGTGACCTCCCTCCAGTAGGCTTATCAGGCATGATTCTGTGTTCAGTAATCCCAGGTAGCCTCTACCGTCTTCCTTTGTTTTGATCGATTGTGTTTTCTCATTGTTTGAAGAGCCATACATTGGGATATGCTCAGATGAATTTGATCAGTCTATTGTATTTCAGCCGGAGCTTTCCTTCTAGCCAGGGTCACTTAGGAGACATCTTGGAATACCTGGATAGCACAGTCCTCAAAGACAATGGCCTGTTGTAGCCCAGCAGTATGTAAAATCCTGTCTTTGGTTTTGAACAATCTATATTATTTTGTCAGAGCATCCCTTGTGGTATCCCAGGCTCCAGGCCTAATGGCCCAATCTGAGTTCTCATTACTCTTATGTTTTGGGTTGCTTCTCCCCAGAGGATGTTTTTAAATAGATTGACACAGCATATTCCCACATATCATCCCTCCATATTCTCTCTGGCATTATGGATCTTGATGAGATCTCCAAGTGGCTTGTCTTCCAGAGCTTCACATTTCCTTGAAAAAGTATTTAAATACTTCGTATGAAGCCTAAAATGCTGTCTGAGTCCCTTCAGCTTGCCCAATTTCCAACAAGTTCTGAGGTCTTGCTAGAATTTGGGTGCTACACTTTGCTTCTTAGGCCACACCCATTTTAGTACCAGAAGAATTTGTACTCAAAATGGTGGACAGTCAGTGGTTTGACAGAGAGCTATAGTGTGCCATTTGTAAGAATTTAAGTGCAATTTCCAAGGGATTACCCTGGTTGGTGCCCCTTCATGCAAGAACTAATGTAGGGGCCAATGATCTACAGTTTAGTGGTGCGTTTTCCTGAACAGAGCTAAATAGGTAGGTGATCTGTTTCCCCCAGACGCTGGGTTGGAGTGGATAGGATAAATGTCGATCCTATCTTAAAACTCCCACTGTCAGTCTTTAGGCACATAATTCTATGCCAGGGCCGGATTATGCTTTTCTCTTCCTTTATTTCTACTCAGCAGTCTTAAAAAAACTAGTCATCTTTAAGATCAACAAAGACTACAAGTACCATAAGTATTCACAACACGAAAAAGAACAACCATAGAGATAGTCAGTATATTTGACAGCCAGGAGCAGCACTTTCACTTTTTTCACTGCTCAGCTGCCAGATAAGTGCCTTTCCTTCTTCGCTGATTTTGTTCTGTAAAAATGTGCCCTGGTTTATTGTTTGCTATGGTTTTAAAGTCTGTGGTGTTTTAACTGACACTATTTTGTTCTGCAAGGGTACCTTGGCCACTTGAGGGTGTGCACGCGCAGTTCTGCCTTTCTGTGCCGCCCCAAGGCTCTTTCATTGTTCACAGCCTTTGGAGCCTCCCGGGAGTAATACTAAAGCGGGAGTGCATCTCCTGATAGGCTGAGGAGACTGTGCCTCCCTTCATTCTTCTGTTTCTCGCTTCGCCTTCTCTCCTCAGTGTTTGTCCCCAGCTACTCGTGCGGTGCAATTCTCAGGCCAGCAGAAGGCATGTGTCAACATTAAAAGGGACACGTCTCTCCTGCATTCCACACATTCCTACATTTTTGTGCTGCTGGCATGTCATAGTTAACCCTTCCATTCTGAAGGTTGGTTTGCAATGGACGCACATTATTTATCTCTCCCTTACGCTCCAGACAAGCAGGTTTCCCCACAGAGAGTCTCCTCATTGATCAATTTCAGACCAATGTATTTAGAGGGCAGTTTTTTTGTGTGGTAATAAGCACTGGTAAATCCAAATATGGTTTGGGCTATTTTTTCCTACAGGCCATCAATCACTGGCACTTCCAAACTTTTGGTGACTGGTCCCAAATATTTCAAGTGTTTACATTTTTCCCTGCCTGCATAGTGACCTGCTTAAATATGGTCGGTAACAATAATGAACTTTGGGACTCCGTGGAGGAGGCGCAAGCACTCTTTCTTATTCATGAGGAGTTGGCAGATGCTATAAATGCATCTCTTGAGAGGGTGGTCTTGACAGCCTTACAGCCCCTGAGTCAGAAGCTTTTGGAGGTCTCCGTCCGGAGGCCTTTGCCTCCCTCTGATACTCAGTTCGCTTCTAAGGGCAAAAATAAGGCCAGACCTGAAACCAATGTAAAGGATCAGATTCATCCTAAGATGCCTTTGAGAGACTTTGCCAGGCCTTCCTAAAAAGGAATGCTATCATTGGCAACAAAATAACACCCAAGCCTAGTCTCACACCTGCACAACAAAATCTTTGAGGATCCCCTGGTACAAGGTGATATCAGAGTGACCAAGGCTGACTCTGAACTTGGGTTGCAAGTTTTTTTTTCCATGTGGCTGCTGCAAGGCATATAAATATAGTTAGATAAAAAAATTATTTAGTTATACATGCCCTATCAGACAATTCTTTACATGCAGCACGCAATTTTTGATATATATATATATATATATATATATATATATATATATATATATATATATATTTACGTGAATGTCCCTGTCCTTTGAGAAATGTTGGGAGCACCATATGTGCTGTTAAGAAACAGATGCTTGAGCACGAGTGCTATTGAACATGGTGATCCTATCTCCCCATATCAAGACACTTTCAGGCTGTTCATTTTAATGATCATACTAAGCTATCCTATGCTGTTGCTAGAAATCCCAGAGAGAGTAGTAGTACTTTGTATCTTAGAAAAAGGGAATTTTAATTGATTATTGACCTCCAAACATTAGCCTCTAATGGGTTGAACTGTGATGAAGACTTACAGTACGTGCACATCTTCATAGAGATTAATTATATTAAGACTTGTTTATGTTGTTTATCATGCAGTTTCTGTTTTTATGTGTTGAACAGTGATGACTATATTGTTGTTTTGGTCTTATATGCTGTTTCATGTTTTTGAGGACCCTTTACTAGTTGTGCCTTTGTGGTACAGGAAGAAAGGAAGGGGCATTCGACCTGGTCTCTCCTGTGTGGTGGAGGGGGGAGCACCCCTACCCTTTTCTTCACCTTCACTTCTCTGGTATGGTGACTTCTGAGAAAACAACTGCATGTTTTTGATGCAATCTGTTTACCTCATCATATTGCTACTCTATATGGGGTGTCCAGGTGAGTGCAGCTTGGTTTATAGAACACTTGTCAATATATTGATGTCAGGACGCCCCCTTCCTTTGTGTGTGTGTGTGTGTATGTATATATATATATATATATATATAAATATTCCTGATCGCGCCAGGTCGCAATGGGCCACATGTCTATCCACAAAATCAATGTTTTCAACCACCTGCTCCTTCCATCAGCAGGAGGAGCAGGTGTAGAATTGTGATGTCCATTGATGTAAAGCTAAGGTAATTTTTCCCTTCTCTCAAAAGTACTATTGTATCCTTTTGGGCCCACTTGGATTTAATAAGTGGAATAATGAAGTGGCTGAGAATTTATATAAATTACAATTGATATAAATATGAACACTAAATGATGCCCACTTAGGCTTTGTAGGTGGGATGATTAATTGGTTGAGATTTTATATACATTTCATTGATATAATTGTAAACATGAAATGGTGCTCACTTGAGCTTAGTAAGTGGAATAATGAATTGGTTGAGAATTTATATGAATTTCATTGATATAAATGTAAATACGTAAGGACAATATTTATAAATATTATGGAGAGTGATGACATTTAAAGATGGCAGGCACATTGTATGTATTTAAGAGCTAAGCAAAGATATTTAGTCCATTCTTTCTGTTGTTGTACACAAGGGTGGTGTGTTTAAAAATGAAGTCTTGCATATGTAATTGTTAGCCATGATCAAGGAGATTGAATCTCTGAAACGCATTGGGTGTTAGAATGGCTATCAAACGTTTATGATAATAAATTGCCACTGAAAGGAGGAGTTGGTGGTCATGACTGTTTTCGACATCACATTGAGAAAAATGTACTCCATGAAGCATTACAGTGCAGTCATTTATTTTTAGAGTAATGTATTTTGGCCTCGCCATGACTTTTAAACCATTGATTTATTTTCTTATGTATGCATTTTCTATAGTTGCTTTTTGCATTTCTGAATGACGCATATAAACCTTTCCCATCATTGTTTTGGCTGGGCCTTTGCTCTACTTTGTCTTATCCCTTTGGTGGTCTGTCCGGCAAGGCAGTTTGACATTATTCAGCTAATATTTTGGGACTGTTCAATCACTTTCTTGAAGCATTTGCCCACGTTGAGATACACGCTGTATTTTGCAGCGATTGGTATACATGACCAAAGATTGTACTGTGTGGGTCTAATTTGCCCCACCAATGTACTGTGATCATCACTGTACAACTTTCAGTTATTTGAGTTAACCACTGTTCCAATTCTGTTGTGTGCCAAGCAGGGTTCAGTCTGCTTATTATAGTTTGAGAAAACGCTGTAATATGTGCATTAATGTTGAACACTGCTAATATGCCATGAAAAAATGTTGCTGACTCTACTTTTTTCGCTTCCTTTTCTTTCACACGCTGGTTATGTGAGAAAGGCCGCTTGGACTAAAGAAAAGTGTCATGTGGTGGATAAACGGTTGTAGTCTGGCTGCCTGAGTGAGTGCTTTTCACGTCATTGCTCTTTGGATTGTGGATTCTATTGCTGGTATCTCGACCGGCAAAGTGCACCACCCCTCTACGGGTGCAGGATCATTGAATCGATCACGCACTGCTGATTACACATATATAATTACCTAGTGGCGGTCGCCACTAGGTAGTTATAGTTGGGACCATGATTCCATAGAAAAAGTGTTTTTTGGCTTGCCTATATCTTTGGCACAGTTTGATGAATCTTCACCAATTTTTCCCCAAAAAAAGTGCCCCAGTAATTCTTGCTGCGCATGGAACGTTTCGGGATGATCTGTCAAGAGGGGGGCAGAGATAAAGGGGAGGGGGTCAATTGCACTAGCAGCTCCTTCTCTGTGACACCATTGCTGGGTGGGTAGCCAGCTAGTACTGTGGGGACCTTCAGGCTCCCCCAACGGTCCCCAACATTGTGACTCGGTGCCCTGGGGGCACCCAGGTCACATCATTGGGCCCTGAGGGATGGGGTCCCTGGGGCAGGGATCGGCCTTGGAGAGGGGTCCATGCGCCCCCCCTCAAAAAAATGTATTAGCCCTGCTGTCCGTCCCCTGAAAAACGTCAATGTTTAGGCCGGGCCACGGGGATGGGAACCCGGGGCCAAGATCGGCCCGGGCGTGGGAGGAGTTTTTTTGTGTGTGTGTGGTGGGGGTGGAATGGCAGCTGTGTGGCCACGTTAAGAAAAAAAAAAATTATTTAGGCTGGGCCTCGGGGGTGGGGTCCACGGGGCTGAGATCGGTCTGGGGAGGGAGGCCATGCAGGGTTGGGTTGTTATAGGAGTTGGCCACAAAGACTGGCTAGCCACACGCCAGGCCCTGCAGCCAAACCCCACCAAAGAGCGTGAGCAGAGCGAGTGTGGTTGTTATAGGGGTTGGCCGCAGGCTCTGCGACTAACCCCCGCTGCTGTGTGCAGCAGTGGTTGGATTAATGTATAGTAATGAAAATTACTTCACGTTAAAAAAAAAAAGAAGAAATTCACTGAAATAAACCAAAGGTTACAGGGACGTTATAGTTAGGTTCTCAATTTACTCGTACAAAACCATAGAAATTAAGCAGTTATAGTTAGAGTTCTTTCAAGTAACTATATCTTGCACCCCCTGTAACTATCACATGTAAAGTAAACTGTTGGTGTAACGAAGAAACCAAAACCATGGCCAGAAACCCCTGCCAGCTCCTTCTTAGTTTCTGTAATGACCCCTTTTTCCACTCCCTTCTTTAAGGTCTGCCTTGTTTTCCTCTCCCTCTGCTGTTGCTAACTGGGTGGTGACCTCCCTCCAGTAGGCTTATCAGGCATGATTCTGTGTTCAGTAATCCCAGGTAGCCTCTACCGTCTTCCTTTGTTTTGATCGATTGTGTTTTCTCATTGTTTGAAGAGCCATACATTGGGATATGCTCAGATGAATTTGATCAGTCTATTGTATTTCAGCCAGAGCTTTCCTTCTAGCCAGGGTCACTTAGGAGACATCTTGGAATACCTGAATAGCACAGTCCTCAAAGACAATGGCCTGTTGTAGCCCAGCAGTATGTAAAATCCTGTCTTTGGTTTTGAACAATCTATATTATTTTGTCAGAGCATCCCTTGTGGTATCCCAGGCTCCAGGCCTAATGGCCCAATCTGAGTTCTCATTACTCTTATGTTTTGGGTTGCTTCTCCCCAGAGGATGTTTTTAAATAGATTGACACAGCATATTCCCACATATCATCCCTCCATATTCTCTCTGGCATTATGGATCTTGATGAGATCTCCAAGTGGCTTGTCTTCCAGAGCTTCACATTTCCTTGAAAAAGTATTTAAATACTTCGTATGAAGCCTAAAATGCTGTCTGAGTCCCTTCAGCTTGCCCAATTTCCAACAAGTTCTGAGGTCTTGCTAGAATTTGGGTGCTACACTTTGCTTCTTAGGCCACACCCATTTTAGTACCAGAAGAATTTGTACTCAAAATGGTGGACAGTCAGTGGTTTGACAGAGAGCTATAGTGTGCCATTTGTAAGAATTTAAGTGCAATTTCCAAGGGATTACCCTCGTTGGTGCCCCTTCATGCAAGAACTAATGTAAGGGCCAATGATCTACAGTTTAGTGGTGCGTTTTCCTGAACAGAGCTAAATAGGTAGGTGATCTGTTTCCCCCAGACGCTGGGTTGGAGTGGATAGGATAAATGTCGATCCTATCTTAAAACTCCCACTGTCAGTCTTTAGGCACATCATTCTATGCCAGGGCCGGATTATGCTTTTCTCTTCCTTTATTTCTACTCAGCAGTCTTAAAAAAACTAGTCATCTTTAAGATCAACAAAGACTACAAGTACCATAAGTATTCGCAACACGAAAAAGAACAACCATAGAGATAGTCAGTATATTTGACAGCCAGGAGCAGCACTTTCACTTTTTTCACTGCTCAGCTGCCAGATAAGTGCCTTTCCTTATTCGCTGATTTTGTTCTGTAAAAATGTGCCCTGGTTTATTGTTTGCTATGGTTTTAAAGTCTGTGGTGTTTTAACTGACACTATTTTGTTCTGCAAGGGTACCTTGGCCACTTGAGGGTGTGCACGCTCAGTTCTGCCTTTCTGTGCCGCCCCAAGGCTCTTTCATTGTTCACAGCCTTTGGAGCCTCCCGGGAGTAATACTAAAGCGGGAGTGCATCTCCTGATAGGCTGAGGAGACTGTGCCTCCCTTCATTCTTCTGTTTCTCGCTTCGCCTTCTCTCCTCATTGTTTGTCCCCAGCTACTCGTGCGGTGCAATTCTCAGGCCAGCAGAAGGCATGTGTCAACATTAAAAGGGACACGTCTCTCCTGCATTCCACACATTCCTACATTTTTGTGCTGCTGGCATGTCATAGTTAACCCTTCCATTCTGAAGGTTGGTTTGCAATGGACGCACATTATTTATCTCTCCCTTACGCTCCAGACAAGCAGGTTTCCCCACAGAGAGTCTCCTCATTGATCAATTTCAGACCAATGTATTTAGAGGGCAGTTTTTTTGTGTGGTAATAAGCACTGGTAAATCCAAATATGGTTTGGGCTATTTTTTCCTACAGGCCATCAATCACTGGCACTTCCAAACTTTTGGTGACTGGTCCCAAATATTTCAAGTGTTTACATTTTTCCCTGCCTGCATAGTGACCTGCTTAAATATGGTCGGTAACAATAATGAACTTTGGGACTCCGTGGAGGAGGCGCAAGCACTCTTTCTTATTCATGAGGAGTTGGCAGATGCTATAAATGCATCTCTTGAGAGGGTGGTCTTGACAGCCTTACAGCCCCTGAGTCAGAAGCTTTTGGAGGTCTCCGTCCGGAGGCCTTTGCCTCCCTCTGATACTCAGTTCGCTTCTAAGGGCAAAAATAAGGCCAGACCTGAAACCAATGTAAAGGATCAGATTCATCCTAAGATGCCTTTGAGAGACTTTGCCAGGCCTTCCTAAAAAGGAATGCTATCATTGGCAACAAAATAACACCCAAGCCTAGTCTCACACCTGCACAACAAAATCTTTGAGGATCCCCTGGTACAAGGTGATATCAGAGTGACCAAGGCTGACTCTGAACTTGGCTTGCAAGTTTTTTTTTCCATGTGGCTGCTGCAAGGCATATAAATATAGTTAGATAAAAAAATTATTTAGGTATACATGCCCTATCAGACAATTCTTTACATGCAGCACGCAATTTTTGAGATATATATATATATATATATATATATATATATATATATATATATATATATATTTACGTGAATGTCCCTGTCCTTTGAGAAATGTTGGGAGCACCATATGTGCTGTTAAGAAACAGATGCTTGAGCACGAGTGCTATTGAACATGGTGATCCTATCTCCCCATATCAAGACACTTTCAGGCTGTTCATTTTAATGATCATACTAAGCTATCCTATGCTGTTGCTAGAAATCCCAGAGAGAGTAGTAGTACTTTGTATCTTAGAAAAAGGGAATTTTAATTGATTATTGACCTCCAAACATTAGCCTCTAATGGGTTGAACTGTGATGAAGACTTACGTGCACATCTTCATAGAGATTAATTATATTAAGACTTGTTTATGTTGTTTATCATGCAGTTTCTGTTTTTATGTGTTGAACAGTGATGACTATATTGTTGTTTTGGTCTTATATGCTGTTTCATGTTTTTGAGGACCCTTTACTAGTTGTGCCTTTGTGGTACAGGAAGAAAGGAAGGGGCATTCGACCTGGTCTCTCCTGTGTGGTGGAGGGGGGAGCACCCCTACCCTTTTCTTCACCTTCACTTCTCTGGTATGGTGACTTCTGAGAAAACAACTGCATGTTTTTGATGCAATCTGTTTACCTCATCATATTGCTACTCTATATGGGGTGTCCAGGTGAGTGCAGCTTGGTTTATAGAACACTTGTCAATATATTGATGTCAGGACGCCCCCTTCCTTTGTGTGTGTGTGTGTGTATGTATATATATATATATATATATATATATATATATAAATATTCCTGATCGCGCCAGGTCGCAACGGGCCACATGTCTATCCACAAAATCAATGTTTTCAACCACCTGCTCCTTCCATCAGCAGGAGGAGCAGGTGTAGAATTGTGATGTCCATTGATGTAAAGCTAAGGTAATTTTTCCCTTCTCTCAAAAGTACTATTGTATCCTTTTGGGCCCACTTGGATTTAATAAGTGGAATAATGAAGTGGCTGAGAATTTATATAAATTAAAATTGATATAAATATGAACACTAAATGATGCCCACTTAGGCTTTGTAGGTGGAATGATTAATTGGTTGAGATTTTATATACATTTCATTGATATAATTGTAAACATGAAATGGTGCTCACTTGAGCTTAGTAAGTGGAATAATGAATTGGTTGAGAATTTATATGAATTTCATTGATATAAATGTAAATACGTAAGGACAATATTTATAAATATTATGGAGAGTGATGACATTTAAAGATGGCAGGCACATTGTATGTATTTAAGAGCTAAGCAAAGATATTTAGTCCATTCTTTCTGTTGTTGTACACAAGGGTGGTGTGTTTAAAAATGAAGTCTTGCATATGTAATTGTTAGCCATGATCAAGGAGATTGAATCTCTGAAACGCATTGGGTGTTAGAATGGCTATCAAACGTTTATGATAATAAATTGCCACTGAAAGGAGGAGTTGGTGGTCATGACTGTTTTCGACATCACATTGAGAAAAATGTACTCCATGAAGCATTACAGTGCAGTCATTTATTTTTAGAGTAATGTATTTTGGCCTTGCCATGACTTTTAAACCATTGATTTATTTTCTTATGTATGCATTTTCTATAGTTGCTTTTTGCATTTCTGAATGACGCATATAAACCTTTCCCATCATTGTTTTGGCTGGGCCTTTGCTCTACTTTGTCTTATCCCTTTGGTGGTCTGTCCGGCAAGGCAGTTTAACATTATTCAGCTAATATTTTGGGACTGTGCAATCACTTTCTTGAAGCATTTGCCCACGTTGAGATACACGCTGTATTTTGCAGCGATTGGTATACATGGCCAAAGATTGTACTGTGTGGGTCTAATTTGCCCCACCAATGTACTGTGATCATCACTGTACAACTTTCAGTTATTTGACTTAACCACTGTTCCAATTCTGTTGTGTGCCAAGCAGGGTTCAGTCTGCTTATTATAGTTTGAGAAAACGCTGTAATATGTGCAATAATGTTTAACACTGCTAATAGGCCATGAAAAAATGTTGCTGACTCTTTACTTTTTTCGCTTCCTTTTCTTTCACACGCTGGTTATGTGAGAAAGGCCGCTTGGACTAAAGAAAAGTGTCATGTGGTGGATAAACGGTTGTAGTCTGGCTGCCTGAGTGAGTGCTTTTCATGTCATTGCTCTTTGGATTGTGGATTCTATTGCTGGTATCTCGACCGGCAAAGTGCACCACCCCTCTACGGGTGCAGGATCATTGAATCGATCATGCACTGCTGATTACACATATATAATTACCTAGTGGCGGTCGCCACTAGGTAGTTATAGTTGGGACCATGATTCCATAGAAAAAGTGTTTTTTGGCTTGCCTATATCTTTGGCACAGTTTGATGAATCTTCACCAATTTTTCCCCCAAAAAAGTGCCCCAGTAATTCTTGCTGCGCATGGAACGTTTCGGGATGATCTGTCAAGAGGGGGGCAGAGATAAAGGGGAGGGGGTCAATTGCACTAGCAGCTCCTTCTCTGTGACACCATTGCTGGGTGGGTAGCCAGCTAGTACTGTGGGGACCTTCAGGCTCCCCCAACGGTCCCCAACATTGTGACTCGGTGCCCTGGGGGCACCCAGGTCACATCATTGGGCCCTGAGGGATGGGGTCCCTGGGGCAGGGATCGGCCTTGGAGAGGGGTCCATGCGCCCCCCCTCAAAAAAATGTATTAGCCCTGCTGTCCGTCCCCTGAAAAACGTAAATGTTTAGGCCGGGCCACGGGGATGGGAACCCGGGGCCAAGATCGGCCCGGGGCGTGGGAGGAGTTTTTTTGTGTGTGTGTGGTGGGGGTGGAATGGCAGCTGTGTGGCCACGTTAAGAAAAAAAAAAAATTATTTAGGCTGGGCCTCGGGCGTGGGGTCCACGGGGCTGAGATCGGTCTGGGGAGGGAGGCCATGCAGGGTTGGGTTGTTATAGGAGTTGGCCACAAAGACTGGCTAGCCACACGCCAGGCCCTGCAGCCAAACCCCACCAAAGAGCGTGAGCAGAGCGAGTGTGGTTGTTATAGGGGTTTGCAGCAGGCTCTGCGACTAACCCCCGCTGCTGTGTGCAGC
This sequence comes from Pleurodeles waltl, assembly GCF_031143425.1. Classification (NCBI taxonomy): domain Eukaryota; kingdom Metazoa; phylum Chordata; class Amphibia; order Caudata; family Salamandridae; genus Pleurodeles; species Pleurodeles waltl. The sequence continues at coordinate 463,721,172 of NC_090442.1, forward strand.
AGTGGTTGGATTAATGTATAGTAATGAAAATTACTTCACGTTAAAAAAAAAAAAGAAGAAATTCACTGAAATAAACCAAAGGTTACAGGGACGTTATAGTTAGGTTCTCAATTTACTCGTACAAAACCATAGAAATAAAGCAGTTATAGTTAGAGTTCTTTCAAGTAACTATATCTTGCACCCCCTGTAACTATCACATGTAAAGTAAACTGTTGGTGTAACGAAGAAACCAAAACCATGGCCAGAAACCCCTGCCAGCTCCTTCTTAATTTCTGTAATGACCCCTTTTTCCACTCCCTTCTTTAAGGTCTGCCTTGTTTTCCTCTCCCTCTGCTGTTGCTAACTGGGTGGTGACCTCCCTCCAGTAGGCTTATCAGGCATGATTCTGTGTTCAGTAATCCCAGGTAGCCTCTACCGTCTTCCTTTGTTTTGATCGATTGTGTTTTCTCATTGTTTGAAGAGCCATACATTGGGATATGCTCAGATGAATTTGATCAGTCTATTGTATTTCAGCCGGAGCTTTCCTTCTAGCCAGGGTCACTTAGGAGACATCTTGGAATACCTGGATAGCACAGTCCTCAAAGACAATGGCCTGTTGTAGCCCAGCAGTATGTAAAATCCTGTCTTTGGTTTTGAACAATCTATATTATTTTGTCAGAGCATCCCTTGTGGTATCCCAGGCTCCAGGCCTAATGGCCCAATCTGAGTTCTCATTACTCTTATGTTTTGGGTTGCTTCTCCCCAGAGGATGTTTTTAAATAGATTGACACAGCATATTCCCACATATCATCCCTCCATATTCTCTCTGGCATTATGGATCTTGATGAGATCTCCAAGTGGCTTGTCTTCCAGAGCTTCACATTTCCTTGAAAAAGTATTTAAATACTTCGTATGAAGCCTAAAATGCTGTCTGAGTCCCTTCAGCTTGCCCAATTTCCAACAAGTTCTGAGGTCTTGCTAGAATTTGGGTGCTACACTTTGCTTCTTAGGCCACACCCATTTTAGTACCAGAAGAATTTGTACTCAAAATGGTGGACAGTCAGTGGTTTGACAGAGAGCTATAGTGTGCCATTTGTAAGAATTTAAGTGCAATTTCCAAGGGATTACCCTGGTTGGTGCCCCTTCATGCAAGAACTAATGTAAGGGCCAATGATCTACAGTTTAGTGGTGCGTTTTCCTGAACAGAGCTAAATAGGTAGGTGATCTGTTTCCCCCAGACGCTGGGTTGGAGTGGATAGGATAAATGTCGATCCTATCTTAAAACTCCCACTGTCAGTCTTTAGGCACATAATTCTATGCCAGGGCCGGATTATGCTTTTCTCTTCCTTTATTTCTACTCAGCAGTCTTAAAAAAACTAGTCATCTTTAAGATCAACAAAGACTACAAGTACCATAAGTATTCGCAACACGAAAAAGAACAACCATAGAGATAGTCAGTATATTTGACAGCCAGGAGCAGCACTTTCACTTTTTTCACTGCTCAGCTGCCAGATAAGTGCCTTTCCTTATTCGCTGATTTTGTTCTGTAAAAATGTGCCCTGGTTTATTGTTTGCTATGGTTTTAAAGTCTGTGGTGTTTTAACTGACACTATTTTGTTCTGCAAGGGTACCTTGGCCACTTGAGGGTGTGCACGCGCAGTTCTGCCTTTCTGTGCCGCCCCAAGGCTCTTTCATTGTTCACAGCCTTTGGAGCCTCCCGGGAGTAATACTAAAGCGGGAGTGCATCTCCTGATAGGCTGAGGAGACTGTGCCTCCCTTCATTCTTCTGTTTCTCGCTTCGCCTTCTCTCCTCAGTGTTTGTCCCCAGCTACTCGTGCGGTGCAATTCTCAGGCCAGCAGAAGGCATGTGTCAACATTAAAAGGGACACGTCTCTCCTGCATTCCACACATTCCTACATTTTTGTGCTGCTGGCATGTCATAGTTAACCCTTCCATTCTGAAGGTTGGTTTGCAATGGACGCACATTATTTATCTCTCCCTTACGCTCCAGACAAGCAGGTTTCCCCACAGAGAGTCTCCTCATTGATCAATTTCAGACCAATGTATTTAGAGGGCAGTTTTTTTGTGTGGTAATAAGCACTGGTAAATCCAAATATGGTTTGGGCTATTTTTTCCTACAGGCCATCAATCACTGGCACTTCCAAACTTTTGGTGACTGGTCCCAAATATTTCAAGTGTTTACATTTTTCCCTGCCTGCATAGTGACCTGCTTAAATATGGTCGGTAACAATAATGAACTTTGGGACTCCGTGGAGGAGGCGCAAGCACTCTTTCTTATTCATGAGGAGTTGGCAGATGCTATAAATGCATCTCTTGAGAGGGTGGTCTTGACAGCCTTACAGCCCCTGAGTCAGAAGCTTTTGGAGGTCTCCGTCCGGAGGCCTTTGCCTCCCTCTGATACTCAGTTCGCTTCTAAGGGCAAAAATAAGGCCAGACCTGAAACCAATGTAAAGGATCAGATTCATCCTAAGATGCCTTTGAGAGACTTTGCCAGGCCTTCCTAAAAAGGAATGCTATCATTGGCAACAAAATAACACCCAAGCCTAGTCTCACACCTGCACAACAAAATCTTTGAGGATCCCCTGGTACAAGGTGATATCAGAGTGACCAAGGCTGACTCTGAACTTGGGTTGCAAGTTTTTTTTTCCATGTGGCTGCTGCAAGGCATATAAATATAGTTAGATAAAAAAATTATTTAGTTATACATGCCCTATCAGACAATTCTTTACATGCAGCACGCAATTTTTGAGATATATATATATATATTTATATATATATATATATATATATATATATATATATATTTACGTGAATGTCCCTGTCCTTTGAGAAATGTTGGGAGCACCATATGTGCTGTTAAGAAACAGATGCTTGAGCACGAGTGCTATTGAACATGGTGATCCTATCTCCCCATATCAAGACACTTTCAGGCTGTTCATTTTAATGATCATACTAAGCTATCCTATGCTGTTGCTAGAAATCCCAGAGAGAGTAGTAGTACTTTGTATCTTAGAAAAAGGGAATTTTAATTGATTATTGACCTCCAAACATTAGCCTCTAATGGGTTGAACTGTGATGAAGACTTACGTGCACATCTTCATAGAGATTAATTATATTAAGACTTGTTTATGTTGTTTATCATGCAGTTTCTGTTTTTATGTGTTGAACAGTGATGACTATATTGTTGTTTTGGTCTTATATGCTGTTTCATGTTTTTGAGGACCCTTTACTAGTTGTGCCTTTGTGGTACAGGAAGAAAGGAAGGGGCATTCGACCTGGTCTCTCCTGTGTGGTGGAGGGGGGAGCACCCCTACCCTTTTCTTCACCTTCACTTCTCTGGTATGGTGACTTCTGAGAAAACAACTGCATGTTTTTGATGCAATCTGTTTACCTCATTATATTGCTACTCTATATGGGGTGTCCAGGTGAGTGCAGCTTGGTTTATAGAACACTTGTCAATATATTGATGTCAGGACGCCCCCTTCCTTTGTGTGTGTGTGTGTGTATGTATATATATATATATATATATATATATAAATATTCCTGATCGCGCCAGGTCGCAACGGGCCACATGTCTATCCACAAAATCAATGTTTTCAACCACCTGCTCCTTCCATCAGCAGGAGGAGCAGGTGTAGAATTGTGATGTCCATTGATGTAAAGCTAAGGTAATTTTTCCCTTCTCTCAAAAGTACTATTGTATCCTTTTGGGCCCACTTGGATTTAATAAGTGGAATAATGAAGTGGCTGAGAATTTATATAAATTAAAATTGATATAAATATGAACACTAAATGATGCCCACTTAGGCTTTGTAGGTGGAATGATTAATTGGTTGAGATTTTATATACATTTCATTGATATAATTGTAAACATGAAATGGTGCTCACTTGAGCTTAGTAAGTGGAATAATGAATTGGTTGAGAATTTATATGAATTTCATTGATATAAATGTAAATACGTAAGGACAAAATTTATAAATATTATGGAGAGTGATGACATTTAAAGATGGCAGGCACATTGTATGTATTTAAGAGCTAAGCAAAGATATTTAGTCCATTCTTTCTGTTGTTGTACACAAGGGTGGTGTGTTTAAAAATGAAGTCTTGCATATGTAATTGTTAGCCATGATCAAGGAGATTGAATCTCTGAAACGCATTGGGTGTTAGAATGGCTATCAAACGTTTATGATAATAAATTGCCACTGAAAGGAGGAGTTGGTGGTCATGACTGTTTTTGACATCACATTGAGAAAAATGTACTCCATGAAGCATTACAGTGCAGTCATTTATTTTTAGAGTAATGTATTTTGGCCTCGCCATGACTTTTAAACCATTGATTTATTTTCTTATGTATGCATTTTCTATAGTTGCTTTTTGCATTTCTGAATGACGCATATAAACCTTTCCCATCATTGTTTTGGCTGGGCCTTTGCTCTACTTTGTCTTATCCCTTTGGTGGTCTGTCCGGCAAGGCAGTTTGACATTATTCAGCTAATATTTTGGGACTGTGCAATCACTTTCTTGAAGAATTTGCCCACGTTGAGATACATGCTGTATTTTGCAGCGATTGGTATACATGGCCAAAGATTGTACTGTGTGGGTCTAATTTGCCCCACCAATGTACTGTGATCATCACTGTACAACTTTCAGTTATTTGACTTAACCACTGTTCCAATTCTGTTGTGTGCCAAGCAGGGTTCAGTCTGCTTATTATAGTTTGAGAAAACGCTGTAATATGTGCAATAATGTTGAACACTGCTAATATGCCATGAAAAAATGTTGCTGACTCTTTACTTTTTTCGCTTCCTTTTCTTTCACACGCTGGTTATGTGAGAAAGGCCGCTTGGACTAAAGAAAAGTGTCATGTGGTGGATAAACGGTTGTAGTCTGGCTGCCTGAGTGAGTGCTTTTCATGTCATTGCTCTTTGGATTGTGGATTCTATTGCTGGTATCTCGACCGGCAAAGTGCACCACCCCTCTACGGGTACAGGATCATTGAATCGATCACGCACTGCTGATTACACATATATAATTACCTAGTGGCGGTCGCCACTAGGTAGTTATAGTTGGGACCATGATTCCATAGAAAAAGTGTTTTTTGGCTTGCCTATATCTTTGGCACAGTTTGATGAATCTTCACCAATTTTTCCCCCAAAAAAGTGCCCCAGTAATTCTTGCTGCGCATGGAACGTTTCGGGATGATCTGTCAAGAGGGGGGCAGAGATAAAGGGGAGGGGGTCAATTGCACTAGCAGCTCCTTCTCTGTGACACCATTGCTGGGTGGGTAGCCAGCTAGTACTGTGGGGACCTTCAGGCTCCCCCAACGGTCCCCAACATTGTGACTCGGTGCCCTGGGGGCACCCAGGTCACATCATTGGGCCCTGAGGGATGGGGTCCCTGGGGCAGGGATCGGCCTTGGAGAGGGGTCCATGCGCCCCCCCTCAAAAAAATTTATTAGCCCTGCTGTCCGTCCCCTGAAAAACGTAAATGTTTAGGCCGGGCCACGGGGATGGGAACCCGGGGCCAAGATCGGCCCGGGGCGTGGGAGGAGTTTTTTTGTGTGTGTGTGGTGGGGGTGGAATGGCAGCTGTGTGGCCACGTTAAGAAAAAAAAAAAATTATTTAGGCTGGGCCTCGGGGGTGGGGTCCACGGGGCTGAGATCGGTCTGGGGAGGGAGGCCATGCAGGGTTGGGTTGTTATAGGAGTTGGCCACAAAGACTGGCTAGCCACACGCCAGGCCCTGCAGCCAAACCCCACCAAAGAGCGTGAGCAGAGCGAGTGTGGTTGTTATAGGGGTTGGCCGCAGGCTCTGCGACTAACCCCCGCTGCTGTGTGCAGCAGTGGTTGGATTAATGTATAGTAATGAAAATTACTTCACGTTAAAAAAAAAAAAGAAGAAATTCACTGAAATAAACCAAAGGTTCCAGGGACGTTATAGTTAGGTTCTCAATTTACTCGTACAAAACCATAGAAATTAAGCAGTTATAGTTAGAGTTCTTTCAAGTAACTATATCTTGCACCCCCTGTAACTATCACATGTAAAGTAAACTGTTGGTGTAACGAAGAAACCAAAACCATGGCCAGAAACCCCTGCCAGCTCCTTCTTAGTTTCTGTAATGACCCCTTTTTCCACTCCCTTCTTTAAGGTCTGCCTTGTTTTCCTCTCCCTCTGCTGTTGCTAACTGGGTGGTGACCTCCCTCCAGTAGGCTTATCAGGCATGATTCTGTGTTCAGTAATCCCAGGTAGCCTCTACCGTCTTCCTTTGTTTTGATCGATTGTGTTTTCTCATTGTTTGAAGAGCCATACATTGGGATATGCTCAGATGAATTTGATCAGTCTATTGTATTTCAGCCGGAGCTTTCCTTCTAGCCAGGGTCACTTAGGAGACATCTTGGAATACCTGGATAGCACAGTCCTCAAAGACAATGGCCTGTTGTAGCCCAGCAGTATGTAAAATCCTGTCTTTGGTTTTGAACAATCTATATTATTTTGTCAGAGCATCCCTTGTGGTATCCCAGGCTCCAGGCCTAATGGCCCAATCTGAGTTCTCATTACTCTTATGTTTTGGGTTGCTTCTCCCCAGAGGATGTTTTTAAATAGATTGACACAGCATATTCCCACATATCATCCCTCCATATTCTCTCTGGCATTATGGATCTTGATGAGATCTCCAAGTGGCTTGTCTTCCAGAGCTTCACATTTCCTTGAAAAAGTATTTAAATACTTCGTATGAAGCCTAAAATGCTGTCTGAGTCCCTTCAGCTTGCCCAATTTCCAACAAGTTCTGAGGTCTTGCTAGAATTTGGGTGCTACACTTTGCTTCTTAGGCCACACCCATTTTAGTACCAGAAGAATTTGTACTCAAAATGGTGGACAGTCAGTGGTTTGACAGAGAGCTATAGTGTGCCATTTGTAAGAATTTAAGTGCAATTTCCAAGGGATTACCCTGGTTGGTGCCCCTTCATGCAAGAACTAATGTAAGGGCCAATGATCTACAGTTTAGTGGTGCGTTTTCCTGAACAGAGCTAAATAGGTAGGTGATCTGTTTCCCCCAGACGCTGGGTTGGAGTGGATAGGATAAATGTCGATCCTATCTTAAAACTCCCACTGTCAGTCTTTAGGCACATAATTCTATGCCAGGGCCGGATTATGCTTTTCTCTTCCTTTATTTCTACTCAGCAGTCTTAAAAAAACTAGTCATCTTTAAGATCAACAAAGACTACAAGTACCATAAGTATTCACAACACGAAAAAGAACAACCATAGAGATAGTCAGTATATTTGACAGCCAGGAGCAGCACTTTCACTTTTTTCACTGCTCAGCTGCCAGATAAGTGCCTTTCCTTCTTCGCTGATTTTGTTCTGTAAAAATGTGCCCTGGTTTATTGTTTGCTATGGTTTTAAAGTCTGTGGTGTTTTAACTGACACTATTTTGTTCTGCAAGGGTACCTTGGCCACTTGAGGGTGTGCACGCGCAGTTCTGCCTTTCTGTGCCGCCCCAAGGCTCTTTCATTGTTCACAGCCTTTGGAGCCTCCCGGGAGTAATACTAAAGCGGGAGTGCATCTCCTGATAGGCTGAGGAGACTGTGCCTCCCTTCATTCTTCTGTTTCTCGCTTCGCCTTCTCTCCTCAGTGTTTGTCCCCAGCTACTCGTGCGGTGCAATTCTCAGGCCAGCAGAAGGCATGTGTCAACATTAAAAGGGACACGTCTCTCCTGCATTCCACACATTCCTACATTTTTGTGCTGCTGGCATGTCATAGTTAACCCTTCCATTCTGAAGGTTGGTTTGCAATGGACGCACATTATTTATCTCTCCCTTACGCTCCAGACAAGCAGGTTTCCCCACAGAGAGTCTCCTCATTGATCAATTTCAGACCAATGTATTTAGAGGGCAGTTTTTTTGTGTGGTAATAAGCACTGGTAAATCCAAATATGGTTTGGGCTATTTTTTCCTACAGGCCATCAATCACTGGCACTTCCAAACTTTTGGTGACTGGTCCCAAATATTTCAAGTGTTTACATTTTTCCCTGCCTGCATAGTGACCTGCTTAAATATGGTCGGTAACAATAATGAACTTTGGGACTCCGTGGAGGAGGCGCAAGCACTCTTTCTTATTCATGAGGAGTTGGCAGATGCTATAAATGCATCTCTTGAGAGGGTGGTCTTGACAGCCTTACAGCCCCTGAGTCAGAAGCTTTTGGAGGTCTCCGTCCGGAGGCCTTTGCCTCCCTCTGATACTCAGTTCGCTTCTAAGGGCAAAAATAAGGCCAGACCTGAAACCAATGTAAAGGATCAGATTCATCCTAAGATGCCTTTGAGAGACTTTGCCAGGCCTTCCTAAAAAGGAATGCTATCATTGGCAACAAAATAACACCCAAGCCTAGTCTCACACCTGCACAACAAAATCTTTGAGGATCCCCTGGTACAAGGTGATATCAGAGTGACCAAGGCTGACTCTGAACTTGGGTTGCAAGTTTTTTTTTCCATGTGGCTGCTGCAAGGCATATAAATATAGTTAGATAAAAAAATTATTTAGTTATACATGCCCTATCAGACAATTCTTTACATGCAGCACGCAATTTTTGAGATATATATATATATATATATATATATATATATATATATATATATATATATATATATTTACGTGAATGTCCCTGTCCTTTGAGAAATGTTGGGAGCACCATATGTGCTGTTAAGAAACAGATGCTTGAGCACGAGTGCTATTGAACATGGTGATCCTATCTCCCCATATCAAGACACTTTCAGGCTGTTCATTTTAATGATCATACTAAGCTATCCTATGCTGTTGCTAGAAATCCCAGAGAGAGTAGTAGTACTTTGTATCTTAGAAAAAGGGAATTTTAATTGATTATTGACCTCCAAACATTAGCCTCTAATGGGTTGAACTGTGATGAAGACTTACGTGCACTTCTTCATAGAGATTAATTTTATTAAGACTTGTTTATGTTGTTTATCATGCAATTTCTGTTTTTATGTGTTGAACAGTGATGACTATATTGTTGTTTTGGTCTTATATGTTGTTTCATGTTTTTGAGGACCCTTTACTAGTTGTGCCTTTGTGGTACAGGAAGAAAGGAAGGGGCATTCGACCTGGTCTCTCCTGTGTGGTGGAGGGGGGAGCACCCCTACCCTTTTCTTCACCTTCACTTCTCTGGTATGGTGACTTCTGAGAAAACAACTGCATGTTTTTGATGCAATCTGTTTACCTCATCATATTGCTACTCTATATGGGGTGTCCAGGTGAGTGCAGCTTGGTTTATAGAACACTTGTCAATATATTGATGTCAGGACGCCCCCTTCCTTTGTGTGTGTGTGTGTGTATGTATATATATATATATATATATATATATATATAAATATTCCTGATCGCGCCAGGTCGCAATGGGCCACATGTCTATCCACAAAATCAATGTTTTCAACCACCTGCTCCTTCCATCAGCAGGAGGAGCAGGTGTAGAATTGTGATGTCCATTGATGTAAAGCTAAGGTAATTTTTCCCTTCTCTCAAAAGTACTATTGTATCCTTTTGGGCCCACTTGGATTTAATAAGTGGAATAATGAAGTGGCTGAGAATTTATATAAATTAAAATTGATATAAATATGAACACTAAATGATGCCCACTTAGGCTTTGTAGGTGGAATGATTAATTGGTTGAGATTTTATATACATTTCATTGATATAATTGTAAACATGAAATGGTGCTCACTTGAGCTTAGTAAGTGGAATAATGAATTGGTTGAGAATTTATATGAATTTCATTGATATAAATGTAAATAGGTAAGGACAATATTTATAAATATTATGGAGAGTGATGACATTTAAAGATGGCAGGCACATTGTATGTATTTAAGAGCTAAGCAAAGATATTTAGTCCATTCTTTCTGTTGTTGTACACAAGGGTGGTGTGTTTAAAAATGAAGTCTTGCATATGTAATTGTTAGCCATGATCAAGGAGATTGAATCTCTGAAACGCATTGGGTGTTAGAATGGCTATCAAACGTTTATGATAATAAATTGCCACTGAAAGGAGGAGTTGGTGGTCATGACTGTTTTCGACATCACATTGAGAAAAATGTACTCCATGAAGCATTACAGTGCAGTCATTTATTTTTAGAGTAATGTATTTTGGCCTCGCCATGACTTTTAAACCATTGATTTATTTTCTTATGTATGCATTTTCTATAGTTGCTTTTTGCATTTCTGAATGACGCATATAAACCTTTCCCATCATTGTTTTGGCTGGGCCTTTGCTCTACTTTGTCTTATCCCTTTGGTGGTCTGTCCGGCAAGGCAGTTTGACATTATTCAGCTAATATTTTGGGACTGTTCAATCACTTTCTTGAAGCATTTGCCCACGTTGAGATACACGCTGTATTTTGCAGCGATTGGTATACATGACCAAAGATTGTACTGTGTGGGTCTAATTTGCCCCACCAATGTACTGTGATCATCACTGTACAACTTTCAGTGTTTTGAGTTAACCACTGTTCCAATTCTGTTGTGTGCCAAGCAGGGTTCAGTCTGCTTATTATAGTTTGAGAAAACGCTGTAATATGTGCATTAATGTTGAACACTGCTAATATGCCATGAAAAAATGTTGCTGACTCTTTACTTTTTTCGCTTCCTTTTCTTTCACACGCTGGTTATGTGAGAAAGGCCGCTTGGACTAAAGAAAAGTGTCATGTGGTGGATAAACGGTTGTAGTCTGGCTGCCTGAGTGAGTGCTTTTCATGTCATTGCTCTTTGGATTGTGGATTCTATTGCTGGTATCTCGACCGGCAAAGTGCACCACCCCTCTACGGGTGCAGGATCATTGAATCGATCACGCACTGCTGATTACACATATATAATTACCTAGTGGCGGTCGCCACTAGGTAGTTATAGTTGGGACCATGATTCCATAGAAAAAGTGTTTTTTGGCTTGCCTATATCTTTGGCACAGTTTGATGAATCTTCACCAATTTTTCCCCCAAAAAAGTGCCCCAGTAATTCTTGCTGCGCATGGAACGTTTCGGGATGATCTGTCAAGAGGGGGGCAGAGATAAAGGGGAGGGGGTCAATTGCACTAGCAGCTCCTTCTCTGTGACACCATTGCTGGGTGGGTAGCCAGCTAGTACTGTGGGGACCTTCAGGCTCCCCCAACGGTCCCCAACATTGTGACTCGGTGCCCTGGGGGCACCCAGGTCACATCATTGGGCCCTGAGGGATGGGGTCCCTGGGGCAGGGATCGGCCTTGGAGAGGGGTCCATGCGCCCCCCCTCAAAAAAATGTATTAGCCCTGCTGTCCGTCCCCTGAAAAACGTCAATGTTTAGGCCGGGCCACGGGGATGGGAACCCGGGGCCAAGATCGGCCCGGGGCGTGGGAGGAGTTTTTTTGTGTGTGTGTGGTGGGGGTGGAATGGCAGCTGTGTGGCCACGTTAAGAAAAAAATATATATATTTAGGCTGGGCCTCGGGGGTGGGGTCCACGGGGCTGAGATCGGTCTGGGGAGGGAGGCCATGCAGGGTTGGGTTGTTATAGGAGTTGGCCACAAAGACTGGCTAGCCACACGCCAGGCCCTGAAGCCAAACCCCACCAAAGAGCGTGAGCAGAGCGAGTGTGGTTGTCATAGGGGTTGGCCGCAGGCTCTGCGACTAACCCCCGCTGCTGTGTGCAGCAGTGGTTGGATTAATGTATAGTAATGAAAATTACTTCACGTTAAAAAAAAAAAAAGAAGAAATTCACTGAAATAAACCAAAGGTTACAGGGACGTTATAGTTAGGTTCTCAATTTACTCGTACAAAACCATAGAAATTAAGCAGTTATAGTTAGAGTTCTTTCAAGTAACTATATCTTGCACCCCCTGTAACTATCACATGTAAAGTAAACTGTTGGTGTAACGAAGAAACCAAAACCATGGCCAGAAACCCCTGCCAGCTCCTTCTTAGTTTCTGTAATGACCCCTTTTTCCACTCCCTTCTTTAAGGTCTGCCTTGTTTTCCTCTCCCTCTGCTGTTGCTAACTGGGTGGTGACCTCCCTCCAGTAGGCTTATGAGGCATGATTCTGTGTTCAGTAATCCCAGGTAGCCTCTACCGTCTTCCTTTGTTTTGATCAATTGTGTTTTCTCATTGTTTGAAGAGCCATACATTGGGATATGCTCAGATGAATTTGATCAGTCTATTGTATTTCAGCCGGAGCTTTCCTTCTAGCCAGGGTCACTTAGGAGACATCTTGGAATACCTGGATAGCACAGTCCTCAAAGACAATGGCCTGTTGTAGCCCAGCAGTATGTAAAATCCTGTCTTTGGTTTTGAACAATCTATATTATTTTGTCAGAGCATCCCTTGTGGTATCCCAGGATCCAGGCCTAATGGCCCAATCTGAGTTCTCATTACTCTTATGTTTTGGGTTGCTTCTCCCCAGAGGATGTTTTTAAATAGATTGACACAGCATATTCCCACATATCATCCCTCCATATTCTCTCTGGCATTATGGATCTTGATGAGATCTCCAAGTGGCTTGTCTTCCAGAGCTTCACATTTCCTTGAAAAAGTATTTAAATACTTCGTATGAAGCCTAAAATGCTGTCTGAGTCCCTTCAGCTTGCCCAATTTCCAACAAGTTCTGAGGTCTTGCTAGAATTTGGGTGCTACACTTTGCTTCTTAGGCCACACCCATTTTAGTACCAGAAGAATTTGTACTCAAAATGGTGGACAGTCAGTGGTTTGACAGAGAGCTATAGTGTGCCATTTGTAAGAATTTAAGTGCAATTTCCAAGGGATTACCCTGGTTGGTGCCCCTTCATGCAAGAACTAATGTAAGGGCCAATATCTACAGTTTAGTGGTGCGTTTTCCTGAACAGAGCTAAATAGGTAGGTGATCTGTTTCCCCCAGACGCTGGGTTGGAGTGGATAGGATAAATGTCGATCCTATCTTAAAACTCCCACTGTCAGTCTTTAGGCACATAATTCTATGCCAGGGCCGGATTATGCTTTTCTCTTCCTTTATTTCTACTCAGCAGTCTTAAAAAAACTAGTCATCTTTAAGATCAACAAAGACTACAAGTACCATAAGTATTCGCAACACGAAAAAGAACAACCATAGAGATAGTCAGTATATTTGACAGCCAGGAGCAGCACTTTCACTTTTTTCACTGCTCAGCTGCCAGATAAGTGCCTTTCCTTATTCGCTGATTTTGTTCTGTAAAAATGTGCCCTGGTTTATTGTTTGCTATGGTTTTAAAGTCTGTGGTGTTTTAACTGACACTATTTTGTTCTGCAAGGGTACCTTGGCCACTTGAGGGTGTGCACGCGCAGTTCTGCCTTTCTGTGCCGCCCCAAGGCTCTTTCATTGTTCACAGCCTTTGGAGCCTCCCGGGAGTAATACTAAAGCGGGAGTGCATCTCCTGATAGGCTGAGGAGACTGTGCCTCCCTTCATTCTTCTGTTTCTCGCTTCGCCTTCTCTCCTCAGTGTTTGTCCCCAGCAACTCGTGCGGTGCAATTCTCAGGCCAGCAGAAGGCATATGTCAACATTAAAAGGGACACGTCTCTCCTGCATTCCACACATTCCTACATTTTTGTGCTGCTGGCATGTCATAGTTAACCCTTCCATTCTGAAGGTTGGTTTGCAATGGACGCACATTATTTATCTCTCCCTTACGCTCCAGACAAGCAGGTTTCCCCACAGAGAGTCTCCTCATTGATCAATTTCAGACCAATGTATTTAGAGGGCAGTTTTTTTGTGTGGTAATAAGCACTGGTAAATCCAAATATGGTTTGGGCTATTTTTTCCTACAGGCCATCAATCACTGGCACTTCCAAACTTTTGGTGACTGGTCCCAAATATTTCAAGTGTTTACATTTTTCCCTGCCTGCATAGTGACCTGCTTAAATATGGTCGGTAACAATAATGAACTTTGGGACTCCGTGGAGGAGGCGCAAGCACTCTTTCTTATTCATGAGGAGTTGGCAGATGCTATAAATGCATCTCTTGAGAGGGTGGTCTTGACAGCCTTACAGCCCCTGAGTCAGAAGCTTTTGGAGGTCTCCGTCCGGAGGCCTTTGCCTCCCTCTGATACTCAGTTCGCTTCTAAGGGCAAAAATAAGGCCAGACCTGAAACCAATGTAAAGGATCAGATTCATCCTAAGATGCCTTTGAGAGACTTTGCCAGGCCTTCCTAAAAAGGAATGCTATCATTGGCAACAAAATAACACCCAAGCCTAGTCTCACACCTGCACAACAAAATCTTTGAGGATCCCCTGGTACAAGGTGATATCAGAGTGACCAAGGCTGACTCTGAACTTGGGTTGCAAGTTTTTTTTCCATGTGGCTGCTGCAAGGCATATAAATATAGTTAGATAAAAAAATTATTTAGTTATACATGCCCTATCAGACAATTCTTTACATGCAGCACGCAATTTTTGATATATATATATATATATATATATATATATATATATATATATTTACGTGAATGTCCCTGTCCTTTGAGAAATGTTGGGAGCACCATATGTGCTGTTAAGAAACAGATGCTTGAGCACGAGTGCTATTGAACATGGTGATCCTATCTCCCCATATCAAGACACTTTCAGGCTGTTCATTTTAATGATCATACTAAGCTATCCTATGCTGTTGCTAGAAATCCCAGAGAGAGTAGTAGTACTTTGTATCTTAGAAAAAGGGAATTTTAATTGATTATTGACCTCCAAACATTAGCCTCTAATGGGTTGAACTGTGATGAAGACTTACGTGCACATCTTCATAGAGATTAATTATATTAAGACTTGTTTATGTTGTTTATCATGCAGTTTCTGTTTTTATGTGTTGAACAGTGATGACTATATTGTTGTTTTGGTCTTATATGCTGTTTCATGTTTTTGAGGACCCTTTACTAGTTGTGCCTTTGTGGTACAGGAAGAAAGGAAGGGGCATTCGACCTGGTCTCTCCTGTGTGGTGGAGGGGGGAGCACCCCTACCCTTTTCTTCACCTTCACTTCTCTGGTATGGTGACTTCTGAGAAAACAACTGCATGTTTTTGATGCAATCTGTTTACCTCATCATATTGCTACTCTATATGGGGTGTCCAGGTGAGTGCAGCTTGGTTTATAGAACACTTGTCAATATATTGATGTCAGGACGCCCCCTTCCTTTGTGTGTGTGTGTGTGTATGTATATATATATATATATATATATATATATATATATAAATATTCCTGATCGCGCCAGGTCGCAACGGGCCACATGTCTATCCACAAAATCAATGTTTTCAACCACCTGCTCCTTCCATCAGCAGGAGGAGCAGGTGTAGAATTGTGATGTCCATTGATGTAAAGCTAAGGTAATTTTTCCCTTCTCTCAAAAGTACTATTGTATCCTTTTGGGCCCACTTGGATTTAATAAGTGGAATAATGAAGTGGCTGAGAATTTATATAAATTAAAATTGATATAAATATGAACACTAAATGATGCCCACTTAGGCTTTGTAGGTGGAATGATTAATTGGTTGAGATTTTATATACATTTCATTGATATAATTGTAAACATGAAATGGTGCTCACTTGAGCTTAGTAAGTGGAATAATGAATTGGTTGAGAATTTATATGAATTTCATTGATATAAATGTAAATACGTAAGGACAATATTTATAAATATTATGGAGAGTGATGACATTTAAAGATGGCAGGCACATTGTATGTATTTAAGAGCTAAGCAAAGATATTTAGTCCATTCTTTCTGTTGTTGTACACAAGGGTGGTGTGTTTAAAAATGAAGTCTTGCATATGTAATTGTTAGCCATGATCAAGGAGATTGAATCTCTGAAACGCATTGGGTGTTAGAATGGCTATCAAACGTTTATGATAATAAATTGCCACTGAAAGGAGGAGTTGGTGGTCATGACTGTTTTCGACATCACATTGAGAAAAATGTACTCCATGAAGCATTACAGTGCAGTCATTTATTTTTAGAGTAATGTATTTTGGCCTCGCCATGACTTTTAAACCATTGATTTATTTTCTTATGTATGCATTTTCTATAGTTGCTTTTTGCATTTCTGAATGACGCATATAAACCTTTCCCATCATTGTTTTGGCTGGGCCTTTGCTCTACTTTGTCTTATCCCTTTGGTGGTCTGTCCGGCAAGGCAGTTTGACATTATTCAGCTAATATTTTGGGACTGTTCAATCACTTTCTTGAAGCATTTGCCCACGTTGAGATACACGCTGTATTTTGCAGCGATTGGTATACATGGCCAAAGATTGTACTGTGTGGGTCTAATTTGCCCCACCAATGTACTGTGATCATCACTGTACAACTTTCAGTTATTTGACTTAACCACTGTTCCAATTCTGTTGTGTGCCAAGCAGGGTTCAGTCTGCTTATTATAGTTTGAGAAAACGCTGTAATATGTGCAATAATGTTTAACACTGCTAATAGGCCATGAAAAAATGTTGCTGACTCTTTACTTTTTTCGCTTCCTTTTCTTTCACACGCTGGTTATGTGAGAAAGGCCGCTTGGACTAAAGAAAAGTGTCATGTGGTGGATAAACGGTTGCAGTCTGGCTGCCTGAGTGAGTGCTTTTCATGTCATTGCTCTTTGGATTGTGGATTCTATTGCTGGTATCTCGACCGGCAAAGTGCACCACCCCTCTACGGGTGCAGGATCATTGAATCGATCACGCACTGCTGATTACACATATATAATTACCTAGTGGCGGTCGCCACTAGGTAGTTATAGTTGGGACCATGATTCCATAGAAAAAGTGTTTTTTGGCTTGCCTATATCTTTGGCACAGTTTGATGAATCTTCACCAATTTTTCCCCCAAAAAAGTGCCCCAGTAATTCTTGCTGCGCATGGAACGTTTCGGGATGATCTGTCAAGAGGGGGGCAGAGATAAAGGGGAGGGGGTCAATTGCACTAGCAGCTCCTTCTCTGTGACACCATTGCTGGGTGGGTAGCCAGCTAGTACTGTGGGGACCTTCAGGCTCCCCCAACGGTCCCCAACATTGTGACTCGGTGCCCTGGGGGCACCCAGGTCACATCATTGGGCCCTGAGGGATGGGGTCCCTGGGGCAGGGATCGGCCTTGGAGAGGGGTCCATGCGCCCCCCCTCAAAAAAATGTATTAGCCCTGCTGTCCGTCCCCTGAAAAACGTAAATGTTTAGGCCGGGCCACGGGGATGGGAACCCGGGGCCAAGATCGGCCCGGGGCGTGGGAGGAGTTTTTTTGTGTGTGTGTGGTGGGGGTGGAATGGCAGCTGTGTGGCCACGTTAAGAAAAAAAAAAATTATTTAGGCTGGGCCTCGGGGGTGGGGTCCACGGGGCTGAGATCGGTCTGGGGAGGGAGGCCATGCAGGGTTGGGTTGTTATAGGAGTTGGCCACAAAGACTGGCTAGCCACACGCCAGGCCCTGCAGCCAAACCCCACCAAAGAGCGTGAGCAGAGCGAGTGTGGTTGTTATAGGGGTTGGCCGCAGGCTCTGCGACTAACCCCCGCTGCTGTGTGCAGCAGTGGTTGGATTAATGTATAGTAATGAAAATTACTTCACGTTAAAAAAAAAAAAGAAGAAATTCACTGAAATAAACCAAAGGTTACAGGGACGTTATAGTTAGGTTCTCAATTTACTCGTACAAAACCATAGAAATTAAGCAGTTATAGTTAGAGTTCTTTCAAGTAACTATATCTTGCACCCCCTGTAACTATCACATGTAAAGTAAACTGTTGGTGTAACGAAGAAACCAAAACCATGGCCAGAAACCCCTGCCAGCTCCTTCTTAGTTTCTGTAATGACCCCTTTTTCCACTCCCTTCTTTAAGGTCTGCCTTGTTTTCCTCTCCCTCTGCTGTTGCTAACTGGGTGGTGACCTCCCTCCAGTAGGCTTATCAGGCATGATTCTGTGTTCAGTAATCCCAGGTAGCCTCTACCGTCTTCCTTTGTTTTGATCGATTGTGTTTTCTCATTGTTTGAAGAGCCATACATTGGGATATGCTCAGATGAATTTGATCAGTCTATTGTATTTCAGCCGGAGCTTTCCTTCTAGCCAGGGTCACTTAGGAGACATCTTGGAATACCTGGATAGCACAGTCCTCAAAGACAATGGCCTGTTGTAGCCCAGCAGTATGTAAAATCCTGTCTTTGGTTTTGAACAATCTATATTATTTTGTCAGAGCATCCCTTGTGGTATCCCAGGCTCCAGGCCTAATGGCCCAATCTGAGTTCTCATTACTCTTATGTTTTGGGTTGCTTCTCCCCAGAGGATGTTTTTAAATAGATTGACACAGCATATTCCCACATATCATCCCTCCATATTCTCTCTGGCATTATGGATCTTGATGAGATCTCCAAGTGGCTTGTCTTCCAGAGCTTCACATTTCCTTGAAAAAGTATTTAAATACTTCGTATGAAGCCTAAAATGCTGTCTGAGTCCCTTCAGCTTGCCCAATTTCCAACAAGTTCTGAGGTCTTGCTAGAATTTGGGTGCTACACTTTGCTTCTTAGGCCACACCCATTTTAGTACCAGAAGAATTTGTACTCAAAATGGTGGACATTCAGTGGTTTGACAGAGAGCTATAATGTGCCATTTGTAAGAATTTAAGTGCAATTTCCAAGGGATTACCCTGGTTGGTGCCCCTTCATGCAAGAACTAATGTAAGGGCCAATGATCTACAGTTTAGTGGTGCGTTTTCCTGAACAGAGCTAAATAGGTAGGTGATCTGTTTCCCCCAGACGCTGGGTTGGAGTGGATAGGATAAATGTCGATCCTATCTTAAAACTCCCACTGTCAGTCTTTAGGCACATAATTCTATGCCAGGGCCGGATTATGCTTTTCTCTTCCTTTATTTCTACTCAGCAGTCTTAAAAAAACTAGTCATCTTTAAGATCAACAAAGACTACAAGTACCATAAGTATTCGCAACACGAAAAAGAACAACCATAGAGATAGTCAGTATATTTGACAGCCAGGAGCAGCACATTCACTTTTTTCACTGCTCAGCTGCCAGATAAGTGCCTTTCCTTATTCGCTGATTTTGTTCTGTAAAAATGTGCCCTGGTTTATTGTTTGCTATGGTTTTAAAGTCTGTGGTGTTTTAACTGACAGTATTTTGTTCTGCAAGGGTACCTTGGCCACTTGAGGGTGTGCACGCGCAGTTCTGCCTTTCTGTGCCGCCCCAAGGCTCTTTCATTGTTCACAGCCTTTGGAGCCTCCCGGGAGTAATACTAAAGCGGGAGTGCATCTCCTGATAGGCTGAGGAGACTGTGCCTCCCTTCATTCTTCTGTTTCTCGCTTCGCCTTCTCTCCTCAGTGTTTGTCCCCAGCTACTCGTGCGGTGCAATTCTCAGGCCAGCAGAAGGCATGTGTCAACATTAAAAGGGACACGTCCCTCCTGCATTCCACACATTCCTACATTTTTGTGCTGCTGGCTTGTCATAGTTAACCCTTCCATTCTGAAGGTTGGTTTGCAATGGACGCACATTATTTATCTCTCCCTTACGCTCCAGACAAGCAGGTTTCCCCACAGAGAGTCTCCTCATTGATCAATTTCAGACCAATGTATTTAGAGGGCAGTTTTTTTGTGTGGTAATAAGCACTGGTAAATCCAAATATGGTTTGGGCTATTTTTTCCTACAGGCCATCAATCACTGGCACTTCCAAACTTTTGGTGACTGGTCCCAAATATTTCAAGTGTTTACATTTTTCCCTGCCTGCATAGTGACCTGCTTAAATATGGTCGGTAACAATAATGAACTTTGGGACTCCGTGGAGGAGGCGCAAGCACTCTTTCTTATTCATGAGGAGTTGGCAGATGCTATAAATGCATCTCTTGAGAGGGTGGTCTTGACAGCCTTACAGCCCCTGAGTCAGAAGCTTTTGGAGGTCTCCGTCCGGAGGCCTTTGCCTCCCTCTGATACTCAGTTCGCTTCTAAGGGCAAAAATAAGGCCAGACCTGAAACCAATGTAAAGGATCAGATTCATCCTAAGATGCCTTTGAGAGACTTTGCCAGGCCTTCCTAAAAAGGAATGCTATCATTGGCAACAAAATAACACCCAAGCCTAGTCTCACACCTGCACAACAAAATCTTTGAGGATCCCCTGGTACAAGGTGATATCAGAGTGACCAAGGCTGACTCTGAACTTGGGTTGCAAGTTTTTTTTTCCATGTGGCTGCTGCAAGGCATATAAATATAGTTAGATAAAAAAATTATTTAGTTATACATGCCCTATCAGACAATTCTTTACATGCAGCACGCAATTTTTGAGATATATATATATATATATATATATATATATATATATATATTTACGTGAATGTCCCTGTCCTTTGAGAAATGTTGGGAGCACCATATGTGCTGTTAAGAAACAGATGCTTGAGCACCAGTGCTATTGAACATGGTGATCCTATCTCCCCATATCAAGACACTTTCAGGCTGTTCATTTTAATGATCATACTAAGCTATCCTATGCTGTTGCTAGAAATCCCAGAGAGAGTAGTAGTACTTTGTATCTTAGAAAAAGGGAATTTTAATTGATTATTGACCTCCAAACATTAGCCTCTAATGGGTTGAACTGTGATGAAGACTTACGTGCACATCTTCATAGAGATTAATTATATTAAGACTTGTTTATGTTGTTTATCATGCAGTTTCTGTTTTTATGTGTTGAACAGTGATGACTATATTGTTGTTTTGGTCTTATATGCTGTTTCATGTTTTTGAGGACCCTTTACTAGTTGTGCCTTTGTGGTACAGGAAGAAAGGAAGGGGCATTCGACCTGGTCTCTCCTGTGTGGTGGAGGGGGGAGCACCCCTACCCTTTTCTTCACCTTCACTTCTCTGGTATGGTGACTTCTGAGAAAACAACTGCATGTTTTTGATGCAATCTGTTTACCTCATCATATTGCTACTCTATATGGGGTGTCCAGGTGAGTGCAGCTTGGTTTATAGAACACTTGTCAATATATTGATGTCAGGACGCCCCCTTCCTTTGTGTGTGTGTGTGTGTATGTATATATATATATATATGTATATAAATATTCCTGATCGCGCCAGGTCGCAACGGGCCACATGTCTATCCAGAAAATCAATGTTTTCAACCACCTGCTCCTTCCATCAGCAGGAGGAGCAGGTGTAGAATTGTGATGTCCATTGATGTAAAGCTAAGGTAATTTTTCCCTTCTCTCAAAAGTACTATTGTATCCTTTTGGGCCCACTTGGATTTAATAAGTGGAATAATGAAGTGGCTGAGAATTTATATAAATTAAAATTGATATAAATATGAACACTAAATGATGCCCACTTAGGCTTTGTAGGTGGAATGATTAATTGGTTGAGATTTTATATACATTTCATTGATATAATTGTAAACATGAAATGGTGCTCACTTGAGCTTAGTAAGTGGAATAATGAATTGGTTGAGAATTTATATGAATTTCATTGATATAAATGTAAATACGTAAGGACAATATTTATAAATATTATGGAGAGTGATGACATTTAAAGATGGCAGGCACATTGTATGTATTTAAGAGCTAAGCAAAGATATTTAGTCCATTCTTTCTGTTGTTGTACACAAGGGTGGTGTGTTTAAAAATGAAGTCTTGCATATGTAATTGTTAGCCATGATCAAGGAGATTGAATCTCTGAAACGCATTGGGTGTTAGAATGGCTATCAAACGTTTATGATAATAAATTGCCACTGAAAGGAGGAGTTGGTGGTCATGACTGTTTTCGACATCACATTGAGAAAAATGTACTCCATGAAGCATTACAGTGCAGTCATTTATTTTTAGAGTAATGTATTTTGGCCTCGCCATGACTTTTAAACCATTGATTTATTTTCTTATGTATGCATTTTCTATAGTTGCTTTTTGCATTTCTGAATGACGCATATAAACCTTTCCCATCATTGTTTTGGCTGGGCCTTTGCTCTACTTTGTCTTATCCCTTTGGTGGTCTGTCCGGCAAGGCAGTTTGACATTATTCAGCTAATATTTTGGGACTGTTCAATCACTTTCTTGAAGCATTTGCCCACGTTGAGATACACGCTGTATTTTGCAGCGATTGGTATACATGGCCAAAGATTGTACTGTGTGGGTCTAATTTGCCCCACCAATGTACTGTGATCATCACTGTACAACTTTCAGTTATTTGAGTTAACCACTGTTCCAATTCTGTTGTGTGCCAAGCAGGGTTCAGTCTGCTTATTATAGTTTGAGAAAACGCTGTAATATGTGCATTAATGATGAACACTGCTAATATGCCATGAAAAAATGTTGCTGACTCTTTACTTTTTTCGCTTCCTTTTCTTTCACACGCTGGTTATGTGAGAAAGGCCGCTTGGACTAAAGAAAAGTGTCATGTGGTGGATAAACGGTTGTAGTCTGGCTGCCTGAGTGAGTGCTTTTCATGTCATTGCTCTTTGGATTGTGGATTCTATTGCTGGTATTTCGACCGGCAAAGTGCACCACCCCTCTACGGGTGCAGGATCATTGAATCGATCACGCACTGCTGATTACACATATATAATTACCTAGTGGCGGTCGCCACTAGGTAGTTATAGTTGGGACCATGATTCCATAGAAAAAGTGTTTTTTGGCTTGCCTATATCTTTGGCACAGTTTGATGAATCTTCACCAATTTTTCCCCCAAAAAAGTGCCCCAGTAATTCTTGCTGCGCATGGAACGTTTCGGGATGATCTGTCAAGAGGGGGGCAGAGATAAAGGGGAGGGGGTCAATTGCACTAGCAGCTCCTTCTCTGTGACACCATTGCTGGGTGGGTAGCCAGCTAGTACTGTGGGGACCTTCAGGCTCCCCCAACGGTCCCCAACATTGTGACTCGGTGCCCTGGGGGCACCCAGGTCACATCATTGGGCCCTGAGGGATGGGGTCCCTGGGGCAGGGATCGGCCTTGGAGAGGGGTCCATGCGCCCCCCCTCAAAAAAATGTATCAGCCCTGCTGTCCGTCCCCTGAAAAACTTAAATGTTTAGGCCGGGCCACGGGGATGGGAACCCGGGGCCAAGATCGGCCCGGGCGTGGGAGGAGTTTTTTTGTGTGTGTGTGGTGGGGGTGGAATGGCAGCTGTGTGGCCACGTTAAGAAAAAAATATATATATTTAGGCTGGGCCTCGGGGGTGGGGTCCACGGGGCTGAGATCGGTCTGGGGAGGGAGGCCATGCAGGGTTGGGTTGTTATAGGAGTTGGCCACAAAGACTGGCTAGCCACACGCCAGGCCCTGAAGCCAAACCCCACCAAAGAGCGTGAGCAGAGCGAGTGTGGTTGTCATAGGGGTTGGCCGCAGGCTCTGCGACTAACCCCCGCTGCTGTGTGCAGCAGTGGTTGGATTAATGTATAGTAATGAAAATTACTTCACGTTAAAAAAAAAAAAAGAAGAAATTCACTGAAATAAACCAAAGGTTACAGGGACGTTATAGTTAGGTTCTCAATTTACTCGTACAAAACCATAGAAATTAAGCAGTTATAGTTAGAGTTCTTTCAAGTAACTATATCTTGCACCCCCTGTAACTATCACATGTAAAGTAAACTGTTGGTGTAACGAAGAAACCAAAACCATGACCAGAAACCCCTGCCAGCTCCTTCTTAGTTTCTGTAATGACCCCTTTTTCCACTCCCTTCTTTAAGGTCTGCCTTGTTTTCCTCTCCCTCTGCTGTTGCTAACTGGGTGGTGACCTCCCTCCAGTAGGCTTATCAGGCATGATTCTGTGTTCAGTAATCCCAGGTAGCCTCTACCGTCTTCCTTTGTTTTGATCGATTGTGTTTTCTCATTGTTTGAAGAGCCATACATTGGGATATGCTCAGATGAATTTGATCAGTCTATTGTATTTCAGCCGGAGCTTTCCTTCTAGCCAGGGTCACTTAGGAGACATCTTGGAATACCTGGATAGCACAGTCCTCAAAGACAATGGCCTGTTGTAGCCCAGCAGTATGTAAAATCCTGTCTTTGGTTTTGAACAATCTATATTATTTTGTCAGAGCATCCCTTGTGGTATCCCAGGCTCCAGGCCTAATGGCCCAATCTGAGTTCTCATTACTCTTATGTTTTGGGTTGCTTCTCCCCAGAGGATGTTTTTAAATAGATTGACACAGCATATTCCCACATATCATCCCTCCATATTTTCTCTGGCATTATGGATCTTGATGAGATCTCCAAGTGGCTTGTCTTCCAGAGCTTCACATTTCCTTGAAAAAGTATTTAAATACTTCGTATGAAGCCTAAAATGCTGTCTGAGTCCCTTCAGCTTGCCCAATTTCCAACAAGTTCTGAGGTCTTGCTAGAATTTGGGTGCTACACTTTGCTTCTTAGGCCACACCCATTTTAGGACCAGAAGAATTTGTACTAAAAATGGTGGACAGTCAGTGGTTTGACAGAGAGCTATAGTGTGCCATTTGTAAGAATTTAAGTGCAATTTCCAAGGGATTACCCTGGTTGGTGCCCCTTCATGCAAGAACTAATGTAAGGGCCAATGATCTACAGTTTAGTGGTGCGTTTTCCTGAACAGAGCTAAATAGGTAGGTGATCTGTTTCCCCCAGACGCTGGGTTGGAGTGGATAGGATAAATGTCGATCCTATCTTAAAACTCCCACTGTCAGTCTTTAGGCACATAATTCTATGCCAGGGCCGGATTATGCTTTTCTCTTCCTTTATTTCTACTCAGCAGTCTTAAAAAAACTAGTCATCTTTAAGATCAACAAAGACTACAAGTACCATAAGTATTCGCAACACGAAAAAGAACA
This sequence comes from Pleurodeles waltl, assembly GCF_031143425.1. Classification (NCBI taxonomy): domain Eukaryota; kingdom Metazoa; phylum Chordata; class Amphibia; order Caudata; family Salamandridae; genus Pleurodeles; species Pleurodeles waltl. The sequence continues at coordinate 463,745,928 of NC_090442.1, forward strand.
ACCATAGAGATAGTCAGTATATTTGACAGCCAGGAGCAGCACTTTCACTTTTTTCACTGCTCAGCTGCCAGATAAGTGCCTTTCCTTATTCGCTGATTTTGTTCTGTAAAAATGTGCCCTGGTTTATTGTTTGCTATGGTTTTAAAGTCTGTGGTGTTTTAACTGACACTATTTTGTTCTGCAAGGGTACCTTGGCCACTTGAGGGTGTGCACGCGCAGTTCTGCCTTTCTGTGCCGCCCCAAGGCTCTTTCATTGTTCACAGCCTTTGGAGCCTCCCGGGAGTAATACTAAAGCGGGAGTGCATCTCCTGATAGGCTGAGGAGACTGTGCCTCCCTTCATTCTTCTGTTTCTCGCTTCGCCTTCTCTCCTCAGTGTTTGTCCCCAGCTACTCGTGCGGTGCAATTCTCAGGCCAGCAGAAGGCATGTGTCAACATTAAAAGGGACACGTCTCTCCTGCATTCCACACATTCCTAAATTTTTGTGCTGCTGGCATGTCATAGTTAACCCTTCCATTCTGAAGGTTGGTTTGCAATGGACGCACATTATTTATCTCTCCCTTACGCTCCAGACAAGCAGGTTTCCCCACAGAGAGTCTCCTCATTGATCAATTTCAGACCAATGTATTTAGAGGGCAGTTTTTTTGGGTGGTAATAAGCACTGGTAAATCCAAATATGGTTTGGGCTATTTTTTCCTACAGGCCATCAATCACTGGCACTTCCAAACTTTTGGTGACTGGTCCCAAATATTTCAAGTGTTTACATTTTTCCCTGCCTGCATAGTGACCTGCTTAAATATGGTCGGTAACAATAATGAACTTTGGGACTCCGTGGAGGAGGCGCAAGCACTCTTTCTTATTCATGAGGAGTTGGCAGATGCTATAAATGCATCTATTGAGAGGGTGGTCTTGACAGCCTTACAGCCCCTGAGTCAGAAGCTTTTGGAGGTCTCCGTCCGGAGGCCTTTGCCTCCCTCTGATACTCAGTTCGCTTCTAAGGGCAAAAATAAGGCCAGACCTGAAACCAATGTAAAGGATCAGATTCATCCTAAGATGCCTTTGAGAGACTTTGCCAGGCCTTCCTAAAAAGGAATGCTATCATTGGCAACAAAATAACACCCAAGCCTAGTCTCACACCTGCACAACAAAATCTTTGAGGATCCCCTGGTACAAGGTGATATCAGAGTGACCAAGGCTGACTCTGAACTTGGGTTGCAAGTTTTTTTTTCCATGTGGCTGCTGCAAGGCATATAAATATAGTTAGATAAAAAAATTATTTAGTTATACATGCCCTATCAGACAATTCTTTACATGCAGCACACAATTTTTGAGATATATATATATATATATGTATATATATATATATATATTTACGTGAATGTCCCTGTCCTTTGAGAAATGTTGGGAGCACCATATGTGCTGTTAAGAAACAGATGCTTGAGCACGAGTGCTATTGAACATGGTGATCCTATCTCCCCATATCAAGACACTTTCAGGCTGTTCATTTTAATGATCATACTAAGCTATCCTATGCTGTTGCTAGAAATCCCAGAGAGAGTAGTAGTACTTTGTATCTTAGAAAAAGGGAATTTTAATTGATTATTGACCTCCAAACATTAGCCTCTAATGGGTTGAACTGTGATGAAGACTTACGTGCACATCTTCATAGAGATTAATTATATTAAGACTTGTTTATGTTGTTTATCATGCAGTTTCTGTTTTTATGTGTTGAACAGTGATGACTATATTGTTGTTTTGGTCTTATATGCTGTTTCATGTTTTTGAGGACCCTTTACTAGTTGTGCCTTTGTGGTACAGGAAGAAAGGAAGGGGCATTCGACCTGGTCTCTCCTGTGTGGTGGAGGGGGGAGCACCCCTACCCTTTTCTTCACCTTCACTTCTCTGGTATGGTGACTTCTGAGAAAACAACTGCATGTTTTTGATGCAATCTGTTTACCTCATCATATTGCTACTCTATATGGGGTGTCCAGGTGAGTGCAGCTTGGTTTATAGAACACTTGTCAATATATTGATGTCAGGACGCCCCCTTCCTTTGTGTGTGTGTGTGTGTATGTATATATATATATATATATATATATATATAAATATTCCTGATCGCGCCAGGTCGCAACGGGCCACATGTCTATCCACAAAATCAATGTTTTCAACCACCTGCTCCTTCCATCAGCAGGAGGAGCAGGTGTAGAATTGTGATGTCCATTGATGTAAAGCTAAGGTAATTTTTCCCTTCTCTCAAAAGTACTATTGTATCCTTTTGGGCCCACTTGGATTTAATAAGTGGAATAATGAAGTGGCTGAGAATTTATATAAATTAAAATTGATATAAATATGAACACTAAATGATGCCCACTTAGGCTTTGTAGGTGGAATGATTAATTGGTTGAGATTTTATATACATTTCATTGATATAATTGTAAACATGAAATGGTGCTCACTTGAGCTTAGTAAGTGGAATAATGAATTGGTTGAGAATTTATATGAATTTCATTGATATAAATGTAAATACGTAAGGACAATATTTATAAATATTATGGAGAGTGATGACATTTAAAGATGGCAGGCACATTGTATGTATTTAAGAGCTAAGCAAAGATATTTAGTCCATTCTTTCTGTTGTTGTACACAAGGGTTGTGTTTTTAAAAATGAAGTCTTGCATATGTAATTGTTAGCCATGATCAAGGAGATTGAATCTCTGAAACGCATTGGGTGTTAGAATGGCTATCAAACGTTTATGATAATAAATTGCCACTGAAAGGAGGAGTTGGTGGTCATGACTGTTTTCGACATCACATTGAGAAAAATGTACTCCATGAAGCATTACAGTGCAGTCATTTATTTTTAGAGTAATGTATTTTGGCCTCGCCATGACTTTTAAACCATTGATTTATTTTCTTATGTATGCATTTTCTATAGTTGCTTTTTGCATTTCTGAATGACGCATATAAACCTTTCCCATCATTGTTTTGGCTGGGCCTTTGCTCTACTTTGTCTTATCCCTTTGGTGGTCTGTCCGGCAAGGCAGTTTGACATTATTCAGCTAATATTTTGGGACTGTTCAATCACTTTCTTGAAGCATTTGCCCACATTGAGATACACGCTGTATTTTGCAGCGATTGGTATACATGGCCAAAGATTGTACTGTGTGGGTCTAATTTGCCCCACCAATGTACTGTGATCATCACTGTACAACTTTCAGTTATTTGAGTTAACCACTGTTCCAATTCTGTTGTGTGCCAAGCAGGGTTCAGTCTGCTTATTATAGTTTGAGAAAACGCTGTAATATGTGCATTAATGTTGAACACTGCTAATATGCCATGAAAAAATTTTGCTGGCTCTTTACTTTTTTCGCTTCCTTTTCTTTCACACGCTGGTTATGTGAGAAAGGCCGCTTGGACTAAAGAAAAGTGTCATGTGGTGGATAAACGGTTGTAGTCTGGCTGCCTGAGTGAGTGCTTTTCATGTCATTGCTCTTTGGATTGTGGATTCTATTGCTGGTATCTCGACCGGCAAAGTGCACCACCCCTCTACGGGTGCAGGATCATTGAATCGATCACGCACTGCTGATTACACATATATAATTACCTAGTGGCGGTCGCCACTAGGTAGTTATAGTTGGGACCATGATTCCATAGAAAAAGTGTTTTTTGGCTTGCCTATATCTTTGGCACAGTTTGATGAATCTTCACCAATTTTTCCCCCTAAAAAGTGCCCCAGTAATTCTTGCTGCGCATGGAACGTTTCGGGATGATCTGTCAAGAGGGGGGCAGAGATAAAGGGGAGGGGGTCAATTGCACTAGCAGCTCCTTCTCTGTGACACCATTGCTGGGTGGGTAGCCAGCTAGTACTGTGGGGACCTTCAGGCTCCCCCAACGGTCCCCAACATTGTGACTCGGTGCCCTGGGGGCACCCAGGTCACATCATTGGGCCCTGAGGGATGGGGTCCCTGGGGCAGGGATCGGCCTTGGAGAGGGGTCCATGCGCCCCCCCCTCAAAAAAATGTATTAGCCCTGCTGTCCGTCCCCTGAAAAACGTCAATGTTTAGGCCGGGCCACGGGGATGGGAACCCGGGGCCAAGATCGGCCCGGGGCGTGGGAGGAGTTTTTTTGTGTGTGTGTGGTGGGGGTGGAATGGCAGCTGTGTGGCCACGTTAAGAAAAAAATATATATATTTAGGCTGGGCCTCGGGGGTGGGGTCCACGGGGCTGAGATCGGTCTGGGGAGGGAGGCCATGCAGGGTTGGGTTGTTATAGGAGTTGGCCACAAAGACTGGCTAGCCACACGCCAGGCCCTGAAGCCAAACCCCACCAAAGAGCGTGAGCAGAGCGAGTGTGGTTGTCATAGGGGTTGGCCGCAGGCTCTGCGACTAACCCCCGCTGCTGTGTGCAGCAGTGGTTGGATTAATGTATAGTAATGAAAATTACTTCACGTTAAAAAAAAAAAAAGAAGAAATTCACTGAAATAAACCAAAGGTTACAGGGACGTTATAGTTAGGTTCTCAATTTACTCGTACAAAACCATAGAAATTAAGCAGTTATAGTTAGAGTTCTTTCAAGTAACTATATCTTGCACCCCCTGTAACTATCACATGTAAAGTAAACTGTTGGTGTAACGAAGAAACCAAAACCATGACCAGAAACCCCTGCCAGCTCCTTCTTAGTTTCTGTAATGACCCCTTTTTCCACTCCCTTCTTTAAGGTCTGCCTTGTTTTCCTCTCCCTCTGCTGTTGCTAACTGGGTGGTGACCTCCCTCCAGTAGGCTTATGAGGCATGATTCTGTGTTCAGTAATCCCAGGTAGCCTCTACCGTCTTCCTTTGTTTTGATCGATTGTGTTTTCTCATTGTTTGAAGAGCCATACATTGGGATATGCTCAGATGAATTTGATCAGTCTATTGTATTTCAGCCGGAGCTTTCCTTCTAGCCAGGGTCACTTAGGAGACATCTTGCAATACCTGGATAGCACAGTCCTCAAAGACAATGGCCTGTTGTAGCCCAGCAGTATGTAAAATCCTGTCTTTGGTTTTGAACAATCTATATTATTTTGTCAGAGCATCCCTTGTGGTATCCCAGGCTCCAGGCCTAATGGCCCAATCTGAGTTCTCATTACTCTTATGTTTTGGGTTGCTTCTCCCCAGAGGATGTTTTTAAATAGATTGACACAGCATATTCCCACATATCATCCCTCCATATTCTCTCTGGCATTATGGATCTTGATGAGATCTCCAAGTGGCTTGTCTTCCAGAGCTTCACATTTCCTTGAAAAAGTATTTAAATACTTCGTATGAAGCCTAAAATGCTGTCTGAGTCCCTTCAGCTTGCCCAATTTCCAACAAGTTCTGAGGTCTTGCTAGAATTTGGGTGCTACACTTTGCTTCTTAGGCCACACCCATTTTAGTACCAGAAGAATTTGTACTAAAAATGGTGGACAGTCAGTGGTTTGACAGAGAGCTATAGTGTGCCATTTGTAAGAATTTAAGTGCAATTTCCAAGGGATTACCCTGGTTGGTGCCCCTTCATGCAAGAACTAATGTAAGGGCCAATGATCTACAGTTTAGTGGTGCGTTTTCCTGAACAGAGCTAAATAGGTAGGTGATCTGTTTCCCCCAGACGCTGGGTTGGAGTGGATAGGATAAATGTCGATCCTATCTTAAAACTCCCACTGTCAGTCTTTAGGCACATAATTCTATGCCAGGGCCGGATTATGCTTTTCTCTTCCTTTATTTCTACTCAGCAGTCTTAAAAAAACTAGTCATCTTTAAGATCAACAAAGACTACAAGTACCATAAGTATTCGCAACACGAAAAAGAACAACCATAGAGATAGTCAGTATATTTGACAGCCAGGAGCAGCACTTTCACTTTTTTCACTGCTCAGCTGCCAGATAAGTGCCTTTCCTTATTCGCTGATTTTGTTCTGTAAAAATGTGCCCTGGTTTATTGTTTGCTATGGTTTTAAAGTCTGTGGTGTTTTAACTGACACTATTTTGTTCTGCAAGGGTACCTTGGCCACTTGAGGGTGTGCACGCGCAGTTCTGCCTTTCTGTGCCGCCCCAAGGCTCTTTCATTGTTCACAGCCTTTGGAGCCTCCCGGGAGTAATACTAAAGCGGGAGTGCATCTCCTGATAGGCTGAGGAGACTGTGCCTCCCTTCATTCTTCTGTTTCTCGCTTCGCCTTCTCTCCTCAGTGTTTGTCCCCAGCTACTCGTGCGGTGCAATTCTCAGGCCAGCAGAAGGCATGTGTCAACATTAAAAGGGACACGTCTCTCCTGCATTCCACACATTCCTACATTTTTGTGCTGCTGGCATGTCATAGTTAACCCTTCCATTCTGAAGGTTGGTTTGCAATGGACGCACATTATTTATCTCTCCCTTACGCTCCAGACAAGCAGGTTTCCCCACAGAGAGTCTCCTCATTGATCAATTTCAGACCAATGTATTTAGAGGGCAGTTTTTTTGGGTGGTAATAAGCACTGGTAAATCCAAATATGGTTTGGGCTATTTTTTCCTACAGGCCATCAATCACTGGCACTTCCAAACTTTTGGTGACTGGTCCCAAATATTTCAAGTGTTTACATTTTTCCCTGCCTGCATAGTGACCTGCTTAAATATGGTCGGTAACAATAATGAACTTTGGGACTCCGTGGAGGAGGCGCAAGCACTCTTTCTTATTCATGAGGAGTTGGCAGATGCTATAAATGCATCTATTGAGAGGGTGGTCTTGACAGCCTTACAGCCCCTGAGTCAGAAGCTTTTGGAGGTCTCCGTCCAGAGGCCTTTGCCTCCCTCTGATACTCAGTTCGCTTCTAAGGGCAAAAATAAGGCCAGACCTGAAACCAATGTAAAGGATCAGATTCATCCTAAGATGCCTTTGAGAGACTTTGCCAGGCCTTCCTAAAAAGGAATGCTATTATTGGCAACAAAATAACACCCAAGCCTAGTCTCACACCTGCACAACAAAATCTTTGAGGATCCCCTGGTACAAGGTGATATCAGAGTGACCAAGGCTGACTCTGAACTTGGGTTGCAAGTTTTTTTTTCCATGTGGCTGCTGCAAGGCATATAAATATAGTTAGATAAAAAAATTATTTAGTTATACATGCCCTATCAGACAATTCTTTACATGCAGCATGCAATTTTTGAGATATATATATATATATATATATATATTTACGTGAATGTCCCTGTCTTTTGAGAAATGTTGGGAGCACCATATGTGCTGTTAAGAAACAGATGCTTGAGCACGAGTGCTATTGAACATGGTGATCCTATCTCCCCATATCAAGACACTTTCAGGCTGTTCATTTTAATGATCATACTAAGCTATCCTATGCTGTTGCTAGAAATCCCAGAGAGAGTAGTAGTACTTTGTATCTTAGAAAAAGGGAATTTTAATTGATTATTGACCTCCAAACATTAGCCTCTAATGGGTTGAACTGTGATGAAGACTTACGTGCACATCTTCATAGAGATTAATTATATTAAGACTTGTTTATGTTGTTTATCATGCAGTTTCTGTTTTTATGTGTTGAACAGTGATGACTATATTGTTGTTTTGGTCTTATATGCTGTTTCATGTTTTTGAGGACCCTTTACTAGTTGTGCCTTTGTGGTACAGGAAGAAAGGAAGGGGCATTCGACCTGGTCTCTCCTGTGTGGTGGAGGGGGGAGCACCCCTACCCTTTTCTTCACCTTCACTTCTCTGGTATGGTGACTTCTGAGAAAACAACTGCATGTTTTTGATGCAATCTGTTTACCTCATCATATTGCTACTCTATATGGGGTGTCCAGGTGAGTGCAGCTTGGTTTATAGAACACTTGTCAATATATTGATGTCAGGACGCCCCCTTCCTTTGTGTGTGTGTGTGTGTATGTATATATATATATATATATATATAAATATTCCTGATCGCACCAGGTCGCAACGGGCCACATGTCTATCCACAAAATCAATGTTTTCAACCACCTGCTCCTTCCATCAGCAGGAGGAGCAGGTGTAGAATTGTGATGTCCATTGATGTAAAGCTAAGGTAATTTTTCCCTTCTCTCAAAAGTACTATTGTATCCTTTTGGGCCCACTTGGATTTAATAAGTGGAATAATGAAGTGGCTGAGAATTTATATAAATTAAAATTGATATAAATATGAACACTAAATGATGCCCACTTAGGCTTTGTAGGTGGAATGATTAATTGGTTGAGATTTTATATACATTTCATTGATATAATTGTAAAAATGAAATGGTGCTCACTTGAGCTTAGTAAGTGGAATAATGAATTGGTTGAGAATTTATATGAATTTCATTGATATAAATGTAAATACGTAAGGACAATATTTATAAATATTATGGAGAGTGATGACATTTAAAGATGGCAGGCACATTGTATGTATTTAAGAGCTAAGCAAAGATATTTAGTCCATTCTTTCTGTTGTTGTACACAAGGGTGGTGTGTTTAAAAATGAAGTCTTGCATATGTAATTGTTAGCCATGATCAAGGAGATTGAATCTCTGAAACGCATTGGGTGTTAGAATGGCTATCAAACGTTTATGATAATAAATTGCCACTGAAAGGAGGAGTTGGTGGTCATGACTGTTTTCGACATCACATTGAGAAAAATGTACTCCATGAAGCATTACAGTGCAGTCATTTATTTTTAGAGTAATGTATTTTGGCCTCGCCATGACTTTTAAACCATTGATTTATTTTCTTATGTATGCATTTTCTATAGTTGCTTTTTGCATTTCTGAATAACGCATATAAACCTTTCCCATCATTGTTTTGGCTGGGCCTTTGCTCTACTTTGTCTTATCCCTTTGGTGGTCTGTCCGGCAAGGCAGTTTGACATTATTCAGCTAATATTTTGGGACTGTTCAATCACTTTCTTGAAGCATTTGCCCACGTTGAGATACACGCTGTATTTTGCAGCGATTGGTATACATGGCCAAAGATTGTACTGTGTGGGTCTAATTTGCCCCACCAATGTACTGTGATCATCACTGTACAACTTTCAGTTATTTGACTTAACCACTGTTCCAATTCTGTTGTGTGCCAAGCAGGGTTCAGTCTGCTTATTATAGTTTGAGAAAACGCTGTAATATGTGCATTAATGTTGAACACTGCTAATATGCCATGAAAAAATGTTGCTGACTCTTTACTTTTTTCGCTTCCTTTTCTTTCACACGCTGGTTATGTGAGAAAGGCCGCTTGGACTAAAGAAAAGTGTCATGTGGTGGATAAACGGTTGTAGTCTGGCTGCCTGAGTGAGTGCTTTTCATGTCATTGCTCTTTGGATTGTGGATTCTATTGCTGGTATCTCGACCGGCAAAGTGCACCACCCCTCTACGGGTGCAGGATCATTGAATCGATCACGCACTGCTGATTACACATATATAATTACCTAGTGGCGGTCGCCACTAGGTAGTTATAGTTGGGACCATGATTCCATAGAAAAAGTGTTTTTTGGCTTGCCTATATCTTTGGCACAGTTTGATGAATCTTCACCAATTTTTCCCCCAAAAAAGTGCCCCAGTAATTCTTGCTGCGCATGGAACGTTTCGGGATGATCTGTCAAGAGGGGGGCAGAGATAAAGGGGAGGGGGTCAATTGCACTAGCAGCTCCTTCTCTGTGACACCATTGCTGGGTGGGTAGCCAGCTAGTACTGTGGGGACCTTCAGGCTCCCCCAACGGTCCCCAACATTGTGACTCGGTGCCCTGGGGGCACCCAGGTCACATCATTGGGCCCTGAGGGATGGGGTCCCTGGGGCAGGGATCGGCCTTGGAGAGGGGTCCATGCGCCCCCCCTCAAAAAAATGTATTAGCCCTGCTGTCCGTCCCCTGAAAAACGTCAATGTTTAGGCCGGGCCACGGGGATGGGAACCCGGGGCCAAGATCGGCCCGGGGCGTGGGAGGAGTTTTTTTGTGTGTGTGTGGTGGGGGTGGAATGGCAGCTGTGTGGCCACGTTAAGAAAAAAATATATATATTTAGGCTGGGCCTCGGGGGTGGGGTCCACGGGGCTGAGATCGGTCTGGGGAGGGAGGCCATGCAGGGTTGGGTTGTTATAGGAGTTGGCCACAAAGACTGGCTAGCCACACGCCAGGCCCTGAAGCCAAACCCCACCAAAGAGCGTGAGCAGAGCGAGTGTGGTTGTCATAGGGGTTGGCCGCAGGCTCTGCGACTAACCCCCGCTGCTGTGTGCAGCAGTGGTTGGATTAATGTATAGTAATGAAAATTACTTCACGTTAAAAAAAAAAAAAGAAGAAATTCACTGAAATAAACCAAAGGTTACAGGGACGTTATAGTTAGGTTCTCAATTTACTCGTACAAAACCATAGAAATTAAGCAGTTATAGTTAGAGTTCTTTCAAGTAACTATATCTTGCACCCCCTGTAACTATCACATGTAAAGTAAACTGTTGGTGTAACGAAGAAACCAAAACCATGACCAGAAACCCCTGCCAGCTCCTTCTTAGTTTCTGTAATGACCCCTTTTTCCACTCCCTTCTTTAAGGTCTGCCTTGTTTTCCTCTCCCTCTGCTGTTGCTAACTGGGTGGTGACCTCCCTCCAGTAGGCTTATGAGGCATGATTCTGTGTTCTGTAATCCCAGGTAGCCTCTACCATCTTCCTTTGTTTTGATCGATTGTGTTTTCTCATTGTTTGAAGAGCCATACATTGGGATATGCTCAGATGAATTTGATCAGTCTATTGTATTTCAGCCGGAGCTTTCCTTCTAGCCAGGGTCACTTAGGAGACATCTTGGAATACCTGGATAGCACAGTCCTCAAAGACAATGGCCTGTTGTAGCCCAGCAGTATGTAAAATCCTGTCTTTGGTTTTGAACAATCTATATTATTTTGTCAGAGCATCCCTTGTGGTATCCCAGGCTCCAGGCCTAATGGCCCAATCTGAGTTCTCATTACTCTTATGTTTTGGGTTGCTTCTCCCCAGAGGATGTTTTTAAATAGATTGACACAGCATATTCCCACATATCATCCCTCCATATTCTCTCTGGCATTATGGATCTTGATGAGATCTCCAAGTGGCTTGTCTTCCAGAGCTTCACATTTCCTTGAAAAAGTATTTAAATACTTCGTATGAAGCCTAAAATGCTGTCTGAGTCCCTTCAGCTTGCCCAATTTCCAACAAGTTCTGAGGTCTTGCTAGAATTTGGGTGCTACACTTTGCTTCTTAGGCCACACCCATTTTAGTACCAGAAGAATTTGTACTCAAAATGGTGGACAGTCAGTGGTTTGACAGAGAGCTATAGTGTGCCATTTGTAAGAATTTAAGTGCAATTTCCAAGGGATTACCCTGGTTGGTGCCCCTTCATGCAAGAACTAATGTAAGGGCCAATGATCTACAGTTTAGTGGTGCGTTTTCCTGAACAGAGCTAAATAGGTAGGTGATCTGTTTCCCCCAGACGCTGGGTTGGAGTGGATAGGATAAATGTCGATCCTATCTTAAAACTCCCACTATCAGTCTTTAGGCACATAATTCTATGCCAGGGCCGGATTATGCTTTTCTCTTCCTTTATTTCTACTCAGCAGTCTTAAAAAAACTAGTCATCTTTAAGATCAACAAATACTACAAGTACCATAAGTATTCGCAACACGAAAAAGAACAACCATAGAGATAGTCAGTATATTTGACAGCCAGGAGCAGCACTTCCACTTTTTTCACTGCTCAGCTGCCAGATAAGTGCCTTTCCTTATTCGCTGATTTTGTTCTGTAAAAATGTGCCCTGGTTTATTGTTTGCTATGGTTTTAAAGTCTGTGGTGTTTTAACTGACACTATTTTGTTCTGCAAGGGTACCTTGGCCACTTGAGGGTGTGCACGCGCAGTTCTGCCTTTCTGTGCCGCCCCAAGGCTCTTTCATTGTTCCCAGCCTTTGGAGCCTCCCGGGAGTAATACTAAAGCGGGAGTGCATCTCCTGATAGGCTGAGGAGACTGTGCCTCCCTTCATTCTTCTGTTTCTCGCTTCGCCTTCTCTCCTCAGTGTTTGTCCCCAGCTACTCGTGCGGTGCAATTCTCAGGCCAGCAGAAGGCATGTGTCAACATTAAAAAGGACACGTCTCTCCTGCATTCCACACATTCCTACATTTTTGTGCTGCTGGCATGTCATAGTTAACCCTTCCATTATGAAGGTTGGTTTGCAATGGACGCACATTATTTAACTCTCCCTTACGCTCCATACAAGCAGGTTTCCCCACAGAGAGTCTCCTCATTGATCAATTTCAGACCAATGTATTTAGAGGGCAGTTTTTTTGTGTGGTAATAAGCACTGGTAAATCCAAATATGGTTTGGGCTATTTTTTCCTACAGGCCATCAATCACTGGCACTTCCAAACTTTTGGTGACTGGTCCCAAATATTTCAAGTGTTTACATTTTTCCCTGCCTGCATAGTGACCTGCTTAAATATGGTCGGTAACAATAATGAACTTTGGGACTCCGTGGAGGAGGAGCAAGCACTCTTTCTTATTCATGAGGAGTTGGCAGATGCTATAAATGCATCTCTTGAGAGGGTGGTCTTGACAGCCTTACAGCCCCTAAGTCAGAAGCTTTTGGAGGTCTCCGTCCGGAGGCCTTTGCCTCCCTCTGATACTCAGTTCGCTTCTAAGGGCAAAAATAAGGCCAGACCTGAAACCAATGTAAAGGATCAGATTCATCCTAAGATGCCTTTGAGAGACTTTGCCAGGCCTTCCTAAAAAGGCATCTTAATGCTCAGGAGGCACTGGATGATTACAAACCCTGAATTTACCCCGAGGATGATTTCTGTTTACATCAAGGGTCAGATGATAATGCCGAGGAAGGATCGGACACTCCTGACGGGGACTTGGGAGATGAACCAAGCCCGAGCAGACTGCAACAACTGGAAGACAGCACCAAAAGAATCAGGCTGGATGACAATGGTGACCAGGACTCCGCAGTGGTGACTGGCATGCTCAACCTGGAAGACATCTATCACCCCCGTTTGGCGAACTGAGCCCATGCCTTGAAGATGGGGCGGTATGTGGCCAACTGTATATGAAAACCTATGTGCCAGGAAGTACGGGGTAGTTTGAGGATGGAATGCCCTAGACCTTCCCCAGCCAACGAAGTATCTTGTACACCAAAGATTGATCCCAAGGTGACAACATTCCTCACTAAATTAATTAAAGATCCTAAAAATACTCTAGATCTCTCCGGGCCTTGTGTTTCTTGGGTAATGCGAACAGAACGCAGGCGATCCTTATTGATTAAAATTGAGCCCCGGCTATGTGAACTAGCCACTACTAAAGCTGGTCCTGTTGTGAATGGGGGCCTCTTTTGGCTTTTCTTAAAGAGGTTACACCTTTGTGAATACTTTTTCCTCCCTGGATAAGACACAACTATTGATCAAAAAGGTTTGTACCCTGCACATTTTTGGAGGTTCTGGAAAAGATAAGGTATGCTCCTGTGGCCATTTTTTACTGTTCCTACCTCCACAAGCTGCAGAAAAAGCGATCCATCCAGTGGCAGCATCAGAAATTATTTGGAGGGTTCTAACCCTTCTGAGGACGTGGTAGAGGCTGTGGCAATAAAGGAGCCTTCTGAGGGGCCAGTAATGCTCCAGGAGGTACCACCAGTAAGCAATACCGCTGTTTTTCTTCTTGGGGCGGGAGGCAGGTTACAGTGGTTCAGTCAAAGGTGGGTGTCCATTACAGGGGACGTGTGGGTTCTTCAGACCATTCAGGGTTTCCACATAGAGCTTTATGGGACCCCGCACCAACATTCCCATCTTCGTCCTTTATTTTTTCCCTAGGAAGGATCTTGGGTGTGGACCACACAGTTTCCAAAAAAACTCCTGAAGAAGGGTGCAACAATACTGACTGTTTCTCCAACACTGGGGAGTTTGTGAGTAATATTTTCCTAGTAGAAAATGGGTTACTGACCAATAATAAACCTGAAGAATTTCAATAGACGAATAGTATACCACCATTTCAAGATGGAGGGGATTCATCTTCTCAGAGGTATCGTTCTGCCAAATGAGTGGCTGTTGAGACTCAGCCTAAAGGACGCTTACCGCACCATTCCGTTTTTCCTGCCTCACAGATGGTTTCTTCAATTCAAATGGGGTGCTCAAGTTTACAAATTCATGTGCCTTCCGTTCGGGCTGTCCTTAGCACCTTGGTGTTTCATCAAGGTGATGAGGCCAGACATGGAATGGTGCAGACTTAGTGTATTTGGACGACATCCTCCTGATGCATCAAGACAGATCCACCCTAATCAATCAACTGCTGATGACCAGATCTATCTTAAAAGATCTGGGTTTCATTGTAAACTGTCAGAAGCCAGATTGAATTGTAGTCAAAGAATGCCCTTCTTGGGATTCAAAATCGATACCTTTCAGCAGTCCCTTCGCTTGCCACAGAGGAAAATTATGTTAATTTGCAGGGAGCTGCGGAAAACGTTAGTGACAGAGAACAATTATCTTTAATGCCTGGCCAGGATTGTGGGTCTGCTATACTTGTCCATCCAGGCTATTTTTCCCTGTCTCTTGCAGTATTGTGCACTTCAACGACTAATAGCACAGCATCTCAGAAAGGGCCTGATGTATGCTCAGGAGAGATCTCTTTGCCCAGACGCTCACACAGAGCTCTACTGGTGGTTAGACCACATGCATGCTTGGAACGGCTGAGCCACTTTTTGCTAAACTCTAGACTTGGTGATAGAATTCGATGCCAGTCAAGCAGAACGGCAATTTCTGTGTGTCATATGCTCCTCCATGACATTCTGACAGTGGAACACTCCCTTGTTTGTCACCTTCTGAGGGATATGAGGTGATCTGTTCCTGATGAACAGAAGTATTTTTTGCTTTGGGATGTCAGTGTACTATTATGCATTCTCCAATCTTGGCAGGACAATCAGTATCTGTCCCCTAAAGAACTTACAAGTAAGTTGTCTATGTTACTATGACGCATATCGTGTAAGACAGTGTTGGTTGTTTGCACTTTAGAAATTACGGCGCATATGTTTCCTCCAGATGGAGTTTCATTTACAGTGTCTAGATGCACCAAGTCCAACAGCAGGGTGGTTCACTATTTTTCCCTTCCTGATCACCCCAAGTTGGGTGTGGCTCGTTGTCTGACAGCTTATGAAGCTATGACAGAAGAATATCGCCCGGCAAGGACGGCTCAGTTGTTCAATTCACTCCAAAAAAATTGTTAAACCTCCTTCGACCACTACCATTGCCCATTGGGTGAGATGGATTCTTCAGGAAGTGGGAGTTGTGTTGTATAGCTCCTTAGTGACATGTTTTTAGGCACTTTTTTTAGCAACTAGGCCTGCTGTTGTGCACTTTAGCGCAGTTACATTTTACTCAGCTTTTTTTTATTTTTCTAGCATAGGCCACATTTGTGGTGATGTTTTATTATCTTTATCTAGTTGTTCTTTCACCTAGGAAAGCATTATGGCCCTCATTCTGACCCTGGCGGTCGGTGATAAAGCGGCGGCCAACCCGCCAACAGGCCGGCGGTCCAAAATATGCAATTCTGACCCTGGCGGGAACCGCCAACACAGCCCGCCGCATTAACACTCCGCCCGCCACGGCGGAACAAACAAACAGCGCGGCGGTCCCCGCCAACAGCCAGGCGGCAGACAATGTACCGCCCACCCTATCACGACCCACCAATCCGCCACCTTTTCCGGGGCGGGAGCACCGCCGATAAAAACACGGCGGAAACAGACTACGAACGGGAAAACGCTCACCTCCACATACTCCACGCGAGATTCCGGCAGTATGTACCAGGAGCACGCCCGGCGGCGCGGAAGACATCGGTGAGTACTGCACCTACGACACAGGGGAGGGAAAAGATTACCGGCACACACCCACCCACCCACACCCACTACAACACACACATCAATGCATTCCCACAGATCACTGTCACAACCCACAAACCCCCCCCTCCGAAATAATGCAAAGACCAAAAGAAGAGATCTTAAACGGGCAGATATATTGAAAAATGGACAGCAGTAATCCAAATAAATAAATAAACTATGTACAAAATATATACATCTACTATATGTAGTCCAACCACTGTCCGTGGACCACAGGGGTCCTGAGCAAAGGGGCAAGGCCCAGTCCCACGACAAGAACTCCACGGAGAGAACACTGCAGGGGCATCAGAAAGAAAAAAGGACAGGCACCTCAGGGGGAAGGGAAGGGGGGGCACCTCAGCCACTTGAGTACACGACGCCAGATCCACGAGGGGACTCCATGACCACTGGCCCATCCTGGGGAGAGCAAAGCCACAGCCCATACAGTCCATACAGTGGGTGGCCTGCCCACTGGGCCATCCTGGGGAGAGCAAAGCCACAGTCCATACAGTCCATACAGTGGGTGGCCTGCCCACTGGGCCATCCTGGGGAGAGCAAAGCCACAGTCCATACAGTCCATACAGTGGGTGGCCTGCCCACTGGGCCATCCTGGGGAGAGCAAAGCCACAGTCCATACAGTCCATACAGTGGGTGGCCTGCCCACTGGGCCATCCTGGGGAGTGCAAAGCCACAGTCCAAACAGTCCATACAGTGGATGGCCTGCCCACTGGGCCATCCTGGGGAGTGCAAAGCCACAGTCCAAACAGTCCATAACAGACTCCACTGCCACTGGAGGAGGCATGTTGGCCAGAAGACATCCTGCAGCCCTGCCCGAGACAGATCCTGCCCTGCCACGTCTGCCAAAGGGCCATCGGTTCTTGCCTGGAAGGGCCCAGTTCAGCGGTTCTTGAGACAGCGGTCCCCAGCGGAGCGGTGCTGGAGACGGCGGGGCCCAGTTCAGCGGTTCTTGCCTGGAAGGGCCCAGTTCAGCGGTTCCTGCCTTGAAGGGCCCAGTTCAGCGGTTCTTGCCTTGAAGGGCCCAGTTCAGCGGTTCTTGAGACGGCGGTCCCCAGCGGAGCGGTGCTGGAGACGGCGGGGCCCAGTTCAGCGGTTCCTGAGACGGCGGTCCCCAGCGGAGCGGTGCTGGAGACGGCGGGGCCCAGTTCAGCGGTTCTTGCCTTGAAGGGCCCAGTTCAGCGGTTCTTGCCTTGAAGGGCCCAGTTCAGCGGTTCTTGAGACGGCGGTCCCCAGCGGAGCGGTGCTGGAGACGGCGGGGCCCAGTTCAGCGGTTCTTGCCTGGAAGGGCCCAGTTCAGCGGTTCTTGCCTTGAAGGGCCCAGTTCAGCGGTTCTTGCCTTGAAGGGCCCAGTTCAGCGGTTCTTGCCTTGAAGGGCCCAGTTCAGCGGTTCTTGAGACGGCGGTCCCCAGCGGAGCGGTGCTGGAGACGGCGGGGCCCAGTTCAGCGCTTCCTGAGACGGCGGTCCCCAGCGGAGCGGTGCTGGAGACGGCGGGGCCCAGTTCAGCGGTTCTTGCCTTGAAGGGCCCAGTTCAGCGGTTCTTGCCTTGAAGGGCCCAGTTCAGCGGTTCTTGCCTTGAAGGGCCCAGTTCAGCGGTTCTTGAGACGGCGGTCCCCAGCGGAGCGGTGCTGGAGACGGCGGGGCCCAGTTCAGCGGTTCTTGCCTGGAAGGGCCCAGTTCAGCGGTTCCTGCCTTGAAGGGCCCAGTTCAGCGGTTCTTGCCTTGAAGGGCCCAGTTCAGCGGTTCTTGAGACGGCGGTCCCCAGCGGAGCGGTGCTGGAGACGGCGGGGCCCAGTTCAGCGGTTCTTGCCTGGAAGGGCCCAGTTCAGCGGTTCCTGCCTTGAAGGGCCCAGTTCAGCGGTTCTTGCCTTGAAGGGCCCAGTTCAGCGGTTCTTGAGACGGCGGTCCCCAGCGGAGCGGTGCTGGAGACGGCGGGGCCCAGTTCAGCGGTTCTTGCCTTGAAGGGCCCAGTTCAGCGGTTCTTGCCTGGAAGGGCCCAGTTCAGCGGTTCCTGCCTT
This sequence comes from Pleurodeles waltl, assembly GCF_031143425.1. NCBI lineage: Eukaryota > Metazoa > Chordata > Amphibia > Caudata > Salamandridae > Pleurodeles > Pleurodeles waltl. The sequence continues at coordinate 463,763,811 of NC_090442.1, forward strand.
GAAGGGCCCAGTTCAGCGGTTCTTGCCTTGAAGGGCCCAGTTCAGCGGTTCTTGCCTTGAAGGGCCCAGTTCAGCGGTTCTTGAGACGGCGGTCCCCAGCGGAGCGGTGCTGGAGACGGCGGGGCCCAGTTCAGCGGTTCTTGCCTGGAAGGGCCCAGTTCAGCGGTTCCTGCCTTGAAGGGCCCAGTTCAGCGGTTCTTGCCTTGAAGGGCCCAGTTCAGCGGTTCTTGAGACGGCGGTCCCCAGCGGAGCGGTGCTGGAGACGGCGGGGCCCAGTTCAGCGGTTCTTGCCTGGAAGGGCCCAGTTCAGCGGTTCCTGCCTTGAAGGGCCCAGTTCAGCGGTTCTTGCCTTGAAGGGCCCAGTTCAGCGGTTCTTGAGACGGCGGTCCCCAGCGGAGCGGTGCTGGAGACGGCGGGGCCCAGTTCAGCGGTTCTTGCCTGGAAGGGCCCAGTTCAGCGGTTCCTGCCTTGAAGGGCCCAGTTCAGCGGTTCTTGCCTTGAAGGGCCCAGTTCAGCGGTTCCTGAGACGGCGGTCCCCAGCGGAGCGGTGCTGGAGACGGCGGGGCCCAGTTCAGCGGTTCTTGAGACGGCGGTCCCCAGCGGAGCGGTACTGGAGACGGCGGCCATTCTATGGCCAACTGCTCATTGCCTGGTGGTGCCCTCCTGGGCAGCGGGGATGGTGCTCCTTCAATGCCCACCTGGGCTGTGGGTGGTGGGGCCCTCCTGGCCAGCTGGGTTGGGTCCTCCCTGGGCAGCGGCTATGGGGGTGGTGGGCTCTCCCGGGGCAGCTGTGCCGGTTACTCCCTGGGCAGCGGCTATGGGGGTTGCGGGCTCCTCCTGGGCAGCTGTGACGGGTCCTCCATGGGCAGCAGGCCTGCTGCCTGACTTCTCCGCCTTGCTGCCCTTGCCCTCCTTAGTCGGGAGTCTGTGGCCCTTTCCTCCCTTTGGAGCTGTGGCTGTTGACGGTGGCTGGCTAGTGTCCTGGGGGGATATAGAACCCGGGCTCCTGCGGCGCCCCTTCCGCCTTCTGCTCCTCTTCCCAGGGTGTGGGCTGGCTGTCCCCTTGCTGCTGGGCGAAGATCCAGACCTGCGGGCTGGTGGGCTCCAATACCCCTGCACCCTTGTCAAGGGGGCTGCAGGGCTGGTGGTGGCTGAGGTGCTCTTCTTACCCCGACGAGAAGGAGGGGGGGGCTCAGGGTCAGGAAAGAAGGTAGCAGTAGAGAGATAGATTTTCCTGGGACAATGGATAGTGGTAGGTACAGTGGGTATGGGAGTGGAGGGAGAGGATGTGGTTGTAGGCGAGACAAGTTTGCTGTCTTTTGGTGCAGGTGCAGGAGCGGGAGGCTGTCGTGAGGTGGATGGCTGTTGGGTGGGTGGGTGGCTGCGTTTGTGTGGTGTGGAAGAGGGGGTGACAGACACAGTGGGAGAGGACACAGGGGACGTGTAAATGGCAGTGGGGGTGGTGACTGCACGTGTGCGGACTGTACTGGAGGGTGTGCTGGTGATGGTAACACTGGCTGATGGTGAGGTGAATGAAGGTGTGAGTGTAGACGTCACAGGGAGGGAGGAGGGAGACGAGGAGGTGGGGGTCACAGAGGTGGTAGTGACTGTTGGCATGTCTGCATCGGAATGTTGCTTGTGTGAATGTCTGCGTGATCTGTGGTGCTTATGTTTGGATGAGCTGCTCTTGGGTGTTGAGGTGTGTGCAGGCTGGTCTGATGGTGTGGGTGGGACAGGCAGAGGAACAGGAGACTGGGAGGAGGGAGTTAGTAGAGGGAGGCAGGAGACAGGGACAATGGCTGCCGTCAGTGCTGAGGCCAGAGCCTGGAACGATCGCTGATGGGCAGCCTGACCCGAATGAATGCCCTCCAGGTACGCATTGCTGCGATGAACCTCCCTCTCCACCCCCTGGATGGCATTCAAAAAGGTAGTCTGCCCAACAATGAGCGTTCGGAGGAGGTCAATGACCTCCTCACTGAGGGCAGCAGGGGTAACAGGGGCAGGGCCTGAGGTGCCTGGGGCGAAGGAGATGCCCGGCTTCCTGGCAGAGCGGGCACGGGGCGAACGGTGAGGGGCTGCTGGGAGGGCGGAGATGGTGCGCTGGGTGGCGGCTGTACCTGTAATGGCGGGGGGCACGGATGGTGCCACCCCCGCAAGGGAGCTCCCTTCCGAGGACGTGTCCGTGTCGCTGCAGGGTCCAGTCGTCCCCGTTGTGGAGCTCCCCTCGCCCTCCGTCTCAGTGGTCCAGTCAGACTCTGTGGCATGGCCCTCCTGGGCCATGTGAGATGCAGCTCCCTCCTGCCCCGATGCCACTTCTCCTCCGCCTGATGATGCTGATGCACACAAGCACAGAAAGACAAACAAAAAGGGGGGGGAGAGAGAAATAAAGAGATTTTGAGTACATGGATCACCGGTACAGTTAGCGGACATGACAGACACAGATGCCCCCTGCACTAAGTTGCGCACTTGGGGTCCCCTACGCATTCCGTGGAACATGCCCTACACGCCTAGAGTTGACAACTGCACCCATGGATGACACGGCCCAGGGATGGCTGTACTGGCACACTACTGAGGGTGGTGGCTGGGGACACAGGGGCTTACGGGGGTGCCCAGCCTACAGATATCGCCCTGGCCTAGGGGGACCCACAGCCCTCCTCCCCCACCCAGACACCTCCACTGCGCGACAACAGAGTAGATTATGCTTGTACTCACCCCCTTGTGTCTGCTGTGCTGCCCTCACGCGCCCATCCAAATCAGGGTAGGCCACCGCCAGGATCCGGAACATCAGGGGGGTCAGTTGACGGCAGGCACCCCGCCTACGTTGGGAGGCCATCCCCAGCAGAGACTCGGCGGTCTTCTTGGTCCCGCGGCGGATGTCCTCCCACCTCTTGCGGCAGTGGGTGCCCCGTCGATGGTGGACCCCCAGGGTCCGGACTTCCTTGGCGATGGCACGCCAAATCCCGATCTTCTCATGGGCGCGGACCTATGTGACACGTACAGGTAGGGAGAAATACCACGTTCAAGTTTGTCTGCATTATCGTTGCCAGTGGCCCAACGCCCCCTATCCCCGCCAGGCCCCCCGCCAGGCCCCCCGCCAGGCCCAACATGCCCCCCATCCCCGCCAGGCCCCCCGCCAGGCCCCCCGCCAGGCCCAACATGCCCCCCATCCCCGCCAGGCCCCCCACCATGCCCCCCGCCAGGCCCAACATGCCCCCCATCCCCGCCAGGCCCTCCGCCAGGCCCCCAAGCCAGCCAGCGGCCCCAAATCCATATTGAATTAAACTCACTTGTTGGTCTGGAGGACCGTAGAGTAGCGCATACTGGGGGAGGACCCCATCCACAAGTTTCTCCAACTCTTCTCCAGTGAAGGCAGGGGCCCTTTCCCCAGGCGCAGCAGCCATTGTCCCTTCCAGACCGAGGTCACAGCAAAAGTTCAAGTCGCAAGTGAATAAGTAGATAGAAAATGGCGGTCACGTCCGCGGCGGTGCGTACCGCGGCGGTGCGTACTGCCACCGCCGGCGCCCTTCGCCATTGGCTCCTGAAACCCATAGGCTTCAATGTTAACCAATGCGGCTTTGCGCCGCGGTCTTCGACCGCCTACCGCCACGGTGTGCCACGCCAGCGCATTGACCTCACATCCCATTGTCACACTTCACAGGTCAGGCAGCCGCCATTTCGAGGGTCCACATGGCTCAATTTCAACTGCGTCACACAGGCCTAGGCCTTGCATAGCCACTCAGACACGCCATTCACTGCATAGAGAATCGTTTACTGTGCAAGCTGTGAGTACGTACCTGTGGGTTGCTTGACTGTGTGCTCCATGTTGTCCTTCCTAGGCACCGTCCGCTGGGTTTGGCGAGGAGACGGATGAATCCTCCCGTGTACAGGCCGCTGGTGGACCTGTCGACAATGGAAGCACGCCACATTATCCTGACCTACCGGCTTGACCGTGCCACTATACATGAACTGTGTGCCCAGCTGGAGCCCGACCTGATGTCCCCCATCCGCCAACCCACAGGGATTCCCCCTCTGGTGCAGGTCCTGTCAGTACTCCACTTCTTGGCAAGTGGGTCATTTCAGACAACAGTGGGAATTGCTTCTGGGATGTCTCAGCCCATGTTTTCGAAGGTGTTATCCAGAGTGTTGTCGGCCCTGATGAAATACATGAGGAGCTACATCCTTTTCCCTGAGGTGGGCGAATTGGCTGCAGTGAAGGGTGATTTCTATGCCCTTGGACATATTCCCAACGTCATTGGTGCCATTGATGGGACCCATGTGGCTTTGGTTCCCCCAAGAGACAGGGAGCAGGTGTACAGGAACAGAAAAAGTTACCATTCCATGAACATCCAGGTGGTGTGTTTGGCTGACCAGTACATCTCGCATGTAAATGCCAAATTCCCTGGGTCAGTGCATGACGCCTACATCCTAAGGAATAGCAGCATCCCTTACGTGATGGAACAGCTAGAGAGACACCGTGTATGGCTATTGGGGGACTCTGGGTACCCCAACCTGTCGTGGCTACTGACCCCAGTAAGGAATCCCCGGACCAGGGCAGAGGAACGGTACAATGAGGCCCATGGGCGTACTAGGAGGGTGATCGAACGCACCTTCGGCCTCCTAAAGGCCAGGTTTCGGTGCCTGCATATGACAGGTGGATCCCTAATGTACTCACCTAAGAAGGTGTGTCACATCATCGTGGCCTGCTGCATGCTTCACAACCTGGCTTTACGCCGCCAGGTGCCTTTCCTGCAGGAGGATGGTCCAGATGGTGGTGGTGTGGCAGCTGTGGAACCTGTGGAGAGTGAAGAGGAGGAAGACGACGGGGATGAAACAGACAACAGGGACAGAATCATTGCACAGTACTTCCAATAGGACACAGGTAACAATTCAAACATAATTTTGTTAATGTAAACTACTCTCCTGCATCTCTGCTGCCTGTCTATTTGCCCCAGTGTATGATGACTGAGTTGTGGCTTTTCCCTCCCTATTTCAGATCTGGGGTCCCCACTACGAGTCCTGTGCTTCGTTTCCCCATGGACTACAGCTTTGTGGCAGCTGTTTGTTGACTTCACTATGTACAAGGACATATTTGCACTGTCATGTCAATTACAATATTTTGAATTCACAGCCAGACTCCAGATAGTTTTGTGCAAAATAGGTGTTTATTTCAGTGCTCAAAATGGGATGGGTGGTTTCAAGTGGGTGGGGGCTATGGTGAAGGAATGTCCATGGCAGAGTCCAGAGTAACAGTCACACAGGTGCATTGTCCATAGGCCTGTGGAGAGATGGAGCATGGGCAGTTCAAGGATGGACAGGGTGACAATGTGGGACAGTGGGATGACATCAGGTGGTATCCTTTGCTGGCGGGGGTCTTGACATCCTACTCTGTCTTCTTGCGAGATCTCAGGGCCCTCTTGCGGGGTGGTTCTTCTCCTGCAGGAGGTGGGGGTCTGGTGGGCTGCTGTTGTGCGGGGGCCTCCTGTCCACTAGCGCCGGCGGAGGTGGTTGGCTGTTCTTGGTCCAGGCTAGTGGCAGGGGCCCTTTGTTGTTGTTGAGTGTCCGTCCTGGTGTTGATGAGTTCCTGCAGCAGCCCTACCATGGTAACCAGGGTGGAGGTGAGGGCTCTGATGTCCTCCCTGTACCCCCGATAGTGTTCCTCCTGCAGTACCTGGATCTCCTGGAACCGGGCCAGTACCGTCGCCATCGTCTCCTGGGAGCGGTTGTATGCTCCCATGATGGTGGTGAGGGCCTCGTGGAGAGTGGGTTCCCTGGGCCCGTCCCCCCCCTGTCGCACAGCTGCCCTCCGAGTTGCCCTGTTTCCCTGGGCCTCTGCCCCCTGGCCGGTGTGCCCACTACCACTGCCCCCAGGTCCCTGTTGTTGTTGGGGTGGTGGGTTATCCTGGGTGCCCTGTAGTGGTAGACACACCGCAGATTGACGCGCCCTGGAGACAGAGGCATGGGCCCGCTGGGTGGGAGCTGTGCTGGTGTTCCCAGAGGGGTTTGGGTCTGTAGTGGCCTGTGCCTGTGTGAGGGGAACCGACTGTCCAGAGGTCCCCGATGGTCCGGGCTGGTCATCAGTGTCCAGGTCGACAGAGCTGCTGTCATCACTGACGGCCTCTTGGGTGGGGGGTGTGGAGAATTCTGGGCCCTCCGTGGCGGTGTGTTGGCGGTCGGGTCCTGCAGGGGTATAGAGGTATGGTTATAGTTTCAATGTGTGCCATATGGGTGTATCTGTGGGTTCCCGTGTCCCCAAGTGCTGGCATTCGTGTGTGGGGGCTTTGGTGAGGGTGGCTTGTGGGGGGGATGTGTATATGCATTGGGCATGCTTTGGTGATGGGTGTCCATGCTTAGTGGACGCATGCAGGCCTAAGTTTTGGGATGTGTGGGTTGTGATGGTGAGACATTGGCAGGGAATAGGTGTGCTGGGGGTGGGGGTGAGGATGGTGGTGGGGGTGAGGGTGGGGGTGAGGATGGGGGTGGGGGTGAGGGTGGGGTTCGAGGATGGGGGTGAGGGTTGGGGTATGATTTGGCATGCAGGTGGGGGGGAAGAAGAAGTGAAGCTTCAACTTACCAGAATCCATTCCTCCGCCGACTCCTGCGAGGCCGTCAGGATGCAGGATGTTCAAGACTTCCTCCTCCCATGTTGTAAATTGTGGGGGTTGAGGTGGGGGTCCTCCGCCAGTCTTCTGCACGGCGATGTTGTGCCTGGATACCATGGAACGCACCTTCCCCCGTAGGTCGTTCCATCGCTTCCTGATGTCTTCCCGATTTCTGGGGTGCTGTCCCACAGCGTTGACCCTGTCGACAATCCTCTGCCATAGCTCCGTCCTCCGGGCAATGCTGGTGTATTGGATCTGTGTGCCGAAGAGCTGGGGCTCTACCCGAACGATTTCCTCCACCATGACCCTGAGTTCTTCGTCTGAGAAGCGGGGGTGTCTTTGGGGTGCCATGGAGTGGTGTGTATGATGTGTGGGGTGGAGTATGTGTAGTTAAGTGTGTTGAGTGTGGTGGTGTGTGTTGTTTTGTGTGTGGATATTGTGTGGGTGATGGTGTAGTGTGCCTCTGTGTGATGGTGTTCTGTGATCGCTGCTGTGTCTCTCAGTGCTTCTTTTTGGATTTTGGTCGAAGGGGTTTGTGGGTGATGTGGGTGTGTGTTTTATATTGTATTGTGTGTGTGGGAGTGGTGTGTGTATGTGTATCAGGTGTGTGGAATTCAAATCGGCCAATGTGGCTGAGTTTTGTTCGTTTGTGTGTATTCTGACCGCGGCGGTGTGTACCACCAATGGAAAACCGCGTTTGAAAGACCGCCGCGTGGATTCGTGGGTCGTAATGGCATGGGCGTATTTCTGTTGGCGTGACGGTGGAGGTTTTGTCACCTCCACTTTTCCGCCGACCGCTGGTCTGGCGGTCTGTTGTGGCTGTCGGATTTTCGGAGGTTTGGCTGCTGCGGGTCAGAATGACCGTGGCGGGTTACCGCGACCGCGGCGGAATTATGGAGGATTTCTGACCGGCGGTAGGCGCCTTTTACCGCCGAGGTCAGAATGACCACCTATGTTCCTAGCAGGACATTCTTTTCACTTTGTGTTTTCCTCAAGACTGCAGCCAGATAGAGTTGCCGGCAAAGTGGTATACTGTGTCTCCAACATTCACAGAAAATCACACACATCCTTACCTCAGAACATCAGCTGCTTTATTAAAAAAACACTTCTCTGTCCCATACACGTTAGAGGGAGATTCAAGCCAGATGACCACAAGCGTATGCTGATTGCTCATTACCTTTGCTACAGCTGCTTGCTTAGACTACCGGATCCCTGGTCTACATGGGGATGGTGTCTTTCTAGACCACAGGCTTCCTTGCTCAGGTATGGGGGATGGCTTCCCAGGGGGGAAACCTGAAGGGTGGATTAGGGCTTATCACAATGTGCTCTATCATAGCTGAGGTAGGAACCACATATATTACTCCTAGTGACAGTATGGTGGACTGTTTTTGTGTTTCACTCTTCTTGTTGCCATTTTGCTTCTAGTGTGTTTTAGTGTGTTGCAATTCACGCCATTCTATCTAAGATGCTTTTAATTCAATAAACCTTATTGAACCATTCTCTGCCTCTTAGTCTTTGCATATGTGAGAATAATGTAAGCAAGAGAAAAGATGAGATCTGATAGACCACGATTCCCCGGAGGAGTCATTTTTGGCATACGCCCGGTTGCCACAATCATCCCTGCTCCTGGGCAGAGATGAGGTGCTACTACTTAGCTGGAAAACCTGGATTAGGCTGACAGTTGTCACATGGTGTGGGATTGGACTCAGTTCCCCACAATTCAGATGATTCTGCTGCCCAAATCCAGTAGCCTCATTAGCATAATGAGAGCCTACGTGACAGTTAATACTGCCTCTTTTCGCACACACTCTACGAGGGGTGCTATTGTCTCGAAAGCCTTTTCTATGGAGGGGCATACTCAAAGGTATTCTCAAAGCAGCAGACTGGTCTTCGGATTCTACATTCAAGACGTTATATTTCAAGCCAATTTTTCAGCATGGCGGCTCTTGTCGTCAATCAGCTTTAAACTAGCATAATCTGAACCTCCGGTCCTGACACAGAATGTAAATTTTCCTAGCTATCATGGAGGAAAGTTTCAGTTATATTAAGGACACAGAGGCAAAGATTATTCCTCCCAAACTGATTCCTCTTTCCATCCTCCCGATATTTAATTAAATCCTTGACGTTCGGATAAGTATATTTCATGCACATCAGCAGCTGCTGATGTACGACGTATTTACATGATTATGGTTGGTTGTACTTAATGTTTTTTTCACAATGTATGCTGTTTTCTTAGAGATCTACCTGATCGAAATGTATTGATGTTATGGATGGCTTTTCAGATGCCCATAAATTTATACTTGGTTCTGTGTTTTTTCTATCACAGGATCGGATCAAAACAGGACATCTGAAGGACACTTGGACCAGTCTGCTTGCTCAAAGAAAGAGTAAGTGCTGCTCCTGTTTGTCAAATATATGGGACTGTCTCTATGGTTGTTCTGTGCTGTGTTGCAAAGACATATGGGATTTGTAATCTTTGTGGATGTTAAAGATGACTAGTTTTGTTAAGGCTGCTGAGTAGAAGTGTAGGAAGAGAAAAGTATAATTCTTGCCTCTTTGTCCCTAAAATAATTGAAACTTTCCTTCACGATGGCTAGAAAATTTTACATTCTTCATACAGCACTTCACTGTGTGAAGGCTTGATAGCATTATGGCGGAAAGGAGAGACATGGACTGTGCACTGTTTCCTCCACGTTGGTAAGTGTTGTGCTTTTTTTTCTTCCCATTCTCGTATTACCGAATTCGCTCTAATTTTAACCTGTTACTGGATTTGGCAGCTTAATGCAGTTCTGCGTATGAGCAGACAGTGGAGGAGCTTAGTTTTATTTGGGCACTTGCAGTCATTAAAACCACTGTCTGCCACTAAAATGGCTTCCGCTTACCAAATTTGTAGACATTAAACGTTTAGTCTAGCATCAAAACAGGTTATGTTTGGTGATTCAACTGCATGTTTGCGCCTCTTTTATAAGCATGCAAGACAATTAATTGCTTGAATTTTAAAATCTTTTTGATATCTTGGTAGTCATAATTGATTTGAAGGATCTTACATCAATGAGACATGTACTCAGGGCATTAACCCACTAGAAGGTCTACCTCTGGTTTGCCTTATTGATGGAATGTTAGAAAATGTATATCCTACCTTATGAATGAGATTTAAACCCAACGTATCCTGGAAGATACCAATTACATGGTTGTCTCTAAAACTACATCATTTAATATTCTCCATTTTTCTGTGTTAACTCTTCGACGTTCAAACACAGTAAGCTTATGGATGTTGGCTCACAAAGGTTCCCATCATTACAACTGTAAATCCAGAATTTTTAATGACTAAGTACTGTAGATAAAGTGTATCATAATTTTTAAGTAAATCTTCGAGGTGCCACCAGGCACTCGGACAGCTCTGTTAGGGAAGTGCATTTTTTATTCACTATTATGTTAGGGATAATGTGATGTTACTAGTACTAACCATTCGCCATCCAAGCCCTTCACAATGGTCCAGTAAGCATAGCAGATTACCCATACTGAGCATATCATGTGGGCCCTCAGAAACATAGGTGGGAGGTAAAACCTAACTTGAACTCATCAAAACCCTCCATGAATGATAATGCCAGGGAGTTAAATCTTCTCTTTCACCTTCTAGTTTGTCTAGTGAAGAGATTTGCACATGCACATTTAGTTCGGAGACTAGTCCAAGGTAAGCTATATAATGACACTCGGGCATTTTCTCCAAGTTTTAGGAATGGCTGTAGAAGCCCTTTGCAATGGCTAGTATAAGCACATTCTGGGAGTTTCCCTGCGGTTTATGTGTCCAACTTTGAGCCGTGGGACTGGAGAATAGCCTGATGGCTGTAACAGTATGTAGGGATTCGCTAGGCCCGCTCTCTTCTTCTTTAATGGCATCCCATGTTGTTTCCTCGGTGTGAGGCAATGCAATTATTGGGTTTTCACCACAGTTCACCCAGTTCTTGAGCTTTCAGAACTTCTTTATCTTTCTTTTGCTTCATACAGTCAGGAAATCTTCTATAATAGATGGCAGCTAAAAAATTACTTCAGCAGAATTTGGCTTGAGTTGCACCTCAGTTTTGCTTTTTGAGGATGTGGGACTATTATTTCAGTGGGTCCGTGGGAGCCTATTTCATCCAAGGATGCCAGTGGGGTGTGGTGGGGGATAGTTGATAGCTCACTAGGATTTCACAGCCCTCTACCGGGGTCAGAAGACCTATTAGGGTCTCTACCCCCAAATTAGATTTTTCCTTGCTCTGGTCCCCTATTCTTCAAGGATGGAATGACACACTGAGGTTTGTGGGACTTAAGGCAGAATGCCTCTGCGGGTACTTCATATTCCTGCGCTTCTAAAGGAACTTCTTTTAGCTTACCCGGAATCCCCGAGATGCCATTTTCAGTCTTAAGTATGGTTCTTTAGGTTATCTGGGAAGACTGCTGCGGATGTTGGTCTCGGTTCTACTTTGGTATTGAGCCTTCCATGTCTTGTAGGACTTCAAGAGTTCTGAGAGTAATTGTCGTCTTGGTACTTCTATCAGTGCAAAAGATCTGCCGTCCTGCTCAGTATATGCAACTGCTTATCATTATTTTTGACCTGGACCAGGAGTGACAGAGAGAGTGTCCAGTGTTTTTGCAACAGCACTCATTGGTTTTATCACTGGCAAAAAAGTGGGGTGTTGTTAGTGACTTGTGCACCATTATATTCGCTTTCTACTCTGATCTCGCTTTATTTCCTTCCAGTCTTGCTAAGAATAGGCATGAGGGTGTCTGATACCATTCGGCCAGCCAACTTAGCTCCTTATATCTCCATGCCTTCCAGGTCTTGTAGTACCTCAAGGGTTCCGTGAGTAATTCTCATCTTGGTACTTTAATCCGAGGTGCCATGGAAAGTATTATAAATAAAACCAGTGGGCTCTTCAAAGCCATCTAAATTAGTCTGTGCTGTTATCAAGCAGCTAGGTCTATCAGGAGCACGGCAGCACCTTAGATGGAGGAGTGTGTTGGAAACGGGAGGTGCCAGACTCAGAGGCAGGGTTTAGGGTCATCCGACAGGATATGTTGCTAGCTGGCCCAAAACCCAATTTAAGGGTCTATAGTAGTTTGGACCATGCACTCATTACCAGGCTAAAGTCTATGCCAGTTGAGGCTCGCACAGGGGGCAGGGCGGGGTTACACATTACATTACAAAAATATATTTTTAAAAAACCCACTTACCTCTGCTTCCGCTCCGCGCTGCTCCTCTGCTCTTCCGTCTCGCTGCAGGCACAGGCTCCCAGCCTGTGCTGCAGCCAATTCCCGATGCTGCTCAGAGCAGCGTCAGGATTGGCTGGGAGCGCCCAGCATGCAGAGATCCATGCTCTAGCCCCTTAAATGCCACTATGTGCTATACAGCAGAATTAGATTAACTAACCACTATGTTTGCCAGGAACTTTCAGCTCTTGCCCAAGGTCTGTGGCCTTCACTATGTTAGGGAGGTGAGGCAGCGATACTAATAAAGTAAAAAATAAAAAAAAGATAGATTGAAAAACTGCTAAAAAAAAGAAGCCACCCACCCAGTTTGAACAGTGAAGTACTATCAATGAAGTACTACTGATGTCAGTAAATGGCACAAAGGGACAATGAGTGCTTTCCATTGCCAGTATCATCAGTATTCAGTGGGACAGGAGTTAGAAGCAGATCAAGTTGTAAGCAATGAGCAGTCTTCATTAAAGTGCATCAGCTTCGGCCCGAGACTAGTAAGATGGAGAATAATAAAAACTTGCCTTAGTGAAATGGAGTGACAAGCTCAGAACTGGCCAAGAGATACGCAGAAACAAGCATTGGCAAAGCCACTAGGTTCCGACTGGAAATTATATTGGCTTTTTCAATGGTTGTTTACAGAGTGAACAGCAATTGACCTGCTGTGCAACATGACTTAAAGTTTTTTTTAAAGTTGCTATGATGTGACTAGTTTTGACCGCATCACAGTGCTTTTATTTACTTTAAGCCAAGTTCCACAGCAGCTAACTGCTGTGCAACATGTAACAACACATTGACAAAGCTAATAGACTTTGCACAGGCGAAACCTATTACCTTAGCCAATGCTTGTGAAGAAATACATAAACACACACACACATACAAACAGGAGCAGAAAAGAAACATTTTCACACAAAGCATTATCATACCCTGCATCTGTGTGCGTAAATCATTATTTAATGGTGATAAACTTGAGAAGCTAGTAAAAAGAACCTCACAGCTTATGTTACCATATACACAAGCGGTATGTCAGGGCGTTTGAGAAGCGGATTAAAGTAATAGGTTGTGAAGAAAGAATGCGTGTACGCCCCGATGTATTTGCTGGTTGTAGCTAGAAACACACTATGTTACACAGGACTGATCATCTGAAGCTATGTTATATAATACGGATCCTCTGAAGCTCCCAGTGTTAAGTAGACATGGGGAAGGAAAGTAGCCTCAGGTATCTATTTGGGCTTTTAACCACACCCACCTCACTCCCCTCACTTTCACTCGTTTGTGGGCTTGCCTGCCAAAAATCATTTGATGACATTTGTAAATGCTTTACGTTTGTCCCACCTTGGGGCAGTTTTGTTACTGCCTTGGGGACCGACCCTGTTACATGGATAATTGCATGTTTGCAAGCGAACTTATTTTTCCTCTTATGTCTCTCCTTTGCGCTCATGATCATGAGCCGTAGCGCTTTAAATTGACTTCTGTTTTTTTCTGCAGCTTGCCTTGTATAGTCAGTGCCTTCTGGGTTGCGATGCTCTGCAAAATGTGTAGCGTGTTTGCGGTGTCTTCGGTCTCGGCATTTGTCTCTCATTTAACAGACATCCATCCGTGTGGGTGGGCATTGAAAACAACGAGTTGGTTACATTTAATTTTTGTGGACCTGGTGATTTATACATTACTATATTACCCATGATTCGTAATTAGTGACGCAAACGGCGAAAAACGCAGTTTGCGAGGCGCAAAAGGCCTTCCGCGATGCAGAGTCACATTTTGCGAGTCGGTACCGACTCGCAAAATGTGATTCCAACTCGCAAATAGGAAGGGGTGTTCCCTTCCTATTTGCGACCGCATCGCGATGTAGAGTTGATTTGCGACCAACCTCATAAATATTCATGAGGTGGGTCTTTGCAACCCCATAGCGAGTCGCAGAAGGTGTCTGAGACACCTTTCTGCATTTCGGATTGCGAGTTGCAATTTGCGAGTCGCTATGACTCGCAAATTGCAAGTCACAATTCTCAACTTACCTACATCTGGCCCATAGTTTCTATGATTTATCGGTTTCAAGCAACCCGAATACTACAAAATATTTACATGAAATATTAAAATTACCTAATGTGTAGAATTTTATCTTCCAAGCTCGTTATCTTACAGCATACTTTGGACTATTTGTACAGTTTCGGAGCACTAGTTGAGTGCACAAGTCTTCCCAATATGGCTTTGAGGATTCTATCCCACACTGGTGGTATAGGGGTTCGTTCCTGGTTAAGTGAATGTGTATTATTGTAACCTATTGATATTTGAAGGTTGGTAACAGAGGAACTATAGCATATAGCTTATAAATGTCCCGGATCACGTGGCACCCCCTTTGCCTGGCAGATAGACATGCGGGTAAGGCATCTGGTGGAAACAAGTGCACATAAGATACTGTAATAGCGTATTACTAGAACCCATCAATAGTGTTATAGACTCTGTAATGTAGGCTTTTTGGCAGGTGGTCAGTCAAGTAAAAGTGGCCACCACATATACATATGCTCTTAGCCACACGCTCGTGCACAAACATTGCAATTTGTGGTACAACCTGCTGTAAGTATCATTTTAATCTTGACCATCCCAGGGTCCACATTACATCAAGTTCCTTGAGGCGTAACAGGAGTGTGTACCTGCTTTCTGTGCCCCCAGGCCACTTTCGTATTACAGAAGGAGACACATACACTTGCAAAACCCTTTCTTTAATACAGATGACACCGGCACACATGTAGCACCAGTGGTTCCTGAAGGGGCGTTCCCTCATTTTACAGATTGAAAAGGTGTGCATTTGGCCGGTGCCCGAGGCCCAGTGCCTTAGATTTAATGTGGGATGTTTGTTTTCCTCATCAATGTTAAGGCCTGCTCTGGAGAGGCTGCTGCAGCCTTTTCCTACCCTACCACAGTTTATCAGGGCCCATTGCAATATATATAATGAGAATGAGCCAGCCACAGCAGGCATGTGGTCTGTGCGCCTCCTCCCGCCCTGGCCTTAGGGTATGACAGGGAGGAATTGCCACAAAAGATGCGGCTTCTGCGAGGCAGAGTTTTTCTCCCCTTGAAAGCGGAAGTAGTGGAGGCCATAAATGGGAGTTCTGCTTTTGTCCCCATAGTGGATAGCCACACTCCCATTTATGGTGGCTTGGCGAAGCATCCTTGCTGCTCTACCAATCTCCCATCAAAAACCCATAATTTAACCAGAAAGCCAACCACTGCCTTACCTCTCGCTTACAGATTTAGCACTTAATGGAGTGGCTTCGTCAGCAGACGCCCTTGACAGTGCAGACTTTATATTACCTTATTTAAAGGAGTGACCCAGTAAAAGTGTTACTATTTTTCAGAGAGGTCAAATGTTTGGTCATGTACTCCCTCCTTGAAAAAAAAATAAAGCCCTTTAAAACAAAACCAGTGCAATTTAAAGGATTTACGCTGGTAGTTTAATAATTTAAGAAAACACAGTGGTTAATATTAAGGTGCTGTCTACTGGAATGAATTGATATAAACATGGCAACTGAAATTATGCAGCAGTGGAGGACCAAATTATGCGTCAGTGTTCAGTAAATTATCTGGCAAGAAAAGGCAAATTAGGCGGCATAATGCAGCAGATTTTATGATAGTATTATTTCATTATTTTTATATTTTTACACCTGTTGACACTGCCTGGTCATTGGCTGCACCTCATTAGTACCAGTTTAACACTCACATACAGAAAAAAGCAATAGAAAAGGGGAGCAGTCAAGAATTGCAAAGGGCCTTCTACTGGGAGGCAACATGTGTCGCTGCATCTTAAGTAACTTGAACCGTTTGCGCTAGAATCAACTTTCTTTGTTAAAATCTGTGGATTATGCAGCAGATGATGTCCTATGTAGCAAATGCGTCAAATATATATGTCAAAAACACTGCAGCTGCACATTTGCATAATTCGAGTGGCCATTTATCTGACCTACAGGCTTCATTATGGACAGCATTGACCCAGCTATTCCTCTTTCTGAGAAAATGCATCATAGTATTAAAACACCTGATAGGTACAGTAATACAAAATGTTAGAAAATTCAATAGAATGCACTATGTTACAACTCAAATTGTATGCATCTTTCCTTTCTTTTTCTGCCTCTTCCAACAACGCTCTGCCCTTTGACTCCGTTGCACCAGTGTCTACAGCTCACTTCATTCATCCTCACCGAGCACATCACCGTCCTTTTACCACAACACACAGTGCTTAATTTGTGCAGTTCGTTGGTAGTGGTTGGCACCAGCACTCGTGTTGAACACCAAGGCTTATTTTTAGGTTGAGTGCGCACAAGCGCTCTGACATGTTGTAATCTATCCATGGGCTTTCAACCATGCCCACTGCACGCCCATCAGTATCACTCGTTCATGGGCTTCCTTTCAAAAATCCTTTGTTATCATTGGTAATTGCTTTACGTTTGTCCCTCCTTGGGGTGGTTTTGTTACCGCCTTGGACACCGACCCTGTTAGATGGATAATTGCACGTCTGTCAATACGTTTGACTGTGAGCAAACTTCTTTTTCCTTTTGTGTCTCTCCTTCGCGCTCATGGCAGCCGTGCAGCTTCGAATTGGCTTGCTTATGTCAATTGTTTCACTTTTCATTTTCAATATATGTGGCAAGAAAGGTCTAGTTGGAATTCACAACGCTAAGAGCTCTAACTCGAGCAAGCATAAGACCCATAGCATTGCAAATGCTTGTTTTTAAAGACAACCCTGCCTTTCAGACTGTCTTTAAAAACGTAAAATGTGTATAAATTCGACTTTATAATTAAAGGTACTTCCAAAGTGGTAATCTGCCTTAATTTATACATATAATTCACCCTAAGGTCTCCACTGGGTGCCCCAAGGGTAGGTTGCCATGTAACTATAAGCAGGCACATTATAAAAGATGTTTTTTATGCCCTGGTACGGGAAAACTGTTCCGTTCATTTTCCCCATTATAGATACTTAGTTCCGTAGGTTATCACCGTAATATTCCATACAAGCATAAATATTGCTAGGAAGGAGCTAAGTGTATCAGTCAAGGACTCAAAAGGTTGGTAATGATGAATCCAACAACTTGCCACTGTTGAATTTATAACTAGTACAGAAGATAAGCTATAGGAGTTTATTTTCTTTAAGCCAAAATCCAGCCTAAGAGTGGCCTGCAAAGAGCAGAGGTTATTGGTGGGAGGGAGCTCTGCAGCTGCAGGGCTCAGGCCAGGAAGAGCGGTTGGGTAAATCAAGCTGGGCTTGAAAGAGAGCAGGACTGCTAAGAATGCCAGCCAGGCCTGCCCTCTCTTCCTGTACCCTTCAGGCACATGGCAGGCCCAGGAAAATAATTTGCAGAGGATCTAGAAATGAGCCACATCAGTAGGTTGGTTTAGCCAGGTCTTACTCTGCTGGAGAGAAATCATCCATCTTGGAAAAAGTGCAGTGCTTTGAAAATTTCACACTTTGGAGGAAGCTGTCATGCTTCTGGGGGGCACCCGGTACCTCACTGGACAGGTCCCTCAAAATGATTGATTAAATATGTCTGAGATGCATTGCAACTCAGATCTGCTGCCTGGAACCACAAAGATAGGAAGGGCTGCCCTGCTGGAACTCTGGTTTGCAACCCAAAGGACTGTACTCTGAAGGACTGATCCTGTTGCACACTGCAACAGCAGCCCAAATGACTTTGCCTTGCTTCAAAAAGGACCTAGGAGTAGATTCCCTGAAAGCAACAGGTTAACAGAGCTTGCCGGAACTAGCTTCCACAAGACGTCCCCAGCCTGGAGTGCGTCCAGTAGACTTTAAGGATTTGGCAAGGTACACTGTGGAAATTAAAGTCCCGAACTTCCAAGGATCATCTCAGTGCTGATAGACCCTTGGATTTGTGTTTTGGAAACTTTGAGACCCAAAGGAGAACTTCTCGAAGAAGATCCAGAAGTTTGGAGAACTTCTGTGAAAAAGTTCCATAAGGTCACCAACCCATTAACAAGAGCCAAGCTGCCGCAGCCCGACCGCAAGCCGGCCCGGATTTCAAGTTTGTCTCGCTTTTCCTCAACAAGACTTCCAGGATTTGACTGGGGCTTCGCAGAAACTCAAGCCGACTAAGTCTGAAGGTAAAATTTTGACTGAGGCCTGATTCTGAGAAGGGCGCCATTGCGGATGGCCTCAAATTGTGACTTGATCCTGGTCTGGTGTGACTAGATGTTCCCGGTTGGAACAATTAATTCCTAAGCGTTAGAAAGCACATTTTTTGATTTAATCTTTAAAAAATCATATCTCTGTTTCCCTATATTGTATTTTTGTTGTTTTTATGTCATTTTAAAGATAACAATATTTACTATTTTATCAGTTTGGTGTGGGGTTTTTATTGTGTGTTGTGTTTTACTTATTTACTTTATTGTTGTATTGAAATGCTTCTCATACCGGTCTCCTAAGTAAAGACTGCCTGTTAGTTGCAAAGCTACCAGGGGTTGAGCCAGGGGCTGATGTTTTGAGACCCTGACTGGACCTAGCATTGGGTTGGTGGCCTTATTGCTAGTGATAGCTGTGTCCATACCCCTACTAATAATCTGCCTTCCAGCAGCTGGGAGCAGCAACAACAGATGGGGGTGGAGGGCAACACAAGCAAAATGTGGAGCAGGAAGAAGTGAGTGAGGGAGGGTTGGGAGGATGAGTGTAGACATGCACTCCTGATGAGTGGTAAATTGGTAACATAAAATAAAAGAATTAACAGTGGGAGGGGTTTGTGAAACAAACATAAGGGAGAGCGGGAAACAACAGCGGGAGAGAGGAGGTAATAGGGAGCAGTGTAAAGATGGAACACATCCATTTGTATTTGCATTTGTCGCCCTAATAGGAAAGGGTATGCACCGACGTGGGTCCAGTGTTTGCTCTGCCGCCAGATTCAAGCTAGCCTGGCTGATGAAGGGTGATACCCTGAAACCGGTCCCAGGATGCCTGTTTGTGGTCCAGGGAGACCTTGGCCTGGCAGTTCGGGCTGGATTGTTCCCATGGGGAACAGGGTCAAGACTGATTTGCATATGGTTGGGTTCAAACTGAAATGTCATGGCAAGCAAAAAAACTGATGGATTAATCCCAGATCTGTGACTTGTGATTTGTTCTGCATTCCGTCCATCATCTGTTGTTTTTGCAGGGATGTCCTATGAGGCAGGCTGGGTTTAGATACATGACACTGATTTTAAACATTTCTTGTTAAATATGGTTGATTTCTGGCATAGACTTTACCGTCTTCTGTGCGGGTTCCTTGAGCCCTAAAGAAAGCAGTCCATTTCTGAGAAGGAGACAGGTAGTTTGTAATATTTAGAGGCTCTATCTACCAAGGAGTGGAACTTTGCAATATCACCACCCAAGCACATGACAAAGTTTAAAACCAGAAAAAGAAAAGTTACACTGAAAAATATCCACTTGAACATGTCAAAACTTACCTCCCAATCAGGGTAGTCATGCTCTTTCAAGGACTCTTTATGCGTTCCTGGAAGGACTACTAGACAGCCATTGCTGTGGTCTATCCTCTCCATTGCAGTCCATGCACAAACAATTTGATCTGCAGGCCTAAATGGAAAATAGTGTAGGTCCTGATGCATTGGATGACGAGAAGACTTTTTACCTGAAATCGAAACCAAAAGTTAAAGGTTGGCATGTAACTCTTTTCTCACTGTGATTTGATTTTGCATGCCATTGGAACTACATTTAATATAGAAATAGGATCCACAGGTTAAATAAGTAGCACCACAGTTCTAAAATTTATATTTATAAAAGGTACCATAGAAATATAATGAATAACTTAGAGTTGACTCATTTATGAAACAGATCTATTCAATGTGTTCCACTAGGTGCATAGTTGGTATATGAAAATAGCCCATTTCCATTACAGAGTACTCATAGTCTCATAGTAAAGAGGCATAGTGTAAGAGATTACATTGCAGGTTGGGGGGGTGAAATCCTTCTCAAGCAACAATCACAATTCTTCTCAGGGCAAAGTCACAAGGAAAACCCTAAATTAAGGTGTGCTCAATTCTTGGGTAGCTTGGCACAGAGCAATTAGGCTTAATTCAGAGGCAATGGGTAAAGTATTTGTACAACATTTCAAACAGTAACACAGTGAAAACACACCACAAAAAGAGCTTAAAACAGAGTTAGATAACAGAGTGAGTTTTAATAAATAACACAAGACCAAAATGGCAAAAATCTAATCAGTAGTCCTCAAGATGTTCAATTTTAAAGACTTTAGTGAAAGTAGCCCCAAAAAATGTAACACAGTAACCGAGGATACCTGGTCACGCCGGACTGGGACAAAGCCTAAAGTTGAGGCTGACCACGAAGGACAGCAAGCCGTCTGTAGGGAACCAGTTAGGCACACTGAAGAGAGTATCTTAAATTCTGGTTTGCAGAGTGTTGCAAGAATCAGTGTCAAAGGTGCGTCATGCAGCTGAACCGATGCATTGGTTCAGAGATGTGACAAGGCTGTGGTGTAAGGTCCTGCTGTGTTGTCACAAAATCCTGTCCACAAGAGCTTGTGATGCGAACTCAAGGATATGTCGCTTAGTTGAGACAATGCTTTGGTTCTGAGAAGCTGCAAGTTTGCAATGCAGAGTCGAGCATCGCAGTAGAGGCTGCAATGTGGGCCTCTGCTGTAGTACCGATCCCCGCAGCAATGCCTTGGTTTTGCTGGATCCACAGAGGCTGGCAGAGCACCTTAGGCCCACTTTCAAGGGTCCTGGAGTGGGGTGGCACTACTTGGGAAGGTATACTCACAGATGGCAGAGTCCAGGTGTTGGGTCAAATTTGTTGGAGCCTTCTGTCCCTGATGCTCAAGTCAGGAGGCCAGCCAACTAGCCCTTTGAGTCACTCTGGTGTTCTAGGTAGCAGCACAGTAGTCAAGCAGAGCAGCAGTCTGGCAGTCTTTCAGCAGCCCAGCATTCCTTCTTCCTGGCAGAGTCCAGAAGTGTATTGAAGTGGGTGGTGTTTGAGGTCCAGTATACATACCCAGTACTGTCTTTGTAGTGGAGGTTTCACTTTGAAGTTCCCAGGCATCCTGTCTCCCCTGTCCTGGCTCCAGACTAACTCAGGAGTTATGCAGCCCTTTGTATGGAGGCAGGGCACAGCCTTTTCATGTGTGTCCCAGTCTGCCAAAGATGGCCCATCCAGGCACACCTAAGCCCTCTACTGTATGTAGCTGTCTGGGAGGAATACACAAAGGTCAACTGTCAGCTGCACCCATCCATGTGACCCAGGTATAGGCCACAGGCACTAAATGGCAAATGCAGGGAAAAGACAACTTTCCAATGTGGCATCTTCAAAATTGTAATTAAAAATCCAACTTAACCATAAGGTAGGATTTTTCATTATAATTCCAAATAAATCAAATATGAAAGGGTTACCTGTTCCCATTCTGAAATTACAGCTTATTAAATGTAATAAGGTAACTCCAATGTTAGCCTATGGGAGAGGTAGGCACTGTAGTTGTGAAAAATGAATTTACGAGTTTTTCACAACCAATGCACGTAAAACACAAAAGCACATGTCCAACTTTTTAAACACACTGCACTCTGCCCTCTGGCAGTCCAGGGCCTATTGTAGGGGTGACTTATATGTAATAAAAAGGAATGTTTGGTCCCGGTAAAAAAAAAATCTTTTGCCAGATCTAAATGGCAGTTTTAAAACAGAAATCGTGCACACAGGCTGCAATGGTAGGCCTGAGACATGTTTAAAGGGCTACTTACGTGGGTGGCCAATCAGTGCTGCAGGCCCAGTAGTAGCATTTAGGCCCGTATTTATACTTTTTGACGCTAAACTGCGCTAACGCCATTCTGAAGCGCCATGCGGGCGCCGTATTTATTGAATGGCGTTAGCCGGCGCTAGCAGACCGGCGCTGCCTGGTGTGCGTAGAAAAAAACCACGTACACCAGGCAGCGCCGGCATTGGGGAAAATGGCGTTAGGGCGTCTTAAAATGGTGCAAGTCAGGTTGACGCCAAAAAATCGCCTCCACCCGATTTGCGCCATTTTTAACGACGCCCAGACGCCATTTACATGACTCCTGTCTTAGTAAAGACAGGAGTCATGCCCCCTTGCCCAATGGCCATGCCCAGGGGACTTATGTCCCCTGGGCATGGTCATTGGGCATTGAGGATGTAGGGGGGCACAAATCAGGCCCCCCTATGCCAAAAAAATATATAAAAAAAATAAAAAATTATACTGACCTGAACTTACCTGAATGTCCCTGGGATGGGTCCCTCCATCCTTGGGTGTCCTCCTGGGGTGGGCAAGGGTGGCAGGGGGGGTCCCTAGGGGCATGGGAGGGCAGCTGTGGGCTCATTTTGAGCCCACAGGTCCCTTAACGCCTGCCCTGACCCAGGCGCTAAAATGCGGGGTTTTTTGCCCCGCCCACTCCCGGGCGTGATTTTTGCCCGGGAGTATAAATACGACGCATTTGCGTCGCAGGCATTTTTTTAGACGGGAACGCCTACCTTGCATCTCATTAACGCAAGGAAGGTGTTCACGCAAAAAAATGACGCTCTTTCCTCATACTTTGGCGCTAGACGCGTCTAACGCCAAAGTATAAATATGGCGTTAGTTTTGCGCTGAATTTGCGTTGAAAAAAACGACGCAAATTCGGCGCAAACGGAGTATAAATATGCCCCTTAATTTACAGGCCCTGGACACATGTACTGCCACTTTACTAGGGACTTAAAAGTATATTAAAGATGCTGATTGGGTAGAAGCCAGTGTTGCGATGTTTTAAGGAGTGAGCACATGCACTTTAGCACTGGTTAGCAGTTGTAAAGTGCAAAGAGTGGCCAGCACAAACAAGATCAGCAAAAAAATGGAGGAGGCAGGCAAAAGGTTTGGGGAAAGACCACCCTACGACTGACAGGCCTAACATTTAGACAGCATGTCATTACATAGAAAAAAGTAACATATAAATCCCATATACCACATGTGCATGTAAGTATTACGCTGCCAGATGGGACATATCCATTCATCAAAGTACATGTGATGAACTCAAACCTAGCCCTACCATCCTTTGAGCTACACCAGCATGCTGTAAAATCTCATGTTTTCCTCAAAGGATAGCAAGTGCCTACTTGGGAGACGTTATGTTGTCAATTCATCTATGGACACGTGTTTCTGGGTTAATCCCTTCATCAGCAGAGAAAAAATAAAAAGTATTTCAGCTTCGTAGGTGCAGCCACTGCTGGAGGCGTTCCAGACATCTCTTCCCTTGTTTAAAGACCACAGCTTTAAACAAGGGAAGTGCATGGCTGTTCAGCTGGTTTAATTGCAGGCACCTGATTAATCTGTTTAAATACCAGCCTTGCCCCAGTGGGCCTCTGAAGTGAGTTACAAAGTGCATGCTGGCTATAGTAGTCCTGCACATTATATCATAATACCCCAAGAGGGTTGCTGGGTTGCTGGAGCCAGACGGACCAAGACAGTTTTCTTTCCGCATCAGACAACTGGATCCATAGAAAGCTACCCTTCAGTCCTGTTTTGACTGGTCTTTTTCACTTTTGTCAAGCTCTTTTCGAGACACTTTTCTCTTGATGTGTCGAGGGATGTCTTCTAGGAAGATGAGATTCAAGCTCTGCAGATTCTGTCATCGGGCGATGTCCATGGTGGATCCGCACCTCACGTGTCACTGGTGTTTAGAACGTAACCACGACCCATGAACCCGAAGGCTTTGAGGGAGCAGTCCCTAAAGCTGCTGGTGAACCGGCAAATGACTACGTGGAATTTGAGGTCTTGGTCGAGAGGAAGGTCTAGGGACTGGTTGTGGAGTCCAAAATCGTTATCACTCCATTCAAAGTCCTCAGGGCGATCGGGCAAGTCGAGGTACAAGATGAAATCCAAGAAGTCGAAACGCTCTCCTCATCCGTCAGCCATTGAGTCTAGGGAGCATCGACATTCTAGGTCTCACTCTGGAACCTATGCCTGGGGTGACACCTTGAATTTCTGGTAGACAGAGCCACCCTGCCCAATTTCGAGAAATCATGCGTCTCATTTTTGGGCAGCCGGACACAGCTGGAGCGCCTTCAGGCCCCATGTGGTCAGAGAGGCCTCTTTGCGTTCCACGCCAATGGTTCCGGCCCTGGCACCGTGGGGCTCCCAGGGATCCTGTACCGGATGCAGAGCGTGTGTCGCTCATACCACCTCAGCCTTCCCCTTGTGATGCAGACTCTCATAGCACCATCTCCATTGTAATCCCCAACTCTGACATGGAGAGGGATGGGTGCTGCTTGACGCCAGCACTGGCAGAAGCTGTACGTCCTAGATCAGATCCTTAGCCCTATTTATCTGTGCTAGGCCTTGGGCAAGAATGGGAGGGGTTGCTAAACCCTTTGGAAACCAGCCCTACAAGAGTTTATTAGACTGGTGTAAGGACTTGGATGAAGCCAATTGACTGGACACATCTCCAGAAACTGGCATACTTTCTACCCCTAAAGCGGCTACGAAGGAGGAAGCTTCTTATGCAATGGTGGTGAGGAGTGGGGCTGAGGTCCTGCACCTTCAGTTGCCCTCAGTGACCGTCAAGACTAACCTTTTGACAACTGGGAGTTTCCACTTCAGAACCCCTGCTCCTGTTCAATGATGCCCTCACTGATGTCCTACTGGGCACCTGGTCCAAGTCCAGCACAGGGGCTCCTGTGAATAGAACAAATGCCTACTTCTATTGCCCTGCACCTAGTGCCCAAGTTTCCTAACGCAACACCCCACCCCTGAAAGCTTGGTGGTCCAAGCCTCTACCTCCCAAGGTGTGTTACCTTCCGCTCCCCCGGCTATGAAATTCAAAAGGTTGGATTCATTTAGGAAGAAGATTTTTTCTTCTGCCAGCCTTGCATTGCAGTCAGTGAACACCACAGGCCTTTTGGACTGTTATTCCCACACGCGGTAGGATACGATTGCGCAAGTGCTGCTTCATGTCCCAGAGGAGGCCCGGGCTGTTCTCTCCCAGGCTGTTGCAGATGGTAGACATGCAGCAAAGTTCACAATTAGTTGCGGACTTGACACGACCGACTCGTTAGGCAAAGCGGTTTTCATGACAGTGGCCCTGAGGCGCCACGTGTGGCTGAAGACATCCTGCTTCTCGGGGGATGTCCATGCTTCTTTGATGGACATGCCCTTTGAATGCACCCATCTCTTCGGAGACAGGGCAGACTTGGCGCTCAAGCGGTTCATGGTTTCTAAGGCTATGGACAGGTCCTTGGGCCTCACAGCAGCCCCTTGTCCTCCCCAAGTCTGCCTTTTGCCCCTTTTTGTGGCTACAGAAGAGGTCTCCAACCACCCCAATTTCCAGCCAACCAGCTTGCTGTGCATGCTATCCAGGCTCTGCGTAGCTGAGGGCACGGGACCCACTGCCCTCATGGGTCAGGTGGCCAGCGGTCTCGTCAGTCGGCCATACTGCCCTTTGCAGTAGCCTCTAAACCTTCCTATTCTGTTTCCCTCCCATCAAGGGCCAGTTGGAACCAGGATTCGCCATCACCTCTCCCACTGGCAATCGATCATTTCAGACAGGAAGGTTTTGCAGGATCTACTCCCTGCCCTTTGAGACTATCCCTACATCCATGCCACTATCTTACAATCGGGGGTCAGTGTAACATTTTTCCCTTCTCCGCGAGGAAGTTATGGCTCTCTGGTCAAGTGAGCCATATAAATCATTCCAGTGGCAGAAGGTAGGCTGTAGTTGCTATACCAGCTACTTTCTGGTCCCCAATAAGGACAAGGGCCTTCCCCCTATCCTGGACTTTCGATCCCCCTCAATCTCTTCCTCCGGACGCTCATGCTGGCCCAGGTCTTGTCTGCCTTGAAACAAGGAGACTAGATGGTAGCATTAAACTTGCAGGACGCTTTTCATATTCCTGTCCTGTCTGCCCACAGACTTTACTTGCGGTTTACAGTAGGCCACAAGCACTTTCAGTTCACTATACTCTTCTTTGCTAGACCAGCGCTCCTCAGGTGTTCACCAAGGTGATGGTGGGGGTTGTGGTTCACCTGAGGAGATCAGGGGTTTCAGTTTTTCCCTATCTTGACGACTGACTGTTAAAGGTGAGCTCCCCCTACGCTGTTGTCTCCCACCTCCAGACTAGGGCAGACCTCCAGCATTCACTATGATTCAGTACAAAAATGCCAAAGTCACACCTGAAACCCTCTCAGACGCTCCCTTTCATCTGAGCTGTTCTGGATACAGTGCAGTTCAGGCTTATCCTCCCGAGTAGCCAGTCCAGGATATTCAGGCTTTGATACCGATGTCTCAGCCTCTATCCTGGATTTCGGTGAGAACAACTCTGAGGTTGCTGGGCCTCATGTCCTCTGGCATCCTGGTTGTGACACAGTGGAACCTGAAGTTCCAGTGGGGGCAGCATCAGAGGAATCTCTCCGACATGGTCCAGATCCCAAAGGGAAGTGCGACAGATCTGCAGTGGTGGTTAATGAACAGCGACTAAGCCAGAGGCAGATCTCTCTCTTTTCTCCAACCAGATCTGACAGTAGTGACAGATGCGTAATTCCTAGGATGGGGCGCCATCTGGGATAGGTGGATATCAGAAGAATCTGGTCTCTGGTGGAAACTGGGATCCACATCAACATGCTGGAGCTCCATGAGATCCAATGGCATTGAAACCTATCTTCCCTCTATCAAGCAAAAGATGGGGCAGGTGTTAACGGACAACACCATCGCCATGTGGTACTGCAACAAGAGGAGTGGGGTGAGTTTGTGGACCCTATGTCAGGATGCTCTGCATTTCAGGGCTGGGACAGCAGGGCATACGCTTGGGGTTCAACATCTCCATGGCTCTCTAAATGCCAGAACAGCAGACGAAAATGCCTAGAGGGTCACAAATGGCGTCTCCATACGGAGGTATCGCAAGGTCTCTTTCAGCAGTGGGGAGAGCCTTGGTTAGATCTGTTAACGTGCGCAGGGAATGCGCAATGTCAGCAGCTTTGCACATTGGAGTTTCTAAGGCAGCAATCGCTCAGAGACGCTTTTTGTCTCAAGTGGAATTTAGGTCTTCTGTATGCCTTTCCGCCTATAACAATTCTGCCCACAGTTCTCAAAAAGATCAGTAATGACCAGGCTCAAGTTATCCTTGTGGGTCCAGACTGGGTACAGAGAGCCTGGTATCTTGAGCTGATGAGCATGTGCATCGATCCTCCGATCACACTGCCCCTTCAGGAGGATCTTCTGTTGCAATTGCAGGCAAGGGTTCTTCACCAGAACATAACTATAAAGTGAGCCCTCGCCATGCACAGTTTTTTCTTTAATAATTTAACTTCTAATGTTTCATTGATATTTTACTGACGGTATGAAAGTTGTCATGAGTGGTATAATATTTCTGGTAATTAGCAGTGCATGGCGAAGGCGCAAATTATAGTTACCTTAGGCCGCGAGTTATAGTTACTAGGAATAACTAACTATAACTGCTGAGTTTCTATGGTTTTGTGCGTGCAAATTCAGAACCTAACTATAACATCCCTGTAACCTCTGTTTTTTTAAGTGAATTTCTATGTTTATTAAATTATATTTCCTAACTCTAACGTCCCTGTAACCTTAGCTTTTGGCAGTGAGCAGCGAGGGCTTTCCGCAGAGCCTGCCCTATAGCTAGGCCCTGCCGTCAACACCCCTAACCTGTGGCCATGCACAGCAGGAGTTGTCCACAGGGCTTGTCTCTCTGGGTGTGGGAATAGGTGCGAGAGGGTGTCTCTGGGCGTGAGTGTGGCTGCGAGAGTAGTTGTGAGAGTGTCTAATTACGCTCCAATAGATGAAAGATGCATTCAGCTTCACAATGGATTTCAGATAGTTTTTCAATACGGAATTGTGAATTAAACACGCTTGCTTTGCCTTCGCAAAGCCTAGGAGTTAAGATAATTTGAAGTGGACCTTCAACTGGGGTACGTGCTACGTTTACAGATGTAAGTGCTTCCTGCTGAAGTTTAATTTCTGTAAAATTAGCATCGTGGCCGGAGCGGAAACTCACCTGCTTCTTTATCCAACAAGAGTCCACAGTTTGCACAAAAAGTCTTCCCAACTGGAGCACTACTGGTTAGTAAGGGCTACCTCACTGGGTAAATGTGGGGTGTGGGGGAAGGGAGCCACGCGTCCTCCTCCCCTGGCGGATTTTGACTCCGGGGGCATCATCCCCCCAGGGTTTGGCCTTCAATATATGGAAGAGTGGGGCCGTGTGGCCTCCCCTCCCCTGGCCGATTTCGGCCATGAGGACCACATCCCCCAGGGCCTGGCCTTAAAATGTATATATTTTTTTTTTGTTTGTTTTCTTAAAAGAGGGAGGGGGGCCACTGTGGGTAAATGTGCAGTGTGGGTGAAGCGAGCCACATGGCCTTCTCGGCCTGGGGACCCCATTGCCTGGGGCTCGGCCATCTCTCGTGGTTGACCCGCAGGGCACCCAGTGTGCAATAGGACCGCCAGGGGAGACTCAATGCCCCCACGGTTCTAGCTGGCTCCCCTGTGGGAGCTGGCATTGCTGTCACAGACAGGGAGCTGCAAAAGATGCAGCTTCCTGTCTGTGAGAATAATTGTTTCCTCTGTTTCCCTGCCTGCATCTCTGCGAACAGGGAAACAGAGAAAACCTCTGGTTCCAGCAAGAGAAAGCTATTTGACAGCTCTCGCTTGCGAGAACTGCAGTATCTGCTGTGACTTGACGGGAGCTGTGAAAGCTCCTGCTAAGTCACAGCACCCAGCTATGTGCCGGGGTGGCACCCTGTGACATGGCAGGAGCTGTGCCTGTGGTGTGGCGGTCCCAAGGTCCAATATTGGATCTTTGAGGGGGGGGCCACGCAGCCCCCTCCAATTTTGTATTTGTACCAGTGAGGTGGTGGTCCTACTTCAATCTCTTACTTCAGCCCCAGGGAGATGTTGGTCCCCGGGGATGCTGGGGGTCCATAGGCCCCCCCTACTTATTTTACTCATTTTGCCCTGGGAAGGTGGCAGCTCCTGGGCAGACATAAGCCCAGGAGGGGGGCCCTGTTTGCCCCCCTCCTTTACTTTTAACATGCCCCCGGGACCTGGCCAGAGGCTAAGCGGTCAGGGTGTCCCTAACCTGGCCCCTCTTCTTATTCTTTATTTTTTATCTTTTTTCCTGGGACTTTGCTGAAGCAGAGTCCCAAGATGGCTGCCAACACCTCCTTGGTGAAGTGCTGGCAGCCAATTAGATCTCACTACAAGATTGGGAGGGTTTGCGGAGCCTTCGCGTCCCTTTATATACAAATTTGAGTTTTCTTTAATATTCCAAAAACTACTGAACAGATTCACACTAAATAATAAAAAGGGCTCTTTCTGGACCAAGAGCTAGATTTCATATTTGGTGTAATTCCGTCCAGTTGTTTGGCCTCTATTCCTGTTCAAAATCCCCATGGAAATTAACATGGAGAAATAATGTTTTGGGATCCCCCCTCTTTTTCTTGGCCCCCGCTTGACCGATCATTCTAAAACTTTACTGTTATCAGCTGATGTAAGTGCTGTATTTTTTGGGAACATTTTGTGAAGATTTATCAACCAGCGCCAAAGATATAGGTAAGTAAATAAACACGTTTTCTATAGAAACTAGGCTCTAACTATAATTACCTAGTGGCGATTGCCACTAGGTAATATAAATGAGGTGAAGAGCAGAGGAGCCTGGTGTGGCATTTTGCGTTTGGTGACATTCGCTTGTAGTACATACATTCACAACAAACCTAAAGCAGCTAGACAGTCGCATCTGAGCACAGGCTGCAAGCTAAAGTTGCGGACTGCGATCCCGGCCTTTGCCCTCTGTTTTGCCACCCTTCCTGTCAGATGACTTGCACAGCCTTTGCTGCAGAGAGATGATGCTGTGGTGATTTAGGGCAATACAAGGATGGGGGGGCTGATGTTGAGGGCCAACAGCCAATGGAAAGAGTATTCTGTAAAGCTGCTAAACTGCCTACATTGATCAAAGGTGCTGAAAGCTACCAAAGCATTCCCAAGCTGACAAAGCCCGCACTGTGAGAAGAGAGCATAGAGGGGTGACGGCAGAGAGCAGCTGAGGAGAGTTGCGCCAAGAAAACACTGCAACAGTACTGAGCTTCAGGAGGACACCAGAAGTCTCATGGGATGAGAAAGCTGGTAACTGGTGTCTTGGAGTCTCAGTGAACCTGAAGAGACACTCAAATTTGGAGTTTTTGCACCACCATTCTCAGCAGGCTTTAAAAGAATGTAACTGCCCTTGAGTGAATGTGCCTTCATTTCGACTTTATCTCTTCATGTTCCCTGCACCATCTCCAGTTCTTCTCCTTAAGGTCAATAGAGGGTGGTGGCTGTTCACTCCGGGATTGCTGAATTGAGTGGCGTATAACCCTTATTAAGGAAGCTAGTATCAAGGACAGCTTCACAGTGGATGAAAGAGCTAAAAAAGCAGCCAATGTGCCCATGCCCCTGGTGGTTAGGCTGCCACACCAACCAGCTTAATTGCTTGGTTGCTAGCCATCAAGTACCTTCACAGGTCGGGTAGTCAACCTCATTAGCTCAGAAGTGGTGGTGATTGACAGCTGCTTGCAGGTAGATGGTAGCTGGGAGTGGGCGGGTCTCCATCCAGTGAAGGCAGCTCTGGTGTGATTTGTGGAGGTTCAATTTGAAGCACCCATATTTGAGACTTAGGGCCTGATTACTACTTTGGCAGAGGGGGTTAATCCGTCCCAAATGTGACGGATATCCCGCCCCCGTATTACGAGTTCCATAGGATATAATGAACTCGTAATACGGTGGGCGGGATGTCCGTCACACTTGGGACAGATTAACCCCCTCTGCCAAAGTTGCAATCAGGCCCTAAGTGATCTACTAACCAGAACATGAGATAGCTTGCTATCTTCTGAGAGGGCACTTAACACCCTTAAATATCTGAATGCAAAAATGGATAATCTTCAAGTATCAACCCATGCTCAGAGGTCACACAAAGATCATATAGAGCCCAAAGTAAAAGGAAAAACTTTGAAGCATCATACAAAGGATGTAGAATCTTTTTTGGTAAACAGAGAAGATGAAACAATGAAAAATGCTCAACCTTTAAATGAAAATAACAATCATTCACTTTTCACAGATGCCTTTAGAAAATTGATGTCAAAAATGTATTTCCTTCGAAAAGGGAAAAGATGCATCAGCAACGCCTTTTAGTGGACATTCATCATCTCTGTGCTTACAGAGGATAATCCTGGAAGATACCACAGGGTCAACCTTTACAATAGAGACAATCACTGAGGTGTAATTAACTGAAGACCAAAGGGTAAATTTAATTTGAGTGAATAAATACCTACATAAACAGATAAAGTCAATGAGGGTTTTTCTTTCCAGGGAATCTTGAACTCTTGCTGTCTATGCTAATATTGGAATACGCAGAAGGTACCCTGATCATAGTGGGAGATCCCATTGT
Source organism: Pleurodeles waltl (assembly GCF_031143425.1). Taxonomy (NCBI): domain Eukaryota; kingdom Metazoa; phylum Chordata; class Amphibia; order Caudata; family Salamandridae; genus Pleurodeles; species Pleurodeles waltl. The sequence continues at coordinate 463,795,065 of NC_090442.1, forward strand.
GAAAATCCATCAGATAAAAGTGGATTAAATATTTAATGACATTCTTGAAATGTGTGTCATTCAAAATGTAAACTTAATGAATGTCTTGCATTCAAATGAATCGTATTATAGTTGGGAATGGCTCGGCAGAAATTGATTAATGAATTTAAATAGACGCTTCAAACAAGTGAACCAGGCCAAGTGGTAATTTTAAAATTACTTATTTTTTTTAAAAAAATAGATAAGGAACAAAAACATAATGCACAGTGAAGGTACTGACTATTGGGTCTGACTGAATTTCAAGGGCCCTGTGAACCTTGTAATTATTGTCCTACCTACAAAACCAGATTGGCTGGTTTGCCTCTCCAAGTGAAAATGTGCTTGCATGTCTGTGCTAAATGTGAGTGAAAATAATTTTCGGAATCTATAAACAACGGCGGTTTGACCAAGTGTGGTTAGAGCATAAGAAATTACTTTGAAAATTACAAGTTTCATTTAGGAGAGGTTGAAAGGTCGTAAATTCAGAACAACTTCAGGGGTGGAGAAGCAGTATAAGAATCTTTTTTGAAATATGAAAGGGATTTTTTGTAATAAAAGATGAAACAGCAGGTTATACAGTCAGATCACAAAACAAATTGGGGGGATTGGTAAATGGTGTATTAGTGGTACATACAGTAACACTGACTCATATGATAAGAGAAGAGGAATGGGGTTCACATGTACATAATTTATATGTTTCCATCCCATTTAGCGTACAAGAAAATAGGCATGTAGCAGATAAAAACATAATTTATTTAAACAACCGCTATAAACTTTTTTGGACCACCAGACCCAACAATATTCCAGGAGTTATAAAACTATTTAAACTGGTGGACAAAAAACCTCAAGCTCCTATTTCAAAGGATAGCAGAAACAGGCAATACCCCTGATTAATGGAGGTGTTCAGTAACTAAACCACTACTATAGAAATGAGATAAGAGAATCACTGCAAACTGTAGACTAGTGAGCCTCTAGGATCTTTCTGGAAATATTTTCTCCAGAATTCTGCTCTTCAGTATTTAGGATTGGTAATGGAAAATAATCTTCTGCCTGAAGAACAGGGAGGTTTTCGGGCAGGATACTCCACTATTGACCACAAATAAAACAAAAGTACATATAAATAAATCAGAGGCTGTGCTGGTGCTTCATGGACTTCTGCACTACATTTGAAACATTAGATAGAAGGAGTTTATGGGGCAAAGTACAAACCTCAAATATACTGAGGGGTCTATTGCCCTTAATCCAAACATTGCATAAACTAAATTAGACTTGAGTGCAAATGGGCTCCTATGGTTGCCTTACTGAAAAGAATGCAAATATGTAATGGATTAAGTCAAGCATGTGTCATAGCCCAAATTTGTTTAAGTTTCTATGTGGGTGATTTCCCCCACAAATGTGAAAAATCCACATATCCCGTTTAATGTATACCAACAAACTTGTAACATTAGGTTATACCACAAGTGTTCTTCAGAAGAAACTCAATGTTTTAACGGAGCACTGCAAAACAATCTAAAGGTGAAAACTGACAAAAAACTAAGTTTTCTAGATAAAATAAAAGTTGAGGAAGTTAAAGTATATAAATATTTAGGGCTCATCTTTACTACACATTTAAAACATTGTACTAATAGTAATTAATTACTTGCATTCTGTTTGTGTGGTGCATTCTGTTGCAAATAATATACATGCCTACCCGAGTTCCTCCTTTACGTGGTAAATAAATTATTCAAACTGTCTTACCTTGAAAATTGGCAATTTTCCTTAAACTAGTAAATCTCAACATTGTCAAACTTAATCTTAAGAGCAGGTGTACTGCAGCATATCAGAAGTTCTAGGGGTCACTCTAGAAATACTGCTCATAATAAAGTCACACAATGCCAGAACAAATCCCCAACCACAGTGGTCTTCGAATGTGAAAAACGAATCTTTCAATCTCGCAGTCACAAGATGATAGCTGCCCCCATTCTGTCTTACTTGTGAAAATGCCATTCTGAACCGTCCTCCAACACTGACCCTGAAAACATTGCAAAACAATGCTGTTCTACCTGGTCTGCCGAACCTAACAAGTTAAATTGAAAATAACAATTCCTTTTGCTCTTTTCTATTGGATTTCAAGTACCATGCCAAGTAGACCTTTATGGCCTACAAAATTTCTTATAAAAATGTAAAAAATAAACTATAACTCATGTGAAATCTTACTGTGCTCTCAAAATAACACACCACGTTTCAGCAGGGGTGATCCATCTGTGATCATATACTATAAAGAAATTGAAGTTAGGCATGAATTCTCCTTCACTGCAAATTTTAAGTGATGCAACAGCCTTCCTTGCTGAGTTTTGACAATACCTTAACCAACTTCAACAGAAGAAGCTCCAGAAAACTTAGAGCATGTATCAGTTCACCTCCTTCCTATTTTCCAAACCTCTGACATCAGCTACCCATGAACTAACCATCTCCAAACTGCAACTGCCATTTTTTTGGTATTATCTCATATCTTCTGATCGTCTTCTCTGTAAAATGTTTCACATACCAAATTGGATGTGCCATTTGAGATATAATAAACACAATAATTTAGAACATAGGACCCGATTTAAATTTTGGTGAATGCGATATTTCATCACCTACATAACGAATATGCTGCCCGCTATGTTACAAGTGCACTATATGCTATGGTGTTTGTAATACAGCAGCTAGAAAACATCAGTTTTGTGACAGAGAATACCTCCTGCCAATCTTTAATTAACCATGCTTTAAAATAAGGCACCCCTGGCTGTTTAGGGAACATAGACAGACAGCAAGAGGAGTCCACAGAGACAGGCACTTATGCCACTCTCACATCCTGTTTTTACAAATTCCTTTTTAATCACCTTTATCATCTTCATGTTAAACTGATTTATAATCATTTGCAAAGAATGAGATGTTTTCACACTGATGGTGCTCACAAACACACAAGGACAATTTTGTCCCTCCCTGGGATAACCCTCAATCTCTACAAAAATACAGTATCACAAGGGAAGTGAAGGAATTAAAATGAAACACAGATTATAGCACCAGAGAGATTTGCATAAAGGGTAGTATGGCCCAGCAGAAATGACAGTACAATCTACAAAACAGTAATGAGAAACTCAAAAGTGTTAGCAGAGTTGGTGCAGATAAGAGAAGGGTCCATTAAAGTAACCATAATGCACACTGCTGAATTAAGAATCATATCAGTGGGTGTGGCCATGAGGTTGCGGTGAGAAGTTGCTTTTCCTGAGTGCCAACGCTACGCACCACCTCCAAGCCCTGCAGTGTCCCCAGAAGTGGGAACCTTACCCCTCCAAACACCGGTACTGCAACCTGAGGAGCTGCCGAACACAGATGTTGTGGAGAAACCCAACGGGCACTGTGCCTTTGGTTTGAAGGGGGCTGAGAGGTGCTCGAGACAACAGCAGTAGTAATGTAAAATGGCAGATGTGACCTGCTATGCTGCTGGAAGACCTGGAGATCCAACACCTGGGGGCAGGAATCTGACCCAGTCACAGGCATTGAACTGGTATGGGCAGAGGGGTGGGCAGGGCCAAGCAGCCAACCCCGATGGACCCTGGAGGTGGTGAGTGGCTCCCAGCAGCAAAATGAGAGCTTGCTGACTGTTGTGAATCTTAAGAAGGAGTCTTCATCATGTAACCCTTTTTTGAAAAATTGGGACACCATGACTGTAATGCCATCGGTGGCTGAGATGATGCTTGCCTGGCTGTATGGCAGCCAGAAGATTGCTTGGTGTCCACACATTAACTACCTCTTTCCTGGCCCTCATCTTGTTGACACGGCAGACAAGTGAGAAGATTGCCGCAAAACCCTTGAGCATCCCCTAACTGCTGTGCGTCCTTGGTTTGGGGTGGAAGCCCTCTCTCCTAATCTTACCTTTTTACAGCGCCTCACTGATGTGAGAGATATAATCTAACAACTGATTGTAATATTATACACTGGTGGCGTCCGTACTCAGTTGGTTGCATTGCTTCGACTTTAAAGTTTCTTGTGGACGGGTCTTGGGGCAGACACTCATGTAATGCCTGTAAAAAATTGGGTTGTTGTTTCACTAGGGTGCAAACTCTGGTCAAGCAGCAACCACAATCCTTGTTAAGATAAGAAGCAAGCAAACTGCAAATTAACTTGTGCTAAACCACCCTGGTGGCCTGGCACAGAGCAGTCAGGCTTTATTTTGAGGCAGTGTGTAAAGTATTTGTGAAAACTTTCAAACAGTAACACAGTGAAAACACACCACAAAAGGAGCCCGCAATAGAGTTAGAAAACTAGAGGGTATTTTAATAAAGACCAAAACAACAAAAATCCAATTAGCAGAATCAGAGAATTGGATTTTGAAGTTTTAAGTAAAAATCGGGGATATCTGGTTGCACGGGACAGGGATTAAGTCACAAGTTCAGGCTGGCTGCAATGGAGCGTGGGCAAGCTATAGGGACATGGTTAGGCACACTGAACAAAGTACCTTAAACTCTGATTGCAAAGCCTTGCATGGATCCACGTTGAAAATGTGTTGCACAGCTGAAGCAATGCGTTGGTTCCAAGATGTGGTAAGGGTGTGGTGTGAGGTCCAGTTGCGTCAAGGATCCTACTGACTAGGCTTGTGATGCAAAGGCCTGTGTCGGGGACGCATCAAGGCAATGTGTCTGTTCCGATAAGCGGTAAAGATGTGGAGCGTTCAGCATCAGCGTTGAGACTGCTGTCAACGAGAGCTGCAAGGAACTGCTCTGGAGAAGCGTCATGCAGTGGCAATTCAGAAGGTGATGCATCAAACCCAAGATGAGGGATGTACGGGCGGTGCAAGTCTTTTGCAACGGGTCCAATGCACACAGAAGTAGCAATGCGTCAGTTCTGCTCATAGATGCATCGCTCAGCTGAGGAGATGCGTTGGTTCTACCTGGGGATGCGCTGCTTAACAGAAAGGATGCATCAGTTTCTCTGTCAAGCACCTTAGGAACACTTCCAAGGGTCCAATACTGGGGTAGCACCACTTGGCTGGCTAGACTTACAGATGGCAGAGTCCAGCGGCAGGAGCAGGGTGGTTAAAAGTCTTTTATGTCTGAGACTTCGGATTGGAAGGCCAGTCAACTAGCCCTTGAAGTCATTCTGGGTTCAAGGGAGATGCAGGTCCAGTCCTCACCCAGGCAGCAGGCAGCTGACAGCAGCAGACAGAAGGTCAGCACAGCAAAGCAGGAGTCTAGAAGAGCGGCAGTCCTTCACCAGCACAGAAGTCCTTCTTTCTGGCACAGTATCCACAGGTCCAGAACTCTACTAAAGTAGCTGTGTTCGAGGTCCAGTATTTATACCTTGGTTTCTTGAAGGTGGAAGAAACTTCTAGACAGTGTCTTTGAAGTGCAGGGAATTCCCTGCCTCCCTTGTTCTGGCTACAAACTGTCTGGAATGACAATACAGGGACATTAGGCCCTTTCTGTGTGGACAGGACACCACCTATTCAGGTGTAAGTGAGGCTATATCCAGCTCCTTCCCCCAAACTGCCCCAATTGGCCTATCAAGTCACACCTAAGCTTCCATTGTGTGAGGAACTCTAGGAGAAATACTCAAATCCCATTGTCAACTACACCCAGTCAAGTGACAAGTGGCAGGCTGCAGTCACCAAATGGCTAAGGCAAGGGCCATATGTACCAACGCATTTTCCCATAGACACAGAATGGGTAAAACCTTTTGATACATCTGGCCCTAAATTTCTAAAAGTGGCATTTTCAGATTTGCAATTTAAAATCCAACTACACCATTAGGATTTTAAATTGTGAATTCAGAGACACCAAACGTGAAGGAATCATCTCTTCCCATTGGAAGTTACACTTATAAAATGTAATAAAGCAACTCCAGTGCTATCCTATGGGAGAGATAGGCCTTGCAGTAGTGAAAAACAATTTTTACTACCAGGACATGGAAACCTAAAAAGTACATTCCCTACTTTTTAAATACATGGCACACTGCCCTCTGGACTGTCCAGGGGTGACTTTGTATTAAAAAGGAATGTTTGGGCCTGGCAAAAAGTTTATTTTGCCAAGTCAAAATGGTTTAAAACTGCACAGACAGGCTTTGCGTGGGCAGTGCTGAGGCATGGTATGGTTAAAAGGCTACTTAAGTGGGTGGCACAACCAGTGCTGCAGGCCCACTAGTAGCATTTAATCTACAGGCACTGGGCACATGTAGTGCAATTCACTAGGGACTTATAAGTAAATTAAATACGCCAATTGGGGATAAGTCCCAATTACCATGTTTTGAGGAGAGGCCACATGCACTTTAACAATGGTTAGAGTCTATAATACCAATCAAAATAAGGTCAGAAAAATGGAGGAGTCAGGCAGACAGTTGGGGGAAGACCACCTTGAGGCTTACAGATCTAACAGTGCCTAGGTGGCACTCCCTATACCTCCAAAAACCAAAACCAAAATAGAGCGTTTTTTTCACATGAGCAATGCACCCACACAGAAGCAGCTCAGGAGTTGCTCCCCTGCATCCTGGTGTAAAGGTTCAACTCCACACCCCACTTATGGGATGAAATTCACTAAAGCATACCCCCTGACCTCCCTATGTACTTTTAAGACAAGGCATAAGGATAAAATGAAATCTGATCCTGCCACATGGCTTCAAGCCCTGACATATTAACTGAAATTTAGTGCAAAGATATTCTGCAGACTATCAAAGATTCATTTGAAACTACAGTGCCACATATGGATTCAGAGATGGAGGGCCTGCAACACACTGTTGAAGCAACAAAGTCCACACAGAACAATATGTGCAGAGTGAAGGCCTGGAGAACACGTCCAGGTGAGAAACCATCTGTGTTAGGGGTCTGGAAGAGGGGATAGATGGCCCAGATTTGAATGAGGTGAGGTGAAATGCAAGAGGTTCCATTGTGTTGGCAGATGAGAAGTGGCGGACCAGGGGGAACTGGGATATAATTGTGAAAACTGATAGCTTTAAAGCTAAAGAACATGCTATGTGAGTGTTCAGATATACTTCCACAGTTTTGTTTCAGAACTTTCAATGCCAGCTTTTCAGTGATACAGGCCAAGAGACACTCCAGTATAGACTCAAGTTTCACCCCATCACCAACAAATTGCAGAAGGAAAACATTAGGTACAACTGGTCTTTTCCATGTGGCCTAGCATTTAAGTATGCTAACAAATTGAGACACATCGCTGAAAGAGAGGAGGCAGCAAAGGTCCTGGGTCTCATAGGAGAACATAGGAGATATGCCTCAGGTGAGTCCCTATATTTAATAAGTAGGACATATTTACTTAGGTTTTAAATGCCTTGGTAGTGAAAAATCTCAAAAGTCATTTTTCACTGTGGCAAGGCAAATTCTCCCATAGAATTGGAAATAGCTAGAACCAAGGACTCAAATAATAGTAATTTTAATTCCAATCTAATTGTCGAGTACAATTTTAAATCTTGAATTTTAAGAATGTCACTCTCAGAAACTTGAAATTTTCATGCCTAGAACCTCTAATAGCCTTTTCAGAGTTAATCCCTAACTTTCGCTGCACATTCAACTGGCATCCGGCAAGGAGGTGTGAATGGCTCCCAGGAAGGGTAACAAAAGGGCCTTGTGGCTGGGAGGAGGTGTGATCGCCTCCTAATGGTATGGCCTGGGAGATGTGGCCACTGTTGGACCTGACATCCCTGGTGTGGTTTTCCCCCAACTTTTGGCCTTCTATCTTCCTGTTTTTGCTGACTTAATTTTAGGTGTCTTTAGGATTATGTGTACTTTACCACTACTAGCCAGTGCTAACATACGTGTTCTTTCTCCTTTATACCTAGTAACATTGGTTTACACCCAACTGGCACATTTAATTTACATAAACGTCACTAGTAAAGTGGTACTACATGTACCCAGGGTTTGTAGAATAAATGCTACTGGTGGGCCTGCAAATGGTATTGTGCTACCCACTTAAGTAGCCTTGTAAACATGTCTCAGGCTGATATTGCAGCTTGTGTGTACAGTTTTAAACTTTCATTTAGACCCAGCAAAATAAACACTTTGTCCAGGCCCTAAGCCTGATTTTACATAAAAGTCACCCTTAGGAGGGCTCTAAACTGCCCATATGCAGGGTGCAGTTTATTTAAAAAGTTGGACATGTACTTTTAATATTACAGGTCTTAGTAGTGGAAAACTCTTAAATGTGTTTCTTACTACTGCAAAGCCTACCTCTCCCATAGGATAACATTGGGTTAACTTATTACATTTAAGTTTTAATTGGAAACAGATAGGAATATCAAATTTGGTGACTAAAGAATTGTAATTTTAAACCCTTTCACAATTCTTAAAATGCCACATTTATAAAGTTGGCATCTTCTTGTCCTACTTATTTGGTGCCTGCAGCCTGTGTCCTGGGTCACATAACAAGGAGTAGCTGGCAGTTGGTCTTTGTGTATTGCTCCCAGACAGTGGAACAAAGGGGAAATAGGTGTTGGCAGGATGGGCCATCTCTAACTTGATAGGGGGGTGCTACTGTCACCTACCACACTTGTACATCACAAAGTGTCTGCCCCTGCACACTCCAAAGGAATTGTCAGGAAAGCAAGAAATTCCAAGTACCTCTACTGGTGGAAATCTTCTGGACCTTCTCCTACTTCAATGCTGGCGCCAAGTATAATATAGTGGACCTTCAAACCCAATTGTTCAGTACACCTCTGGACATGTGGATACTATAGAAAAAGGACTACTGTTTCACCCTGCTGCCAGAAGGACTGCTGTCCTGTTTCCTGCTGCCCTGCTTGCTGAGAAGGAAGACTGGGCCTGCACCCTTCATTCCAGGCTGAAGTGATTTCAAGGGTCAGCCGACTGACCTCCTGTTCTGAGCTATGGGGACATAACAAGCTTAGAGGCCTCTCAGCATCTGCTCAGCTAACCTGCTGCCTGGACTGGATTTGAGTGAGATTCTTATCCCCGGGAGGTGCCCCTTTGCTCCCGGACCCTTGGTGTGGCATTGGTTGAGATCCCTCTTCAGGAAAGGGAAAAATCCAGATGTTTTTGGCTCTTCGCGACCAAGAATGGGCCTGTTTATGCCACAATCTTGCCGACTGTGCCGCCCGGCAACTGGTGAACCCACTTCTCCTCACAGCAGCCGCCAGTGGCACCCAGCAATGCGCATCTCCAGCAACAACTGTCAACGAAGCTTGGCAGGACTTTCACACTACAGCGACAACCATTTGCGGCACCCGGTCTTCTCTTCATGCTATACTGACGACCATCTGCAACACTCTCCTGGCTCTTTGTGGCCCCCTCCACTGCGAACATAACTATTTACGCAGGACTTTTGAAGGTAATTCACCTGGTCAGTGTACCCAGCCCACACTCCATCAAAGTCAGCCATACCTTGTGACTTTCACCTGGCATCGCACATCCAGAATACAGTGAGTGGTGCTTTGTGCTTTTAGGCACTATTATTACATTAAATCTCTAAATTAGCACATGTACGGGTCTACTGACTGGGTGTTTGTCATTTTGGTTTAAACTTTACTCTATTTTCCTAAATTGGTGTGGAATTTTTCTTGTGTTGTGTTTTCACTTTATTGCTTCTTAAGTGCTGTATAAATACTTTACACATTGCCTCCAAGTTGGCTTGCCTCTTTTGTGCCAAGGTACCAGAGGGTTGGAGCACAGGTTAATTTGGGGTTTGCTTGTGTTTCGCCTGTGGTTGCTGCTTGAACAGGGTTTCATCCCCTTTCAAACAGTAACCCAAATTATAACACTCACCAAATGCACAAGCTTCATAGGGGCATCTCTTGTCACAGGCAGATGCAACTTACATCTAGGCATACCCTTGCCATTTCTCAAGTAGCCACATTGGCACCAATCCCAGTGGAAGGAAAACCTATTAGAGAACTGGTGTGCCATTTGCAGGGAGGAGTGATCTCATTTTCCCAGATACACCTCAGGGGCGTTCCCAGAGCTCCGACCAGGGGAAGAAAGATTCCATGTTGATTTTGGCAGAACAGGGTGCTGTGGGATTAGGTCCACCAGAGCCCCCAGGAACTGATGTCAAAGTGTGTAGGGTTGCCCCTGGGAACATTTACCCTATTGATTAGGGTACCTTCTTCAGAACACTGCTGGAACTGAGAAGACAATGGAAGGATTGCACCTGTGAACTGTTTGGTTTCAGAAAACGGACTATACCTAGTGTAACCTGTGAAGAAAATCCCAAGGGCCAGACCTGCTCCCACATGAACCCAGGACATAAGAGTGGACTCGAAGTGCTAGTTAGCTAGTCTGCACTTAAGCTACAAGGGCAGCTGCAAGGAGTCCCCCCTGCCTGAATAGTCCAGCTGACCAGTTCCAACTGGACCCGCTCTAGACCCTGTTGGTGGTTCCCTTTGAGTGAGTCCTGAACCCCCAAATGGTGTCCCTAATATCCATGTGACTTGGATAAGTGTTGGAGTACTCTTGCTGCCGATCCCTAAAACCTGGGACTCAGGAATGTTTTCAAGGATTTTTGCATGGAGAACAGGCAGAAGACTTGGACAAACCTGTCAAGTCAATACGAAGTAGGTGCATTGCCTTTGGGCCAAAGATTCAAGTTAAGCCTGCTCTGAGCTTTTTCGCAGCAGCATCTCTGTTTCAACAGGAAGTCTTGGAGATTACACCTGGCCTCGTGAAGCCCTGTTTGGCCACAGGTTGCAGGCTTGTCCCACTGGAGGACTCAGCCCTCCAAAAAAGTGACCAAGTCTTGAGATAGACATCTTCATCAGGTGAAGCAACCAGAAGTATCTGGCTGGCGAGAGAATTTGACTGAGCATGAATTTTGAATTTCTCCACCTGAGAGCTTTCCTACCAAAAGTCAAAGGCTTCACTGGGACTTTGAACAACTGCTATCCAGCCTCGTGGAACTCCTCTCCTCCACAGCCGTCTGTTTTGCTCTACTGAGGATATTCAATTTGCATTTAAGAGAGTCAGAAGATAAAACTTCCGACCAGGACCAACTTGGTTTCAGTATTCGACTCATACTCCATCTTGGTCAGTCTTAACTCGTGCCTACGTACTGGTCAAGCGCAACCAGATGACCGCAATTGTCGCTTAACACTTTTTGGCACTATTTTTACCTAAAACGTCTAAAAAACATATCATGTTATGTTCTCTATTTTTTACATGTTTTGATACTGATAACAGCTTTACAAATTTCTCCCAAGTTAAGTCAGTTTGCTCTTTGCTACAGCTACCAAGGGTTGAGTTCAGATTTAAATTATTGAGACTTAACAGGCCCTAATACAGAATTCTGATATTACTTGGTGAAGACTCACATCCCTCCAACTAATAATCCACTTTCTGAACAAGAACATCTGATAACTGTGTACTGTGCATTCAGGGTTTGGCTATATCGGGTGGAACATCAGACAGCACACGTCTCCAAGCATCCTGAGTAAACATATTTGGGCTGATGGACGCCTGGATGCCAAGATTATACCAATCACTTCAGGAGGAAGGTCGAAGGCTGTCAAGTGTCACAGCTCAATCTCCACACATGGAGGTTTAGGTTGTGAAGGCTGGGTTGGAAGACTTTATCCTGCCACAGCAACGGGTGATCTCTTGAAGGGGCAGCCGATCAGAGAACGAATGCTTATGGTCAGATGCTCTGATTACTTTCCTCATCCAGTCCAGAGCCACTAGGATGACTTGGGCCAGGTCTGACATCATCATTTTCAGTGCTCTGGGCAGGAGAGGAGAGGAAAGGGAAGGGAGGGGTGCCTCCCCCGCTAAAATGTTGATGGAAGGCGTGCCCAGGGGAAGACCGCCTCGTAAACTCTGTAGTGCAAAGGTCTGGACACTGCTCTTCTCTGCTGTTGCAAATAAATCGAGCTAGGGTTTGTCCCATAGATGTTCCTGTGCCAACTCTGAGTGTAACTGCCATTCATGATCTGCTAGGTAACAACAGCTGAGAGTGCCTGCCCTGGCATTTAAAGATCCAGGGCAGGTGCTGGCCAGTCCGGGAGAATCCCTGAGCATTCAGCCAGTTCCAGAGATGCAAGGCCTATTGGCACTTTCTGTTTTGCTCCCTTGGCTAAGACAGCTCAAACGTCTCCATGGAGTATGGACAAGGGGCTCTCTGGGAGATATTGTGGTTTGGGTGGCATGTCTGTGGGGTAGGAAAGAAAGGGTAGGGAGCATGCGTTTTGCACAACCTAGAGTACCAACTGATGGTCCCCCATCGGGGGAGTGGGCATGGTGCTCCTTAGCTGGGAGAAGTGGAAAGTAAAGTAATTTTGTGGCTGCTGTGGGGGAGGAGCTTGGGTTTGGGAAGCTAGTTGCCCCTGGGTGCGAACAGCCTGATCCCCGGCCTCGACTGGAGCAAGAGGTCTGTTGCTGCTGATGTTTATATTGTCTCGGCTGGCTGCCTTTGCTTGGTAAGGGACGCTATTTTTAGTTGAGTTGGCGGAGCTGCGCCCAGAGAGCAGGCAGTGTCTTAAATAACCTTAAATCTTTCAAGGGCAGGGTCCGCTTTCACTCCAAACAGCCTAGGGTAGACAAAGCAAATGTCCATAAGAGACTAGTGGACATCAGCTGAAAAGGTCAAAGAGTGAATCCAGGCGTGATGCCTAAGCACCACGCTAGTGCCTGCAGTCAGTAATGTGCAGCCCAGGTTTAATGGAATATGTCGCTGCATCCTGTCCATCCAAGGTCAGCCTTTACAAATTTTGACAGGAGTCGTCTGAACCCACTGGCAAGATGTCCACCATTTTGTCTCATAATGCGTGTCAATATCTGCCCAGGAGGCATGTGCTATGCACCGTCCTGAGTTCGAGGCTAGCCCAGGAGAACATTGGGTGACGTTAAAGTCTCATGAAAGGGGAGCGGAGGCTCTTGAGTGAATTGTGCAGGGTTGAAGACCTCAAACGGGAGAGAAATCTTCACTTTTTATATCAGCAGAACAAGGTCAATTGTCTCAGCTGGCCCGCGGATTACTGTGGCAAAGGAGGTTGACTCTTCAGTAGCCAAAGCAAGATTAGTAGAAGAAAGGCTAATGTCTGGCGAGGTGTTTTAAAACACTGGCATACTGGAGTTTATCAAAAATATTGCCCTTATCATATAAGTTAATATTGTTGTCATCATCTTTAAAAGTGCCAAATTTGTAATGGGGCATAATCCAGTTCAGAGTGGGCATAGGGTCTAGGCCTGGGCAACGAGTGTGGGTCCCTGAATCCAACAATACAATCAGCTCCCATTCCAGCGTTGGTGACATCAGGATGGGTGTTGATACACATGCCGGTGAAGTTAGTGGTGGCACCAAACGTTGTGGTTGGGAACAGTGCAAAATGTAGGAAGGTGCATGGTGTTGGTCCAGATTGGGCAGAACTTAAGTCAAAGACTTCAAGGCAAGCTGCTGACTGTAGACCAACTGGAGGCCTCCTTGGATTCCCGGGGCCCAAAGATGCTCCACATGGATCTGGTGTGGAACCAAAAATGTGTTCCATGTCCACCTTCGCTGCTGTAGCTTTTGAGACACTGCAGTCCATTTGGTGCGGGACAAAAGCAAGAATAGCTTCTGACTCTATTACAAATTGTGGTGGGTGACTCCATGGCCTAGAGGTGCCTGGGGCATCATGTGACTATGAGTGGTGGGAATAGCGAGACGAAGGAGACCCATGCTTCGATTTTTTTATGCTTCTTATCGGACTCCCTTGATTACCCGAGTTCCGTGACCCTTGATGATGACCGGTCATGGGAACGGCCTCGGAGTGGGAGCACGTCTGTGCCTTCAACTTCGACCATTAGCACTTCTTAGACCTCCCGAGTTTAGCAATGGCAATCTTGGCCTCACGGTCACAGAGAGGCTTGTTCATCTTTCTGGAGCACGGACCAAACGCTGAGTTGTGTTTGGACCCAGGCACCATAAACAGATGCCCTTGGTGTCTGTCACAGTCATCTGCAGCATTATGGGGTGACCCTGTCTGCATAGTTAGACAAGATTTGAAGAAAATGTCTCTGCCAAAAGTGATAGGATTTTATAAGCTACAGATCTGTGTTGGCAGGTGCAGAAAGTGACATGAGTATGCGGAGATGGCAGAGATATGAGCCCAACATCATGTCTTGGGCAGGAAGGATCTGATGCAGAGCTGCATGACAACTCCAGTTGACAAGCGAGGGAAGTGCTATGCGACAGTCCGAATTCAGTGTGGTTATTGGAGAAATGCACAAGATGAGGAACCTGCAGTTATAAGTCTCTATCAGAAATAATTATGATGTGCACTGTTCGATTGGTCTTTTAATGGAGTTTCTATTTACTTTTCATGCGGGGGAGGTCAAGAACGTACCAACTCATTTAAAATATTGAGAATTAATGTAATTAACATGTAGAAATAACATGTGGGCCTGAGAAGAAAAGCCATATTTCCGAAGCAAGTGAAAGCACGAGGCATTCATATTCACCAATGTTAAGTTTGGAAGGCTGCAGAGTGTATTTTTCCTTTTTTACAAACCCTGACCTAGGTCATGAATCTGAGATGTTAAACTTTCAATGACGCAAAGGTGCTGAGGAGGGAGTGGTTCAATAGAAAGTGATAGATTTCACCCTTCCCATAGCCATAGTTTTCATAGAATATAATAATGTATTATAATGTTTAGTTTAAATTCTGCATAATGTTTTTGTATTAACAATGGTATTGTCAGTTTGGAATGAATGGAAACAAGGTATATAATAGAGGTCTACGTAAGAATTATAGTTGTCTTATAGTAAGTAAATTGTGAGAACCAACTGCAACTCATCTAATGTTGCACATAGTGCTCCTTTCTAAAAGTGTAATATCTGTGAGCTATTGACTTTTGACTGCTTAGAGGACGGAAGCTTTCCTGTTCCCATGAGGGCACCATGCGCTGATTGGATGAGACGACCAAAGATTTACAACAATTAATTTCAACTGTTGATCTGAAAATACTACAAGAATGTGTGTTCCCAGAGTAGGCAGATCTGATTCTAACTTAAACTTTTTGCTGCCTCTACAGGCATATCTGCAGAACCCTTTGCAGACACTTCTCAGAGTCATTTTAAGAGACCCCTTTCTTTCTCCTGCCTAAATCTATGCTGCTCTGAGACTGAGAGGGTCATTCTGACCCTGGCGGCCGGTGGCCGCCAGGGCCACCGACCACGGGAGCACCGCCGACAGGCTGGCGGTGCTCCAATGAGCATTCTGACCGCGGCGGTTCAGCCGCGGTCAGAAGCGGAAAGTCAGCGGTCTCCCGCTGACTTTCCGCTGCTCATTGGAATCCTCCATGGCTGCGGAGCGCGCTCCGCAGCCATGAGGATTCTGACCCCCCCTACCGCCATCCAGTTCATGGCGGGAAAGCCGCCATGAACAGGATGGCGGTAGGGGGGGTCGCGGGGCCCCTGGGGGCCCCTGCCGTGCCCATGCCAATGGCATGGGCACGGCAGGGGCCCCCGTAAGAGGGCCCCAAAATGTATTTCACTGTCTGCCTTGCAGACAGTGAAATACGCGACGGGTGCAGTAGCACCCGTCGCACCTTCCCACTCCGCCGGCTCGATTACGAGCCGGCATCCTCGTGGGAAGGTCGTTTTCCCCTGGGCTGGCGGGCGGTTTAACTGGAACCGCCCGCCAGCCCAGGGGAAAACTCGTAATACCCGCCGCGGTCTTTTGACCGCGGCGCGGTAATTTGGAGGGCGGGATCCTGGCGGGCAGCCCCCGCCGCCCGCCAGGGTCATAATGAGGCCCTGAGTTTCTTGGACCTCTCTTTAAGGAAACTTCTGTTTCATGATTTGAGATTTTATGCTAAAAAGCTACAGGGTTTCATGTCTTGAATTTAGAGTTCTTTATGGGTTCTGACTTTTGCTTTGCCCCTATTATCTATAGCTTAGAATAGGGACTGTTTCCTTTCAGGAACACACTTTATGCATTTGCTCTGTTATTAACAATATATATTGACTGATGAGTTTGCTGAACAATAAAAAGTTACTTATTGAAAGATTTAATTAAAGCTTTGAAATGCACACCAACTCTCATCATTAACTCCCAAAAGATTGATATTAAAATTGTGATGACCAATAGATGTAATTTACAGCTTCTGGTTACTGTCACCTGTAACCAAGGTCTGTCTCCCGAGCCCAGTGAGAAGGCGGGGACTGCCTATTTGATGAGTTGGTAAGTTTTACCATGTAAACCAATTATTTAGCTAAAGTCCCCGTTCCACCATAACAATAGGTGGACCACTCATAAGCTCTACCTAACAACACTGTACCCTCATTTAGATATTACTGATCTGAGCTACTGATGTTTGGTTCTCTTATTATAAGCTTTTATTAAAGACACATTTGAAAAGAAAATCATATCAGAGAGAGACAGCATGTTTACGATGGTCAGTAGGGGCACTCTCAGATTTAAAAGACTACTCTCTGCCTGATGAAAAGCAATTACCAAGAGAGGTGAATGTACAGATTTCCACACTGGTGTGATACCACTTGTGCCAAACACTTAACTTGTGGGAACTAATAAGAATTGCGTTACCCACAATGCATTTGGGTAGACCTGTGTCGATATGATGGCTGTGTGCTCCCACCAGGTGTGGGAGCACACTGCCATCATTAATTTCAAAGCAGACTTTGAGTCAAAATGATTTTTGTTACTGGCCCCTGTGAAAGAGCATCGACCCAGCAATTATTCATAGCCCCATGACCGTGGATAGTGGGACTTTTGTGCAGGTGTGTGTTGGTTCCACCCTCAATAACTTTTCGTTTCACTTTTGATGATCTGTTTGAGAACATTAGTGTATGTGAAGCACATGTGGAAGATGCAGTACAGCTAGCTGATACAGAGAACTATCTATTTAATTAACTACAGGCTATGTAACATTCTGTGATAAGAAGACGCTAGTACTATGAGATTATGGTAATGGGATCCATTATAATATAGACAAGCAGTTGCAAATTTATGATATATAAAGAGTATATATAAAGAGTACAGTCTTTCCCAGAACGTTGATCTGCAAGCTCCAATGGAGGAAAAGTAAGACTATTACTTCTCTCTGCAATTGACTACACAAAACATTTATGCAGAAAGGTGGTGTGAGGTTTCTAATTGAGTCCACAAATCAAAGTCCGTTCCAGCTGCCTCTAATGAAGCCAAAGGGTGGTCAAGGCTGAGAATGGTTTTCTTGGGTTTCTTGTGAACACGGACCCTGGGATCCAGTTCGTACGGTAAGTCATAATTAGGGGCACAATTACTGACAGAAAGCAAGAGCAAGGCTGCCGATTTATATCCTTGATTAGGTTGTGGCTGAAAGTGAATGCTGACTGCGATAAACAATAAGTGAGGGAACATGGCCCTTAAAAGGAGTTGGTCCTTTGTCTACATGACGGGATCCCATTTCCCAGAAGTGGCTTTGCCTAATTCCACAAATAATGAGGAAAACAGTGAACTGACGTAGACTGAGTGGCCAGCATTTCTTGAGATGCATTCAACATTGAAGCCAAAAGTACATTATGGGACTGTAGCGCCTTATGTCACCTTATAGAATCTGTTAACATCTGTCCGCAGACCAAAACCCAGGGGAGCCCCTATCTTGAGTGGGGCTCTCCTTCCTAGACCTGCAGCTGCTGATACATGAACTGTGTGACGAACTTCATCTTTCTTACAGAATACTATATCAAGCTGCCACAAAACATCTTTCATCACTGATAATTCCAACTACCGCTCCACCCACTATGCTTCACCACTGTCACCTAGAAATGGATTGATCAAAGGGATTTTGTCATTCTTGCTTCGATTTGTAACAGCTGCATTACTCACTCCTCGAGTATGGCGCTGATTTATACTCTCAAATTCCCCCATAACTTCTCTATTACATTTCATTGTTACAGTGGAAGTTTCATTTCAGGCCTTTACAGTCTCATAGTTCATCACTCCCTACTGCATGATTCATCATTTTTTTAAACTCTGTTTTTATTGTTTTACAGAAACAACAACAACAATTTAGGCGAAGACGTGTTGAGGAAGGGGAAAGAAAAATAGAGCCCAGCGTCCCATAAGGGCCAAAGACCAGGATACATTCTTGGGAGAGTTTGCATGCACAATATACACAGTGCAGTCTAGTTAATATAGACAGAGCAATAATTATATATCATTACACAGACATTATTTACCAACTATTCTCTAGCTCTACTCATCATCTTTGGGGATATGAACCTCAAGCCAAAGAATCACCAATAAAACAGCCTCTTCTCACATCTCCTTTCAATCATTTTAGAACAATAAATAAAACGGAGAAAGACTCCAAAAGGAGAAAATCAAACGTGCATTATAGTAGTCATGCTGAATTTAATTAAATACTTTACATATAAGCTCATACTTTCACGTGGTAAATACACATTTAGCCAATTTCTGAATATACCTAGACTGTGCTCATGCTTTTTACCTGGATCTGGAGGCTTGTTTATCAGCATAGCATGCATGGCCATGGTGTTTGGTCCGGTGAAACACTGCACATATTTCAAAATCTACAGAGAATAAAAAATACATGAAATTAAGTTTATACTGATTTGTTTTGACACTGTACCTATGGTCCTAAAATGTTTTTATATTATTTTTACATATGTATTTGTCCTCTAGCAACAAGGAAAATATTATAACAATGAATTTTAGATTTCATTAATAAAAGCACTAGAGAAAAGATTTCTTAATAAAGGAGACGATATTAACGCATAACAAGTCAAAACCAACAATGGGAACAAAGGCACTGATAAAAAGCACACTATTGTGAAAATCAGAGTGCCAATCTTCCATACATCTACTTCGCACAACTGCACATGGCATATCCAATAAAGATGTCCTCAAAGTTCTGTCAACCTCTTTATTCGGATGAACTTGAATGAAACAGAGCATCATTTTATCAGATATACAAGTTAAATAAGGTAAAACATTGTCGACCTTCTACAACACCTGAACTTACTTCACCTGGTGCCTATGGTCAACTTTAAAGTCAGCTGCATAACAGAAAAAGTGAAACATGCGCAACTCCATCACCCCTAGGGTTATCTGGGCGCTGAGGTTTCTGCATCTGTGTCGAAAAGCCAGGTCTTGAGTTGCTTTCTGAAGTCTGCCAGGGAGGATGTCATTTGGCGGTGTGGTGGGGGGAGGTCATTCCAGGCTTTGGCAGGTGACGTAGGATGTTGCACCAAAAGCTTTGCATGTTCTACCTGAAGACTTACCACTACCACATAATTGTCTAACCATACAAAAAATCCATTAATACACACTTTTTCAACATTTTCCTCTGCAAGTAATTGACTCTTCCCTCTCCCTATACAATTCACCCAGTGTCTTATTTATCCCGAATTTAGACTGTATTATTAATTTGTTGACCTGTGAAGAGCTCTACCCTCTATGTGGCTAGGCCTGGCCTAAATAGGTACTGCCAATAAACAAATACATTCAAGGCAAACAAAAATTATTTAAATGTGAATCGATCTGAAAGTAAGCCCCACCGACGGTCCCAGTCCCCTAGAAACTACAATCGTTGAAAACACATTTCTAAGGCATAAAAGTAGAGTGGAGTGTGAAACCAAGTGACTACGGAAGAACAGTTCCTGGAACACAGAAAGATAAATAAAGTCTGATGACGCAGAAAAAGAAGGTCCGATATATATTCATGTATACCGTGTAATCAATACGTATAATGAAGTGCCATTTTAGTAAAGAAATAATGTACGAGGGAAAATGTGCCCTCGGGGTAGTTCGCCATCATTGTAAACGAGCTTTATTAATCATGAAGTATTGAAAATGTAGTAATCCGTCATAATCGCAAATGTATGCTATGATTTCTTGTTTGAAAACTGTTTTGCTTAGCTTAAATTTAGTACAGGCTTTGGCCTAAGATGCCTGGCTTCAAATTCTAACAGCGTGATTTTTTTTCCTTGAACTAATGAAACATATATTCTTGCTTGAAGTTGTATTTTTCCAGTAGAAACTGGCTGGTACACTTATCTCCAAGGTTTCGTGCTAGGCCGGTTACATCCCCTTTGATACAAGGTCAGTCTCTGCAGGTGCGGACAATGAAGGTACAGATACCAAAAATAATTGGCAAACCATGATACAACTTGTGTTCCAAGGCTCCAAGGCTAATGTATGCACAAATAAGTTCTAGTAAAAGACAATTTTCATTGGACAATTTGAAGCCAACCTATGAACCCTCCAATGGAGGACCCTGCAGAATTCGGAATGTTTCCTACTTAAACCCACCGGACAAAGAGAAGTCAGCCATTTTCCTCGATGCCAGTTTGAAGCCTGATGCCAGACTCCATTTTGGACGACACCCTGATGCCCTTTTCTCTATTCGAGAGAAAGAGACTTTAAGAATTCTCACCCTAGAAACTTTAACTTTGATTTGCCCCCGTCTTGCCCATGCAGTAACTTTGCCCCATTCTCCTTGCCGTTGCAAGGAAGCTTGCCCTTAACTTTGCCCCTTTGAAACTTGCCCCATGCTGATCGAACAAGTACCTGAAGGACGAAGACTTTTCTTGAATGCTGATTGTATTTGGTAAATATGAAAGGATAAATGTATTATGCATTGTGTTTTTCCTTTTAGGTACCAACTGCTATTTTGACAGGGCCCTAGCTAGAAGTTTTCCAAATTTGTGTTGACTAAATTCGTTTCGCATGAAGTCCCACATGCCGATGCTAATTAGAAGTTAGTCGAGGTATACATCCAATGTACCATGCCGAATTGAAATCTTGTTATGCTGACCGAATGTATGCAATTAGTCAAATACATTTAGTCACATTGGTGATTTGCATTGCTATAACCGAGTGTATCATCATTCAGATTTTGGGTAGATTGCGTTTCTTCCGCCGTTATGGACAGCTAGTAATGTTCATATACATATATCAATTGGTTTTGAGACATATATACAGTATATATCGTGCTAGCTTTGTTAATATAGGGAAATAAATTCACTAACTTTTAATAAACTGGTGTGGTTATTCATGACTGAAAGGTCATGGTGCGCCGAAATAGCAACTGTTATTGATTTCTGATGTGCTATATTGACCTATTAATTGGGTATTGATTACCGATTACAGTAGTTATTGATTATTGATCTGAGTGACTCGACTATTTTAGGATGAGGAGAGCCCGACTCGGTTAAAAGATTCACCGACCTCCAACGTGTCCAGGTACAGGTAATTTATAAGGGCTGGACGCGTTATCAAGTCTATCAGTTTTAACACAGAAAACCACCTGAACAGGTAAGCTGTGAGCTTCAGGGCTGCGCTTGACATACAAGAACTCAGCATGTTTCATTACTGTCAATTAAGGAAAAATTCAATTCCACTCGAAGAGGAAGGAGTAAGTGTAAAACAGTAAAGGACAGACTCCCAGCTGATACTTCTCATCACTCATCATGCGTACACCAGAACAATAAAAACAGGACGTTCTACAGCAATGAATGAAGTAAACCTGAAGAGATTTGGATTTATTTCAGTACTGGGTTGACAGATCTGCTACTTTAAGTACTGAGGTGCAATTAAACCCGTTGTGCTCATCTAGTTTTGGATGGTAGGGCCTGCTGCAGGCAGGACTGACATGTACCAATAGAGATGCACAAGAGGTCCTTGTTCGAGAGTAGCTGACGGCAGCAGGTAAACATTAATGTTCTAATGTTTGATAAAATCCCTCTTAGAGTAGCTGTCTATGGCCAAGCGCTCAACCTGCAGACTGGCATTTGCATAATGACCCTCTGAGCAGGACTGAGCATTCAAATAAAAAGAAAAATACTTTAGAAGTAGTGTATAGTATGAACAATAACGTTATCGTTTTGCTAACTCTTAATGAGAAGTATTGGATTGTATGCATCAGTGAACTAGAGTAATGGAGGCTTACGAGTTCCGATTTTTGTTCTTTGTCTTGTGCTGAAAATAGAGGACTGTTTTGTTAGAAATGGGGTCCTTGGTTGGCAGTCAGGTTACCCCCTGTCCAAGCAAGGACCCCCACTCTAGTCAGGGTAAGTCACACACAGTCCAAATTATCCTGTGCCCACCCTCTGGTAGCTTGGCACTGAGCAGTCAGGCTTAACTTAGAAGGCAATGTGTAAAGTATTTGTGCAATAAATCATACAATACCACAATATAGCACCACAAAAATACACCACACAGTGTTTAGAAAAATATATACTATTTATCTGGGTATTTGCAGGTCAAAACGATAAAAGATGCAATATGAAATTGTAGAGATATCACTGAAAAGTGATATAAAGGCCCTCATTCTGACCCTGGCGGTCTTTGACCGCCAGGGCGGAGGACCGCGGGAGCACCGCCGACAAGCCGGCGGTGCTTCAATGGGGATTCCGACCGCGGCGGTAAAGCCGCGGTCGGACCGGCACCACTGGCGGGGTCCCGCCAGTGTACCGCGGCCCCATTGAATCCTCCGCGGCGGCGCAGCTTGCTGCACCGCCGCGGGGATTCTGACCCCCCCTACCGCCATCCAGATCCCGGCGGTCGGACCGCCGAGATCCGGATGGCGGTAGGGGGGGTCGCGGGGCCCCTGGGGGCCCCTGCAGTGCCCATGCCACTGGCATGGGCATTGCAGGGGCCCCCGTAAGAGGGCCCCTAAATGTATTTCACTGTCTGCTGCGCAGACAGTGAAATACGCGACGGGTGCAACTGCACCCGTCGCACAGCTTCCACTCCGCCGGCTCGATTCCGAGCCGGCTTCATCGTGGAAGCCTCTTTCCCGCTGGGCTGGCTGGCGGTCTGAAGGCGACCGCCAGCCAGCCCAGCGGGAAAGTCAGAATTACCGCCGCGGTCTTTCGACCGCGGAACGGTAACTTGACGGCGGGACTTTGGCGGGCGGCCTCCGCCGCCCGCCAAGGTCAGAATGAGGGCCAAAGTGTCTTAAGTCTTTAAAAAGCAAACAAAGGGGGTTATTACAACTTTGGAGGAGGTGTTAATCCGTCCCAAAAGTGACGGTACAGTGACGGATATACCACCAGCCGTATTACGAGTCCATTATATCCTATGGAACTCGTAATACGGCTGGTGGTATATCCGTCACTTTACCGTCACTTTTGGGACGGATTAACACCTCCTCCAAAGTTGTAATAACCCCCAAAGTCTCTTTCAAGCACAAAGTACCTGGTTTGGAGTGGAAAATCTCCACAAAGGGCTGCAGAGGAGGAGATGCGTGGAAAAATGGTGTGTGCGTCGGTTTCGCCCCTTCACACACAGACTTGCGTCATTACTTTTCACGCGGGGTAGACGTGCATCGTTTTCCGGCTCCCGGACAGGTCTCCTCTGTGGGTCGCGGGGTTCCAGATGTCCCGGGGTCTGTGCGTGGAATCCTGGGCTTGTTGTCCGGCTGCGCATCATTCTGGTGGGCTGTGTGTGGAATTTTCTCCCTCACGGCAGACGTCGCGTTGATTTCCTCTCTGGAAGTCGGGCGGCGTTGTCCCGGCGGGCCGTGCGACGAAATTCCGGTTGCATCGCAGGCGTCGCGTATATTTTTTCCTTGCGGGGTCGAGCGGCATCTTTCCGGATCAGCGTGCAGTGAATTTTTCACCGCGGAGCAAGCTGTGCATCGAATTGTTCGGGCACAAGGAGTCCAGTTGAAAGATGAAAGTCTTTTTAGTCCTGAGACTTCAGGGAACAGGAGGCAAGCTCTATCCAAGCCCTTGGAGAGCACTTCTGCAACAACCAAGAGTTCAGCAAGGCAGCAGGCCAACAGCAAGGCAGCAGTCCTTTGTAGAAAGCAGTCAGGTGAGTCCTTTGCGCAGCCAGGCAGTTCTTCTTGGCAGGATGCAGGTTCTGGTTCAGGTTTCTTCTCCAGCAAGTGTGTGAGGTGGTAGGGCAGAGGCCCTGTTTGATACCCAAATGTGCCTTTGAAGTGGGGGAGACTTCAAAGAGTGGCTTAGAAGTGCACCAGGTCTCCTTTCAGTTCAATCCTGTCTGCCAGGGTCCCAGTAGGGGGTGTGGCAGTCCTTTGTGTGAGGGCAGGCCCTCCACCGTCCCAGCCCAGGAAGGCCCATTCAAAATGCAGATGTATGCAAGTGAGGCTGAGTACCCTGTGTTTGGGGTGTGTCTGAGTGAATGTACAAGGAGCTGTCAACTAAGCCCAGCCAGACGTGGATTGTAAGGCACAGAAAGATTTAAGTGCAAAGAAATGCTCACTTTCTAAAAGTGGCATTTCTAGAATAGTAATATTAAATCCAACTTCACCAGTCAGCAGGATTTTGTATTACCATTCTGGCCATACTAAATATGACCTTCCTGCTCCCTTCAGATCAGCAGCTACCACTTCAATAATGTATGAGGGCAGCCCCAATGTTAGCCTATAAAGGGAGCAGGCCTCACAGTAGTGTAAACACGAATTTAGGAGTTTTGCACTACCAGGACATGTAAACCACACAGGTACATGTCCTTCCTTTTACCCACATAGCACCATGCTCTAGGGGTTACCTAGGGCACACATTAGAGGTGACTTATATGTAGAGAAAGGGGAGGTTTAGGCTTGGCAAGTACTTTTAAATGCCTAGTCAAAGTGGCAGTAAAACTGAACACACAGGCCTTGCAATGGCAGGCCTGAGACAAGGTAAAGGGGCTACTTGAGTGCGTGGCACAACCAGTGCTGCAGGCCCACTAGGAGCATTTAATCTACAGGCCCTAGGCACATCCAGTGACCATTACTAGGGACTTATAAGTAAATTAAATAGTCCAATTGGGTATGATCCAAAGTTACCATGTTTAAAGGGAGAGAGCATATGCACTTTAGCACTGATTAGCAGTGGTAAAGTGCGCAGAGTCTAAAAACCAGAAAAAATGAGGTCAGAAAAAGAGACGGAGGAAGGCAAAAAGTCTGGGGATAACCCTGCAGAAGGGCCATTTCCAACATATCCCCCTTCCAGCCTAAAGCCAGGGTAGACTAATCAACACTCTGACGGACTTCCCTGCTTAAGGCAATAGAACATGGACAATGGCCCACTACTGCAGGTGCACTTGCCAGTTCTACGCCTTTCTGAACTCAATGAGGCTTCTTTGTCTGTACTCTCTAGGGCCACTGAACTGGCCCATGGGGAACCCTTCTCACCACCTGAGGACCCCATCTGTGAAGCTCCTAATTTTAACATGCTCACAGATGCATCCCAGTATGCAGACAGTACCACCATGGCCAACAAAGTGATATGGCCTGTTGCATTCCTTGGGTCTGACTTCTGTCCTCAACCCAGGGAAAACTCTGCCCATAAGGACAGAAACCAACAGACGCCACTGACATCTGTCAGTGTCATGAGCCAGGCCCCAGACCATCCACTGCTAAGTAGAGACCCTGAAGGGGGTCGTTGGATGAGCTTCTTCTCCAACTGGGGGTCTGGTAGGGAGCTCCCAAGCATCCCCAACTGGGGGCAGTAGCCCCAGGGGTCTTGCACCCCTTCTCCATTCTTACCAGTTCAGGGGTGGGTCCCTGATACCGGTCACTCAGCCCAGGATCTGTATCCTGAGGCTGAACAGAGGACAGGGGTGAGTCCTTCCTCACCGTGCCTCCACATCTGGTCTCACATACCCTCCTCTGGGGAGTGGTACTGCCAGACATCTGACCTGTCAGGGCACCCTTAGGGGTCAACCCTCTCAGCTCTCCTGACACTAGGGGAAACTCATTCCCCAGAATGCAGTCAATGGGCAGCTGGGGACTAACTATGACCCGCCTCTTGGTCACCTCCCCACCCTACTCTAGGGACACCCGGGCCATGGGGCGGAAGAAATCTTCCCCAGTGGCTGGAGTCACTCTACACACCTGTCCGGTGTATTGCTCTGGTGACACTAGCCTCTCCACAATCATGGTAAGACTAGCCCCTGTGTCTCTCAGAGCGGTGACTGGGACCCCATTCACTCCCACCTGGTGGAAGTGACGACTCCCACCCTCAGGGATCACAGGTTTACCCTCTGAGTCTACCTCCCAACTAAAGGAGATGAAGGCATGGTCTACGACCTGCCCCTGGGGACTACTTTCCCCTAAGGCCACATGGGCCACCCCTGTAGAGGACCCAATACTGGGTGATATCTTTGGACAGACAGAGTCGCCCTTCCTGTGTCCTAGCTGGGAACATTCAAAGCAGCGGGGTTGGGAAAGGGATGCTTTGGGCCACTGCCCACCAGAACCACCACCTTATTTCTCAGATGGGGCATGGGAGCCCTTTCCTCCCCCGTACTCTGGGACTTGTCTGGGTCATCTCTAACCTCCCCCCTCACTCTGTCGGGGGGAACCAGAACCACCCTCCTAGGGGTCACTCCCAGATACCTTTTTGGACACTCTGGTGCTAGTCCAGAGGTCCGCCTCCTCAGCAAGCTTCCTGGGATCAGTCAGCTTACTATCTACCAAGTGCTGGCGCAACTCTGTAAAAGAAATACTGAGTATATGCTCTCTCAGAATCAAGTCATATAACCATTTGTAATCATCTACTTTGCTGCCCCGCACCCATCCATTCAGTGCCTTACTGGAAAAGACAAAGAAATATACCCATTTTTGTGTGGATTGTTTGGTGCTGTCCCTGAACCTCTGACGGTATCCCTCAGGGTTCAGCCCAAACTTCGCAAGTAAAATGGCTTCTGAAGTGGGTATGTGTTTCTATCCTTAGGATCCAGTGTGAGAAGTGTGTCCCCCCCCAGTACTGGTACATAACTCCACATGGCTGTACCCCATGGAACCTCCTGAGCCCTTAGTGCAACTTCATAAGCAGCTAACCATTTATCTATGTCATCTCCCACCACAAAACTGGCCACCACATTTTTGGGTATACAAACCTTCTTTTCTCCAGCAGGTCCTGTCTGTATGCTGCCGCCATTACTGCTGGATTCAGAATGTCTTGCCTTAAGATCCAGCTCCTTGAGACTCAGTTCATGAGCCAATAAAAGTTTCTTTTCAGCTAAGGCTCTTTCAGCTTCAGCTTGTTTGGCTTCTCTCTCTGCCCTTCTTTCCTCCTATTGAGCCTCAATTTTCAGTCTTGCCATTTGCAATTGTAACTCCCTCTCTTCTCTCCTTTCCTCTGCGATCAGGCCTTGCTCAGAGACACTGCTCCCTGGTCTGGAAGGGGGCACAATTGCAGTGGTAACATCACCCACTGATGGCAACAAATCCTATGAGGGGCCATTTTCTGGCTCCTCTTCCTCATCATCCTCCTCTAAATGGGCTTCTGCCCAGGCCCTCAGCACCACTTGAAAGTCCTCCTTTCTGGAGGCCCCTTGGGTGGGTACTCTCATCACCCTGCAGAACCCCTTTAGCTGTTTGACAGTATATATCTCCAACAGGGCTAGGTCAAAATCTCCTGCTTGAGACCCAGCCAGAGACATGTTGAGTGAGGATTTAGTTTTTGAAAATTGTCAGGAAAAAACGAATTTGCAAAAAGAGATAAAAATCAAGTTGACCTTCAACTGTGGGTAGGAAGTGAAATACTTAGCTACTGTATGTCACTGCACAAATACAAGTCCTATCCTCACCGCTGATCACCAATGTTAGAAATGGGGTCTTTGGCTGGCAGTCAGGTTACCCCCTGTCCAAGCAAGGACCCTCACTCTAGTCAGGGTAAGTTACACACAATCCAAATTATCCTGTGCCCACCCTCTGGTAGCTTGGCACTGAGCAGTCAGGTTTAATTTAGAAGGCAATGTGTAAAGTATTTGTGCAATAAATCATACAATAACACAATATAGCACCACAAAAATACACCACACAGTGTTTAGAAAAATATATACTATTTATCTGGGTATTTGCAGGTCAAAATGATAAAAGATGCAATATGAAATTGTAGAGATATCACTGAAAAGTGATATAAAGTGTCTTAAGTCTTTAAAAAGCAAACAAAGGGGGTCATTCTGACCCTGGCGGTCAAAGCACCGCCAACAGGCTGGCGGTGCTTTTGTCTCCCATTCCGACCGCGGCGGTAAAGGCGCGGTCGGACCGCCGGGGCCGGCGGTTTTCCGCCATTTCTGCCCCGGCGGCTATAATCCGCCAGGGCAGCGTTGCTTGCAGCGCTGCCCTGGGGATTATGACCCCCTTACCGCCAGCCTGTTTCTGGCGGTTTTCACCACCAGGAAGAGGCTGGCGGTAAGGGGTGTCTTGGGGCCCCTGGGGGCCCCTGCACTGCCCATGCCACTGGCATGGGCAGTGCAGGGGCCCCCTACCAGGGCCCCAGGCAGCTTTTCACTGTCTGCCTAGCAGACAGTGAAAAGCGTGACGGGTGCAACTGCACCCGTCGCACGGCCGCAATACTGCCGGCTCCATTCGGAGCCGGCTTCTGTGTTGCGGCCTCATTCCCGCTGGGCCGGCGGGTGCTAACTTGGTTAGCGACCGCCGGCCCTGCGGGAATGTTGGAATGGGGGCCGCGGAGTACGGCCGCATTGGTGGCCGCATGGCGGTTTCCGCCTGGCGGGCGGAATGACCCCCAAAGTCTCTTTCAAGCACAAAGTACCTGGTTTGGGGTGGAAAATCTCTGCAAAGGGCCGCAGGGGAGGAGATGTGTGGAAAAATGGTGTATGCGTCTGTTTCGCCCCTTCACACACAGACTTGCGTCGTTATTTTTCACGTGGGGTAGACGTGCGTCGTTTTCCGGCACGCGGACAGGTCTCCACTGTGGGTCGCCGGGTTCCCAGATGTCCCGGGTTCTGTGCGTGGAATCCTGGGCTTGTTGTCCGGCTGCACGTCGTTCCGGTGGGCTGTGCGTGGAATTTTCTCTCTCGCGGCAGGCGTTGCGTCAATTTGCTCTCTGGAAGTTGGGCGGTGTTGTCCCGGTGGGCCGTGTGGCGAAGTTCCGGTCGCACGGCAGGCGTCGCGTCGGTCTTTTCCTTGCGGGGTCGAGCGGCGTCTTTCCAAATCGGCTTGCAGTGAATTTTTCACTGCGGAGCAAGCTGTGCATCAAATTTTTCGGTGCACAGGGAGTCC
Organism: Pleurodeles waltl; assembly: GCF_031143425.1. NCBI lineage: Eukaryota > Metazoa > Chordata > Amphibia > Caudata > Salamandridae > Pleurodeles > Pleurodeles waltl. The sequence goes on from NC_090442.1 coordinate 463,823,995, forward strand.
AGTTGAAAGATGGAAGTCTTTTTGGTCCTGAGACTTCAGGGAACAGGAGGCAAGCTCTATCCAAGCCCTTGGAGAGCACTTCTGCAGCAAGGCAAGAGTTCAGCAAGGCAGCAGTCCAACAGCAAGGCAGCAGTCCTTCACAGAAAGCAGTCAGGTGAGTCCTTTGAGCAGCCAGGCAGTTCTTCTTGGCAGGATGCAGGTTCTGGTTCAGGTTTCTTCTCCAGCAAGTGTCTGAGGTGGTAGGGCAGAGGCCCTGTTTTATACCCAAATGTGCCTTTGAAGTGGGGGAGACTTCAAAGAGTGGCTTAGAAGAGCACCAGGTCCCCTTTCAGTTCAATCCTGTCTGCCAGGGTCCCAGTAGGGGATGTGGCAGTCCTTTGTGTGAGGGCAGGCCCTCCACCCTCCCAGCCCAGGAAGACCCATTCAAAATGCAGATGAATGCAAGTGAGGCTGAGTACTCTGTGTTTGAGGTGTGTCTGAGTGAATGTACAAGGAGCTGCCAACTAAGCCCAGCCAGACGTGGATTGTAAGGCACAGAAAGATTTAAGTGCAAAGAAATGCTCACTTTCTAAAAGTAGCATTTCTGGAATAGTAATATTAAATCCAACTTCACCAGTCAGCAGGATTTTGTATTACCATTCTGGCCATACTAAATATGACCTTCCTACTCCCTTCTGATCAGCAGCTACCACTTCAATAATGTATGAGGGCAGCCCCAATGTTAGCCTATGAAGGGAGCAGGCCTCACAGTAGTGTGAACACAAATTTAGGAGTTTTACACTACGAGTACATGTAAACCACACAGGTACATGTCCTTACTTTTACACACACAGCACCCTGCTCTAGGGGTTACCTAGGGCACACATTAGAGGTGACTTATATGTAGAGAAAGGGAGGTTTAGGCTTGGCAAGTACTTTTAAATGCCAAGTCGAAGTGGCAGTAAAACTGAACACACAGGCCTTGCAATGGCAGGCTAGAGACAAGGTAAAGGGGCTACTTGAGTGGGTGGCGCAACCAGTACTGCAGGCCCACTGGTAGCATTTAATCGACAGGCCCTAGGCACATACAGTGCGCATTACTAGGGACTTATAAGTAAATAAACAGTCCAATTGGGTATGATCCAAAGTTACCATGTTTAAAGGGAGAGAGCATATGCACTTTAGCACTGGTTAGCAGTGGTAAAGTGCGCAGAGTCTAAATTCCAGCAAAAATGAGGTCAGAAAAAGAAAAGGAGGAAGGCAAAGAGTCTGGGGATAACCCTGCAGAAGGGCCATTTCCAACATGTTTGTTTTACCAGACTGTGGAAGTGTATGCTGACATTCCTGAAGCTGGAGGGAACAGACCGAAGGACTGAACTAGGGACAGAGAAGACAAGGAACTTTAGAAATTCATTTAGGCCTTTTGCTGAGCAGTACTGCTGATTAGTCTTTGCATGCACTGGCATTTGGTTGGCAGTTTGGGTGAAGGCTGGGACTACAGTATTTTTTAAGATGAGGAGGACCCTTTTATCTCTTCCCTGATCACTATTCAGTGTGGTTTTTGATAGGTAGGCACAGAAAGCAGATACGTATCTATGTCGTGGGTGCCCCAGGTTGAAGAATATCATGCTCTGAGAGGCATCACTCTACACAAAGGCTAGAGAAGGCACTTGAGAAAAGATACACCACAAACTGTTTCTGAAAATGCAGACAGAGAATCCATATTCTCAGTCTGCTTTAACTCTATAAAAGTAGGAACCAATGACCCACTTGTTGCTCCAGTTACACATCCTCTTTGACTCCTAATCTGAAGCACCTAGAAGCCAACCTGCCAGCAGGGAGAGGGAAGGAGCCTGCCAACTGTGCAGAAGCTGTATCTCTCTAGGGAATGCCAGCAGCAGCCAAACCCAGCGCTGTGGGTTTACCAAGCCCAGGAAGTCTGGGGAGAGGAATCTGCAAGCCTCAGGGGTGTGGCCACTGTCTCTCCTGGAGTGCAGTGCCATGTGGGAATCGCAGATAAACAACTGACCTCAGAATCTTGCAAAAACAAAAAAAGAAATTGTGGCTGCTGACATCAAGAGCGGTGATTGAAGTGGATGTCACAACCAGAGCTGTGCCCAAAGGGTGTACTCCACCACCGAGAACCAAGACGTGTACCCTTAGAGGACATTGCCACCAGAAACAATATTTGTGACTGTGTTCTGGTCATCTCCATCAGGGAGTGTTCCCAGGGTAATTGCCACTGCCACATCTAAGAAGTGCTGCTGACACCTCGGCCACGTGGTGGCCTACCTGTTACCTGTCGACAAGTGCCCTAAAAGTAGGTCTGTTTACTGAGGGCCCAACTTGCATCCAGTACCTGCTGAAGGACCTATCTTGCTGCGGTCTGCCTGAAATGAAAGGCTGCATCTGCCTTCATCACACTTCCTTCCAGAAGTGGGAGAGATAAGAGACATATTCTTATTTTTCTACTGGCAGCTAAAACAGAGATCTGCATGTAGTGAGACTGTGTTTAAAAGGGGACTGAGCGTGCTTGCAATTCAATTGAGATATCTGCACTTAAGCACAGTGCTTTTCTGCCCTAACAAGGGACCTTCCTGGAAATACAAGAGTACGGACACATGCGAAAAAAAGTGTGGAAGCAAGAGCAGTAGCCAAAGCACAGTAACACAATCATCATTATTAAGTGTATATCTGCTATTATCTGTGTGGTATCCCATTTTAAGTATGTATGTTAAAGTACTTTTCCTATGTGAATAAAGAACTGAATTGGACAATCAATTATTGTGCTAATGGGTGGTTGTTGAGACCTGAAATTGTGCTCCATCACAGTACCTCCCTGAGAAGCTTGTGACTCCTCGCCATCGCTACCACGATTTTCAGAGCCATAGTAAGTTAGACCAAGGCACATTAGAAGGAAACCACCCTGGCTTGAAGGCTAGGACACAGCATCCCTACTTGCTACGAGATCCCCTGATGGGGTCTAAAAATAAGCATGAAGCACAAATGATGAAAGAAAGAATAACATAAGTGAGCAGCAAAGGAACTTTGTTATGAGTCCAGAGACATCAGGATGAGAAATATCATGTACCTATGTACATATATGTGTGGCATGTGCATAGCGCGAACCTAGCCGAAAGGTAGCAGAGTTCTTAACAGGTTCATAGGCAAAGATATACTCCATGAATAACTGGAGGTGGAGGGGACCATTATTGTGCTGCGATGGAATGTCTTCAGTACTCCGAAAAACAGAGCAGGGCTGGACTGGTCTTCATGGATACAGGGATATTGTTTTGAATCCTCAGCATGTAGACAGAGGCCCTTTGCCTTGTATTTTTTTTTTTGTACTTCATCATTTTCAATCTGATGGAGTCCTGGTGGCGGGAGTACAGAGGGCAAACCGTGGTGGTGATTGTAACAAAGGGACTGGAACAAGATTTCAGAAGTATCCTGGTCTTCTGAACTTCTTCATTTCCCGTCAGCAGTAGCTTGGAAGAGTATGACTCAGGCCTCCTCCAAGACTATAGGCAGCAACTGCACAACTGAGTCCGAAAGCGAGTGGAACCATCAGCCCAAAAGGCACACAGTGTTCACTGATCACATTGCCGGGCTGGCAGAAGACAAAATCTTTCTTAAGGTATTTAGCTTCTTTGATTCCCTGACCGGTGGAGTGGAGGAAATGCGCCAGGATTTACCAAGGTCTTCGGGGTGTGGTAAGGAAGCTGGGGAGCCTGAGGGTGGGGCAACAGCAATGGCTAATGTCCTATTCACAGGAGCCCCTGTACAGGGCTTAGAGAAGGCCCTGAGTAAAATGTCTGTGAGGATTTCATTAAAAGGGAGAAGCAGTTCAGAAGGGGTTACTCCCAGGTCAAGCATCTCATTCAAGGCGTTTGTTTTGACAGCCACAGAGGGAAGTTGCAGGACCAGTACCTCAGCTGCCCTCCTCACAACCATTAAAAATGAGGCTCCCTCCTCCGAGACCAAGCCAGTAACTGAGGAAGTGTCCAGTTCACTAGCATCAGCCAAATCCTCAGACCAGATGTCCTCATTGGGGTCTAGTGGCTGGCATTCATAAGGGTCCAATGGCCCCTCCCAGTTTTTACAAGTCCTAGCCCATGGAAGCAGGGCTCAGGCTCAAGTCTGGATAGAATGCCTCCAGTTGGCGCCGGAGTCAGATGACACCTATCCAGCTCCATGTCAGAGTCAGGGATAGAAATGGGGGTGCTTCTGTCGGTAAGCACTGGTAGCACCTGGGGTGCCAGCAGTGGGGCCAGTGGGTGGGGGGGAAGGTCAAGGTGGCTTCACTGGCATCAGTGAGGATCCTTCCATGTATCCCCGAGCCCGACTGACGCTAAGGGCTAACACGCAGGTGGAAATCCTGCAGAGGCCCCTCCCAATCATGTGGGGCCTGAAGGTGGGCCAGCAGAGATGGGCGGTCCAAACAAGAGGTGTACAGCCTTATAAACTCATGGAGCTGGGTGAGGGTCGCTCAGCTCCGAGAGACTTGGGAAGGTGCAGAGACAGCCCAGGCAAAGACCTAACCGCAGAGCAAAGCCCTGCTTGCTGATATTCTTTCACATCGTTGGATGTCTTCGACGGACAGAGCAAAGTTGAAGACCTCTTTGATTCCTTGTTTTTCTTGTTTTTGTGGGACTTACCTAAACATCTGGTGTGACACCTGTGGGAAATTCTAAGATAAGGAATCTGCAGCCAGAGTTCTCAATTGAATTGTTCATGATCTACAACAACCATAACTTAAAGGCTACTTTATTAAGGTCTCCTTTAATAAGCTCCTGCCCTGCTTCTCGTATCAGAAAGGTAGTGGGATTTAATTGGTCATGAATTTATTTTGCATCAACAGGTCATGTTTATCTAAAAGAACTTTTTGATTGAGAACACTACACAGAATATTTCATTTTCTCCTTCTGACCATAAGACCATGGTAGCCAATGCATTTACACCTCCACATCGACTACAATGTAGTCTCTATCAGACTGTCAGCAAACATCTTAGGCAGACTTCTACATACTGAAAATGTGGCCTCACTCTTGGTCTTTGAACTAAGAAATTATAACTTTTTGAGGAAAAGTTAGACCATTGCACTGACACCGCTAAATTGAAGAGTCTTCTTTAAAACACTGTTTGGTCCACAGCACTGCCTTCTTATCAGTTTCTAAGTGAGTTAAATAGAGATCAAATTGCAAACTTCACTCTAAGAATAACCATCTACCCATATTTCTTCAGGAAAGCCAGATGGAGCGGGCGTCCCTTTCTTGAAGGTGGAAACTTAACTGTTAAAGTTTAGAAAAGGTTTCAAAACATGACTGTTTGATTTAACCTCTTAGCAGCTTGGACTTTCCACCCCCCCAGTGCTGAGCCCTTTTTTGGCTATTTGGGGTAGTTCGCACTTAGGCCTTCATAACTTTTTGTCCACATAAGGTATGCACGCCAACTTTGCATCCTTTTTTCCAACATCCTAGGGATTCTAAAGGTACCCAGAGTTTATGGTTTCCCCTGGAGGAGACCAAGAAATTAGCTAAAATACAGTGAAAATTTCGTTTTTTTTCAAAAAAATTGAAAAAAAGGGCTGCCGAAGAAGGCTTGTGGTTTTTTCCCCTGAAAATGGCATCAACAAAGGGTTTCTCGTGCTAAAATCACCATCTTCCCACCTTTCAGGAACGGGCAGACTTGAATCAGAAAACCACATTTTTCAACACAATTTTGGCATTTTACTGGGACATACCCCATTTTTACTATTTTAGGTGCTTTCAGGCTCCTTCCAGTTAGTGCAGGAATGGGTGTGAAACCAATGCTGGATCCCGGAAAGCTAAACATTTCTGAAAAGTACACAAAATTCTGAATTCAGCAAGGGGTCAATTGTGTAGATCTTACAAAGTTTTCCTACAAAAAATAACAGCTGAAATAAAAAAATATTGAAAGTGAGCTGAAAAAAACAGCCATTTTTCTCCACGTTTTACTCTGTAACTTTTTCTTGCAATGTCAGATTTTTTAAAGCAATATACCGTTACATCTGCTTACATACACCCGGTATACAGCAATTCATTTGCTGAAATATAAAGAGTGAAAATTAGGTGTCAAGAAAACCTTTGTATTTCCAAAATGGGCATAAGATAAGGTGTTGAGAAGCAGTGGTTATTTGCACATCTCTGAATTCCGGGGTGCCCATACTAGCATGTGAATTACAGGCCATTTCTCAAACAGACGTCTTTTTTACACACTGTCTTACATTTGGAAGGAAAAAATGTAGTGAAAGACAAGGAGTAATAACACTTGTTTTGCTATTCTGTGTTCCCCCAAGTCTCCCGATAAAAATGGTACCTCACTTGCGTGGGTAGGCCTAGCGCCCGCGACAGGTTATGCCCTAAAACACAACGTGGACACATCACATTTTCCCAAAGAAAACAGACCTGTGCCTAGCTGTGGATTTTGGCCTCTAGGTCAGCACCTAGGGAAACCTAGCAAACCAGTGCATTTTTGAAAACTAGACACCTATGGGAATCCAAGATGGGGTGACTTGTGGGGCTCTGACAAGGTTCTGTTACCCAGAATCCTTTGCAAACCTCAAAATGTGACCAAAAAACACTTTTTCCTCTCATTTTGGTGACAGAAAGTTCTGGAATCTGAGAGGAGCCACAAATTTACTTTCACCCAGCGTTCCCCCAAGTCTCCCGATAAAAATGGTACCTCACTTGTGTGGGTAGGCCTGGTGCCCGTGACAGGAATAGATCACACAACGGTCAATGTTGGTCTTACATGAGGCAGCTGGGGCAGCCGACCCTGGGGTGGTCCATTCCTGTTGCAGGCACTAGGTATAGGCGCTCAAGTGGGGTAGTGTTTTTACCAGGACAGGTGAGGAATCACTGGGTGGTAGGAATTTTGTGGACCCCAGCATATTCCTGTAGTTTGTGTGACAGAAATGCAAGAAAAATAGAGTTTTTCTTCAACATTTCAGCTTTGCAGGGTATTCTAGGTAAGAAAACTTTGGGAAATCCACACAAGTCACACCTCTGTGGACTCCCCCGGATGTCTAGTTTCCAGAAATGTTTGGGTTTAGTATGTTTCTCTATATGGCCGCTGAAACCAGGACCAAAAACACAGGTGCCTGCCTTACAAAACCAGTTTGTTTTGTGATGGATAATTTTGATGTCTCCACAATACGATTTGGGCTGTGGAATTTGGGGCTGAACTAAATTGGGGAGCTCCCAAGAGAGCACTCTCTCTCTCTCTCTCTGCTTGCCGCCGCATTCACCTGCTCTCTGGGTTGGGCTAACCCACTATTACCCTGTTGCACAGACTGTGCTTGCGAAGGGACAGCAGGACTGTCGTCATCACCTCCCTCATAATTTACTGGAAGAGGAGTTATCGAATGGGACTCCTCTGACTGAAAAATCACTCCCAGAGTCTGCGCCATTGTCCTATCACTCAGATGCTGTCTCAGTATCTGATGTCTCAGTCTCTGATCCTATGTCAGAGCTGTCCTCTATAACCAGAGTGACGGCAGCAGTCATCCATCAAGATCCCATCTCTGCTATTGGCTAAACTGTTGCACTAAAACACTAGCCTACGTAGACAGTCACAAAATCGATGGTGTGTGTGAGATACGTGCAACAGTAGAGGCCACCTTACCTGCGCTTCTTCCCTCAATCAGCACGTTCTTTCAAGACACTCAAAAAACACCTTGTCACATACCATTTGGCACAGTCTTTAGCACCTCCTGCGCCCAGTCCAACAATCATTATTGGTGCTCCCACTCCCTCCTCCTCGGATTCCCTCATTACCACCCAGCAAAAGTGCCCTTCATCTCTCCACAGCCGCCCCCCACCCCGCACATACATTTCATTTGTATTATAGCGCAGGTAATGGCTGACTTTACGAATGTACTCCTCTATTTACATAAAATACAGATTTCCTCTTTGCAGTATGCATATAAACCTTCTGCGCTTTTTTGTGGCACTAAAACTGCCACTAGACAAAAGTCTGATCCTTTTGTAGCAGAAACATAATCACAATACTTACTTGACTTTTTTATTGCTGCCTAAAAGCTACAGTTGAAATGCGTCAGTTGAAGTATGTGCATTGCTTTGAAGATGCAAGCTGCAACTGCAAGACAACTGGTGGCAAATATATATATATATATATATATATGGATCACTTTTATATGTGGGTCTGGTTTTCCTGGGGGGCCGATCGCAGCCCCCAAGTAAACCACACATGTATTGACAAAAGTGATCTATATATATATATATATATATGTATATATATATATATATATATATATATATAGATCTAGATCTATATATATATATATATATCTATATATATATATATATAGATCTATCTATAGATATATCCATGTAGGTAGATATATCTACATAGATATATCGATATATATAGATCTATATTTTTTAGTAGTTGTATGGTTTCCTTGGGGGCCAAAGTGGCCCCCAGGGAAATCCTTTAACAACTAAAAAAGATATTGCCCCCACAGGGGGTCACCCTGCCCACGGGCGACCCCCTGTCCATTTTTAAATAAAAAAATATATATAGATTTTTTTAAATAAAATTTAGCCCCTGGGGGGAGCACGAACGAAAGCGATCGCAACCCATCCCCCCCCCCCATATTTTTTTTTAAATATGCCCCCGGGGGGGAGGGGGTGGCCTCCCCAAGTGAAATCCCTGGTGTCTAGTGGTGTTTCCTGGCCCCCAATCGCAGCTGTGTTGCAATCGGGGGGCAAGGAAAACACTTTCAGGAAGGACTCGTAAGAAAGGGGAGAGTCTCCCCTTTCTTACGAGGCCTTACCGAACGTGGGGAAGGCCGTTTGGGGACGTTTTCCCCATCGGAGCAGGAAGCTTCCTGCTCCGATGGGGAAATCAACAAGGTGACGTCACAAAGGGGCGGGTGGGGGGCGGGGGAGACACGTGTCTCCTAGGTATTAAAAAAAAAAACATCCTCGAGTGCAACGCACCAGAGGATTTATTAACCCCCTCCCTGGTGTCGCCCACTGGTCGTGATCCGCACCAGGGAGGTAGTGTGGGCGTCGGCCAGTGGGCGACGCCCACATTTAAAGGGTTAAAACACCGTCGATTTGTACACTTCACGTCTCAGGAAGTTCTTTTACACTATAATGTAACCAATGTCACAGTATCAACCTGTGCTTTCTAAGTGTCCAACTAGACAGTATATTAACCTCTTCGGTGCTCATGGCGGAATGGCTCCGTCATGAGCACCGGTGGGCGTGTGCTGAGGATAGAACCAATCTGTCCTCGTGCCCACCCGTGGAGGAAGTGATGGTGCTCCCCCCTTGGGCCACCCTCTGTCACCCCCCCAACAGGGAATGGCAGCGAAAGTGCTTCCGCTGTGACCCACAAGCCCCCCCTCGGCATCAGCATGCTTGTGAAGCGCTGAGGTCATCAGATGGAGCCGGGAGCACACTGGAAGCTATTTGCTTCCAGTGCATCCAGGGAGGGGACAGTGTTTTGGCAAGTCCTTCCCTGTTTGTATTTTTTTGCAGGTTTACAGACGCGCTGGGAAAGGACTTTCCCTGTGCGCCTGTAAACAGTTGATTCGTGCTCCATAATTGTGGGTGGTGCCGCGATCATGGAGCAGCAGTCTACACCACTAAGCCACCAGGGATGTTTTTCCTGATTGTTGGGGAGCGACCCCTTAGGCAAGGGTCGCTCCCCTGGGGGCATTATGTGTATGTGTTTCAGCCCCCGGGGGCTGATTTGGCTGCTTTTAGGCTGATCAGGCCCCCAGGGAGGCTGAAACCCACTAGAAGCCGGGGATTTTTCATTTTGGGGTTTATTGCGGTGAGGTATCATTTTTATCAGGAGACCGAGGAGAATGCACAGTGGTAGGACATTTTTCTGTGCCTTAGCCACGCATGTGCCAAACTACGCATATGCGTGGTTATGGCACAGAAAAAGCCAGAGTGGATCAGGAGAGAACGCGGTAAGGTAAGTGGGGCTGGGGCAGGCGTGTGGGGTAGATTAAGGGCTTTGGCATTGTGGGGGGGCCGGGGCGAGCTGTTTTTGTTTTTTAAGGGTTGGGGTGGAGGGGTTTGGGTATTTATTTATTTTTTGGCTAAGGGTGGGGAGGTTGGGCTATTTTTTTTTTGCGGATGTAAGAGGGTTTTAGGTATTTTTTTATTTAGGACTTAGGGTAGGGGCAGGGTAGTTTATTTTTAAAGGGGTGGGGAGGGTTTAAGGAAGAGTGAGAGGAGGGAGGAGAGAAGAGGAGGAAGCATTGTGAGAGGACGCAGTGAGGTAAGTGAGGTTGGGGCAGGGTTGGTGGGTAGTTTTTAGCAGTGGGGGTTCGATTTAGGGCTTAGGGTTGGTGGGAGGTGTTGGGGTAGTTTAGTTTTTAGGGGCAGGGGTGGGCGGATCGGGCTAGTTTTTTGTTTATGGCTCAGGTTGGGTAGGAGGGTCAGGGTAATTTAGTTTTTAGGGACGAGGTTGGGGGGAAAGTCTGGATAGTTTTTTTTTTGTTTTTTTAGGGCTCAGGGACGGTGGGGGTCGGGTAGTTTAGTTATTGGGGAAGGTTTTAGGGCTCAGGGTGGGTGGAGGGTTTTGGGTTAGTTTCGTTTTTAGGAGCAAGGGTAGGGGTGTCGTGGTAATTTTGTTTTTAGGAGCAGGGATGGGTGGTCAGGATATGTTTTTAGGGCTCAAAGTGGATGGGGGAGTCAGGATAGTTTAGTTTCATGGGGCAGGGGTGGGGGGTTGGGTAGTCTTTTTTTGGGGGGGTTCAGGGCAGGTTGGGGTACTTTAGTTGTGAGGGGCGGGGTGGGGTGGGGTGTAGGGATAAGGTTATGTTTTTTTTTTAGGGCTCAGGGCAGGTGGAGGTACTTAAGCCATTACGGGTGGGGGTACCTTTGGGCCTCAGGGCGGGTGAGGGAGGGTTGTATGACAGAACTACGCATGCCATTTCCACATATGCCTATACTAGGCATGCTTTTACAGCAAATTTTGTTGGCTAATTTCTCAGTCCCCTCCAGAGGAATCCACAAACCCAGGGTACCGTTATAATTCCCAGGATGTTGGAAAAAAAGGGTGCAAATTTGGCGTAGATACCTTATATGGATAAAAAGGTATGGGAGCCTAAGAGTGAACTACTCCAAATAGCCAAAAAAAAGCTTAGTACGGGGGAGGCTTGGCAGCAAAGGGGTTAAGAGAGCCACCATAGATAGAAAGGACAGTACTGGCATGTTATAACATTACTATTTCTACATTTTTTACTCATAAAGTACACCTCAAGCTAATTTGCTTCTTGGCACGTCAGAAGTAAATACAACAGAGCAGAACTCAGAACAATTGTTGAAAAGTAGGTTTTAAACGGACTTCCAAAAATATTATGCTGAGGAGGTGGTGGATTTAGAAAGAGGGCAACAATGGTGAAATAGAACAATTGTGGCCTCCTTTGTGCTTATATACTCAACACAAGGACTAATCCATACACTTAGTACAGACCCCGGGTAAACTTTGGTAAAGAAATACACAATGGTCCTGTGGGTCCAATTTTCGCAAAGATCTACCACCCCACTGATACCTGATCCACTATGAGAGAGGTAGCATATCAAAAAATGAAATTATAGTCCAACAATATACTGCCAATGTGATATATTATTTTTACAGCATCGCAACATCGTGAATTTGAACAATCAAATGCAGGAGGCTCAAGGAGCTGAAAGTGCTAAGTGCAAAAGTACATAATTACATATGTACATCGGAAAAACAGGAGGTACCCACAATGAGTTTCAACATTAACAAGAGTATATCCCCATTTTTTAGATTTGTTGACCAGATAACCCCATTAGTTGTCGACGTTTTGACCCAAAGGGAACTAATCCACAGGTCTCACTAGTAAAGGGAGGAATGACAGATAGCCTTAAACAGGAGCAACTAAAAAGGCAGCCACGAATGCAAACATAAATGCAATCCCAGTGATGGTGGTCACACAGAAGGCTCCATTCGAATGATACTGGCCACGAACCACAGAAACTATTTGTGTCCGGTAAGCACTGGATAGGCAGACTCGGTCCCTCAGTGAGTCTGTGTGTCCAGAGCCTACCAGACATCAGTTTCTTCTATGGCAAGTGACCCGCATCAAATAAAGCAGAGCTGGTCTGACGATTGCAGGGCATGTGGGCTACGTACTTTCTAGATGGAATGCCATAGCTCCCTGGCCGTAAATTCACCAAAATGCCAGGGGGAGCAGAAGTGACATCAAGCGAAATTTCATCTTTACCTCCACTCACACACATGTGCTTACACAACCACTCATACACTCACTCTCTTTTACATAAGCACACTCTCACCCGCAAGCATGCATACACCACACATGTAAAAGTGTTTTTTGCTTACCTCGGCTACCAAGAAGAGTCATAGTCCAGCTAACTGTAATTCATTTAGTGTAATAAAAAAAACTGATTGAAAACAAGGAAATTGAGCCCCAAGCAACGTCCATAAGGACGAGCTGCCCCTGTAGTTCTGGCACTGCCTTTTCCACCTCTGAGGCCAGGGTCACAGAGGCGGTGCCAGGGGTCGCAAGGGCAAGCTGGGGGTCGCAGCTGGGATCCCTAAATGATGTCCATGCATAGCTCTCTTTCTCTCTATTCCTTCCACTCAACGCAAACAGCTTGCCCTTTCAAAAATCAATTAAACGCATTTCTTAAGATAGAATTATAAATCAAGGCATCTCAAGAGCGCCTTTGCGTATTACCTGAGGCAGACTGCAGTATCTGAAAAGCTCTTCATCATTCTGAAAGTCCTGTACTTTAGTGATGGTTTTCTGGTCTGGAACAAATTCAGATTTAGCGATGGCAATGTCTCTCATAATTTGCAATCCTGGAACTGACACCTCTTTCCTGCAGATCCTTTCAAATTCATTCCTGGGGACATTGGCATAATAAAACATAATTATTGGACACAACAAGAGGAAAGGAGGACTCTGATACACTTGCTCTGGCACAGAACTAACATTAGCAAGACTTTTTTCCCTGCCGATCAGATCCTCATTGTTTCAGCTACTCATGGCAGGCAGGTTTTCGGCGTAATGCATGCTTGTTCGCCCTAAGATCATGAATCCATTGCCACAATTTGTTTTCTCCTCTGCCTGCACAGGAGGCCCCCATCTTCATCTCTGTCCCTACCAAAGACAAGCAAGAAACTCTCTTGAATCATGTATAGGGTAAAGGTACAGGATCACCAGGTCTTGGACTAGCCAGGGTCTGTGACTCCACACTAAAACCAACGAGGGTGGCTTGACAATACATCAAGAGAGACTTCTTTGTGCCACCTTTGGTCCTCTAGCATATTTTTCTCTTTCATTTCTTTGTATTAAAGGCCCAAGAAAGGGAGAGAGACTAATTGTGTGTCTCCATGGTCAAAGTGAGTGATCGCTGAGATGGGAGAAGCTGGCTATGACCCTCCTAGGCTATTGGCCATCATTTCCTGTTATCCTTAGGGCTTCATAGAAATGAGCACCTCTCAGTCCAGCAAATAAGACCATAACTGCAATTTATACTGGGGGCACTAGAACATAATGTTTTCACAAGTATCTTCCTTACTCTTTCACTAACATTTTTAGTGCAATATTTATTGTTTAGAGCTTTGACCTCGGAGCACCGGCCTCACTGTTCTGCTTTTCGGCCTCCTATATTTTCCTGCTAAATCTAAACCACGTTCATCTTCAAGAACCAGGAATTGTTCTTTATTAGGCATGCTATTCTGTGTTCGGACCTTGATGTGAAACATTTCTTACATCAGAGGCAAGAAATGACTTAAAGATCACCACATGCTTCTCAGATGAGGCTTGAATAATATGCCAGGGCACATACCGTGGTCAAAGGGGAAACACCACTATGCAGGTAAATATGCATGACAGCTCACCAGTATCTGCTACAAACACCAAGCAACTGTCAAGGAGTTGATCCTGAAACACGAAACTGCATTCATGAGAGAGCAACAATCTCTTTTAAATGCAAATAAAAGTCTCCCAACCATGACAACCAATTTAAACTGGGTCTGTGTTTAGATCAAGAACAAAACTTTACTTGCTGGGTGAAATCAAAATTGATAAACTTTTGCCAACTATCTACAGATATACCGAAGCACTGATAAGCAAATGGTAGACATGGTAATGGCAGAAATGTTACTCAGTGGCATCCAACATGGTTGAGTGAGGTTGCTGTAATAATGATATATTCATAAGCACATGCAAAGGTCTACCACCAAGGAGTCATGTGTACATTAGCCAGAAAAGAAGGCTGTAACCAAACATAAATCCCTCTCCCTGTGTAAGGTTTGTAAATTTTACCATGGAAGCACACAGAGTTCCGAGAGTCACATATATCTACTATAGATTCAAGGCATTCTCTGCCGAAAAACAAATATACATTAATCAAGTAAATTGCCTTATTGCACGTGGTCTAGATTGTTTTTTTAAAAAGTGTGTTGATATTCCATTAGATTTGCAAGAAAAGCTAGAATTATAATGTTCTACAAAATGAGTATGAGTGCTGGGGGGAGGGGGTAACGTCACAGTATGCTACCTCAATTATACACAAATAGTTAAGAAGTAACCTGTCAATAATGTTTATTAATAAAACTGAAAAAGACTAGGCATGCCAAGTAAAAACAAGGGAAATAAACCTTCACGCGCCAACTGAAACATATCGTGAAACTCTAGGGGAGTATTTCTGGAGGTACAGGCAGTGCTTAATTTGTACTTGTAGTTTCCGGTGCTGAGCACCGGCACTTATTTTTGAGGGCCGGCGCTTAATTTTTTGCATCAAGCGTTAATTGCTAGCAAAAGAAATTTGGGAAAGACGGAGGAAGAGAAAAACGAAAAAGCGTTACAAAGGTAGAGAGCAGAAAGATGCTGGAGTGAGCAAAAGGGACAGGGAGTGGCTATAAATCAGTGGTGGCTGGCAGCTTTAGGAGGGAGGGGGGTGGGCGGGGCACACACACAAACACACACAGACATTCTTTCACACACAGACGCACACACGCACATCCATTAACAACACTCATACCATTCAAACATGCACGCACGCACTAAACATTCATTTTAAAACATCACACACACTCATTCTTTCACACACGCACGCACGCACATCCATTAACAACATTAAAAAAATTCAAACATGCACGCACGCACCAAACATTCAATTTGAAACATCACACACATACACACACACACACACACACACACTTACCTTCGGCCTCCAGGTCCCAGGAGGGTTGGGACTGCTGCCTTCCCTCATTGGCTGACCTTAGGTCAGCCAATGAGGGAAGGCAGCAGTCCCAACCTCGTCACAGAGTGGGATGGGGTCAGTGAGACTGCTGACCCCACCCCACTCTGTGACGAAGTGTCACTGATTGACACTCGCCCTGGGCACTTCAGGGCTTAAACTGAAGCTCCCAGGGAGAGTGTCAATTGGTGACACTTTCCTCGGGCCTCGAGGCACCTTTGCTGGGCCGAGGAGGTCACGCCCATAGGAGCTGTGATCTCCTCAGCCCAGCAAAGTTCAGCTCAGGCAGCCAGGAGTCTGCGCAAATTGCGCATGTCTGCTCCTGGCTGCCTGACCTGAACATGAAGAGTGTCTGTCAGGCTGACCTTTGTTCAGCCTGAGAGACACTTTTCATGGGGGGCAAAAGGTAGGGGGGCATGGCCCCTCTGCCCTAAAGGCCATGCCGCCACTGCTATAAATAGAGTAAAGAGGCCCGAGATGGCTTCAGGATTACGCTGCCTCGGTATTCCGTGTTCGCACATTTAATTGCAACGGCCGCGTGTTTAAGTGGAGGGCTTTGAGCACCGGCACCTTTTTATTTACAAATTAAGCAATGAGTACAGATCAACATTCAGTGCGATAAACAGGCGTGTGTTAAAAAGGGTCGCAAAAACATGGCATATGGTCTCCCGCACTGCCACTGCAAGTTTTTAGGTGACCGAATACGACATTTTCAGCCACTTCAGCCACTACCTCAGGTCAGATCAAAGTTACAAATGGTTGTATGATAGATAGAAAGCAGATAACGAAATCAAGATGACAGGTGACTTTACGTGAAAAAACGAACTGGAATAGAAGGATGAAAGAATATCGATCTAGAACTAAAGCAAAATAGGTTTGCCGTACGGAACTGTATGTAAAAATATTACAAAGTGAAATATAAATTAAGGATACATTCAAACCTTTCAAGGCAAAACATGCAACCAACAGTCTGCTGACAGAACACGATATATGATGCACTCTGAGATGAAAAAGTGATGGAACAATGGCGGGTAACTCTACATCAATCAAGACCCTCAACCCACTCACAAATGCATTTACATTTTACATTTACATTTTTACAAATGGAAACAACCAGCAGTACCAATTACAATCAAATGGTATACCTGAATTCTTCAATGTCTCTGTCTGAAACCAGATTTTTAATCACGAGAAACCCATTTTCCTCGTAAAAAAGTCTCTGATCTGGGGACAGGAGGTTATTATCCACGGAATACCTATTGGAACAAAAGCGAAGACAACTATAGTATGTACAAAACAGGTCCTTTTAACACTTCAAAACCGAACGGTTAAACAGCAAATCTTCAGTAATTGTTGTCTGGAAATAGATATGGTGTTATTGAGAATGGAATGCTCAGCAGTAGTACTCAGCGTTATGAAACCATCTCTTGTTAACATGTTGTAAACTATCTGTTCATGAAATCTTTTTTCTACTCAACAAGGCACTAAATTTGATCTGTGAATTCGGATTGGGGATGGTTTGATTGTTGTTCTTAAATAATTTAAGATGTATTCTTTTTACTACTAATTCAGAGTGCCATTTTCCAGAATTATTGTGTCACTAAGGGGGCTTTCCTTTCTTACAAAGGTGTTTGATTTTTTGAAACACCACAAAATATGCCTTCTAACATCAACATTTGTTAATGGCCACTAACATTTCAATCCTCAACTTAACACATCAGAAATTGTTTAAACAATTGGCTCTTAACCTTTTGACTTCTGAGGACCCCTACTTAGACATTACTGGAAATGGGAGCCCCCCACTGAATTATTATTAGAATTAAAGACCCACACTTAGTTATTCCTATAAGCCGGGGAACCTGGCCTGAGCATTTTGATGATTTGAAACACTAACCGATACACGAATACAGAAACAAGCATTCATTAAACAAATACACAAATCATGAAATAATGTATTGAATTTACTGTTAAATATAACTAAAATCAATATTGTAATTTTAATAGGGGGGTTGGAGTGTTTCTAAGTTCAAATGAGGCCACTCATCATCCATCTCTATTCTGTGGAATGCACTTGAACTGCTCTCAAAAATAAATCTGAGGATACTAACTTAGGGTCTGATTATGACTTTGGCAGTCGGACCGCCAGACCACCAAGGCGGCGGTCCCAAAAAGATCACAGAGTCAACGGTATGTCGCCCGCCGTATTACAATGTTATAGCTGAACCAGCAGCGATGTACTTGACAGCAGTGAACGCAGTCAGCAAAACAAGGTATATTTTTACATTTGTGTTGATGCAGGTGTGTACATTTGGACCAAAAGGTACACATATGCACGACAAACGTGTAAAAATATGTTGGGCATGTGTCACTCCATTGCTGTGACAGAGCCATAAATGCCCAGTCCAGTCAATGACAGAAAAAAGCTAATTGTACTTAACTGTTTTTCTTTTGTTTTTTTTCCCAGGGATTAAGATGCTGTCTTGAAGGGTGGGCCCTGGATGAAGGGATCCACGTTGGAGACTGTAGGGAATAGAAGGAAATGGGGGAACTAGCACTTCATTTCCTTCAATTTCCCCATCTTGTAGCAGGCGGTCTCGCCCACCATGGATGGCTTGGTGGAACAGCACATCGTAATGTGCATGGTGATACCTTTGCCTATACCGTACTGTGAAAGCTGCTTTTCCCCAGCCACCATCAAAGTGGTCGGTGTATGGTTTGCAGTATTGGCGGGACTCTGGCCGTCTCTAGTTCAGCACACCTCCAACATCGTAATACGCCAGTCAGGCTACCACTATGGTGGACCCTGGACCACCAAACTCATAATCTGGCCTTTCATTTTTAGTCTCCAATTTCAGATTACTTCAGATTTTCAACAAGATTATGGGAAACATGAAAATAAACAAGCACTGGCAGAGCCAACTGATCCAACATTGGTTGTCAGTCTTTTGGTTTTGGTAATGTTTGTCTTGTTATGACGTTGCTTTTGTAACACTTTATTGTTGTGGGCACTGCCAGGCCCTAACCATTGTAACGAACATAGACAAAAAAGCAAAAAAAGTTTTATGGGCACTAAAAGCACAGCCACAGTGGTTCCTGGCACTGAACAAAACTACTTTGTGTGCCAATATGCTCCTTGCGGAAGAGCAGAATGCTTTCACTCACAGCAAAGCCAGCCTATAGATAGAGAGGGAAATAGAATTTAAATAAAAACAAAATGTCTTTGTTTACACCAGGCCTAATTATGGGCACAATTCTTAAGTGCACCTATGGTATATGTCTTTAAATTAGTTGCTTTCTTGAAGCACAATTTACATAAGTAGACCAAGAAATCATACTCTTTGAAAATATTTGTGAACTGCATTTTAGCATGAGCATTTATTCATGTGTAGATTTGCTCATTTGAAAATCTATTGAGCGTTTACAAGTTCACTTTCCCTCCAACCACTTTTTTTCCCCAACCCTGGAAGAACTTCTGCTTCCCTTGTCAGGAGTACATTTCTAACCTTCCTCAGTTTGGGAAAAGATTACAGAAGAGCTGGCGAAATTCCTTAAAACATGCAAGTTAGTAGGTTTGCACAGACTCAAAGGCATTCCAGCCCTGGAACTATTGCTTACTGCTTTTTACAACCCCAGTATATAGATATGCTGAAAGGTCGCAAAATAAGGAGATTGCTATAGTAGGGCTTGAAATTACTAGTATTCAAGCCCTACTATAGTATTATCCCTGGCATAATCAGAGAGGCCATTATCATTATCGGAGTTCTTAAGTAATGAGACTGCTGCCATAATTTGTCGCTGCACTACATGGCACCAAAGGGACAAGTAGATTTTTTTTACAGGACAAGTAGATTTAAGAAGCAAACTGTCCAATGAACAAGTAGTTTATTTTATTAAATTCCACACCCTTGTGAAGTGTTTTTCTTGTTCACATTATGTATATCATAAGCTTTCAAATATCAAATCATGTTTCAAACATTTATTCCTACAGATGTTGATAGGAATACACTTTTAAATGATTCATTTAATAATTACCATTCTAATTATTTAATAGCTGCAATTCACATTCAAACTGCAAAGAAGCTCTGCAGTAGCCTGAAAATATCCTGAACCAAAAAATCCATTGTATTCAAAACAGTACTGCTGCACATTACAACAACATGGCAGCCCACCAAACAG
Organism: Pleurodeles waltl; assembly: GCF_031143425.1. Classification (NCBI taxonomy): domain Eukaryota; kingdom Metazoa; phylum Chordata; class Amphibia; order Caudata; family Salamandridae; genus Pleurodeles; species Pleurodeles waltl. The sequence goes on from NC_090442.1 coordinate 463,843,422, forward strand.
ACCAGATGACAAAGAACAAAGTTCATGTTTCAACTATATTGTTGCCTGTAGTCAAAGAAGAAAGAATCCCATCCTGATGGAGCAAATTAAAAAGAAAACACTAAGGGTCTGATTACAACTTTGGCGGAGGGGGTTATTCTGTCCCAAATGTGACGGGTATCCCGCCCACCGTATTACGAGTTCCATAGGATATAATGGACTCGTAATACGGCAGGTGGGATATCCGTCACATTTGAGGCGGATAAACCCCCTCTGCCAAAGTTGGAATCATGCCCTAATTCTTCCCAAGACATCATTCACCTGTTTCTGCTACAAGCCCACCTCAGGGGGATCACCCATACCAACATCAAGAAGCAAGGTTGTCATCGTTTTTTCCCCATGAAACACCAGTTTACAAATGCTGGACAAAGACCTTGCATGGTAAAAGACAGTCTGGGCAGTCTGTGAGGAGAAGTGACAGCTGACTTGCATAACATGTCATTTAAAGAATACAGGATATATTGACAGTTGGTCCAGTGGAACTCTTTACTGCAAATTCACAAAATATCAGATTGGCTGATAGGGCTTCTCTCCCCGTCTGCCATCTCGGTCCCACAGACTGGCTGCAACATCAATAGACATGTTAGTGCCACCATTATAGGATATGCAGGCTCAGTTCCTGTGTCCTGAAAAAAAAGAAAAGAATAAGGTATAATGGGGTAATGTTGGGGCACCCTGACCCTCAGGTTCTTGTGGGGGTCAAAAACAATTGTGCTGTGGGACACATCAAGGCCTCCCGTTTGGTACAGCAAGACTCCTGTGGGATTCAACCTGCATCCTCATGTGCTCCCGCAGAGTACCACAGATATTGGGACGGAAAAGTCCTCTGCATGGTAAGAGACGTTTACCCTTGCCCTGAGTGCCCAACTGTATTGTTGTAGGGATCCCTAATGCTGATTTCCTGACATAGATGAACACGGATCATGTGAGTGTGCCAAGACACAAGCCTGTCTCACAGATTGCAGTATTGCTGGGCCAAAGAGCTGCCCTCACAGTGGTGGAATACTACTGCCTTCACCAGGAGTTGAGCATCACAAGCATGGTGGTGCCAGCGTAATGTGTAGTGATTAGTAGTGGTGAACAGGTCCGTTTTACCCTGTGTCACTGGAGTGAGGTCTTCAGGCTTACTCACCTTCTTAAAAGTTCTGATGCTTTGTGCTTAACTACTCACCCCTGGCCTATATCAATTGATGTGGAAGTGTGTGCATGGTGGAAATATGATGAGTGCATGTGTATTTGCAAGAAATTCACTACACAAAGGGTAAAGCGTGGTACAGTACACACATGGAAAATATGTGTGTGTGCTGGCACACTCTGGTATGGTACATAGAGACTACAATACTGAACAGTAGGCGTGTGCTGTATGTGGGTATGCTGGTGGTGGCATAATACACCACAACTGTGCTGTGGATGTACACTGAGTGCAAAAGTGCCTACTACATTACATGGAGGACCTTGAGATCCATTTTGGGACGCCCAGGCATGCCAGGTGAAAACATAAGGAGTAGAGGAATCCCCCCAGACAGATTTATGTATTGCTGCATTCCTGTATGCTGGGAGGGATATGCACTGGAGGATGCGAGAGACATACTCTCTCTGAACATTTATTTCAGAGACAGATCACAAGGAAGGAGCCTGGATGCATCTCAGGGAGGGAGAGATGGGGCTGATAATGGGATCATAAAGAGTAGGACTATGGGCCAAGGATTAACCTGAGCCAAGAAGCAAGGTGGAAGATGCCTGCTCCCGCACCCATCAGACGGTCACCAGTGTGCTGGATTAGTTTGGCAACCCCGTATGCCAGGAGGGGCAACTATGGATAACAACCTCAGGTCAGCGTGACAAGACTTGTAAGTGTTGTGGTAGCGACCCTGTATGCCGGGAGGGGCCATCAGAGATGCTGAGGACAATAGTGATAGTCCCCCCTTCCATGTTGTCACCATACTCCAACACTCCTATGAATGAAAGCACATGGGAATTTTGTCCCCCTTTCATCAGAAATATGACTGTGTACTATTCCTAACCTATAACACATGCACCACTCAACACTGAATGTTGATTTTATACACTGACATCTTGTATATTGCATGTAACAATGTTAACAAGATATAATTGATGTCTTGAATCGTGAGCTGTAACCTCTATTAAACCTTTATATTTTTTCCTTCTTAAAAAAACAATAAAACAGAATTATATAAAAATCAGAGATTCTGTAGCCAAGGGTCTGGGTTGTCGTCCTGCTGCTGTGACCAACATGGGACCTGCCTGCATTCTGTGGACTGCACTGAAGGAGGCCCGAAGACCAACAAGACCCCGCCAGAGCCCCGTCGGAGCATGGAGACCACCGCCCATCGCTGTGGGATCCCAGGCTATCATCGGAGAAGGAGCAACCCTGATCGTCAGAACCAGCTGGTGGCATCTCTTGAGGGAGACAGCCTGTGCCTGCCAGCTGCTGCTTGTGACCATGTGCATCCAGACTTTGCCGATCTGAAGCAGGACGGCACTGCACTACTGATTGGCTCCACACCGCCGGAGCAGGTAAGCCAATAACTGGGCCTTTGGGACCCCGGGGGACATACTGGCATTGGTGCTGCAACCCCACAGCCTCTGGTGACTGAACTTACAAAAAGAGTCCAAGGGGATAACTCTCGAGTATGGCCTAATAGTTTACATTCCCAAGATGCGGTCATCAGTGAACATCAAACCCATTGCTTTAGAGGTGGGAGCACAGGAAGTGGCCTGACAATTGCTGCAGCCCCAACCTCAAGGGGGATTGTGTAATTGATTTTAAATGATGTTTACCTTTGCATGTGTAGAGTTACAATTCAAATACTTCCCTTTATGTAAAAACAAATATTTGAATAGACATTGATTATTGTTCATGCTGCTTGCACACTGAGTGATGAGGTGAGTTGTTAGAAATGGAGGCTCTAGTTGACAGTGGTTTGCATGCTGTCCAAGTAGGGACCCTCCCTCTAGTCAGGGTAAGGGAGTCACATACCTAAGATAACCCCTGCTACCCCCCTTGGTAGCGTGGCACAAACTATATATACAAACAAAGATGAATAAGTTACTTACCTTCGGTAACGCTTTTTCTGGTGGATACAGTAACTACCTGTGGATTCCTCACCTAAAGAATTCTCCCCTCGCGCCAGCCTCGACGGAAATTTCTTCTAGCTCTGCACGTCGACGATGACGCCACAATCGCCCGACTCCACGCGACGCCGTATGACGTCATCTAGGCAATAAGAAGCCCTCGTCGACGTGCAGACGTCAGTTATCACCATTTTGTACGTGCCTAAGAGGCGAACAGGTGAACAGTGACCTTAAAGGGAACATAGTCACAACAAATGGAATGAAATCACAACATTTATTATAATAATAAAGATAAAGATAAAGTCAGGTAACAGCAATAATTGCTCTATATGAAATTAAAATATGTCAAACAAGTCCAAACATGTGTTCTTTGAACCATCTAAATTAGTGAAAGAAATGCATATATACATGCCCCAACTATATACATAAGCCAGGTATATACATATATACAAGACAAAGGATGCTCACCCATGGATTTCATGGTATGACCAGTCAGGCAACGGGGAGGCGGGTGGGACCGTGAGGAATCCACAGGTAGTTACTGTATCCACCAGAAAAAGCGTTACCGAAGGTAAGTAACTTATTCTTCTGATGGATACACCTACCTGTGGATTCCTCACCTAAAGAATAGAGTCCCAAAGCAGTACTACCTCCGGAGGTGGGTGCCCGAATGGTCAAACCAAGAAATCCTGCAGCACTGAGCGAGCAAAATGGCCATCCCTCCTAACCTCAGAATCCAAACAGTAATGTTTGACAAAAGTATGGAGGGACGCACAAGTCGCCGCCCTGCAGATGTCAGCCACAGGAACACCCCTAGCCAAAGCCGAAGAAGCAGCCTTAGCTCTGGTGGAATGGGCATGAAGCCCCACAGGTGGTTCTTTCTTCGCCAAAGAATAAAAAAATGTAATACATAGAATGACCCACCTGGATAGCGTTCTCTTGTGGACAGCTCTACCTTTCCTCTTCCCCACGTATCCAACGAAGAGCTGATCATCTTGCCTGAACTCCTTCGTCCTGTAGACATAGAAGCTCAGCGCTCTTCGTGGATCCAGCCAGTGGAGTCTCTCTTCCTTCTTGGATGGATGAGGTGGAGGTTAAAAGGAAGAGAGAGTAATAGACTGCCCCAAGTGAAAGGGTGTAACAACCTTCGGGAGGAAAGCCGCCTTGGTCCTTAACACCACTTTGTCTCTATGGAAAGAAAGGTATGGGGGCTCTACACTAAGAGCCTGAAGCTCACTGACCCTTCTGGCCGATGTTATGGCCACCAGGAACACAGTCTTGAGAACTAGCAACCGCAAAGAGCAAGAATGCATCGGCTCAAATGGGGACCCCATTAAAAATGTTAATACCAAATTGAGGTCCCACTGAGGCATAACAAATGGCGATGGTGGAAATTTGTTAGTAAGCCCCTTAACAAACCTTAAAACAATAGGAGACTTAAATAAGGAAGGCTGATCAGGAAGGCACAGAAAAGCCGACAGAGCAGATAAATAACCCCTGACTGTGGCAACCGCACAACCTTTCTGCGCCAGGAAAAGAGCAAATGACAATATGTCAGACAAACAAGCCTTTAAGGGATCAATTCTGTCCTCTCCACACCAGCATACAAATTTAGCCCAACGACTTGCATAGATCGATTTGGTGGAGTGTCGCCTGGCTGATAAAATAACATCCACTACTTCTGGTGGGAGAGAAAAAGCACTCAGATTGCCCCGTTCAATCTCCAGGCATGAAGGTGCAGGCTCTGGAGGTGGGGGTGTAGAATCTGCCCCTGCAACTGCGAGAGGAGGTCCACCCTGTAAGGGAGACGGAGCGGTGGGCACTGAGAGAGTTGGAGAAGGTCTGAATACCACACCCTTCTTGGCCAATCCGGAGCTATTAAGATGACCTGGGCTCGGTCTTGGCGGATCTTCCTCAGAATCAAGGGTATGGGAGGAAACGCGTAAAGCAACTGACCCTTCCAGGACATCTGAAACCCGTCCCCCAAAGCTCCTTGCACCGGATACTGGAGGCTGCAAAATAACAGGCACTGCGCATTCTCCTGAGTTGCAAACAGATCTATCTGTGGATATCCCCACATCTGGAAGATGTACAGAACCAGATCTGGATGAAGACGCCACTCGTGGTCGACCGAGTTGCGTCGACTGAGAACGTCCGCACGCACGTTCAGAGCCCCGGCCAAATGATGTGCTACCAAGCAGATCTTGTGATCCTGAAGCCAGGACCAGAGTCGAAGAGCTTCTCTGCAGAGAAGATATGATCCCACTCCATCCCTGCTTGTTTATATACCACATCGCAGTAGTATTGTCTGTTAGGATCTGGACTGACTGACCGCAAATGGAAGGGAGGAAGGCCTTGAGAGCCAGACGTACTGCCCGCAATTCCAACAGATTGATATGAAATCTCTGTTCCACTGGAGACCAAAGTCCTTTGACCTCCAGGTCCCTCAGATGAGCTCCCGACCCTAGAGTGGAAGCATCCGTTACAACTGTGGCCACTGGTGGCGGTAGCTAGAACGACCTTTCTTGTGACAGGTTGTTGACCGCTGCCCACCACTGAAGATCCACTGCAGTGTCTCTGGAGATCTTTATCGATTACTCGAGATCTCCTTTGTGCTGAAACCACTGCCTGCGGACGCACCACTGAAGAGCCCTCATGTGCCAGCGTGCATGAGTGACCAGCAGTATGCAAGAAGCAAACAGACCGAGCAGACGAAGGACCTTGAGGACTGGAACTACTGCTTCATTTCGAAACATTGGAATCAACGCCTGGATGTCCTGAACCCGCTGGGGCGGAGGAAAGGCCCGATTCAATGTCATGTCCAATGCTGCCCCTATGAACAGGAGGCGTTGAGAGGGCTCCAGGTGAGATTTGGGCACATTGATTAAAAATTCCAGGTCGTACAACAATTGAGTTGTCGACTGGAGATGACGCCGCACGAGCTCCGGAGTTTTGGCTTTGATCAACCAATCGTCCAGATAGGGAAACACCACTATCCCCCTTCTTCTGAGCTCTGCCGCTATCACCGCCATCACCTTTGTGAAGACTCGAGGTGCTGAAGTAAGACCAAACGGGAGGACCGCAAACTGATAATGTTGCGATCCCACCACAAACCGGAGATACTTCCTGTGCGATTTGAGGATCGGAATATGGAAATATGCATCCTGCAAATCGACAGACACCATCCAATCTCCTTCGTTCAACTCCAAAAGAACCTGTGAAAGGGTCAGCATTTTGAACTTTTCCTGCCTGAGGAACCAATTCAAAGTCCTCAAGTCCAGAATTGGTCTTAACCGACCATCCTTTTTGGGGATCAGGAAGTACCTTGAATAACAGCCCTGACCCTTCTCCTGCTCGGGAACCAACTCTACTGCGCCTTTTGCCAATAGGGATAACACCTCCTGTTGTAGTAACAGAAGATGGTCTTCCGAACAGAAGGATGAGTGGGGAGGGAAGGGAGGAGGGAACTCCCGAAAGGGAAGAGCATACCCCCTCTTCACAGTGTCGATGACCCAAGAGTCTGTTGTTATAAACTCCCACATTGGAAGAAATTTGGCAAGTTTCCCCCCTACCGGAGACAAGTGGACAGGGAGTGGTGGAGGACTAAGGTTGCTTTCCCTGGTGCACCCCTCCCGAGGAAGAGGAAGAGGCAGAGTGCTGCTGGGTGGCTCCTCTTGTACGGACTCTGACCTTGCCCCTGAAGGATCTGTATGGCAGGGAGCTTGCAGTTTGTTGTGGTCCTTGGAATATGCCACGAAAGGAGGAGCCACGTCCAAAACCCCTAAACCTCCTATAAGACCTAAAGGAGGAGGAGGCAGCTGACTTAAGTCCTAGCGACCTCGCTGTGGCTCTGCTCTCTTTAAATCGTTCAAGAGCAGAATCTGCCTTTGTTCCAAGGAGTTTTTCACCATCAAAGGGCAGATCCAGGAGAGTCGCCTGCACATCTGATGAAAAGCCAGACGAACGCAGCCAAGATTGTCGTCTGGAAACTATGGACGTTCCCATAGCTCTTGCCACTGAGTCCGAAGTGTCTAACCCAGACTGGATCACCTGGGTCGCCGCCGCCTGAGCGTCCGTCAGCAATTTTAACATTTCCTGGGACAAGTTTGGATGGCCTTTTGCTTCCTCCATAAGGGCATGAATATAACGTCCCAAAATGCAGGTTGCGTTGGTTGACTTTAAGGCCATACTACATGAAGAAAAGGCCTTTTGGGCAGAATGGTCCATTTTCTTCGATTCTCTGTCCGCAGGGGTTCCGGGAAACGAGCCAGGAGAGAACCTGAAAGAACAGGAGGCCTGAACTACTAAGCTCTCCGGTGTCGGGTGCTTGGAGAGGAAGACAGGGTCACCTGGTGCCGCCCGATAGCGTCGTGCTACAGCTCTGTTGACAGCTGCTGAAGACACAGGTTTTTTCCAAATGTCTTTGATAGGGTCTAGAAGAGCCTCATTAAAAGGCAAGAGAGGCTCTGCCATCACAGAAGTTGGATGTAACACCTCCGTCAAAAGGTTCCTCTTCACCTCTGCAGCCGGAAGAGGAAGATCTAAGAAGTCTGCAGCCTTCCGTATTACTGCATGAAAAGATGCAGCTTCCTCAGTGTACTCCCCATGGGAAGCCAGATCCCACTTAGGGGAAGTATCGATGCCACTTTCAGTATCCAGTCATTGAAAGTCACCGGAAGGCTCCAAGATTTCACCCTCTTCCAGGTGTTGTCTGCTGTACTCTTCCTCCTCCAGAAGGCGCTAAGCCAGACGTCTGGTTCGAAGTAAAGATTCGAGACCCGGCGTCGATAAGGCGTCGGCCGACGCTGCAGATCTTCGTCGGTGCCGAACCTCGGATCCATCCGATGCCGGACCCTCCGGTTCCACAGGAACCTTGACTGTGGCCTGGATCCGAGGCGAATCCATCGGCGACGTAGCAGGTGTTGCAGGTCTCCTGGGCTACGTCAAGGGCATTGGCGCCGCTTCGGCTGCAGCAGACAAAAATGGCATAAAAGGTGTTGACTTATAAGACGTCCGAACACCCAAATTAAAGGCCAAAGGGCCCGACGGACCTGTTTCTCTTCCACTCGGCGCCATGGTGGAAAAATTGTTAAACATGGCATTCAAAAAAGCCGCAGGATCCGTACCCGGCGCCGGGAAAGCTGGATATTGCTGTTGCATCGGCGCCGGCATAGTCGCCGAAGATGGGCCAGGCAACTCCTGGCTACGAGAACCCTCTGGCCTCTGAAGAGGCTCAACCTCGAAAACCAACCCAGGTGAAGTCGGAGTCGTAGGAGGTGGAGGAGTGACGGTCAGGCTTATCTCCCACGACGGACGGCGCCGAGCTGACGGAGAAGCCGATCTGGACCTGGACCGTCCTTTACTCGATCGGCGCCAGGAGTCGTGACGGCGCCGAGAGTCTCCATGGCGATGATGAGACCTCGAAGATCTTGAAGAGGACTCTCTCCGGTGACGCCTCTCCTTCTTTTTCTTGGAACGGGCCAAGAATAATTTAGCCTCTCTTTCCTTAAGCGCCTTAGGGTTCATGCGCTGACAGGAGCCGCATGACTCGACCTCATGGTCGGAGCTAAGGCACCAGAGGCAATTCTCATGGGGATCAGTAACTGACATTCGACCCCCACACTGGTTACAAGGCTTAAAACTGGATTTTCTTGGTTGCGACATTGTAACTGTCGATACGCAAGTCCCTGTGAGCCTCGAAGAAAAACCGTTACTCTGAGGCACGGAAAAAAGGGAACTGACATCTGCACGTCGACGAGGGCTTCTTGTTGCCTAGATGACGTCATACGGCGTCGCGTGGAGTCGGGTGATTGTGACGTCATCGTCAACGTGCAGAGCTAGAAGACATTTCCGTCGAGGCTGGTGCGAGGGGAGAATTCTTTAGGTGAGGAATCCACAGGTAGGTGTATCCATCAGAAAAATGCAAAAACAACAAGTAATGGACGGAATGCTGAAAATTGTCAAACATTCACCCCCAGTCACAGATCTGGGTTTAATCCATAGTTTTTTTGCCACCCATGCCGTTCCAGTTTGGACCCAGCCATATGCAAATCAGTCTTGACCCTGTTCCCCATGGGAACAGTCCAGCCCGAAATGCTAGGCCAGGTCTTCCCTGGACTGGAAACAAACATCCTGGGACCAGTTTCGGGGTTTCACCCCTCATCAGCCAGGCTAGCTTGAATCCAGTGGCATGGGAAGCACGGGACCCACGTCTGGGCATACCCTTCCCACTTAGGGCGAAAAATGCAAAAACAACAAGTGATGGACGGAATGCTGAACATTGTCAAACATTCACCCCCAGTCACAGATCTGGGTTTAATCCATTGTTTTTTTGCCACCCATTCCAGTTTGAACCCAGCCATATGCAAATCAGTCTTGACCCTGTTCCCCATGGGAACAGTCCAGCCCGAACTGCTAGGCCAGGTCTTTCCTGGACTGGAAACAAGCATCCTGGGACCGGTTTCGGGGTTTCACCCCTCATCAGCCAGGCTAGCTTGAATCCAGTGGCATGGGAAGCACGGGACCCACGTCTGGGCATACCCTTCCCACTTAGGGCGAAAAATGCAAAAACAACAAGTGATGGACGGAATGCTGAACATTGTCAAACATTCACCCCCAGTCACAGATCTGGGTTTAATACATTGTTTTTTTGCCACCCATTCCAGTTTGAACCCAGCCATATGCAAATCAGTCTTGACCCTGTTCCCCATGGGAACAGTCCAGCCCGAACTGCTAGGCCAGGTCTTTCCTGGACTGGAAACAAGCATCCTGGGACCGGTTTCAGGGTTTCACCCCTCATCAGCCAGGCTAGCTTGAATCCAGTGGCATGGGAAGCACGGGACCCACGTCTGGGCATACCCTTCCCACTTAGGGCGAAAAATGCAAAAACAACAAGTGATGGACGGAATGCTGCACATTGTCAAACATTCACCCCCAGTCACAGATCTGGGTTTAATTCATCGTTTTTTTGCCACCCATGCCGTTCCAGTTTGGACCCAGCCATATGCAAATCAGTCTTGACCCTGTCCCCCATGGGAACAGTCCAGCCCGAACTGCTGGCCAGGTCTTCCCTGGACTGGAAACAAGCATCCTGGGACCGGTTTCGGGGTTTCACCCCTCATCAGCCAGGCTAGCTTGAATCCAGTGGCATGGGAAGCACGGGACCCACGTCTGGGCATACCCTTCCCACTTAGGGCGAAAAATGCAAAAACAACATAGTTTTTTTGCCACCCATGCCGTTCCAGTTTGGACCCAGCCATATGCAAATCAGTCTTGACCCTGTTCCCCATGGGAACAGTCCAGCCCGAACTGCCAGGCCAGGTCTTCCCTGGACTGGAAACAAGCATCCTGGGACCAGTTTCGGGGTTTCACCCCTCATCAGCCAGGCTAGCTTGAATCCAGTGGCATGGGAAGCACGGGACCCACGTCTGGGCATACCCTTCCCACTTAGGGCGAAAAATGCGAAAACAACAAGTGATGGACGGAATGCTGAACATTGTCAAACATTCACCCCCAGTCACAGATCTGGGTTTAATCCATCGTTTTTTTGCCACCCATGCCGTTCCAGTTTGGACCCAGCCGTATGCAAATCAGTCTTGACCCTGTTCCTCATGGGAACAGTCCAGCCCGAACTGCTAGGCCAGGTCTTCCCAGGACTGGAAACAAGCATCCTGGGACCGGTTTCGGGGTTTCACCTCTCATCAGCCAGGCTAGCTTGAATCCAGTGGCATGGGAAGCACGGGACCCAAGTCTGGGCATACCCTTCCCACTTAGGGCGAAAAATGCAAAAACAACAAGTGATGGACGGAATGCTGAACATTGTCAAACATTCTAGCCTGGCTGATGAGGGGTGAAACCCCGAAACCGGTCCCAGGATGCTTGTTTCCGGTCCAGTGAGGACCTGGCTTAGCAGTTCAGGCTGGACTGTTCCCATGAGGAACAGGGTCAAGACTGATTTGCATATGGCTGGGTCCAAACTGGGGTGGCATGGTGAGCAAAAGAACGATGGATTAAACCCAGATCTGTGACTGGGGGTGAGTGTTTGACAATGTTCAGCATTCCATCCATCCCTTGTTGTTTTTGCCTTGTCGCCCTAAGTGGGAAGGGTATGCCCAGACGTGGGTCCCGTGCTTCCCATGCCACTGGATTCAAGCTAGCCTGGCTGATGAGGGGTGAAACCCCGAAACCGGTCCCAGGATGCTTGTTTCCGGTCCAGTGAGGACCTGGCTTAGCAGTTCAGGCTGGACTGTTCCCATGAGGAACAGGGTCAAGACTGATTTGCATATGGCTGGGTACAAACTGGGGTTGCATGGTGAGCAAAAGAACGATGGATTTAACCCAGATCTGTGACTGGGGGTGAGTGTTTGACAATGTTCAGCATTCCGTGCATCCCTTGTTGTTTTTGCTTTGTCGCCCTAAGTGGGAAGGGTATGCCCAGACGTGGGTCCCGTGCTTCCCATGCCACTGGATTCAAGCTAGCCTGGCTGATGAGGGGTGAAACCCCGAAACCGGTCCCAGGATGCTTGTTTCCGGTCCAGTGAGGACCTGGCTTAGCAGTTCAGGCTGGACTGTTCCCATGAGGAACAGGGTCAAGACTGATTTGCATATGGCTGGGTCCAAACTGGGGTGGCATGGTGAGCAAAAGAACGATGGATTAAACCCAGATCTGTGACTGGGGGTGAGTGTTTGACAATGTTCAGCATTCCGTCCATCCCTTGTTGTTTTTGCTTTGTCGCCCTAAGTGGGAAGGGTATGCCCAGACGTGGGTCTTGTGCTTTCCATGCCACTGGATTCAAGCTAGCCTGGCTGATGAGGGGTGAAACCCCAAAACCGGTCCCAGGATGCTTGTTTCCGGTCCAGTGAGGACCTGGCTTAGCAGTTCAGGCTAGACTGTTCCCATGAGGAACAGGGTCAAGACTGATTTGCATATGGCTAGGTCCAAACTGGGGTGGCATGGTGAGCAAAAGAACGATGGATTAAACCGAGATCTGTGACTGGGGGTGAGTGTTTGACAATGTTCAGCATTCCGTCCATCCCTTGTTGTTTTTGCTTTGTCGCCCTAAGTGGGAAGGGTATGCCCAGACGTGGGTCCCGTGCTTCCCATGCCACTGGATTCAAGCTAGCCTGGCTGATGAGGGGTGAAACCCCAAAACCGGTCCCAGGATGCTTGTTTCCGGTCCAGTGAGGACCTGGTTTAGCAGTTCAGGCTGGACTGTTCCCATGAGGAACAGGGTCAAGACTGATTTGCATATGGCTGGGTCCAAACTGGGGTGGCATGGTGAGCAAAAGAACGATGGATTAAACCCAGATCTGTGACTGGGGGTGAGTGTTTGACAAAGGTCAGCATTCCGTCCATCCCTTGTTGTTTTTGCTTTGTCGCCCTAAGTGGGAAGGGTATGCCCAGACGTGGGTCCCGTGCTTCCCATGCCACTGGATTCAAGCTAGCCTGGCTGATGAGGGGTGAAACCCCGAAACCGGTCCCAGGATGCTTGTTTCCAGTCCAGGAAAGACCTGGCCTAGCAGTTCGGGCTGGACTGTTCCCATGGGGAACAGGGTCAAGACTGATTTGCATATGGCTGGGTTCAAACTGGAATGGGTGGCAAAAAAACAATGGATTAAACCCAGATCTGTGACTGGGGGTGAATGTTTGACAATGTTCAGCATTCCGTCCATCACTTGTTGTTTTTGCATTTTTCGCCCTAAGTGGGAAGGGTATGCCCAGACGTGGGTCCCGTGCTTCCCATGCCACTGGATTCAAGCTAGCCTGGCTGATGAGGGGTGAAACCCCAAAACCGGTCCCAGGATGCTTGTTTCCGGTCCAGTGAGGACCTGGTTTAGCAGTTCAGGCTGGACTGTTCCCATGAGGAACAGGGTCAAGACTGATTTGCATATGGCTGGGTCCAAACTGGGGTGGCATGGTGAGCAAAAGAACGATGGATTAAACCCAGATCTGTGACTGGGGGTGAGTGTTTGACAAAGGTCAGCATTCCGTCCATCCCTTGTTGTTTTTGCTTTGTCGCCCTAAGTGGGAAGGGTATGCCCAGACGTGGGTCCCGTGCTTCCCATGCCACTGGATTCAAGCTAGCCTGGCTGATGAGGGGTGAAACCCCGAAACGGTCCCAGAATGCTTGTTTCCGGTCCAGTGAGGACCTGGCTTAGCAGTTCAGGCTAGACTGTTCCCATGAGGAACAGGGTCAAGACTGATTTGCATATGGCTGGGTCCAAACTGGGGTGGCATGGTGAGCAAAAGAACGATGGATTAAACCCAGATCTGTGACTGGGGGTGAGTGTTTGACAATGTTCAGCATTCCGTCCATCCCTTGTTGTTTTTGCTTTGTCGCCCTAAGTGGGAAGGGTATGCCCAGACGTGGGTCCCGTGCTTCCCATGCCACTGGATTCAAGCTAGCCTGGCTGATGAGGGGTGAAACCCCAAAACCGGTCCCAGGATGCTTGTTTCCGGTCCAGTGAGGACCTGGCTTAGCAGTTCAGGCTGGACTGTTCCCATGAGGAACAGGGTCAAGACTGATTTGCATATGGCTGGGTCCAAACTGGGGTGGCATGGTGAGCAAAAGAACGATGGATTAAACCCAGATCTGTGACTGGGGGTGAGTGTTTGACAAAGGTCAGCATTCCGTCCATCCCTTGTTGTTTTTGCTTTGTCGCCCTAAGTGGGAAGGGTATGCCCAGACGTGGGTCCCGTGCTTCCCATGCCACTGGATTCAAGCTAGCCTGGCTGATGAGGGGTGAAACCCTGAAACCGGTCCCAGGATGCTTGTTTCCGGTCCAGTGAGGACCTGGCTTAGCAGTTCAGGCTGGACTGTTCCCATGAGGAACAGGGTCAAGACTGATTTGCATATGGCTGGGTCCAAACTGGGGTGGCATGGTGAGCAAAAGAACGATGGATTAAACCCAGATCTGTGACTGGGGGTGAGTGTTTGACAATGTTCAGCATTCCGTCCATCCCTTGTTGTTTTTGCTGTATCCATCAGAAACACATTTATTAAAGATTAAGGGCCAGATGTAGCAAAGGTTTAGTGACTCGCAAACGGCGAAAACCGCCGTTTGCGAGTCGCTAAAGCCACTTTTCTATGTAGAAATGCATTTTGCGAGTCGGAACCGACTCGCAAAATGCATTTCCGACTCGCAAATAGGAAGGGATATTCCCTTCCTATTTGCGACTCGCAATGCGATTTCGTGGTCGCAAATGGAATCGCAGATACCATCCACTTAACCCAGTCGCAAACAGGAAGGGGTCCCCATGGGACCCCTTACCCATTATGTCTGGCATAAAAAATAATTTTTGAGAGCAGGCAGTGGTCCAATGGACCACTACCTGCCCTGAAAAATACCGAAACTAAAGGTTTCGGTTTATTTTTCAAAGTGCAGCTCGTTTTCCTTTAAGGAAAACGGGTTGCACTTTGAAAAAAAAAAACTGCTTTATTTAAAAGCAGTCAAGGACATGGAGGTCTGCTGACTACAGCAGGCCTCCATCCCCGTGAGTGCCCTGAATCGCTATGGGGTCGCAAATTGCGACCCACCTCATTAATATTAATTTGCCACCTACCTACATCTGGCCCTAAATCTCACAAAAGAACCACAATAGTTCCAACTACTGCTATCATGACATCATTGACGGAGTCTTTATCAACAGTTCAACGCCACTCACAGGGGAGTGTGGGCCAGTCACAGAGGCATCGGTTCCTTACAATCTGACAGGGTAGATGAATCCAGAAGGTCAAAACGTGCAGCGTCGACTTCGCGGTGTCCTGATCATACCTCGGGGTCACAGGTGCTGTTGTGGGGTTGAAGTCCGCTGTCCTGGATGTCAGGGACACAGCACTCAGGACTCATGCTGTGGCGGGACTTCAGAGGCACTGCTGCAGCGACGGTCGCAGTCATTGCACTCAGTGGGGACATTGGCTCCTGGTGTAGGCAGTGGTGCGAAGTTAGACAGCGGCGCTGTTTCCCAAGTCGTTCTGGAGTTGGTGTACTTGGTTTCTTCTGGGTTTCATCAGAAGTCACTTCCAAGGGCCCAGGTACTAGAGTTGGCATGTCAGGATTCTCAGCAAGAAAATCCAGGTGCTGGCAGATGAAGTCTTTGATGTCCCTCAGACTTCTAACAGGAGGCAAGCTCAGTTCAAGCCCTGGGAGAACCTTGGAAAGTAGGTTGTAGAAAGCAAAGTTCAGTCCTTTCACTCCCAGGACACAGCCAGCAAGCAGCAGGCCAGCACACCAAATTAGGTATGTAGGGCACACCTCAGCTCCCTTTGAATGGCCGTCCAGAGTGAATTCACAAACAGCCCAACTGTCATCCTGACCCAGACGTGTATTCCACAGACAGGCAGAGGTACAGAATGCTTAAGCAAGAAAACGGATACTTTCTAAAAGGGGCATTTTCAAACTTACAATCTAAAAAACAACTTCACCAAAAGATGTACATTTAAATTGTGAGCTCAGAGACCCCAATCTCCAATGGTAAATTACACTTTAAAGATATTTCAAGGCAATCCCTATGTTAACCTATGATAGAGATAGGCCTTGCAATAGTGAACACCGAATTTAGTAGTATTTCACTATCAGGACAAGTAAAACACTTAAGTACATGTCCTATCCTTTAAATACACTGCACCTTGCCCATGGGGATGCCTTGGGTATACCATAGGGGTGGCTAAGATGAAGTAAAAGGGAAGGTTTGGGCTTGGCAAGTGAATGCACTTGCCAGGTCAAACTGGCAGTTCCAAACTGCCCACACAGACACTGCAGTGGCAGGTCTGAGACATGTTTACAGAGCTACACAAGCAGGTGGCACAATCAGTGCTGTAGACCCACTAGTAGCATTTGGTTTACAGTCCCTAGGCACTTCTGGTGCACTTTACTAGGGACTTACTAGTAAATGAAATATGCCAATCATGGATAAACTAATCACCAATACATCGTAGACAGAGAACACTTGCACTTGCACTTTAGCATTGGTCAATAGTGGTAAAAGCCAGCAAAAACGAAATTCTCTGGACTTAATCACTCTGGGCCAAGAGATACCGGATCTCTCATGTAGGCTGGAGTGCCCAGTAACAGCATAGGTGAAGGAGACAATGATCTGTACGGCCCGGATAAAGCCTTTTCTGACCTCCCAAGCCCTACATCCCACAGAGCTACTCCTCACCCTAGCCTTCCCACTGAAACACTCCACTTGATTTGAACGGCTGGAAAATGTCAATTGTTTTTTTGTTTTTTTTTAATGGAGTTAGGGGAAACTACCTGGAAATAAACTTGTAAATGGTGGATTATGGTGGATGGATAAGGTCAGGAATTAAAAATTGCAGCCCTCAATTGGAAATTGCTAATTGTATGAAGCTACAGCCCTTGATTACACCAGTTAATGAAGGCAGCCTAGCTGCCAGAGACCACCACCGTTAGTCCACACTATTATGGGAAATACTTCTGACATAGCAAAGGCAGGTAGGCATGGGCTGGGAAAATTATCAATGGCCTACACATGCAGGGAGCACATTATCACAGGGGCATATGAAATATTTTCATTATATACACAAGGAATTATTTCAACCACAATAAACACAATTTAGTGTATACTGCAAGACTGCACGCAACCCTAAAGTTGCACATCAAAAATAGGACAACAGTCATTTATAAACAGCTATTTTTAAATGAAACCATGTACTCAGTTTTTGATAAATTATATTGAAATAGAAGAAACATAAAATATTTTTATGCTGCAATAGTCTAAAACATTTTTGTTAACACGCTCTCTTTACTTTAAAAGCAAGCTTCAAACAATACAAACAAACCTCTCTTTCCAAAATTCGGTTGGATAGTTTGCATTCACCATCTGTGCTGATGTCTGGACAGATCTCTGAGACATTATTGAAGGCAAATGACATGTTTGTAAGAATAAAGCCTCAGCAAATACATTAAGTGGGCTTTTAGTAGTAAATCTAAAAACGTCTTTCTGCTTTATATCATCTGAAAGAAGTTTCACCGATAGACAACCCACTTTTGGGCATACTGTCTGACGTACAATATATCAGTCAGGGCGGAATGTTGCTCGAGGGACTGGCCAGACACAAGTTTGTGGCGGTTATAACCATGGGTTTTTGCGGAACTCCATTCAGTTTGGGGTCCTTTCACAATAGACCTCTTTGTGTCTCGTCTGGATCACCAGATCCCTCGGTATGTCAGCTGGAAACCAGACCTACAGGCCCTGGCAACGGATACTATCCATCAGGGCTGGTCAAAGGAGAAAAGACATCAATACCACCATGAGCAGGGATCGTCAACAACACCAGTCCCCTTCCATTGGCTAGTCTATTTCAGCCCCTTCTACATCTGTAGCAGCCACTGAAAGGGAGGCCCTGCCAGGGGAAGGACCTTCCTCAAACATCCCTGTCTCTATAGCTGAAGACCGTCTCCCTCCTCCCCCGCAAACAGGGACTTCCACCCAAGCATCCGGGATGTGCAAATGGCAAGACAAAACCACTGCCAGGAAGGGAGCACTTGAAACTCCTTTGTGTGCCACTGATTCACTCTGTTGACTGTTCTCCAAACACTTTCCATTTTCCATGCTAGTAGCGCACTGGACTTTGGACTTCAAATGTTGCACTGGGACCGCCAAACTCATAATGAGGCCATAAGTCTGAATGAAGAAAACTTCAATGCAGCCTCATCAAGTGGCTTCCCAACGACAACACCGCCTTGTTGGACACCAGAAGTCACCTTGCCTCGCCTGCTAAATTTTACCTTCTAAGACATTTGTCTTCAAAATTTGTCCGATGTCTGCAGGTAATAGGAGACCCAGCCCAGTCCACTATGTGCATCCAAACCACACTCCATTGTGGTCAGCCATAACTTTCAAATTTTCCCTGGTCTCATGCAAATAGATGTCCGCAGTTTGGGCCCTTATCTTTTAGGCGCTTTTTAAATTTAAAACGTTATAAATTCATAACTCTGGTTCTACTGATTAGATTTTTGTTGCTTCGGTGTAAAATCATTTAATGAAATGTACTCTATGTTTCTAATTGGTGTGTGATTTTCTTGTGTTGTGTTTTTACTTTATTGCTTCTTAATAGCTGCATAAATTCTCTATACATTGCCTTAAGTATAAGCCTGGCTGATTTTAACCAAAGCTACAAGAGGGTGAAAAGCAGGTAAGTTTAGTGACTTTCGTGGTTCACCCATTAGAAGAACATTTCTTTCCTTTAACCCCTTCGCTGTCAGGCCTTTCCCCCCCTCCTGTGGCAAGCCTTTTTTTTGGCTATTTGGGGTAGTTTGCGCTTAGGTCCTCATAACGTTTTGTCCACATAAGCTATCCAGACCAACTTTGCGTCCTTTTTTTCCAACATCCTAGGGATTCTAAAGGTACCCAGAGTTTGTGGGTTCGCCTGGAGGAGACAAATAAATTAGCCAAAATACAGCTAAAATTTTGTTTTGTTTTCAGAAAAATTGGAAAAAAGGGCTGCAGAAGAAAGCATGTGTTTTTTCCCCTGAAAACGGCATCAACAAAGGGTTTGTGGTACTAAAATCACCGCCTTCCCCGCTTTCAGGAACCGGCAGACTTGAATCAGAAAACCACATTTTTTAACACAATTTTGGCATTTTACTGGGACATACCCCATTTTTATTATTCCTACAGAAAGTAACAACTAAAATAAAAATAATATTGAAAATGAGGTGAAAAAAAGAGCCATCTCTGTCCACGTCTTCTTCTATAACTTTTTCCAGCTATGGCAGATTTTTTTAAAGCAATATACTGTTACGTCTGCTGGACTCTTGTTGCATGGATAGATAGGGCTTGTAGGTTCATCAAGAACACTAGGTACCCAGAGCCAATAAATGAGCTGCACCTTGCAATGTTTTTTTTTTTATTGTATACCGGGTATACAGCAATTCATTTGGTAAAATATAAAGAGTGAAAAATAGGTATTAAGGAAACATTTGTATTTCCAAAATGGGCACACATAAGGTGTTGAGAAGCAGTGGTTACTTGCACTTCTATGAATTCCGGGGTGCACATACTAACATGTGAATTACAGGGCATCTCTAAAATAGACTTCTGTTTTTTTCACACTGTCTTACAATTGGAAGGAAAAAAATGGAGAGAAAGACAAGGGGCAATAACCCTTGTTCTCCTATTCTGTGTTCCCCCAAGTCTCCCGATAAAAATGGTACCTCAATTCAGTGGGTAAGCCTAGTGCCCGCGACAGGAAACGCAACATGGACACATCACATTTTCACATTGAAATCTCACGTGTTTTTTGGGAAAGTGCCTAGCTGTGGATTTTGACCTCTAGCTCAGCAGACATCTAGGGAAACCTACCAAAATTGTGAATTTAATTTTTTAAAACTAGACACCTAGGGAAATCATGGATGGGGTGACTTGTGGGGCTCTCACCAGGTCCTGTTACCCAGAATCCTTTGCAAACCTCAAAATGTGTCCAAACCCCCCCCCCAAAAAAAACAACAACACTTTTTCCTCACATTTCGGTGATGGAAAGTTCTGGAATCAGAGAGAACCACAAATTCCCTTCCACCCAGCATTCTCCCAAGTCTCCCGATACAAACTGTACCTCACTTGTGTGGGTAGGCCTAGTGCCCGCCATAGGAAATGCCCCAAAATACTATGTGGACACACAAAAATTATCAAAACAAAATCTACCAGTTTTTGCGGGGGGGGGCGGACACCTGCATTTTTGGGCCTGGGCTCAGCAGCCATCTAGGGGAACTTACCAAACCCAGACATTTCTGAAAACTAGACACCCAAGGGAGTCCAGGGAGGCGTGACTTGTGTGGATCCCCCGGTGTTTTCTTATCCACAATCCTCAGCAAACCTCAAATTTAGTTAAAAAAACAAAACATTTTGCCCACATTCCTGTGTGGGATTACAGCACCGGCACACATTTCCTACCACTCAACTTTCCCCAGTCTCTCAATAAAAATGATACCTCACTTGTCTAGGTGGACCAAGTGCCTGTGACAGGCAAGGGCCAAAAACATGTCAAAATTGAGAGGGAACCAAAACGGGTCCAAAAGAGCAGTTTGAAAAAAAAACAATTTTAGGCTGACAAGTGGGGCAGAATTTTTATCAGTATAGATGCGACAATGCTGGGTGGTAGGAATTTCATAGAGTTCTGCAGATTCCATAAGATTCCATCACAAAAATGTGGGGAAAATGTGTGGTTTCAAGTCAAGTTGGAGGTTTGCAGGGCATTGCGGGTAAGAAAATGGTGCGGGGTTCATGTGAAGCACACCACCCTGGACTCATCCAGATGTTTAGTATTCAGATGTGTCTACGTCTCGTAGATTTTTCTAGATGGCAGTGTCCCAAAGTTGAAAAATTGCAGCCCTCACCATTCGAAGTGGGAACATTTTGAGAGTTAGCCACACTCCAATGGCCCAAATGTAAAACCAAAACATAATCAAATGTCTTCTTGCTTGCCGTTGGGATAAGATCGTTTAGTGTGCAGGGGTGGGAGGCTGAAAGACTGTTACCCCCTTCAGTTGGGGTGGGGGCATAACCATGCCCATACTGGTTGGTAGCCACCACCCACATTTTTTTAAAATTCCTTGGCATCTAGTAGGCTTTCTGCCCCCGTGGAGTGGATCTGGGGTAACTGCCCCATTTGCCCACCGGTGGGCAGAACAACTTTGTCCCCATTTATTTGGCAGATGGGCCTTACAAAAATAGTCTGATCGGCCCCTAAAGGGGGCAGAAATGGCCTAAAATAAATTTGCCCCCCATGAGAGTGATCCTTGCCTAATGGGTCGATCCGCACCTGTGGAAAAAAAAAAAAGATATCTCTGGTGCCTAGTGTGTTCTGCCCTCAAAAGGAAGATCTGCCCCTTAAAAGGCCTTATAAACAATGCCCCCCCCAGGGGAGCAACCCTTGCCGAAGGGGCCTCGCCCCTTATTTGTTTACATTTTTTTTTTTAAACTCCCTGGTGTCCAGTAGGCATTTCTGCAGCACAATCGCTAAGCGATCGTGCTGCAGAATGCTCAGAGAGACATGAAACGAGCGGAAAAGCCTTTCCTTTCATGCCTCTTTGACCTCCCCACACCCGAAATGTAAGCACTTCGCATCTGATCGCGATGGGAGCGACCTCTGATGAGGTCAGCGCACAATTGCGCGCTGATGTCATTGGGGGCAAAGGTGAAACGATTCCCCTTCCATCCTTGCCTAAGAGCATTGGGGGGGGGCGGGAGATTTAGCTCTTCCCCAATGGGCCAGTACCAGGAAGTAATGGTCATGTCTGTGGCGCCCCAGCGCTGCACCACCAGACGTAACCATTACGTCTGTGGCGACGAAGGGGTTAAGCACACCAGTAAGGACGAATACTTAAGTCTGAAGTAAAGCAACTCTAATTTACGTCAGTCTTAACCCAGCAGAAGAGCTATCCAAATATTTTCATGCAGGATTAATCTTAATGCTCTGTTCGCCCCACGTTGGAGAGGCCTTAGATCCTCTGTGGCAGCCCTCCTTTATCACATCTTCATTCAAAAGGTCTGTTCACCATTTAAATGACACTTAGTGTAACTGCTTCATGTCACCCCTATCCAGGCAGCAAATTCTACCACTTGGAAAGTGGGTTCGCTGGAGAATAGGCCTCCTGAGGTTATGCCTTTGAGGGAGATTATGGAGTCTATATGGTCTGTGTCTCTCTCTGTGGGGTATGCATGTATATCTCCAGGATATGCATAAAGGTACAATGTATGATCCAGGAGAGTGCGTAGATTGGGCGTGTGTGCATATGTCTGAATTTTGAGTTTCTGCTGAGAGGGTCTTGCCTGGAAGGGTTGCCTGCGGTGAGTGCCCAATGTCCCAAGGATGTGTTTATGTGTCTGCATGGGACCCGGGGGTCTGCAAAGGGTGCTTTTGGGCCTGTGCAGGGGGTGTGGGTCTGTGCCTGAGTGAGTGAATGGGTCTGTATGTGTGTCTGAGTGGAGATGCATGTGTCAGTATGCCTGCAGAGGGTCTGGATTGTGTGAGTACATGCAAGGTATGTATTGGTGTACAGGTGCATGTTGTGTGTCTGTACAGGAGAGAACGTATGTCTTTGCAGGAGTCAATGTGTTTCTGTGCAGAGGTGCGTACCTACAGCAATCTGTGCAGAGGAGGTTGGTTGGCTGTGTGCCTTCCATCAGGAGTGTTATTGAAGATGACTCTGTAACGGAGGGTGCCGCTCTGCAGGCGAGTTGTGTGTTTATGCAGGGGATTGTGTGTTTGTGCAAGAGAATGCATCTTTTTGAGGGGACTTGTGTATCTTTGCAGGGAAGTTTTGCATCTGAAGTTTGAAAATGGGGTCTGTGCATGAGGGTGGTGTGAATGTTTTCTGGAAGCCTGTGCACGTGCAGGCTGAGGGTGTTTTGAGAGTTGTGTCTCTGTGGGGACGTTTCTGTGCATTGATTGTGGGTTCTCCTGCATAGTCATGTGGGTCCAAAAGTCATCTGACTTTGTGAGATACATTATTTGTCAACGTAGCCTAGGGATGGTTAAAGATAATTTTCCCAGAAATTAACTTGTCAAACGCTGGCCCAAAATATGCTCTGTCTCGAATAGGCTCCCTTAACCGATATATATATATATACTGAGATATATATATATATAAATATATATATATATTTAAAACAAGAAGAAGAGATGGAGCACTCACGGGTACTTTAGATCCAATTTTTTGCGCCACAGACGCGTTTCAGCATTCTTTGCCTTTCTCAATGTGATTTGCGCAAAAATGAAAGAAAAACAGTCACCTGAGCAGCCTTTAAATAGATTACTCTATACTTTAAGTGAAAAGACAGATGACGGACTCGCATTTGCTTCTTAAAACCTTGTCATCACGGTGCCGCCATCACTCTCTGTGTGTTGTACTCATTATTTCAAATGTAATGCCCGTGCTTTTATATTCTGCAGTAGAGGTCACCCCTTTAAATGGGTACAGGTCATTACACAGTGCCAAGTTTACAAAAAGCCCAGAGAAATAATGCTTTCCACTTTGCCCAGCAGTTCGAGTTTTTCTTACTTGTCAAGTTGATATATAAAAGAATCAAACATCCCTTGTTTGCCGCAATTTGCCTCTTTAGAAACATCACATGCCTCAAAGCGCCAATTTAGTAATCAGAGCCTTCACATTATAGTAATGTGTGACATTATGTCAGTCGATATGGCATTCCTTTGGCAAGCGGTGGTTCTGGCATTGTTAATTGTTAATTGTTAACAAAGTCACATAGCCTACAAAGGTTTTGCACTTTGGGTCATTATTTTGTTTGGCTCCAGCAACCCACTTGGGGCAAAATGAAAAAATTGCAGGACCACCACAACTAGCATGCACTGCTCACTTGAGAGGCCCACTGGGGCGGACTAGTATTTAAAGAGACTAATCAGATGCCTGTAATTAGACAAGCTGAAGCCATGCCGGTCTTTTCAATAAGAAAGATGCCTGGAACACCTCCAGCACTGGCTGCACCTACGAGGGTGAAACACTTTTTTATTTTTCTCTGCTGAAGAAAGGATTGACCTTGAAACACGTGTCCAGAGATGATTTTATAACTTAAGGCCTGGAATAATGAAACTGCTTAAAGAATTCACTGTGAGTTGCTGGCTTTGCTTTTTCTTCCCGTTTATATAACCTGTTGGGAGTGCGCTTTCACATGAGGACAACTTCGTTTTTTGAGATATATATATATATACATATATATATATATAAAGCTACCTTGAGAAAAAGACAAGACAAACTACGAACTGAGGCAGAAATAGTTTGCTAGAAAAACAATATCCAAAGTTGATAAAAAAATGAATTTGCTACCAAAAGAAATCCTGAAATTTGTAGAAATCAGAAGAGATCACATTTGTGAGTGAGTAAGTGATTTTGAGGCCCGTGAATTCCTGTTAGTGAAATAAATTATCTTTGATCTACACAGAAAGCCACAATAAAATCTCGAATCCCAAACTGATATATTTTTTTTCTCCCCCCTCACACCGACTCTTTCACACTCAGTGACGTCATCAGTGATGTCACTGACCATGTCATGAGTAATGTAATATGTGAGATCATAAGCAGTGCATTATAGGGGCACAAGTTATAGTTAGTTCAGTTAATTATAACTGCTGAACTTCACTGGTTCTTTCAGTCTGAAGTGTTAACATAACTATAACGTCCCAATAGGGAAACAACCTGAACAACTACGTTTTAATTACTACTTGCCCAATGAATCTTGAAGAACTACTGGGTCTTAACAATGAAGTTTTGAACAACTACTGGTTTAACAACGATTTTACCTTAACAACTAATGCCAGAACAACGAATTTTAAGGGAAGTGAGTTATTTTTTGATGAATTATAAGGTGAGTTTTGTATTTTGTTTTTTATTTGTTTAGGGTTTAATTATTATATGTTTAATTTTCTAAAGGATATTGTGTGGATTAAGTAATGGAATGTATGGGTTGGGGGTGTTATGGGTGGGGAAGCGTATTAATACTCAGGTATTATTTTAAGTACTTGTGTTTTTTTATATGTTTTAATTTATGTTGTGGGTTTAGGGGCAGGATATATGGGATGTAGGGGTTATGGGTGGGGAAGTGTATTAATACTCAGGCCCTGATGGCGTTCCAATCGATATATTTAAGGCCAATATTGAGCTGTGGGGGCCTGTACTGACACAGACATTGAGGGCTATCTGCACATGCGGACCCCCACCTTCCTGGAGAGTCTCTAACATAATTCCAATATACAGAAAGGGTGACCGTCTTAATCCAGCCTGCTACAGGCCAATCTCCCTGCTGGACACAACAGTCAAACTAGCAGGGAGAATAATTCTGAACAGGCTGCAAACATGGGCAGAGGAAAAGAATGTCTTATCCCCGGTCCAGTATGGATTCCGGAAAGGAATCGGAACAGTGGAACAAAGTTTAAATCTAAGTCTCATTATTGGAAAGTATACCAAGATCAGAGAAGGCAATCTGTACCTAGCCTTTATCGACTTATCATCAGCTTTCGATTGTGTAATCCATGATAAATTGTGTGTCATTTTAAATAGCATGGGGGTGGAACCGGCTTTAATTCAATTTATTCGTGAAATGTACACAGGGTGCAGAGCAAGAGTGAGGTATGGCCTAAAATGGGAATGTACTCGCCCCTTCGGTCTACACAGAGGAGTGCGGCAAGGCTGCGTTCTCGCTTCGTTCCTGTTTTCAATGTATATAAATAACTTAGACAAAGAACTGGCCACTAGGTGTAAAGATCTACCCCAAATAGATAAGCGACCTGTTCCGGCATTACTTTACGCAGATGATGCAGTATTAATGGCCAGGACCCCAATAGCTCTTCAGAAACTCCTGACAACCTGTATTACATACATGACACAGCTGGGACTTACTGTCAACCGCTCCAAAACTTTTATCATGAACTGCGGAGGGAAGCGCGGCAAGTCCTATAACACCACTATTGCAAATAGCAAGGTCGAGATCGCGCAAACCTTTTCATATCTTGGCATAACATTTGACAAGCTGGGTTCCTGGGTTAACTGTAGGAAGACGAAGAGAGTCCATCTGATCAAAACAACAATGGCACTACGACTCTTCTCCAAAAGGCTTGGGGGGATTACACCACCTAACATGATAAAGCTCTATAAAGCCAAGTGTATTCCGGCTGTTACGTATGGGGCAGGAATTTGGGGTCATACAAACTGTGATCTAGTGCAGACAGTGGAAAAAAATTTCCTACGACACCTGTTGAGGGTACCAAAAGGCACCTCATTGTATGTTATACACTCGGAACTCGGGGTTCCCTTCATTGCAGATTTGATAAAGATCCAGCCACTACTACTATGGCATAAAGTCTGGACCTCGGAACACACCAGTTTTAACAAGGCCATCTTGACAGACTGTACAAAGTCATTATATACTTCGAGGGTACCATGGTTAAAATATATTATGACCTTCTTCGAAAAATTGGGTAATAAAGAGTACTATACAAACCCAGTCTCGTTGCGGAAGATATCCAGGAAGGATCTGAGTACCTTGGCATTAAACCATCTAGAAGACATACGCTGGGGGGCCGAATCAAACAAAACTTCAGTCATTCGTAACCAAATAATTTTGACGGCTAAGGGTATGCAGCCGTATTTGGCAAACGTGGTACTCCCTCGCCATTGTTACGTTCTTACTAGATTTAGACTAGACACATTTCACCGCCTAGTTTCATTCCCAATTATGAACGATTGGTCCACCTTGTTAAAACCATGCCCCTGTGATGCAAAAACACTTCAATCCACAATCCATGTGGTTTTATTCTGTAAGTTCTACGCCTCTCAGAGGAAGCGCCTAGTTGTTCCGCTTTTAAGGTCAATCAATCTCCCCCAGTGTCGCACAGCCTATGCCTGTCTCCAGTCATTATCTTCTTTAGAGATGTGCGGAATTTTAGCTAACTTTTTATGCTCTGTATTAAAGATAAGGAAATCGATGGGGGAGATGACTGAATTATAACTTATTGTGATAGGGTTTTTATTTGATTTATTGATATATCAGACGGTTTTATTGTTGTGAACTTTTTACATTTTTCTATCATTTTATTTATTCTACATTTTATTATATATATTGAATTGCATGTATCATAATCGGAGATCTTGCATGACTGTTATGTCTTTTATGACTTGTTGAAAGTCGAATAAAGATTTTGTACTACTATATATTAATTTAAGTAATTGTATTTTTTAAATATTGTAGTTTATGTTGTGGGTTTAGGTGCGGGATATATGGGATGTAGGGGTTATGGGTGGGGAAGTGTATTAATAATTGGGTATTAATTTATATAATTGGGTATTTTTATTTTATTTTGTGAAATCGGTGTGGGGTAGTGTATTAATATTTGAGTATTTTGCTAGGACTTTGAGTATTTTTTATGTTTTATTAAGGATATATTGTGGATTCATTTTTGGAATGTATGGGTTGTGGTTGTTATGGGTGGGGAAGTGTATTAATACTTGGGTATTAATTTTAGTACTTGTATTTTATTAAATTTTGTAATTTATGTTGTGGGTTTAGGGGTGGGATATATGGGATGTAGGGGTTATGGGTGGCGAAGCGTATTAATACTCAGGTATTATTTTAAGTACTTGTGTTTTTTTATATGTTGTGATTTATGTTGTGGGTTTAGGGGCGGGATATATGGGATGTAGGGGTTATGGGTGGGGAAGTGTGTTACTACTCAGGTATTAATTTAAGTAATTGTATTTTTTAAATATTGTAGTTTATGTTGTGGGTTTAGGTGCGGGATATATGGGATGTAGGGGTTATGGGTGGGGAAGTGTATTAGTGATTGGGTATTAATTTATATACTTGGGTATTTTTATTTTATTTTGTGAAATCGGTGTGGGGTAGTGTATTAATATTTGAGTATTTTGTTAGGACTTTGAGTATTTTTTTATATTTTATTAAGAATATATTGTGGATTAATTTTTTGAATATATGGGTTGTGGTTGTTATGGGTGGGGAAGTGTATTAATACTTGGGTATTAA
The DNA here is from genome assembly GCF_031143425.1 of Pleurodeles waltl. Classification (NCBI taxonomy): domain Eukaryota; kingdom Metazoa; phylum Chordata; class Amphibia; order Caudata; family Salamandridae; genus Pleurodeles; species Pleurodeles waltl. The sequence continues at coordinate 463,871,077 of NC_090442.1, forward strand.
TTTAAGTACTTGTATTTTATTAAATTTTGTAATTTATGATGTGGGTTTGGGGGTGGGATATATGGGATGTGGGGGTTATGGGTGGGGAAGTGTATTAATACTCAGGTATTAATTTAAGTAATTGTATTTTTTTAATATTGTAGTTTATGTTGTGGGTTTAGGTGCATGATATATGGGATGTAGGGGTTATGGGTGGGGAAGTGTATTAGTAATTGGGTATTAATTTATATACTTGGGTATTTTTCTTTTATTTTGTGAAATCAGTGTGGGGTATTGTATTAATATTTTAGTATTTTATCAGGAATTTGAGTATTTTTTTATATTTTATTGAGGATATGTTGTGGATTAATTTTTGGAATGTATGGGTTGTGGTTGTTAGGGGTGGGCAACTGTAGTAATACTCAAGTATTAATTTTAATATTTCGATTTTTTTATATGTTGTAATTTATGTTGTGGGTTAGGGGTGGTATCTGTGGGATGTAGGGGTTATGGGTGGGGAAGTGTATTAGTAATTTGGGTATTAGTTGGTATGTTTGAGTTATATTTTATTTATTTTTTCAAAAATGAGGTGTGGGATTATAGATGGGATATATGGGATGTAGGTGTTATGGGTTGTAAGTATGTTAATACTTGGTTATTTTTTTTATATATTTGGCTAATTTAACAAAGGTTAATAAAAATAATTTGTGGTTTAATGATTGGGATGGATTGAATGGAGGGGTAATGGGTGGTGAAGTATTTTAGTATTTGGGTTTTAATTTGTATTTTATGAAAGATAGTTTGGTTGTGTAATGGTTGGAATGTATTGGATCTAGGGGTTATGGGTGGGAAGTATATTAGTAGTCTGGTATTATTTATTGTATTTGGGTAATTGTTTTTTTTTTTTTATTAAAAGTATATTTAGAATTAGGGGTGGGATATAGGGGATGTAGGGTTTATGGTTGGGTAGTGTTTTTATGATTAGTTTTTTTTTTCTATGTTTGAGTACTTTTTATATTTATGTAAATTATTTTTTTTGGGATGCAATTTTGTTTATTGGTGGATAATGATTTGGAAATGTATTGATAGTTTATAATTTTTTATTATGGGTGAATTATTTTATTGTGTTATTTTTTTAGGTTTTGTATTTTTTTGTATTTATTTTTTTATTACAGGTGTAAACATAATTTTGTTTAAAAATAATTATGTTTAAAAATGTATATTTGAATTTTTAATAGTATAGTAGTTGGTACAGTAGAATTTGGAATATAATAATGTTAATTTTTTTTTATTTTTATATTTATTAGATTGTAATTTGTTTTTGTGATTTTTAAAATTTGTTAAAATATATATTTTTGTATTTTGATTATTTTTGTTTGATCTGATGTAATTAATATTATTTTTGTTTTTAATTATTTTTTGGGATGTATAATTTTATATATATATTACATTGTATTAATATTATTTCTAAAAATGTATTAATTAATTAATTATTTGTAGATAATATATAGAATTTTTTCATTTGCAATAATGTATTTTTCATGCAAATTTAATTTTTTACAAATAAAAACACCATTCATTTTTTTCATTTTCTTTTCTTCTGAACATAATCAAGTTTAAAAAATACAAAAAAAATCTTTTAATTATTATTTAATATTTAGAGATTTTTAGAATTTTTTAACGAATTTTTTTATATTTATTTATCTATTTTCTGTGGTGTTTTCTTATTTTCCCTATTATAGTCTATGAGTGAAATAGTCAGTTTTCTATTTTTAGTGCTCTTCCATGTTTACGTTGTTTGACGTCTTCTGTTTTCAGTCGGAGGAGCGTCGCGGTCAAGATAGGACGGAAGCGGAGACCTCGTTCAGGTAAGTGGGATTATAATTTTATTTACAGTATGTAGTAGGGTATTTTTATTACAGAAATAGTTGTCGGAGGTAGTTATAAGGTAGGTAGTAGATTTTCGGTGTTTGCTATGTTTTTTATGTTTAATTATTTGTTTGCGTATATTTTTGTATACGATAGTGGTATCGTAAAAGTAAATAAATTTGTTTAGCAGTGTTTTATCTTTGAAATGATTATACTGCTTTTGTAGTAGTTGGAAAGAATTGTATATTCTTGTGATACATTTATTTTAGGGATTTTTGAGGGAGTCAGTTGTTCGGTTTATGAAAATAATATTTGGTTCATTGTAATAGGTTTCGTAATTAATTTTTTCTTTTGTGTTAGTAGTATACTATATTTCGTTTTCATGTCTTTTTCTTGATAGTTAATGTTTTAATTAATGATGTGGCTTTGGTAAGTATGTGATTAACTTTTTTACTTTTTTTTGGTAAAAAAATGTATATTTGGTGTTTTTCATTTTTGTGTTTTTTCTCGAATATCTGGTTTGGTAAAGTATTATATTTTATTTTTTTAATTGTTTTTATAGTATATAGAGTTGTTTTTTTATCATCCATTTAATATGACTATTTTTAATTGTTTTTGGATGATTAATGTTTTTTTTGTTTTTTTTTTAAGTATGAGATGCTTCTTCTATATTAATGAAGAAGATTTCTTCAGCAACACATGTTTGGATAAAGACATGAAACCATGAAAGGTAGGAACAATTTTTGTTGTCTAAATTTAGTGTAAATTTGTTTTGAAAAATGCCAATTTAATTGATGGTGTTTGTTTTTTTAAAACTGGCAAGTAATTTTTTTGTAGGTTAGTGGTTGTTAGTAATGTAGAATATATGCTAGACTGTTGAGTTAGTCTGATGGTGTTATTGTATCAAATTGTTGTATTTTTCCCAAAATTCTTTCAGTCATTTCTTTGCTTTTTTTACTTGTGCGTGGGTTCAGGCTACCTGAGAGTGATTGAGCAAGCCTCATTTCTTGGAAACTTTGTTCCTTTTTCAAAATTTTTATGAAATGATACAGGTTTGGGTGGGATTTACCTATTACTTTATTGAAGGCGTTGTGCTATCCTTCTATGGCATTATTAGTCTTTGCACCACCTTCTAAACAGGTTTGGTAGCAGTTCCACCATTCTATTGGAAATCTTGGCTTTCGTCTGCGACCAGATCTGTTTAGGTGTCCAATCCAGGTTTCTTTAAAGTAATTTAGTAATGGTGCTAATTTGTCTTCATTTTGTGTATAATAGTTAGAGTCTGTTATGGCGGTGTAATACTCATCTACTTTTGTAGGTGGTACAAAGCATAATGCTGTGAGTTTTTTTAATTCAAATTATAGTATGCAGTCTGAGAAATATTCTCTACTTAGGGATGATTTTTGTATTCTACGCCAATATGCTTGTGAAAAGTGGAAAAAGCATCCTTGAATTTGGGTTTGTGGATATATTTTTAGTATTGTGTTTATCATTGATAATTCGAAATCTAGTATTACTTTTCTAGGTGTTTTATTTAATGTTTTGTTTTTGATTGTTGATAAAAATTCACTGTAACTAGAGGAATGTTTATCAGGCAGTAATGCATACACTAGGGGGATTGTAGTGTTATTTTTTGTGGCATGTATGGTGTAAATTTGAGTGAATGGGTGGGGTGTAGATTTCATGGTTCCATCCATCATCCAAATTTCACTATTTTGTAGGATTAGTAAGTTGCATGTTGTGCTGAATATTTAAATTCTTTTTTTAGGGTTTTCGTTGTCGTGAATGAGGAAAGTTTCTTTGGAGAAGGTAATTGTTAGTTCTGGGGGGATGTTATTGTCTTCATAGGTTTGTGGTGTTATATGTTGGGGATTACTTGCCAGTCTTTCTCGTTGAAATATTCTCCTAAGGTTTGATACAGAAGGCATGCTACCGGAAATCTGTACTGGAATATTTTGTACTACCTCCCTTATAACCTGTCCGCAGGAGTCATTGGAGGTGTGTGCAATGTTTTTTATTTTTTGTATGTTTTCTCTTATCTCAATTTCTATTGCAGAGGCAGAGTGGTTGTGATCTGTTGTCTTAACAACGGTGTTTTCTAGAGTTACAGCTCTGCCTCTGCAATGTGAAGAGTAGAATTGTACACATGTCCAATGGCTCCTGAGGTTGACAACCTTGTCTCTGCAATAAAGATAACCTTCATACTTTAGTAGCTGGTTTCCGGTTCTTGAGGTTATGTAACTTGCTTCTCCTTGCAATGCCATTTGTGAAATATCTGTAAATAATATAAAAGAAATAGGTTAAAAGAAGTTTGCAGTTTTTATTATTAAATTTGTGGTGGATTTAGTTTACCAAATAGTAAGTTAATTAATGTATAATGTGTCCTATTTGTAAGTGTTTGGTGTAGGTGGTTTGTTAACTTTTACATTTGGTGATTGTGTGTTATCTATTGAGGTAAGTAATTTTTGCTTTTAGATTTGTATATGTGGGTCTATTGTGTTCCTAGTTTTTGTTATGAGGTAAGTACTTAGTGGAGTTGTAATAGTATATTATTTGATAGTTACTCTCCAGCACCTATGTTAATGTAAGTGTCTAGTGAAGTTGCTTTGGTTATTTTGTAATGTTCTGAGTATTTGTAATGTGATATGAGGTAAGTAGTTGGTGGAGTTGGAATAGTAATTTTAGTGCTATTTACTGTATAGCAGCTGCTGTGACGTAAGTATGTGGTGGAGTTGTAATAGTACATTTTGGGCAACATCCTTTATTACGACGTTTTATTTACGAAGTCGTGGTTAACGAAAGCGCAACAACGCTTTTTTTAACCACGACTCAGTTATTTTGTGCCTTAACTACGTATGTTCTGAACAACGAACATGCGTGGTTAAGGTACAAAGAAGGGAGTTGGCGAAGGAGGACGACGCAGGTGACAAGGGGTCGACTAAGGTAAGTGGGGGGTTTTAGGTTTTGGGGTGGGGTTGGGGGGGTGGGGCGTTTTTAGTTTTGGGGAGGGGTGGGGGGTCAGGGGGTTTTAGGTTTTGGGGTGGGGTTGGGGGTGGGGTGTTTTTGGTTTTGGGAGGGGGGTTTTAGGTTTTGGGGTGGGGTTGGGGCGTTTTTGGTTTTGGGGAGGGGGTGGAGGGTCAGGGGGTTTTAGGTTTTAGGGCGGGGTTGGGGGGTGGGGCGTTTTTGGTTTTGGGGAGGTGGGGGGGTTAGGGGGTTTTAGGTTTTGGGGGGTGGGGCGTTTTTGGTTTTGGGGAGGGGGTGGGGGGTCAGGGGGTTTTAGGTTTTGGGGCGGGGTTGGGGGGTGGGGCGTTTTTGGTTTTGGGGGGGGTTAGGGGATTTAGGTTTTGGGGTGGGGTTGGGGGGTGGGGCATTTTTGGTTTTGGGGAGGGGGTGGGGGTCAGGGGGTTTTAGGTTTTGGGGTGGGGTTGGGGGGTGGGGTGTTTTTGGGGAGGGGGTGGGGGGTCAGGGGGTTTTAGGTTTTTGGGGTGGGGTTGGGGGGTGGGGTGTTTTTGGTTTTGGGGAGGGGGTGGGGGGTTTTAGGTGTTGGGGCAGGGTTGGGGGGTGGGGCGTTTATGGTTTTGGAGAGGGGGTGGGGGGTCAGGGGGTTTTAGGTTTTGGGGCGGGGTTGGGGGGGTGGGGCATTTTTGGTTTTGGGGAGTGGGTGGGGGGTCAGGGGGTTTAGGTTTTGGGGTGGGGCGTTTTTGGTTTTGAGGAGGGGGTGGGGGTCAGGGGGTTTTCGGTTTTGGGGTGGGGGGCATTTATGGTTTTGGGGAGGGGGTGGGGGGTCATGGGGTTTTGGGGTGGGGTTGGGCGGGTGGGGTGAGGGATGTAGGGTGAATGGTACCTATTAGTAATGCTTTTATCAGGAATGCCTTTACAATGAAATATCGTTGTTAAGGCATTTGTGGTAAAATCATTAGTAGTAAGAACGAGGTCGGTGTTCTGACCTCGTTGTTAAGGCACTAGTTGTTTTGGAAGTCGGTGTTCCGTCGTACAACCGTAAAAAAATGTTTGGTTACTGTGTAGCAGATATTGTAATGTAAGTATGTGGGGTATTTGCAATAATTTATTTGTAGTGTAGTTAATGTGTGTAATATCTTTTGAGGTAAGTAGTTTGTGGAGTTAGAATAATAATTTAAGTTCTATATAGTGTGCAGCAACAGCTTTGAGTTTAGTATTTGTTGGAATTGTAATAGTAAATTTATTTACAGTAATTCTTCTGCACATACTATGATGTGATGATGAGGGATTTTTGCTATGGTTATTTTGCAATGTGCTGATTTAATATTTCTGATTTGGTCTGAGGTAAGTAGTTGGTGTATTTGTTATAGTCATTTTGGTTGTATTTGGTGTGAAGGATGTGCTGTGAGGTATGTATTTGGTGGATTTGCAATGGTAAATTTATTTATGTTTATTGTCCAGCAGCTGTTTAGAGGTAAGTGTTTGGTGGAGTTGTAATAGTAACTTTTTTTATATACTATATGTACTGTGTTTGTGAAGTGTTTTTCATTTAGTAGGTTTTTACTAATTTGTAGTTCTAATTTTTTATATATATATATATTAATTATATTATAATTAATTTTTCTAGTATTATGGTATTTGTTATTTAACAGTTTTTTTAATTCAATTGTTTATGGTTTAGTGAAATTGTTTTTGAATAATGGTAATGGTTTACCTTTGATGGTGACGGTGTGGTGTTTATCTTTTTAGTCAGTTTCTTGATATTTATGCCTGTAACAAAATAGCACGAAAGGTACCTTAATTATATATTATTTTAGCTGTGGTATAGGTTAGTAAATTTCTTTATATTTATTTATGGATATTTTACCTTGTTATCTCAGTAAATGGCGGTGTTGGATAAATTATATTTTAATTTCTTTCCGTAGTGATATGCTCGTCTTCTCTGTAAGTTGTTCGGTGTAGTAATGAGTAGAAAATGGAGGTCGTTGGTATTTATATGTGTTTTTGTAAGTATTGTTTTATTTGTAAATTGAATGCGTTTTGGACGTGTTTTTTTATTGTGAATTTGTTTGTGATGTTAGATATATATAATTGTGGAGTGTATTTGTTTTGTAGTTTGTATTTTTTTTCTATGTTCGTTCTCCTTTGTTTAGTAGAGGAAGTACTTCCTGGGTCATGTAGAAACTGTTGTAGGACTATTGTTTTATGTGGGTTTTTTTTTAGTGTTGTGTCTTTTTTATAATTATTTAAGTATTATTTATTTTTATTTAAAACGGTGTTTATATGTCTTAGATTTTTGTGATGTTTTGTTTTTTGTATGTAGGAAAGATATTGTTGTTTTCGATTTCGTTTATTTTTTATGTAGTACTTTAGTGGTTTTAATATTTTATTTATTAATCGTTGTTGTTTAGTTGTGATATTAATTATTCATATTTTTCGTTGTTTGAAGTTCGTTTTAAATATATGAGGTGTCTAGGCGTTTTCGGTGTTGGGTAGTATTTGTTTGGGTATTCGTATATATATATATATATATATATCCTCAAACAAAGATGGTCTAAAAGTTGCTGGGCGGCGCACTCCACTGCCGGTGCCAGTGGCGGAGAGGACCAGTCTCGAAGAATACAAATCACCAAAAGTATTCACTGCACTCCACGAAGTTTCAATAGTGCATATTTATTCCAAGATAACAACCACCAACGCATTTCAACTCCCTCTGGAGTCACAAGACTCCTGAGAGAGTTGAAACGCGTTGGTGGTTGTTATCTTGGAATAAATATGCACTATTGAAACTTCGTGGAGTGCAGTGAATACTTTTGGTGATATATATATATATATATATATATATATATATATATATATATATATATATATATATATATATGTTAGAAATGGGGTTTTTGGTTGGAAGTCAGGTTATCCTCCGTCCAAGCAAGAACCCTCACTCTAGTCAGGGTAAGTCACACACAATCTAAAATTAGCCTGTGCCCACCCTCTGGTAGCTTGGCACGAGCACTCAGGCTTAACTTAGAAGGCAATGTGTAAAGTATTTGTGCAATAAATCATACAATACTACCATATAGCACCACAAAAATACACCACACAGTGTTTAGAAAAATATATAATATTTATCAGGATAATTGTAGGTCAAAACGAATAAAGTTGCAATGTGAATTTGTAGAGATATCACTTAAAAGTGATATAAAGTGTTTTAAGTCTTTAAAAAGCAAACAAAGTCTCTTTCAAGCACAAAGTACCTGGGTTGGAGTGGAAAATCTCCTCAGAGGGCCACAGAAGAAGAGATACGTGGAAAAATGGTGTGTGCGTCGATTTCTCCCCAGCACACACGGACTTGCGTTGTTATTTTTCACGCGGGGAAGTCGTGCGTCGTTTTCCGGCGTGCGGACAGTCTCTTTCTGTGGATCGCGGGGATTACCAGATGTCCCGGGTCTGTGCGTGCATTCTCCTGCTTGTTTTCCAGCTGTGCGTCGTTCTGCGGGGCTGTTCGTCGAAGTTTTGCTCTCACGGCAGGCGTTGCGTTGATTTCTCCTCTGGAGGTCGTACAGCGTTGTCCTTTGAGAGGTCGTGCGTCGAAGTTCCAGTCGTCCCGAAGGCGTTGCATCGATCAACGTCGGTGTGCAGCATTTTTCTCACCGCGGAACAAGCTGTGCGTCGAAAATTTCGCCGCACGGAGCGTCCAAGTGAAAAAGAGAAGTCTTTTTGGTCCTGAGACTTCAGGAAACAGGAGGCAAGCTCTATCCAAGCCCTTGGAGAGCACTTTCACAGCCAGACAAGAGTTCAACAAGGCAGCAGGCCAACAGCAAGGCAGCAGTCCTTTGTAGAAAGCAGACAGGAGTCCTTTGAGCAGCCAGGCAGTTCTTCTTGGAAAGATGTAGTTTCTGGTTCAGGTTTCTTCTCCAGCAAGTGTCTGATGAGGTAGGGTAGAGGCCCTGTTTTATATCCAAATGTGCCTTTGGAGTGGGGGAGTCTTCAAAGAGTGGCTAAGAAGTTCACCCGGTCCCTTTTCAGTTCAATCCTGTCTGCCAGGGTCCCAGTAGGGGGTGTGGCAGTCTTTTGTGTGAGAGCAGGCCCTCCACCCTCCCAGCCCAGGAAGACCCATTCAAAATGCAGATGTATGCAAGTGAGGCGGAGTACCCTGTGTTTGGGGTGTGTCTGAGTGAATGCACAAGGAGCTGTCAACCAAGCCCAGCCAGACGTGGATTGTAAGGCACAGAAAGATTTAAGTGCAAAGAAATGCTCACTTTCTAAAAGTGGCATTTCTGGAATAGTAATATTAAATCCGACTTCACCAGTCAGCAGGATTTTGTATTACCATTCTGGCCATACTAAATATGACCTTCCTGCTCCTTTCAGATCAGCAGCTGCCACTTCAACAATGTATGAGGGCAGCCCCAATGTTAGCCTATGAAGCGAGCAGACCTCACAGTAGTGTAAAAACGAATTTAGGAGTTTTACACTACCAGGACATATAAATACACAGGTACATGTCCTACTTTTTACTTACACAGCACCCTGCTCTAGGGGTTACCTAGGGCACACATTAGGGGTGACTTATATGTAGAAAAAGGGGAGTTCTAGGCTTGGCAAGTACTTTTAAATGGCAAGTCGAAGTGATAGTGAAACTGCACACACAGGCCTTGCAATGGCAATCAAAAAAACAACAAAAAGAGGGGCGCGAATGGGATATTCGGAGAACAAACTCCTGGTCCCGTGTGTAAAGTTCCCAATAGTCAATAAATCAAAAAAGGTTACGCACGGTTCCAAAAAAGGAAGAGGGTTTCTTTCAAGAGGGTGGTTCAATCAATAAATGAAAACCAAAGTTTTCGAAGCAAGAGCCCTCACTCACCTTCCAGTGACATGCTTCATCATAGGGCCAAGCTCCTCGTCAGGCCGGCGCTGCAATGCCTGACGGGCCCCACAAGGGGGCTCTTTGCCGGAGATCTTTTAAGAATGATGTACAGCCGGTCAAGAAAAATATAGTGAAGGATTGGTATAAGGGAAAATATTAAAAATGACTAGCGGTAACGAGTAAAAGTTTTTATTCTAATGCTGATACCTCTGACATGATTAAAACCAGTATATGGGGAAATAGTGGAATAGTGTCTACACTCCCCATAAAAAACAGGTAGGTATAGTTACTATGGGCCAGATGCAGGAAACAAATAGCGAGTCGCAAACGGCAAAAATTGCCGTTTGCGACTCGCTATTCGTGTTTCCCTATGCAGAAATGCATATTGCGAGTCGGTACCGACTCGCAATATGCATTTCAGAATCGCAAATAGGAAGGGGTGTTCCCTTCCTATTTGCGATTCTGAGTGGTATGCAATACCATTTGCGACTGCATATGCGGTCGCAAATGGTGTCGCAGTTACCATCCACTTCAAGTGGATGGTAACCCACTCGCAAATTGGAAGGGGTCCCCATGGGACCCCTTCCACTTTGTGAATGGACCCACAAATATTTTTTCAGGGTAGGTAGTGGTCCAAGGGACCACTACCTGCCCTGAAAAAAAACCGAAACTAAAGGTTTCGGATTTTTTTTTAAGTGCAGCTCGTTTTCCTTTAAGGAAAACGGGCTACACTTAAAAAAAAAAAACTGTTTTATTTAAAGCAGTCACGAACATGGAGGTCTGCTGACTACAGCAGGCCTCCATGTTTGCGAGTGCCTAGACTCGCTATGGGGCCGCAATTTGCGACCCACCCCATGAATATTCATGAGGTGGGTCATTGCGACCCCATAGCGAGTCGCAGACGGTGTCTGAGACACCGTACTGCATACCAATTTGCGACTGGTCGCAGGGACTCGCAATCTGCAAGTCGCAAATTGGTTATTTGCTACATCTGGCCCTATATCTCGTAATAGAGATTAGTAAGAAAGAGACTGTGAACACAGGATCCCCTGTGTCACTCTATATTGTTGGTCAACATGTTTCTCGCTTTTTTCTTGTCAAAAATTGATCTTATGTGATTCATCAGGACCTAAGTACATACCTAATCCTTTAAACAATGGAAAATCCCCAAAATAAGGAAGTCAAAACCTAAAAAAGTAGGGAAGAAAGAAACCAAGATTAAAGCATTGCATAATTCTCAAGAACAATGTGTTCACGATATCCTATGTTGTGAAACCCCATATGTAGGTGAGGGATCCCAAAAGTGCCATGTGACGAAAAAAGTTATATGATGATATCATTATTAATATGTGTGAAAACCAACTCGGCAACGAAAAAAGTTCCACAATGCTTACCCTCCAAAAACTAATGGTAGGGCCTCATCGGGGTGGCACCAGGCTCTAAAAATCCACTATGGTCTAGGTATACACACAAAAAACACAAACATGAGTAATGCATGTGGTAGTCATAGAATTCGTTTGTGCAACACACTAATTAAGACCACAATGGATAGGGTGAGTTATTCAAAACAAAACTCCTATTGAAAATAATAATACCAGACCTCATACTATGTCAGAAAAAATGCATTAGATTAAATAAGCAATAAAAGAAGGGATCACAATGTAGTGGTGATAACCTTCTAATTGGTGACATAAATATTAATTTAAACAAAATCCATATGGTATTACACAGGCATTTTGAAAAAAAAAGGTTCCATATTGAAACACACACAAAAGAAGAGGAGGAAGAATGCAGGTGTGACACAAGACAAAACTATTGTAAGTATGTTTAGAAAAAACTCGGCGGTGAGTTATAGTTACAGTCATCCCGGTAAATAGACGTGGATGAAATGCTGGTGTGCATGATAATGCAACATCAGTAAACGAAATTCGAAACAACCGCAAGCGGTATAGATTAGAAAAGCGAGCGATTCATATCGCGTTTGAAGCCACAAAAAGAACGGTGCCGGTACAGTGAGCGTGTGAGTATTACAGCGCGTCTCACCTGTTTATCGGGAATAAGCGAGAGAGCGCGCAAGATCAATAGCGCGTCTCTCCTCGTGCATTCAATCACAGAGCACCAAAGAGCCCAGTGGCATCCTCCTTGGCAGCCGCATGAAAACGTGGACAAACACGCTTTACATTAAAGAGATATGACTAATACTAATAGTCAGTGTCACATACGGACTCCAGATCTAAAAGGCCGGAAGTTTAACAGAAAAAGCACTTACTTGGGCAGAAGTCAAGCAATTCAAGACCACCTACCCCTGTTCCTGTCCCCCGGTATTCAAAGGACAGCTGATACCGAAATCATTTTAAAAGGGGAGGGGAATCACAAAAAGAAAAAGGACTACCGAAAAGGTAACAATAATAGATGATGGACTATAAATGGTGTCGGCCATCTTGGAATGGTCTGGTCAAAAAGCAATCAAATGTATGCCACTCTGAAAAAGGGAAAATCTGTTATCACTAGTCCTCCAAACAAAAAAACCTCCATGACACCATTCTAAAGAACTCAAAAAATATGTGAACTGTTATATAAAAAAACCAGTATTGGTGACTGTAAACACAAATGTGTAGTTATCAGTGGATAAAACTAGTCCACTGAATATCGTCATTAAGACCAGATATATGGGTCTTAAGTCTAAAGACCCACCGCTGTTCTTTCTCTAAGAGTCTATTCGTACAGTCTTTGTTATCTCTAATGGTTTCTAGAACAATCCACTTAATGTCATTAGGAGTGTGCTGTTTCTCAATGTAATGGTTGGTCAATTTGGTGGAGGATCTCTTACATCTAATGGTGCTACGGTGTTTGTTGATTCAAATTTTCACCATTCTAGTAGTCATACCTATGTATTTTAAATTACAAGGACATGTAATCATATAAATACAGCCTTTGGTACGGCAATTGGTGTGGGATCTCAATTGCCAGGTCTTTTGTTCGCCTATTTCCACTTCTTGGGTACTGTCAGTCAGGGAACAAACATTACAACATCCACAAGGATAGTGTCCTTTTACTTTCAGCCATTGACTAGGGCCAGTATTGTCAAGGGGCCGGTGTGCCGTATGGGTTCTCTTGAAGGCAAACAGAGGGCGTTCCAATGTAGCGCCTGCACTAGTGAGGATCATTCAGTGCACTCATAACATTAAAGACCTAGTTGTCCACACGAGACCTATGGAACTGGAGTTCTGGCTTCGCACCTGGGGCAGTAGCCTTGGGAACCAATACCACCGGGCTGGCCCAGGGACTACTGTATTTCTCAATAACCCCCAAAGTCAACATCTTGGAGACCTCCTCCTTGATGCTGGCCTTCACCTTATCTGACAACCTGTAAATTTTGTTCTTTACAGGACAACTGTCACCTGTGTCAATGTCATGCACACAGAGGTGGGTTGGTCCAGGAGTGAGGGAGAACAGGGGGGAGAACTGCTCTAATAGCTCATAGCAGTCCCCTCTCTGGGTTGGAGTCAGGGAGTCAGAGAGAATGACCCCACCTACTGACCCATCCCCTTCTTTGACAGCGAGGAGGTCGGGGAGAGGTTCACTCTCCTCTTCCATGCCCTCATCTGTGACTAGGAGCATACTGACCTCAGACCTCTCAAAGTGAGGTTTGAGCCGGTTGTGATGGAGGACCCTTAGGGGGTGCCTAGGGGTCTTGAGGTCCACTAGGTAAGTGGCCTCCCCTTTACGCTCCTTGATCTCAAAGGGGCCAGTCCAGCGGTCCTGGAGAACCCTGGGCTCTACTGGCTCCATCACCCAAACTTTGTCTCCAGGTGAGAACTCAACTAGAGTGGCCTTCTGGTCGTACCACTCCTTCATCACTTCTTGACTGGCCTCGAGGTTACTCTGGGCCTGCTTCCAGAAGTGTTGGGTTTGTTTGCAGAGGGCCAGCATGTAGCTGACCATATCCTGGGGAGGGGCCTGGGGTGCTTTCTCCCAGCCCTCCTTAACAATGCTTAGGGGTCCCCTGACAGGGTGACCATAGAGAAGCTCAAAGGGACTGAACCCCACCCCTTTCTGGGGTACCTCTAAGCAAACAACAGGCAGGGTAAGAGGACATCCCACTTACGCCTCATGGCCTCAGTCAGGCCACCAATCATGCCTTTCAGGGTCTGGTTGAATCTCTCAACAAGCCCATTGGTTTGAGGATGATAAGGGATGGTAAACCGGTAGGTCACCCCACACTCATCCCACAGGGTCTTCATGTATGCAGACATGAAGTTTGTGCCCCTGTCAGACACGACCTCCTTAGGGAATCCCACACGGGTAAATATTCCCAACAGGGCTCTGGTCACCACCTTTGCAGTCACTGTTCTCAGAGGGATCGCCTCTGGATAGCAGGTGGCATGGTCCACCAAAACCAGGATAAACCTGTTGCCCAAGGCAGTTTTGGGGTCCAAGGGACCAACAATGTCGATGCCCACCCTTTCAAAGGGGGTGCCAATGACTGGGAGTGGGAGCAGGGGAGCTTTAAGCCGTTTCTCTACCTTCCCACTAGCCTGGCAGGTGGGGCAAGCTCTGCAGAAGTTATCTGAGGCTTTCCTGGTTCTGGGCCAATGAAAATGCGTGTCAAGCCTGTTAAAGGTCTTGTCTTGGCCCAGGTGTCCTGCCAGGGGAATGTCGTGAGCCAGGCCTAGTAGGAATTTCCGGTAACACTGGGGGACCACTAGCACACGGTGTGCCCCAGGACCTGGAATCCTACACTCACTGTAAAGGAGATCATTCTCCCAGTAAATATGGTGAGCACCAGAGGTGTCACCTGCTGCGTGGTCTGTGGCCTGTTTCCTCAGACCCTCAAGTGTGGGGCATTCTTTCTGCGCCTTGCAGAATGCTTCCCTGGTTGGCCCCCCTTCTACTTGCCAGCCAGCAAGTTCAGGTAGGTTACCCAGGGCAGCTATGTCCTCCCCGGTTGGCTCAGGGGCCTCCTCCTTCTCAGGGGCCTCGTCTACCATCGTGGGAACATTGGAGGCGGGTTTCCCGTTCCCCTGGCCCTCACTTTTGGCATCTGTCTGGGCCATCTTTCCAGGCTCCAGACGCCCTTGACTCCCTTCCCGGGCAGCCATGGACCGTGTGGTCATGCAGACCCACTCAACTAACCCTAACATCTCCAGGTGAGATCTGAGCTCTACTTTTTTCCAAGCAGTATGCTCAAGATCATTGCCTAACAGACAATCTACAGGCATGGCAGGACTCACAGCTACTTTCAGAGTACCAGAGACCCCCCCCTACTCAAAGGGAACCAGAGCCACCGGTAGGTGACTCTCACGATTGTCAGCGACTATGACCTGGTGGAATGTATTAGGGACTATCTGCTCGGTTGACACCAGCTGACTCTGGATAGTAGTCATACTGGCTCCTGTGTCACGCAGAGCCTCCACCTTCTGCCCATTAATGTTGACCCACTGCCTGTACTTGGAAGTATTTCGGGGCATGTGGGCTTTGGGCACCATTTCTCTTTCTCCCAGGGACACTAGGGAAATCTCTACCTGTTCCCCAAAGCTATCTGGGTCCATCTCCCCCCCAAACGCTACACTAGTCAACCCAGGTGTCTGTCCGGTAGTGGACGGTGCCCTCTTGGAGCACTGGGGGTCACCTTTATAGTAACCATACTGGTAACACTCCATGCATTTGGGGTTGGATTTCCCTGACCTATCATACGTCCCTGGCTTTTTCCCAAATCTGGAAAAGGAATGGTTGCCACCCCCTCCCTGGGAATTCTTCTGGGGGCCTTTTGAGAGTTCCTTATCTGTAAGATTATCTCCCCCCTCTTTCTTCTGTTGGGAACCCTGACCACCTTTGTGGGTGTCCCTCCCAGGTACCTTTTTGGACACTCTGGTGCTAACCCATAGGTCCGCCTCCTCAGCAAGCTTCCTGGGATCAGTCAGCTTACTATCTACCAAGTGCTGGCGCAACTCTGTATAGGTAACATTGAGTATATGCTCTCTCAGAATCAAGTCATATAGCCCTTTATAATTATCCACTTTGTTGCCCCGCACCCATCCATTCAGTGCCTTACTGGAAAGAAATCTACCCATGTTTGTGTGGTTTGTTTGGTGCTGTCACTGAACCTCTGAAGGTATCCCTCAGGGGTCAGCCCAAACTTGGCAAGTAAAGTGGCTTTCTGAAGTGGGTATGTGTTTTGATCCGGTTGATCCAATGTGAGAAGTGTGTCCCTCCCCAATGGCGGCACATAACCCCACATAGCTACCCCCCATTGCCCTTCAGGAACCTCATGAGCCCTTAGTGCAACTTCATAAGCAGCTAACCATGTATCTATGTCATCTCCCACCACAAAACTGGGCACCACATTTTTGGGTATACAAACCTTCTTTTTTCCAGCAGGTCCTGTCTGTATGCTGCCACCATTATTGCTGGATTCAGACTGTCTCGCCTTGATCTCCAGCTCCTTGAGACTCAGTTCATGAGCCAACAATAGTTTCTTTTCAGCCAAAGCTCTTTCAGCTTCCACCTGTTTGGCTGTCCTTTCAGCTTCAGCTTGTTTTGCTGCCCTTTCAGCTTCAATCTGTTTGGCTGCTCTTTCAGCCTCAGCTTGCTTGGCTTCTCTCTCTGCCCTTCTTTCCTCCTGTTGAGCCTCAATTTTCAGTTTTGCCATTTGCAATTGGAACTCCCTTTCCTCTCTCCTTTCCTCTGCGGTCAGGCTTTGCACAGAGACTGCTGTAGTTTGGGCTCTTGCTCTGAGCAAGACTGCTGGTTTAAGGATAACAGTACTTTTGTTTGTTGGTCGACTGAGTCTTTCCTACAACAAGTCGCAACTATTGTCCCAACCTTACCGGCTCACTAGCAGCACCTCACCAGAAACACAATAGTAAAAGGTGATTTATGGCAGTCGCTTACGCATGGACTCAAAGTAAGATATCTCATGGTTGTTGTGGTTAAACGGAGATTACCCTTTTCTCACAGTTATATGTTGTCTCATACAAACACAGGCAGTGACACAGATGCAGTAGTTATAATAGCTTTTTATTTAACATAACTGCAATTTGCGATGTTACATGAACTGCAATGATTAGGATAATGAATATACCAAGCAACAGTATTGTGAAGAAGAGAGTCATGGTTATGAAGACCCCCACCATTTTGCAATATATGAAAGAAATATATATATATGTATATATAAGATGGAATGGAATATGCCCTAATACCCTAATGAGAATAGGCCTAACCTCCTACCTAAAGGAGAGCTGGGTTTGCTAAACCTAATCTGCCAAAGCTGTGTCCATGAGAGGAGCACCCAACCCTCGTTACCTTGGAATGAGGTCTCTATCTCAGACTCCGCAGGGACACGAAGACTGGGTCAGCGTCAAGATGACTGCAGCATCGGAATCAGCGATGGTGGCTTTGCCCTCTGGTCGGAATCCCTCTGATTATCTGTCTAATGTGTGATGTATTTATACAGATCTACAAGGTCCCCTGACGTAGGTGTAATTCAAACCAATAGATAACAGGCATGCTTGGGACGGCAATTAATATCAACAATCCCTCAAAAGTATAGGGAGGGAAAATCCCTAAGTGTGAACACCTACTGTTTGTTTGTCTTTCGTGCTTTATCTTGACGCCTTGGCACAGTGACACTGATAATAAAACTCATAACAAGTTGCCTAACTATAAACAAGGCCGCCATCTTAAAGGAAATAAATAATTAAATGGCAAGCTAAGTAGGTTAAAAGTCACTAGGTGACGGGGGCACGAGTTTACAAGCCTACGGCTAAGCTAACTCCTGTTATCCCATTAAAACAAACTAGGATTCACTACAAGACACTGCTCCCTGGTCTGGAAGGGGGCACAATTGCAGTGGTAACATCATCCACAGATAGCAACAAATCCTCTGAGGGACCATTTTCTGGCTCCTCTTCCTCATCATCCTCTTCTAAATGGGCTTCTGCCCAGGCCCTCAGCGCCACTTGAAAGTCCTCCTTTTTGGAGGCCCCTTGGGAGGGTACCCTCACTGCCCTGCGGAACCCTTTTAGTTGTTTGACCGTATATGTATCCAACAGGACTAGGTCAAAGTCTCCTATCTGAGACCCAGTCAGAGACATGTTGAGTGAGGATTTAGTTTTCAAAAATTGTCAGGGACAAAAAAAAAACGAATTTGCAAAAAGAGATAAAAATCAAGTTAACCTTCAACTGTGGGTAGGTAGAGAAATACTTAGCTACTGTATGTCACTGCACAAATACAAGTCCTATCCTCACCGCTGATCACCAATGTTAGAAATTGGGTTTTTGGTTGGCAGTCAGGTTACCCTCTGTCCAAGCAAGAACCCTCACTCTAGTCAGGGTAAGTCACACACAATCTAAAATTAGCCTGTGCCCACCCTCTGGTAGCTTTGCACGAGCAGTCAGGCTTAACTTAGAAGGCAATGTGTAAAGTATTTGTGCAATAAATCATACAATACCACCATATAGCCCCACAAAAATATACCACACAGTGTTTAGAAAAATAAATAATATTTATCAGGATAATTGTAGGTCAAAACGAATAAAGTTGCAAGGTGAATTTGTAGAGATATCACTTAAAAGTGATATAAAGTGTTTTAAGTCTTTAAAAAGCAAACAAAGTCTCTTTCAAGCACAAAGTACCTGGTTTGGAGTGGAAAATCTCCTCAGAGGGCCACAGAAGAAGAGATACATGGAAAAATGGTGTGTGCGTCGATTTCTCCCCAGCACACATGGATTTGCGTCATTATTTTTCACGCTGGGAAGTCGTGCGTCGTTTTCCGGTGCGCGGACAGTCTCTTTCTGTGGATCGCGGGGATTACCAGATGTCCCGGGTCTGTGCGTGGATTCTCCTGCTTGTTTTCCGGCTGCGCGTCGTTCTGCGGGGCTGCGCGTTGAAGTTTCGCTCTTACGGCAGGCGTTGCGTCGATTTCTCCTCTGGAGGTCAGACGGCGTTGTCCTTGCGAGGCCGTGCGTCGAAGTTCCGGTCGTCCCGAAGGTGTTG
The DNA here is from genome assembly GCF_031143425.1 of Pleurodeles waltl. Lineage (NCBI taxonomy): Eukaryota > Metazoa > Chordata > Amphibia > Caudata > Salamandridae > Pleurodeles > Pleurodeles waltl. The sequence goes on from NC_090442.1 coordinate 463,889,751, forward strand.
CGTTGATCAGCGTTGGTGTGCGCCGTTGTTCTCGCCGCGGAACAAGCTGTGCGTCAAAACTTTTGGCGCACGGTGCGTCCAAGTGAAAAAGAGAAGTCTTTTTGGTCCTGAGACTTCAGGGAACAGGAGGCAAGCTCTATCCAAGCCCTTGGAGAGCACTTTCACAGCCAGACAAGAGTTCAGCAAGGCAGCAGGCCAACAGCAAGGCAGCAGTCTTTTGTAGAAAGCAGACAGGTGAGTCCTTTGAGCAGCCAGGCAGTTCTGCTTGGCAGGATGTAGTTTCTGGTTCAGGTTTCTTCTCCAGCAAGTGTCTGATGAGGTAGGGCAGAGGCCCTGTTTTATACCCAAATGTGCCTTTGAAGTGGGGGAGAATTCAAAGAGTGGCTAAGAAGTGCACCAGGTCCCCTTTCAGTTCAATCCTGTCTGCCAGGGTCCCAGTAGGGGGTGTGGCAGTCCTTTGTGTGAGAGCAGGCCCTCCACCCTCCCAGCCCAGGAAGACCCATTCAAAATGCAGATGTATGCAAGTGAGGCGGAGTACCCTGTGTTTGGGGTGTATCTGAGTGAATGCCCAAGGAGCTGTCAACCAAGCCCAGCCAGACGTGGATTGTAAGGCATAGAAAGATTTAAGTGCAAGAAATGCTCACTTTCTAAAAGTGGCATTTCTAGAATAGTAATATTAAATCCGACTTCACCAGTCAGCAGGATTTTGTATTACCATTCTGGCCATACTAAATATGACCTTCCTGCTCCTTTCAGATCAGCAGCTGCCACTTCAACAATGTATGAGGGCAGCCCCAATGTTAGCCTATGAAGGGAGCAGGCCTCACAGTAGTGTAAAAACAAATTTAGGAGTTTTACACTACCAGGACATATAACTACACAGGTACATGTCCTGCCTTTTACCTACACAGCACCCTGCTCTAGGGGTTACCTAGGGCACACATTAGGGGTGACTTTTATGTAGAAAAAGGGGAGTTCTAAGCTTGGCAAGTACTTTTAAATGCCAAGTCGAAGTGGCAGTGAAACTGCACACACAGGCCTTGCAATGGCAAGCCTGAGACAAGGTTAAGGGGGCTACTTAAGTGGGTGGCACAACCAGTGCTGCAGGCCCACTAGTAGCATTTAATCTACAGACCCTAGGCACATATAGTGCACATTACTAGGGACTTATAACTAAATTAAATAGTTGAATCAGGTATGATCCAAAATTACCATGTTTAAAAAGGGAGAGAGCATATGCACTTTAGCACTGGTTAGCAGTGGTAAAGTGTGCAGAGTCTAAAAGCCAGCAAAACAGGGTCCAAAAAGTGGAGGGAGGCAGGCAAAAAGTTAGGGGTGACCACCCTAAGGCATGTCAGGTCTAACAATATATATATACATATATATATATGTATATATATATAAAAATTCTAAGCAACTAATAAACCATAAAAAAACAAAAAGACAAACTTACCTTAAAATTAGTTGTTCAGGCAATTGTTATTCAGGCACAATTGTTGTTTAGACAGGAGTTGTTCAGTACTCAGTTGTAGAGACTTTTTAGTTGTTTAGCAGTAGTGGTTCACGAAAGTAGTGGTTTAGACCTCCTTGTTCAGGATGTTTGCCTTTGCATCCCTATATATACAAATTTGGATTTCTCTAACTTTCTCAAAAACTACTGAACGGATTTACACCAAATAACAAAAAGGGTTCTTTCTGGGCCAAGAGCTACCTTTCTGACAAATTTGGTGTAATTCCATCCAGTGGTTTTCGCGCTATCGCTCTTCAATTTTTCCTATGGAAATTAACATTGCAAAGGCTCGAAATCTCACCCCCCCTTTATCACGGCCCCCGCTTGATGGATCATCCCGACACTTTCCAGACAGCAGCTCACGTGACTGTCAAATTGTTTGGGACAATTTGGTGAAGATTTGGCAAGCGGCGCCCAAAATATAGGCAAGCAAAAATCAGCTTTTTTGTCTAGAAACGTGGTCCTACCTATAACTACCTGTATTTTAACCCACCCAACTTTATAGTATCGCTCTAAGAAGGCATCACTCTTTACCCTTGTTAACTGGCCTGGAACTAAAGCTCTGTCATTAAGGACTTCACTCTATTCAAAGCCCTGCTGGGTTTTACTATAAATTGGATTAAAGCCACAATTTTCCAATTTTTTTGTCAGCACTCTTATAAATACTTCCTCTTCCCTGGGGAACAAGATTGGTTAAGTACCTTGGTGGATATGGATGATATCGATAAATCGAGATAAAAACACTGTTCTAGCTGAAAAGTACTAGGCCTGGGCAGAGTTCATGGAGTTCCACTCTGCAGAATTCTGCTGAGTTGATTTGATACTTAGTGGAATCACACCGAGGTGGAGTTCTGAATGCGCTAAGCAGGGTAGGGCCTGGTTAGCCAAGCGAGACCCTGATTAGCGCTTCTGAGATCCAGTGCATTCGGGAGAAGGCTGTAGGCAGTGAAAGTTGCAGTTTCAGGCCTCTTGTGCACCGGCCTGTCCCGTGTGCAGTAGATACAGGGCAGACCAGTACACAAGAGGCCTGAAACTGCACCTTTTACTGCCTACGGCTCTGGCCTGAATTCAATTCATTGCACACCAATGTGTACAAACAAGGAAAAAAGAAGAGACAAGGACTTATCTGGGTCTTCCAGGGGGTCCTCTTTTCCTCCTTGTCCTCAGAGTCCGCCGCTCTCTGCCTTCCTTTGCCCCCTGCTCCTGGTGCGTATTGCAGCCCATAACTGGACTGCCGTGTGCAATGGGTGAGCTCAGCTATGCTGGTGGGGTAGCAGAGTTTTTGGATGAACTCTGTGCTCCAAGCAGACCGCAGAGTTCCAAAAAATCTGTTTGCTTCGCCAGCAGAGCGAGCTCCCCGCACACCCATAAAAATTACATGGTGGCCTTGGCGACAATAAAGGACCAAACTAACAGATGGAAATACCAATTGGTCTTTCTGATGGGCAGACTGGGCCTGATTTAAACAATTGTATTACCCAGACTACGTCATCTATTTTAGAATGGGTCTTTTACATTAAATCGTCCATTCTTTAAAATACTCAGATAACATGAGATACCAGGCTTGGACAGGTAAATAACCAAGAATCCGCTGGGAAGTTGTAACATTGCCATACAAGCAAGGACAATTGAATGCACCAGATTTTGAGCTTTATTATAACTGTGCCCACGCACAATTTGCGCACTATTGACTAAACCCCTGCTTATTATACACATCGCATTAGAGCATGACACCACTCTACCTTACACGCTAAGGTTGGCCACATCCTTGATGTGGCCACTATGAGCTCAACAGGGTGGCAACCACACAACTGGCTTAGGATCGTATTCATTGGCATATGTCACACACTTCACTTTACACCCCTGACAACCTTTGACACACTAGCCTGACATCTGGCCCTTGTAGGCTACAGGCATAGGGGTTACGCACTGCCAGCAACATTTATTCAGATGGCCAATTTCTGAAGCACTCAACTGAAATGGGGAGTGCAGCTCTGCATTGGACAACCACATATATCTCAGACTCAGGACCTTCTGTAATGAGCATTTTATCATTCCTTTCCACAAGAGCCACCACCCTGCAAGGCACCTGGGCTTCTCACTACCAATACGTCCAATAAACAACACCACACCATGCTGCACGATACATACTGTGGCCCCAACAATCAAGCCCAGTGCTAGGCTTAAATGACAGACGGATATTGTTGAGGCGATCATGGACAAAAATGGGACATATTGTTGTGAGCAAACTGGGAGGTCATCCCTAATGGCAGGTTACGCCACAGTAATTTCAAATTCTTACATCAATTGTACAGAACCCCCCTCTAGGCATGATTAGGAGCAGGGTTGTATTAGACTCTAGCTGACTAAGATGCAGGGTCCCTGCTGCAGATTTCATCTATCTTGTATGACACTGCCCATAAATTAACATGTTCTGGGGTGAATTCTTTTGACTAATCTAAGCTATGATTAGTTCAGTTATTATCTTCCTCCAAATTAGCTCTGTTAGATTGCCCAACCAATGTAATGAATGATGTGCAACAATTTGTATCCATCAAAATGATCCTAGCAAAACGGCAGATAGAGTGTGCCTGAGGGAGGGATTGGACCCATACTGCTAGGAAATGGTTTGATGACATGATTAGTAAAATGCTAAATTGGGTCTCTACTACTCCACAATACTCAAAGCCATCAGACCAAAGGTTTTCTGGAGCCCACTACATTTCTATTTGATAACTTCTCTGACACAGGATGATCATGGAACACATGCGAGTAGACTGTACCAGTAGGGCCAGCGAACAGCTCTTTGGGCACATATTGCCTGAGGGGAGCAGCGACCATTGTTACTGTATGGACTGCATCACCCATTGGTGTCATGTTCAGTAGTGGGCTTGATTGTACACACCCAACCTCTATGTGTCAGCAACACACCATTTAGAGATGGTTTGTACACCATTTAACCCATTGTAACTAATTGCCAGCATCAATCACTTGTGCATGTAATTCAAACCAGTATATAACATGTTGCTGTTCCCTATGCATGTTTTTGTAATTAACTTTCCAACACAACTGCAATATAAAAAAACACAGAATTACCAATATCTCAAGCCTACATTACACCAGGATGTGGAACAGTACACCATCAAGCACAACTGCATACACATACACAAAAACATGCACGCTCATTTAAATACAAAGACACATAGGCGAACACACAGCCAGCAATCAAGACGCATTTTATACTTACATTGCTGTGACACTTCCTGCTCTTCTGCCATACCTCAGTTGAGACACGGTCCTCTTGCTTCTGGGGGTAGTCCGATTAACTACACAGGACATGTAACACAGCCAAACACCAAGCAATTAACCGGAATGGGGACTGGCTGGCTGTATCACAGGCCTTGCACTGTGAATCACACTGTAAGTGCAATGAGGGGCCTGGCATTGTTCTCCTGTGATTTCAGGTCCTATATATTTTTTTTTGTACATTGTTTTTATTAACAGTTTTGTTAACAATCACAACAATATGTCAACATTATAACAGTGCAGTAGAGTCACGTTGACGTTGCAGAGCACCATATAAAATGTCATAGTTCCACAAAGGCATCAGGCCCTATATCTTTAACAAAACACTAGTGCCTTAGCGATTGAACCAATGGAAACTGGGCATGTCTGCTGGGGAAAACAAAAAGAGGGAGAGTGGAATGCTTGAATTAATCTCAGCAACTGGTATTAAGCGGGTCACATTCCTGGCTCCCGCTGCTACTCTAAATAGAGAAGAAAGATTTGAAAATCTGCTCCAATATTAACACTTCAGACCTGTAGATGGAAATACAAGCAACCACTATCCGGTAGGAGACAGCATATAACACTTGACCCTTCAGACATGAAAATTCTACCCATCACTCAGAAGATCGGATCTGTGCAGTGGCACCTCTATGGCCCCAAATCAGCTTCGGTTCCTCTGCTATGGCGGAGTGTCACCCCCTGCCAGCAGCTGCAAAACTTTAACAATAAAACGATAATAAACTATGTTTAATATTGTTTTATTTTTAAAGGGTGGGCCATGGTGATGATGAGCACAGAGGGTGAGTGCACAACACTCCCCTCAGTGTGCATGTGTTTGGCCGGCTGACTCAGGCTGGCCAAACATACATGCGCACTGTACTCTCTCTAACCCGGCACTGTGTTGCCGGGTTGGGAGAGCAGGCAGAGGCTCCCAGTCTGCCTGGGAGTGCTGAGCCAGGTGCTCCAGCCAATCCTAACGCAGCATGAGAGCAGCATTCGGTTTGGCCGCAGGGCAGGCTGGGAGCCTGTGCCTGCAATGGAGCCAGAACAGTGACACGCCGCCGGCGAGTCAGGTACTTTTTTTTTTGCATTGAATATTTCTGTTTGTCGTCGTCGTCGCCTACCCCCCGCCATGCACTGCCCTGCCCCTGTCCACACCACGAGACACAACTTCTCGGAATATGCACCTGATTTCCAAAGGACGATACAGAATTTATCATGTGTGATAAATAACACCCCTTGTGAGTTTTGCCCTAAAATGGGGCATAATATGATGACTGTGGTTCTTTTTGCACTAAAATCTGCATGACTCAATGCATGTTGTGCATGCCCCTTCCCATCCAAATAAATGCTGGCATGTGACCGACCTGCTAAAATGTACCAAGTGAAAAAGGAAGTGATGCAGTAGATTTTGCAGAGTTGGTAATTCTGTTATGTGCTGTAAAAAGAGTTGCAGCACATCTTGGAATTTACTGGGGCATATATAATAAGGACCTACAAGGAGATACTGCACAACTCCAGACTCTCAGAGTGATGGAAGTAAAAAGCAGACGGGGGGACTGCCCCTCAAATCTGATTCAGCATTGGCTCCTGTTTTTGCTATAAATGTTTAATCATCATTTCCACGTCTAACTACTTCAATTACCGTTTTTTATAATACTTCTATTGCTTTTAGACGTCAGAAATGTTCACGTCTGGATGCCAATGAGGGGTACATTACAATGCTATTCAAATGTTTTACGCTATGTTCGTAAATATGTCTCGTATACAGTCCCTTAGTCATGTTTCAAGAGCCAAACTGAGTCAACAAACGTCCCCAGCCGTAGCAGTGATGTGAGACAAAAGTGAACCTGAGTACTGTGCGGGCCGCAATGAAAGGCGCTGCAGGGGTCCTGAGTGGCATGGCAGTCTGGCTACTGTCTATGCCCTCTCGCTGTAACTACTCCTGTTACCTTACTGCTGTTATGTAAGCAACCCATCTGTTAAGATTCTTAAATCCTTCAGTTTATTTGCTATGTACAGTTTTGCTGTTAGACCGATTACATGATTCTTCAATAAATAAATACAGATTATTGAAATGTGATCCACATCCTGCTCCCTTAAAGATCTTTAAATGAGGGCCTTAATTCGGGGTTATGCACAATATGTAAACAATAAATAAACACCCAATTAAATATGTGTTCTGCTTTGAGGTAATCCCTTCTTTCCAGAGAAGCCTACAGGGGTTCTGAGTGAGCTGGAAAGCGGCATTTGGCCGGAGAATGACCAACCTTAGCATAACAAAGGAGTAGTTTCCTTTCTGGAACTGCAAAAGAAATGCACTATTGTATACGGGTAGACTTGAGTATCCTAAATTAGAAGTTACTTCACAGCGTATAAGAAAGGCAGGTCAGAGTTGTATGTGGAAGTACTTACCTACGCCCACTACATGAGGTGATATAACACAAGTATATTGCAACTTGTTACTGCAAAAATCAGAATCTTATTGTTGCAATAGTTGGAACCCTATTTATCTATGGGACAATGGTGTGAGATAAACTCAGATATTCATTGGCTTCCAGTGAGCTCAAATCTCTGCTGTGTGCAATGCTATTCTATATAATGGTTATATTACAGGCCTAAGAGTCGCTATAAAGTTTCATCAGTTAATTAGTCAGTGCACCAGATGCCCATGGTCTGTTGGTACATGGATGTATGTGATGTGGGAATGTCCCAGACTAAAGACATGTTGGGGTTTCATATCAAGTTATAGAGAATAAATTTGGATCCTGCCTCATCCTTATTAGGAGATCATCCAATATGTAATATTCTTTGGTTCCCTATTGGCTAGAGCCATAGACACGCAGAAATGGAAATTGAAAGAACCACTGGTAAGGAAAAAATAGACACAAAAGATTAAAAAAAGTCTCTGGTATAACAGAAGGATAGGCAGACCCCTTCTGTAATAATGAAAGCACTGATGCACATGGGCGCAGGCATTATCGTGAAAGGGGTCCCATGCAAATGAGGGAATCCCTTTGCCTCAGAGGCTGCTCCGTATTATAGACCCACTAAAGTGTACAAAAAGTGAAAGATAGGATGTTTGAATTCATCTCAGTCACTGGTAACTACTCGCACCCCAATCCATTGTTATTTTGCACACCATGCCACCCCAATTTGGACCCAGCTATATGCAAGTCACTCTCGACCCTGCTCCAATAGGAACAGTCCGGCCTGCAGGATCCGTCTTGGCAGCTCGGGCTGAACTGTTCCAATTGAAGCAGGATCAAGACTGTAGTCCAAACTGAGGTGACCTGGTGTGCAAATTAACAATGGATTAGGATACCGCCCCAAGTGATTACCAGTGGCTGAGATTAATTCAAGCATTCGATCCATCACTTTTTTGTATTCTTCATTATGTCGCACTAAGTGGGACTGGTATGCCAAGACGTGGGTCCTATGCAAACTGTGTCACTGGAACCAATATATACCTGGTTGACGAGCCTCAAACTAGGGCAAAACCGGTCCTGGGTTGCTTGTGTTCCTGTTCAGGGAAGACCTGGCTTGGCAGTTCAGGCTGGACTGTTCTGAATGAAGCAGGGTCCAGACTGATTTGCATATAGCTGGATCCACACTGAGGTGATATGGTGTGCAAAATAACAATGGATTGGAATGTGGTACTGAGTAATTACTAGTGGCTGATATTAATTCAAGCATCACTTAAATGTGCAGTACTCCCACAACAGATCGAGTTAGCGGCTGCCCTGAGTGCGCCATGGCGCAAACAAGGAAAGTGCACCCCTATGAGTAATAAGTCCATGATGATGATGTTTGGCATATCGCAATACTATACACGGTCTGATCTTTTAATTAAAATTGTTGACATTAAAGAAATGACACAGAATCTTCTAAGATAAAGAAGGTCTCAATATTAGTCATTAATCAGTGAAATAGCAAACAAGGCACCCTTGCCTGCTCCAAGTTAGAAAATAATCTTACTACAAACATAAGAACCTCAACAACTCCCAAATTCCCCTACTTCACAATTTCCCCCATTCAACATTTCCACCCCTGAAGCATGTCACCCCAAAAAAAGGCTACAATCCAAAAGCAACAAAACTCCTGTAAAAACAGTCTCTATAAAACTGCACCAATGCACCCGAACTGTAAATGACAACAGCTGCACATGGAAACTAGCTGCCATTAAGCTGAACAATTTTTAGTTCAAATCTGAATTGCTATAAGCATTCATCGGCTAAGTGACACTCTCCCCAGAGACCCTCCAGAATCACACTTAAAAGGAGGAAAAGATGCCCAAATTGCCAGGACAATTACACTAGCTGACACAAGATCCCTCTCAGCATAAAGAGTCATCTACTCCCATTCAGAAATGGGTGGTTACTGTTCCCAGTTTGAAGCAACATCAGTTCCAGTTTGGGTTTGTCACCATCAGCAGGTCCTCATCTGATTCCACCGGTGATGTATTTTTCTTTGCGCTGTTTCTTTTTAGCTCACCTCTTTTAGGGCACAACTCCAGGAGTCTCTTCCAATTAGGGTTACATTGATTCTTTTCTCTACCAGATGATACAGCCCTACAGTCAGTCACCCATTCCCATGCAGTCTCAGGCATTTTAAAGACATGACACTTGTAATGAAAGTTGATCTTAAATTTGGCCAGGTATAGAAGTCCATAGTCTAGTCTCATTGCCAACAGCTTATGTTTGACCACTTTGAATGATTTATGCTTCTACCGAACCATCCTATTGCAGTCAAAGAATAGCATGAATGTGGGGAGTTTGTATAGTACTGTCTCGTTTTGCCGTGCAACAGGTTTTCTCGACCCATGCAACTCTGAAGATATGCCATGAGTGCTCTCTGTGTTGTCCTGGGGTTTTGGGTCTGGCCTTGGGACCGGCATCTGATGTGCATGCTCTACAACAAACCATGCAGACAGCTCCCCAGGTGCTGCTTGTAGGAACAACATTGGTAGGAACTGTCAACATCAGGACAGTGCGGGCTCTACGGGCGACAAAAATGCAAAAACCCAGCCTTTATGCAAAAGCATAATTCATGCATTGTGTTTATATGCAGTTTGTCAACTTTTTGCATTGCAGACTTTAACCTTGAAAAACACTATTAACCTCTTGCGTGCCTTGGACGAGGTCACCTCGTCCTACACCCGGGAACTGGGGGGAGCGCTAGCACTCCCCCCCTGTGCTCCCCACCCACCCCCCCCAAGGCAGGGATGGAAGGGGAAGCCCTTTGCCTTCCACCCCGACCCCCTCCCACCCCCTGTGACGTCAGCGCGCGAGCGCGCACTGATTTGTCACAGGGCCTCCCCCAGCGCGATCGAAAGAGAAATGCTTTGCATTTCTCTTTCGATCGCGAGGGGGAAGCCCGGAGCGACTTCAAAGGGAAGGAAATGTATTTCCTTCCCTTTGAAGTCTCTCTGAGCGTTTCAAAAGCCGGATTGCTTGCAATCCAGCTTTTGAAACGCCCACTAGACACCAGGGATTTTTTTTTTTTTAAATTGCCATAAGGGAGCTAGCCCTTGGGCAAGGGTCGCTCCCAATGAGGGGCATATTTTGGAAGGCCTTTTCTGCCCCCCTGGGGGCAGATCGGCCTATTATTAGACCGATCTGCCCCCTGGGGGGGGGGGCAGAAACCTGTAGGCACCAGGGATCTTTTTTTTTTTTCTTTTTCTTTTTTTTTTTTTGAGGTGGGGGGCGACCCCTTAGGCAAGGGTTGCTCCCCTAGGGGGCAAATTATATTTAGGCCATTTCTGCCCCCCTTGGGGGCAGATTGGCCTATTTTGATTAGGCCAATCTGCCCCCAAGGGGGACAGAAACCACTAGACACCAAGGAGTTTTTTTTTTTAACATGAATTTCACGCAATTTCCCTATGGGAAAAAAATGTATTTTAGGCCATTTCTGCCCCCCTGGGGGGCAGATCAGCCTATTGTGATTAGGCCGATCTGCCCCCAAGGGGGGCAGAAACCACTAGGCACCGGGGATTTTTTTTATTTTTTTTGTTTTACAGATGGGGAGCGACCCCTTGGACAAGGGTCGCTCCCCTGGAGGGGAAAATTTTATTTAGGCCATATATTTTTGCTACTCCAATAGGCACCGGAGATTTTTTTTTTTGCGCCAATGTCATGCAGGGGGAGCGACCCCGTAGGCAAGGGTTGCTCCCGGGGGAGGGGGTTGGGGGGGCAGGGGAGCAAATTTATTTTAGGCCATTTCTGCCACCCTGGGGGAAGATCGGCCCATTGTTACTAGGCCGATCTGCCCCCAGGGGGGGCAGAAACCTCTAGGCGCCAGGGCAAATTTTTTTTGTGTGTTTTTTTTTTTTGTTTGTTTGTTTTTTTAGAGGTGGGGGCAGCAACCACTAGGCACCAGGGATTTTTTTTTTTGCACCAATGTCACGCAAGGGGAGCGCCCCGTAGGCAAGGGTCGCTCCCGGGGAAGGGTTGGGGGTGTAGGGGGGAAATTTATTTAAGGCCATTTCTGCCCCCCCTGGGGCCGGCTGAGCTAGAGGCCAAAATCCACAGGTAGGCACTTTGCAAAAGACACCTCTGTTTTCTGTGAAAAAATGTGATGTGTCCACGTTGTGTTTTGGGCCATTTCCTTTCGTGGGCGCTAGGCCTACCCACACAAGTGAGGTACCATTTTTATCGGGAGACTTGGGGGAACATAGAATAGCAAAACAAGTGTTATTGCCCCTTGTCTTTCCCTACATTTTTTCCTTCCAAATATAAGAGAGTGTGTAAAAAAGATGTCTATTTGAGAAATGCCCTGTAATTCACATGCTAGTATGGTCACCCCGGAATTCAGAGATGTGCAAATAACCACTGCTCCTCAACACCCTATCTTGTGCCCATTTTGGAAATACAAAGGTTTTTTTGCTAGCTATTTTTCACTCTTTATATTTCAGCAAATGAATTGCTGTATACCCGGTATAGAATGAAAATGCACTGCAGGGTGCAGCTCATTTATTGGCTCTGGGTACCTAGGGTTCTTGATGAACCTACAAGCCCTATATATCCCAGCAACCAGAGGAGTCCAGCAGACGTAACGGTATATTGCTTTCGAAAATCTGACATTGCAGGAAAAAGTTACAGAGTATAACCTAGAGAAAAATTGCTGTTTTTTTCACCTCAATTTCAATATTTTTCTTTTTCAGTGGTTATTTTCTGTAGTAAACCCTTGTAGGATCTACACAAATGACCCCTTGCTGAATTCAGAATTATGTCTACTGTTCAGAAATGTTTAGGTTTCTGGGATCCAGCATTGGTTTCACGCCCATTTCTGTCACTGACTGGAAGGAGGCTGAAAGCACAAAAAATTGTAAAAATGGGGTATGTCCCAGTAAAATGCCAAATTTGTGTTGGAAAATTGGGTTTTATGATTCAAGTCTGCCTGTTCCTGAAAGCTGGGAAGCTGGTGATTTTAGCACTGCAAACCCTTTGTTGATGCCATTTTCAGGGAAAAAACCACAAGCCTTCTTCTGCAGCCACTTTTTCCCATTTTTTTTAAACAAAACTAACTTTTCACTGTATTTTGGCTACTTTCTTCGCCTCCTTCAGGGGAACCCACAAAGTCTGGGTACCTCTAGAATCCCTAGGATGTTGGAAAAAAAGGACGTAAATTTGGCTTGGCTAGCTTATCTGGACAAAAAGTTATGACAGCCTAAGAGTGAACTTCCCCAAGTAGCCAAAAAAAGGCCAGGCACAGGAGGGGGAAAAGGCCTGGCAGCGAAGGGGTTAATGATGTTTGCAATAACTGTTCAATTGCAAGGTATTGCTGCAGACTTTTTGAGTGTGTTAGGGTGTGGTCCCTTTCTAGGACCTTCTAGAAGTTTTCTCTGCAGCATGACTGGATGTGGTCTGTGGGCTGGGCCAGACTCTATATGAGGGAGCCAGCCCAGCTCCACGTGCTCACTATTCAGAGGTCCTGGTACAGAGCAGCAGCAATTTCCTGAGCTCCTGTTCCGGAGGCCTACCTTGAAGTTCCAGCCCTGCATGGCATGATCTTGGTGATCCTAGAGCAGGGTGGTCAGACGGTGGTCGGGCTGGGCCCCCGACCCAGCTCTAAAAAGACTCTTGAATTTTTGGGCCTATACTTGAAAACTTTCAGAGTACGTGAAGCATTGTTTTGATGTTAATCTTGGTGTTCAGATCGGCAAAGGTTTGCGCGATCATTTCATGGCGTTTACATATTCTGGTTAGAATCGGCTGTGTGCGCGATTCATTTCTTGCATGACAACCTTGGTGTTCGGATCGGCAAAGGCTTGTGTGATCATTTCATGGCATTTACATATTCTGGTTAGAATCGGCTGTGTGTGCGATTTATTTCCTGCATAACAAACTTGGTGTTCAGATCGGCAAAGGTTTACGCGATCATTGCATGGCATTTACATATTCCTGTTGGAATTGACAGTGCACATGATTCATTTCTTGCATGACAACCTTGGTGTTCGGATCGGCAAAGGCTTGCGCGATCATTTCATGGCATTTACATATTCCTGTTGGAATCGGCTGTGTGCGCGATTCATTTCCTGCATGACAAACTTGGTGTTCGGATCGGCAAAGGCTTGCGCGATCATTTCATGGCATTCACATATTCCTGTTGGAATTGACAGTGTGTGCGATTCATTCTCCACATGTTAGACTTGGTGTGCAGATCGGCAAAGGCTTGCGCAATCATTTCAAGACATTTACATATTCCTGTTGGAATCGGCAGAGTGCATGATTAATTTCCCTCGTGTAAAACTTGATTCCCAGATCGGAAACAGTGTGTGCAATCATTTCATGGCCATATAAAAAACTCTGAAGTGTAATGTTATTTAATGTGCACACATTTCTTTTGTGAAGATGACAATTCCTAAATGTGACGTTCTTGTGCATATTAAGTTCCTACCATTATTCTAATTGTTTTCCAGGGATGGTTTTCAGACAGCCTTTAGTCCTCATGTAAAATAAGGCAGTGTTTGTTCTGAAGCTATATTCTAGAAGATTCTTGTATTTCTAGACATTATGTAACATGTTATGAAAAGCTTTTATGAAACCTTGTATTAATCATCCTTGATTTATTCCAGGTATCCAGAGTTTTTGAGGTCTAGTAAAAATCTCTCCTTGGAGTATCTATGGTAACAAAAAGACAATATGAAGAATCATAATCTAGTGACAATCAATGTGATTTTTGTTCTGATGTTGTGTTGTTTAACCTTTTGCTTCCTACAGGTCTCCTTCCCAGCTGTTCCCTACCTAATCCCCTTTTCCCCACTTGGACTCTCTTAGACTCTGTGGCATTCTATCAGAGCATTGGAGCTGTCTTGTGGTGGACATGTTGGGAATGTGCGCAAACCCTGAGGATCTGGTGACCCTTCCAGAATGACAACCATGCTTATGTTATTACTGCATGTTGTTGTTAGACTTGATTACCTTTGGCGTGTTATTCCTCCAGACCCTTTGCCTTCACTACCTTGTTTTTGCTTGCTGAACACTTTTTGGGGATTACAGCTCTGTGCCTTACCCCTGCTAACCAGGGGTAGAGTGATTATTCTCACTCCCTTAAACACAGTAAAACTGGCCTACCCATGACTGGACAGTCTCGTTTACTTTTAAGTCCCTAGTAAATGTACTATATCAACACTAAAGGTGTGGGGTAGTGGGAAAAGGGGTGGGCCTAGGTCGATTAACCCAGTGCACCGTGTTGGAGTCGCTTAAGACTCTGAAGTGGGGAAGTCATGGTGGGAAAGAATCCACGTAGGGGGGTGCTATGTAGTTGTACAAGGGGACGGGGGAGTTCCCTTACGGACTAGGTGGTCTCACACACATAATAGTGTCTTGCTTCATCATTTGACCACCTAGCCCCACCCAAGTAAGATGATACTACTTGGGCGGACTCAACCTCTTGGTTAAAAGAACCAGAGGGAGTGCTGAAATTAGACCTACTGGATAATTACAGAGATCCAGATGGGGTGAGAAATAAAATTACCAAGCAAGTCACCAATTACTACTGATAGTTTTAATGGGGGTGTATGCTGGTAAGGTTAAGAATATAGGGGAACAGATGGCTCATTAGAGGATAATGTCTCTTAGAGTCTAAAAAGATATACATATGACCAACATGTTTCTGCCCTCACTAAGTGCTGGTTGGTCAGGGGCATTCGTCAGGGTCGGAGCACACGTAATAAGTGAGGTGCTCAAAGTGAAAAATAAATATAGGGCCTACCTGAACAGGTAGTTCATAGTGGGGTAGGTGTAAAATGGCTAATAAATAAACCACAGATTATTAACAGTGAAAAAGTGGCACACCACTGCACACAACACAGCACAAGTGGAAGTGCGTGGGAGAAATACACACACACATGCAAACGTGACTTACCCCGTAGTTAGGGGCGATTTGCCTCTGGTCTGGCTAATGCCGGGGGAGGTTTTCCGTTGTAGTCACACTCTAAGGAGATTAGGAGTAGAACGCAGAGGACAAGAAAGTAAAGTACCAGAAAGAGGTAGAACCTGGTAGAAGAGAAGAAACAAGAAAGGAAACCAGAACACCAGGGGGAGACAGGTATACTATAAATAAAGAAAAGAGAAGGGAAAGCAAAGAGCAGTAGGGAGAAGAAATAGAGAGAAGAAAAGAAAGAAGGAGAGAAGGAAAAAAAGGGGGGGAAAGGGGGGAAAAAAAAGGGGGGGGTGAAGGGATCAGGGAGGAATTGAAGGCGAGTGGCAGTGGGGAGGAAGTGGGAAAAGAAAGTAAAAAAATTGTAAAAAAATATCTAAAAAACGGGTGGGGGTCGGGGGGGCCGAGAGCCCGAACTTACCACTCCAAAGGGAATACCATGGGGGGGTACCTACATGCCGGAGCCAGGCCGCTCTGGTACTGACTGAGTGGCTGGCCTAGTACTTATGGTAGCCGATCGCCGATCGTAATGAGGCCGGGGGCGGAGTTAGGCCCCGATTGCAAGGTGGTTCAGGTGTGCCTGGTAGCGTTGAGGGTAGGCACACTGATTCGGGTGTTGATTTCCGGCCTGGTAATTGGCCGGCCGCACCCTCGTTAGGGTTTAGGTCCGGCCCTCCTGGGACCGGAAAAACGTGTCCAGCCGCGGAACCCCGGGGGATGGAGTCCCGCGGGGCGGATCGCGTCCGGATATGGCATGGAGGGGCAGGGAGCTTCCTCCATGCGAATAGGGATCGCGTTGTCGGGCGTGCCGTGGTGACGCGGCGCGGATGGCGCGACGCGTCATCACGCGCCCGGGAACTCTGGGAGTTGGAGTTCCATGCAGTAGGGGAACAGGAAAGGCTAGGAAAAAGAGGAGAAACAGAGAACGG
Source organism: Pleurodeles waltl (assembly GCF_031143425.1). Taxonomy (NCBI): domain Eukaryota; kingdom Metazoa; phylum Chordata; class Amphibia; order Caudata; family Salamandridae; genus Pleurodeles; species Pleurodeles waltl. The sequence goes on from NC_090442.1 coordinate 463,905,861, forward strand.
GGGAGGGGGGAAGGGAAGGAAAGGGAGGGGGAAGAAGGAGGAACAGGAGAGATATAGGGAGAGAGAAAAGAAGGCCAGAGAGAAAAGAAGAGAGAGAGGAAAAAAGGGGGGGAGGGAAAGAGTACAAGAGAAACATAGGGAGAGGGAAAAAAAAGAGGGCCAGAGAGGAAAGAAAGAGAAAAGAAAAAGGGGGGGGGGGAGAGTCAGAGAGGGAGTTTAGAGGGAAAAAGGGGAGAAGTAAAGGAAACATAAAGAAGGGGAACCTACAAAAAGGGAAACCGTCATCGAGGCGAGGAGAGAGAGAGAGAGGGAGAGGAAGGGGAGACTATGGGGGTCAAGGTCAAGAGGGTCTGGGGATCGAAAAATTGGGATGGTGAGTGCAAGCAGGATGGGAAAGGAAAAAAGAGTAAGAGGGGGGAGACAGGGGTAGGTGAACACACGAGAGAAAGAAGGAGTGAAGCAGTGGAAGGTGACAATAGTCTCAGGGGAGGAGGGGACTTCTCAGGGGGACACGGATATTTATCCGAAGGGAGGACAATAGAGTTATCAGGTCGTGATCACCATCATGGTGTATATCAGGACGCATGGAGCAGGGGAAAGTCTAAGGTGGGATGGGTCCCGGGTCTCTCAGTTTTAGGGGAAGGAGACCATATTTATATCTAGTGGTCAACCTAGGGCTGACCATGGAATGTTATAATTCAGTCCTATAGTGTCAGTTCGCAACCTCCATATCCATCTCTGCTCGTAAAGTAGGAGCTTCTGTTTAGCGTTGGTTGTCGTTGGTTTCAATTGGTCCAGTATCACCCACTGCATGTGGTCCGGATGATGATTGTTAGAGATGTAGTGCTCTGTAAGTCTAGTGGCATCTCTTTTGCACCGGATGGTGCTCCTATGCTCACAGATGCGTGTGTCCACTCTTCTCGTTGTCATACCAACCAGCACTTAGTGAGGGCAGAAACATGTTGGTCATACGTATTTCTTTTTGGACTCTAAGAGACATTGGCCCTCATTCTGACCCTGGCGGTCGGCGGAGAGACGGCGGTCGGACCGCGAACAGACCGGCGGTATTAAAAATGGCATTCTGACCGCGGCGGTCCCCGCCGCGACCGACCGCTACTTCTCCGCTCCGACCGCCGCGGCGGTCATGACCGCGGGGCTGGAGTTTGCGCACTCCGGCCCCGCGGTCGTCCCAAGACCGCCAAGGGTATTATGACCCTGCCTACCGCCGCGGTTTCTTGCGGGCGGGAACCGCCGTACGAACCATGGCGGTAAGCACTATCGGGGCCAGGGAATTCCTTCCCTGGCACTGATAGGGGTCTCCCCCACCCCCCACTACCCACCCGAGTCCTCCCCCCACACCCTCCACCCCCCTGCCACCCCCCAGAGGTGGTACGAACCCCCTCCCCACCCCCACCCCGACATGCACATACATGTACCCCGACATGCACACACCCCCAACATGCACATATACACACCCCCTACACACACATACACAACGGGGACACATACCCGCACACATACATGCCGACATGCGCACCTGCCGAACAGCACACATTACCCATAGACACAACAGCACCCCTCTACACACTCACACGCACACCCCCATGCACGCCCACATCACACAACACCCCCCCACCCCCTCCCCTCACGGACGATCAACTTACCTTGTGCGTTGGTCCTCCGGGAGGCGACGGGAGCCATAGGGACGTGACCGCCAACAGAAGACCGCCAACAGAAGACCGCCACACAGAAATGTGGGTCGTAATTCTGGGGGCGGTGTTCTGCTGGCGTGGCGGTGGAGGTTGACCAGTCTCCACTTTCCCGCCGACCGCCAGTGTGGCTGCTGGCGGTTTTCCGGCGGAACGCTCCCAGCGGTCAGAATGCGCACAGCGGCACACCGCCGCGGTCGGCGGTCTTCACCGCGGCGGTAACTCGGCGGTCTTGCGAAAAGACCGCCAAGGTCAGAATGAGGGCCATTATCCTCTAATGAGCCGTCTGTTCCCCTATATTCTTAACCTTACCAGCATACACCCCCATTAAAACTAGCAGTAGTAATTGGTGACTTGCTTGGTAATTTTATTTCTCACCCCGTCTGGATCTCTGTAATTATCCAGTAAGTCTAATTTCAGCACTCCCTCTGGTTCTTTTAACCAAGAGGTTGAGTCCGCCCAAGTAGTATCATCTTACTTGGGTGGGGCTAGGTGGTCAAATGATGAAGCAAGACACTATTATGTGTGTGAGACCACCTAGTCCGTAAGGGAACTCCCCCGTCCCCTTGTACAACTACATAGCACCCCCCTACGTGGATTCTTTCCCACCATGACTTCCCCACTTCAGAGTCTTAAGCGACTCCAACACGGTGCACTGGGTTAATCGACCTAGGCCCACCCCTTTTCCCACTACCCCACACCTTTAGTGTTGATATAGTTTCCTTTGGGAGTCGGTGTGGGCTAACAACACTCCCAGTGCTCTCCTTTTGTGTGTTATCCTAGTAAATGTACTACATGTAGCCAGGGTTTGTAAATTAAATGCTATTAGGTGTGCTATTGCACTCATTGTGCCACTCACTAAACTAGCACTATAAAACATGTCTCAGGTTTGCCACTGCAGCCTATAGCAACAATAAACCTCTGGTTTTGCTACTTCAGATTTCTTTGGCTTTAGGACTCTGCACACCTTACCCCTGCTAACCAGTAATAAAAGTGCTTGTGTTCTCTCCTTTAAACAAGGTAAACTTGTCTTACACCCAATGGGCACATTTAATTTACTTATAAGTCCCTAGTAAAGTGGTACTACAGATACCCAGGGATTGTAAATTAAAGGCTGCTAAGTGGGCTGCAGCACTCGTGCCACTTACTAACTTAGCACTAAAAACATGTTTCAGGCCTGCCACTGCAGCTTGTAGCAAAAATAGACTTTTTGCCATGCCTAAACCTTCCTTTTTAATACTAAAAAGGCTACCCCTAAGTTAGGCCCCAAAGGCTCATAGGAGAGGGTACATGGTATTTAAAAAGTAGGACAAGTGAACTTAAGATTTACATGTCCTGGCAGTGAAACACTTTTTACTGCGGCAAGGTTACCTCTCCCATAGACTAACATTGGGTTACCTCATTACACTTATTAAGTGATCACTTCAGTGTGAGAAAGATTAATCCTTCTTCCACTTATTTGAATTGTCACTTAAAATTCTCTTTAAAGGTAAAGTTAGATTTCAAATTACTATTTTGAAAACGCCACTTTTAGAAAGTTAAAATAACAGATGATGGATGGAATGATGAATAATGCAAACATTTACTCCCAGTCACAAAGATATGGGTTTAATCCACAGTTTTTTTCAGTTTGGGCTGGACTGTTCCCATGAAGAACAGGGTCAAGACTGATTTGCATATGGCTGGGTCCAAACTGGGGTGGCATGGTGGGCAAAAAAAACAGTGGATTAAACCCAGATCTTTGTGACTGGGGGCCTCGAGTTTTGGATTTGTTTAGAAGGGGACCCACGGTGAGACTGTTTTTGATCAGGAAGAAAATTAAACCAGGCGATCATAGCTGGTTTCAGCTCGTGTAGGCCCTACTGAAACCCACCCTCTATTCAGGAATGGAGCGATATGTTGCTGCAGTTTGAAGCAGGTGCACAACAAGAACACAAAGCTTGGTGGGATAACGGACGGGACAATTCACGACTGACAGCCGTAGTGGGTCTGGCCCAGAAGGCCTGGCTGACCGTTGCCAGTGTTTCTCCGATTCAAGCCAGGAAAGACTAAAAGACACCAGAAAACCTCTAACCAAACAAACAAGCAGATTACAATTACAGCTGACTTGCTGCTGTCTGGACTCGGAAGCGGAAGCGGAGGGGAAAAGCCATGGTTCCAGAGGACCACTCCACGTGAGGCGAGCGCTGTGAGCACGAGAAGCTGGGTGCTGTAGCAACTATTGCCACAAATGCAACGAAACGCAGTGCAAAGCATCGCAGCAACGGCATTGCGGCGTATCTTGGCATCTGTGCCCCAATCTGTACTTGTCCGGGAACTCGCTGGGGGGGGAACAGCGGTGATGAGAAAAGCGAGAGGCGAGAGAAGTGACGGGCCTGGGGAGACAGCGTCTGTGTCTGTGCTCACAGGGTCCGGCTGCAGAAAGGATCGAGCAGACATACGAGGTACCTTGGAGCTTTTTGAGACATTGAGACATTTGAGAACTTTGAGGCACAATTAAGTCTTTGCACATTTCCCCCATGCAAGCCTTACCTTATAACGTGGGGCTGATACAAGCTAGACTCTGACTTACGCCTCGCCGGTGCCCCCACACCTACTAACCAGCACACTGCTGTTCCCCCAGGAGGGGGCGGAAAGTAGATAGCGGGTGGGCAGCAAAAAGTAGTAAAGGTACCAAAGACAAAGGGAGCGGTGACGGTGGCAGAAGGTGGCAGTAGTGGAGAGAGACACAGCATGGCAGCAGCAGCAACAGCATGGTTGGTGTTTTGGCCTTGGGTCTGTGGTAACCGGCTAGTCCAGTCAGTGGCTAGTGGTTCACCCATCCTGTTACCTGGGGACGGAAGTACTATCAATCTGCAAATCAAGCGCAGGACAGGCGAAGATAAGGACATAAGGAGTCCTGGGAGAACTTAAGTGGGGTCTGGGACGGTAAACCCCAGAGCCGCAGGTCTCCGAGTGGAGCGGACAGGGATGGTATTAGGCCAGCGCGGCTTGCTCTTCTCAGGGGGCCTGCCCTCCCCGGCCCCTATCCAAGAATCCCCCATAGTCCGGTGCTTGTAGTATTTAATGCAGGCAGTAGACATACAGTTTATAGCATACAGCATGACAGCGAGGAAAGGCGGTCACGTGACACAAGGAAGGGACCAAAGGCAGCCTATAGGTAGCAGTTAAGAAGGAGGGGATATATTTGAGCCATTGCAACAAGAGGATGCCCAGAGAGACAATGGAGAAAGATCTACTGTAACCCCACTGAGGGGTCAATTAAAGAATTTGTGGGGAAATATTGTAAAGACCCCTTGCGCGTCACAGGTGACAAAGGGGAACAATATTTGTGATTCCAATCAGAGTGAAATTGAACAATCCATAAGGAATGACTCTCACGGCTTAGACTTGTTGCAGATAGAGGACTTATTCCTGGGAGGTGAGGGGGCAGAGGAGATTATTGTGTTAGAAATGGGGTTTCTGGTTGGTTAGGGTATGCACCTCAGCCAGGCAGAACTTACCCACTCTAGTCAGGGCAAAGGAGTCACACGTCCAAGATAACTCCTGCTGCTCACCCCCTTGGTAGCTTGGCACGAGCAGTCAGGCTTAACACGGAGGCAATGTGTAAAGCGTTTGCACAACACACATACACATGTGATGCAATATCCCCACCACAAAGGAAACACAACACCAGATTATATGAAAATATACTGTATTGTACACAACGCAATTATCAGACCAATCATCACAAATCAGTACTATCCTGCTACCTTAGCAGTTGTCAGAACGTTACACATTAGTTACTCTGCAGATTAGCAGTTGTCACACATAACACACAGGTTACTCAGTATTCTGCAACATAAGCAGTAGTCAGGAACCCTCCCTGATCCTTACTGGGTCCCTCCTGGGGACTCGTGCTCATTAGGCCCCCCCCCAGGCCTCAACCGTCCTCTCAATAGGGGGGAGAAGGGGGGCATCACGCACCCCCTCCAACTTTGTTGCGAGCCCCTCCAGGGGCCCGTGATCCTTGCGGGTCTCCCCCGGGCCTGTCCTGGCCCTCCGCTATGGAGGGTAAGACCTCCACTGTAGGGGCTGGCTCTCGCGGGGGCCCTGAAGGCTCCGGGGTACGGTGAGCCTCCGATGAGTCTGCTGCTGCCCTGGGGAACAACTGAAGCCTTCTGCGGCTTTGCCAGGCGGGGGAGAGGTGTCCTCCTCTCCCCTCGTCTCTCTGGCAATTCTCCGGCCCAGGGCAGGGCCTTCCGGTGCCCCGGGGGAGCTCCAACGAGCGTTCCTTGCCCCGGGGGCACCAACAGGAGCACGCTTGCTCCTGCGAGCAGAAAGGAGGTTTCCTTCGTGCCCCAGGGGCACTACACGGTGCCCGAGTCTTGCACTTTGTAAATAAAGGGCGCCCGGGCTGCGGCGGTGATCTGGGGCATCCTGGAAGTGCTTTTCAAAGCGCTAAAGCCATACTTATAGCCTGGGCTGCGGCGGTGATTCCAGCATGAAACAGGTGCCTCGAGGTGCCTGAGGGCACAGAAGAGCGCTCTCTCAGCGCAAAGGGGATATCAAGGCAGCTCTCCTCGTGCAGGGAAAAGTTACAGGGGTCAGGGGCCACAGCACCCTGCCACTGGGAACAATGAAGCAGGAAGGAGCACAAGGCTGGTGGGTCCAGCTACAGGCCAGCACAAGGGGTGCAGATGATGGCAGTTCCTCCTAGTGACCAGGCAGGTCACAGGTTAGCACAGCAGCAGCAGTCCAAGGCGGTTTCCTGGTGAGTCCATTCAGCAGCTTCTTGTGTCCAGGTTCAATTTCCAAGAGTGTTCAAATTGTGGGGGAAATTCCCCTGTACTTATAGTCAGTTCTTACAGCGTTTTACAATGGTAGGGAGAGGAGGTTCCAGCCAGTTACAACTGGTTCTGGGAGTGCCCCCTCTCTCCTTTCAGCACAGGCTCCAAACATCAGTGGGGGGTTAATGACCCTATTGTGTGAGGCCAGGGCACAGCCTTTACAAATGTAGGTGTGCCCCGCCTCTCCCTTCTCTCAGCCCAGGAAGACTATTCAGTATGCAGATGCACCTCTGTGACACATCCACCCTCCCTGTGTACAGGCTGTCTGAAAAGTATGCACAAAGCCCCAACTGTCACTCTGCTCAGACGTGGATTGGAGTCAAGCTGCAAAACACCAGAGTCATAAGCACAGATAAATGTGCACTTTCTAGCAGTGGCATTTCTGTGATAGTAATAAAAAATACACCCACACCAGTAAGCAGTATTTATTATCACCATCACAACCATACCAAACACGCCTACGCTACCCCTCATAAATCAGACAATACCCTTTACACATAAGGCAGGGCATTTCTTATGCAATCGTATGAGAAGGCAGCACTCACAGCAATGAGTCACCAAGTTAGGCTGTTTGTCACTACCAGGACAGGCCATGTAATATGGCACATGTCCTGCCTTTCTACATTCATGAAACCCTGCCCATAGGGCTAGCTAGGGCGTACCTTAGGGGTGACTTACATGTAGTAAAATGGGAGTTCTGGGTCTGGCAAGTAATTTTAGATGCCAGGTCCCTGTGGCAGAAAACTGCGCACACAGGCCCTGCGCTAGCAGGCCTGAGACAGGTTTGAAAGTCTACTTCAGTGGGTGGTGCAAGCAGCGCTGTAGGCCCACTAGTAGCATTTAATTTACAGGCCCTGGGTATAGAGATACCACTGTACAAGGGACTTATAGGTAAATTAAATATGCCAATTAGGTATAAGCCAATCATACCAACTTTAGATGGGAGAGCACCTGCACTTTAGCACTGGTCAGCAGTGATAAAGTGCTCAGAGTCATAGAGCCAACAGCTAGAGGTCAGAAAAACCAGGAGGAAGGAGGCAAAAAGACTGGGGATGACCCTGCGTAAGGCAAAAAGTCCAACACAACCCCCTACCAGCCAAAAGCCAGGGGAGAACAATCAATACCTTGATGTACTTCCCTGATTGGGGCGATAGAACAAGGACCCAGGCCCACAACAGCAGGTGCATGTTCCAGTTCTACGCCTTCCTGACTCCACTTGGATCTCTCTGTTAATGGTTCCCAGGCAGCCTAGACCAACCCACAGGGGTTCTCTAGCTGCCAATGGCCAGAACCAGGCACCAGGCCATCTAGGAGCCTCTGGTCTCTGAAACCATAATAAGTGGGGGGCGGTAGCCCCAGGTGCAAAGCAACCTGTCTCCACTCCATTTCCAATCAGTTCAGGGGCTCTACCCTGCCACTGATCCACCAACCTAGGGTCCGCACCAATAGGTTCTACAGGGGCTAGAGGCTAGGCTCTCCTCCCTCTACCCCTCCGTCTAGGATCCCGCCCTCCTCTCCTAGGAGGGGTATCACCAGAATCCACACTTGCCAGGGTGCTGGGTACAGCAGTCCTGCACAACTCTCTCGCCAGCCCAGGATCACTACCTGCCGACTGACCACCCAACCTAGGGACAACACCCTTGGGTTGCACCGGGGTCCGGGGTGGGCTTCCTCCTCCCTGAACCCCACTTCCAGAGTCCTGTGTCTCGCAACCTCGGGAGAAGTCACCAGAAGTTTCACATGGGGAGGTGAGCACACTAACCGCCCCCCTAACCAGGTCAGAGTTTACCCCCTGAACCTGTCTATCTAGTCCAGGGACGACACCCTTAGACTGGACCATTGCCCAGCGAACCAGGACTTCCTTGGGAGCACAACTACCCCCTACCAGATCAGAGCTTCCTCCCTGAATCTGCCAATCCAACCCAGAGTCACTACCCTGCGGTTGAACCACTGCCTGGCGCACCAGGACTTCCTTGGGAGCACACCTACTCCCCATCAGGTCAGAGTTTACCCCCTGAACCTGATCATCCAACCCAGAGTCACCACCCTGCGGTTGAATCATTGCCTGGCGCACCAGGACTTCCTGGGGGGCACACCTACCCCCCACCAGGGAAACACCTTCCCCAAGGGCCACACAAGAGTCTGACTGGCGCAGGTCTCCTGACCTCTGCCCATCTGACAGAGTCTGGATTCCTCCCAGTCCAGAAATGGTCTCACCAAGGTCTTTACTGGGGGCTCTGCTCTCAGAGCTCAGCCCTGACCCTCCAGATTCTCCACTGGGGCCCGCAGCCCCCTCTCAACCCTATGCCTGGATTTCTGCCTCCTCCGTTGTAGAGCAAGACTACCAGACACCAGGACTGGCGGAACGCTATCACCAGCCACCCGCCCAAGTCCTAATGACAAAATGGGATCCTTCTGAACAGCTGGCCCTACGGCACAGGCTAGGCTCACCTCCTGGCTTTCACTCATGGAACCCTCCAGGACCTGGGACTTGAGCTCGGGTACCCTGGGCCTCAGCCCAACCGCATTCCCTCTCCTCTGAGACTGGACATGGGGTGCCTTACCCGCCCCAATACACTGGGACCTACCTGGGACACAAGCCTATCCCACCACAGCTGGTTGGGAAACACCTAGACCACTCTCATTAGGAACACCCCCTAATGCCACACCAGACCCTCTGGTACGAAACCAGAAGTCTGCCTCCTTTGCAAGCTCCCTGGGGTCAGCGAGCTCACACACTGACAAGTGTTGGCGTAACTCTGAAAAACAACAATGAAGCAGGTGCTCTCTGACAATCAGATTAAACAGCCCTTCAAAATTGTTTACTGTGCTACCCTTCACCCATCCATCTAGTGCAATGCAGCAATCCTCCACAAACTCCTCCCAAGACTGTTGGGACAGTTTTTTACCACCCCTAAACCTTTTTCTGTATTCCTCAGGGGAAAAACCATACTTCACAATCAGTGCATTCTTTACAGCGGAGTACCCCTCCCTGTCTCTCTCTTCTAGAGTCAGTAGGGCATTCCTCCCCTCCTCAGGAATAAAGCTCCCAAGGCCAGTTCCCCAATCCTTCTCAGGGATCCTGCGCTCTACCAGAGCCCTCTCATATTCTTTTAACCACTGACGTATGTCACCCCCCTCTTGGAACCTAGGTACCAGATTTATGGGTATGTGAGGAACATCTTTGCTACAGCACTGTACATGGCTGCCATCACTGGACTCCACCTGCAGCGCCGGTGAGTCCAGAACCTTCAGACTGTGCTCTAGAGCAAGTCTTTCTCTTGCAAAGGCCCCCTCTGCCTCTGCCATCCTCTCCTGTACTAAGGCCTTCTCTGCCTCAGCCCTTCTCTCCTCAACAGCTAGGCGCGCTAACTGTAACTTCAGGTCCCTCTCTTCCCGCCTATCTTTCAGCTCCTAAGGCGTCAAGGAATGAGAGGTAGCCCTGCTTCTTACAATGGACCCAGCAAGGGGCTCCCTATCACTGGGGCCTTCCCTGTCAACTGGCGTCCCCAACCGGTCATTCTCACTCTCCTGATCAGTCTCTCTATCACTCTCTAGGGATGAGGTCTGGGAGCCCTCCCATTGGGAACCCTTGCTACACTCAGGATCCTCTGGGTACCCCCTAAGCACACTCCCTCCCTGGGTATATGTCAGAAACCTTTCAAAGAAATTCAGAGATCTCCTGAGGTCCCCTTCTACAGGCAGCCCTCTCTCTCTACAGAACCCCTCTAATTTCTTCTGTGTGTAAAACGGCAGGTCCTCTAAACCAAAGGTAAGCCCCATCTTGAAAAGGTACAAATAACTCAAATGTGACAACCACAATACCCAAGCGTGAGAACTGAAAAGAGGAAAAATGACCAAAGAGAAAAAGTTAAGAGAAGGCAAACATGTGATGGTCTAAACGCAATCCTTGTAGTGAAATAATGAGTCACAATGGTATTGTGCAAGCGCAAGTCCTATCCTCACCGCTGACAACCAGTGTTAGAAATGGGGTTTCTGGTTGGCTAGGGTATGCACCTCAGCCAGGCAGAACTTACCCACTCTAGTCAGGGCAAGGGAGTTACACGTCCAAGATAACCCCTGCTCACACCCTTGGTAGCTTGGCACGAGCAGTCAGGCTTAACCCAGAGGCAATGTGTAAAGCGTTTGCACAACACACACACACATGTGACACAATATCCCCACCACAAAGGAAACACAACACCAGATTATATGAAAATATACTGTATTGTACACAACGCAATTATCAGACCAAACATCACATATCAGTACTATCCTGCTACCTTAGCAGTTGTCAGAACATTACACATTAGTTACTCTGCAGACTAGCAGTAGTCACACATAACACACAGGTTACTCAGTATTCTGCAACATAAGCAGTAGTCAGGAAACACGTTATCACATTAGAACACTTGTCATAAGAATATCATAAAACGCCCATAGTAGGAACATTAGAAAACATGGCAAGTTAGGAAAACATATTAGCAAGCATGTCCATAAAAGGAATATTTGCATATGCACACAAAAACATCATAAAACAGGTAGGCAATATATAATGCAATAAAGTCTCTAATAAGAACTCCTGATATATCTTGTCCTTTTGAAATACCTGGTAGATGATAGAGGCACCTCCAGTGCCTAAGAAACGGAAACAAGGGGGCCCCCAGCGCTCCCTGCGCAAAACGGGGGCCTTGTGATACTGTAGAAGGAAAGGGGCAGCACACACCCTCCCCGATCCTTACTGGGTCCCTCTTGGGGACTCGTGATCATTAGGGCCCCCCTCCCCCCAGGCCTCAACTGGCCCTCACGAGGGGGGGGCAACGTCCTCTCAATAAGGGGGAGAAAGGGAGTGTCACGCACCCACTCCAACTTTGTTGTGATCCCTGCGGGTCTCCCCCGGGCCTGTCCTGGCCCTCCGCTATGGGGGGGAAGATCTCCACTGTAGGGGCCGGCTCTCGCGGGGGCCCTGAAGGCTCCGGGGTACGGCGAGCCTCCGATGAGGCTGCTGCCGCCCCGGGGAACAACTGAAACCTTTCGTGGCTTTGCCAGGCGGGGGAGAGGCGTCCTCCTCTCCCCTTGTCTCTCCGGCAATTCTCTGGCCCAGGGCAGGGCCTTCCAGTGCCCCGGGGGAGCTCCAACGAGCGTTCCTCGCCCCAGGGGCACCAACTGGAGTATGCTTGCTCCTGCGAGCAGAAAGGAGGTTTCCTTCGTGCCCTAGGGGCACTACACGGTGCGCGACTCTCGCGCTTTGTAAATAAAGGGCGCCCGGGCTGCGGCGGTGATCTGGGGCATCCAGGAAGTGCTTTTCAAAGCACTAAAGCCATAATTATAGCCCGGGTTGCGGTGGTGGTTCCAGCATGAAACAGGTGCCTCGAGGTGCCTGAGGGCACAAAAGAGCGCTCTCTTAGCGCAAAGGGGATATCAAGGCAGCACTCCTCGTGCAGGGAAAAGTTACAGGGGTCAGGGGCCACGGCACCCTGCCACTGGGAACAATGAAGCAGGAAGGAGCACAAGGCTGGTGGGTCCAGCTACAGGCCAGCACAAGGGGTGCAGATGATGGCAGTTCCTCCTAGTGACCAGGCAGGTCACAGGTTAGCACAGCAGCAGCAGTCCAAGGCGGTTTCCTGGTGGGTCCATTCAGCAGCTTCTTGTGTCCAGGTTCAATTTCCAAGAGTGTTCAAATTGTGGGGAAAATTCCCCTGTACTTATAGTCAGTTCTTACAGTGTTTTACAATGGTAGGGAGAGGAGGTTCCAGCCAGTTACAACTGGTTCCGGGAGTGCACCCTGTCTCCTTTCAGCACAGGCTCCAAACATCAGTGGGGGGGTTAACAACCCTATTGTGTGAGGCCAGGGCACAGCCTTTACAAATGTAGGTGTGCCCCGCCTCTCCCTTCTCTCAGCCCAGGAAGACTATTCAGTATGCAGATGCACCTCTGTGACACCTCCACCCTCCCTGTGTACAGGCTGTCTGAAAAGTATGCACAAAGCCCCAACTGTCACTCTGCCCAGACGTGGATTGGAGTCAAGCTGCAAAACACCAGAGTCATAAGCACAGATAAATGCGCACTTTCTAGAAGTGGCATTTCTGTGATAGTAATAAAAAATACACCCACACCAGTAAGCAGTATTTATTATCACCATCACAACCATACCAAACATGCCTACGCTACCCCTCATAAATCAGACAATACCCTTTACACAAAAGGCAGGGCATTTCTAATGCAATCCTATGAGAAGGCAGCACTCACAGCAGTGAGACACCAAGTTAGGCTGTTTGTCACTACCAGGACAGGACATGCAATATGGCATATGTCCTGCCTTTCTACATACATGTCACCCTGCCCATAGGGCTAGCTAGGGCGTACGTTAGAGGTGACTTACATGTAGTAAAAGGGGAGTTCTGGGCCTGGCAAGTAAGTTTAGATGCCAGGTCGCTGTGGCAGAAAACTGCGCACATAGCCCCTGCGCTAGCAGGCCTGAGACAGGTTTGAAAGTCTACTTCAGTGGGTGGCACAAGCAGCGCTGCAGGCCCACTAGTAGCATTTAATTTACAGGCCCTGGGTATAGAGATACCACTGTACAAAGGACTTATAGGTAAATTAAATCTGCCAATTAGGTATAAGCCAATCATACCAACTTTAGATGGGAGAGCACCTGCACTTTAGCATTGGTCAGCAGTGATAAAGTGCTCAGAGTCCTAGAGCCAACAGCGAGAGGTCAGAAAAACCAGGAGGAAGGAGGCAAAAAGACTGGGGATGACCCTGCGTAAGGCAAAAAGTCCAACAGCGGGGAGGCCTTTTGTTGAACCTAGGCAATCTTCATCACCTTGCCCCTCACCCCAAGCTTGCAATAGTGTTAGACTAGAAGGGAAATTTCCGTTTTGTTCTGCACTAGGAAAAGAAGAGAAGGAGGGTCCTGGGGGAGGCATTAGTGGTGTAACCAAAATAGATACACTCTTGCCTTCTTCTCCCTTGGGTAGGCAGTCCGCCCGTTACTTTAGATACTACTGCTGTACCGGCCGAATCCCTATTAGATGTAATGTTACTAATGCAGAAAACTCGACAGGCGATTCTAGAGGTACTGACGGCAAATAATGGCTTGGGTAAAGTATGTAAAAGTCAATTAAAAAGGATAACAGAAGAGTTGAAATAAATTAACAGCAGTATACCTGCCCTGGTACGACCAGTGCCAGAAAGAAGGGAGCAAGAGATAGGTACCCTAGACGAATGCGTTAGGAGATACAATAAAGTTATCAGAGCCTCCGTCAGTACATGTCTCTTAACAACCAATGCTGGTGATTAAAAGGAGTCGAGGATGGGGGATGAGAGGATATAGACCCTACAAATTCTACCATAATCCTCAAAGAAGTAAGCAGAGTAAGCAAAGAAACTTTGGGAGCAAAAAGCCCATGGGGGGGTAGTCCGGGATAAGAAATGAGGTACAACCCAAGGACAAGGATGGGAAGCAGTTGCCCCGAATAGAGGGAGCATGCCGCAAAAGGTACCTAGTGGACCACATAGAGAAGAAGTGCCCCCAAAGAATAGTATCGGTAATGAAAGAAAGAAGGGAAAGTAGGAAAAAAAGAGGAAGAGAACAACATTAGAAGACTGGTAAAAAGGGGGAAAAGTGGAGAAATAGATCCTTCAGCTTGCCAGGTGAAGGGCAGGATTTCATCACTATCAAAGGGCCCTGGAAATGAGAGGAATAGGGACAGTCCAAAAGGAAGTAAAAGTAGGTGGGTATATTTGGAACCATGGGGAGGGAAGATTGGTAGAAAATGGCGGAGAAAGTTAAAGCCCTTGAATCGCACTCGCCTTCTAGAAGTTATGGCCTTGTGCCCAAGCTTATGCAAGATTGGGTCAGAAGACATAAAGCAAATAGGTTTGTCTTAAACTCGGAAGGCGTGGAGGTGACAAAGACTCTCTTTTACTCTATATGTGTCAAGCAATCGGTATTGCAAGGAGAGATGGAGTTAATGAAGGAGGGTATAAGACTGATTCAATTAAGCGAACCAGAGCAAGAGGAAAGAAATAGTAGAGCCCTTAAGTGTCATGAAGGTCTGATCCCCAACCAAGTGCAGTACAACTCTGCAGTTTGTAAAAATCAAATAATGTTTGTGGATGGCAATAAGGGGACATTAAGTGTAACTAAAGCTACAGAACATAAATCTAAGGCTGAGGAATTGCTTTGAACCTCTTGTAAACACCCATGATAATTATAGTGGGGGCAGGGGAAGTTGAGTGATGTGGATTAGGACTGACTGGAATTCATGCTGGTCAAACAGTCGCTAGCTCGACCCGAAGCATATATTAAATGCTACTATAAATTGAGCCGCGCCTCAAAAGGGTCTTTGGCTAATTTAGTCTGGCAGGAAATTCTCCTGGAAAGAGGGAACTGCAAATTCATAAGGTATCTAGAAAAGAGCAAGAGCCTTTTGAACTTAGATGAGTTATGGGATCACTCTCTAGCCATCCCAGGTTTGAACAAAGCTGTGAATAAAGCAAGTCAATTACAGAGTTGGCTAGAAGATAGGGTCTCTCTGACTAAAAGGGAGCATAGTTGGTTGATCCTCAACTCCTATAAAACACTTAAAGAATCATTACTTATGGCTGGCCCCTACTCACGGAAAATCAAGCAATCTTTTCTCAGACTCAGGCTGGGTGAAGACCCAACATTAGACCTCATGCCTAAATGGAAGAAGGAGCGTCTAGTAGCCTCCCAGGAGTGCCGTCTTTGTCATCTAGCATAAGAAAACTTGGTGCATGTGCTCTGCAGCTTTGGCGGTTGTAAGAAGACTTTTATTGAAAAAATAATTAAACATTTTAAGAATTAGATCCTGCAGGCAAGCATTTATTGAAGCTTTTAATCCACAAAATACAATATTGAACATTAGGCAGGTGCAATTTTTGAAACTTTTCTCGCTCAAAATCTCAGCTTCTCGAAACATACCAAGTCATAGGGAGGGTGGAAATGATAACAAAATTCCTTCAACTTATTCTGAACATCTTAAAGAAGGGAAGGACTCTAGGTAGTCTGTTGGGAAGCTTAGCCTGTGCCGTAATAAAGTCTGGTACTAACAATCAGACTTAAGTAGGGATAAATAAAATCGATAGAAGGCTTCCTGCCACTTTGTCCTATTATTACTAATACCTTATTGCACTATCACTGTTCTTTTTAAATTTTCATGTGGAAGGAAATTTTATATATTATCTCATTTTAAGCTCAGGACTTTTATTACACTGTAATTGCCTTATTTGCACTAATATGGCTCTGTTGTCCTATTATTACTAATGCCTTATTGCACTAATATTGCTCTTGTTTTAAATTCTCATGTGGAAAGGAAATTTTATACATCATCTCATTCAAAGCTCAGGACCTTCTTGCACTGTAATTGTTTTATCGCACTAATATTGTTCTGTTAAATTTATGTGGAAGGAAAAGTTTTATGGTTTTAATTAACTAATAAAAAATCTTCATCGATCTGGATTAGGAATTAGGTTCTTCGCACAGCCATCGGACTTTTTCCTGGAAATTAGGAGGCTATAAAAAACATTTAAAACAAGATCTATTTAAAGGAAGGCTGGAGAAGTGTGATATAATGTGTTTCCAGGAAACCTGGTTGTGCGAAGAACCTGAACCAGTAGATTGTTTTATGAGGCTATTTAGGGGGGCAACTAGACAAAGTACAGGCTATCTCTCGGGGGCCTAATTACTCTGATTTCAATCGAAATAGCGAACAGACTTACAGAGGTAAAAACGAAATGCCGTTGGTTAATGGCAGGTCAAGTAGACCTTTACAATAATATTGGAGGGTCTAGACAGCTTATGATAATTAATGTATATATACAACCAGGGATGACACTTGATTATGATATCCAACGGGGTTTGTTTGAGGAAGATTTGGAAGTGATATGTACAGGTAAAGCAGAACATTTGATTTTAATGCTGGGAGATTTTAATCATAAACTAGACCCTAATAGTAGTGATAAACTATATAAAGAGCTGCTAGCAGCTGCACAAATTCTGCATAGTACCTTTCCAACTGTAGATTGTTCCACCCGGGACTTGTCCCTAGTAAGAACTCTGGGATCCCTAGGTTTGGTCTGCATAAATTGACGCATGATTATGGATCGCCCAGCAAATCAAACCTTTTGAATAGGTAATCTGGCACGCCCTATTGATGACGCCTGCATAAATACTTGGCATTAAGGATAAGTATTAGACTTTGGAATTGAGCACCTAGAGGGCAGTGATTATTGGCCCCTATGGTTAATAATTGGGCCAGTAAACAACGCTCAAAGAGAAAGAGAAAAAGTGCTGACACTGCAGGTAGAGTACCCACGTAGGATGACTACACGAATAACTGAAAATAGTTTAAAAGTGCTTAATGAATTGATAATAAATTATAGAGATATTAGAATGGAGGAAGATTCAAATGACGCTTTTAAGGGATATAATAGGGGAATTGAGTTAATAGTGGACTGTTTAAAAATAAGTTAAAAATAATGCAGGAGGAAACGACGAAGGGAGATGTATAGAGGGCCAATAAAACACATGGTATAACTAGGAGTGTAGTAACTTGATGTAGAACAGAACCTCCGCGTAGCTAAGCAAATTTATAAAATAATCTTAAGGCAGAGGAAACGGGAATATATAAATAGGAATTGGGAGGTAATGGCAGGTGTGATAAGAACAGAAAACATTAGGGGATTCTAGCAGTTGATAAGGGAGGGGAAAGCTGCAGGAACTTTACGGTGTTTGGTTGGTGAAGATGACTGGAAAACACCTGTGTTATGTATGTAGAGGAATGGATGTGGAAAGAGTATGTGAAGTCAAAAGGAAGATAGGTAGGGATGTAAGATCAGCTTTTACCCTGCAAAAGATAAAATAAATAATTGCAGTGCTTAAATTAACCAAAGCTGCGGGTCCAGACAATCTTCCAGCAATAATAATAAAAAATAATATTGACGGGTGGGCCAAATTCTTTAATGCTACGTTTCATAAAATGTTTAATCACAGTTGTTTCCCCGAGAATTGGAAGGGTGCCATTATTAGGAGGATTTACAAAAGGATGAGCCAACACAACCAAAACTATCTCCTAATTAGTTTACTGGATGTAGGCGAAAACATTTTTACAAAGTTATTCCTGGGGCAAATCAAATACTGGGCAGAGATAAATGACTTGATACCGGTAGAGCAAGGCGGCTTCAAAGAAGGTCACTTGACAATTGACCACTGTTTTAGTCTTTGGTCATTAGCAAAAAAGTCAATTGAAATGCGAGGACGTTTATTTTGCTGTTTTGCTGACTTTCGTGCCACGTTTGATTTGGTGGATAGAAAATTGTTATGTGATATCTTAAAACAGTTGGGGGTTGACTCGGACCTATTTTTTCTCCTCCAGGGTCTGCATTCACAAAATTGGGCCCAAGTCATTTTCAGATACGAGTGGTTCACTCTCAAAGAAGATCCCTATAAGGAATGGTTTGAGCCATGGATGTGTTCTGGTTCTATTATTATTCGCTATATTTTTGTCACACTTACCAGGTTTGTTAAAGAAGGTTAAAGGTCTATGCCCAAAAATGGATGGAGTTCATATTTCCTGCTTATTATATGCAGACGATCTGGTGAAAGTCGACATGACGGTATTAGGGCTACAAAGAAAATTAGATGCGTTTTACTCTTACTGTCAAAGGAACAAAATGGTCGTAAATATGGATAAAACTAAAATAATGTAAATAGGATTAAAAAAAGAGTCTATTTACCTACTCTCTAGGAGGAGAAAAAGTAGAAAAGGTTAAAAAAAATATTTAGGTATGTGGTTTGACTCTACATTAAGATGGAAAGAACACACAGAACCTGTAAGGAACAGAGCATTAACATCGGTATGGGGGCTAAGACAGTTTAGTAGCAAATATGGGGGACCGTCCCTCTGCCCTGTTGTGTCTGCTTTTAATGGTACACCCTCAATTTCAGTATGGGTACAAGTCCTAACAGTCCCTGGGAAATTAAGTTGGGAGGCAGAAGAAAGTAAATGTGTATAACGCTTGCTGATACAAGCTATAAGGGGGGAATGCCAAATGACGGCATGGACCTGACAGGGAATACAGGCCGTGTTTAAATTTTGGTTGAGCCTGAGAGAAGAGGGAATCTCTAAGATTGCAAGACTGTGTAAAACAGAAATAAAGATAAGTGAGTTACACTGGTCGTCACGAGTGCAAGGGCGGTTAGAAAAGATCTGCATCCTCTTAGGTTTATCCAGTAACCAGTGGTGCAGAGAACAGATCCCGAAGCAGGTGCTGCGTATAATGGTAAATAAAAAGGAAAGAGAAGTAGATTTAGAGTAGCTGGAGAGGAAAATTTCCACCCAGTTCATGGTAGAGGGGTGGAGGAATGCTGATAATTTCTCTTATATAGAAGCCCTACCCAATCCAAGACTAAGGGAGGCAGTGTTACAGTTCAGAGTCGGGTTAAACCCTGGTTATAGGGACCCCAAAGTAAAAGCATTACTTAAGGATGATCAAGGTCTATGCACATACAGCCTACAACAAAAATGTAGTACTCAACATATATTATTGGATTTTTGGGGGTTTTTAGAAGTTCGTAAGAAGTTTTTAAAACCAATTTTTAAGGAAAATAATATAATAAATTGAGAACAAGCGCTTAAGTTACTAGTAGATCTTAAGTTACTAGTAGATATGAGATATTTGAATGTAACGTGTGCGCTAGCCCATTTTTTTATTGAAATACAAAGGGTTTTAGCTGGGCTTAAAGAGCACCCACAAAATGTAGTATGCGAAGCTTGAACAAAAGATGTTATTCTCTTAGATGAATGAAGAGTTTACAACTGATTGATTTTAAAATTATATTGATTGATTGTAATATAGGACACTTGTCTTATTATAATGTAGGTTTAAAGCAAAAGCACTGTCACTTTATCTAGATGTGCGCCACATGCATATTATAATAACTCTGGCTCTATCAGAAAATATAATTGGGTTAAGTGGGTATGTATAATGCATTTAGTAAAATTGGCAGGTAAATGAAATCCATATCTGAGGTTAGGAAAATGTATGGTGTATGTTAGGAGAGCACGGTATTTATGGAATGTTATGAATAAAGAACATTGTGTGGGAATATATCATGTACTAGATTAACTTTATGAACTATTGTATAATGTATTCATGTTTTATACTTTTAAGGTTTTAAGCCAAATAAAGAATTGTCTACAGACAGACTGGGGGTGAATGTTTGCATTGTTCAGCATTCCGTCCATCATCTGTTCTTTTTTGCTTTTAGAAAGTTGGCATTTTTCTGTCTAAATCAAATGTGCCTTTTTAGACAGTATGGCATGATGATTAATGTCTCTCCTGTGCTGTGATGTATATTCCTTCCAGATATCAGACAAAGGGCCTTGGATGTGGTGAAGGGTTTTTGCTTCCTGAGCAGGATGGCCTGGGGGTGTTCCACGCAGCCCTTCCTGAGCTTTAAAGGGTATCTGGATGGCAGTGCCTACCCCATTCCTGACTTCTGAAGCGACCTGGTTTTGACAAAGGGAGTGACTCCCCACACACAGGTTGGCACTGGGTATAAATGTGGCGCACTCTGAACCTCTCTTCAAAACACTCCTAGACCTGCGAAGATTCAGAAGGATTGCTGTGGCGTCTGAAGAAGGAAGATTAAACCTACTTGCCTTGAACCCAGAACCACAGAAATGACTCAAAGGGGCAGTTGGGTGACCTGCTTGTGCTACAAGAGCACAACAATCTTCCAGAGGCCTTCCCTGCAACTGCCCAGCTGACTAGCACCAACCGGACATGCCTGGACCCTGACATTGGCCTCTTCTGGAGTGAGTGCTGACCCAAATAAGTGTTTAACCAGGCCCTGGACCCTTGCCTGGTGTCAGAGTCCTCCAAACTGTAGCAACTGAACTCCTGGTGAAAATCCAGAAGTTGTGGGCTCTTTGTGTAAGCAACAATCACCTGCGTCTCCTGTCCCAGCGACCTACTCTTCTAATCACCAACGTCCACCCGCAGCTCCCACCAAAGTGAAGCTCCAATGGCCACCTGCTATTTGCGTTAGCAGCGACTGCCCACGTCTCCGCCCCAACATCAAGTTGCAATGGGGATTTGCTCTTCATGTTAACCAAGATCTCCTCAGGGCCCACCAACGCGAAGCTCCACCTGAGGCTCCTTGTATGGAACTGGACAGAGTAAGAAGGTAAACTTTCCACCGGGATGAACCTGGCCCCTGTATCTGACCAATGCTCCATTGCAGTCAGCCTGAATTGTTCAGTCTGACCCAGTTCAGAGCACTTAGATAACTGCAAATGGTGTTCTGTGTCTCCTACTACAATATTTACCTCAAACTTCACAAACTCAGAACTTAAGTTCTACTTATCAGAACCATGTTGTTTTGCTGTCATTTTATTTATTAAGATAATTACTATTACTAATCTATATTGATTTTAGATTATTTTTGTGTATTTATTCTTGTGCTGCGTTTCCACTTTATTACATAAATAGTTTACACATGGCCTCTAATTTAAGCCTGACTGCTTTTGTGCCAAGCTACCAAACGATTAAGCATGGGTTTATTTAGTAACTCTTGTAGTTCACCTTGAAAAGGATTGTGTTTATTACTTGAGTGGGGCTCTCACCCCTCTCAACTAATAATTACATTTCTTGCACCTGTCCTTTTGTATCCCTCACCCTATGTTCAAGGTGTCTGGATAAGCGAAGAAACTGATTCACAGTTGTTTGGAGGCTGCAGACCAAGTCCTCTAGTGCACACCAAAAGAAGCCACATTAGGCAGGAGGCACAAGTCTGGTTCTTCCAGGACACAACAGTATTCATCAACAGGGCCTCCAAAGGAAAATTCTGGCTGTGAAGTCTATCTGCTGCAACATCTTGCCATTGGCTCTCCAGGCAGATGATGATGTCACAGGACCCCTTCTGTCAGGGTCACAAGTAACTCCCTTTGTGTCACCCAACCCTTTGAAGCCACAAACCAGAAGGGCTTCCAAACAGTTCCCCCGGATGCAGGTCATATAGCCTGGAGGAGGCAGCTATCTTCACACACAACAAGAGAAGCAAGCCCACAACATCCAGGGAGGGTACACTTCCTGGCAGATTATCCTGTGTCCAGCAGTCATGCACATAGATGCTGCCGCTGTTGTCTTTGTTTCCGATGCCACTAATGATGGGACAGAGAGCACAGCACCAGAAGAGGTTTGCTGCAGCACAAGGCCAGTGCATGTCCCTGAATTGTCAGTCCATGTTGAGCTGGAGCCATGGCAGCATAAAATGGTCGCCTACTTCCGGCTTCTCATATTGCCACAAAACCCAGACATACTAGGCCCACAAGGCCAGAGTACCACATGGACAGCACACCATAGTTGGCATGCATTTAGAGTGTAGGGAAATGTTTTTCAATTATTCTGAACACTTAATCCATACGCATTTTGTGAAAGGCTTAGATTACGATCTTGGTGGATAGGATACTCTGTCACAAACTTGATGGCTATCCCGTCCGCTGTATTATAAGTTCCATTATATCCTATGGAACGTGTAATATGGTGGGTGGGATATCTGTCAGGTTTGTGACGGAGTATGCCATCTGCCAAGATAGTAATCAGGCCCTTAATTATATGTGACTGCATCTAGGACAGTATCATTTTGAAATGGAAGACGCCGAAAGGCCTTCTCATACTTAATTTTTTTTATACCCCTTACCAATTCTTTTCTGCTATCAGGCCATTTCTTCTTCAAAGTTTACCCATTCTTCAGTTCAGTGTTTCACAAACATTTTAGAACCACAACTCAATTTTCCGAATGACAAACGTTCACATCCCACCTTACCTTCTAATTTGAATGAGGTGGGCAATTTTTTTAATGTAACTAAAGCATCATGTGGTAGTGCACTGTAATTTACAGACATCACAATTTCCATGGAGACACAAATAATGTGAAGGAATCGAAATTCTGTGAATTTTTTATCATTTGTGAATCACCATCTAAAAGATCTTGATATGTTTTTATCCTATTAAAATCACTGTACCCATCACATTTCAAAATTACAAAAACATGCTTCCTTTTGCTTTCCTAACTGCTGAATGCGTACAGTTCATTTTCAGGTATTTATATTTTGTTGTGCATTACAAAAAACGACATCCTACAGCCTTTCATTTCCCAGCACCCAAGCAAGACTGCCACATAATTCACTTTACTTTTCTTTCTCTGACTGCAAAGAAAGAGGTGTTTGTACACAAATCCCCAGGATAGACAACATAAGCAGCAATTTGTCAGAAGATGTTGCCTGACATTTGACTTCTGTCTTGAAAGCGCAGCAAAAGAGACAACATAAATACAGATTAAAGGCATCTTTATTTATAGCTTCAAGTTTCATGACCCACCAAAAATAGGCTTAGAACCCACCAGTGGGTCATGATTCACAGTTAGGGAAATGCTGCGTTAGTCAGTTCCTTTACATTGTTATCTTCATTTCACTCACATAATTTTCAACTGTGAAGATGGATGAAGTTGTCAAACTTCACACAGATGGCAATGGCTGCCAAGCTTCCCAACTTCGCATAATGTAGAAATGTCCTGTAGCAGACCTCTTTTCATTCCAACTTTATCTCTTTATAAACTTCAGATATTGTACCATAGTTAACTCTAGAATATCCACCCATGCATACATTCCTGCAATTCTGTGCAATAGTTCTGTATTGCCCATACTCCTGGCAATTGAAACCTCACATACATAGATTTATTTTTATTCCTGCACAGTACATATGTGTTAGACCTGGCATCACATGGTTCCCCCCTAATTTTTTGCTTTCAGACCTTCTGTTTTTGCTGATTCTGTTTTTTTGCTGGCCTTAGGACTCTGCACACTTCACCTCTTGTGGTCTCTCATTAGAACATGTTAGTTTGGCATGTTCCCAATTGGCATATTTAACTTACTTGTATGTCCATAGAAAAGTGGCGCTACCTGTGCCCATTGTCTGTAAATTAAAATCGACTACATGGCCTGCAGCACTGGTTGTGCCACCCACTCAAGTAGCAATTTAAACAGGCCTCGGGCCTCTTCATCGCAGCCTGTGTGTGTGCAGTTTTAAACTGCCATGCTGACCTGGCAAAGTAAACCCTTTGCCTGGCCAAATCCTTCCTTTTTAATTCACATACGTCACCCCTAGTTTAGGCACTGTACAGCCCAGCTGGCAGAGTGCAGTGCACTGAAAAGTAGGATGTGTAATTTTAAGTTTTACACGTCCTGGCAGTGAAAAGCTCTTAAATTCATTTTTCGCTACTGCAAGGCTCACCTCTCTCTTAGGATATCATTTGAGTTACCTTATTACATTTTATAAGTGTAATTTCCAAATGGGAAAGGTAACCAGTTGTTTGGAAATTTTAAAATCCTATCTTATGGCGAGGTTGGATTTTAAATTACAATTTTGAAAATGTTGCTTTTAGAAAACCGTTGCCATTTGGTGCCTGCATCCTGTCTCTGGGTTACATGACTGGGTTTAACTGACAGTTGTGCTTAGTGTGTTCCTCCTAGACAGCCACACAAAATGGGGAGTTTAAGCAGGACTGGATGTGCCATTACTGGCAGGATGGGAAGGAATAGCTGGGCCTTACCCTACTTACACTTGAATAGGCTGTGTTCTGTCTCCACACAAAGGGGTGCTTACCCCATATAGTTAGTCTGGAGCAGTGGCCAGAAAGGTAGGGCACCTGTGCACGTAAAGCCATGCCCCCAGATGCTTCTCCCCACTTCAAAAGGCACAACTGGGTATAAATACTGGAACTCAGACACCAACTCTTCAGTACACTTTTGGACTTGTAGACATTCTGCCAGGAAGGACTGCTGTGCTGCTGCTGAAAGGACTGCCACTGCGCTGGACCGCTGTCCTGAAGAACTGCTGCCCTGCTGCACTCTTAATTGGGTGAGAAGGACTGTCCCTACATCTCTTGAACCCAGAGTGATTCAAGGAGCTAGCTGATTGGCCTCCCGATCTTCTGAAGCCTCAGAGACATAACAGGCTTCCAACAACTTTGCACCTGGGCTCTGCCATCTGTGAGTTTACCCAGGCAACTGGTGCCACCCTAGTCCTGGACCCTTGCAAGTGGGCTTAAGGTGCTCTGCCAGTCTCTGTGGACCCAGTGGAACCAACACATCTCTGCTGGGTGGTGCAACCCCGAGCAGAAACGATGCATTTCTGCTGCAGCATGGATTGGACCTGTCGCAAAGACCAGCATTGGTGCTGCAACCCACAACACCAGTCGCACTGAGGTCTGCAGTGGTTCTCTTAAGTAAGAGTGGCAGTGGCTGATACCTTGGTGAATGTTTGACTACAGA
Source organism: Pleurodeles waltl (assembly GCF_031143425.1). Taxonomy (NCBI): domain Eukaryota; kingdom Metazoa; phylum Chordata; class Amphibia; order Caudata; family Salamandridae; genus Pleurodeles; species Pleurodeles waltl. The sequence continues at coordinate 463,930,764 of NC_090442.1, forward strand.
ACAGCACCCCTGCCAGACACACATGATTCAAGAATGACCCAGTAATAAGGTACTTCCAATTGAGAAGTCTTTTAGATCAGGTGAGAGCATTAGGCCTCACAGAGATGCATGAAGCACATGTGTAGATAGTTAAGGATAGTTTGATAGCCCTGACGAAGACCCCACACCCGTACGGGCTCTTGACGAGGGCTGAAATATGTTGGCAAAATAAAGGGTTTTACGGACACTAATTATTGATAAAACCTCACCTCTTGTTTATACTCATACCCTCGCTATGCTAAGATAAAAAGAAATTCCCTTTGGGTATACTGGAAGGTATTTTTAACCATTTTTTCTTTTTACATTTTTCAAGATCCCTGCTTCTATCCAGTATACTACTTTATAAAAGAACTCCCAATTTTGGTGAGTCCCCCCTGGTGGCACCGTCCTGCCAGGTTGTGGATAGGCGTTGATGATTAAGCATGACACTATTAGTGGATAAGGCATCTACTTCAATTATATTTGAATATCTTAGGTAGACAAAAAAGTGGTTTCCATCTTCCGCCCCTATCTCTCTTAGCCTAGTTGCCTTTTTGCGCTGGATTATCTTATGTAGGAGAACACAACTAGGATTCTCTCTTTCTCGCTCTCCTTGTATGTGAATACAGTGCAAGGCAACAACACACATTAAGCCAAATACTAGGTTTTTGCCAGAGCGCAGCGATAGCCTCTTGCCATGCATGACACCTCTAACCAACAGGACATTGCATTCCAGGATTGGCAGTTTACCGTTTGAGAGTGAAAACAGAAGTTTAAAAAACCAAACGTTTCCACTTCAAGTGCAGGAAATGGGAAATAAACACTCTAAGATCCCATAAGAAAAGCTGAGTCAAACAATATATGCATTTATTTAAAAAACAAAAGTGAGCCACAAAGAAATTGGCAACAATTGCCAAACGTGACTGTAAATATGTTATGGCTTGCTTAATTGGTCAAAAATAGGCTGCATCTTAAAACCTTAGGACACCAGGCACCAAGAGCTCTGTGCACCCAACAATTTATAGTCATAATGGGACGAAAACTCTGGTTGTTAATGTACTTTCTGAAGAGATACGTGTTTTGTCTAATCAGTTTCGACTGAAGGGTTATGGTGCATGTCTCAAAGCACAGCGAGGAACATGCAGATCAGAGATATGTTTTCATGTAGATAACTTAGTGAGTTACGGCTCCTGTCGCAGAGACCCTTTTGTTACTATGGTTCATAAGTTACAATTCTACTACAGCAAACTCAGCTATGAACCAGCATGAAGGAGCTGCTTGCAAAGGGCAAGATGAAGGTTCAGAATCGTTTTCCCTTCAATATTTTGTTATTTTAAAGTTGCTAAGTCTAGGTCATTTAGGTAGTAATAAGGTCAGGTTTTAATGGCTTGCGTTTCTCCACACCAAGCATTTGTAACATACAATGCCTACCAGCATGGATAATATGCGATCCCTGCAGCTTGTAACCCTTACTGCCTCGTGTACCTTTTCCTGTATACATATTTATGCATGTGTAGGGTTAATTGTGTCTGTATGAAATGTAAAGCTCTTTGACACCCTTCAGTGGGATAAACGGTGCTATGAAATAAACTGGTAAGTGCTATTTAAAATGCTCTTACATAGACGACTAGAACAAAGCTAAAAGCCTGCCTCCAAATCATGGTTTCTATTAAGCTCTTGTGAAGTGATAAAAGTGGAGTGCTTATTTTTCTTTCTGTTGCATTGCCACCTAACTGTTGGGCTCCACCTAGCTCCCAGCCAAGCTGAGACTCCAATAAACGGCGGACTGGTGGCCCTTTAAATGAAGCCTTTGAGTTAGGCACACCTGGAAGTGAAAATAAGAACCCTTTCACCTCTTGCAAGTTGCTGCTGCGAATGGAAAGCAGACAGGGCAATATGGAAAAATGCCCCAGTGTCTGCAAGTTACAGCAGGAAAAAATGCAGAATATTTCACTGGGTCTGGCTACCTCCCCCTCAATTGCTATAACGGGTGTAAAACATGATGTGACCTGACTCTGCATTTAACTACTATTGGCTGGGCTGGAATTTTGCATGGGCAAGCTGGACTCAGGGTGGCAATCTTCAGAGAGGCACACAGCTGTCTGTATTAAGTTCATGCGAACAGCATCAGCCCTCTCACTTGGCTCCAGTGATTCAGTTTAATGTGCTTCGAACATTTTTTTTTAACCAGAGGGGACGTGGCTTAGACACAGAAGCGCATGGCTCAGCTCTGTCTCTCCAACAGCTCTGTCTCTCTAGACAGCACGGAACAACATGTCCACCCTTCCACATGTTCTGGGGACTCTGTATTGCTGGACGAGAATGGAATCTTTCAAAGCAAACCTTGCCGAAATTACAAGCTTGAAATATGGCGTATTGAAGACATAAACGCAAAGGAAGATTTTACCAAGACAATGCCCTTGAAAACTAAGATGGCCGACTGCTGTGTCTAGCCGCAGGTTGGAACACACCGCATACCGAAACCTCATGGTGCTCTCTGCCACCCCACAAAGGCTCCTTCCCAACCAAGGATTGAAAAATCTACTCAACCTCTCCCTATGGAGAGTTTTGTTTTATCGCCTCTTAGCGAGTGGACAAAGAACAGGTGTTCTGTTCAGTCAGAAAATGAATTAGCATTTAAGATGCCTTTAAATCTTATTCTTGTCACATTTGCTCCCTGTTCAGGGACAGAGTTCAAAAGTCAGTTTGTCTTCTTGCAGTGCAAATACTTCTCCTTGTGACTGCAGAGTTCCAGGATTTTGTGAACTGTCTGAACTATGCGAAATGAAAGGCTGGTGGTATCAGGTTTTTCCTAACACACAACATTTATATAACTAAGTCAACTTTACAAACATTTCAAACTATGTATTTCAGTAGCTGCGAAAGACCATTTTTTGTACTTCTGTGTGATGAAAAAATTATTTTAATAGGATGAAAGATAGTCAGAACACTTTACTTGGTGATGTGCAAATGATATGTTTTCTGAAACCCAATTTTCACAGATTATTGTTAGCACACTATATAGTTTTATCAGTAAACCTGCAAGTTAGTGGGGAGGTTTTTAGACATTTCGTGGAAATTTACTGTCTGTAAATGACAGTGTTCTAGCACATCATGCTTTAGTAATATATTTATTAAAAGTGAGTGTTTAAACATAAACTAAGAAACACTCCTGCCGTGATGGCAAAGCTATTAGTAAACTTAGCGGCAAGTCATGCATGAATCATGTATACCCTATATGTGGGTTGGATTTATTATATATAGAGCAAACGTTTAGTGTATTTAATCAAACAAAAAAGGAGTTTTACAGCAGAAATGCTGGACTCACATATTTGAAGGTTCATTCATATGTGAAAATGAAGAAAAAGGGAACTGTAAAATAAAATATTTACTAGGATCACACAATTTGAGATCCTTTTCCGGGTCAAGTACATTACAGTTAGGTAGAGTAGATTATTCAAGCTACTCGACCTGCAGGTCTAGTACCATTTTTATGATTTTTCAAGGCCTGCCAACAATTAGTGCTCAGCCTTCGGAGTGAGGTACGACTGTCTTTTATATGTGCTGAAGCCAATACTTACCGAGTACCTCGTGGAGCACTCTGTACTCTTTGCCTGACCTCAACTTGGCAACCGCAGGACAGCGCAGATCCCATCTCCAAGTCTGTGACCTAGACCTAAGAGAAATTTGGTGCTGCACAAAACACACCATGTGTGGCGACCCTCACATGATACTCTGTATGAAGGAGCACAATACATCAAATACAATACGCAACAATATATCAAAGGTTCAACAATGGATTTACCCGATATCAGATTCAGCCTGTCCTCAACATGGGGATCGTCTTCAATGACCTGGTCTCTCTTCTGAAGGAGTTATTATTGCCTCTCCCAAAATATTCTAGAAACCTTCATATAAAACTTACATCATTGAAAGAAACAACACTTTAAAGAATAAAACACAGATGTTGTGTAGTCTGGAGACCATTTCATGCAAGAAGCATGATTTCCAAAGGGCATTCCAGCTGAAGCGTCAGCAACACACACTACCACCATACTGTGGCAATTTATATAATATTTTCTCAATATCTGATATACGATTGGTTTGCGCAATTCGTGACACACTTAACAATGCAACAATTGCCAGTCGCTACAATCTATTCTTGACCACCTCAGTTTAGCAAATTAGTGCCAAACTCCAACAGTGTATGCTGTAAATCAGTGCTTATATATACCTACATTGCGATATTTATCTTGGACATAATTGAGAACTTATTCTAGTGTCATTACTGTTTCATCTGACGATACTGCTAACAACCAGTTTAGATATGCACTTTGCTAACCTGGGCACACCTACATTAGTACTGGTCATTATTGCTGATTTCCAGCCTCCTAACTATACCTAACACCACCCACCAAACTCAGCGTTATGGCGTATAAAGACTCTAAACCTAACTTTAAAAGGTCGAAAGCCAAAACACTCTTACCTGATTCACCGATCAAGAACAAATCAGATATAAATAGTATCATGGACATGATTTTAAAAGAGCAGGCAGATGATATGACCTTGCAAAGTCAACGAAACACAGACACAATGCAACTGGAAATGACAGCAATAAGAGCAGATATGATCACTATGAACAATAAATAGCAGAAATGGAGAACAGAATCAGCTCAGTTGAAGATACCTCTGCAAAAACATCCAAAGATCTAAAAGCCCTCCAACTATCAACACGATCTATGAAAAAATAAATCGCTGATTTGGAAGATCGAAAGAGAAGAGGCAATCTAATAATCTTTGTGATTTCTAGAGGGCACTAAGGACTCAGCTGGATCCTGTATAGTTTGCTTAGAAAACTAGTTACCACATCACTAACCTAAATTCAACAAAGATCTAGAATTGGGGAAGGCTCACTGTGTCTCATTATTCAAAACTCTTAACAGAAAGACCAATTGTTTGCAAGCCTTTAAGATACTAACACAGAGAAGCAGTACTGGCATATATGCGCAAAAACAACCACATCAAATGGAATGGCCTCAAATTTATACCTCACAAAAATACCCTACAACAGTTGACACAAGGATAGGTTCTTTAGCACTCCGAGATTGTCTAAAGTGCTTGAGTCTACAAATCTCTTTTGCAGGTCTGGTCAAATTCAAAGTTCGGGAAAATGGCACATACCACATTTCTGAGGCTCATAAAGACCTATCAATCATTGTGGACGATATAGAACAGCACGAAATGGAAATCTCAACCTACCTCTTAACAATCAGAAAACATGACTCAACCTGTTTATTATCCAGACTTTATCCTCAGCTGTTAATCCGTTTCTGTTACAAGCTGTTGACGTGTTCCAGATTAGTATAAAAATGTCCATAATGTTATATACTTAAATAATGTCCATGCATACATAATGACATAAGCTCTTCTTTATTGCTATAGCGTTAAAACTAGTTGTTACTCTCAGTTTGAATATTGTTAACTGACAGGTTTAATCCCTTACTTGAGACCATGCTCCACCCAGACCTATAATATTGTTGGTTCATGGTTATTTATTATACAGACAAATCCTACAACAGAGTTCTTCTTGTTCAATATAAGTAATTTTAGAGAGTTACACACATGCTGTTGTGGCATAGATGTGTACATGCTCCACACCATATTAGTCATAATATTCGCTCCTGTTGTTGATGGACTGACCCTCTTCTCTGTCGCTTCCTCAAATGCGGATGTTCTTGGGATGGGGGCAGTGGGGTGGGACAGGGGGCTTGGGACGTGTTACATTTATTCAGATGCTCTTGTGCTTTTTGTGTTTGGATTCTACTTTCTTCTTTGTTACTCTAGCTTCAGCTATTTGTGATGAGTTCTTACTATGGGCACAACCACTTCCTCCTATCTAGATATGCACATGCTAATATCCTGCACTTACCCCCACTATATAACACAAATGAAAGAAAACGTACTGCAATGCCCAGTCACTTCCAAATCATACTCATGTTCAAAAACTGATCTTATGATACTGTGAGAGGATGTTTCTGACCATCAGGTACGCTCTGAATTTTCGCTTTTTGACACCTATTTATTTTACCTTTTACTAGGCGGGCTCACGTACAGTAAACTCATGGTAAAATGGACTGCGCGTATTTACCGCTGGTGCCGCCTCGCTAAGAAAAGGCTGCTGTGGCACAGCACGAGTAGGAGGCCCCGGGCAGATTACACATGATCATGTGTACACACACGTGCTCCCATGTGAGGGCTGAGTGGGGAGGATTCCTTGCGTACGCAGCCCAAGAACTGCACTTAGGTAAGCCTGGCGCAGAAGGGACTATGCAGAGTGGGTGGAGACCTGGAGTAGGCCTCATGAGATGGGTGTATACGTAAGGGATAGTCAGTGTGCTTACTGTCTTTTCACTGTTGGGACACTCCATTAAATGATAGTGGGAAAGGATAGCCTAGGGTGCAACTTCAGTCCTCTGGGGTTCACCAACACCAGAGTCACACTAAAGAACACTGTAACCTGTAGGAAAAGAATAATGTAGTAGGTGACAAGAGAATAGTTGTACAACTTATGGGTCATCCAGGGATGTCATCTTTCTCTAACTCAGTTCATGGCCAATTACTGCTCTGCCAAGCTGCTTGAGCAGGGCCTTGCATCAGTCAGTCAACTGTCATTCTGTGCCAGGAGCAGGCTGGAAAGGCCCTGGGAGGAATGTCAGGGAGGAGGGGCAACTCCTGGATGACGCCATTTTGAGCTATCCCAGAAGACTGTGCAGGAAGGAGGGGACGGGACAAGGAAGTGATGTGGCACATTTGGATAGGCCAGAAGTGAAGGCCTGCTGGACACTTCCGCCCCCACTTAAAAGGTCCTGGACAGCGGAGAGCTCTCTCTCTTGGCTGTGCTTCACTGCTGGACACTGGGACTGCAGATGGGCGTCATGGGAAGGAAGAACCCCCTGACTGCCCCTTGGGGCTGGGACTCTACCCCTGAAGGGCTTCAGGCCCAGTGAGACACATGCCAGGGCAAGATAAGCTGGCCTCCTTGCCCACATGAGGACTGGTTGGGGGAAAGACTGGACTGGTGCAAGGAGAGCGCACTGCCCAGAGGGAAAGGAGGGCCCCCTAGCACTTGGGTCCCTTCTAGGTCAGAAGGCTTAACGAAAGGGCTCCTGGTGGCAAGGGCATGTCACTAGGAGGGAAATGACAGCAGAATCACGAAAATCTGCCCTTGGGGACCCGAGATATCAAGGGGCGAAGGATCGTGACCTTTGACCTTTCCAGAGGCAGCGGCGAAGCGCATGGGGCCCGCTGCTGCTCCAGACTGTGCCCCGGGGGCTGCCCAAAGAAGAAGAGGAGCTGGAGAGTGCTGTTGCAATCCCCTCTTGAGGAAGAAGGGGCCCTGCACCCCATCCCGGGGCCCCGTGAAGCCTGGCCCATTCAGGGAGATGGGGGAGAGAGGGTATCATCGCACATCCCCCTCGCCGCAATGATGTAGGGACCCCATCCCGGCGCCACCTGCAGCCGAAGTGAAGTCGGGGAGTGCCGTCGCACTCCCCATGAACATTGTGGAAAGGGGCCCCAGACCTCATCCCGGAGCCCTGCATAGAAGGAAAGCTGGGTGGGGGTGCATTTCCCCCCCTTCGCCAGCAAGATGGCCGCCAGCTATGGAAGGGTCCGGCGGCCGAAGAGGAAGCCGGCACTCCCCGTCAAGATTCCGTCCTAGGGGCCCCAGACCCTTTCCCAGGGCCCCACGAGAAGCATTTGGGGCACTGTCGTACCCTAGTGAAAATCGCCTGAGGGGCCCCGGACACCATCCTGGGGCCCCATGAAACGGAGGCAGTTGGGGAGCGCCACTGTGCTCCTCGTGAAGGTAAGGAGGGGCCCCACACCCCATCCTGGGGCTCCAAAGATGCGGAGGAGAAGGAAGGAGTGCAGTTGCACTCCCTCAAGTGGCCTGTAAGGCCACATCCCCTGCACGCGTCTGCCCACAGACACCACAGGAAAGGCCAGCTCCTGTGGCATCACATGGAGGTGCTGGCCGTGCGGGGAGCCGGCGGGGGCGGCCAGGGGTGGGCTCCCTGCAGTGCCCCACCAACGAGGGAGGACTTACGTGGTGTGGGGGTGTCTGGGTGGGACTGGGCACCTCCAAGGCAGCACACCAGCTCTGGCCGCAAGGCGGCTCTCCCCGGTGCAGCGGGAGAGATGCTCATTTCAAAGGCGGCCTGCCCCAGAAAGCCTTGCGGGGCACCCACATTAGTTTAGGCCCCTAGCCAGCTGGTGGTGGCCCCAGGAAGATGGGGCCACCACCAAACAAGTGCCCCTGGACAGGGGGAGCTGCAGGAGAAGCACAGCCTCCCCTAAAGGAGTTTGTGTTCCCACCCTAGGGAGGGTGGGACAAATGAATTGTAACTCCTGAAGGGTTCCAACGCTAGGTGAAGCGCAAGCTTGTTGGGCCTTTTGTTCTTGGCTTGTAGGACTGAGCCCTCTAGGGGTGTAGGATGGTGTTACACAATGTTAATCAAAAGTAATCTGAATGTTAATTGAGTAATTTGAAAGTAATTCAAATTTAATCCTACATTTTAATTGCTTAATCATGTCTCTACATGTTCCTTGTTGATGCTAATTTGAGTAATGAGACTGACAGCCACCTCTTTGCAAAGTAGATGTACTTAATTGCCTTAGGTGCGCTCATTCTACATTACAGTCAAATGTTGCATTAGGATATCGGGCATGGTTTCGCCAGGTGGGTTGCTGGATTATATTTCCCCTCGGGGGAGACATGAGAGATTACACAATGTCATCCAAGAGTAATTCCATCAACTTGTGTATAGTTGTAATTTGTTGCATAGCACGGAGTAGTGTGTGTGTAACAAATGTACTTTTACTTTATCAAAAGAAACAGCACAGACTGTACAATCATTTATTGAGCATCATGCTTATGTGCTGGGGAATGGGGATTACTAGCCCACACCACCTCCCTTGAGTAAGCCTTGGACTGCTCTGCAAGGCTACCCTACAAGAGTCAAGCGCTACAATGGGGTGTTTGGTTCCCAGTGGTGGTCGCGTGTGGGCCCATTACTTGTGCAGGCCACACAACTAATGACCCACCTTCCAACAGACACCTATTACAAGAACATACCACTACTATCCAAACATTTCTTTCCAAGGTCACCATCTGAGCATAGACCAGTTCTACACCCCCGAAAACTCTACACTCGCTGACAACCTTAATATTCTCTCCAAGCGGTAACCATCCAGTAAAAAAAAAAAAAAAAAATGCAAAATATCTGACTAGCCATTTAGAACCAAAGAAGACATAATCATACTACAAGAAACTAGAATTTCTCACAAAGAAGCCAACACTCTCAGAAATAACTGGATCTCAGAAGTCATCTGTTTCCCTGCAACACACAAAGAAAATGGTGTAATCACAATAATATCTAAAAAAGATGGACTCCCATACCACTGACAAAGAAGGGAGATGGATAATAACTAATTTAAGAACAGGTGATTTGACAATACATATTGTCAATATCTACATCCGCAATAATGATGAGTCGTCCTTCTGGAACCCCCTCTGAGAGAGCACGAAATACTGACTAATGACTTAACCAATGTAGGGGAGATTTTAATCTACTATTACACAAAATCCTCAACAGGCAATCTATCTGTAAACGTCACCCACCTAATGCTTACACAGTACGTAAGAAGCTTTGTACCAGGCACAACTTAAAAGACAGCAGGAGACTCCAGCACCTGGACTCTAGAGACTATTTCTTGTTTTCCGCTATGCATAATTCTTTCACTAGAATTGGGTATGGTCTCATCTCAGGCACACACACACACACTCTCAATAGACCAGACAAATATCCACCCTAGGTTACACCATTCAGACATTATCATGCTACTTTTGGGAACAAACCCAAACTCACACACAAAAATATGGAGATTTAACAATGACATTGGGCATGATTTAGATCTTGCCAGAAGGGAATACTCAGTCACAAATGTGACAGATATCCTGTCCGTCATATTATGATCTCGTAATATCCTATGGAGATCGTAATACGGGGGATGGGATATCCGTCACGTTTGAGACAGAGTATTCTATCCGCCAAGATCTAAATCAGGCCCATTGTATCTAAGCCTGACAGTATAGAGAAAATAGAAAAAAAATCTCAATCTACATAAAATGCTTCTCCCGATATTTCAATAACACTATTCTGGGACACACTTGAAGCACCTTACGATGCACTCTAATAAGCACAAAAAAGAAAATGAATAAAACAAACAATGCTCTACTAACAGAGTTTATAGAACAAAACACCTCGAAACACTACATATACAAAAATGTAGATAAACCCACCATTTCCCTTCTCACAAAATATGAATACAGAAAAATATTAAGCAAAAAAACAGGTGTATGGAGTAATAGATTTAAAGGTCTGAAATTGTGTGAAGCTAATAAAGCTGGTAAACTATTAGCTTCATATCTCAAACACAGACACAATCAGAAATAGATCAGGGTCCTTAAGGACGATAAGAAAGCTATCCAAACTAACCCACAAAAAATACTGGACATTTTCAAACACGTTTATGAGGATCTATATTTTGATGACCAGCATATCTCTCTGGAAGAGTGTTCAAATAACCTATATAAATTAAACCTGACATATATCGGTGGAAGACAAAGCGACCTTACACAAACCAGCAACCATAGAAGAAACCACAGAAGCAATTAAATCCCTGGAGGAAGATAACAAACAAGGTCCTGACAGCTTCACAACCAAGTTCTATAAAACCTTTTGTAACTCCATACAACGGACACTACAAGTACTATTTAATCACTTAGCAACAGCAGGTAACATATGTGGTACCACAAATGAGGCTATCATTATGGTACTTCCAGAGGAAGAGAAAGATCCCTTATTAGTGAAAAACTACAGGCCGAAATCTCTTATAGACCTCAATTGTAAATTAGATACAAAAATTCAGTTCAAATGACTCAAACCATTTCTACCACGCTTAACAGGTAACTCACAAGCCGACTTCTTGAAAACTGTATGTCCAATGATACACCTGTCTTCTCTGCCATGTCCTGGAAAAATGCAAAATCCTCATTCTCAGCAGCAATAAAGCTTGCTTCTGAAAAAGTGTTTGATAAAGTTTCTTGGACATCCCTTAAAGAGACAGTACATGCTTTCATAAAGTTGTTCATGGCCCTATATAGCAACCCTAGTGCTAGAGTCAGAGTGAGCTGATTCCTATCACAACACTTTTTTTTTTACCAGAAAAGGGTATGAGGCAAGGACGCCCACTATTATTTACTCTCTTTCTACTAGCTCTAGAACCACTTCTAATAGCTATACAAAACAATATAAACATATCAGGGGTTAACTTAAATGGCACCATAGTCAAACTATCAGCATATGCAGACATCTTAGTAGTCACCGAAAATGCCAACACCTCCATCAGTGCCCTTATGGATACAGCTGAATCATTAAGCGGTGACCAGTTATAAAATTAATAGGGATAATTCAGACTTTAAGTCATTAAATCCTCTAGGGTCAAAAGATATTCTTAGTGACACTGGGCGAGCATGGCAACCTTGTTACTTCAAAAACCTGGGCATCGAATTTAAACCAAACCTAATAGAAACCATTAAACATAATGAAAATATAACTTTAAAAAAACCATCAGATTTACTTGAAAGTTGGACACCTAAATTCATCACCTGGTGGAGTTGCACCAAAACAATTACGATGATGATAACTCCCATAATAAATTACCTAATCAATATGATTCCACTACATCTATCTGACAACTTCCATCGTAAACTCAACTAATCACAAACTTCATATGGCAAAATAAGAGACCGAGAATAGCAATGAAGAAACTCGGTCTTTCCACCGAATTAGCAGGTGTCAACATTGCCAACTTTATAAGGTACTAGACGGCTTTCTTGACGAAACAGGGTTCCCACTGGTTTACTACACCACATCTTTATAGGCCCACAAGGCTAATGGTTGAAAAACTCATGCTAGAAAATCTAGACCCCATACACATCTCTCAATTAAAACCACCCACTGTACCACATTCAAAGATATTTTTAAGAATACAAAATAATGCACTACTATGTGCTGATAAAGCACTAGTCTCACTGATCAGATCCTCCAATTTAGTCTCACTTTGGCACAACCAGAAATTAAAAATAAAAGCCAAACCACTTTACTGGTATACCTGGATATCCAAAGACATTTACTTTTCCAGACCACTAGTACACCGTCCTCTCCCATTACATTCTACAACTTTCAAACGTAATACCACATAGAAAATATAGATACCTATAACTTCCTCAAACTTAAAGCATGCATCACCAAAACCAAATCTTACACCAAGGAGGCATCCCTTCCAAACCTTACTGATAGAATTAATAAAGTTGGCCATCAAGTTTCCAAATTCTATAAACTACTACAACACAGTGTCTTGAACATAAACCGCAAAACAAAGAAGAAACAGGATGCACACTGCTCACACTCCATACAGAGCTGGAAAGGGTAAAAATATGGATATCAGTTACTTGACCCAAGGTCGCACCAATGTGATAACAGACCACATTTTGGCTAATTCAAAGGGCCTAATGGATCCCATCACATTTATACAAGATGAAAATATTAGATAACCCTACTTGCAGGAATTGCAAAGAAGAAACTGGAGACTTACCACATCTACTTTTTGCATTTAAATCTGTAAAACCATTTTGGAAAAAAAATATCTTCTCTTCTATTAATAAAACCTTTGGTATGCGCCAAAAGTATGAATTCACATATCTCATAAATGGATGTCTAGATAGTGGCATCAAAAATAACAACAATAGTCTTACTTGACCTGTTGTTAACAACCACAGACAAGTCAGTTACCAGCAACAGCACATAGTTCACAGCCTGATTAAACTGGGTAACACATATCTGAAGCGCTGACAACAAGGTCCTGCAACTCTCCTCATGGAAATCACAACATAGACCCATCTGGAAATCATTGGACACATACTTTAACACCACCAAACCTACTTTAATGCCAGATAACTTTCATCATCCCTTGCATCGCTGTTATGCCCACATCAATACCTCACACACAAGAGTTTATGACAGCACCGAACACAAACTTACCCAAGGAGTAAGAGAAGCAAGTTATCCGACTCTCATTCCTCAACTTCCTTCATACATGATTATTTTTCCCGGAGTATGTATTAATTGGCTAGATTTATACTAATGCAATGTCATAAGTTTTCATTCAACAATGGCGAAGGAGCGTCACCCCACTGGCTGAGCAAGCAGCTGAAAAATAAAACAATATTTTAATATAATAGGAGGAGGAGGAGTGGCGTCAGTGCACTAAGTGCACATGTCAGTTTGGCCGGTCGTCTTAAGCCAGCTAAACTGACATGCGCACTTAGGTTTCTCCAACTCTGTGGTTGGAGAAACTGCACAGACCCCAGTGCACTATCCGAGCGGCAGACCAAGCCTCTCTGACGAATCCCAACGATGCTCTCATGCTAGGTATACCATGAGAGCAGTGCCAGGATTGCGCTGGGTGCCTGTGCTGGTGTCCCAGGGACTGCTGGGATACCAGCACCATCGAGGGAAGAGGATTGAGGAAGCCAGCGCGGGCAGCAGAAACAGGTACGTTTAAAAAAATTATTTGATTCCCCCTCCTTTCCCCCATCCCTCCCCTCGAGATTTGCAGCAGCCGCCGCTGAACATAGCTATTTTATGACTAAGTAATGCACAGTTGTACCTTGCCACTCCTTCCTTTCCAGCTTTCCAGTTTTATATCCCACTGTTTTACTCTTCGTATTTGTATGCCTTTGTTTAGTCTTTGCTCACTGTAAACTCAATAAAGTTTGAAATTAAAAATTTTTTACAAAACTTTAACATGCCACAGGTGCTGTTTTTAACACTCCATAAGTCCCCTTCCTTCATCCCTCTCAACCCCAGAGGCCAAACACAACCCCGCACCACAAACAAACTGGGCACCGGCATGATGGAACTATGCTATGAGCCAATCAGGTAAGTTGGGGGATGGGTGGAAATGTATGTGTTCGTAGGTCAGTCACTGCTCAGATGTAATCAGTTAGGGATGACAAGAGAACACAATAGGGGTTCCCCCTGCCTCATTTCATTCATAAGCAGCAGTGAGGGTGCCAAATTTATTTCTGCACATGCGAGCAAGGGTCAGCTTTGAAGCTTCCCTTTGCCCATTTCTGCATTTGGTGCACAGTTCCACCCAGGGCTAGCCTTTAGTGAGTACCAGCAGGGCCCACGTCCAGAGCCAATACCTTCAGAAGGAAGCAGAAGATGCCTGCAGCAGTCTTCTTCTGACGCGGCTCCAAGAAAAAAAAGTGCACTTAAACACAGTTTCTAGGGGATGTTGCCTTTTGCATGGTTTTTAGGGTTGATCCTGGGATAGCATGCGCTAGTGCATGTGTATCGCTTGCAAGGCACTGTTGTAGTTAGGAAAGAGCTTGGAGCCCTCCTGACGCTCACCATTTGTTGGCTTTTGCGGCACTCTTCTTTACAGCCTCGTAATTCATCCACTTCAGGCTGGCATCATTTCCGGTCCTGTCCGTGTAGCAGGGATCAAGCGCCGATTAATTTAATTTCTTTAGTGCCTGTCCACTGCTCCCAACATGTGTGAGGTACTCTTTTCTACACCCTCCCACTGCTTGCTTCTTCCTTGTTAGCATTTTTTAAATTGCTTGTCACTCATAAGTGTGCACTACAGGCTTTTGTGTATGTGTTGTGTGTGCCATACATGTATGTGTTGTGCATGCGTTTCTGTGTGCCTGGATGTGCACTTGTTTGGTTTTCATATATATACATATGTATATATATATATATGGGTTCTTTTCTTTGCCCGTCTTTCCCTTTGTTCACGTATCACTCTGTGTTTGCACATCCACCCTTCAGGCTGCCTTTCTTTGTGGTTACATTATGCTTGGCTGAAAGAATTATTTTTGTCCCTGTCATAAAGTGCCTGATGTTTTAGACACATTAGATAAATTAAAAACAAAAAACCCTCAAGATATTATCTTTCTTAAAATGCTCACGATTCTGTAAAATCTATTCAGTGCCGTGTCTTATATGCCAGGGCGCGAGCACTCATTCTGCTTCTTGAAATTTGCGGATTGTTTACTGAACTGTCCCTGTTTGACATAAATGCAAACTATGCCAGTTTCTTACGCTTGTCTTGCTCACCATGTGTGTTGGAGTGTGTCTTTTAAAATTAATATTAACATGAAAAGCTTGCAATATATTGTGTGATGAAGCTGCATAGAAAATGTGTTAACATAGAAAAATAATGCACGCGTTTGAAATGTGCCCACGGGGAGTGGCTACCAATATAAACGAAGACTAATGAAACTTATTAATAATGAATTAATTATGTACTTATGTTTTGAATTTGTATTAACATATTGTAATTAAAGTCATGTATTAGGAGTTTGCTTGTTAATCATTAGGCCTTAGCATAGCGAGGGGCTGGGCCTAGCTGGCTGGCCTCATATTAAACTGCATTCTCTAACGTGCAATGTGCTGTTTTCCTGAAGGACACGAAGCTGTACTTTTCCAGAAGTTATAAGTGTGTGTAGCCGTAGTAAATTCTTTCTCATGAGACTCGACTTGCTCAAGGAGACATTCTTGCTGAGTGCTACAGTGTAATTCGGAACAGGTGCAAGGCTGCCTGGAGTAGGAGGAAACAATGGAACCACTGACTGGAGCGTAAAGTGTAACTTTTCTTACCTGACATTCCAACCGATGAAGATGTCAATAACTTGGACCAATCAGTGACATGAGAACTGTGGTTTGTGGAAAATTCTGGTGAAGTGCGTGGAGGATTATTGGACAGAGATAACGATGCTCCAAATTTTTTCCAATGAGGAATTATGGGCTAATTAGGTAGTTTTGATTTAACCACACAACCTGAGGAGAAATCACCCCATTCTTCACCATTCCTTGCCATTCTACCAGGCCATTTACGCTATTATTTTGAGACTTTGCCGTTTATTCTTCCTGTTACCTTAAACCATCCTCTACCCGTTCCTTATTTGATACTTACTTCTCCTCCCTATGAGGGAAAACCTTATTCCTTAGCTATGCTATATTGAGACTTTGCCCCGTCCTATCCTTGCTGATGGTGAATTGACTGATGTCCTGAGGACGAAGACTGAAACTGTTTGCTGATCTGTTGGAGTGGTAATTATCTGATGCAAATTGTAATTGTCAGTTTGCCTTTTCTTTCTAGGTACCAACTGCTCCTTTGATAGAGGTCATAGGTAGATGTTTTCTAAATTCATGTTTACTAAACTGTTTTGCATAAAGCCCAACATGCTGATGCTAATTCGAGGTTAGTCAAGGTGTTCACAAATATCTGACGCAAATAGACAAATGACTGAGTTCTTGCTTTGTTGATTTGTGTATTAACAAAACTTTGCTGAGTTGTTTTATATTAATGATGTGCCTAAATACTGAATGAATATTCTCTATACATTGATTAACTGCGTTCTAGGTACTAATTAGATGAGTTCTTAATGAGATTGATTGTTAATGAGATTAACAGAAATGACATTAGATTGTAACTAATAGGGAAATATCCTAACACTTAACTAAATTGGTGTGGTTATTCATGACTGAAAACTCATGGTGTGTTCAACTTATTGATTCTTATTAAATGTTATTGATTAGCTCAATGATCAGTGATTGTGAATATTGATTGAGTTATTGATATATTGATCTGTGAAGCCAACAAGACACCTCGTACTGGGAAGTCTCCGAACGTGGTCCAAAGGTTCATCTACCTAGGCGTGTCTCCTTGTAAGTTTACTCTGACGTGCTATCAGTTTCTGGTAGCAGAGGACGGTTTGGCCCTTTGGGGCCCTAGGACGAGGGACTACGGTTCGATAGAGTCGACGGTTCAGAAGGTCTGGTAGGAATTGATGAATTGATGAGCGTGGTTTGGAAGTAAGCAAGGTGTATCAGGAAAATTGGGTTTGGGAAAATTGTTCTTTTTCAATGATGCAAATTGGAGAAATGATGTGCCCCTAAGTCCCAAATGACTTTCCCGGAATCTCGGAGCTAGCTGAAGGGAGTTTGAGTATGTTCTCGGCATTCTAGTGATAGTGTGAATGAAGTAGATTTTGCCCTTGCACAGCTTATGCATACCGCAGGTGAATTGTGAAGTTTGTGAGGATTTTAGGCCAGATGATGATGTTTTAGTAGGAGTGTGCGTACTCTGCTGTATGAGAGTAGGGAAGTCGGCGAACTTCATGTGAGTGTGGCACTTTGTGCTCAAGAATTGTCCACGTGGTTGTTGATGATGTACAGACCCTGCGTGACTAAGACTCCGGAGTATATTGATCAGTGTATGAGACACTTGGTTTATGTTGTAGTTTGTGCGGTTTCATAGGTCGATGGTGAAATCGACGAGTCGAATATGAGTCAAAGTGAGTGAATGAAAACTTCGATGGAGATTTGGTGAGTTCTAAAGTGCACTAGAACAACCCATTGACAAGTCGAGAGTAAAATTTGCGAGTCAAATTTTGCTTGCGAGTCTGGGATCTGAGAAGGAGAGAGTAGCGGCCGAGGCTAAGCGAAATCTCTGTAAAGTTCTGAAGTGATTGTGTTACCCTTTCCTGTAGTAAACCGGCAAATTTGAGTTGTTTTTGGTTGGTGCTCGCAATATATTGCATTAGTTTTTGCGTCAATTGAGAGTGGGAAAACAAGCCGCAAGACTTTGTCAGCCGCAGTGTGTCTGTGAGTGTGACTGTGGCAGTGGGTATAACGATAGGGAGCAATGAGACACTCAGGTGGGTGATTGAATATAAGTGGTTTTATTGTAAATTACTGAAGCCTTTGTAACAGTCACTGTCTTTTCTTGTTATGTTTGTTGATCTCCTTTGTTCTCTTCTTTCTCAGGGATCCCGGTAGCTGATGATGGTTCCCCGGCAGTGGTATCGTCAGGTAGACCGGAAAAAAGGTACGAAAGGTAGGTAAGTGGTATGTCTGGGTGACTAGTTTGTATGAGTTAGTGTGAGGAGAGGGTGTAGAGAGAGAGAGCGAGAGATGGGTGGAGTGAGTGGCGGTGATTTGGGGTAAGACTCCAATCCAAGGGAAAGGAAAAGAAAAATAGAAAAGGATGGGTATGAGTTATAGGGTCCCATTCCTTCACCTCTGTGGATTCCAAAACCCTCTTTCCAACAATAGAACCACTCTTGCTCTGTGTTAAGTGGTTAGTGCTTCCCCTCGTGCTGGTACTTTTTCCCTTCCCAAACTCCCCTCCCAACCTCCCTCTACTCGCCTCCTCCACCCTCCTCCCTTCCCACTATAGACCTTATTCTAACCCGCGCTGGGATAGGTTGGCTAGTGAGAAGGGTCGCGCACGGATTGGCAGCTGTCTGTGAGAGGCAATTGGTTGAGAAGGTAGGCGAAGAGAGTTCTGGGAATTAAAGTCACTTCCTGATTTGATTGTGAACAAAATAAAGATGCAAAAAATGAAAATTGTCAAGGCTTTAAAGAGCGCTTTGAGGGGAGACGTATATATTACAGTGAATGTAGGGGAGGTTACACCGCCAGAGGATACACCAGCTTATGCTGTAATGGAGGAAATGGGTGTTGTGCCATGTCTTTGGCTAAAGCAATGGTGTAAAGTGACAGAGAAAGAAGGGTGTTTGGCGTTTCTGGAACACGGAACGTTCAATTTGAGGATTTTGGAAAATTTGCGGAGGGT
Source organism: Pleurodeles waltl (assembly GCF_031143425.1). Lineage (NCBI taxonomy): Eukaryota > Metazoa > Chordata > Amphibia > Caudata > Salamandridae > Pleurodeles > Pleurodeles waltl. The sequence continues at coordinate 463,949,562 of NC_090442.1, forward strand.
GCTAAATGAGCTAAAGCCACCTCCAAGGCCAGCACAGTTTGAGGCGTTAGCAATTTGGGAACTGATGGCAATACGACAACAGCAGCAGAAATTTGAGAGGAGGATGAGGAAGGCAGAAAAGACACTAGCGAAGGCTAGGTGGGACAGTGCACAGAGAGTTTGGAGGAGAGGAACAATAGACGGAGTCAGGCTGTTTCCACCAATAGCTCAAGAAGGTGAAGACGAAGGGGGGAAAGCTACTTGTAAGTCTGACAAAAATCCTTCCAAAGACAAAGAGGCAGGAAGCCCTGGTCAGAGATAGATGACTCAGATGACGATGAGTTCCTTAATCAGTTGCTGAATGACCGACCACCGCCATATGCAATAGATGACAATAGACCGAGTACTAGTACATGTCCTGCAGGTTCGACCCAAGACAAGGTGGCAACAAGCCCGATACAGGTTAGTCCTGTCTCAACACCAGTTCTGGTGCAGAGTAGTTTTAGCGTGTCCACTGCTCAAGGTATGCAATCTCAGAGACGTTACCCTGATGTCCCAATCTTAGAGACTACAACAAATCTGATGGTGCCGACAGAACTGGCATACTTGAGACCAAAGCTGATTCAGACTGAGCCAACTCAACCTTTATTGCCTCAGGTACAGCGACAAATGATTCCGAATTACACTTCGGTCACGGGACGGCACCAGTAATGAACCAGAACATGGGAGTTAATCCTCCACAGGTTTTGGGAAACAGGCAGACGCCAGCCACCATATCTTTGCCAATTACAGTTGGCCCACCAGTACCATTGTATGCGCAGGTGAAGTCTAGTCTATGCAATCAAGGGATAATGACTTAAGAGATGACAAGAGGAGGGTTCGTAGGGAGCTCTCAAGTGATGACTCCAGTAAAACCGACATTCGAAAGATCTAGGTCTTTGTTAAACTTTAGTCCAATTGGGGCTCCTCCAGATGCCATGAGACAATCAGGTTCAAGACTGTTGACACCGCAGATCTCAAATGCAAATATGCCGCAGACACCTATAGCGCAGGCAGGGAATATCTCACTACAAGGTTTAACAGCACAACAGCTGAATGACTGGTTAGATAAGTTAAATTCTCCACAGTCTACTCCTGCAGCAGCAGGGAGAACAGAAGGAGAAGAGTTCCTAAACCTTGTGATGTTGGGCATGGAGGCAAATAAACTTGTTGAAGGGAGCATGAGAGTGAATAGGTTAGAGTCATACACGGAAGCAGAATTGAGATACTTGTGTCCAAAGATAACTAAAGAAGTGAGCATGGTGCACCAGAGGTTGGCAAATTTGGCAGATAAATATGGCATAGATTTAGAAAATACCAAACATCTGAAGAGGAGTTACAGATTAGACTTTGAGCCTAAGGATTTTGAACACATGAGGTCTACTGGGATGAAGGTACACCTCAAGGAAATACTGCAGAGTTCACACGTTTGGGGAGCTTTAGAGAAGTGGGAAGGTAGATGGGCGAAGAAAAGAGACAAGAGGAAGAGTGACTGCTTAGAGAAGCCAGCGAAAGCCTTACCGGATGCCGGTACGGTAAAGATGTTACCAATGAGAGAGACTGCAGGAGGGGTTCTTGTCCATGTGCCGTGAACTAGAGGTGATATTCTGTCATTTACGAATGACTTTCCCAGGCTGAGGGAGAAGCCAACAGAGTGATATCAGCAGACGGACAGGTTTGTGAAACTTGCAAAATGTCTCTGGGAAGACCTGAATATTCTTTTTGAGATCATAGTTCCAGCTGATTTGTGGCTTAAGTGCAAGAGAGGTGTGGATTGGCCGACCGAGGAACCGCCAAGGGACAGAATCACAGGAGCACCGTCTCCTGAGGTGATGAAATATTACTATAAGGTGATTGAGTTCCTGAAACAGAGGGTTTCGCCGAAGAATATTGATTGGCAAAAGATTGATCAGACGGCTCAGGAAGCCAAGGAGCCAATACATGCCTATTATGAGAGGTTGTTGAAGGCGTTCAAACACTACAGTGGTACAGAGGTTGTTGAGGCGAAGGACATGAATCACCTTGTGTTTAGGTTTGTTGAAGGGTTGAGACATGAGATTAGTCAGATGAATAAGAACAATTTGATTTGCTGGCAAGCAAAGCCGATTGACGAGGTGTTGCAGTACTGTTGTGACGAGATTGAGTTAAAGAAGAGAAAGTTGAAGGAAAAAGCGATGGTGATGCAAATAAAGGCAGCACAGTCAGGAATGCAGGGAGGTTGTCTACAGTAGATGGTGCAACAGCCGCAAGGAAACGGGATGTTTCAGGCACAGGTCGAGGAGGTTTTGTGAATCGAAGTCCAGATTTGAACACTGTAGTAGTTCAAAATGATGTGCAGGGGATGAAGAAGATGTTACCTTGTCATGCTTGCGGGGTCGTTGGACATTGGAAATGGGAGTGCCCGATGATGGTGCAGGAGGGTGTTGTTCAACAAAGCAATGGTGTCAGTGCATTTAAAAATGTGAAAGGACCAAGGCTGAGAGGTCCTAATCCAAATTCTCAGAATAATATGAATCAAATGCAGGGTTTTCAACCCATGAAGCAGGTGCAGATGCCAAGTATACAGCCGATGCAGTTACAACACATGCAACAGCAGGTTCCCATGGTACCTAGACAGCAAATGCAAGTGCCTTTGGCACCAATGGAACAGCAACAGGTGATGCTTCCTCAACTGGTCACAGGTCAAAGAATGAGTCAGAATAACACAGTGCAACAGTTCCCATTGTGTGGCGAGAATGGAATAAACGATGAATGGTCGGACGAGAGTTCAGATAGTGAGGAGTGTAGGCTTGCAGCATCCTTAGAGGTAGACCAGAAAGGGCCCTATGTTCAGGGGAAGGTAATGGGTCACAAGGTTTCATTCTTGGTTGACATAGGAGCTACACGCTCTAAAGTCAGAAGAGCAGAGGTTCTGAAACTGCCTCTTTCGGGACGTACAGTTAAGGTAGTGGGAGTAGCAAACCAACTCCTGACTAACCCGATCACAGATCTAGTTCAGGTTGAGCTTGGCACTTTCCAGGGGTTGCACAGATTTGTGGTTTGCGATTCAAGTCCCGTGTCCCTACAGGGAAGAGACTTACTGTGCAAGACAAGGTGTTCAATCACCTGTTCCAATGAAGGGATTGAGGTTCAGAACAACAGTAATGATGAAGGGGAAGAGGAGCAGGTTTCAGAACCTGAAACGGAGACTACCGATGAGGGATATCCTCTGATTAACTTCTTCCCGATGTTCACAGTGACTGATCTCCTGGCAGACCTGCAGGGAACAGTCCAAGAGAAGATGTGGGACTTAAGAGGGAAAGAAGTAGGGCTGATAAAAGGAGTAGAACCAGTTAAAGTCAGTGTGAAGCCAAATGCTGTGTTCCCCCAGATACCACAGTATCATATGGCGCAGGATGTCCTTGTAAAGGTGGCACAATTAATTGCAGACTTTGCGAAACAGGGAATCTTGAAAGAAGTAATGAGCAGTCCATGTAATTCACCAATAATGAAAGAAAGCCTTGTGGAAAAGTTTGGATTGTCTAAGATTTGAGAAAGATCAATGATATAGTGGTGAAATGCTGCCCAGTGGTGACAAATCCAGCTGTGATTATGTTCCAAATTCCATGTGATGCAGAGTGGTTCACAGTAATCGATCTGTCAGAAGCGTTCTTTTCTGTGCCTCTTTATGAGGACAGGCAATTTCTCTTCAGTTTTAATTTTTTGGACAAGGTTTACAGCTGGTGTCGGATTCCTCAAGGGTTTTCGGAATCACCTTCCATATGCAACCAAATAGTGAAGAAGGATTTGGAGTCATTGGAATTGCCTTTTCAATCGACTCTAGTGCAGTACACTGATGATCTACCGATAGCATCCAAAACGAGGGATGAGTGCAAGTATGATTCAATTGCCTTACTGAATTACCTGGGAAAGAACAGACACAAGGTGTCCCCAAACAAATTGCAATATTGTCAGAAAGAGGTGAAGTACTTGGGTCATCAAATCTAGAAAGGATTGAGAAAGTTATCCAGGGAAAGAGTAACTGCACTGTTACAGATGAATCCCCCAACCACACAGAGAGACGTTAGGATGTTTCTAGGAATGGTGGGTTCCTGTTGTCAGTGGATCCCTAATTTCTCAGTCATCTCCAAACCATTGGTGAGACTGACAGTCAAAGAAGGGCCAGATGTCATAGTCCTGACAGAGAAGGAAATGAAAGCGTTTACTGAGTTAAGTAAGAGCATGTGCAGGGCTCCAGCTCTAGGTATGCCTGACTACACAAAGCCTTTTGTTCTGTTTTGTCATGAACGTGATGCCTGTTCTTTGTCCGTCCTGACACAGGTCCATGGAGGTGTAAATAGACCAGTAGCATATTTTTCAGCTACTTTGGACCCAGTTGCAGCAGTCTTACCGGGTTGTCTGCGTGCAGTAGCAGCAGTTGGGCAAAGCCTCACGCAGTGTGAAGGCATAATGATGGGACATCCTCTAACAGACATGGTCCCTCACTCAGTTGAAATCCTGTTGACCCGTACTAAAACGCAGCACATGACAAATGACAAATGCAAGATTGACAAAATATGAAACGATTATATTGGGATCACCAAATGTAACGTTGAAAAGATGCACAGTGTTGAACACGGCAACTTTGCTTCCAAATGAAAACACAGAGGTTTAAAATGTCGAAGATGTAGTACATGATTGTCTTGAGGTAACAGAAATGTGCACCAAACCAAGGCCCGATATTAAAGATACCCAATTGGAAGAAAATGACCAAATTATCTTTGTTGACGGCTTATGTTTGAGAGACTCAGTAGGAGTACTGAGAACCGGATTTGCTGGATGCACGATTTCTGGCATCCTGGAAGCGTCTTGGCTTCAAGGAGTATATTTTGCCCAATGAGCTGAATTAGTTGCTCTTACTAGAGCTTGACATGCCGCTGCCCAGCTGAGAGTGACTATCTATATTGGTAGCCGATATGGATTTGGAATTGTCCATGATTTTGGCCAACTATGGTTACAGAGGGGTTTCTTGACCTCTTCTGGTTCACCAGTGAAAAATGGTGAAAGAATTAAGGAGTTGTTGCACACGATTCAGTTACCTTATGAAATTGCCGTGGTGAAATGCAGTGCTCACCTGAAGTCACAAGACTTTGTTTCAATGGGAAATGGATATGCGCATCAAGTCGCAAGGTTTTGCACATTGAACTGTATATCGTTCAAGGATCAGTGGGAATTGTTACCTGAAACAGAAAATGAGACCTGCACAGGTAACGCATGAAGGGTAATTGATACGTTAGAAGAACTGAGATTGTTGCAGGGAAGTGCGAGCAAGGATGAGAAGCGTTCTTTGGTTAAAATGCAATGTGTACAAGGGCCAGATGACTTATGGGTCTCAGATGAAGGGAAGATGGTCTTGCTGAACAGTCTTTTGTCACAATTTGCAAGGTTTTACCATGGTCAAGCACATACTGGGAGGGATGCCATGATCAGGTTGTTCAAAATTGACTGGTTAAACCCGAAGTTCAGACAAGCTGCGGAAGTGATATGCCATAGGTGTATCATCTGTCAACAGATGAATGTGGGGAAAGGGACAGTGGTGAACTTGAGCCACATTGGGAGAGATAGAGGTCCATTTAGCAGAATGCAATTGGATTTTATTGAGATGCCCGTGTGTGGAGGTCTGAGGTATGTGCTGGTGATTGTGTGTATCTTTAGTCATTGGACTGAAGCGTACCATACAGGCAGGAATGACAGCCTCACAGTAGCGAAGCTGCTGCTTAGGGAATTGATACCACGTTTCGGGTTTCCAATCTCTTTAGAATCAGATAGGGGAAGTCACTTCAACAACGAGGTGGTTAAGCTATTGTGTGCAACCTTGAACATTGAGCAGAAGTTGCATTGTAGTTACTGCCCTGAAGCATCAGGACTAGTGGAGCAGATGAATGGTACCCGGAAGTCGAGAATGGCGAAAATGTGTGCAGCCACAAAATTGAAATGGCCTGATGCGTTACCTTTTGTTTTACTGTCAATGAGAAATACACCTAATAAGAAAACCGGACTGTCTCCTCATGAGATTCTCATGGGCCGAGCTATGAGTCTGCCCGCAGTGCCTGCGAATGCTCTTGTGAATATCACAGATTATATGGTGTTGGACTACTGCAAGGGTCTGGCTGATGTGGTCCGCTCTTTTTCTCACCAGGTGGAAGCTACCATCCTGCCACCGATAAATGATCCAGGACACAACCTGAAAGCTGGTCACTGGGTTGTTATCAAGAAACACGTAAGGAAGTCGCTTTTGGAGCCACGTTGGAAGGGGCCGTACCAAGTGATATTAACGACTACTACTGCTGTGAAGTGTGCAGTAATTCTGAACTGGATCCATGCCAGTCACACAAAAAAGGTGACATGTCCAACTGATGAGGAAGTTGAGTTGTTGAAAGTACCAACAACAGAGAAGGAAGTCTCAGGGCCGGAGAGTGATCGAAGGGGAACCGAGACAGACGGAGAGCCCGTTGAGGACGGCTTGGTCACTCCGGTAAAAGACAGAGGAGAAGAGACGCAGAGGGGTGACGGAGAGCCTATCTCAACTGAGGCAGCCGGAGAGCCAAATCAGAGGGAGGTTCTCCCAGAAGCAGACGAATATGGGATTGAGCTAGAGCCCCTGACAGACCCAGAAGGCGAAGGAGTTGAGGCGGAGGAGAGTCAGAGTGTCCGAACTCCTCCTGAGCAAATTGCAGGTCCATCAAGAGAAAACACCATAGAGCCAGAGAAGGGTGAAAGGTTGCCACAGGAAAGATCAAAGACCAGAGAGACACTGAAAGGGCATAAGTGGCCAGAATTGCAAGTGAAAAGGGGAGAAGTGGTTGTCGAAGATGCAATAGAGGAAGAGGTTGATACAACAAGGAGAGAAGATCTAAGTGAAGGAGAGTTGCAAGGTGATCTCAAGTTGAAAAGAAAGAGAGTAGCAAACAGAAGCTACACGGGTCCTGACTGGGCGTATGCTACGACAGCTGAGTGGCAACAAGAGTCATTGTCGTTTTGCTTTGATATAGAAATTCCAGGTCAGTACTTTGGCACCTGAGTCTGGCCGAAGAGACTGAATTGGAATAAGGATAGAAATTAAAGAGAAAAGGAAATTGAGAAAGGAGACTGATAACTTACCGGATGAGACTTTGAAAACCTAAATTGACTTTTGAAAGCCGATTTTGACAAGCTGCTAACCTGAATTGACAAGGATCCTGGGAGTGAAAGTGAAAGCTGTAAATAATTGCTGAAGGAAGATTTTCGCTTGTTTGACTTTGCTGTGAGAAAAAAAAAAAGAAAAAAAAAAAACTTTTTCTAACCCGTTGTTGTCTGAATTAACCACCCTTCATTTTCTGATTCTTTACAGATCATGGCTAACATTAGAGAGGATAATAGAGGGAGTAGGCGTTGTAAATATTTGGGTGTCGGTTTAGGTGTTGTGTGTGTTATATTCATTGTGGTTGTAGGTATGACACTAATGGATAAGAGTGGGACTAACAATGCCACAATTCCTGAGACTATCCACTAATGTTTTCTATCGCTTGCTGAGTGAGTATGTTGACACAATGGATGTGAAAGACTGTTTTGTGTTTACACAGATTCCTGTTTCAGTACAAGAGGGGGTTACCTATCATAGTCTGCCACTAACCTATGGGATAATCTGTAGTCTGCTACTAACAAGGTTCTATAACCAGGAAGAGATTCAATATTTTTAATCAAACTATGATCTTGTGTTTTCTTATGTGCCTATAATAGAAGATTTGAGTGGGGTAGCTAAGTACTATAGTATAAAGTTAGTTAAAGGATTCTTTGAGGCGACATTAACGATTAGTACATCTTACGCACATCGCAATAATTTCACATGCTTGTTTACACCTGTTTAGATCACACGGAAGATAGAAGGAGGGCATTAAAGGGTAAATTAGAGAAAAGATTGCAGCAGCGGGCTTTTGCTAGTAGTGAAGATTATGGTGCACTTAGAGAACAGGGGAAGCTAGCTTTAGATGCACTACATGTAGGGAAGCTTTGAATATCTAGGCCGAAGTCATATTATGACAATGTGTTTGTGGGAATGAGTGAATGCAAGCATGTGTTTTTGTTTCAGAGTAAGTGGACGTTCATGTTAAATGGACAGGATCCTGCGATCCCTGGGATCTATTATATATGTGGACTTAATGCTTATTACCGTCTTCCATAGAGATGGTATGGGACATGTTACTTGGGGCTAGTTTTCCCAAAGATATATCATTTGAAAAGGTTTCCGAAATTGTCTGAATTACATCGTACTAGACAGAAGAGAGAAACTGCTGCTGGTGTAGTAGGAGACATATTTGGGGTATTTGGGGTGATAATTCCTTCAGGGGGAGTTATCTTAAACTCCATAAAGATTCGAAAGTTGTCTACTATTGTGGATAACATGCTGACAAATATTTCAGGGGCTATGCTGTGGAGAGGGCTATGACTCTTCAGAACAGGCTTGCTTTAGACATTCTTTTAGCTAAAAATGGCAGAGTTTGTAAGATGCTTAATGAGCATCATTGTTGTGCGTATATACCAGATAATAGTAATGAGATTAGAAGTATGTTTACTAACTTGACTAGGGATAGTACAGACTTGAAGGATTTGAAAGAAGCAGGCGTTTGGGAGAAGCTTGGGAAAGGATGTGCTTCAGTGGGAAATTGGCTTAGCAACATTTGGCATGGGATATTGTCTAAAATAATACAGGGGAAATTGATTGTTATAGCTTGCTTATTCGAATTGTGGGTAGCATGTAAAATTAGTAAAAGAATAAAATTGAAGATGGCGAACAATAATAAGAGGAGGGAAGAAAAACAAAGGGAAAAATTATTCAGGGCAAAATCAAAGGGGAAGCCAATAAGGGAAGAGATTGAGATGAGGGAATTTTAAGATGTAAAATTTGTGGGGAAAGTTTTGTGTGATGACTTGAGTCATCAGAGGAGGTATTGCTGGAGTGTGTATTTTAAAATTAATATTAACATGAAAAGCTTGCAGTATATTGTGTGATGAAGCTGTATAGAAAATGTGTTAACATAGAAAAATAATGCACGCGTTTGAAATGTGCCCACGAGGAGTGGCTATCAATATATATAAAGACTAATGAAACTTATTAATGATTAATTAATTATGTACTAATGTTTTAAATTTGTATTAACATATCGTAAAGTCATGTATTAGGAGTTTGCTTGTTAATCATTAGGCCTTAGCTTAGTGAGGGTCTGGGCCTAGCTGCCTGGTCTCATATTAAACTGCATTCTCTAATGTGCAATGTGCTGTTTTCCTGAAGGACACGAAGCTGTATTTTTCCAGAAGTTATATGTGTGTGTAGCCAGAGTAAATTCTTTCTCATGAGAGCCGACTTGCTCAAGGAGACTTTCTTGCTGAATGCAACAGTGCAATTCGTAACAGGTGCAAGATTGCCCGGAGTAGGAGAAAACAATGGAACCACTGACTTGAGCGTAAAGTGTAACTTTTCTTACCTGACATTCCAACCGATGAAGACGTCAATAACTTAGACCAATCAGTGACATGAGAACTGTTGTTTGTGGAAAATTCTGGTGAAGTGCGCGGAGGATTATTGGAACAGAGATAACGATGCACAAAATATTATCCAATGAGGAGTTATCGGCTAATTAGGTCGTTTTGATTTAACCGCACGACCTGAGGAGAAATCACCCCATTCTTCGCCATTCCTTGCCATTCTACCGAGCCATTTAGGCTATTCTTTTGAGACTTTGCCGTTTATTCCTCCTGTTACCTTAAACCATCCTCTCTCCGTTCCTTACTTGATACTTACTTCTCCTCCCTATGAGGGAAGACCTTATTCCTTAGCTAGGCTATATTGAGACTTTGCCCCATCCTATCCTTGCTGATGGCGAATTGACTGATGTCCTGAGGACGAAGACTGAAGCTGTTTGCTGATCTGTTGGAGTGGTAATTATCTGATGCAAAATTGTAAATGTCTGTTTGCCTTTTCTTTCTAGATACCAACTGCTCCTTTGATAGAGGTCATAGGTAGATGTTTTCTAAATTCATGTTTACTAAATTGTTTTGCATGAAGCCCAAGATGCTGATGCTAATTCGAGGTCAGTCAAGGTATTCACAAATATCTGACGCAAATAGACAAATGACTGAGTTCTTGCTTTGTTGAATCGTGTATTAACGATCCTTTGCTGAGTTGCTTTATATTAATGATGTGCCTAAATACTGAATGAATATTCTCTATGCATTGATTAACTGCATTCTAGGTACTAATTAGATGAATTCTTAATGAGATTGATTGTTAATGAGATTAACAGAAATTACATTAGATTGTAACTAATAGGGAAATATCCTAACACTTAACTAAATTGGTGTGGTTATTCATGACTGAAAGGTCATGGTGTGTTCAACTTATTGATTCTTATTAAATGTTATTGATTAGCTTGATGATCAGTGATTGTGAATATTGATTGAGTTATTGATATATTGATCTGTGATGACAAAAAGACACCTCGTACTGGGAAGTCCCCGAACGTGGTCCAAAGGTTCATCGACCTAGGCGTGTCTCCTTGTAAATTTACCTATCAAGGCTCTGACGCAGTAACATGTGTTAAAAAATCCTAGCACACTTTTTACCAGAGTTTTAACATTCCACACAACATTTTTTTGTTTCCCAATTGGTTGTCTAATGGCCTGTGATTTACTGACAATTATGGTTTAGAAAATGCTTTAGTAAATACAGCTGTGCAGCTGCAAACTTTATCACCTGAAAACAGATACAACTTCAAAAAGTTTGAAACACATCCATTAATGAGTTTTTAAAAAGTCACGAAGAGGTTAAATTAATCTCAGCATTGCACGTGTCATGATGTGCGTTGTACTGAAATGTGTGTGCTATGATTATTGAGGGTGAGTTAAGGTGTTTGTTGTATCGATCTTTGAAGGGGAAAAAAAAGGTTGCAGTCTGTTATTTGAGGGCGGAGGTCATTGCCACACTTAGATAGCAAGAGACTTAGGACACACCCCACACATGATGTGTGTTGTCACGTGACATGCTGTGGACCGAGAAATACAGGTGAGGGTGGGAGGTCCCTGTCACACAAATTCCCCAGACCCCACCTCTGACCAAAGGCCCCCAAACTATGTTAGTGTTTCCAGAAGCATTGCCCATCACATCGACTCTCCCTCCCCAATTGCGTTCGCTCTGCTGATTGCAGGCATCAGGGGTCATTGGGCACCAAGAGAGTACACAGCATGTTGTCCTTTTGTACACATCAGTGAAAAAGATTGAAAAAACACACAATTCCTATACAAACCACAAACATCCACTACACTACAAAACAAAACACATGGGTAGAAAACATTAGCATTTACAATGCCAATAGCTCTAACTCTCACAAATGCAAGACCCATTACATTAAAAATGCTTGTTCTCCTTTCTCTTGCACCCTCGCCTTCCCCCTAAACCTCATTTTTTCAACACAAGAGGAGGACAGAGGACAGAGAACGAGAGGGGGCGCCAAAGTTGTTTCCGCCTAAGGCGCTCTGTGAGTAGAGGCCTGCTCTGGTTTTGCGGTATCTGTAAGCCTAAAGCGGGGGAACGGAGGGGGTTCTATGGGGCCAGCTTAGCACAGCACCTGGCCTTAGTGAGTCCGGGGGTTGGCCCCCTCCATGTTCTCTGCAGGGGGTCCCTTTCAGTTTGGTTACGCCACTGTTTGTTCCGCATACTACAAGAAGCCAATCGTCGTCATGCTTTGAAGCGTCGGTTAACCCCTTGGAGCAGAAGCGCCAAGAAGCACCACCACACTGCCCATGACCTCCGTTTCTCTGCTCCTAGTTGTACGCACCACCTTTCCCCACCACCCGATGTAAACTCTGCCAACACGGCTGTATGCAGCTAAAGGATACGATGTCAGTCGGGAGCGGGAACAGATGCTCTAGGAGCACCCGCAGCCGGGCGGCCCCCGGACGGAGGCTCTCTCGTACCAGTCTCAGCATGGCCAGATAGTGAATCCTCGCCAGTCACACCAGAAAACTGTCAGATTAACGAGCATAATTACGTCAAAGAGAGGAAGTACGCGGACAAAGTTCAAGGGTCTTATTCTAGCAGTCAGCGCCTGGTACCGGAGGGTTGCGGTGAAGCAAATGATATAACGTCCCGGGAGGTCAATGTCCACCCTCCATAAGTCGAGAGCAGTGTCTGTAAACATCCCTGATCACGTCCACAGTCGCGAGACTGATCATGGGGAACGCCACATCACTTAGCAGTGACGGTTCAGTTCAGAAAATATATGACATAAAACTAATAATTTTTCAGCATCCCGAATATTAGGCTGTTTTCGTAAAACAAGCTATTCCCTGCAGAAAGAGAACGAAGTAGGACATTACTTCTCCAGGCAGCGTTATTGGATACACACTATGATCTCAAATTCAGTTCAGACTGTAAATTAGCTGTAACAGACACTTGTCTGTTGCTGCTAAGGTTAATTTTTAATGAGTGATTATGTATTTTCAATAATGAGTTTATGTAGAAAATGAATTAGGAAAATAATGCATGCATTTGAAAATGTGCCCTCAAAGAATGGGCACCAATTTTCACTAAATATACCAATTAATGCAGTAATATGTCATATTAAGGGTTATAAAGTAAGCTCTAGCTTTATTAGCTGTAGGCCTTAACTTAGCGAGTGACTTGGCCTATCTTGCCAGGCCTCTTGCAGAAACTGTATTTCTTAGTGTTTAATAAAAATTACCTTGCTGAATACTATGTACCTTATAACTTAGTCGCAACTGACTCTACTATTGATTTGCACTGTATCTCTAGAATGTGTTGTGGTTCAAGATTTGATTAGATTGTGTTTCTTTCGCTGCTTTAGACAACCAGTACTGTTTTTGTATTTGTTTTATTTGATTTTGAGATTAATCTACATGACCTTAGCATTGTTAATATAGGGAAATAAACTTACTAAACTTTTACTAAATGTGTGGTTATTCATGGCTGAAAGTTCATGGTGCGTGATATTTACTGACTCCAATGATTATTGATCTTATTGATTATTAATGATTATTGTGTATTGATTATTGATTTATGTATTGGAGCTTTGGTAAGAACTTCTTAATTACGAGTCAAAGGGTTCATCGACCTATTTGCGTCACCTTGTAAGCTTACTTTTTAAGATCTGATGCGCTAACACTGGTGCACATGTGTCGAGGGGCGCAGGCCCTCGAGGTGGAAGCCGCCCTGAATCACCGCACAGTAAATTTACTACACTCAACAATTTAGCTTGAGCCGCAAGCATCGCACGACCGCGTGCTACTTTATAAGCTGGGGCCGAGCCCATTCTCCAGGGTGAGGACCTTCTCTGGTGGCTCTCTACACTCAATAAGCGACAGCTAGAAAGCGGAGCGAAATACAGAGCATGGAAAGTTAAATGCAAATTAATTAGAGGCCTTCATTCAAGACAGCGAAAGGAAACAAATTACTGAGTGAAAGGAAATGGAATACAATAATGAAATAAACATGAGAGAATTAACGCAAAATGGAAGCAATGGCACAGGGGAAAACAGAAGGGGAAAAAACAGCCTCAATAGAGAGGGAAATGAGAATGGAAAAAAGCAAGAAACGAAAAAGGAGAACAAAATCTTGTTTTTCGTTTTTTAAATAATGATTTTTTTTTACCAAGCTTTATTACAAACACTAGTGTGATACAGTAAGGCCATCCTGCCCTTATACCTATGTCCATGTCAGTCAAAATAAAAATAATAGGGAAAGAAGTGAAATCTGATATCTTATTTCTTCCTTTTGACTATAAACCTTAAACAGAAAACACTGGAAGAAATCATTTGATGAGAGTTGTCTACATGATGTCATTTTGTAAATTTGTATTGGATGCATGAGAAACAATTCAATAGAAAAAACAAAGGGAAGAAGAAAAACTCCCATACTGTACAGTACAATACAATATTTTGGGAATAAAGTGTTTTGTGCCATAATACATACATATATAGGAGAGAAATGGATATTCTATCAACGGTGGAGGTAACTAACCTGTGCAAATCCTAAGCAAAACAGGATAAACCCCCACTGATATGTAAATCACTAGTTATGTAATTATTTATTTATTTATTTATGTATTCCCCACTTCCATTTATTCAGTCTACATGATTTCAAAGCAATTATTATAGCAAACAGGCGGCTAATTACTGTTACAAAAAAAGACTGAAACTTTAATACAAATAATTTTTCACCTACCACTTCTTTGTCTTTTCAGAAGCAAAGTATGAAACAATGGCCAGAGAAAGATGGCATCACTCGTAGCAAGTAGCTGGTGGTATGTGTGATGTCAGTCTCCCGCTTTGACCTACATGAAGTTGCATTCTGGAACTTGTAGTTTCTCATTTAAGATTGGTAGTTTGCATTGAAAAAATAATTTCAAGCAAAGTACTGTTGTCACTAAAAAGCACAGAATGGTTAACTTGGTGACATTAAGGAATGCACTGTGGACATCAACAGTGCAATATCCGCTATGTCCAAGACAACTGGCATTGCACAGTTCGCAGCAGACAAAGCTTCTTATAAAAATAGAATAGTTACAGTGAGTGGTTATTGTGACAGACATAGATGAACTAGGCCATGTATGAATTTAAACAAGTACCCCTCAGGATACTATTCTTGGTGTCATTGAAGAACTCCTTTACAATAGTGTTGGGATTTTAACCTGCCGTTTATTTTTTCATGGTGTGTGCCACGTTTGCACTCAAGAACTATTTTAAAGATCGAGCAGACAAGGGATATCAATAGACAGTACAAGAGCTCACATTATTGTGTGCCTTTATGTACATCATTTAGAAACATAAAATATTTTCTCTCATAAGAACCCATACAATTATAGCTTTGTTTGATAGGTGATATACTCATAATTTCATCACTTAGTGAAAGAGAAGAGTATTGTTTAATTGAATGGATCAATATCCACGATCCACAGGTAGAGTGTCCTACTGTGTAGGTTTTCAGCAAAGGTGCTGACCATAATGGTTTCATATGATTTAATAATTTCTGTCCATGAGCTCTGAAGGAAAATCTTCCATAAAGACAGTTTGTCTGCTTTAGGCAGAATTGTACTGAAATAACTAGGTTTAATGAGCAACAAGAGACACTATCTAGCAAAGGATTAGTCAACAGGCAAAAAAGGGCATAAGGTAACTGTGATGTCCTTTTGGCTTCAAGAAAAGTCAGGTTGACCTGTGTCACCATATAGTCCATGAAATCCAAGGCCTTAAACAGATAATAAGATACACTGTCATACTGATTGAGGGGGTCATCAGTGGACAGCTGATAGCAGTTGGCATTTACATGAAGGAGGCACCCAGGATCCCCCGGAACACCACGTGCAAACAAGAAAGAAACCACACAGAAAAGGGGCAGAGATTTGGCAGGGGCCAAAAGAAAGGTGGACATGGAGAAATGACACAGAGCAGCAGGAGGACAGGCAGTGGAGACTAGAAGGAGAGGGAACAGTAATGAAGGACACCTGTCGGCAGGGTGGCAGTGGAGCAACAAGGGGAAAGATGGAGAAAGACCCTGAGAAGGGGGAGAAGAGCAGGAGACATGCAAGGAGGCAGAAAGGAGCAGCTGCCACCAGGACCCTAAGACAAACACCATTGGAGAGCTGGCTGCATGGGATGAAGAACTCCACGGAGGATCCTGGACTACCAGGACACAGGAGTCACTAAAAAGCGAGAGGTCTGAGAACAAGGAACACGCATAAAATATTGAGGAGGAGGAAGACAAATAGTCGGGGGACTGGTGGATGCCACCAGCAGAGGTGAAACAACCCATCACAACTCAGGAGAGCTTTGGCTACCCAGTTTTTCCCAAGGGTGTTGGCAACATTGTCCCAGTAGACCTGAGGACACAAGAAGAAACCCCTTTCTTGAGTATAAAGGATGGACCGTAACCTAATATCACAGGAGTGACAAAAATGACTGTGTCTGTTCTTTCCCCTACAGGAGATCCCTGTGTTGACTTTGTCTATATTTTTTCCCTTCTCAGAAAAAGCCATCATATGCAAATAAGAAAAAACCCCAAAGCCATATTTCCATTGATCCCTCCACAAAGGTGTGTCAGAAGTGGGATGTGAGGAAATTAAAGCTTTTGTTGCTAAACTCATGGATGGGCAAAAGCAATTAGAAAAGGCCTTACAAAAGTTTATGTTTGTGGCTACAGAAGATAGAGCGTCCTTCCATAAGGTCCTTCAAACCCAAGCTGAACAAATAGATAAGGTCGTCCAGAGTGAGGAGACTGCCACTGGAAAAATGGCTTGTGTGTTAGGACACCAATGGGGACATACAGCCTTACCCTCAGTAGTCCTTCAAAAGAATGCAGAAGGGGAAGACCTGGACTTTTCTATAATTATTTTGAAAGGATTGCTCAGGCTGCAGCATGGCCCAAAATGTTTTGTGGGCAATTTTTAGGGCCCTCCTCATGGGGGAATTCCAATCAGCCTATCAAGCTGCCAATCCACAAGGCCCATATACTGACATCAAGAAACGTGTTTTAGAAAGATTGAGGGTAGATGAGGAAAACTATTGGATAAGATTACTTCAATTAAGAGAGGGGTCCAGCAAACCTCCAGGAGCCTTGTTCTTCAGAATTTAATACTTAACTGAGAGCTAGTTGAACTGGAGACAGCCATGAAAGAAGAACTACTGAAAAGATGTATCTGGAACAGTTCCGAAATTCTCTTCAAAGCCCCAGTTCAGAGGTAGGTGAAACAATAGTCACCTGATGATTGAAACAGCTATGGAGATCGCCTGTGCTTATACAAGTGTTCAGGAGAGAGGGGTACTTGAGAAGAAGGCAGTACCATCTGGGAAAGGAACCTCCACTGAAAAGGGAGGCAAACTCATGACCTTAAAGAAAGGAGAGGCAGGACCCTCCAGTAGTGGGGTACTCCTACTCTGGTTACCAGACCCTATGTTGTTGTGAGGGATGGGGGTCACATAGCCTGGTTCTGTTCCCAAGGAGGTAAGGGTATTTAAACCTGTATTACATGTGGAACAAGAACCCGAAAGCCCGTACCACTGTTCCATGAAGGGCAACGATGTTCCTCTAAAACCCTTTTTGGACACTGAGTGCAGGCAACCTGCTATGAGATCTCCCCTACATTAAAGGGGAACTGTAACTGTACAGTGTGTTCATACAGACAAAATAAACTATTTCTTAGTTCAGATGCATATAAGAAAGAATGGGAAACCACCAATCTCTGCTCCAGTAGGATTGGTCCCCAAGTTTCCTGAAGCTCTAATTGTAGGCACTGATTACTTTCGATTGGAGTCCTTAGTGCAGGACATCGGGTCAAGAAAAGAACCTTTTCTAGTTTGGAGGAGAAAAAGTGGTCCATTCCTAAGGAAAGAAAGAGTAAAAATCATAAACGGCATGAGAAGAAAAAGGGTTCAAGTGGATTCCTGGTATAGAAAGAAGAGGTCCTGTACGAGTCAGATAGGAATTTCAAGACTGTACAAGGAGATGATCCTCTATTCCGAGAAGCTTGGGCTAAAGTCACAGAGGAAGAGAACTGGGAGGAGCTTGGCCCACAGTTTTTCAAAATAAATGGCCTAATATGTGGGAAGGGGGGGGAATCACAACCCATTCAACTCCTAGTCCCATAGCCTTTTAGAGAAAAGGTAATGTACCTGGAACATAGTCATTTATTAGGAGGTCACTTCAGCAAGGAAAAGACAGAGAAAGTCATCCTTGAGCACTTGTATTGGCACTGGATATATAGCCACATTAAAAAGTACTGCAAGGAGTATGTTAAATGTCAAAAGACGAGTCAATACCAACTACCCAAGGCCTCCTTATACCCTTTACGCATTATAAAAGAGCCCTTTTCAAGAGTAAAAATGGACATCATAGGCCTCTTTTTACTGACCGAAGTAGTTATCTATATGCGTTGGCCATGGTAGACTATGCTAGGAGATATCCTGAGGCAGTTCCCCTCCACCAGTCTAACACAACGAAAATAACCAAAGCAATGCTCGAGATATTCTTTCGAGTAGGTTTCCCAAAAGAGATCATTACCGATCAGGTAAATTCTTTAACTTCCACACAGATGGCTCAAATATGTCAGCAGTTGGGTATACAGCAAATTTAAATCTGCTGCAGAGCACCTGCAAGCAGATAGCCCATAGCAGTTCTGGTGCATAACATTTCATTGCCACATGTGACACAATGAGTGACATTTTATTTTGAGCAAAAAGGAATGGTGATCACTAATGAGGTTATCTCACATTTTAGGTCCATTTTTATGTAAAAGTTTAGCAACCATGCCAACACACATGTTGGAGGTGCTCATACAAAGGAGGCCCCATAATATATTTAATCCCACTGCTGTCATGGTAGCAGTATTATCTCACAACAATCTACATGTCCTATCTTACGTAGCTCATAAGCGCTCCCGTGAGCAGTGAGATGGTGCCCTCACCTGTCTCCCTTATAGTTAAACAACTACACACGTGGAGTACTGTCTCAGGGACTGCCGGGTCAGCAGCCCCGGCTTTATTTAATATATCGGGCTAACACCTGCCCTCTTTCCCCCACAGGGCAACAAAGTATAGGAGAGCCCGGGTGGCTCTCTACATCCCTCCAAGGCTTTTATTAAAAGGAAGAAAGGAAAAAATAAGGTAGGAGGCAAAAGGGAAAAGACAACAGTAAAGCATATGCATGGCAAAAAGGCCTCCTCTGAAGCAAACGCTTAACATAAATGTGCGTTCTAACATTACGTCTTCAAACAGTGGGTGTCCCCACCCACCTCCGGGTACCAGAGTTCTTGCAATCCGAGCCTCTGTCTTAGAAGGCAAAGTCTCTAAGTCTCTGGCTGGGTGCCATGTTGGGCAGGAGGTGATACCGCTCACTCCGCCCACCTGACGCCTCCTTGTTACTTCATCTGATCATCCTGTCATAACAGGGGGCGGCACCCCATGAGTGCCTGGCCTCTCTTCTGTTCTGTATTCTCATTCTTCTGCAGCAGCATCCTCTTCCTCTTCTTCGATCACTTCTGACACCGTGGCTCACTTGAAATGTGATCCATTCCTCGTCACTCGCCTCTCTCCATGACAGGCAGTCACCATGGACCCTCGGACCATCACCACCTTCCACACCTCATGTTCGATTTGTGTCTGAACCTTCCCTCCAGGATGCCGGTTTTTCACGACCACTAAATCATCCACCTGAAGATCACAACGACTGGTTCTCCTTCTCTCAGTCGCCATTTAATTTGTCAGCATCCGGCGCTGTTGGGTAGCTTCAACATCCAACTCAGGAGGCTCCCATTGAGAGCCAGCCGGGATGCAATCCTGTGGAGGCACCTTTAACATCAATGCAGCTGGGGCACAGCCAGTCCTGCTGTGGAGCGTTTGTCGATATGCTCTCAGGAACTGGTGCAAATAGTGTTCTGCTTTCTCACTTCGTTCCACCCCAATCCTTAAAGCTCGCTTAAGTGTCTCATAAACCTTTCTACATCACTGTTGGCCTGCGGCCAGTATGGCATGATCTTGTGGTGATGTATTACTAACCTTTCGAGGTAACTTTTGAACTCCTGTCCCTGAAAAGGAGGACCATTGTCTGTTTGGATTTTAGCGGGGAGCCCAAATACTGTGAAAGTGTTGTCCAGTACCGGCCTCAGGCTCTCGAAGGAAGTGGAAGCCCCACTTCCACCACAGGGAACTTTGTGTATGAATTGATCATAATTGCAGTCAGCATTCCGTCATGAAAGGTTCCAAAATCCATGCTTAGTTTTGACCAGGGCTTCCAACTGGGGGCTCGGTGCCTATCGGCAAACAGGCTATTCAATGGAGGTGATAATACATGAGTGACAGCTTCCAACGAGAGTGTCCACCTTCGCGTCCATGCCTGGGAACCATACCTTGGCTTTGAGCCGGGTTTTTGTCTTGGCAGCTCCCTGGTGACTCTAATGGGTGAGGTCCACCACTCGGTTCCATAGACAGCGCGGAAGCACTATCTTCTGACCTCGCAGGACAAGACCATCGCCCCCTATGGACAACTCATCCTTCACCTTCCACATCGCATGCACAGTGGCTCTCTCCTCTGGGTTGTATGTTCTCACCCCCTCTAGGACATGTTTTCATTGTTTCTTGCTTAGTGCTTCTTTGACGTGATTAAGGACAAGGTCTCTTTCTGCAGCGTTAACAATGTCTGTCACCATTAAGGCCACAGGACAGGCCGACTGGATGACCATGTTTACAAAGTGCTCGGTGTTTTCTTCCTCCCCTTCTTGGGACGTATCAGGTGGATTTGTCGAGGGGTGCCTGGACAGGTAGTCTGCTGGATTGTTCACACCTGGCCTGTAGATAACTTTGAATTGGTAGGGATGGATCAGGACAGCCCAGCGTTCAATCCTTGGGGGAGCCAGACGCATGGTTCCAGCAAATAGTGAGACCAGGGGCTTGTGATCTGTAACTACCTGGAATTCATGGCCTACGAGGTACATGTGGAAGTGTTTGCACGCCCCTTAATCGCCAACGCCACTCTACCCGGGCGTACCGGGTCTCCACAGCAGACAGTGCCCTGCTTGCATAGAAGTCATTTTCTAAGCAGCCTAGCCAGTCGTAGTTCTGTGTTGAAGAGTGTCTTTCTCTAGTGCTGTATGTGGACACAGGCTTTTCTTTTTTTTTTCAGAGCCTCTTTGTTCAAAAGCATCTGCAGTCCTGACAAATGCCACCTGTGCCCTTGACTTCCTTTTTTTTTTTTCCTTCATTTATGGAGCTTTACCCATTCGCTTCATGTATTTTATTTTCCTTTATATATTGGCATTTTTCTCATTGTTGTGTTTTTGTTCTATTTTCCTTTTCTTTCCAATGTGGCTGTGTGACCATTACCTTGCAGGGAGCGGGCTGGACCTGCCACGCTCCCAATGATAATTTGGGCAGGTACTGCCATAGAAGCCATCTAGGGTCCTTGCGGCTGACCGGCTTTTCAGATGGAGCCGCGTCGCAGCCCGCTTTGCACGATCTACAGTACTGGCGCCGTGACAGCACCGCCTCACAGTCACGCCTCGCCCAGCCCAGCAAGCATACTTTTCCTTCTCGATGGCAGTGATCTCCCTCCGTCTTTGAGGTGAGCCAGTGCAAGTTTCCGCACACCATGTCACAGGACACACGGTGCTCACACTTTCAGGGAGCGGGTGTCGCAGGCTGACTTGCGCTTGTGTGCACGACTCTCTTCTAATTTTATTTCTTCTTATGGATCCCGGCCTCCGTCTCCAATGTGATGGTGCCCTCACCTGTCTCCCTTATAATTAAATGACTACACACATGGAGTACTGTCTCGGGGACTGCCGGGACAGCAGCCCCGGCTTTATTTAATACATCAGGCTAGTGCCCTCCCTCTTGCTCTCACAGGGCAACAAAGTATAGGAGAGCGTGGGTGGCTCTCTACAAGCAGTGTGGGTGGCTCTCTACAAACAGGAACGAATGACCCTGCTTGGTACATTTCCAATCAGAAGCATTTCGGACAATCTTATAGCTAGTGGGCAAATAGAAAATGAGGAGCATGCATAAGAAAGGCATTTATTTTCAGCACCTTGTGACTTTAACTTCAATTTAACTTATTTATAGCAGGGAGTGCCTCCCCTTTTTATCATGGTTATTGCGGGTGAGATGACTGATCGGAGTACTGCAGGCCTAGTGTTGCCCGCAAGCCAATATCCCAATGATAGCAATGAGGCCTCCACTCACTAAGCACGCTGTCATATAAAGTAACATCTGCAACGGCTGATATCTCAGTAACAAGCTACTCAGTCTGTATTTAGATCAGCAGACTGGGAACCGAGCGGTCGCCACAACAGTGTGTTTACTTTACATTAATGTGAAGCTTGTCTATAACAGCTAGCTGGCAGCATAGATGTGAAGTGAAACGCGTGGACGAATTTCCAGGATAAATCCTTTAATCAGGTAAAAGTACATAAGCGGCATCAACTGCGATCACAGCCGCTCTCCTCGACCACCCGTTGCTCACCAACCACCACCCACATTCCATTTCTCCCGTCACCACACCACCACGCGCTATACTCCACATTCTAATGCCACACACCTTCCCCCCAACAAAAAAAAATAACACAAAAGCATTGTATAATATGGCATTACAGGAACATAAAACTTGCATAAACAAAACTAAACTGCATACGGATCTTAACTATAATAACTCACAACAAATAAAGAAAATATACACATAAACCTATCTCAACCCATTACATAGTCATTTAGATATATTGGGGCTCTTCTATCTCTCGCACCACGACGAGCAACTTCCTCCACATTCACATGCGACTCACGAGGACTCAATGCCTTGACAGAGGAGGCGCATTCATTCCCAAACTGATACCCACAACACTCATCTAAACTTTCATTACCATGATTAACACCTGCCTCTTCCTCTCTACAAATCGGTATGTGTCTTTGTAAAGAAATGGCTCCCTGTTGCAGTTACCCCCCACTTTTTGCCTGATACTGATGCTGACTTGACTGAGAAGTGTGCTGGGACCCTGCTAACCAGGCCCCAGCCCCAGTGTTCCTTCACCTAAAATGTACCATTGTATCCACAATTGGCACACCCTGGCATTCAGATAAGTCCCTTGTAACTTGTACTTCTAGTACCAAGGGCCCTGATGCCAAGAAAGGTCTCTAAGGGCTGCAGCATGTCTTATGCCACCCTAGAGACCCCTCACTCAGCACAGACACACTGCTTACAAGCCTGTGTGTGCTAGTGAGAACAAAATGAGTAAGTCGACATGGCACTCCCCTCAGGGTGCCATGCCAGCCTCTCACTGCCTATGCAGTATAGGTAAGACACCCCTCTAGCAGGCCTTACAGCCCTAAGGCAGGGTGCACTATACCATAGGTGAGGGTACCAGTGCATGAGCACTGTGCCCCTACAGTGTCTAAACAAAACCTTAGACATTGTAAGTGCAGGGTAGCCATAAGAGTATATGGTCTGGGAGTCTGTTTTACACGAACTCCACAGCACCATAATGGCTACACTGAAAACTGGGAAGTTTGGTATCAAACTTCTCAGCACAATAAATGCACACTGATGCCAGTGTACATTTTATTGTAAAATACACCACAGAGGGCACCTTAGAGGTGCCCCCTGAAACTTAACCAACTATCTGTGTAGGCTGACTGGTTCCAGCAGCCTGCCACACTAGAGACATGTTGCTGGCCCCATGGGGAGAGTGCCTTTGTCACTCTGAGGCCAGTAACAAAGCCTGCACTGGGTGGAGATGCTAACACCTCCCCCAGGCAGGAGCTGTGACACCTGGCGGTGAGCCTCAAAGGCTCACCCCTTTGTCACAGCCCAGCAGGGCACTCCAGCTTAGTGGAGTTGCCCGCCCCCTCCGGCCACGGCCCCCACTTTTGGCGGCAAGGCTGGAGGGAACAAAGAAAGCAACAAGGAGGAGTCACTGGCCAGTCAGGACAGCCCCTAAGGTGTCCTGAGCTGAAGTGACTCTAACTTTTAGAAATCCTCCATCTTGCAGATGGAGGATTCCCCCAATAGGGTTAGGATTGTGACCCCCTCCCCTTGGGAGGAGGCACAAAGAGGGTGTACCCACCCTCAGGGCTAGTAGCCATTGGCTACTAACCCCCCAGACCTAAACACGCCCTTAAATTTAGTATTTAAGGGCTACCCTGAACCCTAGAAAATTAGATTCCTGCAACTACAAGAAGAAGGACTGCCCAGCTGAAAACCCCTGCAGCGGAAGACCAGAAGACGACAACTGCCTTGGCTCCAGAAACTCACCGGCCTGTCTCCTGCCTTCCAAAGATCCTGCTCCAGCGACGCCTTCCAAAGGGACCAGCGACCTCGACATCCTCTGAGGACTGCCCCTGCTTCGAAAAGACAAGAAACTCCTGAGGACAGCGGACCTGCTCCAAGAAAAGCTGCAACTTTGTTTCCAGCAGCTTTAAAGAACCCTGCAAGCTCCCCGCAAGAAGCGTGAGACTTGCAACACTGCACCCGGCGACCCCGACTCGGCTGGTGGCGATCCAACACCTCAGGAGGGACCCCAGGACTACTCTAAGACTGTGAGTACAAAAACCTGTCCCCCCTGAGCCCCCACAGCGCCGCCTGCAGAGGGAATCCCGAGGCTTCCCCTGACCGCGACTCTTTGAATCCTAAGTCCCGACACCTGGGAAAGACCCTGCACCCGCAGCCCCCAGGACCTGAAGGACCGGACTTTCACTGGAGGAGTGACCCCCAGGAGTCCCTCTCCCCGAGGAACCCCCCCCTTGCCTGCCTGCAGCGCTGAAGAGATCCCGAGATCTCTCATAGACTAACATTGCAAACCCGACGCTTGTTTCTACACTGCACCCGGCCGCCCCCGCGCCGCTGAGGGTGAAATTTCTGTGTGGGCTTGTGTCCCCCCCGGTGCCCTACAAAACCCCTCTGGTCTGCCCTCCGAAGACGCGGGTACTTACCTGCAAGCAGACCGGAACCGGGGCACCCCCTTCTCTCCATTCTAGCCTATGTGTTTTGGGCACCACTTTGAACTCTGCACCTGACCGGCCCTGAGCTGCTGGTGTGGTGACTTTGGGGTTGCTCTGAACCCCCAACGGTGGGCTACCTTGGACCAAGAACTGAACCCTGTAAGTGTCGTACTTACCTTGTAAAACTAACCAAAACTTACCTCCCCTAGGAACTGTGAAAATTGCACTGTGTCCACTTTTAAAACAGCTATTTGTGAATAACTTGAAAAGTATACATGCAATTTTGATGATTTGAAGTTCCTAAAGTACTTACCTGCAATACCTTTCGAATGAGATATTACATGTAGAATTTGAACCTGTGGTTCTTAAAAATAAACTAAGAAAAGATATTTTTCTATACAAAAACCTATTGGCTGGATTTGTCTCTGAGTGTGTTCCTCATTTATTGTCTATGTGTATGTACAACAAATGCTTAACACTACTCCTTGGATAAGCCTACTGCTCGACCACACTACCACAAAATAGAGCATTAGTATTATCTCTTTTTACCACTATTTTACCTCTAAGGGGAACCCTTGGACTCTGTGCATGCTATTCCTTACTTTGAAATAGCACATACAGAGCCAACTTCCTACAGTCTTACATTCCACACTTTCCCATTGTCCAATTCCACTGCATTTCTCAAAATCCTAACAATTTTTCTAGACTCGGACCACCGAGGTTTACCTTTCTCAACAATTCCTGGTATTTTAACCCAGACACTTTGCCCCACAACCAACTCATCCAAACTAGATCTGGTATCATGGCGCAATTTGGTACACAATTGATACTCTGATACCTTGTCCCTCATCACATTGTCACAGACTACACCAAATTTCGCTCAATTCCTTTCCATTAACCACCATGGCACCAACCCAGTGGACGGCTTCCTTCCTCTCAATAACTCGAAATGTATCTTTCCAGTCACAGAATGTGGCGACATCCTATAAGACGTGAGCATCTCTCTTATAGCCAATTTCCAAGGAATACCTGATTTACAAGCCATTTGTATAGTCTCCTTAACCACTCTATTAAACCTTTCAACTTGGCCATTAGAAGAAGGATTATATAGAGGTACTCTGATATGTTTAATACCTTTCCTTTGCAGAAATGCAGTCATTCTCTTAGATGTAAACTGTACACCATTATCCGACACAAGTGCTTCAGGAACACCTTCCCTTGCAAATATATTTTCCAAAAATTCAATCACACTTTCAGTAGTAATCTTTCTCACAAATTCAACCTCCGGCCATTTCGAAAAATAGTCAACCAAAACAATAGCATATGCCTCTTTCATAGGTAATGTAGAAAACGGCCCCATAAAGTCAATACCCAGTTTCCGCCAAGGTCTATCAGGTAATTCGACTGGTAACAAGGGAGCAGAACACGGTTTCGCACTCTAGTCACTCCGATCACAAATAGAACAATTTCTCACATATCTGTCAACCATTGCATCCACACCCGGCCACCAGAAAAATTCCTTCACCTGCCTTTTGTTCCTTGACATTCCACCATGACCAACATGACTCCTACTTACAATAATCTCATGCACACCCTTCGGAGGAATTATTCTGTCCCCCCTTAAAACCACATTGCCTTCTTAGCTCAATTCATCTTTTAGTTTCCATAAAGATGCATTCTCACCACGCAAAAATCGTTCACAAGGCCAACCATCGATAATATATTTTCTTACCATTTGCAAATCCTTATCATTCATCATTTCCTCTTCCCATTTGCATTCCGGTAACACAATTTCATCAGATGCATCATAAGATTCCAAACCTGACAAAACATCCTGATATGTGTATGCAACATCACACTCAACATCAACACATTCGTGATCAATAGGCAAACGGGATAAACCATCAGCAATATTGTTGTTTCTACCCGGGACATACATTATTTTAAAAAAATACATTTGCAACTTAGAGGCTAGCCTCGCTAATCTTGGTGATAAATTCTTTCCACCCCCCGGTTGTAAAAAATTGATCAAGGGTTTAAGATCTATACATAGTTTTAATTTCTTCCCCCAATTTCTTCCCCCATACATACATACTTTCAACAGCCCATGAAGCTGCTAACAATTTTTTTTAATTACAGAGTAATTCCTCTCAGATTGCGTTAATGTACGTGAAGCATAGGCTACAATCCATTTCTCGTGTCTATTAGTTTGTGACAACACCGCACCAATCCCGTAATTACTAGCATCTACTGCAATCACGCAATCTGTATTGGTCTCAAAAGGTTTAAGGCATGGAGCTTGAACAATTTCATGTTTGATAGAATCAAAACATTCTGCTTGTTCCTGCCTCCAAATAAACGGAACATTCTTCTTCAAAAACCTTCTTAAGATCTCCACTTTAGTCGCGTAGTTTTCCATAAATCTCGAATAAAATTCAGTAAGTCCCAAAAATTACATTAGTTGTTCTTTGCATTACGGCTCAGGAGCATCAACAATAGCCTTCACATGACTTACTTTAGGACGAATACCCTCACGGGAAATAATGTGGCCTATGCACTCCACTTCCATTTGACCAAATTTGTATTTATCTTTCCGAACAGTCAATCCATTTTCATTTAGGGACTTCAAAACCTCCTTCAACACACTATCATGTTCCGATCTGTCACGCCCATATATCAAAATATTGTCCTGAAAAACTTTAGCATTTTGCACCTTGCTAAAAATGTTGTTCATTTCTCTTTGGAAAACAGCAGACGCGCTTGACAGGCCGAAGGGCATCCTTTTGTATTGAAAAGCACCCTCAGAAGTTATAAATGCTGTAAAATGTTTTGAACCCTCATCTAATTCAATCTGATGGTAAGCACTAGATAGATCGATGGTAGAAAAAACAGTAGCCTGACATACTGATGATACCAATTCCTGCAAATTTGTTAAGGGAAAAGTATCCACCCAAATAGCATCATTCAGAGATCTCAAATCAACACATAATCTTAGCTCCCCAGTGCTCTTAAGGGACAAAACAACCAGAGAAATCCAATCCGAGCTTTCGATTGGTTCAATGATATTCCTTTGACACAAGTCCTTCAGCAAATCCTTCAGTTTAGATCTATAATACACCGGAACACTCCGTAATTTGTGCCTCACTGGACTAGCATTTTCTCTTAATATGATCCTGTGTTTGAAATTCTTCAATTTGCCCAAAGACTTTGAAAAAACTGTTGGATAGCACTCGTCCAGCTCATCATATTGCAGAGCACCTTGGAAGTCATAAACCATTACACCATACACAGGAGACATTTTCGTAGAATCAATTTTGATACCCAGCTCCTTAATATGTGGCCATCCTAAGATCGTCTGACCCTTCTCAGCAGCATACAACCTTCCCATACACCGCTTACCCCCAAACTTAATGCATACATTTGTATATCCAACCATAGAAATTCTATGACCAGTATAACTTCCAGGGTTGACATCTGTGGGTAATAGGTTTCTGACCGGCCACAATTCCTCAAACATACTTACACACATAATGGTGAACCATGCACACAAGTTCACCATTGCATTAACTTCAATACCATCAATGCTCAATTTGCAAGTCGGTAACCCAGAGGATTACAGTGGTAAAATATGATCATCTACCGATGACACACTTAAGACTAAATTCTGAAACTTGGTGGAATCAGAATCCTCTTGAGCTGCAACATAACTCACACCCTTCACATTCATACTGCTTTTACATACTTTGCCAAAATGGCCAGTCTTTTTTACACAAATTACAAATCTTATTAAGTGCAGGACACTTTTTGGAATTAGCAAGATGATCCACAGCCCCACATCTGTAACAATTTTTCGTATTATTCTTTCTCCATTCATTTTTTTTTCCATCCCTTTAGATTCTTTTGTCACAGCATAGACGGCCATAGTCTCAGGGTCCAAGGCAGAAGTATTTTTCCTCACAGTTGTGATGCATTTTTCAGACACTTCCATCGTACGTGCTACTTCAATGGCTCCTTTCAACGTTAATTCACTGCCACATGACCATAATTTCTCCTGAATTTTACAAGATTTAGTTTCCATTAGGATTTGATCTCGCAAAACCTGGTCATAAGATATTTGTTCAAAATTACATGTAACTGCTAAACCTCTGAGAGCAGAAACAAATTGATCCATAGTCTCATCATCATGCTGTGTTCTGGAGTAAAAATTGTAGCGTTCCAGAACTACATTAATCTTCCTGCCATATCGTTCATGAAGTTTCTGCTTTGCAAGTTGATAGACATCCTCATTTCCTACATTGTCTGTTGGAGGTAAATTCTTAAATTCTCTTAAGCCAACCGCACCTAATCTATGTTTCAACAAGGCCAAATATCTGTCAGGCGTGCATTCTTGATCTTCTAAAACATCCACATAAGCTTCAAATAAGTCAATCCATAATTCCTATTGAATGGGAGGCTCACCAGGCTCTGCAAGAACAAATGGTGGAGGTGGGATACTTGACATTGTAGTGCAGTTTAACAACTAGGAATAATGAAAGGAGGCAGTAAAAACATGAATAGTCTAGAAATAATACTGCCAAAAATGTACACTTCGCATAAATCCACGCAGAATCCCCAAAATAGCTGCTAATTTTGCCAGCATTAACTGGAAAAAAAATAATGCTTCCAAAATGGGCGCTGAAAATGCCACTATCATTCGTTGTCAAGGTTGCACACTAGACGATAAGACACTCTCGTAAAATATCAAAGAGATTGAAATTCACTTGTCAGCAGGAGCAACGAAGATGCGTCACTACGAAATCCTCAACGAAATCCTCAAAGAAGAACCAGACGATTGCTGCCGCTCCAAAGGAAACTTCTACAGGAACTTCTTCCTGCTCATCGCCAGTGTGAAGTGAAACGCGGGGACGAATTTCCAGGATAAATCCTTTAATCAGGTAAAAGTACATAAGCAGCAGCAACCGCGATCACGGCTGCTCTCCTCGACCACCCATTGCTCACCAACCGCCACCCACATTCCATTTCTCCCGTCACCGCCACGCGCTATACCCCGCATTCTAATGCCACAATAGATCTAAAAGACACAGTAAAGCTATCAAAAAAACTAAAGCTATGGAAAGTTATATTTGCTCTTACTCCATAATAACCAAGGAATTCTACAAATTTAATAAAATAATTGCAGAGTGCACCTCACTTCAGAGGCCGCAAAATGACACAGTAGAGCTATCAAAAAAACTAAAGCTAGAGAAAGTTATATTTGCTCTTACTCCATAACAACCAAGGAATTCTACGAATTTAATAAAATATTTGGAGAGTGCACTTCACTTCAGAGGCTGCAAGCTGTGCACAAATCGAAATTTCATAAACTGCAGACAGAGAAAGCATAACATTTCAAAACCGAAGTTGCAATTTACGTAATATCGTTTTAATGTATTGTCCCTCTTTAATGGAGGAGCTCCACTTAAGAATCCAATATCTACATTTTGTGTCTTTAGAAGTGTAAGACTAAGAAAGCAGAAAATATGCTGACTTTACTTATGAACAGTTAATTTCAAACTATATGCTAAACTCAGCAGATTTGCGTGACTGATCTCTGATAGTGCAGGGATGCAAAGAAATTAGTTAATATAACCGACGTGAGGCACTTGGCAGGGCTGACGGCCTGGTGGAGCGATACAGTGCCACGTTGAAACTCACCCTTAAAAAACTGTTAAAATTAGAAAAGAGCTAATGGAATTTAATGCTCCCCTTAGATCCAGATGCAGGGAGCAGAAAAACATGGACTTCTCCCAATTTCAATTGGTCTTCGGTAGAAAAACATTTTCCCCTGGAAAATGTGTGTGTTACTCTTATTCTCATCTAATGAAAATAAAATGCTAAGCCAATAGCAAGGGCCTTTTAAAATCTTGGAAAAAATAGCCCCTTTTGCATATAAATTGGATGCCAACCATGTGATGAAAGAAACCCAAATATATCGGCGAATCTTCTCAAGAAATTGGAAGATCCCATTTCTGCCATATATGGAGAAGAGGTACAAGCCCCCGAAGAGGAATTACAATGTCCCCCCCACCCCAGCTGCGTTTAGATAAAAGACAAGAAATTCAAAGATGTATTTTTGAAGCAATATCCTGGGATATTTTCAATAACTCTGGGCCGCACTCATGTCATCCAACATGCCACTACTACGGAGCCAGGAAAAATAATCTGGTGCACACCATACCGAATTCCTGCGCTGTAAGAAAATGCCTCTTTTTGCATATTCACCCCCACATTTATGGATTGATGCTGCTGGTTTTTCATTTCTGAGAATGCACTGAGGCCTGCTAACCAGGCCTCAGTGTTCTTTTTTCAACCCTATACAAGTTAGATCTTGAATTGGCTATACCCAATTGGCAAGGGCTGACTTACTTATAAGTCCCTATTATGTGGTACTCAGGATATGTAAGGCAGAGTGTTCACTCAGGGCCCCAGCACTGTTTTTTTGTGCAATTTTCAAACCAATGACAAAGCACCCCTTCCCTTAACAGTATATGTAAGTTACCCCTAAAGAAGGCCTATACAGCCCAATGGCAGAGAACTGGATATTGTTAAGAAGAACATATATTTCTCATATGTCTTAACAGCAACACTTCCAAATTGTCATTTTGCTGTGGACAAGTTAGTAACCCCTTTGGCTAACACAAGGTTACCGGTTGACACTCCAGCCTTGCTAACATCTCAATGCAACTACCTAACTGGGTCATGTAAACTATAAAATGAATCATGCATTAAACTTGACCTGATGCCAAGGTCGAATCTGATGTCACAATTACATTTTAGCAATCTTTAGAAAGTTGCCACTCTGTACTCCAGCTAGTCGAGCGGCCTCACAAAGGCCCTGGCACACAGACAGCTTTCTGCATGCCTGGGGAGATGTGTGAATGACTCCCAGGCTTAGGAACAAAGGCGTTTGGGGCAGAGCTCCTTATTTAAGTCTTGCTGGAGGGAAATACTGTGTCATAAACGTGAAGGATATCCCGTCCACCATAAAACAATCCCATTATCTCCTACGGGGATCATAATACAGTGGGCGGGATATCCGTCATGTTTGACCTATATCAGGCCCAAAGTGAGGTGTTACCACCAAAGTGAGGTGTTACCACCTATCCTAGGATGGCCACTCAGGGTGTTAGCCCAAAAGAGGATCTTCAAAGGGGAAGCTGCATTTGTGAGCGAAATTGTGAGAACACCTCGGAGCAGGATACCTTTTGTTCCTGTAGACAGAGTGGAGACAGAACCAGAGAGGGAAAACCCTTCCCCAAACCAATTTTTTTGTGGGCATGTAGCCACAACAAAGTGATAGATGGGATGCTTGAATTAATCTCAGCCGCATTCTGGTCATGGGAGGACCCGTTGCCCTTAGTGGGAACGGTATGCCCAGACTTGGGTCCCATGCGTGCTATGTCACCAGATTCAAGCTAACCTGGCTTATGAGGGGTGATACCCCAAAACCGGTCCCAAGATTCTTGTTTCTGGTCCAAGGAGGACCTGGCCTGGCAGTTAGGGCTAGATTGTTCCCATGGGAGGCAGAATCAAGACTGATTTGCATATGATGGGTCCAAACTGGAATGGCGTGGTAAGCAAGAAAACAATAGATTAAGGCCAAGATCGTGACTGGGGGTGAATGTTTTACATTGTTCCGCATTCGTCCATCATCTGTTCTTTTTGCATTTGTCGCCCTAAGTGGGAAGGGTATGCCCAGATGTGGGTCCTGTGTCCGCTATGCCAGCAGATTCAAGCCAGCCTGGCTGATGAGGGATGATCCCCCGAAACAGTTCCCAAGATGCTTGTTTTCAGTCCAGGGAAGGCCTGGTAGTTCGGGCAAGACTGTTTCCATAGGGAGCAGGGTGAAGACTGATTTGCTTATGGCTAGGTCGAAGCTGAAATGGCTTGGCGGGCAAAAGAACAATGGACTTAGACCCAGATCTGTGACTGGCGAATACTACTTTTGACATAAAAAAATTCTCGAATCTTCAACCGATCAGAGGACTCTATCTATGCTGGAGTTATATGTCCCCTAACAACAAGAACGAAGGAACTTGACCTAGGTGCAAGAAATGTGCCATACTGTAGGAAATTACCATCTTGCCTGGCATGTTACCCCCATATTTCACTGTATATATGTTGTTTTAGTTGTATGTGTCAATGGGACCCTGCCAGCCAGGGCCCCAGTGCTCATAAGTGTGCCCTGTATGTGTTACCTGTGTTATGACTAACTGTCTCACTGAGGCTCTGCTATCCAGAACCTCAGTGGTTATGCTCTCTCATTTCTTTCCAAATTGTCACTAACAGGCTAGTGACCAATTTCACCAATTTACATTGGCATACTGGAACACCCTTATAATTCCCTAGTATATGGTACTGAGGTACCCAGGGTATTGGGGTTCCAGGAGATCCCTATGGGCTGCAGCATTTCTTTTGCCACCCATAGAGAGCTCTGACAATTCTTACACAGGCCTGCCCTTGCAGCCTGAGTGAAATAACGTCCACGTTATTTCACAGCCATTTACCACTGCACTTAAGTAACTTATAAGTCACCTATATGTCTAACCTTTACCTGGTAAAGGTTGGGTGCTAAGTTACTTAGTGTGTGGGCACCCTGGCACTAGCCAAAGTGCCCCCACATTGTTCAGGGCAAATTCCCCGGACTTTGTGAGTGCGGGGACACCATTACACGCGTGCACTATACATATGTCACAACATATGTATAGCGTCACAATGGTAACTCCGAACATGGCCATGTAACATGTCTAAGATCATGGAATTGTCACCCCAATGCCATTCTGGCATTGGGGAGACAATTCCATGATCCCCCGAGTCTCTAGCTCAGACCCGGGTACTGCCAAACTACCTTTCCCGGGGTTTCACTGCAGCTGCTGCTGCTGCCAACCCCTCAGACAGGTTTCTGCCCTCCTGGGGTCCAGCCAGGCTTGGCCCAGGAAGGCAGAACAAAGGACTTCCTCAGAGAGAGGGTGTTACACCCTCTCCCTTTGGAAAAAGGTGTTAGGGCTGGGGAGGAGTAGCCTCCCCCAGCCTCTGGAAATGCTTTGATGGGCACAGATGGTGCCCATTCTGCATAAGCCAGTCTACACCGGTTCAGGGATCCCCGAGCCCTGCTCTGGCGCAAAACTGGACAAAGGAAAGGGGAGTGACCACTCCCCTGACCTGCACCTCCCCTGGGAGGTGCCCAGAGCTCCTCCAGTGTGCTCCAGACCTCTGTCATCTTGGAAACAGAGGTGCTGCTGGCACACTGGACTGCTCTGAGTGGCCAGTGCCAGCAGGTGACGTCAGAGACTCCTTCTGATAGGCTCCTCCAGGTGTTGCTAACCTATCCTCTCTCCTAAGTAGCCAAACCTCCTTTTCTGGCTATTTAGGGTCTCTGCTTTGGGGAATTCTTTAGATAACGAATGCAAGAGCTCATCAGAGTTCCTCTGCATCTCTCTCTTCACCTTCTGCCAAGGAATCGACTGCTGACCGCGCTGGAAGCCTCCAAAACTGCAACAAAGTAGCAAAGACGACTAATGCGACCTTGTAACACTGATCCTGCCACATTCTCAACTGTTTTCCTGGTGGTGCATGCTGTGGGGGTAGTCTGCCTCCTCTCTGCACTAGAAGCTCCGAAGAAATTTCCCGTGGGTCGATGGAATCTTCCCCCTGCAACCACAGGCACCAAAGATCTGCATCACCGGTCCTCTGGGTCTCCTCTCAGCACGACGAGCGAGGTCCCTTGAACTCAGCAACTCTGTCCAAGTGACTCTCACAGTCCAGTGACTCTTCAGTCCAAGTTTGGTGGAGGTAAGTCCTTGCCTCCCCACGCTAGACTGCATTGCTGGGAACTGCGTGTTTTGCAGCTACTCCGGCTCCTGTGCACTCTTCCAGGATTTCCTTTGTGCACAGCCAAGCCTGGGTCCCCGGCACTCTAACCTGCATTGCACGACCTCCTGAGTTGTCATCTGGCGTCGTGGGACCTTCCTTTGTGACTTCGGGTGAGCTCCGGTTCACTCCACTTCGTAGTGCCTGTTCTGGCACTTCTGCAGGTGCTGCTTGCTTCTGAGTGGGCTCCTTGTCTTGCTGGACGCCCCCTCTGTCTCCTCACGCAATTGGCGACATCCTTGTCCCTCCTGGGCCACAGCAGCATCCAAAAACACTAACCGCGACCCTTGCAGCTAGCACGGCTTGTTTGCAGTCTTTCTGCACGGAAGCACCTCTGCACGACTCTTCACGACGTGGGACATCCGTCCTCCAAAGGGGAAGTTTCTAGCCCTTGTCGTTCTTGCAGAATCCACAGCTTCTACCATCCTGTGGCAGCTTCTTTGCACCCACAGCTGGCATTTCCTGGGCATCTGCCCACTCCCGACTTGATCGTGACTCTTGGACTTGGTCCCCTTGTTCCACAGGTACTCTCGTCAGGAAATCCATAGTTGTTGCATTGCTGGTGTTGGTCTTCCTTGCAGAATTCTCCTATCACGACTTCTGTGCTCTTTGGGGAACTTAGGTGCACTTTGCACCCACTTTTCAGGGTCTTGGGGTGGGCTATTTTTCTAACCCTCACTGTTTCCTTACAGTCCCAGCGACCCTCTACGAGGTCACATAAGTTTGGGGTCCATTCGTGGTTCGCATTCCACTTCTAGAGTATATGGTTTGTGTTGCCCCTATGTGCCCCCATTGCATTCTATTGTGACTATACATTGTTTGCACTGTTTTCTATTGCTATTACTGCATATTTTGGTATTGTGTACATATATCTTGTGTATATTTGCTATCCTCATACTGAGGGTACTCACTGAGATACTTTGGCATATTGTCATAAAAATAAAGTACCTTTATTTTTAGTATATCTGTGTATTGTGTTTTCTTATGATATTGTGCGTATGACACTAGTGGTACTGTAGGAGCTTCACTCGTCTCCTAGTTCAGCCTAAGCTGCTCTGCTAAGCTACCTTTTCTATCAGCCTAAGCTGCTAGACACCCCTCTACACTAATAAGGGATACCTGGACCTGGTGCAAGGTGTAAGTACCCCTTGGTACCCACTACAAGCCAGGCCAGCCTCCTACTTAAGACCATCGATATAATGACAAGAAAAATAAAAGTCGGGGTAAACTAGTCAGCAATTAGAGCACTATGGGCCAGATGTAGGTAGGAAAAATTTAGTGAGTCGAAAATTGCGAGTCGTTGCGACTCGCAATTTCCGACTCGCTAAATTGTATTTAAGAAGAAAACATGGCTTCAACTTGCGACTCGCAAATGAAGTCGCACCGCAGATTGCGAGTCTGCTGTTTGTGAGGTCACTTTTTGCGACCGCGCTAAAAATGGACACGCAATTTGCGAGTGGGTGTCGCAAATTGCGACTGTGCCAAAAATTTTATGCAGGTGCTGCAGAACACTCTGGAAAACACTTCCTGGCTCATGATGATGACATCATAGCCAGGAAGTTTACAAATACACCTGGGAGGAGGGAGGACCACACCCATTTAAACAGCAGAACTGCAAACAGAGAGAACAGCAGCTACCATGGCTGAGACACCAAGGAAGCGCAAACTTAAATTTGCAGAGAAAGAGCTGGAGGTGCTGACAGAGGAGTGCTGCCAGCACCATGACCAACTTTTTGGGACGGCAGCCCTCACCGTGCCAGAGGTGGAGAAGAGAAGAATCTGGACGGACATCCAAGACAAGGTGAACTCCCTGGGTGTCAGCCACCGTACCATTGATGAGTTAAAAAAACGGTGGTATGACCTGCGCTCGGAGAGGGTGGCAGAGCGGCTCCCGGAGATGAGGGGCACTGGAGGGGGACCGTCCACAATACCACCACCCACACCCCTGGAGGAAAGAGTTGAGGAGACCCTTGAGCCAGAGGCAGTGTGCAGGATGGGAGAGCTGGATACATCAGAGCCAGGACCATCAACCGGTGAGTACCATGAGACATGCATGTACCCTCAATTATGCCATACCCCACCCACCTTGTACACAGTAGCATGCACAACCAAAATAGCTCCATTTCAGAGTAGCAACCACCTGCATGGTGCATTATGGGCAATGTAGTCAAGTAGGCAGTTGATAGGCAACAGTTTATTAGGAAGTTGATAACAGATGGTAGATACTGACAGTGTGTTCCCTATGTCCCACAGGTCTCCCACACGACACCACCGCCAACCAAAGCATCCAGGGGCCACAGGTCAGCCAACAGATGAGTCTGGACCAGCCACAAATGAGACCTGCACCACCAACACTCAGTCCCCTCATGATACACCAGTTGCCATACTGGTGTGTGATCCAGCACCTGGTCCCAGCCACAGTGCCACTGTAGAAGACACGGAGCCTCCACTGTGTCGCAGGTGATGTGTAAATGTACCACCAGAGCCGCAGGCAGAGTCAGGGGACGCCTCCATGTCGCGTGCTGAGGCCGCACTCCTACGGGGTCAGCGCCTGCAAACACAGGAGATTAGGAGAATTTCAGGGGCAATGCGGCGCATGGAGCGAAACCAAAGCAGTGGTATGCAGCTTGTACACACGGAGTTGCAACAACTGAACACACATGTGGGCGACCTTGCACTCTCCATGAGACAACTTGTGGCTGAACTCATAACTGAGAGAGAGGGTGCAAGGCGTCGTGACAGGCAGCTACTTAACCGGCTGGACAGCATGTCTGCCTCCATAGTCAGGCTGGCTGTGAACACTACTGGCCTTTCTAGGCGCACAGTCAGCCTCCAAGTTGACATGGGCCACTTTGCCAATGATGTGGCACGTGGACTGGGCCGTCTCAGCCACGCTGTTGATATATAAGGCAGGCACAGCAGGTGGCCAGGGGCGCGGCTAACACGCCGGAAGACAGCGAGGAGGGCTCCACCATCAGCAGTGTCTCTGCCAGTGACACCAGGGTGTTGCGCAGTGGAAGCGCAAGGCAGGGCACTGCTGACACCCCTGGTACTAGCCATGCTGGCCAAGGCCGGCGTAGGATATGAGCTCCACACTGTCCTGGGGTTGGGGCACATGAGGTCAATGTGTCCTCATGCCAGATGGACATTTAAAGCCCCTGAACTGTTGTCAATGTATATCGTTTTTTTTGTTTGTTGCACAAATTAAATCACTTGTTAGTTCCACATCACACCTGGACTCTTTGTGTGTGACATTAGTGAGTATGGTGACAGTTAGCACGTACCTTCCAAAGTATTGGTTTGCAATGTGTTCCTGTCTCAGTCTGCCTTGATTTGCGATGCTTCTATCCCCATGATGGCGATGTTGTAGCTCTTGCTCTTCATCCTCCGAATCAGGGTCTTCAGGGGTGAGAGGTAGCCCACGTCTGGTGGCAATGTTGTGCAGTATAGCGCATGCAACAGCGATCTTGAAAGCTGTTATTGGGGTATACTGGAGGGCACCTCCACTTCTGTGGAGGCATCTGAATCTTGCCTTCAGCAGTCCAAAGATCCGTTCTATGATATTTCTGGTCCTCCTATGTGCACTGTTGTATCGCCTCTCTGTCTCATTGCTGGGTGTTAAGTACGGGGTAAGTATCCATGGTCGTAGTGCATATGCACTGTCACCTGTTTGGCACAAAATGTACAATGTTAGCTGGGCATAGATGGGTTCCACATTGACCTGTGTGTATGTTTGCAAGGTGTATTCAGCTATACCTAAGAGGTATCCGTCTCCAAACTCCCCACGTTACAGGCGTTGGTGTATCCCACTGTGCCTGAAAATGTAGGAGTCATGTGTACTCCCTGGAAATTTGGCAACCATGTCAGTGATAACATGATGGGCGTCACATACCACCTGGATGTTCAGTGAGGGGGTACACTTCCTATTGCGGAACAGATATTCCAGGTTTGCAGGAGGGCATATTTGTATATGTGTCCCGTCTACACACCCTATGACATGAGGGAAGTTGGCAATCCTGTAGAATTCCAACTTGGTGCTGTTGATTTCTGCCTCATTCCTGGGTAGGTATATGTATCTGGACATGTGTGTGAGTAAGGCATCTAGGAATGCCCTGAAGAACCGTGAGAGTGAACTTTGGGATACCCCACCTGCCACGGCAATGACCCCCTGATAGCTACCCGAGGCCAAGAGGTGCAGCGAGCACAGCACTTGCACATGCGTAGGGATGGCGCAGATGCGCACAGTCTGGCGTTGTAGCTGTGGTTTGAGTAAATCTATTAAATCTACAATTGCTGCACTGCTGAGTCTATATTTATCATAAATCTCCTTCTCAGTTTGTTGGAAAAGTGTCTGCCTGGTTCTGTATATCTTCTCCTGTCTCTGGCTCCTACTCCTCCTCTGCTGTGCGGCGTGGACTCTCCTCCTCATTCCTATCACATATATCTCCGCCATCTTGAGTAACCCAGATGCCTTCTGGGTCTCCTTTTATACTTTGGTTCTTGTTACCACCTGCTCTGAGTTAGTGGTAATTTGGAAGTGCAAAATGGGCTTTTTGCGACTAGTCGCAATTTGCGAGTGGCTATTGCATGTGGTTTGCGACTTCCTGTTGGCGGGTCGCAAAATGGGGTCGCTATTTTTGCGAGTTGGTAATGGCTCGCGTCGCATTTTGCGAGTCGGAAATGGGATTTTTGCATCCCATTTCCGATTTTGCGGGTCGCAAATTGCGAATCGGGCCATTTGCGACTCGCAAAAGTTTGCTACATCTGGCCCTATGTGCTGTTCTTTAGGTAGCAGACACCAGTTGCTGCCCCAATCACCTCCATTTACAGTGCATTCTTCCTTGGATGCAACATTAGTTCTCTATAGCATTCATGTTGCTCTTGGAGCAGAAGTAACCTGCCATTATAGTTGGCATTCCATGAAGCGTTAGTCACAAGCAACAGCACAAAGAAGGTGCTACGAAGGAGGCAGCATTGACCAGTCATAGATTGGGTTTGTGCTGCACTTGGCATAGAAATAGCTATGCAGAGATGTGTGTTGTTATGCTGGTGTCACTGGGGCACTAGTTACCAGCTATAAGAGGGGTCTCCAATGAGTAGTTTGTGAGCTACTGGTAGCTTGTCAGCACCCTCAAAGTAGCTATCAGAGGCGAAGTCAAGCCCAGTGTCTCTTTGACAGAATCTGTGCTCTGTCCATTTCAATACTGTTACAGTGGTAGCCAGACAATCCAATGGAAGAGCCTCATAATAACACTCAAGGACACACTATGGGCCTGATTTAGAGTTTGGCAGATGGGTTACTCCATCACTAATGCGACAGATATCCTGGCTGCATATTATGATGTCCATAGGACATATTGGAACCGTAATACCCCATCTGCCAAATTCTAAATCAGACCTTTTTGTCAGCCTGTGGGGTCTGCCACTTGACCATCTGCATTCACTTTCAATCTAGCTAAGTCACAAGGAGATTGGCCATGTGCTAGGCCGTGCTCTATTAGTTGCACCACGTTTGTGAGTAAAGGACCATGAAAGAAGATTGCTAGCAGTAGCCTGAGCATTAACTAGTGCTGACTCATTGAAGTCTCTAACTGGAAGAGCCAAAGTGAAAACGTATTAGTTGGGTGCATGGTCAGCCCAAAAGTTGAGGAGAGCATGGTAAGGACCAAGAACCGAGGAAAATAAGAGCCTCATGTGCATTCATTTATGTGGCAATATGCCCCGCTCTAAAAAATACTGTTGCTCCTTAGACACTATTAATGGCTCAAGGAACACCAAATTTGTATCTAGCTCCTATCAAAAGTGTTTAATCTCTGGCACAATTATATCTGTTGATAGCATAATAATGCCAGTTGCTAAATAATGGTCATCATTTACTACTTTAGATATTCTTGACCTAGTTATGGCCTAATGGCAGCCATAGTTGACTTATTAACGGTATGACTAGCGCACTTTAAGCCATCCTTGACATACTGCTGGCTGCCCCTCACATAAATGTCCATGACTGATATATAGTAGGCACCTTGGTTGTTAAGGTGTCCAGCTTTAACATAATGGTGGCCCTGGTATAACAGCAGGCATTTTGGGCAAAATACAGGCTTCCCTGGTATTGTTAAAACATACTTTTATTAGTGTTTATGCTTTACAACAAGGTCAAAAATCTTTTCACTCAGCATGAAGGGGTGGAGAAACAGTTCAGTCAAAACTTCAAAACATCACAGTTGTTTAAAATGACAGTATGATCATATTAGAAATGGGGTCTTTGGTTGGCAGTCAGGTTACCCCCTGTCCAACTAAGGACCCTCACTCTAATCAGGGTAAAGGGGAATCAATCTCAGTTAACCCCTGCTCACCCCCTTGGTAGCTTGGCACAAGCAGGCAGGCTTAACTTCAGAAGCAATGTGTAAAGTATTTGTACCAACACACACAGTAATTCAGTGAAAGCACTACAAAATTACACAGCGCAGGTTTAGAAGAATAGAGAATATTTATCTAAACAAAACAAGACCAAAACTACAAAAACCCAACATAAACAAGTCAAGTTATGAATTTTCAAAGAATAAGCATCTTAAATCCTTTAGAAAACAGTGAGAACATTGTTAACGTACAAAAGTACCTGCGTAGTGTCAAAATAACACCGCACAGGCGAGTGTGTGTCGGAAAAGGCCAGCGATGCGTCGATTTCTCACTCGCAAGCGAGATATGCATCGTTCCTTCTCCGGTCGGGTCGGCATGCTTTGTTTCTCCTCTCCTGCAAAAGAGTGATGCGTCGATTTGGACAGGAAACTCAAGCACAGCCAGGCTGTGCATTGTTTTCCGCACCCAGCGATGTTGGGTTGAAAATCCGGTCGGACGGTATCACAAAACCGCGCTGTGTGGGGTTTGCGTCATTATCAGCCTCCATTAGTGGGTGTTGCGTGTCGTTTCTCCAGCCGCATTGCATCAATCTTCCAGCCACGATGCAGGTGGAGCGTTGATTTCAGCCGTAAAGCCGGTGGCGCGTTGTTTATCAGCCGCGTCATGGAAGGTGCATCGAAAATGTCCCCGCACGGCGGTCTGTGCGTGGATTTTCAGTCTTTGTCGGCCACCTTCACCTGTCAAGGGCCCAGGAACTGGATAGGTCACCAGTTGGCAGGGCAGGAGTCTCAGCAGAGAGTCCAGGTGCTGGCAGGGGAAGTCCTTGATGGCCCTGATACTTCAACAATAGGCATGGCTTTGATTAAAACATCTATGATGCTCTAGTCACATTAAGTCAGAAACTGCATATTTTACCTAATTAGCACACCTCACAACGCAGAGGAGGGTTGTGAGACATTGGGTTGTTGGTTGACTGGGTGTGAGCCCTGATCAAGCAGCAACCACAATTCTCTGGCAGGACTGGAGGCTCAGATTATTCTTTCTCTCTCTTTACTACTCCAAAAGAGCAGCTAATGAGAACACAGAATAAATATATAAACAAGCCACATAACCAAAAAAAAAGCTTTGAGCAACGCCCAACATATGTAGGTCCATGCATGCATCCTCTGTTGAGATGAATCACATTTGAACTGGCCTAATCCGAGCCTTCGGTCCTGCCATAGAATAGAAAGTTTTCTAGCATTGCACTAAGAATTTTAGATTCTACTAAAGACATGGAGCCGAGTTTTGTTCCACCGGTTTGGGACAGGTAAGTTGTTTGACAATTCACTGTTGTGTTAATGATACAAAACAATTGGTAAGTATCTTGATGTTGTTTATTGCCCACCCTTTGCTACTGTTCATTTGAATCATGGTTCATAACAGATATTTTGATTTCAGGATCGGATCCGAAGCAAGATTGAGATGTTTTGGGACGCAAGTTTCCTGGTGATATTGGATGGTCTCTGAGGTTTATGGAGAAGATTTTGTTCGTCATGGACTGTGTTTTCCAGATGATTTCAGCTTCCCTGGTTATAAGGATATCCTGCATCTGCATTAGGTCCGGGCTTTAGAATATGAAAAGGAGGAGGCAGCCAAGGTGGTGTCTCACTGTTTCGTGGATATGGAATGGATTTGGTTAGTGGACTATATGTTACACGTGGCTCAAAGCCTTTTGGGATATGTAGTTTGTTTATATAGTTTTTTCTGTGTTCTCATTGGCTGCTGCTGAGTAGTAAAGAGAGAGAAAGCATAAACCTCACCTCTGCGTCCCTAATAGAATCTAAAATTCTTGTCACAAATGCAAGAAAATTTTCCATTCTTGTCAGAGTAAGGGACAAGCAAACCCCATATTAACCTGTGCTCACGATCTGGTTGATTAGCATAGAGCACTCAGGCTTAAGTTGAAGACACTGTGTATTTGTATTTGTGTTACTTACAGAGCGCATTCAGACTGGAGGTATCGAAGGGCTAGACGGATAAGAGACGCTGGTGCGATCTGAAAGAACTACAGTGAAAACAGCCAGGTCTTTAGTTGCTGTTGAAACAATAGAAGGGGTGTAATACCCCTAATTTTATCTGGTAGCGAGTTCCATAACTTAACAGCTGCAACTGAGAAAGCCCCGTCCCCCCATTTTGTTCCTCAGAGTCTGTGCCAACCTGAGATCTGATCTTAAAGGACGACTAGGAATGTACTAATTGATCGCTGCTTGCAAATACCCTGAACACTGAGAGTGAAGGGCTTTGTGGGTCAGACACAGTGCCGTAAAAATGATGTGCTTCCTAATGGGTAGCTAGTGCAGCTCCCTCATGCCCTTCTTGGTGGATGCAAACTTGGGTAGTCCAAGCACCAGCAGGGCGTCTGCATTTTGAATGAGCTGCAGCTTGTTCAGGGACAATTTGTTTATATTTAGATACAAGGCTTTAGAGTAGTCCAATCTGGATATGATGAGAGCCAGAAACACTGTCACTATTAATTCTTGTGGTATGAACGGCAGGACTTCTTTTTAGGATTTTGATCATCCAAAGGCAGGCATTAGTGATTATATTTACCTGGGCATCAAAGGTCAAAGCAGAGTCTCATATAATCCACCCCGGCGTTCTTGGATGCGGGAATGGGGGTAGCTAAGGTCCCACATGTCTCAGGCCACCAGTGATGATTCCACATAGAGTTATTCACCCAAAAATTATAACCTCTGTTTTGCCCCCATTAACTTTCAGCCAGTTTTGACTCATCCAGTTACTGACTCCTCTCATGCAGGTTTGGAACCTGTCTGCTGTAATGTGTACATTGCCTTGGAAGGAGTCAATAATTTGGGTATTTTCAGCATACGAGGGGACCTAGAAATTGAAAGATCAAACCGATTTAGCCGGGGAGGCACATAGAAATTGAAAAGGGTCAGTCTAGAAGATGACCTCTAAGGAACTCAACAGGGGAGGTGAAATGGAGCTGAGCTAAGG
Organism: Pleurodeles waltl; assembly: GCF_031143425.1. Classification (NCBI taxonomy): domain Eukaryota; kingdom Metazoa; phylum Chordata; class Amphibia; order Caudata; family Salamandridae; genus Pleurodeles; species Pleurodeles waltl. The sequence continues at coordinate 463,993,353 of NC_090442.1, forward strand.
TCCCCACACCTAACTGTCAATGTTCTGCCTTGGAGGAATGTCTCCAGGATGCTCAAAGACGAGTCCCTCAGACCTGCCTGATATAAATGTTGTGCCATTATCTGGGGTGAGATGGTGTCAAAAGCTGTGATAAATCTAGTAAAATTAGAATAGCGCCACCTTCCCGATCGACCTGCTTTATAATGGAATCTGTAGTGGCAATCAGGGTGGGCTCCAAGCTGTGATTTTCTGGAGTCCGCGTTGGGAGGGATCCAGACAATCATGCACCAGCAAGAAAGTGGCAAGCTCTTGGTTGATATGTTTCTCCAAAATCTTGGAAGTATAGGCAGGAGGGCAAGGGACGTAAGTTTTTGAGATTGCCTGGGTCCCCTCCTGTTTTTTTTTTTTGATGGGCATAGCAATGATCTCTTTTCAAGTAACCGGGAACACACCTGATTCCAGCACCTCTGCATACATCATTTCCAATGGCACTGCAATACGTTCATCATCAGAGGTGCAAACTTTGCCAAGGTTGGACCCACAACCGCACCACTATTGGTGCCAGTATCTTGCTCCCTCTGATATATACCTGGGGTTGAAAACTCTACGTGAATCTTAAGGATTTTGTCTCTAAAGAACTCAGCTACTTTATCACAGAAAATCTGTGAATTATGTAGCTCCTGTGAGAGGGTAGGGTCACCTGCAAGGCCACATATCCGTTGTGTGTAACACATGATTTTCTCCAGGTTCATTGGAATATTTCACCCTTCCATGTGGGACACGCGGCGTCTGGAACAATATCTTCTTCCAGCATAAATACCCCATCTGAACCTGCATCTGTACTTGGCCTTGTTCAGTCTTGCACAAGCATCGTCTCTGCACTTATCTCTTGAGTTGCCCAGAACTTCCACCACTCTAGTCTTCCAAGCCTTCCTGATGATTCTGTGATCCTGGCTTCTGCAATGCTTTTAGGGCCAGATGTATCAACAGATTTTGCACTCTCAAACAGCGAAATTGTCCGTTTGCGAGTGCAAAATCGATGTCTGCAATGCCTCAAATGCATTCGCAGACCAAAATAAGAAAATCCCAAAAATTTCGATTTTCTGCGTTGCAACTTGGATTTTGCGAATCGCAATTTGCGATTCGCAAAATCCAGGTCACACTGCAATTCTGCAAAAAATCGCAAATTGCGATTTTTCGCAGAATGGTATTTTGCAAGTGCAAAATACCATGACCAGCAACCAGGTGGTAACCTGGTAAAACTGCATTTTTAAATCTAATATGTAAAGCACACATGCCCTTTTGGCATGTGTGTACTTTACATGTGAAAAAAAAAATCTGGGGTGCAGGAGAGGAGGCCTTAGGCCCCAGCACCCTGGCCTTTTGCATTTCCCAAATTGCGATTTCTGTTTCAGAAATCGCAATTTAGGAAAATGCAAACAATTCGCAGCTATGGGCCAACAGGCCCATAGCTGCAAATGGGGCCAGTATCGCAATTTGCAATTCGGTATTTGCATTTTAGATTTTTAAGATTTAAGAAATCGCAATTACCGACTCGCAAATGTGATACATGGCCCTATGCGAGTCGGTAATTGCGATTTCTTAAAAATCGCAATTACCGAATCGCAATGGGCCAGATTCATACATCTGGCCCCTAGTGTCTTCATTCATGATCTATGATGTGTCTCCTCTTGAGCTCCTTACACCACAGCCTCCTATCTTGTTCAGATTCCAGTTAAAGTGCTAGGCAAGGCTAAGTACTTTATTTCAGGTTATTGCTCACTATTCCATAGTTTAGTAGTTCCAAGACTGATTTTCATAAACGAGTGAGCGCGTCTTTGAATGTTGGACATTGTTTATTAACCCCTTAAGGCCCAGCACTCTGGACTATTTTCATTGCAGTGCTCCAAACTTTATTGTACCTGAACTGAAAGTTTTGCTACTATGTTTCTTGACAAATTGTATTTAGTATTTTTGGAGAAACTTCTAGAGCTTGAAGTTGTATCTGAGTTTGGATCTGAACTTTGTATGGTATGGAGTGCCAAAAAACACTGGTTTATTCTTGAAATGATTCCTGCTCTTTCTCATGCAATATTTATGAAGCAGTCTGTGAGTGTACATTATTGTGTAAAGAACTGCAAAATCATTTTGAGTTGAGGACTGGTGAGTAACGTTCCTTCTTGTTGTTTTTAGTGCTCCACACCCGCATTAAGGATACCAAGGTCCAGGGAGTCCCGATGGTACTAAGTGGTGTGCAAGACAGCAGAGCAGTCCCCCAGTGACACAAGTAAATTTTTTCTTTTTTATCCCATCTCCCCTTCCCCTCTGGGTGGAAGTTGATGGAGCTAGATTGTTGTTACTTGTTTCATTAAGCTTCCCCAGCTGAGTTTGGAGGTCCAGCATCATTTCTGTGAATGGAACTAGGTGAGTGAGTGACAGGACACAGCAAGTAAGGCTGCGTCTTGCTCCTTCCTCCCACCCTACTCAGGATAGCCCATCAAGTCACACCTACGTTCCCATTGTATGTGGGCTGTTTAGGAGGAATAAACAAGGCCCAACTGCCAACTACACCCAGTCAGGTGACCAAAGATAGGGTGCAGGCACCAAATGGCTAAGGCAAGAAAATGCTATCTTTCTAAAAGTTGCATTTTCAGAACTGCAATTTAAAATCTAACTTCGCCTTAAGTTAGGAATTTAAATTATGATTACAGAGACGCCAAACTAGAAGGGAGTATCTCTTCCCATTTGGAAATTGCGCATACAAAGTGTAATAAGGCAATTCCAATGTTAACCTTTGGGAGAGATAGACCTTGAAGTGGTGAAAAGTGAATTTAAGCCACCAGGATATTTAAAACTAAAAAGTACATGTCCTACTTTTTAAACATTGCACCCTGCCCTCTGGGCTGTCCAGGGCCTACCATACGAGTTACATATGTATTAAAAGGAAGCTTTGGGCCTGGCAAAAGGTTTGTTTTGCCAGGCCGAAATGGCAGTTCAAAACTGCACACACGGGCTATGCAATGGCAAACCTGAGACAGGCTACTTAAGTAGGGGACACAATCAGTATTGCAGGCCCACCAGTATCATTTAATTTATAAGCCCTGGGCACAAGTAGTGCACTTTACTAGGGACTTGGGAGTAAATTAAATATGCCAATTGTGGATAAGCCTGTGTTACCTTTTAAGCAGAGAGCAGATGCGCTTTAGCACTGGTTAGCAGTGGTAAAGTGCACAGAGTCCTAAAATCAGCAAAAACGCGGTCAGCAAAACTTGAAGTCTGAAGTAAATAAAGTCAGGGAAAACCACACAGAGGATGCCAGACCTATTACGTGTTCCCCCCAGCTGAAAGCGTGGAAAGCTACTGAAACCCTTGGGAGTTTTCTTCACTAGGGCAGAAGAACCTGTAGAGACCATCAGCATTGGCGTGATCCGTTCCAGGATAGTGTTCCACTGTAAAGTCCATTCCCTGTAGGGAGAAGGGCCACCTTAACTGTTTGGTATTCTCATCCCTCATCTTCATTAGCCATCTAAAGGACCTGTGGTCTGTCCGAACCTGGAAGTGAGTGCCAAACAGGTATGATTTTAACTTTTTCAGAGCCCAGATAACAGCAAAGGCTTTCTTTTCTATTGCGCTCCACCTCTGTTCCTTGGGAAGTATCTCCCTACTGATGAAGGCTACAGGCTGTTCTAGGCCCTCTTTGTTTAGCTGTGAGAGCACGGCCCCTATACCATGCTCTGAGGCGTCTGTCTACACAATGAATTCTTGGGAAAAGTGAGGAGCCTTATACAGGCACCTGGCACAGGTAGTGCACTTTACTAGGGACTGATGAGTAAATTAAATAAGGCAGTTGTGGATAATCCAAAGTTACCATCTTTAGGCAGAGAGCACATGCACTTTAACACTGTTTAGCAGTGATAAAGTGCCCAAATTCCTAAAGCCAGCATAAACAAAGTCAGCAAAACTGAAGGCAAAAAAGTCAGGGGAAACCATGCCAAGGATGCGGGGTCTAACAATGATATACTGTAGTGCAGCTGCTGTGCAGCATTGCTGCAACTAAATAAAAAAGTTGTCTGATGCACTGATATGGTCAGAGCACTTTTTTTCCTTTACTTTTCAGACATGCTGCACACCAGCAGCCCTGCTGTACAACAGGGCTAAGCAAAACATTGACAAAGTCAATAGCTCTCACACGGGAGAGACCTATTCATTGGCTTTGTCATGCTAGTTATCTGTAGTAACTACAGAAGTGCAGTTTGTGAGTGGCAATGGTCTTATTCCTCTGAATTGGCATTTGTCCCTCCCTGTACTGACCCCCCCATAACTCTTTCTTAACCCCTCCTTAATTCTCCCAAGCTACTCCATTTTGTAGTAAGTATTCTCCATTCTCCAGCCACTAACTGTGGTCCCTGACACATTTATTACAAAAATATATGAATCCTTGTGCAGAGATCTCAGCACTCAGAGCAGACATCACAGCAAAGAAAAGAGGTAGAGACACAACTTTGTGAAAAGCTTTTTTTGCAGAATGTGTATAGAACTAATGTATATTTCTAAACGTACTACAAAGTGCAGTTTGTGATTATGTACCCATGTGAGAAGCCTGTGATGATCTGGGCTGTCTGTACCCACTGTGCGGAGAACGTGATGAGCTGTACTATTGGACCCATGCATGCAGACCCTAGAAAGAGCTGGCATCATCTGCATGGAGTGCAAAGAGCAGAATTAGTTTGTCTGTGCCCTGTGTAGGTAGACCATGATGAGCTGGGCACCCTTGTACAGTATGGAGTGGGGCACATTATGAGCTTGGCTTCCTCACCTCTCTGTACGCAGCCAATGACGAAGCATTTAGTTTGAACTGTGAGCAAAACCCATGGCCAGTCGAGCTCCCTGGGCCCTTTTTGTGAAGCCCAAGTTGGGCTGAGCAGTCCATGTGCAGACCCCATGATGAGCGAGCTATGTGTGTGTGTGGGGCCCATGATGAGCCATGCTACCTGAACATTGTAGGCACCGCACACATTGAGCTGGACTAATGTTGTGTGCAGTGCCCATAAGGAGCTGGGTGTTCCTGACGCAGTGAGTAGACACCATGATCTCGCCCTGTCAGGGGCGCAGCTTCATGGGTGTGTGTGTGGGGTGCTACACCCTCTAATAAATGAATTTTTTTAACAAATAGTTGGGTACAGATGCTTACATCTGGTGAGATAACCGGATTTCACAAGTAATTTTTACATACATTCAGACAAAAACACACAACACTCTCCCCCTCAGTTTTTAAAGTCGTCAAAATATCTGTAATTTTACAAATTATTGTGTTTTCCCTCTCTTAGTACCCCTACCATTCCACATTCCACTCGCTTTCCACGGCCCCTTCCATGCACCCTGCTTGTTGTATAATGTATTTAAACATTATGGCGGTCATTCTGACCCTGGCGGTAATTACCGCCAGGGCCGGGGTCGGCGGTAGCACCGCCAACAGGCTGGCGGTGCTCCGCCGGGCATTCTGACCGCGGCGGTACAGCCGCGGCCAGAAGCGGAAAGCCGGCGGCGCTGCCCATGGGAATCCGCCATGGGGATTCTGACACCCCATACCGCCATCCTGTTCCTGGCGGTTCGCCCGCCAGGAACAGGATGGCGGTATGGGGTGTTGTGGGGCCCCTGGGGGCCCCTGCAGTGCCCATGCCAATGGCATGGGCACTGCAGGGGCCCCCATAAGAGGGCCCCACAAAGAATTTCAGTGTCTGCTTTGCAGACACTGAAATTCGCGACTGGTGCAACTGCACCCGTCGCACCTTCCCACTCCGCCGGCTCCATTCTGAGCCGGCTTCCTCGTGGGAAGGGTGTTTCCCACTGGGCTGGCGGGCGGCCTTTTGGCGGTCGCCCGCCGGCCCAGTGGGAAACCCAGAATGACCGCCGCGGTCTTTTGACCGCGGTACAGTCTTCTGGCAGTTCCCGCTTGGCGGGCGGCTCCCGCCGCCCGCCAAGCTTAGAATCACCCCCTATATGCCAGCCTGATTGTGAAAAATCTGAAGCTCACACCCCCAAGTCTTACTGACCAAGCTACGCCCTGTGTGCAGAGCCATTGACGATCTAGCCCAGACTGTCTGTATCCTGTGTATGAAGACATTGCTGATTGCTCCATGTGAAGATACTAGCTTCTGATAAACATCCTTCGGTGGCTACGTGTGGCTGAATTAGTTTTCACATAAAAGGCAGTGCTTAATTTGTGAATAAAAAGGTGCCGGTGCCAACAGGCCTCCTCTTTAACACGCAGCTGCTGCAATTAAATGTGCGAACACGGAATACTGAGGCAGAGTAATCCCGAAGCCATCTCAGACCTCTTCAATCCATTTAAAACCACTCCCTGCCGCTTCGGATCACTCTAGCAGCTTTCTACTTTCTCCCATTGTGACGCTTTCTATTTTTTCTCTTCCTCCACCTTTCCCAAACGTGTCTTTTTCTCGCAGCAAATGCTTGAGGCTGAGGACTAAGCGCCGGCCCTAAAAAATAAGTGCCGGTGCTCAGCACCGGAAACAACAAGCACAAATTAAGCACTGACTCAGAGTACTTGTGACAAAATGTGTTTATTTGACTGTGACTGAAGCAAAATGTGTTTGGTGCTTTCCCAGTAACAGACAGCGTGCTACATTGTTGTATGAGCTCTGAGCTGATGCAGTTGGACCCAAAGCCTTTACTCATAACTCTGTATTTTGAAAACAGTAGCACCATTTGGCCCTCATTAATAGATTGCTGAAATGTGCTATGGGGACATCAGGAGACTTCTTTAGTCTCTGTTTGCCGCTGGTATCCTTGCAAAAAAAAGCAATGATTCACTAGTTTTATCACAATGGGGAATAACTGCATGACCCCATAAATAGGAAATGCCCGTTTATGTGCACTTTCCTCCATTCCACTGATAAAACGTCTGCCATTTTCCGCCTTCCCCGAATAGGTAGAACGTGTTAGCCGGACGTCTGGTGGTTGTTGGTGTAGGAGTGAGGGGAGCAGGGGTCGGGGTTAGGGCAGACTTCAGGCTGTCCGGGGTGAGCATAGTCTACACACCCCATGGTGCTGCAGGGCTCGTACAGGCTGTGGAGTTGCCCTCAGCCTCTGGGCCTGCAGCAGCCAAGAAAGCTCATTTTCTTTTGGGTGTGGAATCATCAGATCTGACGTTTGCAGACCCAATAATAAATCTCGACATGATATTTCTTAGCCCAGAGACACTTGTAATTGCGGACGGGAGAAATTCAACAGAGTTATCACTCCCGGTAGATTTCCGCTACACACAATGAGGGCCTTAATGGGACCAATGACACTACAAGATGTTTTAGTAGATGACAGGGTTTATTATAGACGTCAGTATTCTAAAACATTCCGAGCACAGTAGAAATGACTTGATTTTAATATGAGTACTGCAAAAGTATAGATTTGCAAACCACTGATGAAGAGCGAGAATTGTGTTATAATGACTTGTGAGTGTGATTCTTATAAATGTGCATGCCCAGTTGCAGCCGACTCTATCCTTTTTATGCAGTCAGAAAAGTTAAACCATGACCTTATTCTGAACTTTTAACGATCTGGAGATGTGCACATACTTTGGTGAACTTTGGAGGAGGGTACTGGAATGCAAGGAGAGTAAGGATAAAGTGCAATGAGTTGTGAAAAAATGGAAGAGAACTGTAAATTCTACTGTGCTTTCTGCCGGGTGATAAAGAGCCCACAATTTAGAACCTGACACAGACATTCTCACCACCAGCTCAGTCATTCTCCTCTCTTGCAGTCTCCTTGCTTTACTGTATTAGATACACTGATAAGCTTTTATTGGCAGCGGGGCAGCAGTAGGATAAAGCAAAGCTGGATACACCAAGATAACAATTAATGCACCAAATGCTTACTGTCACTCTTCTTTACCCTTAGGATAGTCCTCCTTGTCATAGTCCTAACCTGTCAGGCCGTCCTGTCTCCAGAGACCACTATTTAAACTTTCTTCTATTTTCTCTTAAAAAACAGTGAACATGCACAAACCTCCCTCCCCTCCACCCACACTTCCTGTTCTCCCCAAGCTAATATAATTGTGTTCCAGGAAGAAAGGAGGATGGGATCCGACTATGACAAGGAGGACTATCATAAAGGTAATGAATATTACTAGTCACTAATTGTTTTATTACTCCCATGTATGTCCTCTTCATTGTAGTCCTACCTTGTGAGAATGTATCCAACAGAATAAGAAAAAAAGGACACAATTATATGCTGCTCAACCTTAGTATATTTACAAAAAATACTGAGTTGCTATTTTCAACACATGGACCAAAATTAGCAGAATCTCTTGAAAACACATCAAACTTAGAATGAGAATAAAGGTATTGTGATTCATACAGGTGGCCGCTCTGGTAGATCTTGCAGCAATATTGCCTGGTAAATTATTGACTTCCAAAGTCAAACTTAACTGTGGAGCAAGCTTGAGAAATGGCATGCTTGACCCATCTACTGATTTTCGTAGCAGAGACCTTTTTCTCTTTATGCTGCTCCAGAAAAGAGACTGAGAAACTCTGAAAGATTATGGCCCTCATTAAGACCCTGGCGGTAAATCCTGCTTACTGCCACGCTGACTGCCACCAACTTACCGCGTCTGTGGCAGATATCCGTTCACCATATTATGACACACCACCAATCTGACAGAATTCAGCCACAGACACAAATTCACCAGACCAAAGGTCAGTGATAAAGTGGCGGTATCAAAACCCACACCGTTACGCCAACAGAACAACACCCACCACATTATGACCCACGAATCACCACAGCGGACATTCAACGGCGGTAAACCATTGGCGGTACATACCGCTGCGCTCACAATGGACACCCACAGACAAAACAACACCACACTGGACAATTCAAACAACACACACCTGACAACCATACACACACCACACCCACACCACTGTAAAAGACACACCCACATTACCCACAAGCCTTTACAAATACAATTCATTGGCACAAGACTGACGCCAAGACCACTGAAACAACTATATACACACTCCACATACACCCATACATCCCTCACGCACCCCTTTCACACACCCCAACACATTACCCAACACACCCTCACCAACACACATACCAGAACACCCATGGCACCACAAAGGCACCCCCGTTTCACTGAGGAGAAGTTAAGGGTCATGGTGGAGGAAATCGCTGGGGTAGAGCCACAGCTGTTTGGGGCACAGGTGCAGCAGATATCAACAGCCAGGAGGATGGAGCTATGGCAGAGAATCGTGGACAGGGTCAATGCTGTGGGACAGCACCCCAGAACAAGGGGTGACATCAGGAAGAGGTGGAACGACCTACGGGGAAGTTACTTTTCATAGCAGCAACACACCAGCTCACTATCCAGAGGACTAGCGGTGGACCTCCACCTCCTCCTCTTTAACTCACAGCATGGGAGGAGCAAGTCTTGGCAATACTGCATCCTGAGGGCCTGGCCGGAGTTGGAGGAGGACTGGACTCTGGTAAGTCAACTCTCTACTATTATCACCCCCTACCTGCATGCCATCACATACCCTCACTCCCATCACTCCACTACATCCCACACACCCCTCCATCACATCTCACTAATCCCAATGCCAAGCCCTGCATGCCATACCAATGCATGGACACCCCTCACAGCCCTGCATGGACACTCATCACTAAAGCATGCACAGCACAGAGAACTAACAATCCCACCATACACCAACATACACAAGTAAAAGCTGTCAGGGCAACAACAACCAAAGAGGGGAAGCCAGGGATGTACAATATCTAACAGATATGAAGCATAATACATCACTTACATCCCCACAGGTATCCCAGCCAATGTCACCGGAGAGGAGGTGCCAGCACTATCCAGTTCCCCAACAGAAGAGGCCCACAATGATTACAATAACTCTGGACTTCAGGATGTGGACGATCTACCTGGCCCATCAGGGACCACTGGACAGCCGCTTACTCAGGCCCAGTCACATACCACCACAGAGGCTCCCCATCAGGAAACAACACCACAGCACCCACCCAGTGTACCCAAACCTCTGTCCCCAGGACACGTCAAACAGCAGTGTGCCAACCTCGACAGAGACCCCAGGCTACACCTTGCACCTAAGACAATCAGGGACCTGGGGTCAGTGGGCACACGGTTCAGGGGACAGAGGCACAGGCCAACAGGGACACTGGGAGGAATGCTGTGCGCCAGGAGGAGGGCAGGACCAGGGAACCGACTCTCCTGGAGGCACTCTCTGAGATCCTGGGAGCCTATCAACATTCCCAGGACACGATGGGCCAGATCCTAGGCAACGTGCAGGAGAACAGGCGGCTGCAGGAGGGACAGTACCAGGGGATCAGGGAGGACTTGCAGGCCATCAACTACACCCTGATCTCCATAGCAGGGGTGCTGGCAGACATGGCCAACATTATGAGGGAGGCAGTCTCACACCAGCGGGCCCCAGCCACTAGCCAGTCATCTGGACAGCCTTCCACTTCCGCTGCCGCTAGTGGCCAGGAGGCCCTGCTGCAGGACTCACAGGCCACCTGCACCCCTCCCCCTGCAGAAGGTGAACCACCCTGCGATCCTGGCGGAAGCCAGAGACACTTGCCAAGACCCCACCAGGAAATGAGACTCTCCTGATTGTCCGCCTTGTGTCCCACTCAGTCACCCTGTCCACCTTGAACTGCCATTGCTCCCCTTCCTATGTCTCCTTGGACAATGCACCTGTACTACAAACAGACTGGAACAATACCCTGGACTTTCCTCCATCATCACACCATCCCACTGCACTTTCCCCTCTAGATATTGGCACTTCAATAAACACCCTTTGATAAAAAATTATTTTGAGTATGTTATGTTTTTCAAATATGTATTGATTGAAACAGGTACAAACATTGCAAATGAACTGTACATAGAATGAGCATAGAATTAATGATCTGTAGCTGGCTGTTGTGATCACACCAGGAGTATTTGTGAAATAACCAACATCTGCAAAATGAATAGCCAGAGGGAACAGTAAGTGGGCATAGAAGTGGGAAATACCAACATGCCAATGCCACACAGAATACAATCAAAGTCATTGAAATGTAAAGTTACACTGTCTCACCTGTGTGTCATTGGAAGTACTGACGGATTACATTTGTTCTGTTGTCCTCATCCTCATCCTCTGCCTCCTCATTCTCACTGTCCACAGGGTCCACTGCTGCCACAGGGGCATCTCCAGTCTCCTCCTCCTGCAGAAAAGGGACATAGAGTCTGTGGGCCAGGTTGTACAACATGCAGCATGCCACTACTATCTGGCAGACCTTCTTGGGTGAGTAGCACAGGGATCCACCTGTTAGATGGAGGCACCGGAACCTGGCTTTCAGGAGGCCAATGGTTCTCTCAATTATCCTTCTGGTTCACCCATGTGCCTCATTATAACATTCTGCCCTTGTCCTGGCATTCCTCACAGGGGTTAGCAGCCATGATAAGTTTGGGTAACCAGAGTCACCTGCAAATATTGAGGGACAACATTTAGCCACACACTATCCTGTATGGCCAACACCATTGCCATACACCAACATATATTGGGTGGGATCCAGGGCTCACCTATTAGCCACATCCTGTGCCTCTGTAGTTGGGCCATCACATTTGGGATGCTGCTATTCCTCAGGACAAAGGCATCATGCACTGACCCAGGATACTTAGCACTGACGTGGGAGAAATACTGGTCCGCCAAGCACACTATCTGCACATTCATAGAGTGGAAACTCTTACGATTCCTAAACACCTGTTCATTATGGCGGGGGGGGGACAAATGCAATATGTGTTCCGTCAATTGCACCAATTATATTGGGGATATGTCCTATTGCATAAAACTCTGCCTTCACAGTGGCCAAATCGTCCACCCGGGGGAATGCACATCTGTTTTATCGGGGCAGACAACACTCTTGTCAGCACTATTGAGAACATTGGCTGTGACATTCCTGTTGCCAAGCCCACTGTCACTTGGAAAGATCCAGTTGCCAGGAAATGGAGAACTGATAGCACTTGCACAAGAGGGGGGATCCCAGTGGGGTGACGGACAGCAGATATCAGGTCAGGCTCCAGTTGGGCACACAGCTCTGTGATTGTGGCCCTGTCCAGTCTCTGGGTATTATGTGCCTGTCCTCCAGTGTAGCCAAGTCCACCAGGGGTCTGTACACGGGGGTATGTTTCTATCTCCCACTCATCCGCAGTGGTAGGAATCTAAGGGACAAAAGAGTGAGGAGGCTGTCACAAACTGAACAATGGAGCCACAACAGTAGACTGCAATCTGTAAACGTAATGGGTCAGTGTGATTTGTCCAGTATGTGCCTATTTCTCCTGTGACGCAGTATTATTCCGTAGGCCTTCCCTTCCCTGAAATGGCGTCTGCCTGTACTGTGTGGAGGGACAGGTGGAAGTGAGGTGAGGCTGCTGACGTTGTGCGCTGTGGCAGGAGGCAGTCGGGAACCGCAGTGCAACTCATCATTGGGTAAAAATGGGCCCTATGGGGTACAGTGGTCAATGGTGATCTACGCCTGCAGTGACGGTATGCACCGCTGCGGACGTGACCGCCATTTTCTATCTGATTCCTCACTTGTTTCCTGACCTTCCATAGGAGAGGACCTACACTGCATGTGCTGCTATGACCTGTGTCTGGAACCTACCATGGCCTGTGTGACCGGGGAAAGGGCCCCAGCCTTCACTTCAGAGGAGTTGGAGAAACTGGTCGATGGGGTCCTACCCCAGTATGGACTGCTGCATGGGCCTCCAGAACAACAGGTGAGTACAATGTGGGCATGATGCATGTGGCATGAATGTATCAAGGTGTGTTTGAAGGCATTGTGTAAGGGGGAGGGATGTCCTCCTGGCTGGGTACACATTGAGTGCTGGGCTATGTGTGTGATAATAGTGCTGGAAACAGGTATGGTGGGCCATTTGTTTTACTGGCTGGACTGTTTGTCTAATGGTGTTCTACTGTCTGTATTGCCTCTGCAGGTCAGCGCCCATCAAAAGAAGGGTATGTGACATGCCATTGCCAAGGAGGTGCGGACCCCGGGGGTCTATGGCAGGCGGAGAACCCTCTGTAGCAAACGGTGGGAGGACCTGAGATGCTGGGCATTGAAGACCGCGGAGGCCCAGCTGGGGATGGCCTCCCAATGAGGAATGGGTGCCCATTGAACGCTGACCGCCCTGATGGCCCGCATTCTGGTGGTGGCCTATCCAAAGCTAGATGGGTGCTTGAGGGCATCACAGCTGCCACAAGGGGGTGAGTACAGTGGCCATCATTGAAGCTCACGGCTGGAAGGGTGGTATCAGGGTGGTGGTTGTGTGTCAGTGGGTGCCCCTAGGCTAGGCCAGCCATAGCAGCGTAGGTACACTGGTGGCTAAGGGTCTGAAGGGGAAATATTGCCTACTTAGCTTGTTAGCATTCCCTACTGGTCAGAGCTGTGTAGGTCCCAGGTGTGCTGCTGTTGGTGGTGTGTGCTCCTCCTCATGCCTTGGTGGCTAGCGATATCACTGGTAGTGCAATACATAGTGGGTAGGCCTGTCCCCTGTGTGTGAGGGTGCTGTGTACGCCAACAGTGGTGTTGGTGCAGTCATTGACCCAGTGTATCCTTTGTCTCTCTCCCACCTTTTCCTGTTTTGTCATCCTGCCCTTATGTGCATTAGCATCATCTGGCGGAGGAGCAGAGGCACCGGCAATGAAGGGAGCTGCATCCCACAGGACCCAGGAGGCAGAGTCCACTGACACGGACACCACAAGTGGAACGGTGGATGAGGGGAGCACCACAGTGGATACTGGAGGGGACAATACAGACTCAGGTGCCTCCTCTGATTGGAGCTCCCTGGTGGTGGCAGACACCTCTGTGACCACGCCAGCTACAGGTACAGCCGCCACCCCTGTACCTGTTCTGCCCTCCCAGCAGCCCCTCAGCGAGTTGCCTGTGTCCGCTCATCCAGGAGGGTGGGCATCTCCTTTGCCCCAGGCACCTCAGGCCCTGCCCCAGTAAGCCCTGCTGCCCTGAGTGAGGAGGCTAGCGACCTCCTGAGATCCATCTCTGTAGGGCAATCAACCATTGTGAATGCCATCCAGGGGCTGGCAACCCAGATGCAACAATCTAATGCATTCCTGGAGGGCATTCACACTGGAGTGGCAGCCCAACAGAGATCGATCCAGGCTGTGGCCTCCTCTCTGATGGTAGCCATTGTCCCTGTTTCAACCTTACCCCCTCCAACTTCCACTTCCCAGTCCCATTCTCCTCAACCCCACCCCATCCCATGCACACAGTCAGATGAGCATGACAACACCCAAGAGTGTCACAGGCAAACACAAGCACCACACTTCATCCCACAGGTACTCACACAAACACCATCCAGTTGCAGACACAACAACATCCACTGTCTCCACTGTCTCCCCCTCCTCTTCCTCCTCCACCTCCCACCCAGTTATGACCACACTCACACCTGCATGCACTACATCATCATCCACTACCTGAGAGACTGTAGCCTTGCACTCCCCAGGACAAAGCACAGGGCATGTTGTCCTCTCCAGAACCAGTGGGGAAGACACCCACCTGAGAGACTGTGGCCTTGCACTCCCCAGGACCTAGCACAGGGTATGTTGCCCCCTCCAGAACCAGTGGGGAAGACACCCACTTGAGAGACTGTGGCCTTGCACTCCCCAGGACCAAGCACAGGGCATGTTGCCCCCTCCAGAACCAGTGGGGAAGACACCCACTTGAGAGACTGTGGCCTTGCACTCCACAGGACCTAGCACAGTGCATGTTGCCCCCTCCAGAGCCAGTGGGGAAGACACTCACTTGTGAAACTGTAGCCTTGCACTCACCAGGACCAAGCACAGGGCATGTTGCCCCCTACAGAATCAGTGGTGAAGACACCCACTTTAGAGACTGTGGCCTTGCACTCCTCAGGACCAAGCACAGGGCATGTTGGTCCCTCCAGAACTAGTGGTCTTGTTTCTGCATCCGGCTTAGGTGCCCTCCCCCTGAAGTGCCTGCCTATTTGCCAACTGATACCCCTGGAGTGTTCTCTCTTTACTGGTGCAGGGAACGGGTGGGGCTTTGGACTTTGCCCTGTGGCCATGTGGCCCCTGCAAACTGAGGACTGGGCAGTGTCCCTTTTTTGTACATTTGTACATACCTGTTGCATTGCCAAATCGATTTTTTACTTATGATGTTGATATGATTACAATCACTTTAGTCAATTCAGGTTGTCCTTGCGTTATTCAGGCGATTTGCGTTGCTAAATTGTTTTTGTAATGCATCTAGTTGTGTGTATGGTGTGTGAGCGTGGGGTGTGTGGTGTGTGTGTGTGTGTGTGTCACTCTTGTTTTCCTCCCCCCTCCCTTGTGTGCTAGGCGTCTGTACTCACTGTCGTCGTCTTCGCCGGCGTTGGTGTTCGTGGTGGAGCATAATGTAGAAGATCATCGGGAAGACTTGCAGTTCTGGTTCCATGGTGGCATGGTTCTTCCCTGTGTCTCCAATGGTGAGGCTTTTGACTTCTGTGCTCTGTTTCTGCCAGCCTTTTGATGGCGTTTGTACCACCCAGGAAAAGGTGCCGGATTGGCATGTCATAATATGGTGGGCAGAACTTTGTCTTCCGCCTGGCTGTAGGCGGCTACCGCCGTGGTGGCTGTAATTTCTGCCCTGGCGGTCAGTGTGGTACATTAGCTGTCTATGGGAGTTATCACCGCCATGGTCATAATTTGGCGGTACTTACTGCCAGTCTGTTGGTGGTATTATCGCCACTTTATCACCGACCGCCAGGGTCGTAATGAGGGCCTATGTGCTGTATAAATAAATCAAAAAGGCTCTTACATCAAGAATCGAGGGTGGGTTATGTGAGAATTGAAACATTAAAGAATTCGCTCCTAAAAGTAGTGACAATGAGATTGCACTTTAGACATTGGATCCAGTTTAATAACTCCCTTGTGTAGGAAAAAGTTCATAAACAAATAGGAAATTAACAAAGAATGTAACTCTCCTATTCTTTCTGCAGAGGTGATAGCAACCAGGAATTTTGGAGGAAACCCAAGAAATGTTGTCATGATCTAAAGGTTCAAAAGAATACTTCACATGCCTTCCAAAACTAATTATCAGTCCCAATGAATCACAGATTTAAAAAAACGTTTTTTATCTGAAACCCCTAAAGGCAAGCTAACAGAAAAATCTACTCTGGATTCCCTGCAAGACCTGATGTATGGCCGCTGGGAAGGACCGCAGGACTGAGGGACCTAAACCTTTAGCAAATCCACCCCTCAAAAATCAGATACAGGATCACAGAAAATACCGAGAACATAAGTGTTTCCAGTGTTTAGAATATGCCATTTGGATGTCGCAGACTATCTGTCTTGGGTTTCATTTTGGGAGACCCAGGGCTATTCATGGGAACATGAATGTATAAAGGAATGCCCCCAGACAGATTTATGGCTTGCTCCATTCTTGTGAGCTGGGTGGGACAGTGGAGGAAGGCTCTTTCATACACTTCAAAGGGTGCTCTTTGATTCAGAGAGAGGGGGCCTTTGCACATCTTTAGGAAGGTGATGAAGCTGATAAGGGAGGCCTTGGGGTAACCATTTGATACACATATAACTTTGCCTTACATCCAGGTGTGAACCTCTAGTCATTTGCTGGGCCTGTGTTCTAGGGTAAGTCTGTGACCCTGTATGGAAGGTAGGGCAGCAGTGAAGTAAGCTGTTGTGCCTATCAGGTCGTACCCTGTGTTTGGCTAATTCAGTGACTCCGTATGCCAGGTGTGGCCGCTGCAAAGAATGCTGCTGTCCCAATTGGGCCGTAACCCATGAACTGAGCCAAGTCAGAGACCCTGTTTGCCAGTCGGCTTGTCTCTTCAACCATATTTTGGGTATCAGCATTCTGAGCAAAACATGGTTTGAATTAAAATGATTGAAAATCTGTTTGGTAGCCTTGATGGACATCTTTCTTATTATGTGGGCTGAAAGGCTGAAGCAACTTATTTTCCTTTTCTGCCTTGTTCACTAGATTATTTGAATGTGAAAAAAAGTAAAGTATAGAGTAAGGGATTTCTGTGCTTGGTCAAGTTCCCACATCTTAAGCCAAAGCAAACGTCAGGCAGCAATTTATGTCTCTGCAGAAGTGGGCAAGGAACAGAGGAAATCAAAAGTTACATCAGATAGAAACTGTGCCAGAATGTCTGTTTCCTAAAAATTACATAGTATCCTTCTGCTCTCTGAGACAGCCATGTAGGAGCTGGAAACCTTGAAGAGGGTCTACGAGATATAGGCAACAAATGCCACATTTGGAGTTGCATTTTCTCTTTTCAAAGACCCATCCACATTTTTATCTGTAGCATCTGATAAAGAAGCATCTTCTGACACCAAAGAAGTAGCTGAAGCCATACGGGCCAAAATATTGTCTTTAAAAACATATGGGGACTTTTCTTCACGTTATTCTAGAAGGTATCTTTTAAAAAAGAAGCATAAAGAGTATGCCTTGTCTGTGCCTTCCATCCTTATTAAACATACCCTCAATAACCTCAAGGATTGGCAGGTCATCTATGACAGGAGTCTTGCACTAGGAGAAAAAAAAATTTTTAGGCAACTCTTTGGGCTAAAAACCCAACATCTCCCTGACATACTTTAACATGCCCTGGAGCTGTACTCCTTGCACACATTTCCCTCTTGTGCTAGAATCAGCCGATGGCTATGACAAAACTGCATTCCTGGTATCAGTTGAAATAGTCATAGATGTTGTGATGAAGGGGGCTGTTGTTTTGTGGGACCTGGGCCTTACATGCTACGCATGTAATGGTCCCAGACACATATACATATACATATGTATGGTACTAGTAACTGGCCCTGAGCAGGTGTGCTCAGGCCATTTTTATTAGCAGGCGCTACATCACTCTTGGTGCCTGTGTTGGGTGGGTGTGGGGTGAGTGTGAAAGCCAGCTGTCTCAGAGGGGCTGGTGGAAACACTAGAATTTCATTCCTCCCAAACTTTAGTAAAAATAAACACTACTCCAACATGTGAGAAAAAACAAAACACTAAACATCAACATAGTCTTTCAGGCTCGAGAGGTAGTCTGCAAGACAGTAATGGACAGGTGCAGCTGAGTGCACCTGGGCATCTTTACATGCATCCATAGTTTAACCAGCTGCTACTGGGCCTGAACACTGTGCACATATTCTTTAACAGCTGGTTGGTTGAGACAATGTTCACTCATGCAGTGTTGGTCAGTCCTGCATGCTCTCGCAGTGATGTGGTTGATGTCAAAACATTTCGAACTTGGTGCATCAGGTGCATTGGTGAAGTCCGCTGCAGATGTTTCTTCAGAGATGCCCTGGCTCCATGAAAGGCAAATCTGTAAGGATGGGAATGACAGTGTGATGTTTGGACATCATTCTCTGAGGCCTTGGTGCCTCCTGGTATCTGTTGGTGGAACAGCTTCAGACTCATCTCTTGTGCCAGGATTCCATCTCATAGGAACTTCCCTGAGGCACTTTTTTCTGGGTTGCCATAGGACTGCATGGGCTGTGCTGTATTTCTCATAGGCCGTGCAAAATGAACCACCAACAGGGCCATGGCAAGTCGCTTTTGCACCCACCAAGGGTGGGTGTCTCATGGTCGGTGTGCCCTTGTCAGCAGGACTCAGGTGCATGTGGGGCCTAACAGATGGTTCCTGGGGGACTGCTCTCTCACGGCACCAGGAGGTCCCTTAATGTTGATGTTTTGCAGGCGTATGGCTCCCCTCTGGTGGTGAGATGCTCCTTAGGTGGCTCTGGTGATGCATGTGGGAATGATGGTGTGTTTGTCATTGGACAACCTGGACGACAGAAGGGGATGACTTGCTAGAGTGAAAGTGACAAGAGAGACTTTGCAGCCACATGGCTCATTGTGTAGTTGGTGCAGTTTTCTCCTTCTGCATATGCAGTTGCTAGCAGGGACTCCATCTGCTTTAAGCAGCCAGTGACAGGTGGCTGGATGGTCAGACTGTAAAGCATGGGGCAGATACGCAGTTCGTGCATGCAGTTGCCTTACTTTCGACACTCCTGCTGGGCTGTCTCCAGTGATGTCACTGCACCCTGGTGGCTGGTTTATGTTGGTAGGTGCACTCTCGATTAGTGACATGAATCCTCCATCACTTCACCCAGTGATGTTTCGCTCTTGCGCATCTGTGGTCGACAGGTCTTTCAGTGTGATAGGTCTGTCACATGATCTTTTCTCTTCTCCCTTTCCTTACTTCTTCATGGTGCGGCTTCCTGCCATGGTCACATTTTGCTTGCTGTAATGTGGTGTCTGGCCACATGTCTTCTTTTTGCATGAACCTCTTGCAGGTCCTGTCCCATCTAAGGACTAGGCGTCTTCTCTTCGTGCCACTTGGGGTGTGCCACTCTCCTCATACCTGTAATGGGTCACTGGCGAATCCGTCTTGAGGCAAGGTGGGGGAGGACACTCCTTGAACAATCTTTGTCCCACTGAGGGGCTGTCATACAGCTGTTAGGGTGTAAATGATTTCCCTGCATTCAGGCCATATAGGGCCCGCTTCTGGGATCTCCTTGGTGCTCCTCTCCATGGATGCCTCCTCTTCGCTCGAGGGTGCAGTGCTTGCGTCATCACGGTGCTTGGTACTGCTTAGGGCCGGTGGTGAGGTAGATGGCAGGCAACTTTTTACTTGTCTTCCTGTGGGGAGTAGTGCCAGTCTAGTTCCTCCTGGCATCAGCAGCAACATCTCTCTAGTGGGCACCCGACAGGTACCCCTCTCTTACATTGCTACTTGCTCAGTCTCTTTTAGGATACCCTCTTCTGGTTCCCCATATGCGTGCTCTTCTCTCTTGCAGTGGCAGCCACTTGCCACCAAGGGGGGCGTGCAATACTCTCTACTCCCATCCTGGAGATAGCCAGTCAGTTTCTTCTCTTTTGCTGCACTAATAGGCAACTGTCAGATGGTATGCGGTGGCAGTGGTTGACCACCAGGGGGTTACACTGTGTTCGTGCTTCCCCTCTGTGCTTCCTTTATTACCGGCAACTAACCACAGGCGCACTGGGACAGTCTTTCCATCTCTTGAGCTGTTAGCACTGCCTGAGTTTCAGTCACATACATCCAGGCTTCCCAAAGCACAGCAGGTAACTGGGTTTGTTGGGGGAAACCATGTCGCTCTGCTGTCTTCCTGGGCTAAGGTGCAGTGTTGTGCAGTGTGCAACTACTAGGTGGTGCTGCTGTGGCCCTTCTCACCAGCGCTCGGCCTTTGCACAACAGCTGTCCGAGCACCTCATGGGAAGGCTGCTTACAGTGGCAGGGAGTATCCAGCAGGTGAGTGTATTGGAGGCGATGTTGGGGGGGGCGCTGAATGCTTTTCGCTAATGATGGGTGGTGGGGTGGCTTGTCTTTCTCAATATGCTAGCCCTGTCAGATCACGGTCCATAATGCAGTGCAGACAAGCAACCGCTGGGTGGCACTGCAGTCACCACTTACCTCCACTTAGGCCACAGTAGTCTCAGCAGTCTCCCTGAAGACGGTTTCTGGCAGGAAATCTGTTCACCGGAGTGCTTCTAGCCAGGCTGCCATATTTCTTTCATGCACCGTGGTGCACAGCATGCAGGTGAGGGAATGGACCAGTGAAGTTTGGTGATGGTGGGTGGTTGCAGAGAGCTCTGCAAGGTCTTTATGGGCTCACGCTGTGCTGCGTGTGATGCCCTTACAACTCACTTCGTGACCCAGATAAGACACTGATTACACCGCAAATTTACACTTCCTTAATTCAGCGGTTAATCCCACCTCATTTAGTTTCTCCAGTACCAACTTGAGCTTTTGATTATGCTCCTCTCTACTGTTGCCCATAATTAATATGTCATACTGAAAATAAATGACTTTACTCATTCCCTTAAACAATCTGAACATCAGCCGCTGGAATACAGCTGCTGCTGATGCCAATCCAAACGGCATCCTTACAAATCTGTAACACTCAAAAGGAGTGATGAATGCTGCCAAATCTCTGCTAGACTCATGTAATTGGACTTGGCGGTACGCCAAAGTTAGATCTATTGTAGAGAACCATTTTGCGCCCTTGGATTGAGTCAATAGCTCATCAATTTTAGGCAGCGGAAACTTGTCGATGACAATGTTTTTGTTTAATTCCCTCAAATCAATGCAAAGGCCCAAACGTCCATCTGCTTTGTGAGCTACTACCAATGGAGCCAACCATTGTACGCTTTCTATGGATTCAATAATCCCTTTAGACTCTAACGTTTACAATTCATTCAAAACATTACCTCTTATGCTAATGGGTATATTCCTCACTTTGTGACATACAGGAATGGCATTCTTCTTCAATTTAATTTTGTGTGAACCCCTTTAATCTCCCCAATGTACCAGAGAATACATTCAGAAACTGTTCTGTTACCATACCTTCCAAGTTTGAATCCTTGATGACCATCACTTGGTCTACACTATTCGGATCTAACACGATACCCAAAGCTCCTTGATCTATCCACCCAAGGAGTGATGGACCTTTTTCTGAAATATACAATTTTCCATTGGCTACTCTGTTTTTGAATTTGAAACGTACTTCTTTGTATCCCACTAAAGGAATGTTTTCACCCGTAAAGGTGACAGGATGTATCTCTGTAGGGTGCAATTGTTCTCCTGAAACAGCTGCCAATTCTTTCTCCCGTACTGACTGCTGAATAATAGAGTAAGGAGACCCTGAGTCCACAACCACCCGCATGTTAACCCAATTTATATCTATGTCACACATTGGTTTCTTCCTAGAATTACAAGTAACATCCAAAATTGTATCACCATCACCAATACTAAAAATGCTTTCATCACTCATGGAATCACGCTCCTCTGTTTCATCCCCATTCAACACACGTTTTACACTACAGTTGTTTGTACTTCTCTTTTTCCTGCACATCCTTTTGTAATGTCCCACAATTCCACTAAATGTACATTTAATTCTCATTGCAGGGCAGCCCTTATCGCGTGCAAAATGTCCTTTATTGCCACACCTAAAACACACAGGACTTTGTCAGGTTGATTGCAATTACTTTCTTTTACAGAATAATTACCTTTCCTTCTTCCTTGACATTTAGGTTGACTTATTTTGCAAATTGCCTCTTCCCCATTCTTACTTTTTAGGACTACATTTGCACATCTTTTGGACATTTCCGCTTTTTTAGCAATTGCAACCACCTCATTTAGAGATGATTCGCCACACACCTGCAGTTTCTCTTGTATACTCATGTTGTTGGAATGCATAACTACTTGGTCTCTGATTAGGTCATCATGCAATACTCCAAATTTGCAATTGATAGCCAGTTTGTTTTTAAGGCCGAAACATAATCTACCACTGTCTCATTCAATAGTTGTTTTCTTTGGAAGAAAACATATCTGTCCATTGCTACACAGTTGATGATACGAGTCTAAATCCTCCAATGTGTCTTTAACCCCTTCCCCGCCAGGGACGTAATGGTTACGTCCATGGCAGCGCCCGTGTGGCGCCATGGACGTAACCATTACGTCCTGGGACTGGCAGTCGGGGGAAGCGCTAGTGCTTCCCCCGAGGGCCGCCCCCCAACACCCCCAGGCCAGGGCTGAAAGGGGAATCCCTTCCCCTTTCACGCCACCCCCCCCCATGACGTCAGCGCGCGATCGCGCGCTGATTTCATGGAAAGGGGGAAAGACGCGCTGGAAGCCATTTGCTTCCAGCGCGTCTAAGGGAGAAGGTGAGTATTTCACCTTCATGCGGGGTGGGGGTGCTCTGAGAGAGGCATCGAGGGAAAGGAAAGGGTTTTCCTTTCCCTCGATGTCTCTTTGAGCATTCCTGCTGCCCGATCGCGATGCGATCGGGCAGCAGGAATGCCCACTAGACACCAGGGATTTCGCTATGTGTGTTTATTAGTGTGGGGGAGCGACCCCTTGGGCAAGGGTCGCTCCCCTTTGGGGGCAAATGTATTTTGTGTCGTTTCTGCCCCCCCTGGGGGCAGATTGGCCCTATTTTTAGGCCGATCTGCCCCCAAGGGGGGCAGAAAGCCAATAGACACCAGGGATTTTATTGTTGATTTTTATTTTTTGTGTTGGGGGGCGGCCCCTTGGGCAAGGGTCGCCCCCAGGGGCCCTCATGTATTTTTGGGCAGTTCTGCCCCCCTTGGGGGTAGAGAGGCCTATTTTTTTTAGGCCTTTCTACCCCCAAGGGGGGCAGAATCCCAATAGCGCCAGAAATAGTATGTATGTATGTGTGCTTTGTGTTGGGGGGTGGCCCCTTGGGCAAGGGTCGCTCCCCCCGGGGGCGCAATGTATTTATCATCGTTTCTGCCCCCCTTGGGGGCAGATTGGCCCTATTTTTAGGCCGATCTGCCCCCAAGGGGGGCAGAAAGCCACTAGACACCAGGGATTTTATTGTTGGTTTTTATTTTTTGTGTTGGGGGGCGGCCCCTTGGGCAAGGGTCGCCCCCAGGGGCCCACATGTATTTTTGGGCAGTTCTGCCCCCCTTGGGGGCAGAGAGGCCTATTTTTTTTAGGCCTTTCTGCCCCCAAGGGGGGCAGAATCCCAATAGCGCCAGAAAGATATGTTTGTATGTGTGCTTTGTGTTGGGGGGTGGCCCCTTGGGCAAGGGTCGCTCCCCCCGGGGGCGCAATGTATTTATCGTCGTTTCTGCCCCCCTTGGGGGCAGATTGGCCCTATTTTTACACCGATCTACTAGACACCAGGGATTTTATTGTTGGTTTTTATTTTTTGTGTTGGGGGGCGGCCCCTTGGGCAAGGGTCGCCCCCAGGGGCCCACATGTATTTTTGGGCAGTTCTGCCCCCCTTGGGGACAGATAGGCCTATTTTTTTTAGGCCTGGGGCAGAATCCCAATAGCGCCAGAAATATTATGTTTTGTATGCGTGCTTTGTGTTGGGGGTTGGCCCCTTGGGCAAGGGTCGCTCCCCCTGGGGGGGCAATGTATTTATCGTCGTTTCTGGCCCCCTTGGGGGCAGATTGGCCTTATTTTTAGGCCAATCTATCCCCAAGGGGGGCAGAGAGCCACTAGACACCAGGGATTTTATTGTTGTTTTTTTATTTATTTGTGTTGGGGGGCGGCCCCTTGGGCAAGGGTCGGCCCCAGGGGCCCATATGTATTATTGGGCAGTTCTGCCCCCCTTGGGGGCAGATATGCCTATTTTTTAGGCCTTTCTGTCCCCAAGGGGGGCAGAATCCCCATAGCGCCAGGGATACTATATATGTGTGTGTGTGTGCTTTGTGTGGGGGTGTGGCCCCTTGGGCAAGGGTCGCCCCCCCCAAAGGGTGCAATGTAATCTGGGCGATTTCTGCCCCCTCCCCTTGGGGGTAGATTGGCCTATTTTTTTTTAGGCCCATCTTCCCCCAAGCAGAGAAGACTAGACACAAGGGAAAATGAAAAAATGGTTAGTGGCGGAGTGTTTGTCAACTGGCGAAGTATTTGCTTTTATGATAATAACAGTTTTTCTCCTTTTTGTTCTAGTTCAAAGCTTTTGCTGACTTTGCTGTGGCTTGTTGCAGTTTTGGCAGTAGTTGTCCTGCGGTTTGCGTAGTTGCATGTTTTAGGTAAGTAAATAAATTTACTCCAAGTGAGTATTGTTGCAATGCATGAATGACATGTTTGTAGGTGGTGTACTGAATGCAGGATTGTGTGTGAAATTGTCCTTAGAGTTATGCACAATGATTATTGTGTTGTCTTATGTCTAATTTGCTTTTTTTTTTCTCTTTTTAGTGGGATATCGTTGGTGATTGCTGTGGCTGTGCAGAGTAGTTGCTGGTGAGTCAAGCTTTTTCAGGCAAGTGAGCAGTATAGTTTTTGAGTTTATAATTCTTAGTGATAAACCTATACTTTGTTACTTATCTTACACAGTGCTGGTTGTTGGTGGTGTATTTGTCCAGTTAATTTTTGTAGGAAGGATCATGGCTAGCCGTAGGATGACCGCTCAGCAGGTTGTCAGTGTGCTTTTTGAGTCATCTTCTGACCACGAATATGAGACTGACTCTGCATCTGAGGCAGAGGAGGAAGTGCAGGATTCTGGAAGTGAATTTTCTGTCAGAGATGAATCATCTGATGATGAAGCCACTCTCTGTGCTGATGAAGGGCCTGTTTTAGAGGAGGACAGTGATGTGCCAATGGTGCAGGAGCCAGCGGCTGAAAGGCTTCCCATTGGAAGACCTGACGCATGGGTTGCACCAAACATGGAGCAGCCACAGTTGAGTTGCCTGCGTTTACTGGTTTTCCAGGGTGTCGAGTTAATACGGAAAACTTTTTGCCCGTCAACTTTTTTGAGTTGTTTATGGACGATATATTTTTGGAAGAGATTGTTGAGCAGACTAATTTGTATGCAGAGCAGTTTTTGAGGGACAACGCTGCCAGACTTAGGCCACACTCTAGAGCTAGCCGGTGGATTCCCACAAATCTGGAAGAGTTGAAAAAGTTCTTGGGTTTAACTTTTTTGATGGGGCTGATAAGGAAGCCATCGCTGTCTTCATATTGGTCTACTAGTCCCTTGATGGCAACTGCTATATTTCCTGCCATCATGAGTCGTAACCGGTATGAGCTTCTTCTTCGGATGTTGCATTTTGTAGATAATGCTTTAGCCTTGCCACAAGATCATCCTGATTCTGACCGTCTTTTTAAGATTAGACCTGTCCTTGATCATTTGGTAGATCGGTTTTCAGAGATTTATGTTCCAGGGAAAGAAATATCTGTAGATGAGTCTTTGGTCCTGTTCAAGGGTCGTTTGGTTTTTAGGCAGTACATTCCTAGCAAGAGGGCACGGTATGGAATTAAATTGTATATGCTGTCAGAAAGTAGTACAGGATATGTTTATAATTTCCGGGTCTACACTGGTAGGGATTCCAATATTGACCCCCCTGGTTGTCCTCCCACTTTTGGAGTTAGTGAGAAAATTGTGTGGGAACTTGGTAGACGACTGTTTAACAAAGGTCACCATTTATACGTAGATAACTTCTAAACTGGAGTTCGGTTGTTCAAGGAGTTGTTCAGAGTGGACACTGTTGCTTGTGGCACAATCCGCTCTAATCGGAAAGGCTATCCAAAAGAGCTTGTCTGTAAAAAACTTGAGAAGGGACAGTGCAGTGCCTTGCGGAATGATGAGCTGCTAGCTCTGAAATTTGTAGACAAGAGGGATGTATACATGCTAAGCACCATCCATGATGAGAGTACTTCACCTGTGGCTGTTTGGGGTCAGGTTGCCGAAGTGCGCAAACCTGTGTGCATCTTAGACTATAATAAGCACATGGGTGGTGTTGATAGAGTAGATCAGAGGTTAGAACCTTACACTGCTGCTCGTAAGTCTTATGTGTGGTATAAGAAATTAGCGCTTCACTTATTCCACTTGGCAACTTTTAATGCTTTTGTTGTGTTTAAGGATAGTTCTCCAGAGTCAAGGATGACATTTGTGAAATTTCAGGAGTCTATCATAGCTAGCCTTGTTGTGCTGGAACAGGCAAGAGTTCCTAGAGAAGCAGTGGTGGAGGATGTGGCTAGATTGAAAGATCGTCACTTTGCTGAGCACGTTCCTCCCACGGCCAAAAAAAACTTTCCTGCTAAGAGATGTAGAGTCTGTGCTCGAAGAGGTATCAGGAAGTAGACTAGGATGTACTGCCCTGATTGTCCTTCAAAGCCTGGGCTGTGTGTGGGTGGCTGTTTCAGGAGCTACAACACACAGAAGAATTATTGGGAAATTCCGTGAGCGTAAACTGGTGTTTTATATTTTTATATGTTCGGTTTCACGGTTGGCATTAGTCATGTATTCAGTTAGAGCTTTTGTGTTTGTAGTTTTGTACTAATTTATGATTAGTGGTTTCTTTGTTGTTTAAAAACAAAAAAAAGGGGATGGCATGTGTAGGGTGGCGCTTGGCTGGCGGCGTGGGTGGGGTGGCGCTTGGCTGGCGGTGTGGGTGGGGTGGCGCTTGGCTGGCGGTGTGTGTGGGGTGGCGCTTGGCTGGCGGTGTGTGTGGGGTGGCGCTTGGCTGGCGGTGTGGCGGTGTGGGTGTGGTGGCGCTTGGCTGGCGGTGTGGGTGGGGTGGCGCTTGGCTGGCGGTGTGTGTGGGGTGGCGCTTGGCTGGCGGTGTGTGTGGGGTGGCGCTTGGCTGGCGTTGTGGGTGGGGTGGCGCTGGGCTGGCGGTGTGGGTGTGGTGGCGCTGGGCTGGCGGTGTGTGTGGGGTGGCGCTGGGCTGGCGGTGTGTGTGGGGTGGCGCTTGGCTGGTGGTGTGGGTGGGGTGGCGCTTGGCTGGCAGTGCCGGCCAAACGGCAGTCCACACACTCATCAGCTGGTGTGATTGCTGTATCAGGCATGTGGGTGTATGAAAGTGATGGGCCCTTGACTGGCGCTGTCTGTGGATGCGAGTCTTGTAATGTGCTGGGCCCGTGGCTGGCGGCGTGAATGGTCTAGTGTATGTCATGTATGAAAGGTGTGTGAATGGACTGTAAAGCGGTTGGTGCCTTGTCGTGGCTTTACAGCTCACGAGCTGTGAGTCATTGGTTCAGTTTTTTGGCCTTTCAGTTATTACCAGTGCATTTCACTTTTGTGAAATCTCTTGTTAATAAAATTTGATCTACTGAACCATCACTCACCCTCGTGCCAAATCCAACCAGTATGTGTGGTACAAATGACAAAACCTGCTCCGCTGTAATCAGGCGTCGCAGCACACTTGAGACACGCTAGGTGCCTCGGGTGGGACTCCGATGATGAAGCATGCCACCAACTTGGTTGGTGGGTGAGGGGTCTTCTTCACATAACCTAAGTGTGTTTCTTTTCACAATTTTAGTGTTTGGCACATCACGGACGTATGTGCACACATCAAAGTGATATATTCCAAAAATACCTGTGTTTGGGGGGGAGGGCCCACCTATGTTTTTGGTCCTGGGTGCGGCCGTCATGTAGGGAAACCTACAAAACCCAGAAACTTTTTAAAACTAGGCACCCCAAGGAGTCTAGGGAGGTGTGGCTTGCGTGGCTCCCCCAACATTTTCTTACCCAGACTCCTCTGTAAACCTCATAATTTGCATAAAAAAGCATATTTTCCTGATTTTTCTTAGTAGGATCACCGCTCCAGCACAAAATTCCTACTCCCCAGTTTTCCCCTCAGTCTCCCAAGTAAAATGACACCTCACTTATGTGGGTCCCCAAAGCAGAGTCCGTCTAAAGATGTATAAAAGAATATGCCCTTATAAACTTGCTGTGCTATCCCTTCTACCCCTTCAGGTTTTGGGCCTTATTCTGTTGCAGGTACCTGGCCCACCCACACAAGTGAGGTATCATTTTTATCGGGAGACTTGGGGGAACGCTGGGTGGAAGGACATTTGTGGCTTCTGTCAGATTCCAGAACTTTCTGCCACAGAAATGTGAGGAACATGTGTTTTTTTAGCCAAATTTTGAGGTTTGCATAGGATTCTGGGTAACAGAAACTGGTCCGAGCCCCGCAAGTCACCCCTCCTTGGATTCCCCTAGGTCTCTAGTTTTCAGAAATGCACAGGTTTGGTAGGTTTCCCTAGGTGCCGGCTGAGCTACAGGCCAAAATCTACAGGTAGGCACTTCGCAAAAAACACCTCTGTTTTCTTCCAAAATTTAGGACGTGTCCACATTGCGTTTTGGGGTGTTTCATGTCGCCGGCGCTAGGCCTACCCACGCAAGTCAGGTATCATTTTTATCGGGAGACTTGGGGGAACGCTGGGTGGAAGGAAATTTGTGCCTCCTCTCGGATTCCAGAACTTTCTGCCACAGAAATGTGAGGAACATGTGTTTTTTTAGCCAAATTTTGAGGTTTGCAAAGGATTCTGGTTAACAGAACCTGGTCCGAGCCCCGCAAGTCACCCCATCTTGAATTCCCCTAGGTCTCTAGTTTTCAGAAATGCACAGGTTTGGTAGGTTTCCCTAGGTGCCGGCTGAGCTAGAGGCCAAAATCTACAGGTAGGCACTTCGCAAAAAACACCTCTGTTTTCTTCCAAAATTTAGGACATGTCCACATTGGGTTTTGGGGTGTTTCATGTCGCTGGCGCTAGGCCTACCCACGCAAGTGAGGTATAATTTTTATCGGGAGACATGGGGGAACGCTGGGTGGAAGGAAATTTGTGGCTCCTCTCAGATTCCAGAACTTTCTGCCACAGAAATGTGAGGAACATGTGTTTTTTTAGCCAAATTTTGAGGTTTGCAAAGGATTCTGGGTAACAGAACCTGGTCCGAGCCCCGCAAGTCACCCCTCCTTGGATTCCCCTAGGTCTCTAGTTTTCAGAAATGCACAGGTTTGGTAGGTTTCCCTAGGTGCCGGCTGAGCTAGAGGCCAAAATCTACAGGTAGGCACTTCGCAAAAAACAACTCTGTTTTCTTCCAAAATTTTGGATGTGTCCACGTTGCGTTTTGGGGTGTTTCCTGTCGCGGGCGCTAGGCCTACCCTCGCAAGTGAGGTATCATTTTTAGCGGGAGACTTGGGGGAACGCTGGGTGGAAGGAAATTTGTGGCTCCTCTCAGATTCCAGAACTTTCTGCCACAGAAATGTGAGGAACATGTGTTTTTTTAGCCAAATTTTGAGGTTTGCAAAGGATTCTGGGTAACAGAACCTGGTCCGAGCCCCGCAAGTCACCCCTCCTTGGATTCCCCTAGGTCTCTAGTTTTCAGAAATGCACAGGTTTGGTAGGTTTGCCTAGGTGCCGGCTGAGCTAGAGGCCAAAATCTACAGGTAGGCACTTCACAAAAAACACCTCTGTTTTCTTCCAAAATTTAGGATGTGTCCACGTTGCGCTTTGGGGTGTTTCCTGTCGCGGGCGCTAGGCCTACCCACGCAAGTGAGGTATCATTTTTATCGGGAGACTTGGGGGAACGCTGGGTGGAAGGAAATTTGTGGCTCCTCTCAGATTCCAGAACTTTCTGCCACAGAAATGTGAGGAACATGTGTTTTTTTAGCCAAATTTTGAGGTCTGCAAAGGATTCTGGGTAACAGAACCTGCTCCGAGCCCTGCAAGTCACCCCTCCTTGGATTCCCCTAGGTCTCTAGTTTTCAGAAATGCACAGGTTTGGTAGGTTTCCCTAGGTGCCGGCTGAGCTAGAGGCCAAAATCTACAGGTAGGCACTTCGCAAAAAACACCTCTGTTTTCTTCAAAAATTTGGGATGTGTCCACGTTGCGCTTTGGGGTGTTTCCTGTCGCGGGCGCTAGGCCTACCCACGCAAGTGAGGTATCATTTTTATCGGGAGAGTTGGGGGAACGCTGGGTGGAAGGAAATTTGTGGCTCCTGTCAGATTCCAGAACTTTCTGCCACAGAAATGTGAGGAACATGTGTTTTTTTAGCCAAATTTTGAGGTTTGCAAAGGATTCTGGGTAACAGAACCTGGTCCGAGCCCCGCAAGTCACCCCATCTTGGATTCCCCTAGGTCTCTAGTTTTCAGAAATGCACAGGTTTGGTAGGTTTCCCTAGGTGCCGGCTGAGCTAGAGGCCAAAATCTACAGGTAGGCACTTTGCAAAAAACACCTCTGTTTTCTTCCAAAATTTTGGATGTGTCCATGTTGAGCTTTGGGGTGTTTCCTGTCGCGAGCGCTAGGCCTACCCACGCAAGTGAGGTGTCATTTTTATCGGGAGACTTGGGGGAACGCTGGGTGGAAGGAAATTTGTGGCTCCTCTCAGATTCCACAACTTTCTGCCACAGAAATGTGAGGAACATGTGTTTTTTTAGCCAAATTTTGAGGTTTGCAAAGGATTCTGGGTAACAGAACCTGGTCCGAGCCCCGCAAGTAACCCCTACTTGGATTCCCCTAGGTCTCTAGTTTTCAGAAATGCACAGGTTTGGTAGGTTTCCCTAGGTGCCGGCTGAGCTAGAGGCCAAAATCTACAGGTAGGCACTCCGCATAAAACACCTCTGTTTTCTTCCAAAATTTTGGATGTGTCCACGTTGCGCTTTGGGGTGTTTCCTGTCGCCGGCGCTAGGCCTACCCACGCAAGTGAGGTATCATTTTTATCGGGAGACTTGGGGGAACGCTGGGTGGAAGGACATTTGTGGCTCCTCTCAGATTCCAGAACTTTCTGCCACAGAAATGTGAGGAACATGTGTTTTTTTAGCCAAATTTTGAGGTTTGCAATGTTTCTGGGTAACAGAACCTGGTCCGAGTCCCGCAAGTCACCCCTCCTTGGATTCCCCTAGGTCTCTAGTTTTCAGAAATGCACAGGTTTGGTAGGTTTCCCTAGGTGCCGGCTGAGCTAGAGGCCAAAATCTACAGGTAGGCACTTCGCAAAAAACACCTCTGTTTTCTTCCAAAATTTAGGATGTGTCCACGTTGCGCTTTGGGGTGTTTCCTGTTGCGGGCGCTAGGCCTACCCACGCAAGTGAGGTATCATTTTTATCGGGAGACTTGGGGGAACGCTGGGTGGAAGGAAATTTGTGGCTCCTCTAAGATTCCAGAACTTTCTGCCACAGAAATGTGAGGAACATGTGTTTTTTTAGCCAAATTTTGAGGTTTGCAAAGGATTCTGGGTAACAGAACCTAGTCCGAGCCCCGCAAGTCACCCCTCCTTGGATTCCCCTAGGTCTCTAGTTTTCAGAAATGCACAGGTTTGGTAGGTTTCCCTAGGTGCCGGCTGAGCTAGAGGCCAAAATCTACAGGTAGGCACTTCGCAAAAAACACCTCTGTTTTCTTCCAAAATTTTGGATGTGTCCACGTTGCGCTTTGGGGTGTTTCCTGTCGCGGGCGCTAGGCCTACCCACGCAAGTGAGGTATCATTTTTATCGGGAGACTTGGGGGAACGCTGGGTAGAAGGAAATTTGTGGCTCCTCTCAGATTCCAGAACTTTCTGCCACAGAAATGTGAGGAACATGTGTTTTTTTAGCCAAATTTTGAGGTTTGCAAAGGATTCTGGGTAACAGAACCTGGTCCGAGCCCTGCAAGTCACCCCTCCTTGGATTCCCCTATGTCTCTAGTTTTCAGAAATGCACAGGTTTGGTAGGTTTTCCTAGGTGCCGGCTGAGCTAGAGGCCAAAATCTACAGGTAGGCACTTCGCAAAAAACACTTCTGTTTTCTTCCAAAATTTTGGATGTGTCCACGTTGCGCTTTGGGGTGTCTCCTGTCGCGGGCGCTAGGCCTACTTACGCAAGTGAGGTATCATTTTTATCGGGAGACTTGGGGGAACGCTGGGTGGAAGGAAATTTGTGGCTCCTATCAGATTCCAGAACTTTCTGCCACAGAAATGTGAGGATCATGTGTTTTTTTAGCCAAATTCTGAGGTTTGGAAAGGATTCTGGGTAACAGAACCTGGCCCGAGCCCCGCAAGTCACCCCTCCTTGGATTCCCCTAAGTCTCTAGTTTTCAGAAATGCACAGGTTTGGTAGGTTTCCCTAGGTGCCGGCTGAGCTAGAGGCCAAAATCTACAGGTAGGCACTTCGCAAAAAACACCTCTGTTTTCTTCAAAAATTTTGGATGTGTCCACGTTGCGCTTTGGGGTGTTTCCTGTCGCGGGCGCTAGGCCTACCCACGCAAGTGAGGTATCATTTTTATCGGGAGAGTTGGAGGAACGCTGGGTGGAAGGAAATTTGTTGCTCCTCTCAGATTCCAGAACTTTCTGCCACAGAAATGTGAGGAACATGTGTTTTTTTTAGCCAAATTTTGAGGTTTGCAAAGGATTCTGGGTAACAGAACCTGGTCCGAGCCCCGCAAGTCACCCCATCTTGGATTCCCCTAGGTCTCTAGTTTTCAGAAATGCACAGGTTTGGTAGGTTTCCCTAGGTGCCGGCTGAGCTAGAGGCCAAAATCTACAGGTAGGCACTTTGCAAAAAACACCTCTGTTTTCTTCCAAAATTTTGGATGTGTCCATGTTGAGCTTTGGGGTGTTTCCTGTCGCGGGCGCTAGGCCTACCCACGCAAGTGAGGTGTCATTTTTATCGGGAGACTTGGGGGAACGCTGGGTGGAAGGAAATTTGTGGCTCCTCTCAGATTCCAGAACTTTCTGCCACAGAAATGTGAGGAACATGTGTTTTTTTAGCCAAATTTTGAGGTTTGCAAAGGATTCTGGGTAACAGAACCTGGTCCGAGCCCTGCAAGTCACCCCTCCTTGGATTCCCCTATGTCTCTAGTTTTTTAGAAATGCACAGGTTTGGTAGGTTTTCCTAGGTGCCGGCTGAGCTAGAGGCCAAAATCTACAGGTAGGCACTTCGCAAAAAACACTTCTGTTTTCTTCCAAAATTTTGGATGTGTCCACGTTGCGCTTTGGGGTGTCTCCTGTCGCGGGCGCTAGGCCTACTTACGCAAGTGAGGTATCATTTTTATCGGGAGACTTGGGGGAACGCTGGGTGGAAGGAAATTTGTGGCTCCTATCAGATTCCAGAACTTTCTGCCACAGAAATGTGAGGATCATGTGTTTTTTTAGCCAAATTCTGAGGTTTGGAAAGGATTCTGGGTAACAGAACCTGGTCCGAGCCCCGCAAGTCACCCCTCCTTGGATTCCCCTAAGTCTCTAGTTTTCAGAAATGCACAGGTTTGGTAGGTTTCCCTAGGTGCCGGCTGAGCTAGAGGCCAAAATCTACAGGTAGGCACTTCGCAAAAAACACCTCTGTTTTCTTCAAAAATTTTGGATGTGTCCACGTTGCGCTTTGGGGTGTTTCCTGTCGCGGGCGCTAGGCCTACCCACGCAAGTGAGGTATCATTTTTATCGGGAGAGTTGGAGGAACGCTGGGTGGAAGGAAATTTGTGGCTCCTCTCAGATTCCAGAACTTTCTGCCACAGAAATGTGAGGAACATGTGTTTTTTTAGCCAAATTTTGAGGTTTGCAAAGGATTCTGGGTAACAGAACCTGGTCCGAGCCCCGCAAGTCACCCCATCTTGGATTCCCCTAGGTCTCTAGTTTTCAGAAATGCACAGGTTTGGTAGGTTTCCCTAGGTGCCGGCTGAGCTAGAGGCCAAAATCTACAGGTAGGCACTTTGCAAAAAACACCTCTGTTTTCTTCCAAAATTTTGGATGTGTCCATGTTGAGCTTTGGGGTGTTTCCTGTCGCGGGCGCTAGGCCTACCCACGCAAGTGAGGTGTCATTTTTATCGGGAGACTTGGGGGAACGCTGGGTGGAAGGAAATTTGTGGCTCCTCTCAGATTCCAGAACTTTCTGCCACAGAAATGTGAGGAACATGTGTTTTTTTAGCCAAATTTTGAGGTTTGCAAAGGATTCTGGGTAACAGAACCTGGTCCGAGCCCCGCAAGTCACCCCTACTTGGATTCCCCTAGGTCTCTAGTTTTCAGAAATGCACAGGTTTGGTAGGTTTCCCTAGGTGCCGGCTGAGCTAGAGGCCAAAATCTACAGGTAGGCACTCCGCATAAAACACCTCTGTTTTCTTCCAAAATTTAGGATGTGTCCACGTTGCGCTTTGGGGTGTTTCCTGTCGCCGGCGCTAGGCCTACCCACGCAAGTGAGGTATCATTTTTATCGGGAGACTTGGGGGAACGCTGGGTGGAAGGACATTTGTGGCTCCTCTCAGATTCCAGAACTTTCTGCCACAGAAATGTGAGGAACATGTGTTTTTTTAGCCAAATTTTGAGGTTTGCAATGTTTCTGGGTAACAGAACCTGGTCCGAGCCCCGCAAGTCACCCCTCCTTGGATTCCCCTAGGTATCTAGTTTTCAGAAATACAGGTTTGGTAGGTTTCCCTAGGTGCCGGCTGAGCTAGAGGCCAAATTCTACAGGTAGGCACTTCGCAAAAAACACCTCTGTTTTATTCCAAAATTTTGGATGTGTCCACGTTGCGCTTTGGGGTGTTTCCTGTCGCGGGCGCTAGGCCTAGCCACGCAAGAGAGGTATCATTTTTATCGGGAGAGTTGGGGGAACGCTGGGTGGAAGGAAATTTGTGGCTCCTCTCAGATTCCAGAACTTTCTGCCACAGAAATGTGAGGAACATGTGTTTTTTTAGCCAAATTTTGAGGTTTGCAATGTTTCTGGGTAACAGAACCTGGTCTGAGCCCCGCAAGTCACCCCTCCTTGGATTCCCCTAGGTCTCTAGTTTTCAGAAATGCTCAGGTTTGGGAGGTTTCCCTAGGTGCCGGCTGAGCTAGAGGCCAAAATATACAGGTAGGCACTTCGCAAAAAACACCTCTGTTTTCTTCCAAAATTTTGGATGTGTCCACGTTGCGCTTTGGGGTGTTTCCTGTCGCGGGCGCTAGGCCTAGCCACGCAAGAGAGGTATCATTTTTATCGGGAGAGTTGGGGGAACGCTGGGTGGAAGGAAATTTGTGGCTCCTCTCAGATTCCAGAACTTTCTGCCACAGAAATGTGAGGAACATGTGTTTTTTTAGCCAAATTTTGAGGTTTGCAAAGGATTCTGGGTAACAGAACCTGGTCCGAGCCCCTCAAGTCACCCCATCTTGGATTCCCCTAGGTCTCTAGTTTTGAGAAATGCACAGGTTTGGTAGGTTTCCCTAGGTGCCGGCTGAGCTAGAGGCCAAAATCTACTGGTAGGCAATTCGCAAAAAACACCTCTGTTTTCTTCCAAAATTTTGGATGTGTCCACGTTGAGCTTTGGGGTGTTTCCTGTCGCGGGAGCTAGGCCTAGCCACGCAAGAGAGGTATCATTTTTATCGGGAGAGTTGGGGGAACGCTGGGTGGAAGGAAATTTGTGGCTCCTCTCAGATTCCAGAACTTTCTGCCACAGAAATGTGAGGAACATGTGTTTTTTTAGCCAAATTTTGAGGTTTGCAATGTTTCTGGGTAACAGAACCTGGTCTGAGCCCCGCAAGTCACCCCTCCTTGGATTCCCCTAGGTCTCTAGTTTTCAGAAATGCACAGGTTTGGTAGGTTTCCCTAGGTGCCGGCTGAGCTAGAGGCCAAAATATACAGGTAGGCACTTCGCAAAAAACACCTCTGTTTTCTTCCAAAATTTTGGATGTGTCCACGTTGCGCTTTGGGGTGTTTCCTGTCACGGGCGCTAGGCCTAGCCACGCAAGAGAGGTATCATTTTTATCGGGAGAGTTGGGGGAACGCTGGGTGGAAGGAAATTTGTGGCTCCTCTCAGATTCCAGAACTTTCTGCCACAGAAATGTGAGGAACATGTGTTTTTTTAGCCAAATTTTGAGGTTTGCAAAGGATTCTGGGTAACAGAACCTGGTCCGAGCCCCTCAAGTCACCCCATCTTGGATTCCCCTAGGTCTCTAGTTTTGAGAAATGCACAGGTTTGGTAGGTTTCCCTAGGTGCCGGCTGAGCTAGAGGCCAAAATCTACTGGTAGGCAATTCGCAAAAAACACCTCTGTTTTCTTCCAAAATTTTGGATGTGTCCACGTTGAGCTTTGGGGTGTTTCCTGTCGCGGGAGCTAGGCCTACCACGCAAGTGAGGTACCATTTTTATCGGGAGACTTGGGGAAACGCTGGGTGGAAGGAAATTTGTGGCTCCTCTCAGATTCCAGAACTTTCTGCCACAGAAATGTGAGGAACATGTGTTTTTTTAGCCAAATTTTGAGGTTTGCAAAGGATTCTGGGTAACAGAACCTGGTCCGAGCCCCGCAAGTCACCCCTCCTTGGATTCCCCTAGGTCTCTAGTTTCCAGAAATGCACAGGTTCGGTAGGTTTCCCTAGGTGCCGGCTGAGCTAGAGGTCAAAATCTACAGGTAGGCACTTCGCAAAAAACACCTCTGTTTTCTTCCAAAATTTAGGATGTGTCCACGTTGCGCTTTGGGGTGTTTCCTGTCGCGGGCGCTAGGCCTACCCACGCAAGTGAGGTATCATTTTTATTGGGAGACTTGGGGGACCGCTGGGTGGAAGGAAATTTGTGGCTCCTCTCAGATTCCAGAACTTTCTGCCACAAAAATGTGAGGAACATGTGTTTTTTTAGCCAAATTTTGAGGTTTGCAAAGGATTCTGGGTAACAGAACCTGGTCCGAGCCCCGCAAGTCACCCCTCCTTGGATTCCCCTAGGTCTCTAGTTTTCAGAAATGCACAGGTTTGGTAGGTTTCCCTAGGTGCCGGCTGAGCTAGAGGCCAAAATCTACAGGTAGGCACTCCGCAAAAAACACCTCTGTTTTCTTCCAAAATTTTGGATGTGTCCACGTTGCGCTTTGGGGTGTTTCCTGTCGCCGGCGCTAGGCCTACCCACGCAAGTGAGGTATCATTTGCATCGGGAGACTTGGGGGAACGCTGGGTGGAAGGACATTTGTGGCTCCTCTCAGATTCCAGAACTTTCTGCCACAGAAATGTGAGGAACATGTGTTTTTTTAGCCAAATTTTGAGGTTTGCAATGTTTCTGGGTAACAGAACCTGGTCCGAGCCCCGCAAGTCACCCCTCCTTGGATTCCCCTAGGTCTCTAGTATTCAGAAATGCACAGGTTTGGTAGGTTTCCCTAGGTGCCGGCTGAGCTAGAGGCCAAAATCTACAGGTAGGCACTTCGCAAAAAACACCTCTGTTTTCTTCCAAAATTTTGGATGTGTCCACGTTGCGCTTTGGGGTGTTTCCTGTCGCGGGCGCTAGGCCTACCCACGCAATTGAGGTATCATTTTTATCGGGAGACTTGGGGGAACGCTGGGTGGAAGGAAATTTGTGGCTCCTCTCAGATTCCAGAACTTTCTGCCACAGAAATGTGAGGAACATGTGTTTTTTTAGCCAAATTTTGAGGTTTGCAAAGGATTCTGGGTAACAGAACCTGGTCCGAGCCCCGCAAGTCACCCCTCCTTGGATTCCCCTAGGTCTCTAGTTTTCAGAAATGCACAGGTTTGGTAGGTTTCCCTAGGTGCCGGCTGAGCTAGAGGCCAAAATCTACAGGTAGGCACTTCGCAAAAAACACCTCTGTTTTCTTCCAAAATTTTGGATGTGTCCACGTTGCGCTTTGGGGTGTTTCCTGTCGCCGGCGCTAGGCCTACCCACGCAATTGAGGTATCATTTTTATCGGGAGACTTGGGGGAACGCTGGGTGGAAGGAAATTTGTGGCTCCTCTCAGATTCCAAAACTTTCTGCCACAGAGATGTGAGGAACATGTGTTTTTTTAGCCAAATTTTGAGGTTTGCAAAGGAATCTGGGTAACAGAACCTGGTCCGAGCCCCGCAAGTCACCCCTCCTTGGATTCCCCTAGGTCTCTAGTTTTCAGAAATGCACAGGTTTGGTAGGTTTCCCTATGTGCCTGCTGAGCTAGAGGGCAAAATCTACAGGTAGGCACTTCGCAAAAAACACCTCTGTTTTCTTCCAAAATTTTGGATGTGTCCACGTTGCGCTTTGGGGTGTTTCCTGTCGCGGGCGCTAGGCCTAGCCACGCAAGAGAGGTATCATTTTTATCGGGAGAGTTGGGGGAACGCTGGGTGGAAGGAAATTTGTGGCTCCTCTCAGATTCCAGAACTTTCTGCCACAGAAATGTGAGGAACATGTGTTTTTTTAGCCAAATTTTGAGGTTTGCAAAGGATTCTGGGTAACAGAACCTGGTCAGAGCCCCTCAAGTCACCCCATCTTGGATTCCCCTAGGTCTCTAGTTTTGAGAAATGCACAGGTTTGGTAGGTTTCCCTAGGTGCCGGCTGAGCTAGAGGCCAAAATCTACTGGTAGGCAATTCGCAAAAAACACCTCTGTTTTCTTCCAAAATTTTGGATGTGTCCACGTTGAGCTTTGGGGTGTTTCCTGTCGCGGGCGCTAGGCCTACCACGCAAGTGAGGTACCATTTTTATCGGGAGACTTGGGGAAACGCTGGGTGGAAGGAAATTTGTGGCTCCTCTCAGATTCCAGAACTTTCTGCCACAGAAATGTGAGGAACATGTGTTTTTTTAGCCAAATTTTGAGGTTTGCAAAGGATTCTGGGTAACAGAACCTGGTCCGAGCCCCGCAAGTCACCCCTCCTTGGATTCCCCTAGGTCTCTAGTTTCCAGAAATGCACAGGTTCGGTAGGTTTCCCTAGGTGCCGGCTGAGCTAGAGGCCAAAATCTACAGGTAGGTACTTCGCAAAAAACACCTCTGTTTTCTTCCAAAATTTAGGATGTGTCCACGTTGCGCTTTGGGGTGTTTCCTGTCGCGGGCGCTAGGCCTACCCACGCAAGTGAGGTATCATTTTTATTGGGAGACTTGGGGGACCGCTGGGTGGAAGGAAATTTGTGGCTCCTCTCAGATTCCAGAACTTTCTGCCACAGAAATGTGAGGAACATGTGTTTTTTTAGCCAAATTTTGAGGTTTGCAAAGGATTCTGGGTAACAGAACCTGGTCCGAGCCCCGCAAGTCACCCCTCCTTGGATTCCCCTAGGTCTCTAGTTTTCAGAAATGCACAGGTTTGGTAGGTTTCCCTAGGTGCCGGCTGAGCTAGAGGCCAAAATCTACAGGTAGGCACTCCGCAAAAAACACCTCTGTTTTCTTCCAAAATTTTGGATGTGTCCACGTTGCGCTTTGGGGTGTTTCCTGTGGCCGGCGCTAGGCCTACCCACTCAAGTGAGGTATCATTTGCATCGGGAGACTTGGGGGAACGCTGGGTGGAAGGACATTTGTGGCTCCTCTCAGATTCCAGAACTTTCTGCCACAGAAATGTGAGGAACATGTGTTTTTTAGCCAAATTTTGAGGTTTGCAATGTTTCTGGGTAACAGAACCTGGTCCGAGCCCCGCAAGTCACCCCTCCTTGGATTCCCCTAGGTCTCTAGTTTTCAGAAATGCACAGGTTTGGTAGGTTTCCCTAGGTGCCGGCTGAGCTAGAGGCCAAAATCTACAGGTAGGCACTTCACAAAAAACACCTCTGTTTTCTTCCAAAATTTTGGATGTGTCCACGTTGCGCTTTGGGGTGTTCCCTGTCGCGGGCGCTAGGCCTACCCACGCAAGTGAGGTATCATTTTTATCGGGAGACTTGAGGGAACGCTGGGTGGAAGGAAATTTGTGGCTCCTCTAAGATTCCAGAACTTTCTGCACAGAAATGTGAGGAACATGTGTTTTTTTAGCCAAATTTTGACGTTTGCAAAGGAATCTGGGTAACAGAACCTGGTCCGAGCCCCGCAAGTCACCCCTCCTTGGATTCCCCTAGGTCTCTAGTTTTCAGAAATGCACAGGTTTGGTAGGTTTCCCTAGGTGCAGGCTGAGCTAGAGGCCAAAATCTACAGGTAGGCACTTCGCAAAAAACACCTCTGTTTTCTTCCAAAATTTTGGATGTGTCCACGTTGCGCTTTGGGGTGTCTCCTGTCGCGGGCGCTAGGCCTACTTACGCAAGTGAGGTATCATTTTTATCGGGAGACTTGGGGGAATGCTGGGTGGAAGGAAATTTGTGGCTCCTCTCAGATTCCAGAACTTTCTGCAACAGAAATGTGAGGAACATGTGTTTTTTTAGCCAAATTTTGAGGTTTGCAAAGGATTCTGGGTAACAGAACCTGGTCCGAGCCCCGCAAGTCACCCCATCTTGGATTCCCCTAGCTCTCTAGTTTTCAGAAATGCACAGGTTTGGTAGGTTTCCCTAGGTGCCGGCTCAGCTAGAGGCCAAAATCTACAGGTAGGCACTTTGCAAAAAACACCTCTGTTTTCTTCCAAAATTTTGGATGTGTCCATGTTGAGCTTTGGGGTGTTTCCTGTCGCGGGCGCTAGGCCTACCCACGCAAGTGAGGTGTCATTTTTATCGGGAGACTTGGGGGAACGCTGGGTGGAAGGAAATTTGTGGCTCCTCTCAGATTCCAGAACTTTCTGCCACAGAAATGTGAGGAACATGTGTTTTTTTAGCCAAATTTTGAGGTTTGCAAAGGATTCTGGGTAACAGAACCTGGTCCGAGCCCCGCAAGTCACCACTACTTGGATTCCCCTAGGTCTCTAGTTTTCAGAAATGCACAGGTTTGGTAGGTTTCCCTAGGTGCCGGCTGAGCTAGAGGCCAAAATCTACAGGTAGGCACTCCGCATAAAACACCTCTGTTTTCTTCCAAAATTTTGGATGTGTCCACGTTGCGCTTTGGGGTGTTTCCTGTCGCCGGCGCTAGGCCTACCCACGCAAGTGAGGTATCATTTTTATTGGGAGACTTGGGGGACCGCTGGGTGGAAGGAAATTTGTGGCTCCTCTCAGATTCCAGAACTTTCTGCCACAGAAATGTGAGGAACATGTGTTTTTTTAGCCAAATTTTGAGGTTTGCAAAGGATTCTGGGTAACAGAACCTGGTCCGAGCCCCGCAAGTCACCCCTCCTTGGATTCCCCTAGGTCTCTAGTTTTCAGAAATGCACAGGTTTGGTAGGTTTCCCTAGGTGCCGGCTGAGCTAGAGGCCAAAATCTACAGGTAGGCACTCCGCAAAAAACACCTCTGTTTTCTTCCAAAATTTTGGATGTGTCCACGTTGCGCTTTGGGGTGTTTCCTGTCGCCGGCGCTAGGCCTACCCACGCAAGTGAGGTATCATTTGCATCGGGAGACTTGGGGGAACGCTGGGTGGAAGGACATTTGTGGCTCCTCTCAGATTCCAGAACTTTCTGCCACAGAAATGTGAGGAACATGTGTTTTTTTAGCCAAATTTTGAGGTTTGCAATGTTTCTGGGTAACAGAACCTGGTCCGAGCCCCGCAAGTCACCCCTCCTTGGATTCCCCTAGGTCTCTAGTTTTCAGAAATGCACAGGTTTGGTAGGTTTCCCTAGGTGCCGGCTGAGCTAGAGGCCAAAATCTACAGGTAGGCACTTCGCAAAAAACACCTCTGTTTTCTTCCAAAATTTTGGATGTGTCCACGTTGCGCTTTGGGGTGTTTCCTGTCGCGGGCGCTAGGCCTACCCACGCAATTGAGGTATCATTTTTATCGGGAGACTTGGGGGAACGCTGGGTGGAAGGAAATTTGTGGCTCCTCTCAGATTCCAGAACTTTCTGCCACAGAAATGTGAGGAACATGTGTTTTTTTAGCCAAATTTTGAGGTTTGCAAAGGATTCTGGGTAACAGAACCTGGTCCGAGCCCCGCAAGTCACCCCTCCTTGGATTCCCCTAGGTCTCTAGTTTTCAGAAATGCACAGGTTTGGTAGGTTTCCCTAGGTGCCGGCTGAGCTAGAGGCCAAAATCTACAGGTAGGCACTTCGCAAAAAACACCTCTGTTTTCTTCCAAAATTTTGGATGTGTCCACGTTGCGCTTTGGGGTGTTTCCTGTCGCCGGCGCTAGGCCTACCCACGCAATTGAGGTATCATTTTTATCGGGAGACTTGGGGGAACGCTGGGTGGAAGGAAATTTGTGGCTCCTCTCAGATTCCAAAACTTTCTGCCACAGAGATGTGAGGAACATGTGTTTTTTTAGCCAAATTTTGAGGTTTGCAAAGGAATCTGGGTAACAGAACCTGGTCCGAGCCCCGCAAGTCACCCCTCATTGGATTCCCCTAGGTCTCTAGTTTTCAGAAATGCACAGGTTTGGTAGGTTTCCCTATGTGCCTGCTGAGCTAGAGGGCAAAATCTACAGGTAGGCACTTCGCAAAAAACACCTCTGTTTTCTTCCAAAATTTTGGATGTGTCCACGTTGCGCTTTGGGGTGTTTCCTGTCGCGGGCGCTAGGCCTAGCCACGCAAGAGAGGTATCATTTTTATCGGGAGAGTTGGGGGAACGCTGGGTGGAAGGAAATTTGTGGCTCCTCTCAGATTCCAGAACTTTCTGCCACAGAAATGTGAGGAACATGTGTTTTTTTAGCCAAATTTTGAGGTTTGCAAAGGATTCTGGGTAACAGAACCTGGTCCGAGCCCCTCAAGTCACCCCATCTTGGATTCCCCTAGGTCTCTAGTTTTGAGAAATGCACAGGTTTGGTAGGTTTCCCTAGGTGCCGGCTGAGCTAGAGGCCAAAATCTACTGGTAGGCAATTCGCAAAAAACACCTCTGTTTTCTTCCAAAATTTTGGATGTGTCCACGTTGAGCTTTGGGGTGTTTCCTGTCGCGGGCGCTAGGCCTACCACGCAAGTGAGGTACCATTTTTATCGGGAGACTTGGGGAAACGCTGGGTGGAAGGAAATTTGTGGCTCCTCTCAGATTCCAGAACTTTCTGCCACAGAAATGTGAGGAACATGTGTTTTTTTAGCCAAATTTTGAGGTTTGCAAAGGATTCTGGGTAACAGAACCTGGTCCGAGCCCCGCAAGTCACCCCTCCTTGGATTCCCCTAGGTCTCTAGTTTCCAGAAATGCACAGGTTCGGTAGGTTTCCCTAGGTGCCGGCTGAGCTAGAGGCCAAAATCTACAGGTAGG
The DNA here is from genome assembly GCF_031143425.1 of Pleurodeles waltl. Classification (NCBI taxonomy): domain Eukaryota; kingdom Metazoa; phylum Chordata; class Amphibia; order Caudata; family Salamandridae; genus Pleurodeles; species Pleurodeles waltl. Next base: position 464,036,457 of record NC_090442.1, read on the forward strand.
TACTTCGCAAAAAACACCTCTGTTTTCTTCCAAAATTTAGGATGTGTCCACGTTGCGCTTTGGGGTGTTTCCTGTCGCGGGCGCTAGGCCTACCCACGCAAGTGAGGTATCATTTTTATTGGGAGACTTGGGGGACCGCTGGGTGGAAGGAAATTTGTGGCTCCTCTCAGATTCCAGAACTTTCTGCCACAGAAATGTGAGGAACATGTGTTTTTTTAGCCAAATTTTGAGGTTTGCAAAGGATTCTGGGTAACAGAACCTGGTCCGAGCCCCGCAAGTCACCCCTCCTTGGATTCCCCTAGGTCTCTAGTTTTCAGAAATGCACAGGTTTGGTAGGTTTCCCTAGGTGCCGGCTGAGCTAGAGGCCAAAATCTACAGGTAGGCACTCCGCAAAAAACACCTCTGTTTTCTTCCAAAATTTTGGATGTGTCCACGTTGCGCTTTGGGGTGTTTCCTGTGGCCGGCGCTAGGCCTACCCACTCAAGTGAGGTATCATTTGCATCGGGAGACTTGGGGGAACGCTGGGTGGAAGGACATTTGTGGCTCCTCTCAGATTCCAGAACTTTCTGCCACAGAAATGTGAGGAACATGTGTTTTTTAGCCAAATTTTGAGGTTTGCAATGTTTCTGGGTAACAGAACCTGGTCCGAGCCCCGCAAGTCACCCCTCCTTGGATTCCCCTAGGTCTCTAGTTTTCAGAAATGCACAGGTTTGGTAGGTTTCCCTAGGTGCCGGCTGAGCTAGAGGCCAAAATCTACAGGTAGGCACTTCACAAAAAACACCTCTGTTTTCTTCCAAAATTTTGGATGTGTCCACGTTGCGCTTTGGGGTGTTCCCTGTCGCGGGCGCTAGGCCTACCCACGCAAGTGAGGTATCATTTTTATCGGGAGACTTGAGGGAACGCTGGGTGGAAGGAAATTTGTGGCTCCTCTAAGATTCCAGAACTTTCTGCCACAGAAATGTGAGGAACATGTGTTTTTTTAGCCAAATTTTGACGTTTGCAAAGGAATCTGGGTAACAGAACCTGGTCCGAGCCCCGCAAGTCACCCCTCCTTGGATTCCCCTAGGTCTCTAGTTTTCAGAAATGCACAGGTTTGGTAGGTTTCCCTAGGTGCAGGCTGAGCTAGAGGCCAAAATCTACAGGTAGGCACTTCGCAAAAAACACCTCTGTTTTCTTCCAAAATTTTGGATGTGTCCACGTTGCGCTTTGGGGTGTCTCCTGTCGCGGGCGCTAGGCCTACTTACGCAAGTGAGGTATCATTTTTATCGGGAGACTTGGGGGAATGCTGGGTGGAAGGAAATTTGTGGCTCCTCTCAGATTCCAGAACTTTCTGCAACAGAAATGTGAGGAACATGTGTTTTTTTAGCCAAATTTTGAGGTTTGCAAAGGATTCTGGGTAACAGAACCTGGTCCGAGCCCCGCAAGTCACCCCATCTTGGATTCCCCTAGCTCTCTAGTTTTCAGAAATGCACAGGTTTGGTAGGTTTCCCTAGGTGCCGGCTCAGCTAGAGGCCAAAATCTACAGGTAGGCACTTTGCAAAAAACACCTCTGTTTTCTTCCAAAATTTTGGATGTGTCCATGTTGAGCTTTGGGGTGTTTCCTGTCGCGGGCGCTAGGCCTACCCACGCAAGTGAGGTGTCATTTTTATCGGGAGACTTGGGGGAACGCTGGGTGGAAGGAAATTTGTGGCTCCTCTCAGATTCCAGAACTTTCTGCCACAGAAATGTGAGGAACATGTGTTTTTTTAGCCAAATTTTGAGGTTTGCAAAGGATTCTGGGTAACAGAACCTGGTCCGAGCCCCGCAAGTCACCACTACTTGGATTCCCCTAGGTCTCTAGTTTTCAGAAATGCACAGGTTTGGTAGGTTTCCCTAGGTGCCGGCTGAGCTAGAGGCCAAAATCTACAGGTAGGCACTCCGCATAAAACACCTCTGTTTTCTTCCAAAATTTTGGATGTGTCCACGTTGCGCTTTGGGGTGTTTCCTGTCGCCGGCGCTAGGCCTACCCACGCAAGTGAGGTATCATTTTTATTGGGAGACTTGGGGGACCGCTGGGTGGAAGGAAATTTGTGGCTCCTCTCAGATTCCAGAACTTTCTGCCACAGAAATGTGAGGAACATGTGTTTTTTTAGCCAAATTTTGAGGTTTGCAAAGGATTCTGGGTAACAGAACCTGGTCCGAGCCCCGCAAGTCACCCCTCCTTGGATTCCCCTAGGTCTCTAGTTTTCAGAAATGCACAGGTTTGGTAGGTTTCCCTAGGTGCCGGCTGAGCTAGAGGCCAAAATCTACAGGTAGGCACTCCGCAAAAAACACCTCTGTTTTCTTCCAAAATTTTGGATGTGTCCACGTTGCGCTTTGGGGTGTTTCCTGTCGCCGGCGCTAGGCCTACCCACGCAAGTGAGGTATCATTTGCATCGGGAGACTTGGGGGAACGCTGGGTGGAAGGACATTTGTGGCTCCTCTCAGATTCCAGAACTTTCTGCCACAGAAATGTGAGGAACATGTGTTTTTTTAGCCAAATTTTGAGGTTTGCAATGTTTCTGGGTAACAGAACCTGGTCCGAGCCCCGCAAGTCACCCCTCCTTGGATTCCCCTAGGTCTCTAGTTTTCAGAAATGCACAGGTTTGGTAGGTTTCCCTAGGTGCCGGCTGAGCTAGAGGCCAAAATCTACAGGTAGGCACTTCACAAAAAACACCTCTGTTTTCTTCCAAAATTTTGGATGTGTCCACGTTGCGCTTTGGGGTGTTCCCTGTCGCGGGCGCTAGGCCTACCCACGCAAGTGAGGTATCATTTTTATCGGGAGACTTGAGGGAACGCTGGGTGGAAGGAAATTTGTGGCTCCTGTCAGATTCCAGAACTTTCTGCCACAGAAATGTGAGGAACATGTGTTTTTTTAGCCAAATTTTGAGGTTTGCAAAGGATTCTGGGTAACAGAACCTGGTCCGAGCCCCGCAAGTCACCCCATCTTGGATTCCCCTAGGTCTCTAGTTTTCAGAAATGCACAGGTTTGGTAGGTTTCCCTAGGTGCCGGCTGAGCTAGAGGCCAAAATCTACTGGTAGGCAATTCGCAAAAAACACCTCTGTTTTCTTCAAAAATTTTGGATGTGTCCACGTTGCGCTTTGGGGTGTTTCCTGTCGCGGGCGCTAGGCCTAGCCACGCAAGAGAGGTATCATTTTTATCGGGAGAGTTGGGGGAACGCTGGGTGGAAGGAAATTTGTGGCTCCTCTCAGATTCCAGAACTTTCTGTCACAGAAATGTGAGGAACATGTGTTTTTTTAGCCAAATTTTGAGGTTTGCAAAGGATTCTGGGTAACAGAACCTGGTCCGAGCCCCTCAAGTCACCCCATCTTGGATTCCCCTAGGTCTCTAGTTTTGAGAAATGCACAGGTTTGGTAGGTTTCCCTAGGTGCCGGCTGAGCTAGAGGCCAAAATCTACTGGTAGGCAATTCGCAAAAAACACCTCTGTTTTCTTCCAAAATTTTGGATGTGTCCACGTTGAGCTTTGGGGTGTTTCCTGTCGCGGGCGCTAGGCCTACCACGCAAGTGAGGTCCCATTTTTATCGGGAGACTTGGGGAAACGCTGGGTGGAAGGAAATTTGTGGCTCCTCTCAGATTCCAGAACTTTCTGCCACAGAAATGTGAGGAACATGTGTTTTTTTAGCCAAATTTTGAGGTTTGCAAAGGATTCTGGGTAACAGAACCTGGTCCGAGCCCCGCAAGTCACCCCTCCTTGGATTCCCCTAGGTCTCTAGTTTCCAGAAATGCACAGGTTCGGTAGGTTTCCCTAGGTGCCGGCTGAGCTAGAGGCCAAAATCTACAGGTAGGCACTTCGCAAAAAACACCTCTGTTTTCTTCCAAAATTTAGGATGTGTCCACGTTGCGCTTTGGGGTGTTTCCTGTCGCGGGCGCTAGGCCTACCCACGCAAGTGAGGTATCATTTTTATTGGGTGACTTGGGGGACCGCTGGGTGGAAGGAAATTTGTTGCTCCTCTCAGATTCCAGAACTTTCTGCCACAGAAATGTGAGGAACATGTGTTTTTTTAGCCAAATTTTGAGGTTTGCAAAGGATTCTGGGTAACAGAACCTGGTCCGAGCCCCGCAAGTCACCCCATCTTGGATTCCCCTAGGTCTCTAGTTTTCAGAAATGCACAGGTTTGGTAGGTTTCCCTATGTGCCTGCTGAGCTAGAGGGCAAAATATACAGGTAGGCACTTCGCAAAAAACACCTCTGTTTTCTTCCAAAATTTTGGATGTGTCCACGTTGGGCTTTGGGGTGTTTCCTGTCGCGGGCGCTAGGCCTAGCCACGCAAGAGAGGTATCATTTTTATCGGGAGAGTTGGGGGAACGCTGGGTGGAAGGAAATTTGTGGCTCCTCTCAGATTCCAGAACTTTCTGCCACAGAAATGTGAGGAACATGTGTTTTTTTAGCCAAATTTTGAGGTTTGCAATGTTTCTTGGTAACAGAACCTGGTCTGAGCCCCGCAAGTCACCCCTCCTTGGATTCCCCTAGGTCTCTAGTTTTCAGAAATGCTCAGGTTTGGGAGGTTTCCCTAGGTGCCGGCTGAGCTAGAGGCCAAAATCTACTGGTAGGCAATTCGCAAAAAACACCTCTGTTTTCTTCCAAAATTTTGGATGTGTCCACGTTGAGCTTTGGGGTGTTTCCTGTCGCGGGAGCTAGGCCTAGCCACGCAAGAGAGGTATCATTTTTATCGGGAGAGTTGGGGGAACGCTGGGTGGAAGGAAATTTGTGGCTCCTCTCAGATTCCAGAACTTTCTGCCACAGAAATGTGAGGAACATGTGTTTTTTTAGCCAAATTTTGAGGTTTGCAATGTTTCTGGGTAACAGAACCTGGTCTGAGCCCCGCAAGTCACCCCTCCTTGGATTCCCCTAGGTCTCTAGTTTTCAGAAATGCACAGGTTTGGTAGGTTTCCCTAGGTGCCGGCTGAGCTAGAGGCCAAAATATACAGGTAGGCACTTCGCAAAAAACACCTCTGTTTTCTTCCAAAATTTTGGATGTGTCCACGTTGCGCTTTGGGGTGTTTCCTGTCACGGGCGCTAGGCCTAGCCACGCAAGAGAGGTATCATTTTTATCGGGAGAGTTGGGGGAACGCTGGGTGGAAGGAAATTTGTGGCTCCTCTCAGATTCCAGAACTTTCTGCCACAGAAATGTGAGGAACATGTGTTTTTTTAGCCAAATTTTGAGGTTTGCAAAGGATTCTGGGTAACAGAACCTGGTCCGAGCCCCTCAAGTCACCCCATCTTGGATTCCCCTAGGTCTCTAGTTTTGAGAAATGCACAGGTTTGGTAGGTTTCCCTAGGTGCCGGCTGAGCTAGAGGCCAAAATCTACTGGTAGGCAATTCGCAAAAAACACCTCTGTTTTCTTCCAAAATTTTGGATGTGTCCACGTTGAGCTTTGGGGTGTTTCCTGTCGCGGGAGCTAGGCCTACCACGCAAGTGAGGTACCATTTTTATCGGGAGACTTGGGGAAACGATGGGTGGAAGGAAATTTGTGGCTCCTCTCAGATTCCAGAACTTTCTGCCACAGAAATGTGAGGAACATGTGTTTTTTTAGCCAAATTTTGAGGTTTGCAAAGGATTCTGGGTAACAGAACCTGGTCCGAGCCCCGCAAGTCACCCCTCCTTGGATTCCCCTAGGTCTCTAGTTTCCAGAAATGCACAGGTTCGGTAGGTTTCCCTAGGTGCCGGCTGAGCTAGAGGTCAAAATCTACAGGTAGGCACTTCGCAAAAAACACCTCTGTTTTCTTCCAAAATTTAGGATGTGTCCACGTTGCGCTTTGGGGTGTTTCCTGTCGCGGGCGCTAGGCCTACCCACGCAAGTGAGGTATCATTTTTATTGGGAGACTTGGGGGACCGCTGGGTGGAAGGAAATTTGTGGCTCCTCTCAGATTCCAGAACTTTCTGCCACAAAAATGTGAGGAACATGTGTTTTTTTAGCCAAATTTTGAGGTTTGCAAAGGATTCTGGGTAACAGAACCTGGTCCGAGCCCCGCAAGTCACCCCTCCTTGGATTCCCCTAGGTCTCTAGTTTTCAGAAATGCACAGGTTTGGTAGGTTTCCCTAGGTGCCGGCTGAGCTAGAGGCCAAAATCTACAGGTAGGCACTCCGCAAAAAACACCTCTGTTTTCTTCCAAAATTTTGGATGTGTCCACGTTGCGCTTTGGGGTGTTTCCTGTCGCCGGCGCTAGGCCTACCCACGCAAGTGAGGTATCATTTGCATCGGGAGACTTGGGGGAACGCTGGGTGGAAGGACATTTGTGGCTCCTCTCAGATTCCAGAACTTTCTGCCACAGAAATGTGAGGAACATGTGTTTTTTTAGCCAAATTTTGAGGTTTGCAATGTTTCTGGGTAACAGAACCTGGTCCGAGCCCCGCAAGTCACCCCTCCTTGGATTCCCCTAGGTCTCTAGTATTCAGAAATGCACAGGTTTGGTAGGTTTCCCTAGGTGCCGGCTGAGCTAGAGGCCAAAATCTACAGGTAGGCACTTCGCAAAAAACACCTCTGTTTTCTTCCAAAATTTTGGATGTGTCCACGTTGCGCTTTGGGGTGTTTCCTGTCGCGGGCGCTAGGCCTACCCACGCAATTGAGGTATCATTTTTATCGGGAGACTTGGGGGAACGCTGGGTGGAAGGAAATTTGTGGCTCCTCTCAGATTCCAGAACTTTCTGCCACAGAAATGTGAGGAACATGTGTTTTTTTAGCCAAATTTTGAGGTTTGCAAAGGATTCTGGGTAACAGAACCTGGTCCGAGCCCCGCAAGTCACCCCTCCTTGGATTCCCCTAGGTCTCTAGTTTTCAGAAATGCACAGGTTTGGTAGGTTTCCCTAGGTGCCGGCTGAGCTAGAGGCCAAAATCTACAGGTAGGCACTTCGCAAAAAACACCTCTGTTTTCTTCCAAAATTTTGGATGTGTCCACGTTGCGCTTTGGGGTGTTTCCTGTCGCCGGCGCTAGGCCTACCCACGCAATTGAGGTATCATTTTTATCGGGAGACTTGGGGGAACGCTGGGTGGAAGGAAATTTGTGGCTCCTCTCAGATTCCAAAACTTTCTGCCACAGAGATGTGAGGAACATGTGTTTTTTTAGCCAAATTTTGAGGTTTGCAAAGGAATCTGGGTAACAGAACCTGGTCCGAGCCCCGCAAGTCACCCCTCCTTGGATTCCCCTAGGTCTCTAGTTTTCAGAAATGCACAGGTTTGGTAGGTTTCCCTATGTGCCTGCTGAGCTAGAGGGCAAAATCTACAGGTAGGCACTTCGCAAAAAACACCTCTGTTTTCTTCCAAAATTTTGGATGTGTCCACGTTGCGCTTTGGGGTGTTTCCTGTCGCGGGCGCTAGGCCTAGCCACGCAAGAGAGGTATCATTTTTATCGGGAGAGTTGGGGGAACGCTGGGTGGAAGGAAATTTGTGGCTCCTCTCAGATTCCAGAACTTTCTGCCACAGAAATGTGAGGAACATGTGTTTTTTTAGCCAAATTTTGAGGTTTGCAAAGGATTCTGGGTAACAGAACCTGGTCAGAGCCCCTCAAGTCACCCCATCTTGGATTCCCCTAGGTCTCTAGTTTTGAGAAATGCACAGGTTTGGTAGGTTTCCCTAGGTGCCGGCTGAGCTAGAGGCCAAAATCTACTGGTAGGCAATTCGCAAAAAACACCTCTGTTTTCTTCCAAAATTTTGGATGTGTCCACGTTGAGCTTTGGGGTGTTTCCTGTCGCGGGCGCTAGGCCTACCACGCAAGTGAGGTACCATTTTTATCGGGAGACTTGGGGAAACGCTGGGTGGAAGGAAATTTGTGGCTCCTCTCAGATTCCAGAACTTTCTGCCACAGAAATGTGAGGAACATGTGTTTTTTTAGCCAAATTTTGAGGTTTGCAAAGGATTCTGGGTAACAGAACCTGGTCCGAGCCCCGCAAGTCACCCCTCCTTGGATTCCCCTAGGTCTCTAGTTTCCAGAAATGCACAGGTTCGGTAGGTTTCCCTAGGTGCCGGCTGAGCTAGAGGCCAAAATCTACAGGTAGGTACTTCGCAAAAAACACCTCTGTTTTCTTCCAAAATTTAGGATGTGTCCACGTTGCGCTTTGGGGTGTTTCCTGTCGCGGGCGCTAGGCCTACCCACGCAAGTGAGGTATCATTTTTATTGGGAGACTTGGGGGACCGCTGGGTGGAAGGAAATTTGTGGCTCCTCTCAGATTCCAGAACTTTCTGCCACAGAAATGTGAGGAACATGTGTTTTTTTAGCCAAATTTTGAGGTTTGCAAAGGATTCTGGGTAACAGAACCTGGTCCGAGCCCCGCAAGTCACCCCTCCTTGGATTCCCCTAGGTCTCTAGTTTTCAGAAATGCACAGGTTTGGTAGGTTTCCCTAGGTGCCGGCTGAGCTAGAGGCCAAAATCTACAGGTAGGCACTCCGCAAAAAACACCTCTGTTTTCTTCCAAAATTTTGGATGTGTCCACGTTGCGCTTTGGGGTGTTTCCTGTGGCCGGCGCTAGGCCTACCCACTCAAGTGAGGTATCATTTGCATCGGGAGACTTGGGGGAACGCTGGGTGGAAGGACATTTGTGGCTCCTCTCAGATTCCAGAACTTTCTGCCACAGAAATGTGAGGAACATGTGTTTTTTAGCCAAATTTTGAGGTTTGCAATGTTTCTGGGTAACAGAACCTGGTCCGAGCCCCGCAAGTCACCCCTCCTTGGATTCCCCTAGGTCTCTAGTTTTCAGAAATGCACAGGTTTGGTAGGTTTCCCTAGGTGCCGGCTGAGCTAGAGGCCAAAATCTACAGGTAGGCACTTCACAAAAAACACCTCTGTTTTCTTCCAAAATTTTGGATGTGTCCACGTTGCGCTTTGGGGTGTTCCCTGTCGCGGGCGCTAGGCCTACCCACGCAAGTGAGGTATCATTTTTATCGGGAGACTTGAGGGAACGCTGGGTGGAAGGAAATTTGTGGCTCCTCTAAGATTCCAGAACTTTCTGCACAGAAATGTGAGGAACATGTGTTTTTTTAGCCAAATTTTGACGTTTGCAAAGGAATCTGGGTAACAGAACCTGGTCCGAGCCCCGCAAGTCACCCCTCCTTGGATTCCCCTAGGTCTCTAGTTTTCAGAAATGCACAGGTTTGGTAGGTTTCCCTAGGTGCAGGCTGAGCTAGAGGCCAAAATCTACAGGTAGGCACTTCGCAAAAAACACCTCTGTTTTCTTCCAAAATTTTGGATGTGTCCACGTTGCGCTTTGGGGTGTCTCCTGTCGCGGGCGCTAGGCCTACTTACGCAAGTGAGGTATCATTTTTATCGGGAGACTTGGGGGAATGCTGGGTGGAAGGAAATTTGTGGCTCCTCTCAGATTCCAGAACTTTCTGCAACAGAAATGTGAGGAACATGTGTTTTTTTAGCCAAATTTTGAGGTTTGCAAAGGATTCTGGGTAACAGAACCTGGTCCGAGCCCCGCAAGTCACCCCATCTTGGATTCCCCTAGCTCTCTAGTTTTCAGAAATGCACAGGTTTGGTAGGTTTCCCTAGGTGCCGGCTCAGCTAGAGGCCAAAATCTACAGGTAGGCACTTTGCAAAAAACACCTCTGTTTTCTTCCAAAATTTTGGATGTGTCCATGTTGAGCTTTGGGGTGTTTCCTGTCGCGGGCGCTAGGCCTACCCACGCAAGTGAGGTGTCATTTTTATCGGGAGACTTGGGGGAACGCTGGGTGGAAGGAAATTTGTGGCTCCTCTCAGATTCCAGAACTTTCTGCCACAGAAATGTGAGGAACATGTGTTTTTTTAGCCAAATTTTGAGGTTTGCAAAGGATTCTGGGTAACAGAACCTGGTCCGAGCCCCGCAAGTCACCACTACTTGGATTCCCCTAGGTCTCTAGTTTTCAGAAATGCACAGGTTTGGTAGGTTTCCCTAGGTGCCGGCTGAGCTAGAGGCCAAAATCTACAGGTAGGCACTCCGCATAAAACACCTCTGTTTTCTTCCAAAATTTTGGATGTGTCCACGTTGCGCTTTGGGGTGTTTCCTGTCGCCGGCGCTAGGCCTACCCACGCAAGTGAGGTATCATTTTTATTGGGAGACTTGGGGGACCGCTGGGTGGAAGGAAATTTGTGGCTCCTCTCAGATTCCAGAACTTTCTGCCACAGAAATGTGAGGAACATGTGTTTTTTTAGCCAAATTTTGAGGTTTGCAAAGGATTCTGGGTAACAGAACCTGGTCCGAGCCCCGCAAGTCACCCCTCCTTGGATTCCCCTAGGTCTCTAGTTTTCAGAAATGCACAGGTTTGGTAGGTTTCCCTAGGTGCCGGCTGAGCTAGAGGCCAAAATCTACAGGTAGGCACTCCGCAAAAAACACCTCTGTTTTCTTCCAAAATTTTGGATGTGTCCACGTTGCGCTTTGGGGTGTTTCCTGTCGCCGGCGCTAGGCCTACCCACGCAAGTGAGGTATCATTTGCATCGGGAGACTTGGGGGAACGCTGGGTGGAAGGACATTTGTGGCTCCTCTCAGATTCCAGAACTTTCTGCCACAGAAATGTGAGGAACATGTGTTTTTTTAGCCAAATTTTGAGGTTTGCAATGTTTCTGGGTAACAGAACCTGGTCCGAGCCCCGCAAGTCACCCCTCCTTGGATTCCCCTAGGTCTCTAGTTTTCAGAAATGCACAGGTTTGGTAGGTTTCCCTAGGTGCCGGCTGAGCTAGAGGCCAAAATCTACAGGTAGGCACTTCGCAAAAAACACCTCTGTTTTCTTCCAAAATTTTGGATGTGTCCACGTTGCGCTTTGGGGTGTTTCCTGTCGCGGGCGCTAGGCCTACCCACGCAATTGAGGTATCATTTTTATCGGGAGACTTGGGGGAACGCTGGGTGGAAGGAAATTTGTGGCTCCTCTCAGATTCCAGAACTTTCTGCCACAGAAATGTGAGGAACATGTGTTTTTTTAGCCAAATTTTGAGGTTTGCAAAGGATTCTGGGTAACAGAACCTGGTCCGAGCCCCGCAAGTCACCCCTCCTTGGATTCCCCTAGGTCTCTAGTTTTCAGAAATGCACAGGTTTGGTAGGTTTCCCTAGGTGCCGGCTGAGCTAGAGGCCAAAATCTACAGGTAGGCACTTCGCAAAAAACACCTCTGTTTTCTTCCAAAATTTTGGATGTGTCCACGTTGCGCTTTGGGGTGTTTCCTGTCGCCGGCGCTAGGCCTACCCACGCAATTGAGGTATCATTTTTATCGGGAGACTTGGGGGAACGCTGGGTGGAAGGAAATTTGTGGCTCCTCTCAGATTCCAAAACTTTCTGCCACAGAGATGTGAGGAACATGTGTTTTTTTAGCCAAATTTTGAGGTTTGCAAAGGAATCTGGGTAACAGAACCTGGTCCGAGCCCCGCAAGTCACCCCTCATTGGATTCCCCTAGGTCTCTAGTTTTCAGAAATGCACAGGTTTGGTAGGTTTCCCTATGTGCCTGCTGAGCTAGAGGGCAAAATCTACAGGTAGGCACTTCGCAAAAACACCTCTGTTTTCTTCCAAAATTTTGGATGTGTCCACGTTGCGCTTTGGGGTGTTTCCTGTCGCGGGCGCTAGGCCTAGCCACGCAAGAGAGGTATCATTTTTATCGGGAGAGTTGGGGGAACGCTGGGTGGAAGGAAATTTGTGGCTCCCTCTCAGATTCCAGAACTTTCTGCCACAGAAATGTGAGGAACATGTGTTTTTTTAGCCAAATTTTGAGGTTTGCAAAGGATTCTGGGTAACAGAACCTGGTCCGAGCCCCTCAAGTCACCCCATCTTGGATTCCCCTAGGTCTCTAGTTTTGAGAAATGCACAGGTTTGGTAGGTTTCCCTAGGTGCCGGCTGAGCTAGAGGCCAAAATCTACTGGTAGGCAATTCGCAAAAAACACCTCTGTTTTCTTCCAAAATTTTGGATGTGTCCACGTTGAGCTTTGGGGTGTTTCCTGTCGCGGGCGCTAGGCCTACCACGCAAGTGAGGTACCATTTTTATCGGGAGACTTGGGGAAACGCTGGGTGGAAGGAAATTTGTGGCTCCTCTCAGATTCCAGAACTTTCTGCCACAGAAATGTGAGGAACATGTGTTTTTTTAGCCAAATTTTGAGGTTTGCAAAGGATTCTGGGTAACAGAACCTGGTCCGAGCCCCGCAAGTCACCCCTCCTTGGATTCCCCTAGGTCTCTAGTTTCCAGAAATGCACAGGTTCGGTAGGTTTCCCTAGGTGCCGGCTGAGCTAGAGGCCAAAATCTACAGGTAGGTACTTCGCAAAAAACACCTCTGTTTTCTTCCAAAATTTAGGATGTGTCCACGTTGCGCTTTGGGGTGTTTCCTGTCGCGGGCGCTAGGCCTACCCACGCAAGTGAGGTATCATTTTTATTGGGAGACTTGGGGGACCGCTGGGTGGAAGGAAATTTGTGGCTCCTCTCAGATTCCAGAACTTTCTGCCACAGAAATGTGAGGAACATGTGTTTTTTTAGCCAAATTTTGAGGTTTGCAAAGGATTCTGGGTAACAGAACCTGGTCCGAGCCCCGCAAGTCACCCCTCCTTGGATTCCCCTAGGTCTCTAGTTTTCAGAAATGCACAGGTTTGGTAGGTTTCCCTAGGTGCCGGCTGAGCTAGAGGCCAAAATCTACAGGTAGGCACTCCGCAAAAAACACCTCTGTTTTCTTCCAAAATTTTGGATGTGTCCACGTTGCGCTTTGGGGTGTTTCCTGTGGCCGGCGCTAGGCCTACCCACTCAAGTGAGGTATCATTTGCATCGGGAGACTTGGGGGAACGCTGGGTGGAAGGACATTTGTGGCTCCTCTCAGATTCCAGAACTTTCTGCCACAGAAATGTGAGGAACATGTGTTTTTTAGCCAAATTTTGAGGTTTGCAATGTTTCTGGGTAACAGAACCTGGTCCGAGCCCCGCAAGTCACCCCTCCTTGGATTCCCCTAGGTCTCTAGTTTTCAGAAATGCACAGGTTTGGTAGGTTTCCCTAGGTGCCGGCTGAGCTAGAGGCCAAAATCTACAGGTAGGCACTTCACAAAAAACACCTCTGTTTTCTTCCAAAATTTTGGATGTGTCCACGTTGCGCTTTGGGGTGTTCCCTGTCGCGGGCGCTAGGCCTACCCACGCAAGTGAGGTATCATTTTTATCGGGAGACTTGAGGGAACGCTGGGTGGAAGGAAATTTGTGGCTCCTCTAAGATTCCAGAACTTTCTGCCACAGAAATGTGAGGAACATGTGTTTTTTTAGCCAAATTTTGACGTTTGCAAAGGAATCTGGGTAACAGAACCTGGTCCGAGCCCCGCAAGTCACCCCTCCTTGGATTCCCCTAGGTCTCTAGTTTTCAGAAATGCACAGGTTTGGTAGGTTTCCCTAGGTGCAGGCTGAGCTAGAGGCCAAAATCTACAGGTAGGCACTTCGCAAAAAACACCTCTGTTTTCTTCCAAAATTTTGGATGTGTCCACGTTGCGCTTTGGGGTGTCTCCTGTCGCGGGCGCTAGGCCTACTTACGCAAGTGAGGTATCATTTTTATCGGGAGACTTGGGGGAATGCTGGGTGGAAGGAAATTTGTGGCTCCTCTCAGATTCCAGAACTTTCTGCAACAGAAATGTGAGGAACATGTGTTTTTTTAGCCAAATTTTGAGGTTTGCAAAGGATTCTGGGTAACAGAACCTGGTCCGAGCCCCGCAAGTCACCCCATCTTGGATTCCCCTAGCTCTCTAGTTTTCAGAAATGCACAGGTTTGGTAGGTTTCCCTAGGTGCCGGCTCAGCTAGAGGCCAAAATCTACAGGTAGGCACTTTGCAAAAAACACCTCTGTTTTCTTCCAAAATTTTGGATGTGTCCATGTTGAGCTTTGGGGTGTTTCCTGTCGCGGGCGCTAGGCCTACCCACGCAAGTGAGGTGTCATTTTTATCGGGAGACTTGGGGGAACGCTGGGTGGAAGGAAATTTGTGGCTCCTCTCAGATTCCAGAACTTTCTGCCACAGAAATGTGAGGAACATGTGTTTTTTTAGCCAAATTTTGAGGTTTGCAAAGGATTCTGGGTAACAGAACCTGGTCCGAGCCCCGCAAGTCACCACTACTTGGATTCCCCTAGGTCTCTAGTTTTCAGAAATGCACAGGTTTGGTAGGTTTCCCTAGGTGCCGGCTGAGCTAGAGGCCAAAATCTACAGGTAGGCACTCCGCATAAAACACCTCTGTTTTCTTCCAAAATTTTGGATGTGTCCACGTTGCGCTTTGGGGTGTTTCCTGTCGCCGGCGCTAGGCCTACCCACGCAAGTGAGGTATCATTTTTATTGGGAGACTTGGGGGACCGCTGGGTGGAAGGAAATTTGTGGCTCCTCTCAGATTCCAGAACTTTCTGCCACAGAAATGTGAGGAACATGTGTTTTTTTAGCCAAATTTTGAGGTTTGCAAAGGATTCTGGGTAACAGAACCTGGTCCGAGCCCCGCAAGTCACCCCTCCTTGGATTCCCCTAGGTCTCTAGTTTTCAGAAATGCACAGGTTTGGTAGGTTTCCCTAGGTGCCGGCTGAGCTAGAGGCCAAAATCTACAGGTAGGCACTCCGCAAAAAACACCTCTGTTTTCTTCCAAAATTTTGGATGTGTCCACGTTGCGCTTTGGGGTGTTTCCTGTCGCCGGCGCTAGGCCTACCCACGCAAGTGAGGTATCATTTGCATCGGGAGACTTGGGGGAACGCTGGGTGGAAGGACATTTGTGGCTCCTCTCAGATTCCAGAACTTTCTGCCACAGAAATGTGAGGAACATGTGTTTTTTTAGCCAAATTTTGAGGTTTGCAATGTTTCTGGGTAACAGAACCTGGTCCGAGCCCCGCAAGTCACCCCTCCTTGGATTCCCCTAGGTCTCTAGTTTTCAGAAATGCACAGGTTTGGTAGGTTTCCCTAGGTGCCGGCTGAGCTAGAGGCCAAAATCTACAGGTAGGCACTTCACAAAAAACACCTCTGTTTTCTTCCAAAATTTTGGATGTGTCCACGTTGCGCTTTGGGGTGTTCCCTGTCGCGGGCGCTAGGCCTACCCACGCAAGTGAGGTATCATTTTTATCGGGAGACTTGAGGGAACGCTGGGTGGAAGGAAATTTGTGGCTCCTGTCAGATTCCAGAACTTTCTGCCACAGAAATGTGAGGAACATGTGTTTTTTTAGCCAAATTTTGAGGTTTGCAAAGGATTCTGGGTAACAGAACCTGGTCCGAGCCCCGCAAGTCACCCCATCTTGGATTCCCCTAGGTCTCTAGTTTTCAGAAATGCACAGGTTTGGTAGGTTTCCCTAGGTGCCGGCTGAGCTAGAGGCCAAAATCTACTGGTAGGCAATTCGCAAAAAACACCTCTGTTTTCTTCAAAAATTTTGGATGTGTCCACGTTGCGCTTTGGGGTGTTTCCTGTCGCGGGCGCTAGGCCTAGCCACGCAAGAGAGGTATCATTTTTATCGGGAGAGTTGGGGGAACGCTGGGTGGAAGGAAATTTGTGGCTCCTCTCAGATTCCAGAACTTTCTGTCACAGAAATGTGAGGAACATGTGTTTTTTTAGCCAAATTTTGAGGTTTGCAAAGGATTCTGGGTAACAGAACCTGGTCCGAGCCCCTCAAGTCACCCCATCTTGGATTCCCCTAGGTCTCTAGTTTTGAGAAATGCACAGGTTTGGTAGGTTTCCCTAGGTGCCGGCTGAGCTAGAGGCCAAAATCTACTGGTAGGCAATTCGCAAAAAACACCTCTGTTTTCTTCCAAAATTTTGGATGTGTCCACGTTGAGCTTTGGGGTGTTTCCTGTCGCGGGCGCTAGGCCTACCACGCAAGTGAGGTCCCATTTTTATCGGGAGACTTGGGGAAACGCTGGGTGGAAGGAAATTTGTGGCTCCTCTCAGATTCCAGAACTTTCTGCCACAGAAATGTGAGGAACATGTGTTTTTTTAGCCAAATTTTGAGGTTTGCAAAGGATTCTGGGTAACAGAACCTGGTCCGAGCCCCGCAAGTCACCCCTCCTTGGATTCCCCTAGGTCTCTAGTTTCCAGAAATGCACAGGTTCGGTAGGTTTCCCTAGGTGCCGGCTGAGCTAGAGGCCAAAATCTACAGGTAGGCACTTCGCAAAAAACACCTCTGTTTTCTTCCAAAATTTAGGATGTGTCCACGTTGCGCTTTGGGGTGTTTCCTGTCGCGGGCGCTAGGCCTACCCACGCAAGTGAGGTATCATTTTTATTGGGTGACTTGGGGGACCGCTGGGTGGAAGGAAATTTGTTGCTCCTCTCAGATTCCAGAACTTTCTGCCACAGAAATGTGAGGAACATGTGTTTTTTTAGCCAAATTTTGAGGTTTGCAAAGGATTCTGGGTAACAGAACCTGGTCCGAGCCCCGCAAGTCACCCCATCTTGGATTCCCCTAGGTCTCTAGTTTTCAGAAATGCACAGGTTTGGTAGGTTTCCCTATGTGCCTGCTGAGCTAGAGGGCAAAATATACAGGTAGGCACTTCGCAAAAAACACCTCTGTTTTCTTCCAAAATTTTGGATGTGTCCACGTTGGGCTTTGGGGTGTTTCCTGTCGCGGGCGCTAGGCCTAGCCACGCAAGAGAGGTATCATTTTTATCGGGAGAGTTGGGGGAACGCTGGGTGGAAGGAAATTTGTGGCTCCTCTCAGATTCCAGAACTTTCTGCCACAGAAATGTGAGGAACATGTGTTTTTTTAGCCAAATTTTGAGGTTTGCAAAGGATTCTGGGTAACAGAACCTGGTCCGAGCCCCTCAAGTCACCCCATCTTGGATTCCCCTAGGTCTCTAGTTTTGAGAAATGCACAGGTTTGGTAGGTTTCCCTAGGTGCCGGCTGAGCTAGAGGCCAAAATCTACTGGTAGGCAATTCGCAAAAAACACCTCTGTTTTCTTCCAATATTTTGGATGTGTCCACGTTGAGCTTTGGGGTGTTTCCTGTCGCGGGAGCTAGGCCTACCACGCAAGTGAGGTACCATTTTTATCGGGAGACTTGGGGAAACGCTGGGTGGAAGGAAATTTGTGGCTCCTCTCAGATTCCAGAACTTTCTGCCACAGAAATGTGAGGAACATGTGTTTTTTTAGCCAAATTTTGAGGTTTGCAAAGGATTCTGGGTAACAGAACCTGGTCCGAGCCCCGCAAGTCACCCCTCCTTGGATTCCCCTAGGTCTCTAGTTTTCAGAAATGCACAGGTTTGGTAGGTTTCCCTAGGTGCCGGCTGAGCTAGAGGCCAAAATCTACAGGTAGGCACTCCGCAAAAAACACCTCTGTTTTCTTCCAAAATTTTGGATGTGTCCACGTTGCGCTTTGGGGTGTTTCCTGTCGCCGGCGCTAGGCCTACCCACGCAAGTGAGGTATCATTTGCATCGGGAGACTTGGGGGAACGCTGGGTGGAAGGACATTTGTGGCTCCTCTCAGATTCCAGAACTTTCTGCCACAGAAATGTGAGGAACATGTGTTTTTTTAGCCAAATTTTGAGGTTTGCAATGTTTCTGGGTAACAGAACCTGGTCCGAGCCCCGCAAGTCACCCCTCCTTGGATTCCCCTAGGTCTCTAGTTTTCAGAAATGCACAGGTTTCGTAGGTTTCCCTAGGTGCCGGCTGAGCTAGAGGCCAAAATCTACAGGTAGGCACTTCACAAAAAACACCTCTGTTTTCTTCCAAAATTTTGGATGTGTCCACGTTGCGCTTTGGGGTGTTCCCTGTCGCGGGCGCTAGGCCTACCCACGCAAGTGAGGTATCATTTTTATCGGGAGACTTGAGGGAACGCTGGGTGGAAGGAAATTTGTGGCTCCTGTCAGATTCCAGAACTTTCTGCCACAGAAATGTGAGGAACATGTGTTTTTTTAGCCAAATTTTGAGGTTTGCAAAGGATTCTGGGTAACAGAACCTGGTCCGAGCCCCGCAAGTCACCCCATCTTGGATTCCCCTAGGTCTCTAGTTTTCAGAAATGCACAGGTTTGGTAGGTTTCCCTAGGTGCCGGCTGAGCTAGAGGCCAAAATCTACTGGTAGGCAATTCGCAAAAAACACCTCTGTTTTCTTCAAAAATTTTGGATGTGTCCACGTTGCGCTTTGGGGTGTTTCCTGTCGCGGGCGCTAGGCCTAGCCACGCAAGAGAGGTATCATTTTTATCGGGAGAGTTGGGGGAACGCTGGGTGGAAGGAAATTTGTGGCTCCTCTCAGATTCCAGAACTTTCTGCCACAGAAATGTGAGGAACATGTGTTTTTTTAGCCAAATTTTGAGGTTTGCAAAGGATTCTGGGTAACAGAACCTGGTCCGAGCCCCTCAAGTCACCCCATCTTGGATTCCCCTAGGTCTCTAGTTTTGAGAAATGCACAGGTTTGGTAGGTTTCCCTAGGTGCCGGCTGAGCTAGAGGCCAAAATCTACTGGTAGGCAATTCGCAAAAAACACCTCTGTTTTCTTCCAAAATTTTGGATGTGTCCACGTTGAGCTTTGGGGTGTTTCCTGTCGCGGGCGCTAGTCCTACCACGCTAGTGAGGTACCATTTTTATCGGGAGACTTGGGGAAACGCTGGGTGGAAGGAAATTTGTGGCTCCTCTCAGATTCCAGAACTTTCTGCCACAGAAATGTGAGGAACATGTGTTTTTTTAGCCAAATTTTGAGGTTTGCAAAGGATTCTGGGTAACAGAACCTGGTCCGAGCCCCGCAAGTCACCCCTCCTTGGATTCCCCTAGGTCTCTAGTTTCCAGAAATGCACAGGTTCGGTAGGTTTCCCTAGGTGCCGGCTGAGCTAGAGGCCAAAATCTACAGGTAGGCACTTCGCAAAAAACACCTCTGTTTTCTTCCAAAATTTAGGATGTGTCCACGTTGCGCTTTGGGGTGTTTCCTGTCGCGGGCGCTAGGCCTACCCACGCAAGTGAGGTATCATTTTTATTGGGAGACTTGGGGGACCGCTGGGTGGAAGGAAATTTGTTGCTCCTCTCAGATTCCAGAACTTTCTGCCACAGAAATGTGAGGAACATGTGTTTTTTTAGCCAAATTTTGAGGTTTGCAAAGGATTCTGGGTAACAGAACCTGGTCCGAGCCCCGGAAGTCACCCCATCTTGGATTCCCCTAGGTCTCTAGTTTTCAGAAATGCACAGGTTTGGTAGGTTTCCCTATGTGCCTGCTGAGCTAGAGGGCAAAATCTACAGGTAGGCACTTCGCAAAAAACACCTCTGTTTTCTTCCAAAATTTTGGATGTGTCCACGTTGCGCTTTGGGGTGTTTCCTGTCGCGGGCGCTAGGCCTAGCCACGCAAGAGAGGTATCATTTTTATCGGGAGAGTTGGGGGAACGCTGGGTGGAAGGAAATTTGTGGCTCCTCTCAGATTCCAGAACTTTCTGCCACAGAAATGTGAGGAACATGTGTTTTTTTAGCCAAATTTTGAGGTTTGCAAAGGATTCTGGGTAACAGAACCTGGTCCGAGCCCCTCAAGTCACCCCATCTTGGATTCCCCTAGGTCTCTAGTTTTGAGAAATGCACAGGTTTGGTAGGTTTCCCTAGGTGCCGGCTGAGCTAGAGGCCAAAATCTACTGGTAGGCAATTCGCAAAAAACACCTCTGTTTTCTTCCAATATTTTGGATGTGTCCACGTTGAGCTTTGGGGTGTTTCCTGTCGCGGGAGCTAGGCCTACCACACAAGTGAGGTACCATTTTTATCGGGAGACTTGGGGAAACGCTGGGTGGAAGGAAATTTGTGGCTCCTCTCAGATTCCAGAACTTTCTGCCACAGAAATGTGAGGAACATGTGTTTTTTTAGCCAAATTTTGAGGTTTGCAAAGGATTCTGGGTAACAGAACCTGGTCCGAGCCCCGCAAGTCACCCCTCCTTGGATTCCCCTAGGTCTCTAGTTTCCAGAAATGCACAGGTTCGGTAGGTTTCCCTAGGTGCCGGCTGAGCTAGAGGTCAAAATCTACAGGTAGGCACTTCGCAAAAAACACCTCTGTTTTCTTCCAAAATTTAGGATGTGTCCACGTTGCGCTTTGGGGTGTTTCCTGTCGCGGGCGCTAGGCCTACCCACGCAAGTGAGGTATCATTTTTATTGGGAGACTTGGGGGACCGCTGGGTGGAAGGAAATTTGTGGCTCCTATCAGATTCCAGAACTTTCTGCCACAGAAATGTGAGGAACATGTGTTTTTTTAGCCAAATTTTGAGGTTTGCAAAGGATTCTGGGTAACAGAACCTGGTCCGAGCCCCGCAAGTCACCCCTCCTTGGATTCCCCTAGGTCTCTAGTTTTCAGAAATGCACAGGTTTGGTAGGTTTCCCTAGGTGCCGGCTGAGCTAGAGGCCAAAATCTACAGGTAGGCACTCCGCAAAAAACACCTCTGTTTTCTTCCAAAATTTTGGATGTGTCCACGTTGCGCTTTGGGGTGTTTCCTGTCGCCGGCGCTAGGCCTACCCACGCAAGTGAGGTATCATTTGCATCGGGAGACTTGGGGGAACGCTGGGTGGAAGGACATTTGTGGCTCCTCTCAGATTCCAGAACTTTCTGCCACAGAAATGTGAGGAACATGTGTTTTTTTAGCCAAATTTTGAGGTTTGCAAAGGATTCTGGGTAACAGAACCTGGTCCGAGCCCCGCAAGTCACCCCTCCTTGGATTCCCCTAGGTCTCTAGTTTTCAGAAATGCACAGGTTTGGTAGGTTTCCCTAGGTGCCGGCTGAGCTAGAGGCCAAAATCTACAGGTAGGCACTTCGCAAAAAACACCTCTGTTTTCTTCCAAAATTTTGGATGTGTCCACGTTGCGCTTTGGGGTGTTTCCTGTCGCGGGCGCTAGGCCTACCCACGCAATTGAGGTATCATTTTTATCGGGAGACTTGGGGGAACGCTGGGTGGAAGGAAATTTGTGGCTCCTATCAGATTCCAGAACTTTCTGCCACAGAGATGTGAGGAACATGTGTTTTTTTAGCCAAATTTTGAGGTTTGCAAAGGAATCTGGGTAACAGAACCTGGTCCGAGCCCCGCAAGTCACCCCTCCTTGGATTCCCCTAGGTCTCTAGTTTTCAGAAATGCACAGGTTTGGTAGGTTTCCCTATGTGCCTGCTGAGCTAGAGGGCAAAATCTACAGGTAGGCACTTCGCAAAAAACACCTCTGTTTTCTTCCAAAATTTTGGATGTGTCCACCTTGCGCTTTGGGGTGTTTCCTGTCGCGGGCGCTAGGCCTAGCCACGCAAGAGAGGTATCATTTTTATCGGGAGAGTTGGGGGAACGCTGGGTGGAAGGAAATTTGTGGCTCCTCTCAGATTCCAGAACTTTCTGCCACAGAAATGTGAGGAACATGTGTTTTTTTAGCCAAATTTTGAGGTTTGCAAAGGATTCTGGGTAACAGAACCTGGTCCGAGCCCCTCAAGTCACCCCATCTTGGATTCCCCTAGGTCTCTAGTTTTGAGAAATGCACAGGTTTGGTAGGTTTCCCTAGGTGCCGGCTGAGCTAGAGGCCAAAATCTACTGGTAGGCAATTCGCAAAAAACACCTCTGTTTTCTTCAAAAATTTTGGATGTGTCCACGTTGCGCTTTGGGGTGTTTCCTGTCGCGGGCGCTAGGCCTAGCCACGCAAGAGAGGTATCATTTTTATCGGGAGAGTTGGGGGAACGCTGGGTGGAAGGAAATTTGTGGCTCCTCTCAGATTCCAGAACTTTCTGCCACAGAAATGTGAGGAACATGTGTTTTTTTAGCCAAATTTTGAGGTTTGCAAAGGATTCTGGGTAACAGAACCTGGTCCGAGCCCCTCAAGTCACCCCATCTTGGATTCCCCTAGGTCTCTAGTTTTGAGAAATGCACAGGTTTGGTAGGTTTCCCTAGGTGCCGGCTGAGCTAGAGGCCAAAATCTACTGGTAGGCAATTCGCAAAAAACACCTCTGTTTTCTTCCAAAATTTTGGATGTGTCCACGTTGAGCTTTGGGGTGTTTCCTGTCGCGGGAGCTAGGCCTACCACGCAAGTGAGGTACCATTTTTATCGGGAGACTTGGGGAAACGCTGGGTGGAAGGAAATTTGTGGCTCCTCTGAGATTCCAGAACTTTCTGCCACAGAAATGTGAGGAACATGTGTTTTTTTAGCCAAATTTTGAGGTTAGCAAAGGATTCTGGGTAACAGAACCTGGTCCGAGCCCCGCAAGTCACCACTACTTGGATTCCCCTAGGTCTCTAGTTTTCAGAAATGCACAGGTTTGGTAGGTTTCCCTAGGTGCCGGCTGAGCTAGAGGCCAAAATCTACAGGTAGGCACTCCGCATAAAACACCTCTGTTTTCTTCCAAAATTTTGGATGTGTCCACGTTGCGCTTTGGGGTGTTTTCTGTCGCCGGCGCTAGGCCTACCCACGCAAGTGAGGTATCATTTTTATCGGGAGACTTGGGGGAACGCTGGGTGGAAGGACATTTGTGGCTCCTCTCAGATTCCAGAACTTTCTGCCACAGAAATGTGAGGAACATGTGTTTTTTTAGCCAAATTTTGAGGTTTGCAATGTTTCTGGGTAACAGAACCTGGTCCGAGTCCCGCAAGTCACCCCTCCTTGGATTCCCCTAGGTCTCTAGTTTTCAGAAATGCACAGGTTTGGTAGGTTTCCCTAGGTGCCGGCTGAGCTAGAGGCCAAAATCTACAGGTAGGCACTTCGCAAAAAACACCTCTGTTTTCTTCCAAAATTTAGGATGTGTCCACGTTGCGCTTTGGGGTGTTTCCTCTTGCGGGCGCTAGGCCTACCCACGCAAGTGAGGTATCATTTTTATCGGGAGACTTGGGGGAACGCTGGGTGGAAGGAAATTTGTGGCTCCTCTAAGATTCCAGAACTTTCTGCCACAGAAATGTGAGGAACATGTGTTTTTTTAGCCAAATTTTTAGGTTTGCAAAGGATTCTGGGTAACAGAACCTGGTCCCAGCCCCGCAAGTCACCCCTCCTTGGATTCCCCTAGGTCTCTAGTTTTCAGAAATGCACAGGTTTGGTAGGTTTCCCTAGGTGCCGGCTGAGCTAGAGGCCAAAATCTACAGGTAGGCACTTCGCAAAAAACACCTCTGTTTTCTTCCAAAATTTTGGATGTGTCCACGTTGCGCTTTGGGGTGTTTCCTGTCGCGGGTGCTAGGCCTACCCACGCAAGTGAGGTATCATTTTTATCGGTAGACTTGGGGGAACGCTGGGTGGAAGGAAATTTGTGGCTCCTATCAGATTCCAGAACTTTCTGGCACAGAGATGTGAGGAACATGTGTTTTTTTAGCCAAATTTTGAGGTTTGCAAAGGAATCTGGGTAACAGAACCTGGTCCGAGCCCCGCAAGTCACCCCTCCTTGGATTCCCCTAGGTCTCTAGTTTTCAGAAATGCACAGGTTTGGTAGGTTTCCCTAGGTGCCTGCTGAGCTAGAGGGCAAAATCTACAGGTAGGCACTTCGCAAAAAACACCTCTGTTTTCTTCCAAAATTTTGGATGTGTCCACGTTGCGCTTTGGGGTGTTTCCGGTCGCGGGCGCTAGGCCTAGCCACGCAAGAGAGGTATCATTTTTATCGGGAGAGTTGGGGGAACGCTGGGTGGAAGGAAATTTGTGGCTCCTGTCAGATTCCAGAACTTTCTGCCACAGAAATGTGAGGAACATGTGTTTTTTTAGCCAAATTTTGAGGTTTGCAAAGGATTCTGGGTAACAGAACCTGGTCCGAGCCCCGCAAGTCACCCCATCTTGGATTCCCCTAGGTCTCTAGTTTTCAGAAATGCACAGGTTTGGTAGGTTTTTCTAGGTGCCGGCTGAGCTAGAGGCCAAAATCTACTGGTAGGCAATTCGCAAAAAACACCTCTGTTTTCTTCAAAAATTTTGGATGTGTCCACGTTGCGCTTTGGGGTGTTTCCTGTCGCGGGCGCTAGGCCTAGCCACGCAAGAGAGGTATCATTTTTATCGGGAGAGTTGGGGGAACGCTGGGTGGAAGGAAATTTGTGGCTCCTCTCAGATTCCAGAACTTTCTGCCACAGAAATGTGAGGAACATGTGTTTTTTTAGCCAAATTTTGAGGTTTGCAAAGGATTCTGGGTAACAGAACCTGGTCCGAGCCCCTCAAGTCACCCCATCTTGGATTCCCCTAGGTCTCTAGTTTTGAGAAATGCACAGGTTTGGTAGGTTTCCCTAGGTGCCGGCTGAGCTAGAGGCCAAAATCTACTGGTAGGCAATTCGCAAAAAACACCTCTGTTTTCTTCCAAAATTTTGGATGTGTCCACGTTGAGCTTTGGGGTGTTTCCTGTCGCGGGCGCTAGGCCTACCACGCAAGTGAGGTACCATTTTTATCGGGAGACTTGGGGAAACGCTGGGTGGAAGGAAATTTGTGGCTCCTCTCAGATTCCAGAACTTTCTGCCACAGAAATGTGAGGAACATGTGTTTTTTTAGCCAAATTTTGAGGTTTGCAAAGGATTCTGGGTAACAGAACCTGGTCCGAGCCCCGCAAGTCACCCCTCCTTGGATTCCCCTAGGTCTCTAGTTTCCAGAAATGCACAGGTTCGGTAGGTTTCCCTAGGTGCCGGCTGAGCTAGAGGCCAAAATCTACAGGTAGGCACTTCGCAAAAAACACCTCTGTTTTCTTCCAAAATTTAGGATGTGTCCACGTTGCGCTTTGGGGTGTTTCCTGTCGCGGGCGCTAGGCCTACCCACGCAAGTGAGGTATCATTTTTATTGGGAGACTTGGGGGACCGCTGGGTGGAAGGAAATTTGTTGCTCCTCTCAGATTCCAGAACTTTCTGCCACAGAAATGTGAGGAACATGTGTTTTTTTAGCCAAATTTTGAGGTTTGCAAAGGATTCTGGGTAACAGAACCTGGTCCGAGCCCCGCAAGTCACCCCATCTTGGATTCCCCTAGGTCTCTAGTTTTCAGAAATGCACAGGTTTGGTAGGTTTCCCTAGGTGCCGGCTGAGCTAGAGGCCAAAATCTACTGGTAGGCAATTCGCAAAAAACACCTCTGTTTTCTTCAAAAATTTTGGATGTGTCCACGTTGCGCTTTGGGGTGTTTCCTGTCGCGGGCGCTAGGCCTAGCCACGCAAGAGAGGTATCATTTTTATCGGGAGAGTTGGGGGAACGCTGGGTGGAAGGAAATTTGTGGCTCCTCTCAGATTCCAGAACTTTCTGCCACAGAAATGTGAGGAACATGTGTTTTTTTAGCCAAATTTTGAGGTTTGCAAAGGATTCTGGGTAACAGAACCTGGTCCGAGCCCCTCAAGTCACCCCATCTTGGATTCCCCTAGGTCTCTAGTTTTGAGAAATGCACAGGTTTGGTAGGTTTCCCTAGGTGCCGGCTGAGCTAGAGGCCAAAATCTACTGGTAGGCAATTCGCAAAAAACACCTCTGTTTTCTTCCAAAATTTTGGATGTGTCCACGTTGAGCTTTGGGGTGTTTCCTGTCGCGGGCGCTAGGCCTACCACGCAAGTGAGGTACCATTTTTATCGGGAGACTTGGGGAAACGCTGGGTGGAAGGAAATTTGTGGCTCCTCTCAGATTCCAGAACTTTCTGCCACAGAAATGTGAGGAACATGTGTTTTTTTAGCCAAATTTTGAGGTTTGCAAAGGATTCTGGGTAACAGAACCTGGTCCGAGCCCCGCAAGTCACCCCTCCTTGGATTCCCCTAGGTCTCTAGTTTCCAGAAATGCACAGGTTCGGTAGGTTTCCCTAGGTGCCGGCTGAGCTAGAGGCCAAAATCTACAGGTAGGCACTTCGCAAAAAACACCTCTGTTTTCTTCCAAAATTTAGGATGTGTCCACGTTGCGCTTTGGGGTGTTTCCTGTTGCGGGCGCTAGGCCTACCCACACAAGTGAGGTATCATTTTTATTGGGAGACTTGGGGGACCGCTGGGTGGAAGGAAATTTGTGGCTCCTCTCAGATTCCCGAACTTTCTGCCACAGAAATGTGAGGAACATGTGTTTTTTTAGCCAAATTTTGAGGTTTGCAAAGGATTCTGGGTAACAGAACCTGGTCCGAGCCCCGCAAGTCACCCCTCCTTGGATTCCCCTAGGTCTCTAGTTTTCAGAAATGCACAGGTTTGGTAGGTTTCCCTAGGTGCCGGCTGAGCTAGAGGCCAAAATCTACAGGTAGGCACTCCGCAAAAAACACCTCTGTTTTCTTCCAAAATTTTGGATGTGTCCACGTTGCGCTTTGGGGTGTTTCCTGTCGCCGGCGCTAGGCCTACCCACGCAAGTGAGGTATCATTTGCATCGGGAGACTTGGGGGAACGCTGGGTGGAAGGACATTTGTGGCTCCTCTCAGATTCCAGAACTTTCTGCCACAGAAATGTGAGGAACATGTGTTTTTTTAGCCAAATTTTGAGGTTTGCAATGTTTCTGGGTAACAGAACCTGGTCCGAGCCCCGCAAGTCACCCCTCCTTGGATTCCCCTAGGTCTCTAGTTTTCAGAAATGCACAGGTTTGGTAGGTTTCCCTAGGTGCCGGCTGAGCTAGAGGCCAAAATCTACAGGTAGGCACTTCACAAAAAACACCTCTGTTTTCTTCCAAAATTTTGGATGTGTCCACGTTGCGCTTTGGGGTGTTCCCTGTCGCGGGCGCTAGGCCTACCCACGCAAGTGAGGTATCATTTTTATCGGGAGACTTGAGGGAACGCTGGGTGGAAGGAAATTTGTGGCTCCTCTAAGATTCCAGAACTTTCTGCCACAGAAATGTGAGGAACATGTGTTTTTTTAGCCAAATTTTGACGTTTGCAAAGGAATCTGGGTAACAGAACCTGGTCCGAGCCCCGCAAGTCACCCCTCCTTGGATTCCCCTAGGTCTCTAGTTTTCAGAAATGCACAGGTTTGGTAGGTTTCCCTAGGTGCAGGCTGAGCTAGAGGCCAAAATCTACAGGTAGGCACTTCGCAAAAAACACCTCTGTTTTCTTCCAAAATTTTGGATGTGTCCACGTTGCGCTTTGGGGTGTCTCCTGTCGCGGGCGCTAGGCCTACTTACGCAAGTGAGGTATCATTTTTATCGGGAGACTTGGGGGAATGCTGGGTGGAAGGAAATTTGTGGCTCCTCTCAGATTCCAGAACTTTCTGCAACAGAAATGTGAGGAACATGTGTTTTTTTAGCCAAATTTTGAGGTTTGCAAAGGATTCTGGGTAACAGAACCTGGTCCGAGCCCCGCAAGTCACCCCATCTTGGATTCCCCTAGGTCTCTAGTTTTCAGAAATGCACAGGTTTGGTAGGTTTCCCTAGGTGCCGGCTCAGCTAGAGGCCAAAATCTACAGGTAGGCACTTTGCAAAAAACACCTCTGTTTTCTTCCAAAATTTTGGATGTGTCCATGTTGAGCTTTGGGGTGTTTCCTGTCGCGGGCGCTAGGCCTACCCACGCAAGTGAGGTGTCATTTTTATCGGGAGACTTGGGGGAACGCTGGGTGGAAGGAAATTTGTGGCTCCTCTCAGATTCCAGAACTTTCTGCCACAGAAATGTGAGGAACATGTGTTTTTTTAGCCAAATTTTGAGGTTTGCAAAGGATTCTGGGTAACAGAACCTGGTCCGAGCCCCGCAAGTCACCACTACTTGGATTCCCCTAGGTCTCTAGTTTTCAGAAATGCACAGGTTTGGTAGGTTTCCCTAGGTGCCGGCTGAGCTAGAGGCCAAAATCTACAGGTAGGCACTCCGCATAAAACACCTCTGTTTTCTTCCAAAATTTTGGATGTGTCCACGTTGCGCTTTGGGGTGTTTCCTGTCGCCGGCGCTAGGCCTACCCACGCAAGTGAGGTATCATTTTTATCGGGAGACTTGGGGGAACGCTGGGTGGAAGGACATTTGTGGCTCCTCTCAGATTCCAGAACTTTCTGCCACAGAAATGTGAGGAACATGTGTTTTTTTAGCCAAATTTTGAGGTTTGCAAAGGATTCTGGGTAACAGAACCTGGTCCGAGCCCCGCAAGTCACCCCTCCTTGGATTCCCCTAGGTCTCTAGTTTTCAGAAATGCACAGGTTTGGTAGGTTTCCCTAGGTGCCGGCTGAGCTAGAGGCCAAAATCTACAGGTAGGCACTTCGCAAAAAACACCTCTGTTTTCTTCCAAAATTTAGGATGTGTCCACGTTGCGCTTTGGGGTGTTTCCTCTTGCGGGCGCTAGGCCTACCCACGCAAGTGAGGTATCATTTTTATCGGGAGACTTGGGGGAACGCTGGGTGGAAGGAAATTTGTGGCTCCTCTAAGATTCCAGAACTTTCTGCCACAGAAATGTGAGGAACATGTGTTTTTTTAGCCAAATTTTTAGGTTTGCAAAGGATTCTGGGTAACAGAACCTGGTCCCAGCCCCGCAAGTCACCCCTCCTTGGATTCCCCTAGGTCTCTAGTTTTCAGAAATGCACAGGTTTGGTAGGTTTCCCTAGGTGCCGGCTGAGCTAGAGGCCAAAATCTACAGGTAGGCACTTCGCAAAAAACACCTCTGTTTTCTTCCAAAATTTTGGATGTGTCCACGTTGCGCTTTGGGGTGTTTCCTGTCGCGGGTGCTAGGCCTACCCACGCAAGTGAGGTATCATTTTTATCGGGAGACTTGGGGGAACGCTGGGTGGAAGGAAATTTGTGGCTCCTATCAGATTCCAGAACTTTCTGGCACAGAGATGTGAGGAACATGTGTTTTTTTAGCCAAATTTTGAGGTTTGCAAAGGAATCTGGGTAACAGAACCTGGTCCGAGCCCCGCAAGTCACCCCTCCTTGGATTCCCCTAGGTCTCTAGTTTTCAGAAATGCACAGGTTTGGTAGGTTTCCCTAGGTGCCTGCTGAGCTAGAGGGCAAAATCTACAGGTAGGCACTTCGCAAAAAACACCTCTGTTTTCTTCCAAAATTTTGGATGTGTCCACGTTGCGCTTTGGGGTGTTTCCGGTCGCGGGCGCTAGGCCTAGCCACGCAAGAGAGGTATCATTTTTATCGGGAGAGTTGGGGGAACGCTGGGTGGAAGGAAATTTGTGGCTCCTGTCAGATTCCAGAACTTTCTGCCACAGAAATGTGAGGAACATGTGTTTTTTTAGCCAAATTTTGAGGTTTGCAAAGGATTCTGGGTAACAGAACCTGGTCCGAGCCCCGCAAGTCACCCCATCTTGGATTCCCCTAGGTCTCTAGTTTTCAGAAATGCACAGGTTTGGTAGGTTTCCCTAGGTGCCGGCTGAGCTAGAGGCCAAAATCTACTGGTAGGCAATTCGCAAAAAACACCTCTGTTTTCTTCAAAAATTTTGGATGTGTCCACGTTGCGCTTTGGGGTGTTTCCTGTCGCGGGCGCTAGGCCTAGCCACGCAAGAGAGGTATCATTTTTATCGGGAGAGTTGGGGGAACGCTGGGTGGAAGGAAATTTGTGGCTCCTCTCAGATTCCAGAACTTTCTGCCACAGAAATGTGAGGAACATGTGTTTTTTTAGCCAAATTTTGAGGTTTGCAAAGGATTCTGGGTAACAGAACCTGGTCCGAGCCCCTCAAGTCACCCCATCTTGGATTCCCCTAGGTCTCTAGTTTTGAGAAATGCACAGGTTTGGTAGGTTTCCCTAGGTGCCGGCTGAGCTAGAGGCCAAAATCTACTGGTAGGCAATTCGCAAAAAACACCTCTGTTTTCTTCCAAAATTTTGGATGTGTCCACGTTGAGCTTTGGGGTGTTTCCTGTCGCGGGCGCTAGGCCTACCACGCAAGTGAGGTACCATTTTTATCGGGAGACTTGGGGAAACGCTGGGTGGAAGGAAATTTGTGGCTCCTCTCAGATTCCAGAACTTTCTGCCACAGAAATGTGAGGAACATGTGTTTTTTTAGCCAAATTTTGAGGTTTGCAAAGGATTCTGGGTAACAGAACCTGGTCCGAGCCCCGCAAGTCACCCCTCCTTGGATTCCCCTAGGTTTCTAGTTTCCAGAAATGCACAGGTTCGGTAGGTTTCCCTAGGTGCCGGCTGAGCTAGAGGCCAAAATCTACAGGTAGGCACTTCGCAAAAAACACCTCTGTTTTCTTCCAAAATTTAGGATGTGTCCACGTTGCGCTTTGGGGTGTTTCCTGTCGCGGGCGCTAGGCCTACCCACGCAAGTGAGGTATCATTTTTATTGGGAGACTTGGGGGACCGCTGGGTGGAAGGAAATTTGTTGCTCCTCTCAGATTCCAGAACTTTCTGCCACAGAAATGTGAGGAACATGTGTTTTTTTAGCCAAATTTTGAGGTTTGCAAAGGATTCTGGGTAACAGAACCTGGTCCGAGCCCCGCAAGTCACCCCATCTTGGATTCCCCTAGGTCTCTAGTTTTCAGAAATGTACAGGTTTGGTAGGTTTCCCTAGGTGCCGGCTGAGCTAGAGGCCAAAATCTACTGGTAGGCAATTCGCAAAAAACACCTCTGTTTTCTTCAAAAATTTTGGATGTGTCCACGTTGCGCTTTGGGGTGTTTCCTGTCGCGGGCGCTAGGCCTAGCCACGCAAGAGAGGTATCATTTTTATCGGGAGAGTTGGGGGAACGCTGGGTGGAAGGAAATTTGTGGCTCCTCTCAGATTCCAGAACTTTCTGCCACAGAAATGTGAGGAACATGTGTTTTTTTAGCCAAATTTTGAGGTTTGCAAAGGATTCTGGGTAACAGAACCTGGTCCGAGCCCCTCAAGTCACCCCATCTTGGATTCCCCTAGGTCTCTAGTTTTGAGAAATGCACAGGTTTGGTAGGTTTCCCTAGGTGCCGGCTGAGCTAGAGGCCAAAATCTACTGGTAGGCAATTCGCAAAAAACACCTCTGTTTTCTTCCAAAATTTTGGATGTGTCCACGTTGAGCTTTGGGGTGTTTCCTGTCGCGGGCGCTAGGCCTACCACGCAAGTGAGGTACCATTTTTATCGGGAGACTTGGGGAAACGCTGGGTGGAAGGAAATTTGTGGCTCCTCTCAGATTCCAGAACTTTCTGCCACAGAAATGTGAGGAACATGTGTTTTTTTAGCCAAATTTTGAGGTTTGCAAAGGATTCTGGGTAACAGAACCTGGTCCGAGCCCCGCAAGTCACCCCTCCTTGGATTCCCCTAGGTCTCTAGTTTCCAGAAATGCACAGGTTCGGTAGGTTTCCCTAGGTGCCGGCTGAGCTAGAGGCCAAAATCTACAGGTAGGCACTTCGCAAAAAACACCTCTGTTTTCTTCCAAAATTTAGGATGTGTCCACGTTGCGCTTTGGGGTGTTTCCTGTCGCGGGCGCTAGGCCTACCCACGCAAGTGAGGTATCATTTTTATTGGGAGACTTGGGGGACCGCTGGGTGGAAGGAAATTTGTTGCTCCTCTCAGATTCCAGAACTTTCTGCCACAGAAATGTGAGGAACATGTGTTTTTTTAGCCAAATTTTGAGGTTTGCAAAGGATTCTGGGTAACAGAACCTGGTCCGAGCCCCGCAAGTCACCCCATCTTGGATTCCCCTAGGTCTCTAGTTTTCAGAAATGCACAGGTTTGGTAGGTTTCCCTAGGTGCCGGCTCAGCTAGAGGCCAAAATCTACTGGTAGGCAATTCGCAAAAAACACCTCTGTTTTCTTCAAAAATTTTGGATGTGTCCACGTTGCGCTTTGGGGTGTTTCCTGTCGCGGGCGCTAGGCCTAGCCACGCAAGAGAGGTATCATTTTTATTGGGAGAGTTGGGGGAACGCTGGGTGGAAGGAAATTTGTGGCTCCTCTCAGATTCCAGAACTTTCTGCCACAGAAATGTGAGGAACATGTGTTTTTTTAGCCAAATTTTGAGGTTTGCAAAGGATTCTGGGTAACAGAACCTGGTCCGAGCCCCTCAAGTCACCCCATCTTGGATTCCCCTAGGTCTCTAGTTTTGAGAAATGCACAGGTTTGGTAGGTTTCCCTAGGTGCCGGCTGAGCTAGAGGCCAAAATCTACTGGTAGGCAATTCGCAAAAAACACCTCTGTTTTCTTCCAAAATGTTGGATGTGTCCACGTTGAGCTTTGGGGTGTTTCCTGTCGCGGGCGCTAGGCCTACCACGCAAGTGAGGTATCATTTTTATCGGGAGACTTGGGGAAACGCTGGGTGGAAGGAAATTTGTGGCTCCTCTCAGATTCCAGAACTTTCTGCCACAGAAATGTGAGGAACATGTGTTTTTTTAGCCAAATTTTGAGGTTTGCAAAGGATTCTGGGTAACAGAACCTGGTCCGAGCCCCGCAAGTCACCCCTCCTTGGATTCCCCTAGGTCTCTAGTTTCCAGAAATGCACAGGTTCGGTAGGTTTCCCTAGGTGCCGGCTGAGCTAGAGGCCAAAATCTACAGGTAGGCACTTCGCAAAAAACACCTCTGTTTTCTTCCAAAATTTAGGATGTGTCCACGTTGCGCTTTGGGGTGTTTCCTGTCGCGGGCGCTAGGCCTACCCACGCAAGTGAGGTATCATTTTTATTGGGAGACTTGGGGGACCGCTGGGTGGAAGGAAATTTGTTGCTCCTCTCAGATTCCAGAACTTTCTGCCACAGAAATGTGAGGAACATGTGTTTTTTTAGCCAAATTTTGAGGTTTGCAAAGGATTCTGGGTAACAGAACCTGGTCCGAGCCCCGCAAGTCACCCCTCCTTGGATTCCCCTAGGTCTCTAGTTTTCAGAAATGCACAGGTTTGGTAGGTTTCCCTAGGTGCCGGCTGAGCTAGAGGCCAAAATCTACAGGTAGGCACTCCGCAAAAAACACCTCTGTTTTCTTCCAAAATTTTGGATGTGTCCAAGTTGCGCTTTGGGGTGTTTCCTGTCGCCGGCGCTAGGCCTACCCATGCAAGTGAGGTATCATTTGCATCGGGAGACTTGGGGGAACGCTGGGTGGAAGGACATTTGTGGCTCCTCTCAGATTCCAGAACTTTCTGCCACAGAAATGTGAGGAACATGTGTTTTTTTAGCCAAATTTTGAGGTTTGCAATGTTTCTGGGTAACAGAACCTGGTCCGAGCCCCGCAAGTCACCCCTCCTTGGATTCCCCTAGGTCTCTAGTTTTCAGAAATGCACAGGTTTGGTAGGTTTCCCTAGGTGCCGGCTGAGCTAGAGGCCAAAATCTACAGGTAGGCACTTCACAAAAAACACCTCTGTTTTCTTCCAAAATTTTGGATGTGTCCACGTTGCGCTTTGGGGTGTTTCCTGTCGCGGGCGCTAGGCCTACCCACGCAAGTGAGGTATCATTTTTATCGGGAGACTTGAGGGAACGCTGGGTGGAAGGAAATTTGTGGCTCCTCTAAGATTCCAGAACTTTCTGCCACAGAAATGTGAGGAACATGTGTTTTTTTAGCCAAATTTTGACATTTGCAAAGGAATCTGGGTAACAGAACCTGGTCCGAGCCCCGCAAGTCACCCCTCCTTGGATTCCCCTAGGTCTCTAGTTTTCAGAAATGCACAGGTTTGGTAGGTTTCCCTAGGTGCAGGCTGAGCTAGAGGCCAAAATCTACAGGTAGGCACTTCGCAAAAAACACCTCTGTTTTCTTCCAAAATTTTGGATGTGTCCACGTTGCGCTTTGGGGTGTCTCCTGTCGCGGGCGCTAGGCCTACTTACGCAAGTGAGGTATCATTTTTATCGGGAGACTTGGGGGAACGCTGGGTGGAAGGAAATTTGTGGCTCCTCTCAGACTCCAGAACTTTCTGCAACAGAAATGTGAGGAACATGTGTTTTTTTAGCCAAATTTTGAGGTTTGCAAAGGATTCTGGGTAACAGAACCTGGTCCGAGCCCCGCAAGTCACCCCATCTTGGATTCCCCTAGGTCTCTAGTTTTCAGAAATGCACAGGTTTGGTAGGTTTCCCTAGGTGCCGGCTGAGCTAGAGGCCAAAATCTACAGGTAGGCACCTTGCAAAAACCACCTCTGTTTTCTTCCAAAATTTTGGATGTGTCCATGTTGAGCTTTGGGGTGTTTCCTGTCGCGGGCGCTAGGCCTACCCACGCAAGTGAGGTGTCATTTTTATCGGGAGACTTGGGGGAACGCTGGGTGGAAGGACATTTGTGGCTCCTCTCAGATTCCAGAACTTTCTGCCACAGAAATGTGAGGAACATGTGTTTTTTTAGCCAAATTTTGAGGTTTGCAAAGGATTCTGGGTAACAGAACCTGGTCCGAGCCCCGCAAGTCACCACTACTTGGATTCCCCTAGGTCTCTAGTTTTCAGAAATGCACAGGTTTGGTAGGTTTCCCTAGGTGCCGGCTGAGCTAGAGGCCAAAATCTACAGGTAGGCACTCCGCATAAAACACCTCTGTTTTCTTCCAAAATTTTGGATGTGTCTACGTTGCGCTTTGGGGTGTTTCCTGTCGCCGGCGCTAGGCCTACCCACGCAAGTGAGGTATCATTTTTATCGGGAGACTTGGGGGAACGCTGGGTGGAAAGACATTTGTGGCTCCTCTCAGATTCCAGAACTTTCTGCCACAGAAATGTGAGGAACATGTGTTTTTTTAGCCAAATTTTGAGGTTTGCAATGTTTCTGGGTAACAGAACCTGGTCCGAGCCCCGCAAGTCACGCCTCCTTGGATTCCCCTAGGTCTCTAGTTTTCAGAAATGCACAGGTTTGGTAGGTTTCCCTAGGTGCCGGCTGAGCTAGAGGCCAAAATCTACAGGTAGGCACTTCACAAAAAACACCTCTGTTTTCTTCCAAAATTTTGGATGTGTCCACGTTGCGCTTTGGGGTGTTTCCTGTCGCGGGCGCTAGGCCTACCCACGCAAGTGAGGTATCATTTTTATCGGGAGACTTGAGGGAACGCTGGGTGGAAGGAAATTTGTGGCTCCTCTAAGATTCCAGAACTTTCTGCCACAGAAATGTGAGGAACATGTGTTTTTTTAGCCAAATTTTGACATTTGCAAAGGAATCTGGGTAACAGAACCTGGTCCGAGCCTCGCAAGTCACCCCTCCTTGGATTCCCCTAGGTCTCTAGTTTTCAGAAATGCACAGGTTTGGTAGGTTTCCCTAGGTGCAGGCTGAGCTAGAGGCCAAAATCTACAGGTAGGCACTTCGCAAAAAACACCTCTGTTTTCTTCCAAAATTTTGGATGTGTCCACGTTGCGCTTTGGGGTGTCTCCTGTCGCGGGCGCTAGGCCTACTTACGCAAGTGAGGTATCATTTTTATCGGGAGACTTGGGGGAACGCTGGGTGGAAGGAAATTTGTGGCTCCTCTCAGACTCCAGAACTTTCTGCAACAGAAATGTGAGGAACATGTGTTTTTTTAGCCAAATTTTGAGGTTTGCAAAGGATTCTGGGTAACAGAACCTGGTCCGAGCCCCGCAAGTCACCCCATCTTGGATTCCCCTAGGTCTCTAGTTTTCAGAAATGCACAGGTTTGGTAGGTTTCCCTAGGTGCCGGCTGAGCTAGAGGCCAAAATCTACAGGTAGGCACCTTGCAAAAACCACCTCTGTTTTCTTCCAAAATTTTGGATGTGTCCATGTTGAGCTTTGGGGTGTTTCCTGTCGCGGGCGCTAGGCCTACCCACGCAAGTGAGGTGTCATTTTTATCGGGAGACTTGGGGGAACGCTGGGTGGAAGGACATTTGTGGCTCCTCTCAGATTCCAGAACTTTCTGCCACAGAAATGTGAGGAACATGTGTTTTTTTAGCCAAATTTTGAGGTTTGCAAAGGATTCTGGGTAACAGAACCTGGTCCGAGCCCCGCAAGTCACCACTACTTGGATTCCCCTAGGTCTCTAGTTTTCAGAAATGCACAGGTTTGGTAGGTTTCCCTAGGTGCCGGCTGAGCTAGAGGCCAAAATCTACAGGTAGGCACTCCGCATAAAACACCTCTGTTTTCTTCCAAAATTTTGGATGTGTCCACGTTGCGCTTTGGGGTGTTTCCTGTCGCCGGCGCTAGGCCTACCCACGCAAGTGAGGTATCATTTTTATCGGGAGACTTGGGGGAACGCTGGGTGGAAAGACATTTGTGGCTCCTCTCAGATTCCAGAACTTTCTGCCACAGAAATGTGAGGAACATGTGTTTTTTTAGCCAAATTTTGAGGTTTGCAATGTTTCTGGGTAACAGAACCTGGTCCGAGCCCCGCAAGTCACGCCTCCTTGGATTCCCCTAGGTCTCTAGTTTTCAGAAATGCACAGGTTTGGTAGGTTTCCCTAGGTGCCGGCTGAGCTAGAGGCCAAAATCTACAGGTAGGCACTTCGCAAAAAACACCTCTGTTTTCTTCCAAAATTTAGGATGTGTCCACGTTGCGCTTTGGGGTGTTTCCTGTTGCGGGCGCTAGGCCTACCCACGCAAGTGAGGTATCATTTTTATCGGGAGACTTGGGGGAACGCTGGGTGGAAGGAAATTTGTGGCTCCTATCAGATTCCAGAACTTTCTGCCACAGAGATGTGAGGAACATGTGTTTTTTTAGCCAAATTTTGAGGTTTGCAAAGGAATCTGGGTAACAGAACCTGGTCCGAGCCCCGCAAGTCACCCCTCCTTGGATTCCCCTATGTCTCTAGTTTTCAGAAATGCACAGGTTTGGTAGGTTTCCCTAGGTGCCTGCTGAGCTAGAGGGCAAAATCTACAGGTAGGCACTTCGCAAAAAACACCTCTGTTTTCTTCCAAAATTTTGGATGTGTCCACGTTGCGCTTTGGGGTGTTTCCTGTC
The DNA here is from genome assembly GCF_031143425.1 of Pleurodeles waltl. Lineage (NCBI taxonomy): Eukaryota > Metazoa > Chordata > Amphibia > Caudata > Salamandridae > Pleurodeles > Pleurodeles waltl. The sequence continues at coordinate 464,072,885 of NC_090442.1, forward strand.
GCGGGCGCTAGGCCTACCCAAGCAAGTGAGGTATAATTTTTATTGGGAGACTTGGGGGAACGCTGGGTGGAAGGAAATTTGTGGCTCCTCTCAGATTCCAGAGCTTTCTGCCACAGAAATGTGAGGAACATGTGTTTTTTTAGCCAAATTTTGAGGTTTGCAAAGGATTCTGGGTAACAGAACCGGGTCCGAGCCCCACAAGTCACCCCTCCTTGGATTCCCCTAGGTCTCTAGTTTTCAGAAATGCACAGGTTTGGTAGGTTTCCCTAGGTGCCGGCTGAGCTAGAGGCCAAAATCTACAGGTAGGCACTTCGCAAAAAACACCTCTGTTTTCTTCCAAAATTTTGGATGTGTCCACGTTGCGCATTGGGGTGTCTCCTGTCGTGGGCGCTAGGCCTACTTACGCAAGTGAGGTATCATTTTTATCGGGAGACTTGGGGGAACGCTGGGTGGAAGGACATTTGTGGCTCCTCTCAGATTCCAGAACTTTCTGCAACAGAAATGTGAGGAACATGTGTTTTTTTAGCCAAATTTTGAGGTTTGCAAAGGATTCTGGGTAACAGAACCTGGTCCGAGCCCCGCAAGTCACCCCATCTTGGATTCCCCTAGGTCTCTAGTTTTCAGAAATACACAGGTTTGGTAGGTTTCCCTAGGTGCCGGCTGAGCTAGAGGCCAAAATCTACAGGTAGGCACTTCGCAAAAAACACCTCTGTTTTCTTCCAAAATTTTGGATGTGTCCACGTTGAGCTTTGGGGTGTTTCCTGTCGCGGGTGCTAGGCCTACCCACGCAAGTGAGGTGTCATTTTTATCGGGAGACTTGGGGGAACGCTGGGTGGAAGGAAATTTGTGGCTCCTCTAAGATTCCAGAACTTTCTGCCACAGAAATGTGAGGAACATGTGTTTTTTTAGCCAAATTTTGAGGTTTGCAAAGGATTCTGGGTAACAGAACCTGGTCCGAGCCCCGCAAGTCACCCCTCCTTGGATTCCCCTAGGTCTCTAGTTTTCAGAAATGCACAGGTTTGGTAGGTTTCCCTAGGTGCCGGCTGAGTTAGAGGCCAAAATCTACAGGTAGGCACTCCGCAAAAAACACCTCTGTTTTCTTCAAAAATTTTGGATGTGTCCACGTTGCGCTTTGGGGTGTTTCCTGTCGCCGGCGCTAGGCCTACCCACGCAAGTGAGGTATCATTTTTATCGGGAGACTTGGGGGAACGCTGGGTGGAAGGAAATTTGTGGCTCCTATCAGATTCCAGAACTTTCTGCCACAGAGATGTGAGGAACATGTGTTTTTTTAGCCAAATTTTGAGGTTTGCAAAGGAATCTGGGTAACAGAACCTGCTCCGAGCCCCGCAAGTCACCCCTCCTTGGATTCCCCTAGGTCTCTAGTTTTCAGAAATGCACAGGTTTGGTAGGTTTCCCTAGGTGCAGGCTGAGCTAGAGGCCAAAATCTACAGGTAGGCACTTCGCAAAAAACACCTCTGTTTTCTTCCAAAATTTTGGATGTGTCCACGTTGCGCTTTGGGGTGTCTCCTGTCGCGGGCGCTAGGCCTACTTACGCAAGTGAGGTATCATTTTTATCGGGAGACTTGGGGGAACGCTGGGTGGAAGGAAATTTGTGGCTCCTCTCAGATTCCAGAACTTTCTGCAACAGAAATGTGAGGAACATGTGTTTTTTTAGCCAAATTTTGAGGTTTGCAAAGGATTCTGGGTAACAGAACCTGGTCCGAGCCCCGGAAGTCACCACTACTTGGATTCCCCTAGGTCTCTAGTTTTCAGAAATGCACAGGTTTGGTAGTTTTCCCTAGGTGCCGGCTGAGCTAGAGGCCAAAATCTACAGGTAGGCACCTTGCAAAAACCACCTCTGTTTTCTTCCAAAATTTTGGATGTGTCCATGTTGAGCTTTGGGGTGTTTCCTGTCGCGGGCGCTAGGCCTACCCACGCAAGTGAGGTGTCATTTTTATCGGGAGACTTGGGGGAACGCTGGGTGGAAGGACATTTGTGGCTCCTCTCAGATTCCAGAACTTTCTGCCACAGAAATGTGAGGAACATGTGTTTTTTTAGCCAAATTTTGAGGTTTGCAAAGGATTCTGGGTAACAGAACCTGGTCCGAGCCCCGCAAGTCACCACTACTTGGATTCCCCTAGGTCTCTAGTTTTCAGAAATGCACAGGTTTGGTAGGTTTCCCTAGGTGCCGGCTGAGCTAGAGGCCAAAATCTACAGGTAGGCACTCCGCATAAAACACCTCTGTTTTCTTCCAAAATTTTGGATGTGTCTACGTTGCGCTTTGGGGTGTTTCCTGTCGCCGGCGCTAGGCCTACCCACGCAAGTGAGGTATCATTTTTATCGGGAGACTTGGGGGAACGCTGGGTGGAAAGACATTTGTGGCTCCTCTCAGATTCCAGAACTTTCTGCCACAGAAATGTGAGGAACATGTGTTTTTTTAGCCAAATTTTGAGGTTTGCAATGTTTCTGGGTAACAGAACCTGGTCCGAGCCCCGCAAGTCACGCCTCCTTGGATTCCCCTAGGTCTCTAGTTTTCAGAAATGCACAGGTTTGGTAGGTTTCCCTAGGTGCCGGCTGAGCTAGAGGCCAAAATCTACAGGTAGGCACTTCACAAAAAACACCTCTGTTTTCTTCCAAAATTTTGGATGTGTCCACGTTGCGCTTTGGGGTGTTTCCTGTCGCGGGCGCTAGGCCTACCCACGCAAGTGAGGTATCATTTTTATCGGGAGACTTGAGGGAACGCTGGGTGGAAGGAAATTTGTGGCTCCTCTAAGATTCCAGAACTTTCTGCCACAGAAATGTGAGGAACATGTGTTTTTTTAGCCAAATTTTGACATTTGCAAAGGAATCTGGGTAACAGAACCTGGTCCGAGCCTCGCAAGTCACCCCTCCTTGGATTCCCCTAGGTCTCTAGTTTTCAGAAATGCACAGGTTTGGTAGGTTTCCCTAGGTGCAGGCTGAGCTAGAGGCCAAAATCTACAGGTAGGCACTTCGCAAAAAACACCTCTGTTTTCTTCCAAAATTTTGGATGTGTCCACGTTGCGCTTTGGGGTGTCTCCTGTCGCGGGCGCTAGGCCTACTTACGCAAGTGAGGTATCATTTTTATCGGGAGACTTGGGGGAACGCTGGGTGGAAGGAAATTTGTGGCTCCTCTCAGACTCCAGAACTTTCTGCAACAGAAATGTGAGGAACATGTGTTTTTTTAGCCAAATTTTGAGGTTTGCAAAGGATTCTGGGTAACAGAACCTGGTCCGAGCCCCGCAAGTCACCCCATCTTGGATTCCCCTAGGTCTCTAGTTTTCAGAAATGCACAGGTTTGGTAGGTTTCCCTAGGTGCCGGCTGAGCTAGAGGCCAAAATCTACAGGTAGGCACCTTGCAAAAACCACCTCTGTTTTCTTCCAAAATTTTGGATGTGTCCATGTTGAGCTTTGGGGTGTTTCCTGTCGCGGGCGCTAGGCCTACCCACGCAAGTGAGGTGTCATTTTTATCGGGAGACTTGGGGGAACGCTGGGTGGAAGGACATTTGTGGCTCCTCTCAGATTCCAGAACTTTCTGCCACAGAAATGTGAGGAACATGTGTTTTTTTAGCCAAATTTTGAGGTTTGCAAAGGATTCTGGGTAACAGAACCTGGTCCGAGCCCCGCAAGTCACCACTACTTGGATTCCCCTAGGTCTCTAGTTTTCAGAAATGCACAGGTTTGGTAGGTTTCCCTAGGTGCCGGCTGAGCTAGAGGCCAAAATCTACAGGTAGGCACTCCGCATAAAACACCTCTGTTTTCTTCCAAAATTTTGGATGTGTCCACGTTGCGCTTTGGGGTGTTTCCTGTCGCCGGCGCTAGGCCTACCCACGCAAGTGAGGTATCATTTTTATCGGGAGACTTGGGGGAACGCTGGGTGGAAAGACATTTGTGGCTCCTCTCAGATTCCAGAACTTTCTGCCACAGAAATGTGAGGAACATGTGTTTTTTTAGCCAAATTTTGAGGTTTGCAATGTTTCTGGGTAACAGAACCTGGTCCGAGCCCCGCAAGTCACGCCTCCTTGGATTCCCCTAGGTCTCTAGTTTTCAGAAATGCACAGGTTTGGTAGGTTTCCCTAGGTGCCGGCTGAGCTAGAGGCCAAAATCTACAGGTAGGCACTTCGCAAAAAACACCTCTGTTTTCTTCCAAAATTTAGGATGTGTCCACGTTGCGCTTTGGGGTGTTTCCTGTTGCGGGCGCTAGGCCTACCCACGCAAGTGAGGTATCATTTTTATCGGGAGACTTGGGGGAACGCTGGGTGGAAGGAAATTTGTGGCTCCTATCAGATTCCAGAACTTTCTGCCACAGAGATGTGAGGAACATGTGTTTTTTTAGCCAAATTTTGAGGTTTGCAAAGGAATCTGGGTAACAGAACCTGGTCCGAGCCCCGCAAGTCACCCCTCCTTGGATTCCCCTATGTCTCTAGTTTTCAGAAATGCACAGGTTTGGTAGGTTTCCCTAGGTGCCTGCTGAGCTAGAGGGCAAAATCTACAGGTAGGCACTTCGCAAAAAACACCTCTGTTTTCTTCCAAAATTTTGGATGTGTCCACGTTGCGCTTTGGGGTGTTTCCTGTCGCGGGCGCTAGGCCTACCCAAGCAAGTGAGGTATAATTTTTATTGGGAGACTTGGGGGAACGCTGGGTGGAAGGAAATTTGTGGCTCCTCTCAGATTCCAGAGCTCTCTGCCACAGAAATGTGAGGAACATGTGTTTTTTTAGCCAAATTTTGAGGTTTGCAAAGGATTCTGGGTAACAGAACCGGGTCCGAGCCCCACAAGTCACCCCTCCTTGGATTCCCCTAGGTCTCTAGTTTTCAGAAATGCACAGGTTTGGTAGGTTTCCCTAGGTGCCGGCTGAGCTAGAGGCCAAAATCTACAGGTAGGCACTTCGCAAAAAACACCTCTGTTTTCTTCCAAAATTTTGGATGTGTCCACGTTGCGCATTGGGGTGTCTCCTGTCGTGGGCGCTAGGCCTACTTACGCAAGTGAGGTATCATTTTTATCGGGAGACTTGGGGGAACGCTGGGTGGAAGGACATTTGTGGCTCCTCTCAGATTCCAGAACTTTCTGCAACAGAAATGTGAGGAACATGTGTTTTTTTAGCCAAATTTTGAGGTTTGCAAAGGATTCTGGGTAACAGAACCTGGTCCGAGCCCCGCAAGTCACCCCATCTTGGATTCCCCTAGGTCTCTAGTTTTCAGAAATGCACAGGTTTGGTAGGTTTCCCTAGGTGCCGGCTGAGCTAGAGGCCAAAATCTACAGGTAGGCACTTCGCAAAAAACACCTCTGTTTTCTTCCAAAATTTTGGATGTGTCCACGTTGAGCTTTGGGGTGTTTCCTGTCGCGGGTGCTAGGCCTACCCACGCAAGTGAGGTGTCATTTTTATCGGGAGACTTGGGGGAACGCTGGGTGGAAGGAAATTTGTGGCTCCTCTAAGATTCCAGAACTTTCTGCCACAGAAATGTGAGGAACATGTGTTTTTTTAGCCAAATTTTGAGGTTTGCAAAGGATTCTGGGTAACAGAACCTGGTCCGAGCCCCGCAAGTCACCCCTCCTTGGATTCCCCTAGGTCTCTAGTTTTCAGAAATGCACAGGTTTGGTAGGTTTCCCTAGGTGCCGGCTGAGTTAGAGGGCCAAAATCTACAGGTAGGCACTCCGCAAAAAACACCTCTGTTTTCTTCAAAAATTTTGGATGTGTCCACGTTGCGCTTTGGGTGTTTCCTGTCGCCGGCGCTAGGCCTACCCCGCAAGTGAGGTATCATTTTTATCGGGAGACTTGGGGGAACGCTGGGTGGAAGGAAATTTGTGGCTCCTATCAGATTCCAGAACTTTCTGCCACAGAGATGTGAGGAACATGTGTTTTTTTAGCCAAATTTTGAGGTTTGCAAAGGAATCTGGGTAACAGAACCTGCTCCGAGCCCCGCAAGTCACCCCTCCTTGGATTCCCCTAGGTCTCTAGTTTTCAGAAATGCACAGGTTTGGTAGGTTTCCCTAGGTGCAGCTGAGCTAGAGGCCAAAATCTACAGGTAGGCACTTCGCAAAAAACACCTCTGTTTTCTTCCAAAATTTTGGATGTGTCCACGTTGCGCTTTGGGGTGTCTCCTGTCGCGGGCGGCTAGGCCTACTTACGCAAGTGAGGTATTCATTTTTATCGGAGACTTGGGGGAACGCTGGGTGGAAGGAAATTTGTGGCTCCTCTCAGATTCCAGAACTTTCTGCAACAGAAATGTGAGGAACATGTGTTTTTTTAGCCAAATCTTTGAGGTTTGCAAAGGATTCTGGGTAACAGAACCTGGTCCGAGCCCCGGAAGTCACCACTACTTGGATTCCCCTAGTCTCTAGTTTTCAGAAATGCACAGGTTTGGTAGTTTTCCCTAGGTGCCGGCTGAGCTAGAGGTCCAAAATCTACAGGTAGGCACTCCGCATAAAACACCTCTGTTTTCTTCCAAAATTTTGGATGTGTCCACGTTGCGCTTTGGGGTGTTTCCTGTCGCCGGCGCTAGGCCTACCCACGCAAGTGAGGTATCATTTTTATCGGGAGACTTGGGGAACGCTGGGTGGAAGGACATTTGTGGCTCCTCTCAGATTCCAGAACTTTCTGCCACAGAAATGTGAGGAACATGTGTTTTTTTAGCCAAATTTGAGGTTTGCAATGTTTCTGGGTAACAGAACCTGGTCCGAGCCCCGCAAGTCACCCCTCCTTGGATTCCCCTAGGTCTCTAGTTTTCAGAAATGCACAGGTTTGGTAGGTTTCCCTAGGTGCCGGCTGAGCTAGAGGCCAAAATCTACAGGTAGGCACTTCGCAAAAAACACCTCTGTTTTCTTCCAAAATTTAGGATGTGTCCACGTTGCACTTTGGGGTGTTTCCTGTTGCGGGCGCTAGGCCTACCCACGCAAGTGAGGTATCATTTTTATCGGGAGACTTGGGGGAACGCTGGGTGGAAGGAAATTTGTGGCTCCTCTAAGATTCCAGAACTTTCTGCCACAGAAATGTGAGGAACATGTGTTTTTTTAGCCAAATTTTGAGGTTTGCAAAGGATTCTGGGTAACAGAACCTGGTCCGAGCCCCGCAAGTCACCCCTCCTTGGATTCCCCTAGGTCTCTAGTTTTCAGAAATGCACAGGTTTGGTAGGTTTCCCTAGGTGCCGGCTGAGCTAGAGGCAAAATCTACAGGTAGGCACTTCGCAAAAAACACCTCTGTTTTCTTCCAAAATTTTGAATGTGTCCACGTTGCGCTTTGGGGTGTTTCCTGTCGCGGGTGCTAGGCCTACCCACGCAAGTGAGGTATCATTTTTATCGGGAGACTTGGGGGAACGCTGGGTGGAAGGAAATTTGTGCTCCTATCAGATTCCAGAACTTTCTGCCACAGAGATGTGAGGAACATGTGTTTTTTTAGCCAAATTTTGAGGTTTGCTAAGGAATCTGGGTAACAGAACCTGCTCCGAGCCCCGCAAGTCACCCCTCCTTGGATTCCCCTAGGTCTCTAGTTTTCAGAAATGCACAGGTTTGGTAGGTTTCCCTAGGTGCAGGCTGAGCTAGAGGCCAAAATCTACAGGTAGGCACTTCGCAAAAAACACCTCTGTTTTCTTCCAAAATTTTGGATGTGTCCACGTTGCGCTTTGGGGTGTCTCCTGTCGCGGGCGCTAGGCCTACTTACGCAAGTGAGGTATCATTTTTATCGGGAGACTTGGGGGAACGCTGGGTGGAAGGAAATTTGTGGCTCCTCTCAGATTCCAGAACTTTCTGCAACAGAAATGTGAGGAACATGTGTTTTTTTAGCCAAATTTTGAGGTTTGCAAAGGATTCTGGGTAACAGAACCTGGTCCGAGCCCCGGAAGTCACCACTACTTGGATTCCCCTAGGTCTCTAGTTTTCAGAAATGCACAGGTTTGGTAGTTTTCCCTAGGTGCCGGCTGAGCTAGAGGCCAAAATCTACAGGTAGGCACTCCGCATAAAACACCTCTGTTTTCTTCCAAAATTTTGGATGTGTCCACGTTGCGCTTTGGGGTGTTTCCTGTCGCCGGCGCTAGGCCTACCCACGCAAGTGAGGTATCATTTTTATCGGGAGACTTGGGGGAACGCTGGGTGGAAGGACATTTGTGGCTCCTCTCAGATTCCAGAACTTTCTGCCACAGAAATGTGAGGAACATGTGTTTTTTTAGCCAAATTTTGAGGTTTGCAATGTTTCTGGGTAACAGAACCTGGTCCGAGCCCCGCAAGTCACCCCTCCTTGGATTCCCCTAGGTCTCTAGTTTTCAGAAATGCACAGGTTTGGTAGGTTTCCCTAGGTGCCGGCTGAGCTAGAGGCCAAAATCTACAGGTAGGCACTTCGCAAAAAACACCTCTGTTTTCTTCCAAAATTTAGGATGTGTCCACGTTGCACTTTGGGGTGTTTCCTGTTGCGGGCGCTAGGCCTACCCACGCAAGTGAGGTATCATTTTTATCGGGAGACTTGGGGGAACGCTGGGTGGAAGGAAATTTGTGGCTCCTCTAAGATTCCAGAACTTTCTGCCACAGAAATGTGAGGAACATGTGTTTTTTTAGCCAAATTTTGAGGTTTGCAAAGGATTCTGGGTAACAGAACCTGGTCCGAGCCCCACAAGTCACCCCTCCTTGGATTCCCCTAGGTCTCTAGTTTTCAGAAATGCACAGGTTTGGTAGGTTTCCCTAGGTGCCGGCTGAGCTAGAGGCCAAAATCTACAGGTAGGCACTTCGCAAAAAACACCTCTGTTTTCTTCCAAAATTTTGAATGTGTCCACGTTGCGCTTTGGGGTGTTTCCTGTCGCGGGTGCTAGGCCTACCCACGCAAGTGAGGTATCATTTTTATCGGGAGACTTGGGGGAACGCTGGGTGGAAGGAAATTTGTGGCTCCTATCAGATTCCAGAACTTTCTGCCACAGAGATGTGAGGAACATGTGTTTTTTTAGCCAAATTTTGAGGTTTGCTAAGGAATCTGGGTAACAGAACCTGGTCCGAGCCCCGCAAGTCACCCCTCCTTGGATTCCCCTAGGTCTCAAGTTCTCAGAAATGCACAGGTTTGGTAGGTTTCCCTAGGTGCCTGCTGAGCTAGAGGGCAAAATCTACAGGTAGGCACTTCGCAAAAAACACCTCTGTTTTCTTCCAAAATTTTGGATGTGTCCACGTTGCGCTTTGGGGTGTTTCCGGTCGCGGGCGCTAGGCCTAGCCACGCAAGAGAGGTATCATTTTTATCGGGAGAGTTGGGGGAACGCTGGGTGGAAGGAAATTTGTGGCTCCTGTCAGATTCCAGAACTTTCTGCCACAGAAATGTGAGGAACATGTGTTTTTTTAGCCAAATTTTGAGGTTTGCAAAGGATTCTGGGTAACAGAACCTGGTCCGAGCCCCGCAAGTCACCCCTCCTTGGATTCCCCTAGGTCTCTAGTTTTCAGAAATGCACAGGTTTGGTAGGTTTCCCTAGGTGCCGGCTGAGCTAGAGGCCAAAATCTACTGGTAGGCAATTCGCAAAAAACACCTCTGTTTTCTTCAAAAATTTTGGATGTGTCCACGTTGAGCTTTGGGGTGTTTCCTGTCGCGGGCGCTAGGCCTACCACGCAAGTGAGGTACCATTTTTATCGGGAGACTTGGGGGAACGCTGGGTGGAAGGAAATTTGTGGCTCCTCTCAGATTCCAGAACTTTCTGCCACAGAAATGTGAGGAACATGTGTTTTTTTAGCCAAATTTTGAGGTTTGCAAAGGATTCTGGGTAACAGATCCTGGTCCGAGCCCCGCAAGTCACCCCTCCTTGGATTCCCCTAGGTCTCTAGTTTTCAGAAATGCACAGGTTTGGTAGGTTTCCCTAGGTGCCGGCTGAGCTAGAGGCCAAAATCTACAGGTAGGCACTTCGCAAAAAACACCTCTGTTTTCTTCCAAAATTTAGGATGTGTCCACGTTGCGCTTTGGGGTGTTTCCTGTCGCGGGCGCTAGGCCTACCCACGCAAGTGAGGTATCATTTTTATTGGGAGACTTGGGGGAACGCTGGGTGGAAGGAAATTTGTGGCTCCTCTCAGATTCCAGAACTTTCTGCCACAGAAATATGAGGAACATGTGTTTTTTTAGCCAAATTTTGAGGTTTGCAAAGGATTCTGGGTAACAGAACCTGGTCCGAGCCCCGCAAGTCACCCCTCCTTGGATTCCCCTAGGTCTCTAGTTTTCAGAAATGCACAGGTTTGGTAGGTTTCCCTAGGTGCCGGCTGAGCTAGAGGCCAAAATCTACAGGTAGGCACTCCGCAAAAAACACCTCTGTTTTCTTCCAAAATTTTGGATGTGTCCACGTTGCGCTTTGGGGTATTTCCTGTCGCCGGCGCTAGGCCTACCCACGCAAGTGAGGTATCTTTTGCATCGGGAGACTTGGGGGAACGCTGGGTGGAAGGACATTTGTGGCTCCTCTCAGATTCCAGAACTTTCTGCCACAAAAATGTGAGGAACATGTGTTTTTTTAGCCAAATTTTGAGGTTTGCAATGTTTCTGGGTAACAGAACCTGGTCCGAGCCCCGCAAGTCACCCCTCCTTGGATTCCCCTAGGTCTCTAGTTTTCAGAAATGCACAGGTTTGGTAGGTTTCCCTAGGTGCCGGCTGAGCTAGAGGCCAAAATCTACAGGTAGGCACTTCGCAAAAAACACCTCTGTTTTCTTCCAAAATTTTGGATGTGTCCACGTTGCGCTTTGGGGTGTTTCCTGTCGCGGGCGCTAGGCCTACCCACGCAAGTGAGGTATCATTTTTATCGGGAGACTTGGGGGAACGCTGGGTGGAAGGAAATTTGTGGCTCCTCTAAGATTCCAGAACTTTCTGCCACAGAAATGTGAGGAACATGTGTTTTTTTAGCCAAATTTTGAGGTTTGCAAAGGATTCTGGGTAACAGAACCTGGTCCGAGCCCCGCAAGTCACCCCTCCTTGGATTCCCCTAGGTCTCTAGTTTTCAGAAATGCACAGGTTTGGTAGGTTTCCCTAGGTGCCGGCTGAGCTAGAGGCCAAAATCTACAGGTAGGCACTTCGCAAAAAACACCTCTGTTTTCTTCCAAAATTTTGAATGTGTCCACGTTGCGCTTTGGGGTGTTTCCTGTCGCGGGTGCTAGGCCTACCCCCGCAAGTGAGGTATCATTTTTATCGGGAGACTTGGGGGAACGCTGGGTGGAAGGAAATTTGTGGCTCCTATCAGATTCCAGAACTTTCTGCCACAGAAATGTGAGGAACATGTGTTTTTTTAGCCAAATTTTGAGGTTTGCAATGTTTCTGGGTAACAGAACCTGGTCCGAGCCCCGCAAGTCACCCCTCCTTGGATTCCCCTAGGTCTCAAGTTTTCAGAAATGCACAGGTTTGGTAGGTTTCCCTAGGTGCCTGCTGAGCTAGAGGGCAAAATCTACAGGTAGGCACTTCGCAAAAAACACCTCGGTTTTCTTCCAAAATTTTGGATGTGTCCACGTTGCGCTTTGGGGTGTTTCCGGTCGCGGGCGCTAGGCCTAGCCACGCAAGAGAGGTATCATTTTTATCGGGAGAGTTGGGGGAACGCTGGGTGGAAGGAAATTTGTGGCTCCTGTCAGATTCCAGAACTTTCTGCCACAGAAATGTGAGGAACATGTGTTTTTTTAGCCAAATTTTGAGGTTTGCAAAGGATTCTGGGTAACAGAACCTGGTCCGAGCCCCGCAAGTCACCCCTCCTTGGATTCCCCTAGGTCTCTAGTTTTCAGAAATGCACAGGTTTGGTAGGTTTCCCTAGGTGCCGGCTGAGCTAGAGGCCAAAATCTACTGGTAGGCAATTCGCAAAAAACACCTCTGTTTTCTTCAAAAATTTTGGATGTGTCCACGTTGAGCTTTGGGGTGTTTCCTGTCGCGGGCGCTAGGCCTACCACGCAAGTGAGGTACCATTTTTATCGGGAGACTTGGGGGAACGCTGGGTGGAAGGAAATTTGTGGCTCCTCTCAGATTCCAGAACTTTCTGCCACAGAAATGTGAGGAACATGTGTTTTTTTAGCCAAATTTTGAGGTTTGCAAAGGATTCTGGGTAACAGAACCTGGTCCGAGCCCCGCAAGTCACCCCTCCTTGGATTCCCCTAGGTCTCTAGTTTTCAGAAATGCACAGGTTTGGTAGGTTTCCCTAGGTGCCGGCTGAGCTAGAGGCCAAAATCTACAGGTAGGCACTTCGCAAAAAACACCTCTGTTTTCTTCCAAAATTTAGGATGTGTCCACGTTGCGCTTTGGGGTGTTTCCTGTCGCGGGCGCTAGGCCTACCCACGCAAGTGAGGTATCATTTTTATTGGGAGACTTGGGGGAACGCTGGGTGGAAGGAAATTTGTGGCTCCTCTCAGATTCCAGAACTTTCTGCCACAGAAATGTGAGGAACATGTGTTTTTTTAGCCAAATTTTGAGGTTTGCAAAGGATTCTGGGTAACAGAACCTGGTCCGAGCCCCGCAAGTCACCACTACTTGGATTCCCCTAGGTCTCTAGTTTTCAGAAATGCACAGGTTTGGTAGGTTTCCCTAGGTGCCGGCTGAGCTAGAGGCCAAAATCTACAGGTAGGCACTCCGCATAAAACACCTCTGTTTTCTTCCAAAATTTTGGATGTGTCTACGTTGCGCTTTGGGGTGTTTCCTGTCGCCGGCGCTAGGCCTACCCACGCAAGTGAGGTATCATTTTTATCGGGAGACTTGGGGGAACGCTGGGTGGAAAGACATTTGTGGCTCCTCTCAGATTCCAGAACTTTCTGCCACAGAAATGTGAGGAACATGTGTTTTTTTAGCCAAATTTTGAGGTTTGCAATGTTTCTGGGTAACAGAACCTGGTCCGAGCCCCGCAAGTCACGCCTCCTTGGATTCCCCTAGGTCTCTAGTTTTCAGAAATGCACAGGTTTGGTAGGTTTCCCTAGGTGCCGGCTGAGCTAGAGGCCAAAATCTACAGGTAGGCACTTCACAAAAAACACCTCTGTTTTCTTCCAAAATTTTGGATGTGTCCACGTTGCGCTTTGGGGTGTTTCCTGTCGCGGGCGCTAGGCCTACCCACGCAAGTGAGGTATCATTTTTATCGGGAGACTTGAGGGAACGCTG